>NC_064620.1:30960000-32302500 GCF_023898315.1 Schistocerca nitens | reverse complement strand
CGAGCACGCTACCCCCACTACCGGACCAGAGCGGAAAGTGGGGAGAGTCACGTGGGGCACACAACAGCTGCCGCCAGTCAATGTGAATCCGCGGCCACCTGCAGGGATATCACTCACGAATTATTACTGCGACAAATGAAATAAATAAAGGAGAACGTACACGTGCCACATAATTTTATTAGCTTAGTGTATGCCTCTACCATCTGTAGACACTGAAACTAAAGAATTCCACGACAATCCTATATTTTCAACACTTTCTTCAACACTACTTAAAATATCACCTCCGGTTGTAGTGTTCTTCATGGCTACTACATCGAGGAGCTCCTCCCTCACCTGAAGATCTCTGTTAACACCTCTAATAAATATGGCAAGCTGCGCTGTTCCAGTGATATCAACACTTTCGTCCAGAGCTAGAGAATACGCCATAAAATCTTAACAGATATTTGCAAGCTGGCTCTGGACGTCGTCTGCCATGTCCTGTATGCGACGCATAATGGTCATGTTAGATAATGGCACAATCCGAAACTGTTCAACTTGAGATGGACACAAATGTTCCGCTGCGACTACCAAACATTCTTTTATTAAATCGCCATCGGTTAAGGGGCGCAGGGATTTTGCTAAAAGCAAAGCAATTTTGTAACCCACTCTGAGAGCTGCCTCAGTTGATTTTTCTTCGTCGTCCAGATCTTCTTCGGATAGCTTCCTTTTATGTTTAAGAACTTCCTGTGCACGATCTGGTCAATCACATTTTCCACGTCCGTAGTCTTTTGCGTGGTACGACATATAATGTCGCTGCAAATTAAATTTCGTAAAAGAATTCAGCGTTTTGTGACATACTAAACATTTTGCAACACCATCTTTTTCAGTAAACAGATACAATTCCTCCCAATGGGGGTTGCACTGCGAAAGCATGGTTGGGGTTACACAACGGCGACTTCACATGATTCTTAACCAGCGAAGTGACTGTTAAGAGCTGATCGTAGTACTTTAAACGTTACACAGTCGGCGCGAATTCAATAGGCACGCTGCGGCCCTATTCAAACGTGCGCGCGCATTTCCCCTCCCTCCCCTCCCACCGTACTCCGCGACCTTGCAGCTGCTCGCGAGCACGTGCTTGAGCACACGCGAGTACTCGCGCTCAAAACCGGCCAGTTGTTAAGCCCTGCTCTACATAAATAAACCCATGCTTACATTATTACTCTGTAACAAGCCACCGTCGAACACGAGTTCCCTACACCAAATATCCTTATTCCAGAAAATCCGTGAACAACCTTCAAAAGCCCTGTTCTTCCGAGTCTTTTCTTCTAACATTCCTTCAACTACAGTTTTCAGCAACGACTTGCCCTGTAACGCGCTCCACCATCCTATGTCTTTGGTTCAGTATATTCTTTATTGGACACTATTTTCGCATTGTCTCGTTACAGTACATCTTTAAGCCTGTAACTCACCTCAGAGGCTTCCAGTAGTGTCATTTCTTTCTTTACCATCGTCCACGTTTAGCAATTTTCCAAATATTTTTCAGGAATATATCCCTGGTCAGAATGTACGTATTTTGTAGAATGTTAGCAGCTGTTTCGTTTTAAGACCAAGTCTTTTAGGCACGTGTAATTCATGCTGCTTCTCTTTTGTTGTATATTCTCTCTTTGTTAACCGTCCTTCAGACACAGCATGTTTGTGTCCACCTCTTCAAGAGTCTCTTATCCAAGTTTAACATTTATCCATCCAGTATGTCCGCCAGATGAGCACATCATTACCATAAATTTCTCTTCCTTCATATAACAGCCAAATATCAAACCTCCTACTGCATCAAGCACCCGACTCAGTTGCTATTGATCTTCGGCGACTATTGCTGTATCAGCAGCGAACTGCACCATGCTGTATTTGTATCCACAACGAACAGGTACTACATTGAAATAGTCCTGTACTTACGTCATCGCCTCTTCGTATACAAGTTAGTGACTGTGAGCATACCTGCTTTCTACATTTCCGGATTTTGTCACCTTGTACCGTTCCGACCGTGCTAATTACGCTAGTCCTCTTCGTGTACAGAGAATGGAGTATACTTCTGTCTCTATTGTCCAACAAAGGAACACATTACTCTACATCATAAAAAGCCTATTCCAAATTAAGTAACACCAATTTCTGTTTCCTTTTTGTTATGAAATCTGCCTTCTGTTATTAACTGTAGCGCTACACGAATGCCCCAGCTTCGTCTAAAATCAAACCGATCCTCTGCTAAACTACTATCCGCTTTCCGTTCCTTTCTTCGATGAAGCACTGTTGTGAGTCCGTTTCACCGTCTGTTACTACACTGATTATGCAATGATTTCTACATGTAACTTTTATATTGCTCACGCTTTTTACATCGATGAGAAGGCTGACGGAGTGGTAGAATGAGGTCGAAGTACATCTAACGAATTATAAGTGGTAACAACGTAACGGTGGGTCATAAGTTTTTGCAGATGTCATCAGTTAAAGAAATTTAATGAAAGAACACCATAGGCTGTACAAATAACACGCCTTTGTTACATTGGCGTACAAAAGGTTTCGATCTTCTTATTCTTTATCGAGTCCCTGAATACAGAAAAGTATACGGCACTACTCAAGTTCATTTTAGCTATTGTGCAAGGGAACTAGCAAATATACAAAATTTTTACAGGGTAAACGACTGCTACATTACAAGCCACCAACTGTGTGCGGTGTAGTCGCATATCTGAACAACTGTTATGTTTAAACAACGGGAATCTAAAATGATAAAAATATAAAATATGTAACATAGCGATAAATACGGTAATTCGTAACAGGGACTGTATGTAGCTAACACATGAAAACAAAGTTCATACTTCCAGGAAAATGTAAAAATACACACATCAAAAAAAGTTTTCCATCAACTCGGTTGCCAGAGTTCCGGAAACTGTACAGAAGATTGCTGTACACACCGATACGTCTAATACCCAGTAGCATGTCGTCTTGCATTGATGCATGCCTGTATTCGTCGTGGCATAGTATCCACAAGTTCATCAAGGCACTGTTGGTCCAGATTGTCCCACTCCTCAACGGCCATTTGGAGTAGATCCCTCAGAGTGGTTGGTTGGTCACATCGTCCATAAACAGACGTTTTCAAGCTATACCATGCATGTTCGATAGGGTTCATATCTGGAGAACATGCTGGCCACTCTAGTCGAGCGATATCGTTATCTTGAAGGAAGTCATTCACAAAGTGTGCACGATGGGGGCGCGAATTGTCGTCCATGAAGACGAATACCTCGCTAATATGCTGCTGATATGGATGCACTATCGGTCGGAGGATGGCATTCACGTGTCGTACAGTCGTATAGCGTTACGGCGTCTCCCATGACCACCAGCGGCGTACGTCGGCCCCACATAATGCCACCCCAAAACAGTAGGGAAACTCCACCTTGCTGCACTCACTGGACAGTGTGTCTAAAGCGTTCAGCCTGGCGGGGTTGCCTCCAAACACGTCTCAGACGATTTTCTGGTTGAAGGCAAATGTGACACTCGTCGGTGAAGAGAACGTGATGCCAATCCTGAGCGGTCCATTCGGCATGTTGTTGGGCCCATCTGTACCGCGCTACATAGTGTCGTGGTTGCAAAGATGGACCTCATAGTGGACGTCAGGAGTGAAGTTGTGCATCATGGAGCCTATTGCGATCAGTTTGAGTCGTAACACGACGTCCTGTGGCTGCTCAAAAAGCATTATTTAACATGGTGGCGTTGCTGTCAGGGTTCCTCCGAGCCATAATCCGTAGGAAGCTGTCACCCACTGCAGTAGTAGCCCTTGGGCGGCCTAAGCGACGCATGACATCGACATTCCCTGTCTATCTGTATCTCCTCCATGTCCGAACAACATCGCTTAGGTTTACTCCGAGACGTCTGGACATTTCCCTTGTTGAGAGCCCTTCCTGGCACAAAGTAACAATGCGGACGCAATCGTACCGCGGTATTGACCGTCTAGGCATGGTTGAACTAAAGACAACACGAGCCATGTACCTCCTTCCTGGTGAAATGTCTGGAACTGATCGGCTGTCGGACCCCATCCGTCTAATAGGCACTGCTCATGCATTGTTGTTTACATCTTTGGGCGGGTTTAGTGATATCTGAGAGCAGTCAAACGGACTGTGTCTGTGATACAACATCCCCAATCAACGTCTATCTTCAGGAGTTCTGGGAACCTGGGTGATGCAAAACTTTTTTTGATGTGTGTAGAATTATTAGCAGAGTGTCACAACACGAATGAACGATACACGGGCTGATGGTGTTAAGTCTCTCTGTCGCTTTTGTACTACGTACATGTCAAAGAAATTAAAGTCACAGTCGTAAACTACATTAACGCGAAAAACATTTGTTGTCTGACTCCAAAGAATTATCATATAGTAGTAAAGACGCTTGTATGTATGTTTACAAACAAACGTCAGCTGCTGCCGAACCTCGCCATAGTATTTACACTGCTCTTTATATTGTGGATTTTGGTTTATTGTACACCAAGACAGAGTGACAGAACTTCTAAAATAAAGAAAAAACAGAGAAACGAACATTGTCTGGGAAACAAAAAAATGGGATATACATCTTTAAAATGATTCTAATAGGTGAATGCCAAACATAATCGAAAATATGTTGTATTTGTAGGTGTCTTGCAACGATACGTTGATACGTAATACAATCATATTCATATTATAAGCAGCTATGACTTGTAAAGGAGACATTACGATGAGATTATGGCGGCAGCTTAGCTTTGTTTGTATACGTGCAAACTTGCGGATCCTTGACAACGTGTGTGGCTGCCATAACGTTCTCATTCCGTCCAACATCGGGCCACTGTCACATCCGAATGCTCCTCAGATGTGGATAATGTGGATGTTGCGCTATTCAACCGGCCGGCTAAATGGAGACCCGCAATGAAGTACCTCTCAAACTCGTTCAGGCACTGATAACGCCGCCTCACACTCATGCGACATCTGCATTTTCTTCACAGGTATCACTCAAGATCCGACGCTACTCACGCATGTATATGCTATCAGACCTACTAACAACACTAAACACGAGCAACGCTAATACACCATGGTAGCCGTTCTATCTGTCAGAGAGAATTGCAAATGGTTGAAATGACTCCAAGCACTATGGAACTTAACATCTGAGGTCATCAGTCCCCTAGACTTAGAACTACTTAAACCTAACTAACCTAAGGACATCACACACAGCCGTGCCCGAGGCAGGATTCGAACCCGCGACCGTAGCAGCAGCGCGGTTCTGGACTGAAGGGAGAATTGCATCTCTAATCTTTTGCATACTCGCCGAGTGTGTACAAATATGAAGTTACGCCGACATCCGACATCTTCTTTTGGATGCTTCACCTTTTTTGAAAAAAAAAAATCCAAAATGAAACAAAGAAAAACCTAGAAAAATACACCTCCGGAAAAAAATCGCAACACCAAAATCAGTTAATGTAGATTAATAAGATTTCGGACATTTCGGGAATACATGTGTCTAGGTAACATATTTAAATGATTAACATTGCAGTATCACAGGCTAAAATAAGCGTGAGATAAACCACTGCAAATATGAACTGCTGGTACTTTAATAATCGGTGTAGCCGCAAAATGTACACTCCTGGAAATTGAAATAAGAACACCGTGAATTCATTGTCCCAGGAAGGGGAAACTTTATTGACACATTCCTGGGGTCAGATACATCACATGATCACACTGACAGAACCACAGGCACATAGACACAGGCAACAGAGCATGCACAATGTCGGCACTAATACAGTGTATATCCACCTTTCGCAGCAATGCAGGCTGCTATTCTCCCATGGAGACGATCGTAGAGATGCTGGATGTAGTCCTGTGGAACGGCTTGCCATGCCATTTCCACCTGGCGCCTCAGTTGGACCAGCGTTCGTGCTGGACGTGCAGACCGCGTGAGACGACGCTTCATCCAGTCCCAAACATGCTCAATGGGGGACAGATCCGGAGATCTTGCTGGCCAGGGTAGTTGACTTACACCTTCTAGAGCACGTTGGGTGGCACGGGATACATGCGGACGTGCATTGTCCTGTTGGAACAGCAAGTTCCCTTGCCGGTCTAGGAATGGTAGAACGATGGGTTCGATGACGGTTTGGATGTACCGTGCACTATTCAGTGTCCCCTCGACGATCACCAGTGGTGTACGGCCAGTGTAGGAGATCGCTCCCCACACCATGATGCCGGGTGTTGGCCCTGTGTGCCTCGGTCGTATGCAGTCCTGATTGTGGCGCTCACCTGCACGGCGCCAAACACGCATACGACCATCATTGGCACCAAGGCAGAAGCGACTCTCATCGCTGAAGACGACACGTCTCCATTCGTCCCTCCATTCACGCCTGTCGCGACACCACTGGAGGCGGGCTGCACGATGTTGGGGCGTGAGCGGAAGACGGCCTAACGGTGTGCGGGACCGTAGCGCAGCTTCATGGAGACGGTTGCGAATGGTCCTCGCCGATACCCCAGGAGCAACAGTGTCCCTAATTTGCTGGGAAGTGGCGGTGCGGTCCCCTACGGCACTGCGTAGGATCCTACGGTCTTGGCGTGCATCCGTGCGTCGCTGCGGTCCGGTCCCAGGTCGACGGGCACGTGCACCTTCCGCCGACCACTGGCGACAACATCGTTGTACTGTGGAGACCCCACGCCCCACGTGTTGAGCAATTCGGCGGTACGTCCACCCGGCCTCCCGCATGCCCACTATACGCCCTCGCTCAAAGTCCGTCAACTGCACATACGGTTCACGTCCACGCTGTCGCGGCATGCTATCAGTGTTAAAGACTGCGATGGAGATCCGTATGCCACGGCAAACTGGCTGACACTGACGGCGGCGGTGCACAAATGCTGCGCAGCTAGCGCCATTCGACGGCCAACACCGCGGTTCCTGGTGTGTCCGCTGTGCCGTGCGTGTGATCATTGCTTGTACAGCCCTCTCGCAGTGTCCGGAGCAAGTATGGTGGGTATGACACACCGGTGTCAATGTGTTCTTTTTTTCCATTTCCAGGAGTGTAGAATGCGAATGTTCGTGCGTTGTGTTGTACAGGTGCCAGATGTCAGTTTGTGGGTTGCAGACATACACTTTTTTAAAGGTAACATCGCCTATTGGCATTAACAGGTTGAAAGTAGGGTAAATTAGAATGTCAGTAGTGTTTCTTGCACGATTCCAGTGCGAGTCCTTTGCGAGATATCGTGTTTTGAAAAGTTCCCACACCGATACTTGTACAATACCTGTGGTAGCACACACTAAAGAACAACATAAGTCCATACATTAGTTATATAGATTCTGACCATAAGCGAGTCAAACTGATCACCACAGGTTGTGTTCATACCGACCGCCGGCAGCGGCAAAACATGCTTCCAGTCGGATATGGACGACTGCTGCTAGTACATCAGAGGAGATATCCGAGCAGTTTGAAGTAATACGGGGTCGCATGCCATCGGGTGTCGTTGGTATGTCCTTGTAGAAGGCATCTTTCAGCTTTCCCCGTAGAAAAAAGTCCACAGGCGTGAAACCGGAGGAACAGTCTGGCCAAGGCACAGATCTGCATCCAGTCGAACGATTTGGAAACAATTCGTGAAGACGTACTTCAGTACTTGGTTCACTGTGGGCTGAACAGCCATCATATTAGTACCACATGTTCTTCTTAGCTTGCAGAGGAACGTCTTCTAGCGTCCATAGAAGATGGTCTGTTAGGAGGCTGCAGTACTCGTGAGAGCTCAGTGTTCCGTCTATTGGTTCACTGTCTCATACCACACATTTACACTCCATGGACGCTCCACCTGACAGAGCCAACAGGCATTGTCAACAGACCAATAGTGCATGTTTCAGTGATTTAACTGACCATGTTTGGTAAATGTGGCTTCATCACTAAATAAGATACATGGTACATTTGGAGTATCTGTCTTAATACCCATGTACATAAATTAACACGATTCTCATAATCGTTTCCATGCAGCTCTTGGTGGAGACAAATGTGATAGGGATGGAACCCACATCGATGGGGAATCCGTAGAACACTTTCCTGACTCGTGCCAAAATGGTTCAAATGGCTCTGAGCACTATGCGACTTAACTTCTGAGGTCATTAGTCGCCTGGAACTTAGAACTAATTAAACCTAACTAACCTAAGGACATCACACACATCCATGCCCGAGGCAGGATTCGAACCTGCGACCGTAGCGGTCGCTCGGCTCCAGACTGTAGCGCCCAGAACCGCACGGCCACTCCGGCCGGCTGACTCGTGCCACTTTCTTGTGCGACTTTCAGGGGATTATACGAGGATCAATTGCAGCAGCAACAGGAACATTAGTTTCTCACTCTTCTCTTGAGACTTGTTTCCTTCTGTTACGCTACCATTTTCATGTAACTTGTTGAAGAGGTTGACAAGTAATTCAAAAAATGTTTAAATGTGTGTGAAATCTTATGGGACTTAACTGCTAAGGTCATCAGTCCCTAAGCGTACACACTACTTAAACTAAATTATCCTAAGGACAAACACACACACCCATGCCCGATGAGAGGACTCGACCCTCCGCCGGGACCAGCCGCACAGTCCATGACTGCAGCGCAATAGACCGCTCGGCTAATCCCGCGCAGAGACAAATAATTGCTGATATGGTTGATATCTATAGAGATATCTTGCCACATACACCTTACAAGAATGAACTGCATTCTTCGTACTTTCCATACACTGTGCACATGTCGACGTTTTCTGCATTGGTAAACCCCTTGGTACACTCACGACCTACTGCTTGAACTATCACACAATAACTGACTAGCACATCGCGTGCACTCAAGGAACACAAAAGCTCACTGTCAGCAGGCATAGCTACATCGTACCTAGCAACTAAGGAGGTTGAATGGCATGAAAAAGGGTTGGTGGGGGAACTTTTCAAAATTTGATATCTCGTAAGCGATCTCACTAGAATCCCCCCACAAACATCATTGCAATTCTAATTTACCCTACTTTTAGTCTGTTGTTTAGTCCTTGTTTTATGTAAATGGTAACTCCTCCTTTATACCCACTTAAACTGACACTTTCCATCCCCACAGTTACATGGTGTTCAGACAGGCAAAGTATATCAATCTCATTCTTATTTTTGAGATTATCTAAACGCACTAACAGCTCATCTACTTTATTTTTTATTCCCCTGATATTTTGATGAAGTAAATTGATACTATCCTTAGCTTTATCCCTATTTACTTTACATGAAGTTATTTTTATTCTATATTTCTCTATTATTGTCTGTCTGGACTTTGACTTCAACCTAAAAAACCTGCCTGCCTGGTCCCATTAGCCACCGGAATCATCCCTTGTGTGTCTGTGGCCCCCCTTACATTATCTGCTAATAGAGAAGCTAGTTTATCGTTCCCCTTCCTATGGAGGGAACAGACATTTTTGGTTCATTCAGCCTAACACCAGTGGATGGTTGCTGCTTGTTAATCATCTTACGTCATGATGGTTACAATGCCAAATCAAAAAGGAAATATGGAGGGTCGTCCATGATAAAAAAAAAACTGGTTATTAAAGACTGGTGTTCCCAATGCAGCAGTTATGGATCAGGACACCAGCTTTGTCTGAATAGCCACTGCAGATCTGTAAACTGAAAGCTAACCCTTTCCATCCCCACTCAAATGGAGGATCAGAAGGATCCATTATACTGTCAGCACGGTGTAAAGTTTTTACGTGAACAGTCATCAAAATGATTGGTTCAAATGACTCTGAGCACTATGCGACTTAACTTCTGATGTCATCAGTCGCCTAGAACTTAGAACTAATTAAACCTAACTAACCTAAGGACATCACACACATCCATGTCCGAGGCAGGATTCGAACCTGTGACCATAGCGGTCGCTCGCTTCCATACTGTAGCGCCTAGAACCGCATGGCCACTCTGGCCGGCCAAAATGATTGGGATATTTACCTACCTTACATCATAACCATGTATAATTCTTAAGTATATAGCAGCATTGGGCTTCCACAATATGAGGTGGTATACAGTACAAAGATGCCATCATCTTTTGAAGTTAATAAGCCTAAAATTTGGAAAAATGGGGAGTTGTTGAAGAAGATGTTACTTGATGTTTGTCAATGGGTGAAAAAGCAAACACAAAAGCGGTCGAATATCAAGAGCAACTGGGCAATGTGTCGGTGAATTAACTGAGTATATTATTAGCCAATTGGTCATGCTGGCAAATCCATACATGCTAAAGGGTTAATCAAAAAACGCCCTTTTAAGGTACCAATTTTCTTGTCAAGTCATAGAAATAACACCACCCATGAAATCGAAGTTGCAGTTACCAACAGGAACTTCTATTGTTTGTGTAGGGCACAAGGAACTGTGCATGCTTTGGCAGAAGTGTCATTGTCAGTACCTGTAAAGGACGTTAAGGCTAAGAAGGGGAAAAGGATAGTAGAAGATGATGAGCAGTTTTTTTTCCTTTATTGAATTCTGATTTCCCCCCCCCCTCCCCGCCGCTGCAGGAATAATGTGTAGAGAATAAACAATAAAAACAGGCGATAAAACGGTGACTGTTTAAAACTGTAACCAGGCGAAATGGTGCGGAAGGTAAAATATAAAAACAAAGTGTTGGTGATGCTGATTAAAACACATAGTAATTAGACAGGCACAATTTAAAAAAAATGGCGACAGTATGGTTTCTGTTCGCAAGAGTTAAAAAACGCACCTAGTGACAGGATGGTGTCTGTTCACAACACGTAAGAAAAAAAAAGAAAACGGGTCACACAACACTGACGCGTCACTGAAGCACTACAACATAAAATAGACACAAATGCAGATGGGGTGGGGGAGGAAGATCCGGTTGGGGGAGGGGGGAAAGGGGGAGGAGAGGAAAGGCAAAAAGGGGCAGCTGAGGAGGGAGAGAACACAGAAAAAGGGAGAACAGGGTGGACAGGAGAAGGAGTGGGGAAGGCAGTGGAGGGGAAAGCAAAAGGACTCGGGGGAGAGAGAGGAGTCAAAGAGAGGGTAGGCAGCGAAAAAAGAAACAGGATAGAAGGGGGGGGGGGTGAGGGAGCCCAGGAAAAGGACAGAGGGAGGAAGGGTGAGGTGACGATCAGAGTTGATAGGAGGGATAGGAGGGATAAATGGAGGGAGGCAGGGTATCATCCAGGAGGGAGAGTTGACGGAAGCCACCTTGAGAAAGGATATGAAGGGTGTAGTGGTGGAGGGTAGGAGGCACACAACAGTGAAGGTGCGGCAGCAGGCAGAGGTTGGAGAGGAGAGGAGCAACCAGGGGATGGGGGGATCAAGACAGGGCAGGTGTAGAGGACTTTGATATGTTTGAGGGAAAGGAGCAGATGAGGGAAAGGTCATAGAGGATCTGTGTGGGGGATGGGAGGCGTATATGGAAGGCGAGGCGGAGTGCATGGCACTCGAGGATCTGGAGGGACTTACATAATTTGGGGGGGGGGGGCGGCGGATATCCAGGCGGGACTGGCATAACACAGGATGAGACAGGTTAAGGATTTGTAGGTGTGGAGGATGGTAGAGGGGTTCAACCCCCAAGTCCAGCCAGAGGGGAGTTTAAGGAGATGGAGGCGGCTGTGGGCTTTGGATTGGATAGAGCGGAGATGAGGGATCCAGGTGAGGTGAAGGTCAATGGTGAGTCCAAGGTAGGTGAGGGTGGGGGAGAGGCGGACCGGACGGGCACAGATGGTAAGGGAAAAATCAAGGAACCAGAAGGAGCGACTGGTATGACCTACGATGATTGCCTGGGTCTTGGATGGATTGATTTTGAGGAGCCACTGGTTACACCATGTGGCAAAAAGGTCAAAGTGATTCTGGAGAAGGCGTTGGGAGTTTTGAAGGGTAGGATCAAGGGCAAGGAAGGTGGTGTCATAGGCATGCTACTGTAGGAGGTGGACTCTGAGGGGGGGGATTGAGGCTTATTGCTGTGTACAGGTGCTAGAGGAGAGGGGAGAGGACATATGCCTGGGGCACATCCGCAAAGAGGTAGAAGGTGCGCGAATCAGTATTATGGATAGTAATGTAAGAGAGGTGGAGGGAGAGGAAGGAGGCAATCAGATAGACATAGTTGATAGGAAGGGCGTAGGTCTTGAGATGAGCAGGATGTACATGGAGTGCCTTATGCATTCATGTCACACCAACAGATAAGAGCAGAGCAGGATATATGAAGTAGTTTTGTGAGTAAAATATATAATAATAGTGTTACTATCTTACTGTTAGTGCATCTACATTACTTTTTGTTAAGTTATGTGGCTGTATTGTGTTTTGTTAAGTTTTTGTGGCAGGTGTTTAGATTGTACGTGAACGGGAGTGTGCTATTGTGATATGATGTTAATGCTGTAAGAGTATGATGCGAATTCCTTTCCCTAGGTGGCGTTACTACTGAGGACTTCCAGAATGCGTACAATAATACTGATGATGTTGCACCTCTTGGGGGGAGAAGTAATGAACACACTACAGAAAAAATGACTTGGAGGGCTGGTTTCAGAATAGTGAGAAGTTACATCGTACAGTCACCACTCGGCGGTAAGGGTAACTTGTAACTGATGGGAAGTAAGGAACGAAATAAGATTGGAAGAAACCTTCGGTAGACTGCATCTCGAAGCTGAGAGAGGAGGAGTATTACAGGAGAGAAAGGCTGAGCAGGAGGAGTTGCGGGTTTCGTATGAGCTGTTAAGGAACTAGTTACATAATGTGATAGATATAGCATCACATGTGAGGAAAGGGAATGGTTAGATAAAGGCAGGAAGATACTAAAGATGTTGGCTACAGCAGGTAATGACGAAATCCAGGAGTTAAGTAGTATTCTGATACAGGGTGTTTCAAAAATGACCGGTATATTTGAAACGGCAACAAAAACTAAACGAGCAGCGATAGAAATTCACCGTTTGTTGCAATATGCTTGGGACAACAGTACATTTTCAGGCGGACAAACTTTCGAAATTACAGTAGTTACAATTTTCAACAACAGATGGCGCTGCAAGTGATGTGAAAGATATAGAAGACAACGCAGTCTGTGGGTGCGCCATTCTGTACGTCGTCTTTCTGCTGTAAGCGTGTGCTGTTCACAACGTGCAAGTGTGCTGTAGACAACATGGTTTATTCCTTAGAACAGAGGATAGTTCTGGTGTTGGAATTCCACCGCCTAGAACACAGTGTTGTTGCAACAAGACGAAGTTTTCAACGGAGGTTTAATGTAACCAAAGGACCGAAAAGCGATACAATAAAGGATCTGTTTGAAAAATTTCAACGGACTTGGAACGTGACGGATGAACGTGCTGGAAAGGTAGGGCGACCGCGTACGGCAACCACAGAGGGCAACGCGCAGCTAGTGCAGCAGGTGATCCAACAGCGGCCTCGGGTTTCCGTTCGCCGTGTTGCAGCTGCGGTCCAAATGACGCCAACGTCCACGTATCGTCTCATGCGTCAGAGTTTACACCTCTATCCATACAAAATTCAAACGCGGCAACCCCTCAGCGCCGCTACCATTGCTGCACGAGAGACATTCGCTAACGATATAGTGCACAGGATTGATGACGGCGATATGCATGTGGGCAGCATTTAGTTTACTGACGAAGCTTATTTTTACCTGGACGGCTTCGTCAATAAACAGAACTGGCGCATATGGGGAACCGAAAAGCCCCATGTTGCAGTCCCATCGTCCCTGCATCCTCAAAAAGTACTGGTCTGGGCCGCCATGTCTTCCAAAGGAATCATTGGCCCATTTTTCAGATCCGAAACGATTACTGCATCACGCTATCTGGACATTCTTCGTGAATTTGTGGCGGTACAAACTGCCTTAGACGACACTGCGAACACCTCGTGGTTTATGCAAGATGGTGCCCGGCCACATCGCACGGCCGACGTCTTTAATTTCCTGAATGAATATTTCGATGATCGTGTGATTGCTTTGGGCTATCCGAAACATACAGGAGGCGGCGTGGATTGGCCTCCCTATTCGCCAGACATGAACCCCTGTGACTTCTTTCTGTGGGGACACTTGAAAGACCAGGTGTACCGCCAGAATCCAGAAACAATTGAACAGCTGAAGCAGTACATCTCATCTGCATGTGAAGCCATTCCGCCAGACACGTTGTCAAGGGTTTCGGGTAATTTCATTCAGAGACTACGCCATATTATTGCTACGCATGGTGGATATGTGGAAAATATCGTACTATAGAGTTTCCCAGACCGCAGCGCCATCTGTTGTTGAAAATTGTAACTACTGTAATTTCGAAAGTTTGTCTGTTGTCCCAAGCATATTGCAACAAACGGTGTATTTCTATCGCTGCTCGTTTAGTTTTTATTACCGTTTCAAATATACCGGTCATTTTTGAAACACCCTGTACAATTGCAGGCAGTAGCGAAATCTAACAAAGCAACTATGGAATGGCATAAACAAGTTGCCAAATTTTGAGCGAGATGTCTTGGCTAAACAAGGATAATATGGGAATTGTCTGCAGAATTAACGGTATAAATGAAGATGACTGTGGGAACAATTAATAGGAATTTGAATAAAGTACAGGCTCGACTGAGCTCACTGGATGAGAGGATGAATGTAGCAACGTTGCTGCGACCCTTGTAATAGGCACTTAAGTCTTACATTTCTACATCCATGACAGATCTCAGCAGGACAACAGAAGGTGCAGCAAAATTGCAGCCCATGGTTGAACCAATGGACTGGAGTTTGTCATTACCTTATCATATGTAAATGGTCTAGACTACTACTGATAAAGGTGAACGTATTGTGTTGGATCGGTTTTCAGAGGCAAGTGTGGTTATGTACTACGGGAGCTTTCCAATGAAATGGGAAACTATGGGAAAATTTGTACATGTGAAAATGCATGAATTGTTGTTAATCTGCACAGAAAAGGGTAACTATGTGCTGAAGTTAAAGAATGGGCTACGCTTGAAACAGAGAAGGGGGAGAGAGAGAAAGAGGGAGAGAGACAGAGGGAAAGAGAGAGAGAGAGAGAGAGAGAGAGAGAGAGTGACAGAGAGAGAGAGAGTGTGAATTACGATATATCCAACTAGAACGGTGCAGTACGATGCACAATCCTTTGAAACGCTGTTACAGAGGAAGCAGCAGGAGTGAATGGGTATGCACTGGGTTTGCTCTGGCCGCGCGGAGTGGCCACGCGGTTTGAGGCGTCATGACTTGGACTGCGCGGCCCCTCCCGCCGGAGGTTCGAGTCCGCCCTCGGGCATGGGTGTGTGTGTTGTTCTTAGCGTAAGTTAGTTTAAGTAGTGTGTAAGTCTAGGGACCGATGATCTAAGCAGTTTGGTCCCTTAGAAATTTACACACGTTTGAACATTTTGGTTCACTCTGTGTTTACTCTAGAGGCAGTGGCAATAAACTGCTACGGGCGGGACAGGCCCAAAGAAATGATGAGGTTGGAATAATGGAATATTAGCCAATGGTAGAACGTATGATGCAGATGGTACGACGCTCCTTCTGCTGGCTACTAACACTGGAACACCGCCAACAGCCTTGCCTCGGGGAATACATCGGCTCTCGGTAGATCACCAAAGCTGAGCAACGCTGGCTGTGGCCAGTACTTGGATGTGTAATGGTACTTGAATTACGTAACCATTATGGTACCTCACCTGAACCTCTCGATACCAGTAATATTCTACTGTATTTCTGTTAACTACTTAACATATTTCTGAGACAACATTCAGATTTGATTTCACTTTTGATACATCGATATGTTTATATTGCAATGATATTATTCTTATGTGTATTCCTCCTTTTGTCACTATGATCTTTGACGCACTTGTACTCTGATTTTTGGGCGCGTAAGCGATTATTAGTTAGTTAGTTGTTGAGTTGTTAGAGAGTTGGACCTTGAGCAAGTCAAGTCTTGGACGTTGTGTAGGAAAAACGCTTAACGTAGTCAGCTTATAAAATGTGCACTTTAAGAGTGACTGTGAGAGAGATGTTTTCAAGTATGTTTTGTATTGTGAAGTGATGTTTTGTGTTTACGTGATATTGCAATAAAAGCAATTAAAAGGAAGTGTAATTAAATTTGGGAGTGCTGATTATTTTTTTACATCACCATTGTCCAGCAAAAGTGTAATCTTCAAGGATGGTTTGTGAAGCGCATCTACATAACTTTTGAATATAGCAGGATGAAACCTAGGCCTCTTTGCATCCGAGCTTCGAATCATAACCACCTAGATTTTCAACGATTGCGCCATTATTTTACGACGAGACCTGCGTGGGAAACACAAAAAGATGAGTGCCTAGTTTTTTCATTATTACATGAAATGACTATTAACTGTGCTCTAATGACACCTGCCAAATAATATGACTGTTGTTGCCCGATAATGCAGTATTTAGCAGCGTGAGCAACACCACAATCGTTATTAAAATTTTGACCTTTGTTGTGGTAGGGTTGTTAGAGATGGGTTACCTCGCTGTTGCTACTGGAAATTTTCCCTTTGCATTTCCGGCAAAGGGGTGGTGCCGTGAGGTTCCTGACCAACAGGCTCTGCGCCGATGACCTGGATTGAGTTCCAAACCTCTCCGCCAAGTCTCATGGAGCGAGGACATGTGAAACTGTTGATGGTGGTTTGCCCTTCAGATGTAGATGTTAAACTCGGCGGTTCCCTTCATGCTAGTCGAGAGAAGTAGGCTATGTCTCAGCATCGAATTTCACCCTCTCCCTCCTCTCATATACAACGCAGACATGACATCATATTACACACACGCTCATTACAGTCATCTACACGTACTAGATACACTTACCACGCAAATCTCCCATTTGGTCAAGAAAAGGCGCCAGGAAAAACCTTTTGAATTAGGCTGCTGCCTCCGCCACCCCTCCCCTCCTGGGGTCTCCCAGCCAGTCTTGCCATACGACTTCACTTTTTTACCATAATGAATCTGACAGCCTGCAATTTATTGCCAGGAGACGCAGCAAGATGTTTTAGCAAGCCGGAACCTGACCTATTTAAACGACAACCTGAAACCAGGACTCCTTCATTCTTTGGATGGATTTGTAGCCTTACAAGAGGGTCGAATTACCGCTAAGCGAATCTTCCAACGTGTATGGCAGAATCACGGTGAGTGACGACGCAACACTATGACCTTAAGTGTCACGGCTTATGTTACTGACATGGTGCTGATTTAGTTTGCGTAACCTACACCTCGCTTTGGCGGAAAACTACCCGTCGCCGTGAACTCCCAGTGCATCAGCTACCAGTGGATTGGGTAAATTGTAGCGTGAAATGAAGGAATAAAGTAGGAAATTACTTGGTAAAGAAGGAGAAGAGCGGAGAACCATAAGTGAGACAAGATTGTTTTCTGTGAAATGGTTGTTGAAAAATCTGTGAAGATGGGTGAATGTAATAATCTTATGGTACTAATCGTGAAAAGGATAGATTGCTACTCACCGTAAAGATGACACAGTGAGTTTTTGCGTTGGCTTCCACCCTCACCAACTCAGATATTTCAACATATTGTTGCCAGAGTGAAGATCGTAAACCAACATTCGTGCTGGGAGCGGCGCAACGAAGACTGTGGACCGACTGAGTTTTAGAACATATAATCTGCTTATTGCGATTTTTTAATCGCTCTATGCTCTATGATTAATTTAAGAAGTTCGGACTTTTACTCTGATTAGCTGGAGGTTCTGCACCCCCCCCCCCCCCCCCGCCACACACACACAATAAGAAAAAAAAGTTGTAATAAGTAATGAAATCACGTCAATGGAAGGGTGGTGCCACATTGAAGTGTTGCATCTTCCCTGTTAGAAATGCTGAAAAATAGCGCAGCAGACCGCACCTGTGACTTCAGATTTTGACCCAACCACATCGTCTGTTATGACTACAGTGGGCACGGAACCATCGGGATTCGACCATCGATCAATGGAAACGTGTCGGCTTTTCGGGTGAATTACATTTTTGCTGCAGTAGGTCGATCGTCGTCTCCACAAACACCGTCATCGAGGTGAACGGCAGCTATAGAAGTGCAGGGCGCCACGGACGCAGGCTGTTGGGAGCAGTATTATGCTATGGGAGATATTCTCCTGCTCTTGCCTGGGACCTGTAGTAATAATCGAAGACACACTGACAGCTTCGAACCACCCGCATCCCTTCATGCTTAATGTATTGCCCGACGGAGGTGTCATCTTTCAGCAGTAAGATTGTCCCTATGTCTGGGGCAGTACCGTGCTAGAGTGCTTTCAGGAGCATTACAGTGAACTCATGCTGGTGTCTCGGAGACCAAATCTGCCTGATGGAAATCCTATGGAGCCCATCATTTACATCTTCATCTACATCCATACTCCGCAAGTCACCTGACGGTGTGTGGCGGACGGTACTTCGAGTACCTCTATCGGTTCTCCCTTCTATTCCAGTCTCGTATTGTTCGTGGAAAGAAAGAGTGTCGGTATGCCTCTGTGTGGGCTCTAATGTCTCCGATTTTATCCTCATGGTCTCCTCGCGAGATATACGTAGGAGGTAGCAATATACTGCTTAACTCCTCGGTGAAGGTATGTTCTCGAAACGTCAACAAAAGCCCGTACCGACCTACTGAGCGTCTCTCTTGCAGAGTCTTCCACTGGAGTTTATCTATCATCTCCGTAGCGCTTTCGCGATTACTAAATGATCCTGTGACGAAGCGCGCTGCTCTCCGTTGGATCTTCTCTATTTGTATCTCTTCTATTAACCCTATCGGTTACCATCATCGCCTAAGCAAATCAGTGGCCCGTTGTTTACGCTAATTACACGACCTGTGAATAAGCATCTAATGCCACATGCCAACACAAACTTGCCAACAAATTGTCGGAGCCTTGATACGCAGAATCAGTGATATATTTCGTTTCGAAGATGGACCAACAAGCTGTTAACGAGGTGGTCATAATGTTTTGGCTCAGCAATTTATAATTAGATGTGCGTGTTTGGTTGAATGTGTGGTGTTTTCTTTTCTTTTCCGAGGAAGGCTTTGGCCGAAAGCTCAGGGCGTAACAGTCTTTTCGTTTTGCCTGTCTCCAACTAAAAATGTCATTTTTAATGTTAGCAGCACTGTATCCTTTTCATAATATTTTTGACATTCCACACTGGGCTTTCCATTGCGTTATGGTACTAATTGGTAAGTGATGATTCACTGGTATCATGTTCCTGTAGGGAAGCAAGACAGTCCTGCGGATAGCCTGGAAAATGATGTTTAGAATTGAGAATACAACCAGTGGAGCTTTTCGTTTAAGCTAATATAGTGTAAGAGAAAAACTATATGTTTTGTATATAATTCCTAATTGGTAAATGTGCATCGAGATTATGCAGAATTACCATGAGCAGAAATCAGGAGGCAGGATTGTCTGAAAGAGGCAGAGCTATTGCAGCGTCACATCCGAGCCACAGACTTGTTGTGGCTGACGTGATCGAAAACAATGGCGTAGCAAAGCAAGCACAGGCCAAGCTTGAATAAATACTCGACATTTTCGGGCAAAGATACGAGGGCAGTTCAATAAGTAATGCAACACATTTTTTTTTCTGAAACAGGGGTTGTTTTATTCAGCATTGAAATACACCAGGTTATTCCCCAATCTTTTAGCTACACAACACTATTTTTCAACGTAATCTCCATTCAATGCTACGGCCTTACGCCACCTTGAAATGAGGGCCTGTATGCCTGCACGGTACCATTCCACTGGTCGATGTCGGAGCCAACGTCGTACTGCATCAATAACTTCTTCATCATCCGCGTAGTGCGTCCCACGGATTGCGTCCTTCATTGGCCCAAACATATGGATATCCGACGGTGCGAGATCGGGGCTGTAGGGTGCATGAGGAAGAACAGTCCACTGAAGTTTTGTGAGCTCCTCTCGGGTGCGAAGACTTGTGTGAGGTCTTGCGTTGTCATGAAGAAGGAGAAGTTCGTTCTGATTTTTGTGCCTACGAACACGCTGAAGTCGTTTCTTCAATTTATGAAGAGTAGCACAATACACTTCAGCGTTGATCGTTTGACCATGGGGAAGGACATCGAACAGAATAACCCCTTCAGCGTCCCAGAAGACTGTAACCATGACTTTACCGGCTGAGGGTATGGCTTTAAACTTTTTCTTGGTAGGGGAGTGGGTGTGGCGCCACTCCATCGATTGCCGTTTTGTTTCAGGTTCGAAGTGATGAACCCATGTTTCATCGCCTGTAACAATCTTTGACAAGAAATTGTCACCCTCAGCCACATGACGAGCAAGCAATTCCGCACAGATGGTTCTCCTTTGCTCTTTATGGTGTTCGGTTAGACAACGAGGGACCCAGCGGGAACAAACCTTTGAATATCCCAACTGGTGAACAATTGTGACAGCACTACCAACAGAGATGTCAAGTTGAGCACTGAGTTGTTTGATGGTGATCCGTCGATCATCTCGAACGAGTGTGTTCGCACGCTCCGCCATTGCAGGAGTCACAGCTGTGCACGGCCGGCCCGCACGCGGGAGATCGGACAGTCTTGCTTGACCTTGCGGCGATGATGACACACGCTTTGCCCAACGACTCACCGTGCTTTTGTCCACTGCCAGATCACCGTAGACATTCTGCAAGCGCCTATGAATATCTGAGATGCCCTGGTTTTCCGCCAGAAGAAACTCGATCACTGCCCGTTGTTTGCAACGCACATCCGTTACAGACGCCATTTTAACAGCTCCGTACAGCGCTGCCACCTGTCGGAAGTCAATGAAACTATACGAGACGAAGCGGGAATGTTTGAAAATATTCCACAAGAAATTTCCGGTTTTTTCAACCAAAATTGGCCGAGAAAAAAAATGTGTTGGATTACTTATTGAACTGCCCTCGTATAACAATCTGTCAGCCACAGTCCCAAGGAGGCACCTACGTCAGTCGACGAGTCTACATGGCTCCACCAGTCACCACATTCCAGACTCGCACAGCTAACTGCGACCCTGCCGTGATGCCAGTTCTGAACCTGTGGACTTAGAGCCCTCCAACAGCTGAGCCACCTGGCGGCCCACTTCAGTTGCTACTAGCCTTCTGCGCTGGAGGTCTACAGTTCGAGCCTGATAAACAAAGTAAGAGCCTACGGAATATCAGACCAGGTGTGTGGCGGGATTGAAGAGTTTTTATCAAACAGAACACAGCATGTTGTTCTCAATGGAGAGACGTCTACAGACGTTAAAGTAACGTCTGGCGTGCCACTGGAGAGTGTTACGGGCCCATTGCTTTTCGCAATTTATATAAATGACCTAGTAGATAATGTCGGAAGTTCCATGCGGCTTTTCGCGGATGATGCTGTAGTATACAGAGAAGTTGCAGCATTAGAAAATTGTAGCGAAATGCAGGAAGATCTGCAGCGGATAGGCACTTGGTGCAGGGAGTGGCAACTGACCCTTAACATAGACAAATGTAATGTATTGCGAATACATAGAAAGAAGGATCCTTTATTGTATGGTTATATGATAGCAGAACACTGGTAGCAGTTACTTCTGTAAAATATCTGGGAGTATGCGTACAGAACGATTTGAAGTGGAATGATCATATAAAATTAATTGTTGGTAAGGCGGTTGCCAGGTTGAGATTCATTGGGAGAGTTCTTACAAAATGTAGTCCATCAACAAAGGAGGTGGCTTACAAAACACTCGTTCGTCCTATACTTGAGTACTGCTCATCAGTGTGGGATCCGTACCAGGTCGGGTTGACGGAGGAGATAGAGAAGATCCAAAGAAGAGCGGCGCGTTTCGTCACAGGGTTATTTGGTATGCGTGATAGCGTTACGGAGATGTTTAGCAAACTCAAGTGGCAGAGTCTGCAAGAGAGGCGCTCTGCATCGCGGTGTAGCTTGCTGTCCAGGTTTCGAGAGGGCGCGTTTCTGGATGAGGTATCGAATATATTGCTTCCCCCTACTTATACCTCCCGAGGAGATCACGAATGTAAAATTAGAGAGATTCGAGCGCGCACGGAGGCTTTCGGGCAGTCGTTCTTCCCGCGAACCATACGCGACTGGAACAGGATAGGGAGGTAATGACAGTGGCACGTTAAGTGTCCTCCGCCACACACCGCTGGGTCGCTTGCGGAGTATAAATGTAGATGTAGGCAGTACAGCTGATGAGCAGTAATCACCTGAGCAGGCAGACTGCTTTCTGTCTGCCTGTTCTCGTGTGGACAGCCACTGGTGCTACTGCTGGGGGGCAGTCTCATACGCCTTGCGGACACGACCCGATTCATTTCGCTATATCGTGGCTGCTGGGTACTCTCTAGTCTGTATTATGAGTCGCTTCGTGCTATTGCTAGCCTTCTCGCACTTCTTGGGGACACGAGGGGGTTCATTGCACGGTATCATCGGCTGCTGGGGAGTCTCTAGTCTGAATTATGATTCGCCTGTGGTTGGCGCCCTCGCAGAACCTCTGGCAACCCCGATACCAGGCGCGCCTGCTGGCTGGCCGTACTCGACTCACCTCCTGGGGACGTTGACCTCGCGGAGTATCATCACGATTGTTGAAGCTGGTGTAACATGGGGCGCAAAGCCTTGCATCGGCCTGTGTAAGTAAGAAATGGTAGCAAACGGACAGCCACATACATGAGACACATTTTGGATGACTGATGCGTTGGGATTCAGTATCTAGCTGCAAGCAGTTTCGGCTGTGGCCGAAAGGTGTCAGTATCTTGCGGAGTATGAAATTACACTATGTGATCAAAAGTATCCGGACACCCCCAATAACATACTTTTTCATATTAGTTGCATTTTGCTGCCACCTACTGCCATGTACTCCATATAAGCGAGCTCAGTAGTCATTAAACATCGTAAGAGAGCAGAATGGGGCACTTCGCGGAACTCACGGACTTCGAATGTGGTCAGGTGATTGGGTGCCACTTGTGTCATACGTCTGTACTCGAGATTTCCACACTCCTAAACATTCATAGGTCCACTCTTTCTGATGTGGTACTGAAGTGGAAACGTGAAGGGACACGTACAGCACAAAAGCGTACAGGCCGACCTCGTCTGTTGACTGACAGAGACCGCCGACAGTTGAGGAGTGACGTAATGTTTAATAGGCAGACATCTGTCCAGCTCATCACACAGGAATTCCAAACTGCATCAGGATCCACTGCAAGTACTATGACAGTTAGGCGGGAAATGAGAAAACTTGGATTTCTTGGTCGATCGGCTGCTCGTAAGCCACACATCACGCCGGTAAATGCAAAATGACGCCTCGCTCGGTGTAAGGTGCGTAAACATTGGACTATTGAATAGTGTAAAAACGTTGTGTGGAGTGACGAATCACGGTACACTATGTGGCGAGCCAATGGCAGGGTGTGGGTACGGCGAATGCCCGGTGAACGTCATCCGTCAGCCTGTGTAGTGCCAACAGTAAAATTCGGGGGCGGTGGTGTTATGGTGTGGTCGTGTTTTTCATGGATTGGCTTGCGCTACTTGTTGTTTTGCTTGGCACTATCACAGCACAGGCCTACGTTGATGTTTTAAGCACCTTCTTGCTTACCACTGTTTAAGAGCAATTCAGGGATGGCAATCGCATCTTTCAACACGATCGTGCACCTGTTTAAAATGCACGGCCTGTGGCGGAGTCGTTACACGACAATAACATCCCTGTAATGGACTGGCCTGCACAGAGTCCTGACCTGAACCTATAGAACTCCTTTTGGAAGGCCAGCTTCGTGCCAGGCGTCACCGACAGACATCGATACCTCTCCTCAGTGCAGCTCTCTGTGAAGAATGGGTTGCCATTCCGCAAGAAACTCTTCCAGCACCTGATTGAGCGTAAGCCTGCGAGAGTGGAAGCTGTCATCAAGGCTAAGGGTGGGCCAGCACCATACTGAATTGATTCTGATTCTGTTAGAGAGATTTTTGTGCAACGTAAGTACCTTACAGTGTATTCCCTGTATTTATATAAAGTAATTTTATTTTTTGTAAATCATCAAAAAATTCAAGAAGATTCAATGGCATACACGACCACAACACTAGAAATAAAATTAGTTACTTTAGGCAAAGAACAAAGTTAAAAATAACAGATCACAGCCCATACATCAGTGATCGAATTTGGTTTAACAAATTGCCAAAAGACTTATGTGCCTATGATGGAAATATCTTTAAAACTAAACTCAAATTATTCCTGGCAAAGAAATGTTTGTACACTCTGTCTGAAGCTTAAAACACGTGATCTTACGGTTTGTATTAGAATTTAGAAATATTTTAGTTGTATACCTACTTCTGCGACACTACATTCCCTTTGTGTGCATGTATTATAGTCTTGCTAGTTTATGTCAACTATTTGTTTTGTTTGTATTTTAAGAACATCTTCATGATTATGTAAACAATAGTCATCACTTTTGTTGACTCTATGGAAAAAAATTAAATAAATAAATAAAAATAAATGGACTCCAGTATTACCGATGGAGGGAGCCACGAACTTCTAAGTCATTTTCAGTCATGTGTCCGGATACTTTTTATCACATAGTGTATAAAGTAGTTAAAACATTATCATTTGGAAACAAAACTGTATTTATTGCCATAATTACAAGTTTCATTAATTATTCCTGGTTTGTTTAATTATTATTGTGAATGATGGTGTGAACGCGAAGTGTTAAATGAATTTTTTTATATCTATTAACTGAGTATACGTTAGTGTGACAACTGTGTACTTAGAGCGGAATTGTAAATTAAACGATCCAGTTTATGGTACTGGGGAAACCAGTTATATTTCACTGTAATTTTGTTTTTTAAACAGAGTTATTTTGATATTTGTGGATTTTATAAATTTGTTCTTTTGATAAACTGTTGATAAAAGCTATTAACTTGTGATTGTTCTAAAGTAAAAGACGCGGGATTGCGCGGTTTAATACTAATATTGGATTAGTTGCGATTTGTATCACCCAGTCAGAGGACAGTACGTTCGCGTGTGTTTTGTGGGCTAAGAGAGTTGTTTTGTGAAGCCTAGGTGAGTTCACATCTCAGCCATGATTGTATTCGGACGTGGATATAAGAAGCTCGGAACAGATGTGAAAATTTTATAGAATAATAGTTAAAAATTGACCGTGAAGTGCTGCAAAGTGGATGCGTAGACGCGAACGTGTGGAAAAGATGGACACGTGAAATTCCGATTTTAATAAGTAGACTGCGGCTTTTGAATGACCAAAATCCGCGTGCAGTGTTATACAAGGCGTGACCGTAGTAGTCAATCTGAGTAATGTTTGAGCGAGCATGTCAAAGCCAATCCGTTTGTTAATCCTTTTGATAACGAGTTTGGTTAGTTACCGTAAGCTGGCTGTTACGAGTGAGTGTGATTGCGTGTGAAAGACGGAACCGTAATTTAAGATTAGTACGGGATTGTCGGTGTTTTGTATCAAACAAGTGAAAATACACTCCTGGAAATTGAAATAAGAACACCGTGAATTCATTGTCCCAGGAAGGGGAAACATTATTGACACATTCCTGGGGTCAGATACATCACATGATCACACTGACAGAACCACAGGCACATAGACACAGGCAACAGAGCATGCACAATGTCGGCACTAGTACAGTGTATATCCACCTTTCGCAGCAATGCAGGCTGCTATTCTCCCATGGAGACGATCGTAGAGATGCTGGATGTAGTCCTGTGGAACGGCTTGCCATGCCATTTCCACCTGGCGCCTCAGTTGGACCAGCGTTCGTGCTGGGCGTGCAGACCGCGTGAGACGACGCTTCATCCAGTCCCAAACATGCTCAATGGGGGACAGATCCGGAGATCTTGCTGGCCAGGGTAGTTGACTTACACCTTCTAGAGCACGTTGGGTGGCACGGGATACATGCGGACGTGCATTGTCCTGTTGGAACAGCAAGTTCCCTTGCCGGTCTAGGAATGGTAGAACGATGGGTTCGATGACGGTTTGGATGTACCGTGCACTATTCAGTGTCCCCTCGACGATCACCAGTGGTGTACGGCCAGTGTAGGAGATCGCTCCCCACACCATGATGCCGGGTGTTGGCCCTGTGTGCCTCGGTCGTATGCAGTCCTGATTGTGGCGCTCACCTGCACGGCGCCAAACACGCATACGACCATCATTGGCACCAAGGCAGAAGCGACTCTCATCGCTGAAGACGACACGTCTCCATTCGTCCCTCCATTCACGCCTGTCGCGACACCACTGGAGGCGGGCTGCACGATGTTGGGGCGTGAGCGGAAGACGGCCTAACGGTGTGCGGGACCGTAGCCCAGCTTCATGGAGACGGTTGCGAATGGTCCTCGCCGATACCCCAGGAGCAACAGTGTCCCTAATTTGCTGGGAAGTGGCGGTGCGGTCCCCTACGGCACTGCGTAGGATCCTACGGTCTTGGCGTGCATCCGTGCGTCGCTGCGGTCCGGTCCCAGGTCGACGGGCACGTGCACCTTCCGCTGACCACTGGCGACAACATCGATGTACTGTGGAGACCTCACGCCCCACGTGTTGAGCAATTCGGCGGTACGTCCACCCGGCCTCCCGCATGCCCACTGTACGCCCTCGCTCAAAGTCCGTCAACTGCACATACGGTTCACGTCCACGCTGTCGCGGCATGCTACCAGTGTTAAAGACTGCGATGGAGCTCCGTAGGCCACGGCAAACTGGCTGACACTGACGGCGGCGGTGCACAAATGCTGCGCAGTTAGCGCCATTCGACAGCGAACACCGCGGTTCCTGGTGTGTCCGCTGTGCCGTGCGTGTGATCATTGCTTGTACAGCCCTCTCGCAGTGTCCGGAGCA
The DNA here is from genome assembly GCF_023898315.1 of Schistocerca nitens. Classification (NCBI taxonomy): domain Eukaryota; kingdom Metazoa; phylum Arthropoda; class Insecta; order Orthoptera; family Acrididae; genus Schistocerca; species Schistocerca nitens. The sequence continues at coordinate 32,275,775 of NC_064620.1, read as the reverse complement.
AGTATGGTGGGTCTGACACACCGGTGTCAATGTGTTCTTTTTTCCATTTGCAGGAGTGTATATCCAAATTTTCACTCGCAAACTATCTTTTAATCAATCGCTCAGCTAACCTGATACTGAAAAGCATTTCGATGCGACTGTAGAGATATGTAGCGTGACTAGTTTCCACTACAGCTTGTTCTTGCCGACGAACATTACGCATTTTTCTAATAGGAAAGGGGTGTGGACATGACTGCAGAAGAAGAGATCGCGGAAACGTGAGTGTAGGACGAAACACAAATAATCGCGCTCTTGCAAACACGACGGACGACTACCAGGTGTCCACTCACTGCTTCATGCCTAGCAAACCCACAGTGGTGGGCTGTGGCATCCTGACCTCCAACTATCCTGTTCCACCGCTCACCGCTACGGTCGCAGGTTCGAATCCTGCCTCGGCCACGGGGGTGTGTGATGTCCTTACGTTAATTAGGTTTAAATAGTTCTAAGTTCAAGGGGCTGATGACCTCACAAGGGAACCTCCCCATCGCACCCCCCTCAGATTTAGTTATAATTTGGCACAGTGGCCTTGAAAAACTGAACACAGATCAATCGAGAAAACAGGAAGAAGTTATGTGGAACTATGAAAAAATAAGCAAAATATACTAACTGAGTAGTCCATGGGCGATATAGGCAACATCAAGGATGCTATGGCACAGGCGCGCCGTGGTCCCGTGGTTAGCGTGAACAGCTGCGGAGCGAGAGGTCCTTGGTTCAAGTCTTCCCTCAACTGAAAATTTTACTTTCGCAAAGTTATGATCTGTCCGTTCGTTCATTGACGTCTCTGTTCACTCTAATAAGTTTAGTGTCTCTGTGTTTTGCGACCGCACCGCAAAACCGTGCGATTAGTAGACGAAAGGACGTGCCTCTCCAATGGGAACCGAAAACATTTGATCGCAAGGTCATAGGTCAACCGATTCCTCCACAGGAAAACACGTCTGATATATTCTACACGACACCGGTGACGGCATATGCGTCACATGACAGGAATATGTTGTCGACCCACCTTACTTGCACACTTGGCGAATGGGTAAAAAGATTCTTCTACCTTGCCCGATTTAGGTTTTCTTGTGGATGTGATAATCACTTCCAAAAAATTGATGAAAACATAAGAGTGTGTCACATAAACTTCAACAAATGAATGCAACAGTTTCACAGTCGCACAGTTTTCTCTGTGCTTGTCAAAACATATGTTTTTAAGGTTTTCAAATTTTTCCGTGTGTAGACCGTCAAATCCTGCATATGTCCAAGCAAATCTGAACATGTCCTGGAATTTTGCACAGCGAAGTTGATTATGTGTGAGTGCCTGAACTCTGATAATTGTCTGAAAATAAAAAATTTTCACCCAAGGGTAGACTTGAACCAAAGACTTCTCGTTCCGCAGGTGCTGACGCTAACCACGGCACCACGGCGGTCTTACGCTTACATATTCCTTGATGTTGCTTATGTTGCGTATGGACTGCTTAGTTTGTATATTTTGCTTATTTTTTCATAGTTCCACACAATTTCTTCCTGTTTTCTCGATTGATCTGTGTTCAGTTTTTCAAGGCCTATCGACTTTGCCAACTTATAACTGAATCTGAGGGGGGTGCGATGGAGAGGTTCCCTTGTCAGAAGTTAAGTCCCATAGTGCTCAGAGCCATTTGAACCACCGCTCACCATAGAGGCCTAGCAGAACGGTCTCTATAGATCTGGTAAGATCCGTGACATCACTGCTCTTGATGTGATGCTATTCCTGAGTGGGTGGCATTGCAATCACTTACATATGACGTCGCTAACACGTGTAGAGTTCGCAGTCGGCACCGCACGTGGCTGATGTCAATGTAGGCAAGCCGCTTACCTCTGAAACAACCGGTTTTCCGTTACATCTCCAGTTTAACCTGACTGTTAAAACCGCTCAAAATAACCGATTTCTGAAAAAATCGATTCTCGGTTTTTTATAGCTACTTTTCCAGCGATAAATGTAAACATCGCACAAAGCCTGAAAAATTATACGACTCCCTCAGACACTTGCGTTATACGTATCAAGATACAGAGAATCAAAATATCAAATAAAATAGGAAAATAAGAGAAAATTTAGTCCGTCCACCGTTCGCTGCTTTTCTCGAAAAGTAATGAGGGTTTAAATGCTACAAAAAATTCACAAGTGTTCTTCTACTGATTATAATTACTTAAATGTCTGTTAAAAACCGCGTTGTAATCGAGGATCATACCGGTAATTAGGCATTACGAACAGTCAGTGCTAAAGGGTGACACCAGGTTTGGAGAATATTTTTGGTGTTAAGTTGTTCATTTCAAAGAACCTACCGAGCGAGGTGTCGCAGTGGTTAGCACACTGGACTCGCATTCGGGAGGACAACGGTTCAATCCCGCATCCAGTCATTCTGATTTAGGTTTTCCGTGATTTCCCTAGATCACTTCAGGGAAATGCCGGGATGGTTCCCTTGAAATGGCACGGCCGATTTCCTCCCCCATCTTTCCCTAACCCGAGGTTGTGCTCCGTCTCTAATGACCTCGTTGTCGATGGGACGTTAAACACTAGTCTCCTCCTCCTCAAAGAACCACAAGAGGATAATGTAATACACGGAAATCAATAAAGTCATGGGATAGCGGTTTGCAGGTATACAGACGGCGGTAATATCTCGTGCTTTGGTGGAGCTGTCTTTTGTACTCAGATGATTCATGTGATGAGGTTTCCGACGTGATTATGTCGCATTACGGGAATTAACAGACTTTGAACGCAGAATGTTAGTTGGAGCTACACACACATGGGAGTTTCTACTTCAGAAATCCTTAGGGAATTCAATATTCGGAGGTCCATAGTATCAGGATGTAGGGAAGCAGCCTACTCACGCCATAGTAAATTCACATCAGTCTTTCCATTGTGTGCCAGCCAGTCCGCTGTAACTAGCTCTGACGTCATAAATGTTGCGCAATACCTTAAAATTAAGCAAATAACCTAAAACATTTCTAGCATGTCAGGAGTAATACTAAATTAATGTGTGTTGAATATCAGTTCGATAACTTTAGCCATTTTCGAAATTTGGACGTTTTTCTGTAAAAATCACTGGCGCAACAGAAAAGAGCTAGAGACTTCAAAATTTATAATTAGATTCATTTTTCATAATTATTTAATAAAAACAGTACTTTGGATTTCACAAATTAAAATTTTAGTGGAAATTCATGATTTTCTGGTTTTTGTCTTAAAACTTAAGGAAGCAAGATAGATTAAGTAGGCTAATAAATAAGGCTAGGATGTTTATATTTACGTAGGTTGGAGATCCGCTATAACTATGAAGATGTGAGAAGTTTCATTTGAATACCTATAAAACAATAGCGATAGCGTATCTCCAAAGGGCCAGTTCAGAGCTCGTCTACTGCGTGCAGTGTAATTAAATTAATTCTCTCGCCCAAAATATTTAACTTAGCCACGTCAAAATTTTATTATCAATACTTACCTGCGTGCTGAATGCACATTTAAATTAAGAGCTTCATCGGCCATCAGCAATAGAAGCTACGATTTATTAGGTAACTTAAAGTGGTGCATTACTAGCCCAGCGGCTAGTCGGGAGAGCCGATTTGATCAGGCGTTCCCTTAGCCGTCCGCACCGCGGCTTTATATATAAGATTCGCTGCGCGAGGAAGGAAGGCCCCAGTTCTCTCCAGACGCTGAATAGCACGCCATCTGTGTCAGGAGTCGCGTCGCTCGGTATCATTGCTACAAACAGCCTCGGATGCCGTATTGAGTTACTCGGGATACGCGTACCCATGAAATTATTTTCGAGTGGAGTGTTAATTCTGGGATGACTTTAATTATCGATCTTCAGTCTGCGTATGTCGTATTTTCACGTGCTGCCGCGGGACAGACATTCTACCATTATTTAGCGTGGCGTTTGATGAGCATTATCATCAAATTATGGCGAGCATTCATTTAAATATTTAACTTGGACAGTTATAGTGGCATCAGCGCATTAGACTCTGAACTGCTCTGTTCGTTAGATTGTGTGGAATCTTTTGTTTTCATCTGTGACTTTCAGAATACAGAACGTTTCTTTTTTTCACGACCGTTTTTGATTATAAATCCCGGACAATCTCATAATTCCTCAGAGCTATAAGCTGTAACTACAAGTGTATTGACAAACTGCCTATTGGCTTCTGTCTCGGGTTCTTCGGCCGACGTTCATCTAATGATTTTTCTGACGTTTCGCCAGCACGAGTGGCTGGCATTGTCAAAGCTTCACCCTCCATTGCCGGTGGTGAACTGGAGCCGAGCTCGCGGGCGCAGACTATATGTACCTGGCGCGCCAACGTCCGAGGGCTTCTCCGCGGTCATTTCCGGTGCGGTTCTCCTCTTGCTACCTGTGACGGTCGTTCGCTGCAGTACGGGAAGCCAGGATCCGTTGACCTTAAGGCTTTCCTCTTTCTTGTTCAAACTGTTCGCGTGTTTTTGTATTTCTACAGCTTCTCTGAACAAGCGCGTGTGATAGTGGTTCTCTACAGCCAGAACTTCCTATCACACGCGCTTGTTCAGAGAAGCTGTAGAAATACAAAAACACGCGAACAGTTTGAACAAGAAAGAGGAAAGCCTTAAGGTCAACGGATCCTGGCTTCCCGTACTGCAGCGAACGACCGTCGCAGGTAGCAAGAGGAGAACCGCACCGGAAATGACCGCGGAGTAGCCCTCGGACGTTGGCGCGCCAGGTACATATAGTCTGCGCCCGCGAGCTCGGCTCCAGTTCACCACCGGCAATGGAGGGTGAAGCTTTGACAATGCCAGCCACTCGTGCTGGCGAAACGTCAGAAAAATCATTAGATGAACGTCGGCCGAAGAACCCGAGACAGAAGCCAATAGGCAGTTTGTCAACAAGTGGCCACGAAAGCCGCAACAATTTTGTACAAGTGTATTCTCAGATGAAGTGGGCACTAGGAATTCTAATTACAGGCTTCACGTTTTGCTAATCACTTTCTGGTTGCCAATATTGTAGTTAGAGAGCCAGTGTTGAGAACGGCGAAAGACAGCATAAATAACATTCTAAATAATAGGAACATTCAAACATATTTATATTAACAACAATAATTCCACCAGCCGCCCCACATATGGTGCATCGGCCGGGAAGTGTTTCAACATTCAAACTTTTATATAAACAACATTATTTTTCCACCCGCCGCCCCACAAGGAGTGTGCCGAGAGAACCAAACTTCAGGTATTACTTCTCACCACGGACAGCGCGGTGGCCGATGGCCTTCACTTAATGACCGAGAGTTGTCAACAAGGCATTGCGCAAGCAGGTCGTGGCTCCATAATGGCGTGGGCTCTGTTTACATGGAATGAACTGGGTCCTCTGGTACAACTGAACTGCAAATGGTTATGTTCAGCTATCTGTACACCATTTGCAACCATTGATGGTTCCGAAAAGACTATGAGATTTTTATGGATGACAATGCGCCACATTGTGGGGCCACAATTGTTGGCAATTGGTTTGGAGAACATTCTTTGCACTTCAAGCAAATGATTTGGCCACCCACATGGCCCGACATGAATCTCATGGAAAATTTATGGAACGTAATCGACAGGTCAGTGGGTGCATAAAATCCTGCACCGCGAACACTTTCGCAATTATCGGCTGCTATGAAGGCTGCATGGCTATTGCAAGGGTCTTCCAATAACTTGAGTCCATGCCAGGTTGAACAGCTGCACTACGCCGCGCAAAAGGAGGTTCGACACGGTAGTAGCAGGCGTTCAAGTGGTTCAAATGGCGCTGAGCACTATGGGACTTAACATCTGAGGTCATCAGTCCCCTAGACCTTAGAACTACTTAAACCTAACTAACCTAAGGACATCATACACATCCATGCCCGAGGCAGGATTCGAACCTGCGACCATAGCAGCAACGCCGTTACGGACTGACGCGCCTAGAACCGCTCGGTCACAAAAAGGCCGGCAGTAGGAGGTGTCCCAAGGCTTCTGTCACCTCAATACATTTCGCAGCACAGGCAGAAGATCAAATAATTCCTGGTGTTGTTGTCAACTATAAATTAATCGTTACATTTTTAATTAATTATTCACGCCATAACTTCCTTTATATGGCAGGCAAATAATAAGGTTTTTTGTAAAATTTGTAGCATTCTTTTTTCATTAACTGTTTCGAATGAAAGAGCCATTTCTTAGTCATACTGTTTAAAAAAAATTCAAAGTAACAATATAGATAGTATGAAAAACCAAGAACAGCTACACGAAAATAGTAAAGATATCGAAAATGAATTAATCCATGGCGAATATTTATTGTCCAGTTTGTTCACAAATACTTGTTATATAACGTGTTGATCTGTAAGTTGACTCCTTTCATCAGAAATAATATCATTCAGTCTTTTAGAACGTCTTACCAAAACTGTTTTTAAAAAGAGTGTCATCTAAAAACCAAAAATTTTAGCAAAAATATGGTAAATTGATACATCGGTTTTATATCCCTTAGAAGCCGACCTCGAGGAAGATCAGTTTGGCTTACGTAGAAACATTGGAACACGTGAGGCAATACTGACCTTACGACTTATCTTAGAAGAAAGATTAAGGAAAGGCAAACCCACGTTTCTAACATTTGTAGACTTAGAGAAATCTTTTGACAATGTTGCCTGTAAAACTCTCTTTCAAATTCTAAAGGTGGCAGGGGTAAAATACAGGAAGCGAAAGGCTATTGACAATTTGTACAGAAACCAGATGGCGGTTATAAGAGTCGAGGGGTATGAAAGGGAAGCAGTGATTGGGAAGTGAGTGAGACAGGGTTGTAGCCTATCCCAGATGTTATTCCATCTGTATATTGAGCAAGCAGTAAAGGAAACAAAAGAAAAATTCGGAGTAGGTATTAAAGTCCATGGAGAAGAAATAAAAACTTTGAGGTTCGCCGATGACATTGTAATTCTGTCAGAGACAGCAAAGGACGTGGAAGAGCAGTTGAACGGAATGGGCAGTGTCTTGAAAGGAGGGTATAAGATGAACACCAACAAAATCAAAATGGGGATAAGTCGGGCGATGCTGAGGGAATTAGATTAGGAAATGAGACACTTAAAGTAGTAAAGGAGTTTTGCTATTTGGGGAGCAAAATAACTGATGATGGTCGAAGTAGAGAGGATATAAAATGTAGACTGGCAAGAGCAAGGAAAGCGTTTCTGAAGAAGAGAAATTTGTTAACATCAAGTATTGATTTAAGTGTCAGGAAGTCGTTTCTGAAAGTATTTGTATGAAGTGTAGCCATGTAGGGAAGTGAAACGTGGACGATAAATAGTTTGGACAAGGAGAGAATAGAAGCTTTCGAAATGTGGTGCTACAGAAGAATGCTGAAGATTAGATGGATAGATCACATAACTAATGGGGAGGTATTGAATAGAATTGGGGAGAAGAGGAGTTTATGGCACAACTTGACAAGAAGAAGGGACCGGTTGGTAGGACATGTTCTGAGGCATCAAGGGATCACAAATTTAGCATTGGAGGGCAGCGTGGAGGGTAAACATCGTAGAGGGAGACCAAGAGATGAATACACTGAGCAGATTCAGAAGGATGTAGGTTGTAGTAAGTACTGGGAGATGAAGAAGCTTGCACAGGATAGAGTAGCATGGAGAGCTGCTACAAACCAGTCCCAGGACTGAAGACCACAACAACAACAACAACCAGTAAAAATGAAAAATACCTGCTATAACCGAGACAATACAAATACTGGTTATTCAGAAAAAAATACCGGTTCGTTTAACACACACGGCAGACCGCGCTGTCACCCGGAGCTGCCTCGCGCCGCCGGCTTCCAGCTAAGCCCACGAAGTGGGAACAAGACAGTCACTAATACGGTATCTACTTCTATCGTTTTACGCCAAACCAATGTTACACTGCACGGAGTTCACAACAGGACAATAATCAGTATTAATACGCGCGAGTTCCTGCACTTAAACTTTCATATCATGCCTATCGCGAAAAAGCTTCTCACGGAAAAACTACGGTCCCTCATTAGTTATTGCAGCAGCTGATAGACGTCACCTTTTTCCAGAACACCCATTCCTTCCGCACCAACGAATACCTACTCATAAACTCCCTCTCCCTCCACCAGGTCGACACCTCCCTCCTGAACGAAACTTTTCTCCAGCCTCACCATACTTTCCACACCTCTCCCCATATCTTCCACCACACTGATGCTCCTGGTCCTTGAGCGCAGGGTGGAGTCGCCATTGGCCACCTTAAGCGTATCCCCATCCGGCCACAACCCCTCCTCAATGACCCCACTGAACACCTTAGCGTCTTCTTCCCCTCCCTCACCATTACCTGCGCCACCATCTATGTCCACACCACTGTTCCTCTTCCCTGTGACTCCATCTCCCACATTGACTGCACCTTCTCCACCTATGTGATTTCAACTGACATCAACATCCATAGCCGATCCCCTGCTGCCCCTTGGCAGTGGCATCAGTTCCTCTCCCTGATCCAAGGTGACCTTGATCCCCTCCCCTGCACACCTGTCCCAAAAGTGACACCACCTGCGATGTTGTCATTGCCTCCGGCACCTTCTCCACCTATGTGATTTCAACTGACATCAACATCATAGCCGATCCCCTGCTGCCCCTTGGCAGTGGCATCAGTTCCTCTCCCTGAACCAAGGTGACCTCGATCCCCTCCCCTGCACACCTGTCCCAAAAGTGACACCACCTGCGATGTTGTCATTGCCTCCACCAACCTCCTTGGGCATATCACCATAGACATCCTTGACCCCACAGGTAGCCACCACCTCCCTGTCCTTCTCACCATAACATCTTCTCACCAGCCCCCACCGGCTCCCCGCCCTATACCCCCTTTCAGGGTCGTCCATGACTACCGTCGTGTCAACTGGGGTGCGTACTGGGACTCCATCGCCACCCAGGTCGAAAGCTACGCCCTTACCTATCACCATCCTGACAACATCATCCACACCTCGTCCTTCCTACAGAAGGCAGTTGCTGACATCATGGAGGTCCATGTTCCTACTAACACCATCCACCCCCACTGCCCCACTCTCCATCTGCGGGCTGTCCTCCTCTGTGAATCCCGCTGCCTCTATCACTTCTTCCTGTGCACTCGTGACAGGGATACACCTCTCCACCACCGGCAAATACAGTGGCACACATGGAACCTTATTACAGCAAGGAAACGCCGGGACTGGCGCCATACCTGTACACGACTCAACATCACCCTCCCTATCAACTCCTCCAAGTACTGGTCTGCCTCCCATTTCCTTACTGGTTCCCAGTCTGCACCACATTACCACCTTCTCCATAACGACCGCCCCCTTTTGACAACCTCAGTAAGGCTAACCACATCACTTCCCACCTTTCCGAGGTCTTCTCCGTCCCTGATGATCCCCACTTTGATTATTCTCTTTCCCCCACCATTATGGATGCTCCGGTACCTCAGTCGCTCCACTTGCTACTAGTCTCCAGTACTTGAGGCCCTTGCCCCCCTCCGACATCAACACTCGAATCACAGCACATGACATTAAACTTATCCTCTGGTCCAAATGCAACACAGCCCCTGGTCACGACTGTGTCACCTTCCACCACCTTAGAGAAAGCCCCTTCTCCTACCTAACTGTCCTTGCCAATCTCTATAACATCATTCTCTCTACCAGCTTCTATCCTGACCTGTGGAAGACTTCCTGCATCCTCTAATTCCTCAAACCCAACAAACCCCCTTCTGTCGCCTCTTCCTATTGTTCTGTCTGCCTCACCTCCATTTTCAATAAGGTCTTCAAATCCATCCTCTCCCATCATATCCATCAGCACCTTACTCAGCACCACCTCCTCCCCCTTATCCAGTGTGGCTTGTGACCCACCTTCTCTGCTGAACTTAACCTCATCCACCTTTTCTCCCTCCAGCTTAATTCCCATCGCTCCAACATTTTCGTTTCCCTCAACCTCCAAATTGCCTATGACCGTGCATAGCATCCCAGTCTCTTCTTTAAACTCCAAACCTACGCCCTGCCTATCAATTTTGTCCATCTGGTCGCTTCCTTCCTCTCAAGCCATCCTTCCTATGTCACCCTCCACAACACCAACTCCCGTATCATTTATCCCACTGCTGGCATACTCCAGAGCTCCATCCTCTCCCCTCTATCTCCTGTACACCACCGACATGCCCAAGCCACCCCCACCTTCTACCTTCTCCAATATGCTGAGGACACCAACTTCCTGCCTCCCATCCTACCCTTCAACTGCCCCAACATACCATCCGAACCCACCTCAACCAGTGGTTCCTTCGTCTCAACCCCTCCAAAACCCAGGCAATCATCATAGGCCGTATCACCCGCTCCTTCCATCTCCATGATTTCTACCTCACCATTTATGGTCATCCCATCCATCTCACCCCCACCCTGAGATACCTTGACCATCACCTCACCTTGACTCCTCACCTACTGACCCTCCAGTAGAAAGCCCATTTCCACCTGGCCGGACCTGGGGATTGCATCCTTCCACCATCTTCCACATCTACAAGTCTGTCATCGTCCTGTCCTCTGTTATGCCAACGTTGACTGGATCTCCACCCTCCCCCACTTTTACACATGCCCTCCAAATCCTCAAACACCATGTGCTCCACCTTCTGCATCTGCCTTCCTTCCCCAACATGACTCCTGTATGACCTCATCCCCTTCCCCCACCTCCTCCTTTTCCTCCAACATCTCCACATCCCTTACACTGTCTGCAGGCTTGATCCTCCCCACCCCCTGGTTTCCTCCTACCTCTCCACCCCTGCCTGTTGTCGCGCCTCTATAGCTGAATCCCTCCCTCTCTCGCACACCCTCCATCTCCTTCCTCAGGGCGATTTCCAGCACCTTCCCCTCCCAGACGTTGAACTTCGCCGTTACATCTACCCTTCCTTCCAACTGTAACCTGGCCTTGTTCCCTCCCCTCCCCAGGGCCCCCTTTTCCTCTCCTTCTCCCAGAATGGATTTTCCTACTTCCCCCCCACCCCCCCTGAGTCCCTGCTCCCTCTCCTTAACAGTGTCATTCCCACGTCCTTCCCTCCCCAGCCCTCTTCCACGTGCCCCTTCCCGTCTCCCTCCTCTTCAACTCTCCGCCCCTTCCTCCCTTCTCCCCTTCTCCTTCATCTGCAAGCCCCTGGCAGATCCTGTGTTTGCTCATCGTCATCAATGTGCTACGTCAGTGTTGTGTTTGGTGCTGTTCTCCTGTGTGTCCAGAGCTGTGATTTTAATTGGGGGATGGACTTACACATAGTGTTACTGTCAGTGTTAATTATGTGCTACGCCGTCCATCGCTTCTTTTATACTCCAGCCATACTTCGCCTTGTGTTCTTTTAATTGTCCTGGTGTGAGGTTCTTTGTGTGTAATACTTTTTGAAGGCTTTTATCTCCATTTTACAGTCGAGCCCTTTTTGACTGTTCTCTTCCATTATGTTCCCCTTTTTTATATTTATGTACGCCATACTTTCTCCTTTGTAATTTTAAATGTCTTCTGTTGTATAATTAATGTCTTTCGGCTGAAGAGCAGCGTATATGCTACTTGCAGCCCGCCCAAGATGGGGCACTGAAATACAACAAAGGGGAAAAAAACCTCACCTTTAACCACCCGCATAGAAACCACATTTTCGCACTGAAATGAAGAAAATAGGCAGAGAGCTCACCGAGCACATTCGCACGCCAAGCCCACAAAATTTTAAAGAAAGAGAATGGAAGCGTGAAAAGAACTAGAGAACAAATAGTGGTAAAAATGCGACGTCACTTTGTCCGAGTTCACATGAAGACAAATGAGTATACAATGGAACAGTACGAAGTGGAAAATGATATAGTTGAAAATGATAGCGAGGCTGAAGACAGTAACGCAGAGAACAGATTAGAGATGGCCAGAAATAGACGCCGAATGCCTAATGATGACTACGTTAGTGCAGAAAATATTTGTGCCTAATGTAATAGTAGTAACAGAGAATTTGTTTACAAGTGTTTTAGTCGTGACTAAGCTACATTCAACCTTTTTTCTGTCTCTCAAAATACTGCAAGCTATTCTCCCTCCCCCCCCCCCCCTCACGTAAATCTTTTAATTCCGAGGAAGGCTTCCGAAATGCAGCCGAGTTAGATTAGTACGTTAAGTATTTCACATTGTGGTTTGGAGTGTGTAACACTATTATCGACGTTACCTTTAATGGTCTTATCTAATTTCTTTGTCTGTTTTTACTTAATGTGATTCCTGTATAATTATGCTCTTTGATGTAAGATCGACGTAAATGTTTTATTCTTTATTTATTATAATTTATGTTATTCTAATTACTGTATGAATAAATTTCAAAATTAATGAGCCGTAAAAGAAAGTAAAAGCTAAAAATTTAGTTGTAATACCGATTAATGCATAAGGAAAGTAGGTTTGTAGTAATTTAAAACTTGGAGGGAAGTCCCTCCACAACGGAACTGGATAGGCGGAAATAGAAAAGGTGGATCTGGCGGTCGAACTGCAGGGCTCCTGTGTGGCATGAGTCAGTCGGTGTCTACCAGGCAAGGAGTGAACATCTTGTGACCTGAAGGGGGCGATAGGAACTGCAAGACTACGTAATACAACCTCGGATGCGGAAGTAATACTGCTAAATATTCATGGCATACTTTGATTAGCCTTGTACTATGAAACTCCAAAGCTAAGAAGAAAATTTTCAGAGCTTGTTGCACAGGAAGAGCCTTGGATATTTTGGCCACCTTTTTTTGAATAGAACGGAAGATCTACGCTGCCACCATCTTTGTCTCACATTATCAGTTGGACACTGTATAATTGCATGGACCAGTTATATAGTTTCGTTTTCAATAATAATTTTGTGTTCTGTAAGCTTTGTGTTGAACCACCGTATTTCATCCTTACTCATTTATCTAGACAGGGTCCTAGAAAAAGTGTTACAATGAGTGCGAGTATCCTGTTTTACAGAACTGAGAAGCAATTACTTACCTTAACAAAGGTTAACAAACTTTGTGGAGTAGTAGAGTACATAACTATTTAGTGAGCATAAGTTTTGAAATATTCCACGTATTTTTCATGAATGGACAGTTAAAGCATTAATTTCAAAGATTCTTTTCATTGAAATAATAGTGTTCACAATTTCATGTGTAATGTAGTTAACGGTGTTTCCAGTTCTGTGTTTAAAGTGTTCAGCCACGTTGTGAATTTACCAATAATTAGTTTCTGGGTTCCCATGCTGGTTATGGAGCCAAATTAAAATGTTATGTTACAATAGCTATCAAAAAAATAAGGAACTCGCTACAATCATTGAAACTATACTAGATGAGGTGCCACACATGCCGTTTGAGCTAACATTGAGGTAGTGAACATTCGTTGAGAATGAAAATAATAATAATCAGTACAAAAGATACAGTTACTTCATAACCATTTCAACTGTAGTAATTTCCTACAATTAAACTGACCTCTTGTCCATGTCAACAGAGCCCCACCATTGGAAATCATTTACCAATAATTATCATCACCATCCTGCTGTAATGTATAGATAGTAAGTGTTCTTGAGAGCTTGTTGTTACCTAAACACATTAACACTTCTCCAATGTAGTCCACGTCAATTCACTGGAATATTACTAGCTAAATTGTGCTACTGTCCTGTAGTTTATCAGCAAAACAGATGTTTGGTATCAAGTAAAGTCAACCCACACAGTCAACTTTCTTTATGAATCATGCTAAAACTGAGTACAACTTTGCCTAATTAAGCTGGCGACCATTTATTTCTGTGTAATTACAGTTTCCTTGATTACTGTTAGAACGTTGGTTCGATTCCCGTTTATCTTGCTGCTACCTTCCTTTCTGTGGAAATCTCTAGAGGAACGAAATTAGTCCAGAACCTTTCCATTACACACAGTCACGGTCACAAAATAAAAACCCTTTTACAGGGGTAACATTATCGGCACATTACTAATGTAATAGCAGCCGGTGGTGTTACAAGAGCATGCAGGAAGATTTTAGTAGAGTTACAGATATTGTGTTACATAAGGAGAGTTGCGTTTAACTGCACTGATAAAATTAAAGATGAGGAAATCCTCAACGTATGGGCCGTGAAAGGAATACACTATCGGATCAAAAGTGTCTGGACATCATCCCTATGTAACGTGGAATTGACCCTAAATTAAAATTTGTGACTTAGTCACCAGTAAGTGTGAGGATATGTGGACTGGCCAGTAAACAGCAGACTGGGCCGGTTGGGAGAGATCAACGACTTCGAATGTGAACTAGTCATACCGTGTCATCTGAGTAACAACTCTGGCAGGAACATTCAACTCTTCTAAAGCTGCCCAAACCGACTGTTGGTAATGTGACGGTCAAGTGGAAACGCGAGGGAACAGTCATTGGCTTAACCAAGGGACAGTCAAGAATTTCGGCGGTAAGTTGTAAAAATTCGCATGACATAAACCGGTGAAATCACTCGTGAACTCCGAAGTGCCACCATCAGTCCACCTAACATAATGAATATGCTATCATATGCTATCAAAAGGAGGGGGGGGGGGGGGCTGACAATGATCGACCAGTTCCTAATGAGCCACACGTGTCTCTAGTCAACACTATGTGACATGCTAAGTGACGCTTGAGGTAAAGAGTGACACAGCTGGATGGACGATGACTGGAAGAGAGAGGTCTGGAGTGATGAATCACGATATGCCCTGTGGAAATACGACGAAAGGGTTTGTGTTTGAAAAATCGCTGGAGAACCTTACCAGCCATTATTCGTATTGCCAACAGGAAACTACAAATGTAGTGGGGATAATTTATGGGGGGTGTTTTTTTGTGGTTAAAATGTGGTTCCGTTACTGAGATTAAGAAAACGCTAAATGCAGAAGGATGTGAACAAATTTTACAGTGACAGACTGCCTATAGAACTTGTTCTTATGGATCTTAGGTAATCCATACAGCCGAGGTGGTACGGTTTCTGTGTTGCGCAGGTTTCCCTGTATGTTCGCCGGCAGAGAAAAGGTCTTTATTAACCGATTCGTATTCCATGTGATACGCTGCGTCGGATCTACGCTTAGTTTTCGGTACGTCATCGGATCTAATAGGTCTCGGATGTTTTGCTCATAATCTTCGGTCTTCATTACGACGATCGCATTCCCCTTATCGGCAGGCATTACCAGTATACTCTTTTCGGCGTTGAGATTCTTAATGGCTTGTACCTCTTCTTTCTTCAGGTTGCAAGCTGGTGGTTTTGCTCGGCGCAGTATCCTGGCTGTTTTCAGTGCGTATTTCCTCTGCCCTTTCACAAGGAAGGGTCCGAATGGCCGCTTCGGTGTTGGCAATGATGTCCTCCATAGGTATAGTTCTCGGGATGATAGCGAAATTCCCTCCTTTTTGAAGAACAGACACTTCCTCTTCGGTTAATTGTCGTTCAGTGAGGTTGACCACTGTGCGTGACATGTCGGGAATAGCCTTGTCGGTCTGCTTCCGGCATATTTCAAACGTCTTCTTCTGTCGCTGGGTGCAGTGCTCGAGTTCGTTCTGCATGCTCCTGTGAGTGATGCTGTCGATTTTGCCCCAGTCGTCTCGATGTTTTCTGCTACTCAGTTGATAGACAATATCCAAAAGTTCCTGATCGTCCAAAATCACTACTTCCTCTGGTTTCGGCTCTTGAGGAACAATGGGTTGGTATTCCTCCACATACATCCAGACAGTTCATTGATAATGTACTCAGCAGAATTCAAGCCATCATAAATTCTAAAGTTGAACACACCCCATATTAATGTACACTACTAGCTGGCTGGGTACATTTGATGATTGAGTGTATGTGGAAAACAATGATTAGAAAAATCGACGTGGTGATGGGATGTTTGTTAAGATACCAGCAAATAGCTTCCATGGTACTACAGGGAGTCACTGAGGGCAAACACGGTAGGGAAAACGTTTGCATTAATATTCTACGAAAACGGTAAGACACCAGTGAATTACATGTAACGCATATTGCACCTGAGTGTCTTAATAAAACTTCTGCTGCATAGTACACTCCTGGAAATTGAAATAAGAACACCGTGAATTCATTGTCCCAGGAAGCGGAAACTTTATTGACTTTATTGACACATTCCTGGGGTCAGATACATCACATGATCACACTGACAGAACCACAGGCACATAGACACAGGCAACAGAGCATGCACAATGTCGGCACTAGTACAGTGTATATCCACCTTTCGCAGCAATGCAGGCTGCTATTCTCCCATGGAGACGATCGTAGAGATGCTGGATGTAGTCCTGTGGAACGGCTTGCCATGCCATTTCCACCTGGCGCCTCAGTTGGACCAGCGTTCGTGCTGGACGTGCAGACCGCGTGAGACGACGCTTCATCCAGTCCGAAACATGCTCAATGGGGGACAGATCCGGAGATCTTGCTGGCCAGGGTAGTTGCCTTACACCTTCTAGAGCACGTTGGGTGGAACGGGATACATGCGGACGTGCATTGTCCTGTTGGAACAGCAAGTTCCCTTGCCGGTCTAGGAATGGTAAAACGATGGGTTCGATGACGGTTTGGATGTACCGTGCACTATTCAGTGTCCCCTCGACGATCACCAGTGGTGTACGGCCAGTGTAGGAGATCGCTCCCCACACCATGATGCCGGGTGTTGGCCCTGTGTGCCTCGGTCGTATGCAGTCCTGATTGTGGCGCTCACCTGCACGGCGCCAAACACGCATACGACCATAATTGGCACCAAGGCAGTAGCGACTCTCATCGCTGAAGACGACACGTCTCCATTCGTCCCTCCATTCACGCCTGTCGCGACACCACTGGAGGCGGGCTGCACGATGTTGGGGCGTGAGCGGTAGACGGCCTAACGGTGTGCGGGACCGTAGCCCAGCTTCATGGAGACGGTTGCGAATGGTCCTCGCCGATACCCCAGGAGCAACAGTGTCCCTAATTTGCTGGGAATTGGCGGTGCGGTCCCCTACGGCACTGCGTAGGATCCTACGGTCTTGGCGTGCATCCGTGCGTCGCTGCGGTCCGGTCCCAGGTCGACGGGCACGTGCACCTTCCGCTGACCACTGGCGACAACATCGATGTACTGTGGAGACCTCACGCCCCACGTGTTGAGCAATTCGGCGGTACGTCCACCCGGCCTCCCGCATGCCCACTATACACCCTCGCTCAAAGTCCGTCAACTGCACATACGGTTCACGTCCATGCTGTCGCGGCATGCTACCAGTGTTAAAGACTGCGATGGAGCTCCGTATGCCACGGCAAACTGGCTGACACTGACGGCGGCGGTGCACAAATGCTGCGCAGCTAGCGCCATTCGACGGCCAACACCGCGGTTCCTGGTGTGTCCGCTGTGCCGTGCGTGTGATCATTGCTTGTACAGCCCTCTCGCAGTGTCCGGAGCAAGTATGGTGGGTCTGACACACCGGTGTCAATGTGTTCTTTTTTCCATTTCCAGGAGTGTATTATACTAAAGATAAAATTTAACCCGACAGAGACTAAATGTTTGAAAGGGAACTGCTCAGGTATCAAAACTCATGAATACGAACACACAAAATGTAAGGGATGGAGCCCAGCACAAAAGTCGTATTCTACTAGAGGTTAGCTAGTATGACAGATATAAGACTGTCAAAACAAGAGGAAGACATATTCCAAAAGAGACCCAAAACATCATAAACAAATTCACAAACATCAATAAACCAGAAGAAATGAAGAATGAGCCACGAAATGTGTAACTAACAAAACTAAGCTAAGTATAAAAGCTCTGTTGTTCTCCATTCACAAACTGTTTGTGCACGTAGCTCCAATGTCAATGCCTTTATTGATAAAAAAAAGAGCACAACTGTCTTCCAGCCGCAGAATAAAGGGATAGTAGAGAGCTGTATACAAGCATTTGAAAGAAATCATTGGCTGCGGAGAAAATTGCTTTCGGGCGATGGAAAAGCGCGGTTTATGGAGTTTGCTGTGACACAGCAAAATACTCAGGTTGACCAGATGATGACGCTGCGCGGTACAGCCGCTCCTCGCTGCGGCGCACACGAAGCTGCCTCTCGTGGGCTATAAATGGACGGCGCCACTTCTGTGCACGCCTTAATCCCTTGAATCTCCCACTGTGAGCCGGTGCCTTGCTCGGTCGGTCGGTCGGTCGGTGGCGGCAAAGGGGGCTCGAGGTTCCGCTGATCAGGGGAGCAGAAACGCGCACAAATTGTTTCCCTCGTTATTGGATTCCAGAGTCTGAGGCAGTCACAGCCATCGCCGGAGGCCCCACCAGGGGGTCGCCGAGAATTACGGACGGCGTGGGTGGTCCTACACACACACACACACACACACACACACACACACACACTCATTCACTTCACCCGCATTGTTATTTGGGCGGCTGAAATTTTCTCTTTCAGATAAAAGGAGGCATTTCGGATACTTACAACAGCTTTGTGTCCAGTAAATTGTAATTGGATAAACGGAATTACGCATCTCCTCACCTCAAAGTGGTTGTCTTTAACTATGTCATAAGATAAGGACGTTGAGAAGAATTCAAAGGACGCGCTCTGCTTGATGGGAAACATAATCCACACATATCATCTTTTCCTAAACTGCTGGATCGATTTCAACAAAATTTCACGCACCCGTACTGTCTGGGAAGAAGGGCTGTGGGGTTAAGTAACACCTACTTATCAAAAGGGGTGAATAATTAGTACGGCCCACGACGCGTGAATACCCGGACTTCATTATTATTAGTAGTAGTAGTAGCTTTATTCATCTGTAGATCTCTTTTTGCAAGGATATAGGACATGTCATTATTTACAAATTTAGATCAATTTAAAATAAGCTAATTCGTATACACATGTATTTACAGACTTCTAGTTAGAGACAATCATTAGATTTACTCCTGGTATACAATACTTTTTTTTTACAAATAATTTATTAAATAATATAATGCCATATTGTTCACTCATATCTCACTATCAGTCACTGCACACACTATACACGCATTGTTTCATAACACTTCACTCACTACACAGACACAGACACACACACACACACACACACACACACACACACACACTGGTGATCTCTGGGCCATTTTCTGTATCGCAACTTCCCATTTGCTATCCTAAAAAACTGAGTCAGCATCCCTCCACAATGAATGAGATGTTGAGCTCAGAAAGAGGAAGAAGTATTAGTATTGTGCTATGCACAGCTTGGGGATAAGTATTTCTAGAAAGGAAAAAAAAGAGGGAAAAAACATAAAGTGATGGTGTTATGTGGAATGTTGGATATTTTATAATCATTATTATTGTTATTCATTTGTATAACATTTTTTATCAAACCACTACTCTATTTTAGCTAAGTAATCCTTCAATGTATAAAATGTATTGCATAACAGGTACTCTTTAGCTGCGTTTTTAAATAAGTGTATTTTGGCAATTTGTTTAATCTTTTTTGGCAATTTATTGCATAGTTTTATTCCTTGGTACAAATGCTGTTTTGAGTTTTGTTTATTCTTTCTTGGTAAATGTAAGTTGAGTCTATCTCTTGTTGCATGTCATGGACAGAGCTGTTTGTGCAATAATTACCAATGTTATTTTCGATGTGTATAACTGACTGGTAAATGTATTGACATGGAGAAGTTAAAATCCCCAGTGTTCTGAACAGATCTTTACAATGAACTCGACTAGTATTTTTGGTTATTATTCTTATGGCTCTTTTCTGGAGTTTGAAAATTGTGTTCATATTTTGTGCATTTGTTCCCCAAAAAAGAATTCCATAGCTAAGAATTGAGTGTACATATGAATAATATGTAACTAAAAGACACTGCATGTTACACACTGATGATAGGATTCTAAGGGCATAACATGCTGGTGACATTCTGTTTGCAAGTACCTTTGTGTGTTCACACCACTTCAACTGAGAATCAATATTCATTCCTAGGAATTTTGCATATTACACAGTCTATAGAGGTGCCATCTACATTTAATTTAACATTGTCATTTTTCCTCTTCAAACTGAAATTCATGGCATTAGTTTTCTTTGTGTTCAGTGTCACTTCATTACTTACTGACCAATCATAAACTTGTTTGAGAGTTTCATTTGCTTTCTCGGCAAGGAGTTCTCTTGTTTTCTCAGTGACTATAATATTGCTGTCATCACCAAAGAGGATTTTTTTACAATGAGTAACACTACTGGGAAAGTCGTTGATGTATATCAGGAACAGTATTGGTCCTAATATGATACCTTGCGGAACCCCTATATTAATGTATTTTGGTTCTGATAAATTTGTTTAAATGTTTAGATCTATTTCAAGTATGTGTTATCTCTACACTTTGTATCCTATCTGTTGGGTATGATCGAAACCAATCGTTAGCTACCCCTCTTATTCCTAATGCTTCTAATTTATTTAATAGAATATTGTGGTCGACTGTATCAAACGCCTTAGAAAGATCCAAAAATATGTCTGTGACACACTCATCTTTATCAAGAGCAAGTACAACTTTTGTGAATTCTACTATGGCTGACTCCGCAGTTTTGCCACTTTGGAAACCAAACTGCGATTCCCTTAAATGATTGTATTTATTCAGGTAATTCATTAATCTTTCATAATTGCTTCTATTATTTTTGAGAATGCTGACAGCAGGGAAATGGGCCAGTAATTTTTTATGTCTTCTGCATTACCTTTCTTAAGCAAAGGTACAACTCTTGCCTGTTTTAACTGCTCTGGAAATGTCCCTGATGTGAAGGAATCATTTATTACATTTGTTAAGCGGCCTTGTATAATCCCTATGCATTATTTCAGTACACACATCTTAGACTTTGAGACTGAGTGAACTTAGGCACTTGCAACAAACTTTACACATAAGTTCAAACCCTTACGAAACTTTTTCTCTCTGATCTTCCCCAAAAAATGGTGAAAGGAGAAAAAACTTTATTGCTTACTAGGATTTCGCTGTTCAAATAGTAAAACCGACATATCAGTGTGACGTTTTTATTTTTACTTTTTTACTACTAACTGTATTCGCCACGCATTTTGCGGACAGTGTACACATGTACTACTACATGTTCCTGCAAAATTATATCATAGTACGACTTATATCTTAATCGCGACCATCGAGCTGAGTGAAAATGAAAATTCAGGACGAAATTCGCAAGAGATGCAGGTGAAAGATGTGTGCAAAAATGCTAAATGTATGTGAGATACACGTGACATGTGCATGAACGTTAGAAAAAGATATGGCCAAACTTTCGGGAAACATTCCTGACACATAAAGAAAGAAAATATGTTATGTGGACATGTGTCTGGAAACGCTTACTTTCCATGTTAGAGCTCATTTTATTACTTCTCTTCAAATAACATTAATCATGTAATGGAAACACACAGCAAAATAAGGTACCAGCGTGACTTAAAACACTTTGTTACAGGAAATGTTCAAAATGTCCTCCGTTAGCGAGGATACATGGATCCACCCTCCGTCGCATGGAATCCCTGATGCGCTGATGCAGCCCTGGAGAATGGCGTATTGTATCACAGCCGTCCACAATACGAGCACTTGTAAAGGCATATGTTCTAGCAGCGCAGGTAGAGTATCCCGTATGAAATCATGATAACGTGCTCCATTGAGCGTAGGTGGAAGAACATGGGGCCCAATCAAGACATCGCCAACAATGCCTGCCCAAACGTTCACAGAAAATCTGTGTTGATGACATGATTGCACAATTGCGTGCGGATTCTCGTCAGCCCACACATCTTGATTGTGAAAATTTACAATTTGATCACGTTGGAATGAAGCCTCATCCGTAAAGAGGGCATTTGCACTGAAATGAGGATTGACACATTGTTGGATGAACCATTCGCAGAAGTGTACCCGTGGAGGCCAATCAGCTGCTGACAGTGTCTGCACACGCTGTACATGGTACGGAAACAACTGGTTCTCCCGTAGCACTCTCCATACAGTGACGTGGTCAACGTTACCTTGTACAGCAGCAACTTCTCTGACGCTGACATTAGGATTATCGTCAACTGCACGAAGAACTGCCTCGTCTATTGCAGGTGTCCTCGTCGTTCTAGGTCTTCCCCAGTCGCGAGTCATAGGCTGGAATGTTCCGTGCTCCCTAAGACGCCGATCAATTGCTTCGAACGTCTTCCTGTCGGAACACCTTCGTTCTGGAAATCTTTCTCGATACAAACGTACAGCGCCACAGCTATTGCCCCGTGCTAATCGATACATCAAATGGGCATCTGCCAACTCCGCATTTGTAAACATTGCACTGACCGCAAAACCACGTTCGTGATGAACACTAACCTGTTGATGCTACGTACTGATGTGCTTGATGCTAGTACTGTTGAGCAATGAGTCGCATGTCAACACAAGCACCGAAGTCAACATTACCTTCCTTCAATTGGGGCAACTGGTGATTAATCGAGGAAGTACAGTACATACGGACGAAACTAAAATGAGCTCTAACACGGAAATTAAGCGTTTCCGGACACATGTCCACATAACATCTTTTCTTTATTTGTGTGTGAGGAATGTTTCCTGAAAGTTTGGCCGTACCTTTTTGTAACACCATATATATTATTATTATTGGTGTTTTGCCCTTAAAGAGCGCATTTGGACTAAACTACATGGCCAGTTCCTTTTGCTGCCTTCCTTGCTGCCCAAACTTCCCTCATTCGCTCGCTGTGTTTCTGTTTCCGGTCCTCTGTCCATGCTTCTTGTCGGCTTTGTGTCTTCGGCTTCATCTTGATTGCGTTTTTGGTTGCCCATATTTCTTTCATCTTCTGGCTGTGATCTTGCTTGCGTTCTTCGGTCCATTTTATGCCTGTTCGTTTGTCGCATTGTATCTCATGTAGTTTACTTTTCTTAATGATGTTTCTGAACTTTATTCTGTCGTTTATTGTATCTGCTGTTATGTTGAGCTGGTTCAGGTCGTTTTCTACCTCTGCCACCCATTTGTTGTTTCTAGTGGTTACCCAGTCAAAGATCTGTTTGGTCAGCCTGTGTGATGGCATTCTGTATAGGTGTCCATAGAATTGTAATCTGTGTTTTCTAATCTTTTCTGTGATTGTCTCCGTATGTTTGTACAGTTCCTTTGTAGGTTTCTTGATCCATATTCCATTGTTGTTAGTTGCGCCAAATATTTTCCTAAGTATTTTCCGTTCTACTTTTTCTAATTGTCTGATACGTGTATGCCCTAGGATGAGTGTGGTCTCTGCTGCATATAGTGCCTCGGGGAGCACCACCGTGTCGTAATGGCGTAATTTGGCTTTTTGTGAGATAGACTTCTTGTTGTAATGATTCCACACTACTTTGTATGCCTTGTCCAGTTTAGTCTTTCTTTCTTCGTTTGAGTCTCTGTTATGTCCACTCATTTGTAGTGTTTCACCGAGGTATTTGAAGTTTGCCGTTTTGTAAATCGTGCCATACTTTGTGTTCAGAGATGAGAGTTTCTTTGTGCTCATAAACTGTGTCTTTTCGTAAGAGATCTGTAGTCCAGTTTTGGCAGCGATTTCGTGCAGTTTTTCAATAGCGTCTTTTGTTTCCTTTATACCTTTCGTGACAATCGCCAAATCGTCTGCAAAAGCCAGGCATTTAATCTGTAGGTTTCCTAAGGTTATCCCCTGTTGTGATGTTTCCCATTCTTTTATGGCCTTATCTAACACCAGATTGAAAAGGAGAGGTGAGAGGCCATCGCCTTGTCGGACACCTGTGCGAATTTCAAAGGGCTCTGATAGTTCCCCACAGAACTTTACTTTGGAGGTCGTGTTGGTTAAAGTTTGCTCTATGATAGCCCGTGTTTTGTTGTCTACTTTGTATTCTGCTAGAATTTTGAAGACAGTTTTCCGGTCGATAGAGTCGTACGCCTTTTTGAAGTCAACAAAGGTAATGATCAGGTTCTGTTTGTGTTGTAAAATCATTTTCAGGTTCCAAATTTGTTCCGCACAAGACCGCCCTTTACGGAAGCCTGCTTGGTATTCCCCAATCAAGTGGTCGGTTTGGCATTCTAGTCTGTTCAGTAAAGCTTTAGAGAGTATCTTGTATGTGACCGGTAATAGGGATATTCCTCTGTAATTGTTCGGGTTAGTCTTGTCACCTTTTTTGTGTAGTGGGTGTATCAGGGCAGTTTTCCAGTCGTCAGGAATTTTTATGGTCTTCCAGATGTCTTCCAAGTTCCTGTGGATGTCTTTGGTGAGTTCTTGGTCTTGTAACTTCCAGATTTCCGCGATGATGCCATCTTCTCCTGGTGCTCTACGATTCTTGAGTGACTTTATTATTTCTTTAACTTCTTCTAGAGTTGGAGGTTCACTATCTGGATTGTATGTGCTCGTTTCTGTCATCATTTCTTCCATGGGGGGGTCCGTGTTGAGCAGTTTTTCAAAGTACTTTGCCAGAATGTCACAATTGTTTTTGGTATTGGTTTCTAGGGTTCCATCCGGTCTTCTGAAGCACAAGTTGGGTGGTTGATATCCAGTCATATTTTCTCTGAACGTTCTGTAGAAGTTTCTTGTATTGTTCTTCATGAAGTCCGATTCTATCTCTGTCAGTCGCCGTTTGTCATACTGTCGTTTTTCACTGCGAATGATTTTGCTTGATTGCTTCTGTGTTTTCAAGAAGTTCATCCAATTCTCTTGCGATTTATGGCAACTAAATTTTTTCCATGCACTGATTCGTTGGTCAATAGCTTGGTCACATGTGTGGTTCCACCAACGGTGTTTCCGTGTTCGTGGTGCTTGTGCTAGTTTCATGGCCTCTCGGATTCTTCGTGAAAGTTGTGTCCAGTCTGTCGTTTTCTCCATTTTAATTTTGTGTAATATTTGTGTTTGGTTTAAAGTAACGTATTCTGGATCTGGTCGAACACTTTTGTTCTTCTGGAGCTTTTTCTTGGGCAAAAGACGAATCCTGATCTGTAGTAGGTGGTGGTCTGAGTCGAAGTAGCCTTTACGGGTGTCTATGTTCAAAATTTCTTTTTGTGAGTCTTTCTGCACTATTACGTGGTCGATTTGTAGTTCTTGCTTTCCGCTGGGGAATTTCCATGTGGTAAGTTTTCGTGTTGGTTTCTTGAATTTTGTTGACATAATGGCGAGGTCGTGGCTTTTGCAAAAGTCTATCAGATGTTTTCCGTTTTTGTTGGTGTCCTTGTGTGGAGTATGTTTTCCTGTGATATGTCTGTATATCTTTTCTTTTCCGAGTTTGGCGTTGAAGTCTCCCAGTATTATTTTGACTCTATGTGCAGGAATTTTTCTGATAGTTTCTTCCATTGTCGTCCAGAAGTCATCAATTTCGTCCGGATTTTTCCTGTTGTAGTCATTAGTCGGTGCATGTGCGTTGATTATTGTGTAGGATTTATTGGCTGATTTCACTGTGATGGTGCTGATTCTTTCGTTTGGTGACGAAAAGTCGATTATGCTGTCCGTGATGGACCTGTGTACTGCAAATCCTGTGCCAAAAAGCCTTAGGTTTTTCAGTTGTCTCGATGGTTTTCCTTTGTATATTCTGAAATTCTCCGTGTTGAAATGGTCTTCGTCTGTGAATCGTGTTCCTTGCAGTGCACATATTTTGATTTGAAATTTTTCGAGAGTGTCTGTCAGTTGTTTCATCTTTCCTGTCTTCATCAGTGTGTTCACGTTGAGTGTGCCGATGTAGTGTTTGCGTTTGGTCTTGAGGGAGTTTGAGAAGCTCCGATTCTTCTCATGATGTCCGTGAGCCCCCGGAATCCGATGCTCACGACGATCCCAGTCTATTGACTGGGGCCCGGGGTAGTGAGATTTTTCTCGTTGTACCATCATGATGTTTAGTAGTTGGATGTATGGCATGCTGCCGACTACAACCTGACTTTCCAGATCAGGAGGTTGGTTGAGGCCGCCACTGACATGTGGAGCAGACGCCTTTTGTAGCCGCCCACTGTGGGAACAGACGCTACTAGTAGTTTTGGTCCGCCCCGAGTATTTCATTTCCTCGGTACCACCTATATCTAGGAGGCATTCCCCTATCCGCCACCTGGGGAGGTGCTCGGTTGCGGGTCTACTAACCGCCCCGAGATATATATATATATATATATATATATATATATATATATATATATATATATATATATATATATAGGGAGTTACAAAAAGTTAATATATATATATATATATATATATTACAGCAGAAGATTACATGAATACATGCAGAAATTGAAAGATCGCATTGCAAACATGTCAGTTTTAATATATGAAAGACGATGCGTCTAGTGCCTCTGGAATTTGGAAGAAGGTTAACGGCTGGTAGTGGAGACGAGGTAGTGTGGATTTTTTTGTAGGGAGCTGAGGAGCTGGCAGATAAGCTGGGCAAGAGGGCTTGCAAATATTCCACGTGGCTTCGTGCAGGGACTTAGCGAGCACTGGGAGCCCTCACAGGGACATGTCCAGACTAACACCCTTACCGTAGCGTGCGAATTTTTCCGTCACTGCGAAAATTCCATGCTTGGTTGGACATAAACAAGGGAATGATCATAGTGTGCCCGAAGGATTGTGTATTTACAGTTGTACGTGACACGTGCATGCTTGTGGGTTAAGCTGCGGCTATTCCTGAGAAGAAATAGTTAGTCTCTGTTTTTGTGTTTCCTACAGTCTGTGTATGCCTTTCATTGTGATCTATCTCGTTTGTTGATAATCTCTTTCTCTGGTACAGTGAGGAAGCCACAAATGTTGTAGATTGAACTGGTCTGAAAGTAAATATTATTTCATTATGGCAACGTGCTGCAGCAACCAGTTTCAAATTATTTCGGAATAAAAACAGCCTTGATTTCGCAACAAAGACTGCTTTTATACTGAAATAGTCTGAAAGCGTAATAAAGTCTTTTTATACCCTGCCTGACGAAAAGCTGAAGCCTTCAGAAGGAAAAGAGGAAAGAAAATCGATCTTCATGGACTGAGAGTGGATTTGATGTTTATCTCAGTGTCTACAATATTAAGAAAATTTACAAAGAACTTGGCATGAGCACACTTATCAGTTGACGCTGCGTCTTCTCTGGTTTCAATGTATACACACATTCGGTTGGGAAGCCCGTCAGAAAGCCTTCGTATCAGCTCCTGATGCATGATGACCCTCAACTGTTGTACCTGGTCCTCAATATCCTGGATACAAACACTGGCCAGAATTATGGTCCAATCTAATCACACATGTTTTAAGGGGAGACAAAATGGTTCAAATGGCTCTGAGCACTATGGGACTTAACATCTGAGGTCATCAGTGCCCTACACTTAGAACTACTTAAACCTAACTAACCTAAGGACAGTACGCACAACCATGCCCGAGGCAGGATTCGAACCTGCGACCGTAGCAGCAGTGCGGAAGGGGGGACAGATCTGGAGATCTCGCTGACCTGAAGTTATGCCCGATGGCACCCCACAACACGATGCCAGGAGCAACTCTGTTGGGCCTCTCCAAAACTTTGGAGCAATGAGACCTCTTTCTGTTGTGCTGCCGAATTCACCAGTGGCTGTCATCTGGGCTAGTGCAGAATTGCGATTCTTTACTGAACACAGTGCCACCATTCATCAGCAGTCCATGCTTTCAGTCACGGCACCACATCTCTTATAGGAATAGAAAGGTAGTCTGTCAGATGCAGCCATTTGCATTGAGATGTTAACAACGTCCTACGCATTGGATGGCAATTCCCTAGTCCAGCTGCTGCTACTGAGATGACGCAGAATGCTGCAGATATTCCGTTACTTCTTCTTCGATAGAAGGCGTGAATGAGAACGGGATACAAGGTACCTGGTGCACAATACACTGATACTCCCTTCTGCTAGTCAGATGTGGTCGACAAGAACATTGATGATGTGTATGCCCAATCTCACAGCATTAGCATGCACTCCAACATCTGGCCATTGTCACAAGTGAATGTCCCGCCGATCTGTATGACACACGGTTTAACTAGCCAGCCAAATGGAGACCTAAAATGAGGTCCTTTTCAAACACCATCAGTTGATGATAACGTTGACTCACATGAATACATGGTAGCTCCATGTCCTTCACCGTCATCACGCAATATCTGACGCTGTTCTCACGCCCTGTACACACAACCATGCCAGGCAAGAACACTAAACACAAACAAAACTAATGTGCCCTGGTGACAGTTCTACCAGTCACATGGAATCTACTCGTTTATATACCTGCTGATGGGGTGTACAAGTGTGAAGCAAATATTGATATCTGACCATGTCTAAGGGCGCATCACTTTTTGTTGGCAGACAGTATATATATATATATATATATATATATATATATATATATATATATATATATGTGTGTGTGTGTGTGTGTGTGTGTGTGTGTCTGTGTGTGTGTGTGTGTGTGTGTGTGTGTGTGTGTGTGTGTGTGTGTGTTTCCTGATACAGTTATCAACAAGAGATTATTCACTGGTGGACAATTTCCAGACCGTAAAATTACAGAGATAGAAGTGCTGATGGAAATAAACTGCATTTAAAAATCAGGAAGACAGAAACCGCTTTATATCTCAAAGATAATAGTTTTTAATGGAAAAATGCAGGGGACTGCAGATTAATAGTTCTCTAGAACAATGGTCAAATAAACCTTCCTGCTGCAATTGCTTAGTATAGCAAACACATATCGTCATTACTTTGTACAACAGCATTCACGGGTGGGACAACTTTGATATTGGGATTAAATTAGGATAAAATATATCTCAATTCTAATGTGTGAGAACTTGTCACCAAAAGTTGCCTGACCGTGTGCTGTGTGACCTACATTATGCATATGCTATCTGATCAAAAGTTTCTAGACACATACTAGAGGACATTAATATTTGGCGCGTCTTCCACTCAAAACGTTGATCACACTTAAAAAAGAAAATCAAGACTCATAATGCGCTAGGACGTGTGTGCAGGACTTGCGAACATTCATCACTTGCAGAGGTCAGCCTGACCATTGTTTAGACATAAGCATACGCAGTCACTCAATTGGTTTGTCACCTCGGCAGGAGTTCGACAGAAGAATGACAATGTGGTTCTCACGAAACACAGCTGAGTAATCTTAGGGAACTTGCGTTCGAGGTAGGCTGTGTGATAGTACTATCCTCACCATCGTATATCTCGCAAAGAGGTCATAGGAATAAGATAAGAAAGTGCAGAGCATTGTGGTATACATGGGACAAAATGTGGATTTAATACTTTGAGATTTGCATTGCTTATTAATATTATAAACAGAAAAATTAGATATGTTAAGATTTAGGGGTTTAAGAGAGATATTGTTCATTCTACCTATGTACTGTTCAAGGGTGGAATAACTTTGGTATCAGATTTAGGATAGTGTAGTGTATACCTCATATCTCTGTTGCAGGAACTTGAAGTAATTTCATTTACTGGGACCAGCTTAAGTATATTAATACATTGTTTTATTTTCTTAAGCACTGTGGAGTGATGATATTGGTGAGGGCAGTAACAGTTTATGGTGGTTTTGTTTAAGAGCAATGGAATAACAATATGTATGCTGTCCAGTCCATCACATATTCTCCAACACGGTCAAGTAGTAATAGCCGTACCAATACTGATGCTTAAACAACAGCTATGAGAAACTAAATTAATGAAAACCATAGCTCTTATGAGACATTTGTTAATGGTGAGAATATAGGGAAAGATGGATTAATAGTTCTCCAGAGTAAGGACCAAATTGCCCTTGGTGCTGCACCTCTAATTATACGTTGCGTCATGCAATAGCACCATTTAGTGAGATGGTACCACGCAATGCAGAACTACTTTAAGAATGCGGAAAGATTATGTATTTTAGGTGTTTCGTGTAGCATAACATTCTCAGTAGTTCTCTCAGTATCCGATCATGATGGAACAGTACCATTTCATTAGATAAAAAAAAGCTTTATCGCCCCTAACCTGTACGTACCGAAATCAAAATGCGGAAAGAAAGAAACTACCCTTCTTGTAGCATGTAGGACAGGAATCACACTGACTAAACGTTAGCGTTGTGTTGGATCTTCCATTAATCTCACCTGGCAAGGATCACAGGCTGATGAACAATACCCAAAAACATCCGAACAATTATTTTGAAAGCCGCTTCTTCTTTTGTGGATGAATTGCACTTCCTCATGTAGTCATCCTACTTTAGGTTGGTCTAGATAGCTGCTTCTAGATATTATATGATTGTTTCTGTTTCACCAATAGCTTAATGAAACATTAATGGTCTTTTTCTCTCATAGTTACGTTTCCTTGTTGTGCAGCTCCCTGTAGCAAATACCCCAACCTGTGCAATTCGCTACAGTCTTCTGGCGTTGATCGTGTTATAGACAACCGCATCATCTACGACGTTGCACTGTAAAGTGATACATGTTGCAAAACTCCAATCTGCAACGTTTTCGATGGAAAACTTTGGCTTTAAGGACAACTATAAACTGCTGCTTGGATAAGAACAGGCTCGCTAACAGGTAAGCATGATTTACTTCAAAGAGAGTACATGGATAAAATCCAGGTATGAATGAGGATACAAGATACTCGCTGTAAATACCAGAAGACTGTGACTACACATTGGTGGGCTTGCAGAATTTAAGTACCTATATCATTACATTAGGGGGTGTACGAAATATCTGTTTATAAGCCTCTATTCCCATTTGGTTATGGTTAAAAGGATGGTTATATTATATTAGCATATGGTGGATTCGGGGATGGGCGTTTGAAATATTGCCATTCCAAGCGAGATTAAGTGGATGTTTTTTGAATATTCTACATAGTTTGCGTTGGAAAAGTGATGCACGTTCACGTATGCTATGGTAAAGTTAGCAAAAATGCTATAAAATTGTGTATGACCAAAGGTATAGGTTTTTTTTTTTTTAAGTGATATGCTGCACATCAACATTGTGTATTGAGACAGAGAATATCTAATACTTTAACCCTTAATATGACGGCTATGATTACACCAAGGTCTCAACACTTCGTGTGGAAGCACTGACCAGCATTAGTGTTCACTTTCTTTAATGGTTGATCGTGGTTTATGTTCTTCTGGTTTGTTTTGTTTGTCTAATATTATTTACGAGCGTTAGGTAGACGAAGATTATTAATTGATAAGGGTAAACTTCGTGATTTTAGTGTCAAACTACAGAATTGACAAACCAACGTTTGTCTATGTAGACAGTCGTCTATAGAGCTCAAAGCATCACTTTATTCCCTGCAGAATAGTATTAGTATTACCTGTATCACATAGTTTCGTATCATCCTGTAACAGGTGCTTTGCAGTGCGGGAAAAGCACGTCAGAGGCAGCTTGAAGGATATTCATGACCCACAGTTGCTGCAGGAAGTATGCTGTTAGATAAAAATTAGAATTTGTTGCCTACACCCATATATTGGATCTGTACTACAAGGTGCTGTATCACCTGCTAAAACTGCTCTGCGACGTGGGAATAGCAGTCCAGAGGCAACATGTACACTCCAGTAAGCTAGTAGCAACTCGATGCTGTATCAGGATGTATGACATGGAAAAATATCTGATCCCATCACCACACAAACCATCCGTGACATACTAATTGTAATTCGTTGCATACAGCCAATATGACACATCACATTAGTAATATTACATCGATTTTATAGATTCTCTTAGAAAAAGCATTATTTTTTGCAAGTAAGCGAAATTATCGGTAGAAGCTGGGAGCACTAGATATGGGAGAAGGATGACGTCACGTAGCTGTACTTTAATAGCGGGAAGGCTATAGAGTCCAGTGACTTGATGTCAAAACGAAACTAGCTAGCATTTCTGCTACAGAGAAGCAACACTGCAACAGTAAGAGGCATACTAGAAAAAACTGGCGAGGGAGCTTTCGAGACCGTTTCGAGAATGTATACCTTTAAGCTACAATTTATATCTACTGAACGGATTGTTTATGCCGGATCCTGTGGAGGACTGTGTAAATGTTAAAAGTGCTTCTGATATGGAACTGTTATATTAAATCAGGTGACAGACAGTTTTTCCCCATCCAGAACACTATTCACCACGATAGTGTGGAATATAGAGATATTACAAAATTAGGATTGGTTTCTACAAACGATGTTATACATGTTAAGAAAAAGAGCCAATCCAGCAAAGCGATTTAATCCAGTCCCTATAAAAGATTTCGAATATAGAGCATGTATATAGAACTACTGTTGTAACTTGTTTTATAGCAGTAGAGAAGTACATACAGCTCACATACTACTGCTACTGGGGCAGTTGGTATCAGTATACATACAATGGTAAGCAAAGTGTAGGCAGTCTCTTTAGCAGATTTCCCACATCTTGTTCTAAGTGTTTTGGTACTGAAACGTGATACTAGTGTGACACACAGTAAGACAAATTAGATTAAATTTTATTTTAGACATGAGACACATGAAAAATAAGCAGATGTTTTGGATATTCTGCATTAGAGATACGCAGTCACAAATGTTATGGTAGGATTAGCAGAAAATGCTGTATAATTATATATGTCCAAAGGATTTTGATGTTCTTTTTTTTTTTGTTTAAGTGAGGTAACAACATTCTGTATCGGGACAAGTAATACCTAGTTAGGTCAATTGTAATATGACTGTTATGATTACACCATGATCGTAACACTTCCTTCGAAGAAGTGACTTATGCTAGATAGTTTCCTACCATCCATTGAGAGCAGCGCGCTTCGTTACAGGATCATTTAGTAATCGCGAAAGCGTTACGGAGATGATAGATAAAATCCAGTGGAAGACTCTGCAGGAGAGACGCTCAGTAGCTCGGTACGGGCTTTTGTTGAAGTTTCGAGAACATACCTTCTGAGGAGTCAAGCAGTATATTGCTCCCTCCTACTTATCTCTCGCGAAGAGACCATGAGGATAAAATCAGAGAGATTAGAGCCCACACAGAGGCATACCGACAATCCTTCTTTCCACGGACAATACGAGACAGGAATAGAAGGGAGAACCGATAGAGGTACTCAAGGTACCCTCCGACACACACCGTCAGGTTGCTTGTGGAGTATGAATGTAGATGTAGATAAATGTGCTTTGCGTTGTTGGGAATAGCATGCAGAGGCAACTTCAATACTCCACTAAGCTAAGCAACTCGATATTGTATAAAGATGTGTTATATGGAAAAATATACGATTCCGTTAACACCCATAACAAAGCAGTTATAATCCACTACTTTAATAATATTACACTAGGAATCATAATTTGTGGCAAAAGCTTTAATGTAAACAATACATATAAGAGGGTGATGGCACCACACACAGTATGTATACTTTATTACAGGGAAGACGAGACATTCGCATGGATAGAATAAACTATACAAGCACATACTGTCAAATAAGATTACACAGCGATATAAGGGGCACATGACATCTCATAATGGGGGTGAAAGTTTGGATTTGGTAAAGATCTGCTTTTCTAAGGAGTCGCTGGAACACTTCGCCAGCCAGTCAATGATTCCTATATGTGGGATCACAACCAAAGGAAATGTTGCACACAGATTTGTGTTATGCAGTGTTTATACACTGATAAGTCAAAACATTGTCACCATCGCCCACGCGACGTTGGATGCCGCCTTGTGGCATTATCTGCACGTGACTTGGTAACGAAAATATGTAAGTGGAACAGACATGGTCAGGGGATCACCCTTGCAAAGATAAGGGATGCAAATGGGGAAATACTTTGAGATAAGCGACTTTGACAAAGGCTAGTGTTGAATCCTGCCTAGTCGTCGCTTATAGGGTGTCTAGGATGCCTGTCTTCTCGGATCGCTAGACAACATTCAAACAAATCGTATTAATGAGTTTTATTACGAAATGAACAATGACAATACTTAATTTTGACAATAACACAGAAGTGTCGCAAGCAAAGGGAGACGTACAAATAAGAAATCTCTTCAGTATATACAATTCTGAGCTCAGATGGAAACCCAGTTCTAAGCAAAGAAGGGAAAGCAGAAAGGTGGAAGGAGTATATAGAGGGTCTATATAGGGGCGATGTTCTCGAGGACAATATTATGGAAACGGAAGAGGATGTAGATGAAGATGAAATGGGAGATACGATACTGCGTGAAGAGTTTGACAGAGCACTGAAAGACCTAAGTCGAAACAAGGCCCCCGGAGTAGACAACATTCCATTGGAACTACTGACAGCCTTGGGAGAGCCAGTCCTGACAGCCGGCCGCGGTGGCCGTGCGGTTCTAGGCGCTCCAGTCCGGAGCCGCGCTGCTGCTACGGTCGCAGGTACGAATCCTGCCTCGGACATGGGTGTGTGTGATGTCCTTAGGTTAGTTAGGTTTAAGTAGTTCTAAGTTCTAGAGGACTGATAACCACAGCAGTTGAGTCCCATAGTGCTCAGAGCCATTTGAACCATAGTGCTCAGAGCCAGTCCTGACAAAACTCTACCATCTGGTGAGCAAGATGTATGAAACAGGAGAAATACCCTCAGACTTCAAGAAGAATATAATAATTCAAATCCCAAAGAAAGCAGGTGTTGACAGATGTGAAAATTACCGAACTATCAGTTTAATAAGCCACAGCTGCAAAACACTAACGCGAATTCTTTACAGATGAATGGAAAAAATGATAGAAGCCGACCTCGGGGAAGATCAGTTTGGATTCCGTAGAAATATTGGAACACGTGAGGCAATACTGACCCTACGACTTATCTTAGAAGAAAGATTAAGGAAAGGCAAACCTACGTTTCTAACATTTGTAGACTTAGAAAAGCTTTTGACAATGTTGACTGGAATACTCTCTTTCAAATTCTCAAGGTGGCAGGGGTAAAATACAGGGAGCGAAAGGCTAGGGTAAAATACAGGGAGCGAAAGGCTATTTACAATTTGTACAGAAATCAGATGGCAGTTATAAGAGTCGAGGGACATGAAAGGGAAGCAGTGGTTGTGAAGGGGTGAGACAGGGTTGTAGCCTCTCCCCGATGTTATTCAATCTGTATATTGAGCAAGCAGTAAAGGAAACAAAAGAAAAGTTCGGAGTAGGTATTAAAATCCATGGAGAAGAAATAAAAACTTTGAGGTTCGCCGATGACATTGTAATTCTGTCAGAGACAGCAAAGGACTTGGAAGAGCAGTTGAACGGAATGGGCAGTGTCTTGAAAGGAGGGTATAAGATGAACACCAACAAAATCAAAACGAGGATAAGTCGGGCGATGCTGAGGGAATTAGATTAGGAAATGAGACACTTAAAGTAGTAAAGGAGTTTTGCTATTTGGGGAGCAAAATAAGTGATGATGGTCGAAGTAGAGAGGATATCAAATGTAGACTGGCAATGGCCAGGAAAGCGTTTCTGAAGAAGAGAAATTTGTTGACATCGAGTATAGATTTAAGTGTCAGGAAGTCTTTTCTGAAAGTATTTGTATGGAGTGTAGCCATGTATGGAAGTGAAACATGGACGATAAATAGTTCGGGCAGGAGGAGTATAGAAGCTATCGAAATGTGGTGCTACAGAAGAATGCTGAAGATTAGATGGGTAGATCACATAACTAATGAGGAGGTATTGAATAGAATTGGGGAGAAGAGGAGTTTGTGGCACAACTTGACTAGAAGAACGGATCGGTTGGTAGGACATGTTCTGAGGCATCAAGGGATAACCAATTTAGTACTGGAGGGCAGCGTGGAGGGTAAAACTCGTAGAGGGAGACCAAGAGATGAATACACTAAGCAGATTCAGAAGGATGTAGGCTGCTGTAGGTAATGGGAGAGAAAGAAGCTTGCACAGTATAGAGTAGCATGGAGAGCTGCATCAAACCAGTCTCAGGACTGAAGACCACAACAACAACAACAACAACAACAACATATACAAATCCTAAGTCGCTGGTCTTGAAGTGCCTAATCTTGATGGTGCTGTAGAAGTGGGCCGCGACCAGTGAGCTGTCGCGTTGTCGTCCTGGAGAGGGGTCGGTCAGAGTGCATTTGGCTGACGTCGTCTCACAGCCTTCTCTGCTATAACGTTCCCGACTGGCGTGCCGGCGCTTGACTTTACGCCGTAACAGCCAAGTTATTATTACAAAGAGCTTGTGGATGAATATGTCGAAAGAGGTGTGGCTTGTCGAATTTCACGTGCTACTGCCGTGAGCATCTATGGGAAGAGGTAGAAGGGCAGTGAAACTAGCACTAGGCGCCAAATGGCTGGATATCCCGACTGCCGGCCGGAGTGGCCGAGCGGTTAAAGGCGCTACAGTCTGGAACCGCACGACCGCTACGGTCGCAGGTTCGAATCCTGCCTCGGGCATGGATGTGTGTTATGTCCTTAGGTTAGTTAGGTTTAAGTAGTTCTAAGTTCTAGGGGACTTATGACCACAGCAGTTGAGTCCCATAGTGCTCAGAGCCATTTGAACCATATTTTTTTGATATCCCGACTCTTCACAGAACGTGAGGTTCAGAGGCCTGACTACTCTGTAAATTAGGATAAATGGTGATCTGTGGCATCCTGCCGAAAGAGTATAATGCTGGTGCATGCACAAATGTTTTGGGGCACACCGTTCGTTGTACGTTGTTGAACATGGAGCTCCGCAGCAGACCACGACTACGTGTTCACATGTTGACCCAACGACATCATGAATTACGACTGCAGTGGGCACGGGACCATCGGGATTCGTCCGTTGGTCAATGGAAACGTAACTGTTCTTTGGGTGAATCACAATTTTACTACACCAGGTCGATGGTCGTCTCCACAAACACCGTCATCGAGGTGAACGATGGCTCATAACGTGCAGCGCGCCAAGAACGTAGGCTGGTGGGAGCAGTATTATGGTATGGGAGACGTTCTCCAGTGCTTGCATGGGGCCTGTTGTAGAAATCGAAGACACGCTCACAGTTCCGAAACACCTGCATCCCTTCGTACTTGATGTCTTCCCCGGCGGCGATGTCGACTTTCAGCAACAAAATTGTCCGTGTCTCTGAGCCAGAACGGTGCTACAGTGGTTTGAGGATCATTATAGTGAACTCACGTTGCTGCCTCGGCGACCAGATTCGCCTGATGTAAATCCTACGTGAACCATATGGGTCACTGCCGGGCGCCATCACCGCGTACGCAGATCACCGGCCGGCTATTTACGCGAATTACATGACTTGTGCGTAATCTTCTGATGCCACGTACCTCCAAAAAGCTACCAACAACTGTGGATCCCCAATACGCAGTAATAGTTACGTACTTCGTTTCAAAGACGGACAAACAATTTACGAGGGCAGTTCAATAAGTAATGCAACACATTTTTTTCCTCGGCCAATTTTGGTTGAAAAAACCGGAAATTTCTTGTGGAATATTTTCAAACATTCCCGCTTCGTCTCGTATAGTTTCATTGACTTCCGACAGGTGGCAGCGCTGTACGGAGCTGTTAAAATGGCGTCTGTAACGGATGTGCGTTGCAAACAACGGGCAGTGATCGAGTTTCTTTTGGCGGAAAACCAGGGCATCTCAGATATTCATATGCGCTTGCAGAATGTCTACGGTGATCTGGCAGTGGACAAAAGCACGGTGAGTCGTTGGGCAAAGCGTGTGTCACCATCGCCGCAAGGTCAAGCAAGACTGTCTGATCTCCCGCGTGCGGGCCGGCCGTGCACAGCTGTGACTCCTGCAATGGCGGAGCGTGCGAAC
Source organism: Schistocerca nitens (assembly GCF_023898315.1). Taxonomy (NCBI): domain Eukaryota; kingdom Metazoa; phylum Arthropoda; class Insecta; order Orthoptera; family Acrididae; genus Schistocerca; species Schistocerca nitens. The sequence continues at coordinate 32,238,189 of NC_064620.1, read as the reverse complement.
ACACTCGTTCGAGATGATAGACGGATCACCATCAAACAACTCAGTGCTCAACTTGACATCTCTGTTGGTAGTGCTGTCACAATTGTTCACCAGTTGGGATATTCAAAGGTTTGTTCCCGCTGGGTCCCTCGTTGTCTAACCAAACACCATAAAGAGCAAAGGAGAACCATCTGTGCCGAATTGCTTGCTCGTCATGTGGCTGAGGGTGACAATTTCTTGTCAAAGATTGTTACAGGCGATGAAACATGGGTTCATCACTTCGAACCTGAAACAAAACGGCAATCAATGGAGTGGCGCCACACCCACTCCCCTACCAAGAAAAAGTTTAAAGCCATACCCTCAGCCGGTAAAGTCACGGTTACAGTCTTCTGGGACGCTGAAGGGGTTATTCTGTTCGATGTCCTTCCCCATGGTCAAACGATCAACTCTGAAGTGTATTGTGCTACTCTTCAGAAATTGAAGAAACGACTTCAGCGTGTTCGTAGGCACAAAAATCTGAACGAGCTTCTCCTTCTTCATGACAACGCAAGACCTCACACAAGTCTTCGCACCCGAGAGGAGCTCACAAAACTTCAGTGGACTGTTCTTCCTCATGCACCCTACAGCCCCGATCTCGCACCGTCGGATTTCCATATGTTTGGCCCAATGAAGGACGCAATCCGTGGGAGGCACTACGCGGATGATGAAGAAGTTATTGATGCAGTACGACGTTGGCTCCGACATCGACCAGTGGAATGGTACCGTGCAGGCATACAGGCCCTCATTTCAAGGTGGCGTAAGGCCGTAGCATTGAATGGAGATTACGTTGAAAAATAGTGTTGTGTAGCTAAAAGATTGGGGAATAACCTGGTGTATTTCAATGCTGAATAAAACAACCCCTGTTTCAGAAAAAAAATGTGTTGCATTACTTATTGAACTGCCCTCGTATAAAGTAGGTGGTCATAATGTTTTGGAACATCAGTGTAGTTTACTGTGCAAGGTAGTCGATAATGTGGCTATCGAAAACAACAACGGCAGGATGGTTGATTTCTGCTGGAATCTGGACACATGAAAATATGAATATAGGCGAAAAGGCCCATTACTGTTCGATTGCGCTATTGGTGGAAACAGTAACGACCATGTAACACCTAGGGGTTACCAACTTCCGGCCTGACCTGTGAAACCGGCAAGTGATCACAAGTCCTGAACAAAAAGAGCAGCATCAAGGCTAATTTTATCATTGCTCTGGGGAAATATAAATTTGCCATCCCATATCTTGACAGTCAGCAACAGCAACTTGGGCCTTTCGCCAATGAGCAACTCTCCCGCCCAGTTTATGTAGAACTGCTACGTTTCTACTGAAACAGTTTGTGTTAACATACCTCTTCCTTGGCTTGTGTATTACCTCGTAATCAAATTCACTCAAATGGAGTGCCCAGCTTCTTAATCTGCTGCAAGGGTCCTTCAATCCTAATAACCATTTGACAACAGCGTGATCCGTTCGCTACCTCACTCTCCTGGTCATATAAAAGACAGCTGAAGTATGTATGTAATACTACAGATTACTGCTGGCATCTCCTTCTCAGCCGTGAAATAATTTTGCTCTGCCTTGTTCAACTTCCGGCATCCATATGCTCCAGAACGTTCTTTACCATCTATTTTCTCTGCTGGGACACACGCAAGAGCCACAAAACAGAAAAAATTCGTTTTCATATCGGGGAATATCAAAACTGGATCCAATGTCAAGTATCGAACACCGTCTCACATTCGGTAAACAATTAAAATTTTGCGCTTTCCCCTAAGAAACAATTCCGCGGTCTAGCAATTTCAGCAAAGTCCTTTACGAACTGACGATAATAATTTAAGAGACCGAGAAAATCCTGCAACTGTTTAACTGTTGTCAGTGTCGAAAAATTCTGAACTGCTGAGACCAAACGTGGATCTATTGTCACACCTTCTTTGCTAATTATATGCCCCAGACAATATAATCCGTTGCTGCAAAGTGACATGTATCGATGCTTAGCGTTAGTCGAGCTGTTCTCAGTCTCTTGATTACCTCCTCTAACCGTTGTACACGCCCATCCATGTCCTTTGAAAACACTGTTATGTCATCCAGATAGAATAAACATTGCTTAGGTTTCAGTCGCCTAAGCACACCATCCAATAATCTCTCAAAGGTGGCGGCTGCATTCTCAAGTCCGAATGACATTCGACGATATTGCGAGTGACCCGCAGAGATGGGAAAAGCTGTCTCTGATCGACCCTCTGTCGCTGTTTCTATTTGCTGATGTCCTCTCATTAAATCCATTGTGGAGAAAAAGTTACACCGACCGAAGTTGTCGAGAATCCCTGTTAGGTTTGCTTTCGGATATGTATCGGTGATCGTTCGTGTATTGAGGTATCGGTAGTCACAGCAAGATTCTTGGTGCAATCGGGTAACTTTATCGGGATCAAAATTACCAGTGCCCCCCAGCGGCTACCACTGTATTCAGTAATACCGTTAGCTAGCTGCTGATTGGTAAATTGTTCCGTTTCCGGCTGCATATACACTCCTGGAAATTGAAATAAGAACACCGTGAATTCATTGTCCCAGGAAGGGGAAACTTTATTGACACATTCCTGGGGTCAGATACATCACATGATCACACTGACAGAACCACAGGCACATAGACACAGGCAACAGAGCATGCACAATGTCGGCACTAGTACAGTGTATATCCACCTTTCGCAGCAATGCAGGCTGCTATTCTCCCATGGAGACGATCGTAGAGATGCTGGATGTAGTCCTGTGGAACGGCTTGCCATGCCATTTCCACCTGGCGCCTCAGTTGGACCAGCGTTCGTGCTGGACGTGCAGACCGCGTGAGACGACGCTTCATCCAGTCCCAAACATGCTCAATGGGGGACAGATCCGGAGATCTTGCTGGCCAGGGTAGTTGACTTACACCTTCTAGAGCACGTTGGGTGGCACGGGATACATGCGGACGTGCATTGTCCCGTTGGAACAGCAAGTGCCCTTGCCGGTCTAGGAATGGTAGAACGATGGGTTCGATGACGGTTTGGATGTACCGTGCACTATTCAGTGTCCCCTCGACGATCACCAGTGGTGTACGGCCAGTGTAGGAGATCGCTCCCCACACCATGATGCCGGGTGTTGGCCCTGTGTGCCTCGGTCGTATGCAGTCCTGATTGTGGCGCTCACCTGCACGGCGCCAAACACGCATACGACCATCATTGGCACCAAGGCAGAAGCGACTCTCATCGCTGAAGACGACACGTCTCCATTCTTCCCTCCATTCACGCCTGTCGCGACACCACTGGAGGCGGGCTGCACGATGTTGGGGCGTGAGCGGAAGACGGCCTAACGGTGTGCGGGACCGTAGCCCAGCTTCATGGAGACGGTTGCGAATGGTCCTCGCCGATACCCCAGGAGCAACAGTGTCCCTAATTTGCTGGGAAGTGGCGGTGCGGTCCCCTACGGCACTGCGTAGGATCCTACGGTCTTGGCGTGCATCCGTGCGTCGCTGCGGTCCGGTCCCAGGTCGACGGGCACGTGCACCTTCCGCCGACCACTGGCGACAACATCGATGTACTGTGGAGACCTCACGCCCCACGTGTTGAGCAATTCGGCGGTACGTCCACCCGGCCTCCCGCATGCCCACTATACGCCCTCGCTCAAAGTCCGTCAACTGCACATACGGTTCACGTCCACGCTGTCGCGGCATGCTACCAGTGTTAAAGACTGCGATGGAGCTCCGTATGCCACGGCAAACTGGCTGACACTGACGGCGGCGGTGCACAAATGCTGCGCAGCTAGCGCCATTCGACGGCCAACACCGCGGTTCCTGGTGTGTCCGCTGTGCCGTGCGTGTGATCATTGCTTGTACAGCCCTCTCGCAGTGTCCGGAGGAAGTATGGTGGGTCTGACACACCGGTGTCAATGTGTTCTTTTTTCCATTTCCAGGAGTGTAGTTCGGAACCCGAAATGGTCCCTTTTTCACTGGAGCATTATTCCCAGTTGATGTTCTAGCTTGCGTGAGTGGCGTTGCTGGTAACGGACCACTCGCATTTAACAAATCCACAAATTGCAGTAGCAAGGCTTCATTTGCTTCTGTAGCATTCCCCCATAAATGTTTCACTTTCTCACGTAATGCAGGAGCATTGACGGTTTGCTTGCGGTAGAGATGCTCACTTGACCTATCCGTGCCGTCTTTCTCGAAAACATCCAAATTAGCAATGAGTTAACCCTTTGGCAGACGCACTTTTTCCTTGCCAAAATTATCAAGACTGACTCAAACCATAAAATCTCTGTCCACATCACTGACGCAAACTATACTTCTGCGTACAAAACATTGTGGCTTATCCAGTTCTTCGTTAGTTCCCAGTGGCTCTACAACACACAATGAATCCTTCGGTCAGTCCGTATCTATGCTCACCCACATCCACTTCCCTGTACATTGTGGTATCGTACGAGGTCCGACAATAAAGTATGAGACTGATGTGAAGAAAAATGTTGCTTACTGCTTTAGTCAAGTTTAGTGTTGTCGCCTTCAAAATAGTTCCCTTCTGAATGCACACACTTTTTCCAGCGCTTCTGCCATTGATGGTAAAATTTATGGAACTCATCTTCTGTAACATCCTCCAAGACCCTCGTCACAGCTTTTTGAACATCTTGTGTTGTTCGAAAATGGTGTCCCTTGATCTCCGTTTTGGCACTTGGAAATAGAAAAAAAGTCGCACGGAGCGATATCTGGTGAATAAGGTGGCTGTGGTAGTACTGAAATTTGTTTTGAGGTTAAAAATTGCTGTACTGACAGAGCAGTATTGGATGGCGCATTATCGTGATGCAGAATCCAATAATCAGCAATGTTGGCACGGACACGAAGAACTGTTTTACGAAGTATTTCTAATGTTTCTTTGTAGTAATATTGGTTAACTGTTTGTCCAGGGCCGGCCGTGGTGGCCGTGCGGTTCTAGGCGCTCCAGTCCGGAGCCGCGCTGCTGCTACGGTCGCAGGTTCGAATCCTGCCTCGGGCATGGGTGTGTGTGATGTCCTTAGGTTAGTTAGGTTTAAGTAGTTCTAAGTTCTACGGGACTGATGACCACAGCAGTTGAGTCCCATAGTGCTCAGAGCCATTTGAACCATTTTTGTTTGTTTGTCCAGGAGGTACCCACCATTTATGAACAATTCTCTTGGAATCGAAGAAGCACACAAGCATGCATTTCACTTTTGCCTTTGACATGCGAGCTTTTTTTGGTCTGGGTGATCCCTCTGAGCACCTTTGCGAACTTTGGCGTTTTGTCTCTGGATCGTACTGAAAAAAAAAAATGGTTCAAATGGTTCTGAGCACTATGGGACTCAACTGCTGAGGTCATAAGTCCCCTAGAACTTAGAACTACTTAAACCTAACTAACCTAAGGACAACACAAACATCCATGCCCGAGGCAGGATTCGAACCTGCGACCGTAGCGGTCGCGCGGTTCCAGACTGTAGCGCCAGAACCGCTCGGCCACCAGCGGCCGGCAATCGTACTGAAAAAAAACAACTTTTATCACCAGTGATAACACGGCTCAAGAATTCTGGCTTGATTTCCGTTTGCTCTAACAGATCGGCTGCCACATTTTTCTGTGTTTCTCACTGTTGTGATGTGAGATTTTTGGGGACCATTTTTGCACAAATCTTTCTCATACCAAGATCTTCAGTTATTATTAGATGAACAGTTTCTCGATTGATGTTCAGTTCTTCTGCTATCATTTTAACGGATAATCTTCGATCAGATTGTACGAATTCACACACCCTGGCCAAGTTGACATCTGTCCATTGAGGTTGATGGTTGTCCACAGCTGTCTTCATCTTCTTCTGCCTTCACTAAACATTTTATGCCAACGAAAAACTTGAGCTCTTGACATAACCTCCCCTCCAAAAGACTTCTGAAGCTTACTGTAAGTTGTCGTCGCGTTTTCACCCAATTTAACACAAAAAGAAATGGCATACCATTGCGCAATATTATGCGGTTCCATTTCCGTGTCAAGAGACACAAACACGCGTTAACTTATTACAGCACAACTTACGACTGAGCAGTTGCATCGATGTGCCGCTTGGACTAGAAGCAGCTTATAGACCAAGGTCAAAGGTATTATGCCTACGCAAGCCTGCAGGGTTGCCACATCTTGCAAAGGAAACCAGTCTCATTACTTCATTGTCACACGTCATATCTCACGAATTGATCTTCAATGGTTGCGTCCGTAATTTATTTGATACCTCCTTCCTGATCAGTGAACCATTGCGCAATATTATGCGGTTCCATTTCCGTGTCAAGAGACACAAACACGCGTTAACTTATTACAGCACAACTTACGACTGAGCAGTTGCATCGATGTGCCGCTTGGAGTAGAAGCAGCTTATAGACCAAGGTCAAAGGTATTATGCCTACGCAAGCCTGCAGGGTTGCCACATCTTGCAAAGGAAACCAGTCTCATTACTTCATTGTCACACGTCGTATCTCACGAATTGATCTTCAATGGTTGCGTCCGTAATTTATTTGATACCTCCTTCCTGATCAGTGAACCTTGCGACAGTGCAACACTTGTAGCAGTTGACCCTAGCGGAAACAATGTCTCTCCAAGTTCAATTGTACTCTGCAGAAGGTCAACTTTTGCGCGATTTTTAGCAAGAAAGTCCGGTCTTAGGAGCGCGCGGAACCCCTCACCAACTCGTGCTTTCTAAAACACTTAGTTCCCAAGTTAAAACTGAACAGCGTTGTCCCCAATGACTTCACGTCATTATCACCTAATCCGCGCAACCCATACGCGGCGACCGTAGTCTCTTTCTGCTCAAGAGATCCAGACTGACTACTGACACGTGAGCCCCCGTGCCACCCAAAAATTTACGTTCTGTACCTTCTATGGGTAACGCAAGGCCGTTCACGGTTAACCAGCCACTGTTAGGCCGATGCATTTTATCAGCTGAAGACATTGTTCCCTAATGTGGCCCGTGCGCCCACATCTAAATCACTTCCCTTCTGAGGAAGAAACACCGCGGTCACTCTGTCTTCGTGTAGCAATGTCGATCTTCTCCAACTGCTCAGCAATTATAATGACAGCAGACAAGTGTCTTGGGTTCGCCATTGCGACCCTCCTTGATATATCAGTAGAAATACCTCATAGAAAGACACCTCATAGAAACACATCTAGAGCCCTGATCTCGGCCTCACACAGTATCACTCTATTGGCCTCCGCGTCCTGCACAGCTAAGTTTCCTAATCCTGTCAAAGCAGCATTCCACTGATTCGCCGTGCTACTGTAATAGTCCATTGAGTTTTCCGCTAAAGAACCTCGCGCTGTTCTGCTTCCGATAGCGCTGTAGTATCCAGTTAGCCAGTTCATCAAACATTTGCGCCTTACTGAGTGGTACGTAACGTACGTTTTTGCGTCAGCCGCCGGCCGGTGTGGCCGTGCGGTTCTAGGCGCTTCAGTTTGGAACCGCGTGACCGCTACGGTCGCAGGTTCGAATCCTGCCTCGGGGATGGATGTGTGTGATGTCCTTAGGCTAGTTAGGTTTAAGTAGTTCTAAGTTCTAGGGGACTGATGACCACAGATGTTAAGTCCCATAGTGCTCAGAGCCATTTTTTTTTTTTTTTTTTGCGTCAGCCGCTTTAAGGAAGTTTCTTCCGACCATTTTCCAAATTTGGCGGCAGCCTTTACATCACAAATAAAATTAGATATATCCTCGGTTGCCTTCCCAGAAAATGGCGCTATGAGGTTAGCTGCTGCAGCATCGATGGAATGGGCGGGTGCATTGGCTCTGAGCACTATGGAACTCAACTGCTGTGGTCATAAGTCCCCTAGAACTTAGAACTACTTAAACCTAACTAACCTAAGGACATCACACACATCCATGTCCGAGGCAGGATTCGAACCTGCGACCGTAGCAGTCGCATGGTTCCGGACTGCGCGCCTAGAACCGCGAGACCACCGCGGCCGGCGGCGGGTGCATTCAACACTGTTTTATTTTCTCATGAATCAAGGAACCTTGGCCCATAACGGCTTCTCATTGCTCTATTCTCCTACTCAATGTTTCATTGTCTGGCCGCTGTTGCGTTGTAGTTTGTAACAATGTGGCTATCTGCCCCTTTAAAGCTTCCACCATTTCATTCAGATTCTGTGGTCTTTTTTCGGCATTTGTGCAAACTTCATCTGCTGTTATACCAGGGAAGTTGGAAACTGTACGCACAAAAGGAAAAAGACACATTAAACTAATCTTAATCTTTACGCCTTACCATAGCCAAGCGAGATTCTGTGCATTGGCGTTCTTCGTGACCAACCCTTCTACATATACTGCAGGTAGCTGACTGCCAGAACATTTCTGAAGTGTTCTCACGGAACTGATGTTGGTTCCTGTTGTCTAACAACCCACAATTTTAATGCACTGTGAAGATCCCTATGGCTCATCTTGGCCATAAAAAATACGGAAGAGAAAAGCAAACAAATATCAGTCACTCAACACACTGCATTGTTAAAAACTTCAGCTCATAGCTGTTGACATCACCTCCGAGCTGTGTAGATTATCAGCTGTTGTTGTCCTAGATGTGTGCCATGTGGTACCAGGCATACACATCTCTACCACTGTCACCACATATAGAGGCCCTACAGTCGTCAGGAGAGGGGAGGGGAGGGGAGGGGAGGGCAAGAAATGGTAGAGAGGTCCTAATTATGTTCGAGAGCACCAAGAAAACATCAGTGGCAATAATGGGTTTATTGTCCAAGATGTTACTCCAGGCGGGCGTAAAATGAATGTGCGCAGCGGAGAGTAATAAACGGTAAAATGACGATTTGGTCCGGTGTGACTACCCCCTGAGGCAGGTCTTAGGATCTTTTAATTCTATAAGTTACAATTTAAACATAAATGCATGATGAAGGCAACTAATCCTACTAAATGATAAACATTGTTCCTACTTATATATTTGTTGTAGATTAAAAAAAACCTTTATATTACAAAGTTTACATTTCCTCAGTAAAATTACTAATCAATTGCCCAACTCTGCCCCTTATTATGACTGCGTGGTCTAATGTCAACAACCTGAAATGACTGACATCATCTGTGTACCAAACACTAGAAGACACTACTTTCAGAGATGATCTACAGTGGTGTGGAACCTCAGTGTAAATAAACTAACGTGATCACAGCTGTTTAACTTTTATAGCCCTATTAAGCCGAAGCAATTTGCGGTGTCACCGTATGTTGTACGTCCGGTGCGTCGAAGTGATGGTTCTCGTACTCGTCTGCGAATAAACTCTCTCAAACACTAGGACGACGGAAGGCGGTCCTCTGACTAATATACTCTAATACTGTGTTCTCCTCCTGTGTTCTACAGTCGAGAAACGCGAACTCCCAGCCACAAGGACGGAGTTCAGATAACGTCTCAACGTAAGTATAGGCAGAGGAAGTGCTCTCAATTACTGAACGCTGCGTACTCAACGACGACTTCCAACCCGGAGGTGAAGTCCAGAATCGTATAGGTTTGCAACAATACAGTGCCTCACTGTTGTAACTATAAACTCTCCTGAGAGCAAAGACAGAAAGTCCGTCCGTACCAACAAGGCTGATATCGAGCGACCGACACACAAGAGCGCTCACAACGGAATAGCCCGTCTCTCCAGCGCTGGCTTGCCAGCATGGCTCGGCTCCCCACCATCGTAATTCCCAAAACGAATCATATTTCCGAAACCACGGAATATTCTTCCTCTCTACAGATTCTTCTGAACGCCGACCAACCATATTTTAGTCTTTTATCGCCCAGAGCGGAAAATTTGCGAGGAAAAATCTATACTCGTACAATGGTACGCTTCTGAGTAAAAATCCTTGGAAATAACCCAGGCTGTGTGGTTTCCGAGGTGCCGCTTCTTCGTTACTCTCACCTGTGTCCAAGATTTTCAGCGTTCGGAAGTATTATCCGGTTATCCTTCCGGCCCCTACTACAATAGCGGACGGCCATCACCCTCCATCCAGAGCTCAGGTGCCACGACGTCTGTCTAGCTACTTCCTGTGTTTAAGCAGGACCAACACCTATGTGGACCTTCCACCCAGAACTTGAGTTCTGCCTGCCGTTTCATCTCCAATGGCGTTCCAACCTCTATTATTATAGGCAAGCATTCATTACGCCGTTTTTATAATAAAGACACTCCGTCACCTTTCTTGCAATAAGCGTTAACAATTATTTACAAGACGTACGTGACATTGTCCGAGTCCTTTATATATTCATATATACGATGTACAACCGATCACATGATACCTATTTGTGTTTGTAGATCACAGCAAAGTATGTGGATGAGTTCTTGTAAGGTGCGAAATTATAGCCGCCTTACAGTTGAATAGTAATACAGGATTCTCTTCCAAAGAACCACGCCAGACCAGAGGCATAGTGCCTCATCAGTGTCAGAAAGCCAATTTGGGCTCGTCTTGCAGTATCGCCAGCACAGTGAAGTGTCGGGATGTAGCTGCTGCATCGAGCGATTATGGAATCCAGCGGCCTATGGCTCTGTATATAGATTTCCAACGTGCTCTCGTGGGTGTCGAAGATTTGCACTCATGAGTCTCGTCTCAGGTTCACCTGAAGAACTCACTGGCTTGCAGGGGTCCCATTTAGAAAACAGGACCGGGAACACGTGTGTCTGTCACAGGGATGGCACGAGGAGCTGCAGAGGTCCTCCTTCTAGAAGGTGGATGACAAACACGCAGGTCAAGCCCCCTGCGGAGTTCCAGATTGATGGTGGCAGCTGCACCCCATTGGTGGTGCCTCACAAGCTGGCAGTGTATCTAGCAGCAGCAGCGTCCTTCCAGCTGATCTCGTGGTTTCACAGACGATCAGAGACAGCTACTCATGCTGAGGGTCGACCTCCACAGCCTCCCCTCTCACGCGATAGCAGCAATTAGCACTAGAGCTGAGTGTATGCACTGGCCACTCAACAACTGGCACTCACCAATCCGCAGTGCGACATTTGCTAGGAAGGGTGGGGTATTTGTGTTGGCGCTTCCTGTGTGCTCTGAAGCAGTGGAGATAGCAATGACATCCTATGTCCTGGTTTTCTTTCGCTGTCAGCTCACGTACTTTCAGACTTCACTACTTCCAGAAGATCTTTTCTGCTGGCTCGATGCCTAAATACTTAAAGTTGTATTGTACCTAGCCTTTATTACGAAAAACTACTTCGTCTACATCTACATCTACATTCATACTCCGCAAGCCACCCAACGGTGTGTGGCGGAGGGCACTTTACGTGCCACTGTCATTACCTCCCTTTTCTGTTCCAGTCGCGTATGGTTCGCCGGAAGAACGACTGTCGGAAAGCCTCCGTGCGCACTCGAATCTCTCTAATTTTACATTCGTGATCTCCTCGGGAGGTATAAGTAGGGGGAAGTAATATATTCGATACCTCATCCAGAAACGCACCCTCTCGAAACCTGGTGAGCAAGCTACACCGCGATGCAGAGCGCCTCTCTTGCAGAGTCTGCCACTTGAGTTTGCTAAACATCTCCGTAACGCTATCACGGTTACCAAATAACCCTGTGACGAAACGCGCCGCTCTTCTTTAGATATTCTCTATCTCGTCCGTCAACCCGATCTGGGACGGATCCCACACTGATGAGCAATACTCAAGTGTAGGTCGAACGAGTGTTTTGTAAGACACCTCCTTTGTTGATGGACTACATTTTCTAAGGACTCTCCCAATGAATCTCAACCTGGTACCCGCCTTGCCAACAATTAATTTTATATGATCATTCCACTTCAAATCGTTCCGTACGCATACTCCCAGATATTTTACAGAAGTAACTGCTATCAGTGTTTGTTCCGCTATCATATAATCATACAATAAAGGGTCCTTCTTCCTATGTATTCGCAATACATTACATTTGTCTACGTTAAGGGTCAGTTGCCACTCCCTGCACCAAGTGCCTATCCGCTGTAGATCTTCCTGCATTTCGCTACAATTTTCTAATGCTGCAACTTCTCTGTATACTACAGCATCATCCGCGAAAAGCCGCATGGAACTTCTGACACTATTTACTAGATCATTTATATATATTGTGAATATATTGTGAAAAGCAATGGTCCCATAACACTCCCCTGTGGCACGCCAGAGGTTACTTTAACGTCTGTAGACGTCTCTCCATTGATAACAACATGATGTCTTCTGTTTGCTAAAAACTCTTCAATCCAGCCACACAGCTGGTCTGATATCCCGTAGGCTCTTACTTTGTTTATCAGGCGACAGTGCGGAACTGTATCGAACGCCTTCCGGAAGTCAAGGAAAATAGCATCTACCTGGGAGCCTGTATCTAATATTTTCTGGGTCTCATGAACAAATAAAGCGAGTTGGGTCTCACACGATCGCTGTTTCCGGAATCCATGTTGGTTCCTACAGAGTAGATTCTGGGTTTCCAAAAACGACATGATACGCGAGCAAAAAACATGTTCTAAAATTCTACAACAGATCGACGACCCTTCTAGAAGACTGGGACTACCTGTGCTCTTTTCCAATCATTTGGAACCTTCCGTTCCTCTAGAGAATTGCGGTACACGGCTGTTAGAAGGGGGGCAAGTTCTTTCGCGTACTCTGTGTAGAATCGAATTGGTATCCCGTCAGGTCCAGTGGACTTTCCTCTGTTCAGTGATTCCAGTTGCTTTTCTATTCCTTGGACACTTATTTCGGTATCTGCCATTTTCTCGTTTGTGCGAGGATTTAGAGAAGGAACTGCAGTGCGGTCTTCCTCTGTGAAACAGGGTATGAGTGAGTATGACGGTATCTCTCGGGTTGCATGATGTCATTATGTGTCGCTCGCTGACCTGGGCACTCGGTCGTACCCCGTGTTGCAACAGTTTCTGAGTTTCCCGCAACTTGCTCAGCATTTCCCGTTGCCAGGCAGTCTGTTGGTCATTGATGCGCCGTGGTAAAAAATTACTGTTTTGAAGAGCGCGCCGCAGAGCGTATTGTGAAGCAGTCGCCCTCCGTTTCTGGCGGTGGCGCCGCTGTGGCAGTCGCAGCTTTGGTGTCTCCCTCTGGTGGGAAAGGGGGAAGGTTGCCTGTTCACGTGCATTTAAGGGGCGCTATGAGCTCGCCAGTGAGTCAGTCTGGGTCAGTCTCTCGTCCCCATCATTTGGAACCTTCCGTTCCTCTAGGGACTTGCGGTACACGGCTGTTAGAAGGGGGGCAAGTTCTTTTGCGTACTCTGTGTAGAGTCGAATTGGTATCTCTCGTCCGCATTTGTTAGGCAGTTAGTGTCTGTCTGTCGTTCGGAGTGCTAGTATGTCTGTCGTTCGGATCAACCTTTAAAGCCGGCAAAAAGAGTCTTTCCACTCCGCCAGTAAGAGAACTCAGCGAGTGGTCGCCCGGTTGGGGTTTAGTTCCTGCATCTGAGTCTGCGCGTTAGGCCGCCAGTCTGCTCGAGTTTGCTCAGGTAATGGTCATTGGCGGTCGGATCGATCGGTTGGTCGGTCGCGCACTGAGACACAAGATGACTTGTCCGTCTTGAGCGTCGGCGCACGTGAGGTCGCCACGTGAGTCCAGTGGGCCGCGGCGTATAGCGAGGGGTAGTGACTTCGCGGTCGACACGAGAGCAACAGGAGTCAACCCACGACACCAGTCTGGCCGGTGCGAGCTGCGACGCCGTGAGACGGGAGATCGGCGCGCCTTCCTGCGTTCGTCGAAGCGGCTGGCAGCGGACGGTTCGGGAGAGCAATTTGGGGGTGCTGCGCCAGGTCTTCTCGAGAAATCGCAGTTTATTAGAAGTTGAATGATTGGTGATATCTTGTTTGATTTACTCTTGTTAAATTCTACTTGTTTTCTTGGTGAGGTCACCAGCCGTTTTGCTTTGGGGTCGTCCCACCATTCTTCTCCTTTTCGCAACCCGCGGGAAGGTGGTTGTTTATAAATTGAGTGGTCCGTTTTTCCCTTGTGGAGTAGGGGCGGGTTAGAGCAACCTGCGGTTCAAGTTGTTCGGTAATCTCCCTATCAATCTAACGTACGTTAGTAGCTGCCTCTGTCATGTTTGTCGAATTTGGTGAGTTAACGAATTTATTGCTTGGAGTGTAACGGCCTAATACCTGAAATATGTTATGATCTTTGGAAACTTTGATATTATTGCCTATGATCTTGAAGTATCTGTGTACTGTAGAGCATCTTAACTATTGTTTGGCCAACCTTGTAGAATTTTATATAAGATTGCATTAATGGGCTTTTATTTAAATGATCATTTTAGTATATAAAGTTGCCACCCTTTAACCGTAAGACTTTTCTTAGAAGTTAAAATTAAATTGCACCTTCGGTGGCAAGGTTAATATTTTAATTGTTAGTGTTTTGTACCATTTCCCATCCCTCCTACGGGGGGGGGGGGGGGGGGGGGTGCATAGTTTGTGTTGTAACAACAACAACGCTGTACTATTGTACATATAATTTATTTTCTTCTGATTTTCGATAAATTAGTGTAATCGATATTCTGATTTCATTTCTTTTCTTTTCATGTCATTGTGTTAGGAAAACTGTAAACAAATTTCGATGTGAATATTAATGTTTATGTCAAATGTCGAACAATATTGTAACAGAATTGAAATGTAAGAAACGTTGAATCTGTTGTAAGATGTTAAAGTTGTAATTGTGCGTCTGGTCCATACGTAGGCAATGTATTGGGATATGTAGAATGCAAAACCTCTGGTGAATACCCTGTCTGTAGGGGAGCGGTAAAAGGTGGATGGCAGGCGAGCGCGGGAAAATGCACACGGGCGCTGCACGGTATAACGGGCTCAGCAGTAGTAGTCGGAGTTGGGCATTGGTCTGAGCCAAACGTTCTGGATCGAGGAGGCTCTCCTGGAAGACGTAGTTTCATTGAGCCTCGGATGTGCCGTCCCGACGCCTATACAGCATGGCAAAATTCCATAGGCACTAAATGGAAAAGAATTGCGACGCTAAGAAGAAGCAAAGTGCCGATACATCAAGAGCCATTGCTGTGATTGTATGTGTGCCCTGTGCCTCGCCATCTCGCTGCCTGCCGACCGCCGCATCGATACGAACAGGTTGAAACTTTTAGTACTGTATTCGTGTGGACCAGTGTTACTTTTGTTCCATGCTATTCAATAACAACTTAAATTTTACCAGAACTGTCCTGTCATTTAATTATCCTCACAATTAACCTAGACAGGGTCCTTTCCACATGTTGTGCAATCCGAGTGTCCCGAGATGAAGATTTAAAGTTTGTGTTAATAATAATTACTTGCAGACCTAGCTATGATGTTTAAAGAACTGTTTTGTTAATGAATCTATAGGTAAATAACAAAGGTCTGACAAAGTGGGAAGATAATTTTGAAATTGGTTTAGTAATGAAGTTTAATTATTTTGAGGCAGAAATAATGGTAATTAAATGAGCAGGAAATAAGCTAAAAAGAGTAGTAACTCATATAGTGGAAATTTTGAGTGCTTAATGATTTCAATAAATTAATTGTTTTAATACAGTGATCGTAAAAGTTTCAGGGTCCCCCCCCTCCCCTCTTTCTTATTCGTTTGAATTCTGAAGTGTTCTAAACTGATTAGACCAGCAAAGTTAAAGCCAATACAAAAAACCAAAATTTATCAGTGTTTTACCTTTATCAAAATTGACATTGTGTGTGTGTTTCGAAAGTGCTATTTCTAGGGTAACCTATGCCTGATTTTAATCAGATCAATAGACAGTACGAAGTTTCGTAGTAAACATTATAGTGTAATGTTGTGTATTTATGGTTTATCCATATTGGTACAGAAAGTGAAATTATCAGTTCAGTAGGTTATCTGGTTCTAAAATTTACCATATTATGCAGTGTTACTACGTGTTGTTATGCTCGAACGTACATCAACTTGTACAGGGAAGAAACTCAGCTAATGCCTAATTAGGCTGGCGACCGTATTATTAACAAATTGGTAACATCTTCTGTGTTGTTTCTTGTCCGTCCTGACGTGTAGTTGCATTTCGGACTTGCTTGACGTATCATTGTTATTACTGAGTGGGTGTAAGTCTGATTTGCCTCCATTCAGGTACACGCGGTCAATGTCTATACAAAAATCCTTTCTCTTAAGGTGAAGCCCGTCAACTTACTATAGTACAGGCTTTAAGGAGTATCGTGTACACTAGCGCAGCGTTACAGTGTGCTTGTGTAAATTGTTAAAACTCTTAGTTTAAAGTTATCTGGTGTGTTGCAGATTTGCACCAGTGTAGTCTTTCAGAGGCTGTTGTGAGCGGTCGTGACTAGGGCCGTGTCAAAAGGGAGCGGCAAGGTTATCTGCCCAAAAGCTCATGCAGTCAAAACTTGTTTCTTTCTGCCTCTGAATAAATTGTAACTTTGATATTTAGAGGGTGCTTTCTGATTATAATTTTAAATCTGTTTCTTTTAAAAAATGCTTTTAGGCACTATTAAAGTGAATAAAATTCCCATTTGTTAAAAGGAATTTGGTTATGATTTCATCAGTTACTCTCTGGCAACTACTTCCATGCTTACATAGTGTGATTAAATGTGTTAATGTTCTTGATAAATCGCTAGTAAATAAAATAAATTCTTAAGAATATTCTTTGAAAATAGATCACGGTTCAATTGACAAAGGTGATTCGCCTTCTGGATGCTGCCAAGATAGAATTTGGACACATTTTTAGTACCCACGTGGCATAATACAGGGTGTTTCAAAAATGACCGGTATATTTGAAACGGCAATACAAATTAAACGAGCAGCGATAGAAATACACCGTTTGTTGCAATATGCTTGGGACAACAGTACATTTTCAGGCGGACAAACTTTCGAAATTACAGTAGTTACAATTGTCAACAACAGATGGCGCTGCGGTCTGGGAAACTCTATAGTACGATATTTTCCACATAGCCACCATGCGTAGCAATAATATGGCGTAGTCTCTGAATGAAATTACCCGAAACCTTTGACAACGTGTCTGGCGCAATGGCTTCACATGCAGATGAGATGTACTGCTTCAGCTGTTCAATTGTTTCTGGATTCTGGCGGTACACCTGGTCTTTCACGTGTCCCCACAGAAAGAAGTCACAGGGGTTCATGTCTGGCGAATAGGGAGGCCAATCCACGCCGCCTCCTGTATGTTTCGGATAGCCCAAAGCAATCACACGATCATCGAAATATTCATTCAGGAAATTAAAGACGTCGGCCGTGCGATGTGGCCGGGCACCATCTTGCATAAACCACGAGGTGTTCGCAGTGTCGTCTAAGGCAGTTTGTACCGCCACAAATTCACGAAGAATGTCCAGATAGCGAGATGCAGTAATCGTTTCGGATCTGACAAATGGGCCAATGATTCCTTTGGAAGAAATGGCGGCCCAGACCAGTACTTTTTGAGGATGCAGGGACGATGGGACTGCAACATGGGGCTCTTCGGTTCCCCATATGCGCCAGTTCTGTTTATTGACGAAGCCGTCCAGGTAAAAATAAGCTTCGTCAGTAAACCAAATGCTGCCCACATGCATATCGCCGTCATCAATCCTGTGCACTATATCGTTAGCGAATGTCTCTCGTGCAGCAATGGTAGCGGCGCTGAGGGGTTGCCGCGTTTGAATTTTGTATGGATAGAGGTGTAAACTCTGGCGCATGAGACGATATGTGGACGTTGGCGTCATTTGGACCTCAGCTGCAACACGGCGAACGGAAACCCGAGGCCGCTGTTGGATCACCTGCTGCACTAGCTGCGCGTTGCCCTCTGTGGTTGCCGTACGCGGTCGCCCTACCTTTCCAGCACGTTCATCCGTCACGTTCCCAGTCCGTTGAAATTTTTCAAACAGATCCTTTATTGTATCGCTTTTCGGTCCTTTGGTCACATTAAACCTCCGTTGAAAACTTCGTCTTGTTGCAACAACACTGTGTTCTAGGCGGTGGAATTACAACACCAGAAAAATCCTCTGTTCTAAGGAATAAACCATGTTGTCCACAGCACACTTGCACGTTGTGAACAGCACACGCTTACAGCAGAAAGACGACTTACAGAATGGCGCACCCACAGACTGCGTTGTCTTCTATATATTTCACATCACTTGCAGCGCCATCTGTTGTTGAAAATTGTAACTGATGTGTCGGCAGCTGGGCCAACACCTTGTAGATAGAGGTGGCTTAAAGGGCACGCGAGACTAACGCAGACGGGCGTGAAGTACTGGAACAGGATACGTAATTAATGCTATGAAGAAAAGAACGGAGCTTCTCATATACTTATCTTTAATGTCTTCTTGTACATCTCTATGGTGAACACAAGTGAGACACTAATTACAATCACTGTAAGGCTAATGGCGCCTTGCTAGTTCGTAGCCATTAACTTAGCTGAAGGCTATTCTGTCTCTCGGCTAATGAGAGAGAAAGGCTTCGTACGTCTAGTCGCTAGCTCTGTCGTCCGTACAACTGGGCTGAGTTCGAGTCAGTCTCTCGAGACCTGCCTTGTGGTGGCGCTAGGTTTGCGATCACACAGTGGCGACACGCGGGTCCGACATGTACTACAGGACCGCGGCCGATTTAAGCTACCACCTAGCACGTGTGGTGTCTGGCTGTGACACCACAGTAACTACTGTAATTTCGAAAGTTTGTCCGCCTGAAAATGTACTGTTGTCCCAAGCATATTGCAACAAACGGTGTATTTCTATCGCTGCTCGTTTAGTTTTTATTGCCGTTTCAAATATACCGGTCATTTTTGAAACACCCTGTAGTATCTCTGATCACTACCATGGTGGAAATTATAAAGGGGAAAGAATTATGCAGAGGGAGTAATCGGAATTTGCTTTCATCTTCATGTAGTTTCAGATGTTCCAGCTTTTATTGTTAGTGCAACATCTGCTATAACTGGAATTATAATTACTTAGGATGTTCTTTTTCATGACCTTGCTAAAAGCGTTATGGACTATGACCTGTCGATACAAACCCTTCCAGGCGATAGCAGCGTCAACTGGCAAGGAATGACCGCTAGTCAGACACTGTACGGTGCATATAGTATCAGTGAGCATGCTGTCCGTGTTTAGAACGGGGAAGGCGTGCAATCTATCTGAGTCTGACCAAGGGCAGACGGTGATGGCCTGCAGGGTCGGCTTCGCAAACTGCACGACTTGTGGCGTGTTCGATGGGTACTGTGGTGGTGGTCTCAACACGTGGCAATACCAAGGTGAAACCACATCGAGAAGTCATGGGTTTGGTCGGCCACACCCCCCATTACAGACGTCAGACTGGTAAAAAAGGACAGGTGCCGAACTGAGGCGGAATTAACATCGGACTTTGATGCTGGCCAGAGTGCAGGTGTGTCTAAACATACAGTGCACCGAAAACTCCTAACCGTGGGCCTCCACAGCTGACGATCCATGCATGTGTCAATGTTATCGCCACGGCACTGCAACTACGACTGAAATGGGCACACGACCATAAGCGCTGGACGTTGAAGCAGTGGCAGAGCGTTGCATGGTCTGATGGATCTCGATATCTTCTTCATCATGCCGATGTGAGGCCGCGAATCCGTCGTCTTCTGGGGCAACAGCTCCTTCACACCTGTGATGTGGGACAGAGGCACGTTGCTGACATTATGCTCTGGGGAACATTCATGTAGGCACCCATGTGTCCAGTGGAGCTCGTGCAAGGTACTACGACGGCCAAGGAGTATTGCACACTGGTTGTAGACCACGCAAATCCCTTCATGACGATCATGTTTCCTGGCACCAGTGGCACTTCCCAACAAGATAATGCACCATATCACACGGTCAGGAGAGTGATGGAGGAACAGAGCGGCAAGTTCCAATTAACGTGCTGACCCCCCAACTCGCCAGATCTGAACCCGATTGAACACATCTGGTTCAAGTGGTTCAAATGGCTCTGAGCACTATGGACTTAACAGCGGAGGTCATCAGTCCCCTACAACTTAGAACTACTTAAACCTAACTAACCTAAGGACATCACACACATCCATGCCCGAGGCAGGATTCGAACCTGCGACCGTAGCAGCAGCGCGGTTCCAGACTGAAGCGCCTAGAACCGCTCGGCCACTCCGGCCGGCAACACATCTGGTATTGGATTGAAAGTGCCGTCAGAGCTCATCGCCCCCTCTCCGGAATTTACGAGAATTAGGTGACTTGTGTGTGCAGATGTCGTGCCAACTCACACCAGAGATGTAACAACGGCGTGTTGCTTCCACGCCACGACGTAACGCCGCTGTTATCCGTGCCAAAGGTGGACATATCGGCTATTTGGTAGGTGGTCATAATGTTCTGGCTGATCAGTATAAATTTTCTATTTACAATGATTTACACTTGTTTTTTGAAGGTGACGTTGTGCATCAACGAATGGTTTGCTGTTGCAAAAATCAGAGGGAGTGCGTTATCGGAAATATGTTCCATCGTCCTACATACATCTCACGAACTGAGTGCAACGAGAAACTGGAGCTAATACAGAGGTTTATATAGACTATAAGCTCAAGAGAGAGCAGCGCTTTTGGTGGGGGAATGGCTTTTCCCGGGAGAACGCTGCCACTGTCATACAGCGGCACCCAAAATCAGTTGCCCGTTATCTGTCTAGTGGTGAAGATCGGCGTGCAGTGATATTCGTCGTTTGTGTTCGTAGGATCTTAGTTGCCAGTGTCAGTCAGTTAACTTTGTATACTCACTGATACACTTCGGTATCCGGAAGTGATGAATAATCGCCCTGCATTGCAAGAAAATGCGCAGAATACGAAGAAGTGGAGGTATTTGCGGAGTAATGAGCGTTCGATCGTTTCTAGTTGTAACCTCCCCCTCACTTATCGACCTTAATGACAGTGAAAAATTAAACCACGTGTACCTAATGGAAATTTGGGAAAAGCAATCGTCACCGAAGTTAATCTGTCGGTAAAGGGGGAGGAAAGGGTTACATGTAAATGAAAGGAAAAATGCAAA
Organism: Schistocerca nitens; assembly: GCF_023898315.1. Lineage (NCBI taxonomy): Eukaryota > Metazoa > Arthropoda > Insecta > Orthoptera > Acrididae > Schistocerca > Schistocerca nitens. The sequence continues at coordinate 32,217,283 of NC_064620.1, read as the reverse complement.
TGAAACTGGTGGAAATTAATTTCGAAAAGAGGTAAAGTTAATAAAGAAAGTAAATGTGCGGCCGTTACGTTAACAATTAACTAGCGGTAATTAGATATTTGAGATTTTGCGAAAATTACGGTCGCCAGTCCTAAGGACAATTACTATAGTAACTGAAAAAGAAAGGTTATTACACATATAATTAGCACTAGAAGCGTGGCAACTGTAGGTTGACACGTGTAGTGTGAAAACTGAAAGTTTGTCAGAAGTAATAAATTTCGCTACACTCTGACTTAATTTAGCAAAAGAATTAATAAAACCGGAAAATCGAAAGTTAATTTAGTGACTGAAATTAATAGTGAGCTTTGTTTCTGAAGCACATCGAAATTCAGTAAATTACGGTTAGCCTTGGGCTACCTCAACAATCATTTCAAAAGCTACTTGAATCTACGCAATTTAGAAATAAGAGATTTAACTTTGAACTAGAATTAAATGATTCTGAACAATTAACAATAGTAAAATTTAGTACGTACCAAGCTGAACTGCAGTCACAGGTAAGCTAAAATATGCTAACAAAACTCGCACTCTTAATTTTTGCTTGTGTAATCTAAATATTGTAGCCAGCTATGAATACCTTAACTGAACTTTGAAATTAAAGCAGTGATATGGAATGATATTACTTTAATGCTGGCGTTTGAATTTCAACGACACTCGGGTTCATTCCGGAAAAGGAAGGGACCCTGCTTGGTAATGCAATTGGGACAATGAGCAACAAAGGTTCATGCTAAGTTGCTGTAATTTTGCGAGGCAAATGGAACAGTTCGAAAAGCTGAGGTCTGCCATACAGTTCTAAAACTTTACGTGCTTCTAGTCTTCCTTGTTGGTTGATTGAAGGTTTGAAGTCGTCGGTCGAGGAGGTGGCGACAGTCACTCATTGTCGGCCGTCGCTGTTGCAGAAGCTGGATGTTGGCGCGCCTTCTTCTCGACACGGTCACCAGGCGAAACGGGCTCTTGATGTGTGCCAGATAACGCCTTCCGTCCGCGACACTATGTCAGAAAACTAACATAGCAAGTCGAGCGCAATTACATGCTGACCAACCCCGAAAGCGCGGCAACTCGCGGGAGCGTCACACAACACACCTGCCCCACCGCCCTACCCCAGCCAGACCCTGCTCTGCTCTGCCCGCGCTCCACGCGGCAGAGTTAACACTACCAAAGATCCTAAACACTTTGGTTCTTCATACGACCTATCGATGTATTCGTTCGATAGCATAGTTTTCCCTAGGCAAGAGCCAGCGTAAAATACAAATAATCTTTACAAAACAAACCAATTATACATCGACATAAATGCATATACAAAACAAGGAAAAAAATTATAATACAATAGATGGAAATAGGAGGATATGCATTTCCGGCGTTACATAGTGTTATTAGAACGTGTGTTAAAGAGGCGAAACAAAAAGAACTGTTTGGTTAATATTACCAGTCCCAATCAAAGGGCTGCAATTTATGCGAACACCAGCCTCACCACAATAGGACGCGTAAGGAAAGAACGCGAAAATAAGCCACATGGTTTATTGCAATCGCCACGGCATAAAACTAATAATTTTGGGAGGAAACTCATCGTAATAGACAGTTTCACGATCACGTAAAACCTTTGATGCTTATGAAACAGCAGCATTTCAATGTATTCTGTCACTAAATCTCTATCTCGGTTACTGTTCACCTGATTCTAAGACATGTTGCTTAAAACATGTGCACAATAGGTATTCTAAACACTGCTGAAATTTCCTTCGAAACATGTACACTGATTCTGAACTTCTAAGTAAAAAGCATGACATACGAGGTACGTTCACATATTAATTTTCAGTTTTTGCTAAGAAGTTTATTTGTTAATCAACAGCAATGTTATCCTCTTCAAAATATTCCCCATTACACACCATACACTTATACCAGTGCTTTATCCAATTCCCGAAATACTTTAGGAACTGTTTCCTCGGGATAGTTTACAGGTCTCTTAACTGTGCATTTTTAATCTCATGAGTGCTTGTAAAGCCGCTGTCCTTTAAGGCCTGCTTTGAAATATTTATACCACTTGTATGTCCTTGGTTTACTCATAACAGACTCACCAAAAGCAATATTTAACATTTCTAAAAATTTCATACACTTTATTCAATTCTTATAATCAAATTTAATATTCTCTAATCTATTTTTATACAAAACAAATAATCGTTGATGCTACCAAAACACATGTAACATTTTTTACAGCTGACAATACAGTGAATACCCAATATGCATAACATTGTTCAAATACTTTTCAGACATGTTTACGAAGACAGTGAGAAAAAAGTAGTGCAGATCAGACTAATACAACACACCAAATTATAAATTTCTGGTTACTTTTTAAACACTATTGGTGTTGCAAGAATTGTTAAGTTTCAATGAAGCCCCTTAAAGAAAACTTCTATTTTTTTAGTAGAAACAGAAAGTAAGAATAAGCCTTAAATTCTACAGATTGATTGCGTTATATGCGGCTCGTTTTACGAATAACAATAGAGGAACATACATTCACATGAACAGGCATTCGATTCTGTGTTTGTAGTAGAATCCTGATTTCCGTTCTTATGTTAATGTTATTTACTCTAAATGTTGTGTTTCGGAAGAAGCTGTAGTCTTTTGTATTCCTTATGGCCTTAACGCATTTGTCTAAAAATAAACGCAGCAGCCGGGAGGTGTCTGTACAATGCGTCGCTACAGATTTAAGGCACGCGCCGCGGCAGGTCCTGTACTACGTTGTGAAACAGCCTGTAGAAGCTCCTTATGACGTAGGTGGGTAGGTAGAGTGGGGACTCGTTCGCTCGCTCTTCAGTTTACCGACAGACGTGCTTTCTACACGTCATTCGTTATGGAACAGCGACAGATGTTAAACGATGGCAGCAGCAAAAGTTCCGTTTACGAAACAAATCTAAATAACGAACTTGTATATAAGACAACCTTTTTTCGACTCTTGGGGATAATGAAATTTACGTTTAATGAGCGAAGGAAAGACGAGGCAGCGCCTCTATAGGAGATTCATGACCTTGTCAGTGGCCTTTGCAGCCCCTGTGTCCTCACTGTTCAGAAGTTCCATCAAATATGCCGTTTGCTGCAACGGCAGTGGCTGTGGCGGCGGTAGACTACGCGCTCGAGGTTGAGCGTTTGGAGGCAGCCTGAATAGGCAGTCCAGAGGTCACACGCACTTACGGAATAATCATGGAAGGCAATTTTTACTTCTTTTAAACAAAGTGCTTTCATCTACCATTCTTATCATGTGCCTTAGGACATCGCTGTGATTTAACTATGTCTTTTGTCTGCACGTAATTGTCTTTCTAAACGTACCTAGAGGGAATATTTTTGATTCCCCGTTGCCTTTACACGTCCACAGACGAAAATTTCATTGTAACGGGCGGCCGTAATGTGATTCTAGGAACTGAAAGAGAAGGAAAAATAGTAGGAGAACATGGACTGGGGGAAAAGAAGAAAAGAGGAAGCCATCCGGCACAATGTTGCAGAGAGAATAATTTTATCTCCGCTAATGTTTTAAGAATCATGTGGGGAAGTTTTTATACGTGGAAGACACTAGAAGGTTTCAGGCGGTTGTGTAAGACTACGACACTTATTTAGAATGCAGTTTTTAAACTGAAAAGGCAACACGCTCTGTAACAGTACAATTTATACTCGAGTTTGCTTCGCGAATGATGAAAAGGTTGGAAGAATGACATTTCCGGGGGTAGATGTGTACTCTGACCATGGTTTGTTGGTTCTGAATTGCAGATTAAAATTGAGGAAATATTGAAAAAGATAGTAAATTAAAGAGATGCGAGCTAGTTAAACTGGAAGAACCAGAGGTTGTTGAGGCTTCATAGGGAGTATTAGACAACTGTTGACTGAAATATGGCTGTAGGCACTATGTAACTTAACATCGGAGGTCATTAGTCCCCTATACTCAGAACTACTTAAACCTAAGGACGTCACACACATCTATGCCCGAGGCAGAATTCGAACCTGCGACCGTAGCAGCCGCGTGGTTCCGGACTGAAGCGCCTAAAACCGTCCGGCCACCGCGGCCGGCTGATTGAAATAGCGAAGGTAATACAACAGAAGACCAAGGAATACCTTTTAGAAAGTACATAGTGAAAGCAACAGAGAATCATTTAGATACATGAGTAAGGCCTAGAAATCCTTGTTAACACATGAGGTACTCAACGTAACTGACGAAAGGAGAACATATAAAACGCAGTAAATAAAGAAGAGGAAAGGGATACAGACGTCTGAAACTAACGGTGATGGACTGTGCAAATGGCTAAATAGGAATGGCTAGAGGTCAAATGCAAGGTTCTAGAATCATGCAAAATTAGAGGAAAATAAAAACCGCCTACAGGAAAATTGAGAGCTTTGGACGAAAGACAAGCAGACGTACTAGTATTGTGAGCTCAGGTGGCAAGCTAGTACTAAACAAAAAAGGGAAGATTGAAATGTGGAGGGAATGTACAGGGTGTCCCAGGAGTGATGGTCAGTATCCAGGAAAATCGATAGGAACGATCATTTGAAGCAAAGCAGTCTATAAAACGGGGGCTTTAAGGTGCAGATCTCAATAGCTATGAGCAGTCATTCATCTTTACAACTGTGAAAACCGTCCCTTCTAGTGACCAAGTACGCACAGGTGTTAAGGTATACATTTTAGAGCCCACATTTACTAGAAGTTTTTTCTTGTTTCGTTCGATACTACCTCCTCCCAAAATATGGGACCAAAGAGCTTACAGTAGAAGAGATTTGTTTCAAGTGTTAAAGAAGAAGACGTGCTCTTAGCTCTTAATGAGAGGCTTTCATCATGTTTACTATGCTTTTTGGCTACGAATGATCACTCCTGACCTAACCTTGACTATTGACAATTCTTCCTGGGACACTCTTTATAGACAGGCTACGCAAGGGAATTGAAGGTAATATTATTGAAATGGAAGATGTTATTGAGGATTAGATGGGATCTATGATACTACGAGAATTATTTGAAAGCGCACTGAAACACCTACTTGGAAACAGGGCTCAGAGAAACAGCAGTGGTTGAGAAGTGAATGACACTGGGTTGTACCCTATCCCTGATGTTATTCTATCTGTACATTAAACAAGCAATAAGAGGAACCTAGAAGAAATTTGGAAAGGGAATTTAAGTTCAGGGACGGAAATAGAAACTCCAAGGTGTGTCGATGACATTATAGTTATGTCAGAGGTGACCAACGACTTTGAAGAGTGGCCGAAAGTTGATACAGTGTAAGATGATCATAAACAAAGTAAAGCATGTGTAATACCATGTACTCGAATTAAGTCAGGCGATGCCGAGGGAATTAGTTTCGACAAACTGTAAGAGTACTAGACACTTCTTACTTTTAGGGTAGCAAAATAACTGATGATAGCCAAAGTAGAGAGGGTATAAAATGCAGAAAGGCAATAATAACACATGGAAATTAAAAAGAAAAGGAATTTGTTAATATCGAATGTAAATTTAACTGTTAGAAATTGTTTTTAATGTGTTTGTCTGGATTAGAGCCTTCTACGTTAGCGAAACGTGGACTGTAAGCAGTTAAGACAAGAAGAAATGTGGTGCTACAGAAGAATGCTGAAGATTAAGTGGGTAGATCGAGTAACTAATCAGCAAGTACTGCATCGAACTGAGGAAAAAGTAAATTTGTGGCATAATTTGAATGAAAGAAGTGATGAGTGGATTGGACATATCCTGAGGCACCAAGAAATTGTCAGTTTGGTAATCGAAGGAAATAGTAGAGGGGTAAAAAGTGTAGAGAGAGGCCGAGCGAGAAATATAATAAGCAGTTTCAAATGCATGTCGGTTGCAGACTTGCACAGGATAGAGTAGCATGGACAGCTGCATCAAATAAGTCTACGAACGGAGGCAAATGACAGTAACAATAACGTGACACAGGAATGTAGAATGTTGAGTGCTTTCATTTTTAAACACGATTTCGTCTGTTGTTTACAATAATCTCTTTCTTTCCCAGTAAATGCTCTCAACAGGAACTTAAATGTATGCATATTTCGAGGGCTATCTCATCTACATTTGAATGCCTCTCGCACGTGATTCTGTCTTCCCAATTGTTCGCGGGAGTCAGCTGCAAAAGCACGAATGAGAAATGAAATTGGACGTCTGCAGCAGCGGCGCTTTTTTCCGAGCAGTCGGTTCCTCCTACGCTCAATCCGAGTTGCTCTGATGACGTAGAACCCTGCAGCCGCGTGGGCCGACGTGAGGGAAATAGTATGCGTCTGTTCGTGCTTTTTCTCTGTGCACTAAACTTATTTGAACCAGAGAGTAGAAGGGGACGTCGTGCATCCTTTTAGCTAACAACATTGTGCCAGAAACGAAGTTTCTCATCCCGATAACTCGAATGCGACGACGGGAGCAAACATGCGTAACTTCGAAAAAAACCGGTATTTGCATTTGTCGCATTTAGAGGAATCGGATTCAGAAACATTCGATATTTGACAATACCTGTGCAGTGAGATGTTTTCTCTTCTCTGTGGTGGTAAAAACAAAATGGGGCTGTTTCATCGTTAAGTGATGTTTCGCTTAATGATAACTGCACTACTTTCGTGGGCTTCGCGGATATTTCTTTCCGTTAGGCTTGAGTATCAGAATTTGCTTGTGGTATTTCAGATTCATTCTTCTGTCCCTGTGATGATACATTCCTCTCGGTAATTTCAGACCTTTTCATTTACGCACTACACACTCAGTCCATGCCGAATGACCTTATTCCTCAGATGATCCAGTCCGCACAATCCAAAGAATTTCTTAGGACTTCCATTGCGAACAAGCTGATCCTTAATTGATCTTTTCCTGAAATAATCCAATTCGCAATTGTTAGACTATAAAGAGAAATGACATTATGTTGTAAAATTTAATTGTAGCCTCTCTGCCGGCCGCGGTGGCCGAGCGGTTCTAGGCGCTACAGTCTGGAACCGCGCGACCGCTACCGTCGCAGGTTCGAATCCTACCTCGGGCATGGATGTGTGTGATGTCTTTAGGTTAGTTAAGTTTAAGTAGTTCTAAGTTCTAGGGGACTGATGACCTCAGAAGTTAAGTCCCGTAGTACTCAGAGTCATTTTTTTTGTAGCCTCTCTGCACGTTACAGTTTCCAAACCACAGTGAATGTGCCACATATGTGCTGGAACGTATTAAATTTTTGGTTCAAGTCATCTTCACGGTGGTAGCGACATCACATCGTTTTAGGATACATATCCGTTAATTACATTGTCGTCGCCTGCAGAAGAAGCGCTCTTTGGCTGTAATGAGAGTTTGTAACCCTACACTACTGCGCACGATACTTATTAAAGCCTGTACTATGGTAAGTTGACGGGCTTCACCTCATAAGAAAGGATTTTGGTATATATGTTGACCACGTGTACCTGAATGGAGGCAAAAATCAGACTTACACCCACTCAGTAACAACAATGATGCGTCCAGCAAGTCTGAAGTGCAACTACACGTTAGGACGGACAAGAAACGACACAGCAGATGCTACCAAATTGTTAATAATACGGTCGCCATTCTAATGAGGCATTAACTGAGTTTCTTCCCAGTACAAGTTGATGTACGTTCATACAAAACAACACGTAATAACACTGCATAATATGGTAAATTTTAGAATCAGAAAATCTACTGAACTAATAATTTCACTTTCTGTACGAATATGGACAAGCCAAAATTACACAACAATACACTATAATGTTTACTACGAACTTCGTACTGTCTATTGATCTGATTAAAATCAGGCATAGGTTACCCTAGAAATAGCACTTTCGAAACACACATGCAATGTCAATTTTGAAAAAGGTAAAACACTAAAAAATTTTGGTTTTATATTGACTTTAACTTTGCTGGTCAAATCAGTTCAGTACACTTCAGACTTTAAATGAATAGAAAAGAAAAAGGGGGGGGGGGACCCTGAAACTGTTATGATCACTGTACTGAAATTTTTGATTATCGAAAATCGTTAAGCACTCAAGATTTCCAATATATGAGTTACTACTCTTTTTGTCTTATTTCTTGCTCATTTAACTACCATTATTTTTGTCTCAAATTAATTAGCCTTCATTACTAAACCAATTTCAACATTATCTTCCAACTTTGTCAGACCTATATTATTTACCTATATATTCATTAACAACAAAGTTCTTTAAACATCATTCTAACAGAGATAGGTCTGCAGGTAATTATTATTAACATAAACTTTAAATCTTCATCTCGGGACACTCGGATTGCACAACATGTGGAAAGGACCCTGTCTAGGTTAGTGATGAGGATAATTAAATGATAGGACAGTTCTGGTAAAAGTTAAGTTGTTATTGAGCAGTAAGGAACAAAAGTAACACTGGTCCACACGAATACAGTACTAAAAGTTTCAACCTGTTCGTATCGATGCGGCGGTTGGCGGGCGGCGAGATGGCGAGGCGCAGAGCACACATACAATCACAGCTATGGCTCTTGATGTATCGGCACTTTACTTCTTCATAGCGTCGCAATATTTTTCCATTTAGTGCCTATGGAATTTTGCCATGCTGTATAGTCGTCGGAAACGGCACATCCGAGGCTCAACGAAATCACGTTTTCCAGGAGAGCCTCCTCGATCCAGAACGTGTTGCTCAGATCAAAGCCCAACTCCGACTACTACTACTGCTGAGCCCGTTATGCCGTGCCGCGCCCGTGTGCATTTTCCCGCGCTCGCCTGCCATCCACCTTTTACCGCTCCCCTACATACAGGGTATTCACCACAGGTTTTGCACTCTACATATCCTACGTATGGACCAGACGCACAATTACAACTTCGACATCTTACAATAGTTTCAACGTTTCTTACATTTCAGTTCTGTTATAACATTGCTTGAAATTTGATATAAACATTAATATTCACATCGAAAATTGGTTACAGTTTCTTTAACATAATGGCATGAAACAAAAAAGAAATGAATTCAGAACATTGATTACACTAATTTATCGAAAATCAGAAGAAAAAATTATTATATGTACAATAGTACAGCGTTGTTGTTGTTACACATGCCCCTGTTTCCAGTAAATTTCACTAAGTGCAAATTTGATGGGAACACTAAATTTTATATTTATACAGTGGTTCTGAATCTTTGTGTGAATGTCACATCAAAAATTTTATACCACAAACTTCCTTTCACTCACATTATTTAGGTCTATACTTTTTAACATATCAAGAACATTTACCTATCATTTGCTTAAGTGCCTTTGGCACAGTCCAACCTTCTATCAAAACATTATTTAAATAGCAATTTACTTATCATTATTAAATTTCTCAGAGAAATAAAAAATCTAAATCTGGAACACAAACACTTAGCCACAAAAGCAAATACAAATACCTATATACACTATAAGACAATTTGTTGCTGCTTGCATTGAATGGCAGTCCATTTCCTTACTTACTAATAAACACACAATAATATTCAGAAAATTTAGTACACATATTTGCTGCCTATTATTCAGATTTGGGCAATCCATTTCGCATCATTTTACCACATCACCTGTACCACATTTACAATTCTCCACTGACTATTTATCTGCCCTCATTGGTGTATGGCAGTCTCTTATATTATGACTCATATACTGCCTACTTTGGTTTTTGACAGTCCCATCTTTTATCTGGCTTACAGCACTTGCTATTTCTTTTCAGCCCTTTTCTCCATACATCTTTACATTTACAGTACATTTGGTAATCTGAAACTCACATAAGAACATTAGCACACTGATATTGGTACACATATATTTACAAAGATTAGTTACATTTGGAATAAATTAGTTTCAGCATAAGATACAGCACATTTACTGCAAATTGCTCTCTGAGTGTACTTAGGTCACTCACTCCTAGGAACATACAGTTTCAGGTCCACAACGTTTCTTACACCTAAAGGTCTTTTGGATTTCTGGTAGATCAGGTAGTAAGCATTATCGTGTGGAATGTTCTGTATTATATACGGTCCATTATAAATATATTTAAATTTTGAAATTTCATGGTTCAGTTCACTAGACTTTTCGTGGGTTTTTAAAAGAACATAATCACTAATTTTAAATTTTGAAACTTTCAGATTTTTATCATGTCTTTTAGATCTAGATTCAGCTTTTTGCTTTGCCCTTTTTCTGACTAATTCTTTCTTTTGACTCAACCCCAAACTTGTACAAGGTGGAAACTCTAATTTTTCCTCAATTAAAATTTCACTTCTGCTGCCTAACATAATTTCTTCCAGTGGGAATCCAGTAGATTCAAGATGTAAGGTGTTCATGACATTCTCAAAATCCGATATAAATCTACCCCAGGCTCTATGGTTATGACTGCAGTACGTTCTACACAATCTCCCGATTTCTCACATGTACCTTTCAACCGGGTTGCTAGCAGGATGGTAGGCTGTGATGTATTTAACCTCCACACCATTTTGCTCCATTCCTTCTTTCCAAATTTTGGATATGAACTGGGGACCATTGTCAGATAGTACTGCCTTGAGTTTCCCGATGGTTCTGAAGTATTCGACCATCCTACTAAATACAGCTTTTGCTGTTGCTTTTTTCAAGGGGTATAATTTCACAAACTTTGAGAATACTTCCAAAATTACTAAAATATATGCACAATTTCCCGAAGTCTTTGGGAGGGGACTATACAAATCTACAGATAATAATTCTAGGGTGTCTTCAGGTAATGTACTTTGCATTGGCCCTCTACTAGTTCTGTTCGGTACTTTGGCCTTTTGATAGACATCACACGACTTAATTCGTTCATTTACCTTCTTACTGACACTATCAGCAATCACTACTACATTATTCAATTTATTCAAACATTTCTTTGGCCGACTATGCCCCAATGCTAAATGAAAATAGTCTATGACATCAGTATCAAACTGGTGTGGCCAACATACTCTCCATTCCTCAGTGACTAAATCTTTCCTCCTATATAAAATGCCTTTAAAAATTTTGTAATATTTCTTAATTTGAGGATACTGCACACTGTCAAAATTTACCTTCACAGATTTCCATGTCGGATCCTCATTCTGATGGTATCTCATATTTTTACATATTTGCTCAATTTTCCTTTTTTCTGAAACCTCTTTCATTTACCTGATCTGAAAAGTACCCTCTTCACCATTTTCATTGGGCACTTCACTCATACCATTAGGCAATCGAGATAAAGCATCTGCCACATAATTCTCAGTACCCTTAACATAGCAAATCTCGTAATCAAATTGTTGCAGGTACAAAGCCCAACGAGTTAGCCTACCATTAAGTAAACGACAATCTTTAAGAAAAGTTAAAGCTTTGTGGTCAGTATGTATGATGAGCTTATGGCCCCACAGATAATTTCTGAATTTATTTAACCCCCATATAATGGCTAAAGCTTCCTTTTCCGATATAGCGTACTTTCTCTCGTATTTTGTTAGAGTTCTACTTGCAAACGCGATAGTCCTGTGTTCGATGTCTTTGCCATCACAGATTTCTTGGAAAACTTCTATACCAATTCCATAAGCACTGCTGTCAGTATTCATGTGGAAAGGTTTTGACAGTATGGGGTGATGCAAAATATTGTCATTCAAAAGTTCACTTTTTAAATTTTCAAAATCTCTCATGCACCCTTCAGTCCACACAAAAGCACTATTTTTCTTAAGTAGATTATTCAAATGAGGACTATTAAAAACTTGCCCCTTGACGAATTTTCTATAGAACCCACATAAACCTAAAAAGGCTTTCAACTGTTTTCTATTTCTAGGAGCTGGACACTCTGCTATTGCACTTAACTTTTCCGGGTCCTTGCCAATACCGGTCGTAGTAATAATGTGCCCCAGAAACTTTATTTCCGACTTCACAAATTCACATTTCTTCCACTTAAGTGTCATGCCCCCTGCTTGTAGAGCAACAAAAACTTTCTGCAATAATTCACAATGCTCTTGCCATTCTTCTGTAGCAATCAGTAAATCATCTACATAAATGGTTAGCCGGGAACTCAATTCTCTCCCTAATACAAAGTCCAGTGCCCTAATAAATACTGCCACAGAAGTGCTAAGCCCAAATGGCACTACTTTATACTGATAGCATTTCCCAGCGAATAGAAAAGCGGTATATTTACGGGATTCTTTACTCAATGGAATTTGCCAGTATCCGGCGGTCATGTCCAGACTGGTTAAATACTTCACATTATAAAATTTTTGGAGCATTTCGTCCAGATTTTCAGGTCTGTCTATTTCCTTCTTTACAATTTTGTTGAAAGTCCTGGCGTCAATAACTACTCTTACTCCCCCATCCCTTTTATTCACAATGATAAGGGGACTATTATATTCGCTGCTACTCCGTTCGATTACACCCCATTCTATCATTTTATCTATTTCCACTTGCACAGCCGGCCTCTTTGATATGGGTACCGAAAACGGTCTTACAAAGAAAGGTTTATGCTCTATTGTCTCAATCTGGTATTCGAAGTTCTTAACTAGGCCAGGTTTCTCCGAAAATATGGTGCTATTACTTTCTAAAATATCAAACAATTCTGTTTTCTGATCAGGAGATATCTCCTTCAAATTTTCCACAATTTCTTTAAAATTATGCCCCTGCTTGCCACTCTCATCTCTTAACCTCTGGACATGGTACACCTCATACATGTTTGTCAAACCATCATTCCCTTGGTCGATCTCCAACAATAAAGAATCAATTTCTGAATCGAACACCTTCCCATTTTCCTCAAATTTTAATTCCAAATTTCTAGATGCATTATTAATTTTGATCACTTCCTGGCTACAATCAATAATAACCTTTACTTTATCTAAACAATCTATTCCCAAAATCATTTCAGTACTCAAATCTGGCACAACCAAAAAATCGTGTCCAAATTTTTGTCCTTTTATACTAAATTCAACCAAAATCTGGTTCTTTACCAGCTTGCTAGCCTTGCCAGTAGCACCAACAATTTTTACACCCGTCACTGACATAATTACTAGTCCAGGTTAACACAAATATGTTCGAAAAACGACTGGGAGATTGCGCTTATCTGAGATCCAGTATCAAGAAGTACTTGCAATTTCACATTATAAATTTCAACTGGTATTACAGTTTGTTTAACCGTCGAATGTTTTTCATTGTTGTGGTCTTCCCTAAGCAAATCCGGGTCGACGATAACATCGTCCCAAGATATGCTTTTAACATTCACCTCACCTATATCTGGCGGTTTCTTTGGTTCCGGGAATTCAAAGTCATTAATTACTTGAACTCTTTGTAAAATAGACCCTGAGTCATCAGGTGGCTCTTTCTTTCTGTGTTCAATCCCAACATCTGGGTTTTGTTTTGAAACTTCGTCATCAGTAGGTACAATATCGCAATTAGCTGTATTCCCATTACTTTCACTAGTACCGAAATACTCGTCATCTGAACTATCGTCAGAATTCGACCATTCTGGTTCGCTTTCAGGTTCTAACATAAAAGATTTTCTGAGACAGGCACTAAGTTCTCCCTCTACATTTTCGTCAGGCTTTAATTTTAATTCAATATCCTCTTTTGGCAAAACGGCCTCATTATCAGCTTTACTCACATCCACTATTACTTCATATTTAGTGTAATCCTCGTGGACTTCAATTAATTTTAGGTAATCACCTGCCTCTTCCCCACGGTGCCTTTCGATAGCAGCTTGTACTGTTGGCGGATTGTTAACGGAAGTTACTTCCTCGTTTATGCTCAGGATTTCATCCTCCAATTGCTTCCTATCTTTAACCTTCGTCCTACAGGCAGCACGCGTACTTTGCGTGGCGCTATTTACTCTCTCCTCTTTAAATTCGGGCCACGTTACCTTATCGACGTCCCTACTATCTCATTTTTCACTAATTAACCTCCTTGCCTCAAACTCCTTCTTAAAATCCTCCCACTCACATTGCTTTAGGCCCTTGTACAGATCGCCGATCAGCACACGCCAATCAGTTACTTCTGCTAATTCATTCTCGCCATTTACTTCATTGCTAACACTGCTAACCTCACCTCTCTGTGTATCCACTGTTTTATTTACTATTTTCTTCGCCACGGAATTACCACTCGAAATGTATCCATCAGCTCTTACGGCAATGTTCGTACCTAATGCTGCCGCATTGCTATCGGCTTCTCTCTAAACAGCTGTTCCGCTAGGCTGGGCCGTTGCCCTCTGATGCTCCACTCGCCTGTTAACAAGTATTGCTCTGCGCGGCGAAGATGACTCATCCGCGCTTGCACCTGACGCTTGTTTTGCAACAACACGTTGTGTCGTTCCACGCCTGTCTCTAACCTGTCTCATAATTTTACTGTTAGCCCGGTAACATTTCTTAAATCGGGGCCGGTATGTACTGTCCGCTTCCGTTTGGCCCGCAACGTTCGCGGAAATCAGTTTCCCGCGTCGTTATTATTTTGCCCGGTGTACCCTCTACCGCGACCTAGATAACTCCCTCTTCCTCTGTGTTGTGGCGTAACAAGACAGCCACGCCACTCGGAAGTAGCCAAAAGGCACGCGTTAATACACGCAGGCTAGTAGATAGGTCTGAAACAGGATACGTAATGAATGCTATAAAGAAAAGTACGTAGCTCCTGGAATACTTAACTTTAATCCATCCTTGTGGTACATCGCTCTTGACGATACAAGTGAGACTCTTTAGATACAAGCTATGTAATGCTAATGGCGCCTTGCTAGGTCGTAGCCATTGACTTAGCTGAAGGCTATTCTAACTATCTGCTCTGCAAATGAGCGAGGCTTCGTCAGTGTGCATCGCTAGCTACGTCGTCCGTACAACTGGGGCGAGTGCTAGTCCGTCTCTCGAGACCTGCCGTGTGGTGGCGCTCGGTCTGCGATCACTGACAGTGGCGACACGCGGGTCCGACATGTACTAATGGACGGCGGCCGATTTAAAGCTACCACCTAGCAAGTGTGGTGTCTGGCGGTGACACCACACTCTGCCTTTTCCTCTTCCTCTCTGTATCATATTGAAGCGAAACCCATGGCCGTCATTTCTCTCGTCATGATTACGATTGTTTATGTTACCAAAATTTTGATAATTGGCACGACTTTCGCGCCAGTGGTCTTCGTCTTCGACCCTTTCAAGAAATGCTTGGAAGTTGCGATGATTGCTTCCCACGTATCTCTTCTAATCTTCTGGAAGCTTTTTATATAGCTCCCATATGATTTCTGAATCGGATCTTCTTCCTCTTAAATGCGTCAACTTCCGGTACCAATATTCGCAGAAATCTTTCAAAGAATTTCTGCCCCTGTTATCATGAAGCTTGGCCATGATAAACTCGCGCCAAAAATGATCCTGTTTTTGTTCGTACCAATATTCTTCCGTAAACTTTTGCTTAAATTCTTCGAACGTTATTCGTTTGGTATTCCTGCTAAGGCGCTAATTACTACGTTTATCTTTTCCTGATCAGACAAGTGTTCAGGAAATATCCTCTCGCAATTTTTGATGAAATCTAACGGATGCCATCCGTTATGTTTTTTGGCGGGATCGAAGCGTTCCTCACCTTCCAATAGCTTCGTAAGTGGTGTGCCATTATAGACAACACCAGGCCTATCTTTAATTTTACTCTCAAGATCGAAAATTTTGCCTTGAATTTTTGAAGTATTTTGTTCACATTTTTGCACACATCCGGTCACTTTTTCGCCTAAATCTCTCTCAGTGTCTGAAACTGCCTTTTTCAACTGTGACATTCCATGTTGACATTCGTTTACGATCTCAGTTTTATGACCGAAAACTTTTTCGTCTACTTTTGTTTCGACTAGAGGCTCTACTTTCTCTTGGATGTTGAGAATTTCAACATCAAACCTGCTGAATGAGATTTTCACTCTGCAGCGGAGTGTGCGCTGATATGAAACTTCCTGGCAGATTAAAACTGTGTGCCCGACCGAGACACGAACTCGGGACCTTTGCTTTTCGCGGGCAAGTGCTCTACCAACTGAGCTACCGAAGCATGACTCACGCCCGGTACTCACAGCTTTACTTCTGCCAGTACCTCGTCTCCTACCTTCCAAACTTTACAGAAGCTCTCCTGCGAACCTTGCAGAACTAGCACTCCTGAAAGAAAGGATATTGCGGAGACATGGCTTAGCCACAGCCTGGGGCATGTTTCCAGAATGAGATTTTCACTCTGCAGCGGAGTGTGCGCTGATATGAAACTTCCTGGCAGATTAAAACTGTGTGCCCGACCGAGACTCGAACTCGGGACCTTTGCCTTTCGCGGGCAAGTGCTCTACCAACTTTTTTTTTTTTTTTTTTTTTTACCCAGCTGGGAATCGAACCCGGGCCCATTAGGACAGCAGATTGTCACGCTGACCATTCAGCTATTTTTTTTTATTTTTTTGAAACCGCTTTTTTTAGTAACAATAATATTTTATTTATTCGTTTAATTTTAATGACCCAAAAGAAAAATCATATATAAAAAAGAAGGGAAATAAATATAAGGCCGAAGTGACATCCTCGTCACTTCACTGGGAGTAACATCCTATCCCTCGAAATAACGTAAACCTGGGACTCCCCACCGCTTCGGGGGGTTATGAAACATGCTGCCTAGAAAGTTCGCAAAATGTGTTTTATATTTAGAGTGGCGTCTGATGATTTCGTGTTGTTCTAGTAGATAATGCCAATAGTCCATGCCCGATATCAAGGTCCGCGAGAGCACGTAGTGCGATGCGTGTCCTCCAATCCATCGGATTGCCGATGTTTTTTGTGAGGGGAAAAAGACAGTGTCAGGGAAAAATATAGCGTCCGTCGTGATCGTGGATTCGTCGGTGCGTCGGAGGAGGGCTATGATGCGTTGCGTCAGCCGCCAGACATCCTTTGCCTCACCGCACTGCAGAGAATGTTCGTCGGTGTCCTGCATGCCACATATAAGGCAGAGCGGGGAATCCACCATGCGAATGTCGTACAATCGTTGGCGGTTGACTGTTTTTCGGTTGATTAATGTATACCATGACGATCGCGCTGCTGTGGTGAGGAGAGGTGTATGGACAGCTCGCCAAATCTGTCGCCAGTTTCGTGTTGGGTGTTTAAGTTCGACAACATTGCTGCCATGATGACGCCGCAAGTATCGATATATCTCACGGGTAGTGTCCCCTTGTAGAAGGTATCTGTAACTGAACATAACTAAAATCAACAAAAAATCGCGCGATGTGAGAAAACGAGGGCGAGATTGTGCCTACCGCCACCAGTGGTTCAAAGGACGTGGGAAGAAGCACATCCAGGATGGCCGATGTGATGGCGTGTTGCCGTTGGTTCCAAGTTCGTAGCGTCGCTCGCAGGTATAGAGCTAGAGCCTTGTTCCGCACATCCGTGAGGTTAAGTCCTCCAGAATGATGTGGGAGAGTTAAAGTCTCGTATTTGATCTTAAACAACATTCCTTGGCTGACATAGTATCCAAAGGCCGCCATTAATCTGTCAGCAATACCATGTGGCATTGGCAGTACCTGTGCCAAGTGCGGCAGTCGCGAGGCCAGGTGAACATTAGTGTAGTCCACCCTTTGGATCAGGTCGTGCGTTCGAAGTGTATTGTTGCGTATGTGCAGTCGGACGTTCTGGAGGAGACGTCGATAGCTCGCCGCCGCTGATTGCCGTAGCGATCGGGTGAACAAGACACCTAAACATCGCAAGATGTCCACCGTCGTAAACGGACTGCGCAGAGCGTCCAGCCCTAGACCGATGTGCAGGATCTTGGTTTTATTCATGTTGACCCTGCTTCCCGCAGCTACTCCGTACGTAGTAATAAGGGTAACCACATGACTTACTACGTTGTCCGATCGGACGAGTATCATCAAGTCATCGGCATATGCACGACACGTGAAGGAGCTCGCACGTAGTCGGACGCCTGTTAGAGTCCGTCTAAGAGTCTG
Source organism: Schistocerca nitens (assembly GCF_023898315.1). Lineage (NCBI taxonomy): Eukaryota > Metazoa > Arthropoda > Insecta > Orthoptera > Acrididae > Schistocerca > Schistocerca nitens. Next base: position 32,199,371 of record NC_064620.1, on the reverse strand, counting down.
CAGCAATGGTTCGAGCGCTATTGTAAACAGTATCATCGACAAGGGACATCCTTGCCTAACTGAGCTGCAAACAGGAATCGTGCCTACCTCCCTGCCATTGACCCTCACCGTCGAAGAAGCGCCGCGAAGGAGGTGCATGATGACGGTAATAAAATCCTGTGGTATCGCCATTCGTCGCATGGTCGAGTCAAGGAAATCATGGTTGATCCTGTCAAAGGCACGATCAAAATCCACCGATACGAACGCCGTTCGCATGCGACAAACTTCCGTCAAAGAAATTACGTCACGGTATTCGCCGAGGATAGAATGTATGTTGCTCCGAACCCCTAGACAAGCCTGATCTGGTGGTATTGTCTTGGATATTACAGTCTTGAGCCTCGCCGCCAACATTCGCGCAAAGATCTTATAGTCAGTATTGAGCATCGTGAGCGGTCTAAATTGATGGGCGCTGACACTCGCTGTCGATTTCGGTATTGGTATAAGCAGTCCCGCCATGAACTGCGACGGAACGTCCGTGTCAGGGCTCAATAACTCATTATACATCAATACCAACTGGGACATAATTAAATCCGCAAATGCGCGGTAAAATTCGAGTGTCAACCCATCTGGTCCAGGGGATTTATGCACCGCACCCTTCGCGAGTGCGCCCCGGATGTCATCTTCCGTTAGGGGTTCCAATAGCGCCTCTGCATCCGGACCATCCACTTCCGTTTGCATCTGTCGCAAAATTTCTTCTTCTGTCCGATTGTCCATCGGCGTCCCAGTGAAAAGGAGGCGGTAATGCTCCAGAAACTCAGCAGCAATGGCCTGTTGTGACGTCAAGGGCCGACCATCGTCATCATGGAGGACTGTGATTAGGGATCGGCGATTACGCGCATGTCCCTTGGACACATGATGCATGCCAATACGTTCTCCATCGACGTTGTCCAAGCACCGAGCACGGATCGAAAGTCCCTCCAGTCGACGTCTCGTGATCGATAAAATGCAGGCCTGAATGCGATGGACTTCCGCTTGACGTTCGGGCGATGGGGCCCTGGGGGACAGGTCGCGGAGCACCATGTAGTAATAGTCAAGTGTATCTCGGAGCCATTTCGCTTTTTCCTTGCCATACGTTATGAGAGCTCTTCGTATCGCCGGTTTTGCACACTGCAGCCACCACGATAGAACCGTACGGTGCAGCGGCAGACGGCGATTGCAAGTCCGCCATGTTTCTTCGATCCGCTGGCGACATTCGAGATCCACCAATAAGGAGGAATTAAGTTTCCAGGAACTACGACTCCGCCAGACCCGCTGCCGTGGGAGGGTTAACGTGCATAAATATGCAAGGTGATCCGTAAACGCTGTGGGCCAACGTTCAGCAGCCAACACGTGATCTCTTAATCCGTCAGAAACATAAATCCGATCCAGCCTGCTCGCCGAGTGGCTAGTAAAATACGTGTAGCCCTCTCGCTGCCCATGGATCTTTTCCCACGTGTCCATAAGGGCCATGTCCCGGCAGATCGTGTTCAATGCGTGGCAGGAGCTGAAATTAGGAGTTTGATCCTTGGGTGTGAGTACACAGTTAAAATCTCCCCTACCAAGATGTGGTCATACCTCCCATGGAATAGGGGGGCAGTCTCCTCCGAGTAGAATCGTGCACGCGCCTGTCGATTGTCAGATCCGGAGGGTGCATAGATGTTGACGATACGAATGCCGTTCACGGTCATAGCCAAACCCCGAGCCGAAGGAAGGTAATCGAGGATCGAGGTCACACATCGGAATCCCTTCCCGGACTAGTATCGCTGTGCCACGTCCTCCGTCTGGAGTCGGCGCTAGGTAAGTGTTGTATCCATGCACGTCGGGAAAAGCAGCATTGAAGGTTTCCTGCATCAGCAGAATATCAACGTCTGTGGCGTAAATCATGTCCCGGAGAAGTTGCATCTTTGCAAGCGAACGTGCGGTGTTAATGTTCACTGTGCCCACCTTATATGCTTGGTTCGTTGTCGTTGTCATGCTCGTGTCATGTCATTGAGAACTCTAAGGGCTTTAGTCCACTATTCGTGCTCAGAGGGGTGCCCGCAAACGGGTTGCCCTCCTTTGTTGTCGTTCCGTGGTGTGCATCCTGTAGGTGAGTGGTCATCATTTGGGGGTGGCAATTCCTGTATGTCTTCGACTGGTTCCGCCCAGTCGCAGTGGTCATCCATCCGAGAAACGTCCTCTGATGTATTTCGACGTGGCTGCCGGGACATTGGTGTCCCTGACTCCTTCGTCGGCAGCGCTGGGTCAGTCGGTGTCAATGAAGAGGGACCATCGAAAAGGCAGGACATCCGGTCACCATCTGACGGAATCCTGTCAGCGTCTTCTAAAGGCACGTGTTCTGTGTCAGACAGTTCATCGGCTAGGATACCTTCCGTGTCCCCTAGGCTAGGGGGGGACGTGTCACCCGAACTATGGCGACGCTTTTTGCGACGCTTCGGCGATCGCTGTTTGCGTGTCCTGCCCTCTGCTGCCTCACTGTGGTCGTCGGTCGTTCGTTGGTCCGTTGCCGGCGCCACGGTCTCGACCTCTACTTCCACGTCGCGTGCTACATGTGAGTTTTCGGAAGGTTCCTCCCTCAACTGACGTGAGTGGGTGTAGGGACGGTCTCCGAGTCACCTCCATGCTCCCGTAACTCGGTCTGCTCTTGCATAAACACGTCCTTGTCACGCTCCGAACTTGGCAACACCTCCCGGCGGGCCACCGACACGTACGTCATCGGCAGTTGCGTGGGAACTTCTCGCTGTGACGCTTCTCCATGTGGCAGTTGCACGACGCGGCGTTGGATGCACTCCGAACGGATATGTCCTTCTCCACCACAGCCAGAACAGGTGCGTGGCTGGCCATCGTAGATCACAATAGCTCGACATCCACCAATGTATAAATAAGACGGGATATGTTTAGTAAGGACGATCCGCACCTGTCGCACGCCGTTTAGCACAGGATAGGTACTAAAACTTGCCCAGCGTTCAGGCGTATGACTAAGTACCGTGCCATATGGTCGCAGCTATTCAGTAACCATCGATTCTGGCACCTCAAACGGCAATTCAAAGATCCGAATGACCCTCACACCCAATCCTGAAGGAGCTACTGTTACATCGCTGATATGGCCATCAGAGTGTCGAAATTTAAATCCTCTTTGAGCATCGGAGAGAGTTCTTTCACACGCAGCTTCATCGGTCATCTTTACGTACATTGTACTGCTTACAATGGACAGGTGTATTCCAATTATGTCTGCAGCAGGTAAACGAACTTCTTCCCTCAAAAAACGCTCTATTTCGAAAGCTTTGGGTCTGGAAAATTCGTTGTCGAACGTAAATTGGAGCGTAGTCTTTCGAAAATTGTGTGCCATGGCGATCGAGTCAGACAACAACACGCGCGAGTACCGGCGGTGTAAACACTTCCTCGTCCACGCGCGCCCGCGGCCGGGACAGCAGGTCCGTGCCGCGCCACTGCCTAAAGCCCCAACTGAGCTACCGAAGCACGACTCACGCCCGGTACTCACAGCTTTACTTCTGCCAGTACCTCGTCTCCTACCTTCCAAACTTTACAGAAGCTCTCCTGCGAACCTTGCAGAGGTTCTGTAAAGTTTGGAAGGTAGGAGACGAGGTACTGGCAGAAGTACAGCTGTGAGTACCGGGCGTGAGTCGTGCTTCGGTAGCTCAGTTGGGCAGCAGTTCCGTTTCAGCCGCGCTCGCGAGTGACCGCTGTTAACTGTTGCGCTGCACTTCAGTGTTTACATTGCTGTACTTGTGCTTCGCCGAGTGCCGTCCGTCAGTTAATCTCCGTGTTCGTTCCTGTTCCTTGTGATCTGATCGCTCTTTCTGGTCTTGCTGCTGCTACTTGGAATTTCGGTTGTTTAACCGAAATTGCTTCGCTGGATTAACCATGGCTACAAACCTCAGGAAGAATACTCCGGTATTTGCTTTTGACAAAGAATCCCGTCCTGTTCAGCCGACATCCCTGGAAATAGATGACTGGATTACACAGGTAATTGGTCTAAATTCTGAAACCGTTCATACCTGGCAACTGGATCAGGAAAAATACTGTGTTTTTGTCAAGTTAATCAGTGCTTCGACTGTTGATAAAGTGTTACGAAAGTGGGGCTATGAAGTAGATTTTGTGCATAGAAATGGTTATAAAAGTAAGGTTTCCATCTATAGAGCGGACATTCATTACAAAACCGTTCGTGTCTTGAATCTCCCCATTGAAATTGAAAATGATAAGATTAAGGAAGCTCTTTTAAACTACGGAGACGTTAAATCAATTGCAAATGAAAGATGGTCGCCTCGCTTTAAACTGCAGTGTTTTAACGGGGTCCGCTGTGTAGAGATGGACGTTAAGACGAATATTCCGTCTCACATAACTGTTTGTGGGTATAAGGCACAAATTGTTTATACAGGTCAGGAAGCTACATGTCATATATGTAACGAAACCGGCCACTTCAGACAGGAATGTCCGCGGCGAACTGTTGTGCTTAAAAGTAATTTGATACAGCGTCAGAAGCTTACCTTAAATGATCTGTTACCAAAGAATAGCCCGGAACAACTGGTTGACGATGTTAACGCAGCGGGACAAGCTGATATCTCCCTTCACGATAACAGTCAATTTCCCCCGTTAACAACAAAAGGAAACCCCGTTGCCACTACTCGTGAAACTGAAATGCAACCGAAAAAACGACCTCTGGACATAACTGATAGTTGTTCAGAGGACGAGCTGTCTTGTCCCTCTCCCTCACTTCGCAAGCAAAAACAGTGCGATGAGGAGGCAGAGGAACCTGAAGGCAAAATGCGAATGGATACTAATGAACAGAAAGATAATACACATACGGTACCAGAAAATGAAAGGGGTGTAAGCAGCATTAATTTGCAAGAAACAAAAGGTGCAGTAGCCGATGGCAAAGATCAGAATCTATCTGTTAATAAACAAATTCAGGGAGAGGATGCAAAACTGCAGTCTCCATTTGTTTCCCTCGATCAGAAAGTGAGTGAAATTAATAAAGAACGAGGAAGTGGTGGCCAAACTGAAATCACGGTCAACACCTCAGGGCAGGCGCCGGCAACCGAAATTGCTAAAGCGTCTGCTGCTGCTCCAGGTAAGCCGCGAAGTAAAATACCGACGCAACCAAATGAGAATGTAGGGAAGGGAAAATCCAGTAGGGGCGACCCGAGCCCAAAGAATGTTCAGTCCGAAACGGTCGTACACGAATCACTGGAGGAAAAATCAGAAAGTTTACCAGGAAATCAGTCTGCTTGCGGTACAAGAGAAAACATCAGAAGTAGAAAAAAACGGGACAGTAACTAATAAACTGATTGAAGTGTTATTCCATGTTCAGCCTTCCGAGAAAACTGTTACAGCTTAACTGAACCCTGAACCACAGTAAACTAAATTAGTTCAACAAAACAACTACATAGTGACAGCACAATGACGCAATCTTATTCTGTCACCACTATAAACATAAATAAAATCACGACCGGTTTGAAATTATCGGCCCTTAAGGAATTTTTGTACGAATCCGCGACTGATATTGCCCTGTTACAAGAAGTTCTACTTTCGGATTTGGTAATTCCCGGTTTTGTCAGTTACATAAATGTGTCTCCCGAAACAAGTGTTGGAACAGCTATTTTGGTAAGGGAAGGGATTACAGTAAGCGAGGTGGAACGACTGGAATCCGGAAGGGGAATAGGACTAAATATCTATGATGTGACTATCATCAACTTGTACGCCCCTTCAGGAAGTTCTCATCGAGCCGACAGGGCACGTTTCTTCAAGGATGACTTGATATACTTGTTAAGGAAATCACCAAGACAGTTATTCCTTGGAGGTGATTTTAATTGTGTTTTAAATCGAAAAGATCAGTTACCTAATTTTAATTTCTCAAGTGAACTAAAACAATTAGTTACTGGTTTAGAATTAAAGGATATATGGGAAATCAAATACCCCTCCACTGTTGAGTTCACTTATGTCACGGCAACATCACGTAGCAGGATTGATAGGCTATATATTTCTAAAAATCTTGTAACTTCCGTGACAAAAGTAGAAACCATTCCTACGTACTTTTCAGACCATTCAAGTGTCTTAGCTTGCATAAATCTAACAAGACAGCCGGTTCGCCGATTCAAGAATCAGTGGAATTTGAACACTTCCTTGTTAGTTAATCATGATTTAGAAGATCTGATTAAAGAAACATGGGCAATATGCCTGCGAGCCCGTAGTAGATATGCCACTGCTATTGACTGGTGGGTTAAAATGGCAAAGCCAAAGTTGAGGAAAGTTCTTATTCAATACAGTGCCCAGAGCGCAAGGGAAATGAAATGCACTATAGAGTATTACTATTCCGTTTTGAGAGATCTATATGATCAAGTCTCAGCAGGTTCCTCACTTCGGATAGCAGACATAAAAAAAGTCAAAGCCAAGTTACTTAATATCAAGAGAAGTCAAATGGAAGGGTTGAAAATAAAATCGAAGGCAAATTCGGTGTCAGCAGATGAAACTACTTCCCTATATCATTTAGTGAAGCATACGAAAAACGGGAGAAGGACTTTTCTTGAAGAAATTCGAACAAAACACGGCACGATTCTCAGAACCCAGCAGGATATCATGGACGAGATTTATCGCTATTATTGCGAGCTATATTCTGTACATCAAAGTAGTGATGCTTCCTTGGAAGAATTCCTTGACATCCTAGCCCCACAGCTGACAGAAGATGACAACGAAAATTTTCTCGAGGTTGTCAGTGAAGAAGACGTGTATGAGACTCTGTGCGCCTCGCCACCAAAAAAATCCCCAGGACCGGATGGTCTGCCAGCAGAGTTTTACATCCGTTACTGGCCAATAGTAGGTGCGAAAATCACGGACATTGTAAATGAGGTTATTCAGGGTAAAATGATTCCGGCTGAGTTTAAGGAGAGTAAAATTGTTCTGGTGCCAAAAAATAATGGAAACAAAGATTTAAATAATTTTCGTCCAATTTCACTGCTGAATTCTGATTATAAATTAATAGCTAGAATAATAAACAAGAGAATTTCATGCCTTACAGATAAAATTATTAGTCAACATCAGAACTGTGCGCAAGGCAGAACCATTTTTCAAAATCTAGCGGAATTCAGGGATATCATTGCAATAACTTCTGTAACAAACATAAAGTGTGCTTTATTGTTTTTAGATTTTTATAAGGCGTTCGATGTAGTAAACCATGAATATCTTCTACAGACATTGAAGAAAATAGGATTCAACGATAGGGTTATACAGTTGATTAAGAACATAGCAACTGGAATAAATGCTAAAATAGCGGTGAATTGTCAACAATCCAGGCCGATGCAAATACAACGAGGTGTTCCTCAAGGAAGTCCTCTGTCCATGTCGCTCTTCGCAATTTCGCTAGAACCTTTCCTCCGACATGTCCATGCTACATTAAAAGGCTTAACATTATCAGGAAACAAAACAGTTATAAGAGCCTATGCTGACGATATAGGGGTCATTATAAGGAATAATGACGAGGTAACCACGCTAGCAACAGTGATTGATTCGTACTGTAGAGCATCTGGAGCCAATGCAAACGGAAAAAAAAGTAAGATGTTAAATCTCAGAGGTTTTGATAATATCAACGTCGAGTGGGCAAAATTAGTCCGACAACATAAAACACTTGGGATCACCCTGACAGCGTGCCCTATGAAAATGACGGCTTTAAATTGGAAAGTTGCAGCAGATAAAGTGCAAGGAGCCATTGTAGAGAATTTAACTCGATATATGAACCAAGTTCAAAGAACACAGTATATCAATTCATGCATCCTTGCTAAGGCTTATTATACTGCCCAGCTGTTTCCAATACCGAGAATGATAGCGAGAAGAATAATGTCCAAAATCACAAAATTTTTGTGGAGAGGTGAAGTGTTCAGAGTACCTGCTAAAGTAGCCACTTTGGATCCTAAAAATGGTGGACTAGGTTTAACTGATATAACGGATAAAGCCTCTGCTCTTTTTATCAAAAGGCAAGTTAATTTAATAAGAGACTCGCGAGAAAGCATAACCAGCCAACTTTTCGAGATCATTAAACCTCCAAGCCTGCTTCCCCCGATTGACGTGCAGAATATCAACAGTCGCTTACAGCACGTGAGGATTTTCTATGTTGAGTTTAGTTATGTCAGTGTCGAACTCAGGCAGTCCCGACACTTAACATCGAGAGCCATAATGCGGGAACGAAAGAAAAGCGAAGGAAGAAACCAAATAGAACGACAGTTTCCAAACATTGAGTGGACTGAGATTTGGAAAAACATTAGTTCCAATGTGCTCACGTCTAATATAAAAACATCATGGTACAAGACAGTTAACAACATAGTCAGCACCAATGAAAGACTGCACGCAATCGGACTCTGTGAAACAAATTTATGTCAACAATGCCATCTAGTTGACACAGTAATTCATCGATATACTTGCAGTGGTCACATGAATAGTTGGAAGTGGATCCGGGAGCAAATAGCTCTGATTACAAGAACATCCCCTGAGTATATATCGCTGTCATTGATACACAGGCCTGAAGCACGCTATTTCCCAGAAGCAAAAAATAACGCTGTGTACTGGTTGCTGGGAAATTTCGTTAACTACGTCCTTAACAAATTAGGATCCGATAGCATCATAGAGTTCAAGGTACACATGCTGTGTGAGTTCCACAAAATTAGAAGCTATTCGAATCACAAGAAAAAGTTCGGTAATATGCTAAAAATTGTATTTGAAAGAATGGGCATTGGTTAATATAAAAAAGAAGACTGTGTTGACAGTGATGTATTGTAGTTACCCTAAGGATACTATTTAAGATTTTACAGTATATTTATGATGTGTGCTTTCTCTACTTCAGAGAGTAGTTTTTTGAAATTTATAAGCTAATGTACAGAACTTATGTGACATTGATATTGTGTGTCTAATAGTGCCAAACACAAAACATGAAAGGTGCATTATTGGCTTATACTAGAAATTTGGAAATAGACAGTTTTTATAGAAATCTCCTTATCGATTGGTTAAAACCATAAGATTCTATCCGATAAATGTAATATTCAATGGCTGGCACATTGCTCTGTTCATTGTTGCAGTGAAAGACTGATTATATAGATCTGATCACTTCAAATACTTAGATCCAATTAATGTCCAGAAAGTGTAGTTGGAAGGCTAGTCAACTTTATTATATATCTCCTTTCCGCCATTCTCAAGTATTTATGTTTAATTTAATTCTTTCTGGTGATTTAGTCAGTAACACAATCTTCTGTTGTCTTTCCTTAATGTCAGCGCAATTGAAATGATCAAACCGCTTTGTTTAAATAACTTCATGTATGTATAACTTAGTATGTATTTGCAATGTGTAACATTGTTTTTTTTAATAAAGGTTTTATAAAAAAAAAAAAAAGTTGGTAGAGCACTTGCCCGCGAAAGGCAAAGGTCCCGAGTTCGTGTCTCAGTCGGGCACACAGTTTTAATCTGCCAGGAAGTTTCATCAAACCTGCTGTTAATGTTTTCAATTTCCTCCTGCATAGTATCCATATTTTTATTAATTGTGTTAATTTCAAACTTCATAGTATTTACCACAGAACTTAAATTACCCACGTTTTGTTCTACCTGTTCTATTTGTTTACTGATTTTAATTCTTTGTTCTTCGACCTGTGCTTTAATCTGACCAACTTGTGTTTTAAACTGCTCGCCAACGTGTGTTTTAAGCTGATCATTTTGAGTTTTGAGCTGATTACTTTGAGTTTTAAGCTGCTCATCAACGTGTCTTTTAAGTTGACTAACCTGATTACCGACTTGTTTTTTAAGCTGATCATTCTGGCCTGCAATTTGTTTGGTTAATTGTTCAAATAAATCGTTCATGCTTAAAATTTTCACACTGTTTTGTTCTACGGAATCGGTGTGTTCCGATCCTACTTCAAAAGTTTCTTTCGGTTCTTTCTTTATCTTTGGTGAATCAAACATGTCAGTGGATTCATTCACATACCCACTATCATCTACAAAGTCACCCTCTACTTCTTGTTTTATCCCTTGCTGTGTTCGAGGCACTCTCAACATTTCAATCTGTTCGTTACCATGTTCGTGATATTGTATGTACGCCAATTGTCTTCCGCTAACGCCATCTGTTATCTGGCCGCGTTAACTCCTGCTACTGCCAGCCGCATTTTCCATTACGCTCGGCACATCTACTGTTTCCACGTTCTTGTCCATACTGAACGCAAATTACACCACACTATCGTACTTGACGTTCACTGCTATTTACTTTACTAATTATTATTGCAATTCGTGCCACTGAACATCCACTGTTCGGTATTCACATTAATTTGTGACCGACAACAACTGGATGTCTTGTCACCGGGAGACACTTGTAACCCTACGCTACTGCGCACGATACTTATTAAAGCCTGTACTATGGTAAGTTGACGGGCTTCACCTTATAAGAAAGGATTTTGGTATATATGTTGACCGCGTGTACCTGAATGGAGGCAAAAATCAGACTTCCACCCACTCAGTAACAACAATGATACGTCAAGCACGTCTGAAGTGCAACTACAAGTTAGGACGGACAAGAAACGACACAGCAGATGCTACCAAATTGTTAATAATACGGTCGCCATTCTAATGAGGCATTAACTGAGTTTCTTCCCAGTACAAGTTGATGTACGTTCATACAAAACAACACGTAATAACACTGCATAATATGGTAAATTTTAGAATCAGAAAATCTACTGAACTAATAATTTCACTTTCTGTACGAATATGGACAAGCCAAAATTACACAACAATACACTATAATGTTTACTACGAATTCGTACTGTCTATTGATCTGATTAAAATCGGGCATAGGTTACCCTAGAAATAGCACTTTCGAAACACACATACAATGTCAATTCTGAAAAAGGTAAAACACTAATAAATTTTGGTTTTATATTGACTTTAACTTTGCTGGTCAAATCAGTTCAGTACACTTCAGACTTTAAATGAATAGAAAAGAAAAAGGGGGGGGGGGTCCCTCCTGAAACTGTTATGATCACGTACCTGAAATTTTTGATTATCGAAAATCGTTAAGCACTCAAGATTTCCAATATATGAGTTACTACTCTTTTTGTCTTATTTCTTGCTCATTTAACTACCATTATTTTTGTCTCAAATTAATTAGCCTTCATTACTAAACCAATTTCAACATTATCTTCCAACTTTGTCAGACCTATATTATTTACCTATATATTCATTAACAACAAAGTTCTTTAAACATCATTCTAACATAGATAGATCTGCAGGTAATTATTATTAACATAAACTTTAAATCTTCATCTCGGGACACTCGGATTGCACAACATGTGGAAAGGACCCTGTCTAGGTTAGTGATAAGGATAATTATGTGGTGTCACCGCTAGACACCACACTTGCTAGGTGGTAACTTAAATCGGCCGCGGTCCTGTAGTACATGTCGGACCCGCGTGTCGCCACTGTGTACTCGCAATCCTAGCGCCACCACATGGCAGGTCACAAGACACGGACATGACCTCGCCCCAGTTGTACGGACGACATAGCTTGCGACTAGACCTACCAAGTCTTCCTCTCATTTGCCGAGAGACTGATAGAATAGCCTTCAGCTTATTCCATAGCTACCATCTAGCAAGGCGCCATGTGTATCATTGCTAATTGCTTACTACTATGCAAGAGATGTATTTCAACAAGAACAAGACTACATTAAAGTTAAGTATATTAAAATCTCTCTTCTTTTCTTTATAGTTTTTCATCCAGTCTCCTGTTTCAGAATTTACGCCCGTCTGCGTTAGTTTCGCGTGCACCTAGCCACTCATTGTGTCGAGACCTTAGGGAATCGACACAACAAATTAAATGATAGGACAGTTCTGATAAAAGTTAAGTTGTTATTGAACAGTAAGGAACAAAAGTAACACTGGTCCACACGAATACAGTACTAAAGGTTTCAACCTGTTCGTATCGATGCGGCGGTTGGTGGGCGGCGAGATGGCGAGGCGCAGAGCACACATACAATCACAGCTATGGCTCTTGATGTATCGGCACTTTACTTCTTCATAGCGTCGCAATTCTTTTCCATTTAGTGCCTATGGAATTTTGCCATGCTGTATAGTCGTCGGGACGGCACATGCGAGGCTCAACGAAATCACGTTTTCCAGGAGAGCCTCCTCGATCCAGAACGTGTTGCTCAGATCAAAGCCCAACCCCGACTACTACTACTGCTGCGCCCGTTATGCCGTGCCGCGCCCGTGTGCATTTTCCCGCGCTCGCCTGCCATCCACCTTTTACCGCTCCCCTACATACAGGGTATTCACCAAAGGTTTTGCACTCCACATATCCTAATACATTGCCTACGTATGGACCAGACGCGCAATTACAACTTCGACATCTTACAATAGTTTCAACGTTTCTTACATTTCAGTTCTGTTATAACATTGCTTGAAATTTGACATAAACATTAATATTCACACCGAAAATTGGTTACAGTTTCTTTAACATAATGGCATGAAACAAAAAAGAAATGAATTCAGAACATTGATTACACTAATTTATCGAAAATCAGAAGAAAAAATTATTATATGTACAATAGTACAGCGTTGTTTTTGTTACAAGTTACACATACACTGTGTGATTAAAAGTATCCAGACTCACTTATGTAAACCGGAACTGATAGCTAGATATCACGAGTGGCGGATCCCACAGTGCAAATGGGAGCGGGGTGTACTGTTTCGTCATAAGTGAAGCACAATGGGTCGGTCAGGAGAGCTCAGTAATTCAGAGCGTGCAGTAGTCTAACAAACCCTTCCTAAGCTGCCCAAGATGACTTTCGGTGATGTGAGTGTGAAGTTTTCAAATGCGAAGGAACAAACACAGCTAAGCCAGACTAGACAGACCTCATGTACAGGGTGAGGCCAATACACTACTGGCCATTAAAATTGCTACACCAAGAAGAAATCCAGATGATAAACGGGTATTCATTGGACAAATATATTGTACTAGAACTGACATGTGATTACATTTTCATGCAATTTGAGTGCATACATCCTGAGAAATCAGTACCCAGAACAACCACCTTTGGCCATAATAACGGCCTCGACACGCCTGCGCATTGAGTCAAACAGAGCTCGGATGGAGTGTACAAGTACAGCTGCCCATGCAGCTTCAACACGATACCACATTTCATCAAGAGTAGTGACTGGCGTATTGTGACGAGCCAGTTGCTCGGCCACCATTGACCAGACATTTTCAATTGGTGAGAGATCTGGAGAATGTGCTGGTCAGGGCAGCAGTCGAACATTTTCTGTATCCAGAAAGGCCCGTACATAACCTGCAAGATGCGGTCGTGCATTATCCTGCTGATATGTAGGGTTTCGCAGGGATCGAATGAAGAGTAGAGCCACGGGTCGTAACACATCTGAAATGTCCACTGTTCAAAGTGCCGTCAATGCGAACAAGAGGTGACCCAGACGCGTAAGCAATGTCACCCCATACCATCAAGCCGGGTGATACGCCAGTATGGCGATGACGAATACACGCTTCCAATGTGCGTTCACCGCGATGTCGCCAAACACGGATGCGACCATCATGATGCTGTAAACAGAACCTGGATTCATCCGAAAAAATGACGTTTTGCCATTCGTGCACCCAGGTTCGTCGTCGAGTACACCATCGCAGGCGCTCCTGTCTGTGATGCAGCGTCAGGTATTTGGCCAACAAATATGTAGGACGCAGATTTACCGGAGGGTGACTCTAAGAAATTGTTACCCCAAGGTCCGGTACCGCCTAGACTATATGGACTCCCGAAGGTTCACAAAGAGGGGGTACCATTACGCCCCATTGTCAGCAACATCAGGGCACCTACATATTTGTTGGCCAAATACCTGACGGGAATATTAAGTCCTTATGTGGGTAAATGCCCTCATCATATCCGTAATTCCGTGGATTTTGTTAAACGCCTTGATAGTTTCAGGTTGGATGAGTCAGATATCATGGTGAGTTTTGACGTCGTTTCCTTGTTTACGAGGGTACCCATGCGAGAGTCACTAGAATTGATTAGTCAGAAGTTTGACGAGAAGACCACTGAACTTTTTAGGCATGTCTTGACTTCCACGTATTTTCTTTTTAATGGAGAATACTACGAACAAACGGAGGGAGTCGCCATGGGTAGCCCACTCTCACCGGTGGTAGCGAATTTGTACATGGAGAACTTCGAGGAGGAAGCCCTGTCGTCATCCGTATGGAAACCTACTTGCTTTTTCCGTTACGTGGACGACACGTTCGTCATCTGGCCACATGGTATGGATAAACTCCTTGACTTCCTTACCCATCTAAACTCCATACACCCCAACATCAAATTCACTATGGAGACTGAAACGGAGGGTAAATTACCTTTCCTTGACGTCTTGGTCAATAGAAGGGCTGACGGCACCCTAGGTCATGGGGTGTATCGGAAGACAACGCACACTGATCTGTATTTGCACGCAGACAGCTGCCACCACCCTTCACAGAGGAATGGGGTACTTAAAACTCTAGTACATAGGGCGCGCACTATCTCTGACGCAGAGAGTCTACCCCAGGAATTGGAACATCTGAGAACTGTATTTCGAAAAAATGGGTACTCAGAGTGGCAGATTCAACGTGCTCTCCGCCCAACCACTGCAGCACAACCTGTTGAGATGGATGAAGTCACGAGGGAGGAGGTAGGCACTGCATTTATTCCATACACAGGCGCACTCTCGGGGAAAATCGCCCGCATTCTGAGGAAACACCGGGTCGGAACTGTGTTTTGTCCTCCAAATAAAACTCGTGCACTGGTGGGGAGCGCCAAAGATGCCCTCGGTTTGAGGAAGGCCGGCGTGTACCAGATTCCGTGTCAATGTGGCAAGTCGTATATTGGTCAGACGATGCGTACCGTCGAGGATCGATGCCGTGAACACCAGAGGCACTCTCGACTGATGTATCCGAGCAAGTCGGCGGTCGCTGAACATTGTTTGTCGCAAAATCACGCCATGGAGTATGACCGCACGAGGATTCTGGTACAGACGTCGAGATACTGGGACAGCGTTGTTAGAGAGGCCATCGAAATTCGCACCAATGACGACCTCATAACCGTGACTGTGGCTATAATCTTAGCAAGGCTTGGGAACCAGCGATTGGGTTAATCAAAAGTAAATCGAGCAAACGTATAGTTGTGACGACCACGGCGGACAGAGCCATCACACCGACGTCATCTCAGACGCCGTCGCAATCTGTTCCACCGCGCGACCGTGGCGCGGGGCGCGGACGGCGGAGGGAGCGCGCCGCGGGCGGACGGTATTTAAATCGGCCGCCGCCGCGACCGAACCCAGTTCCCTCTGAGCAGCCATAGCGTACGGATCTCCGTGCCGGCACGTTCACAGGAGCTCAGTCCGTCAGTTCACCTGATGATGGCGACATGTCTGATCGCCGAAATATTGTGCCCGTTGGACACTATAGACCGGCAGCACACCCGTGGATATTTTGATTATCAAATACGCCGGGAGAAACTCAAGAATCACAAAAAATAAACTGTGTGTGTGTGGTGAAGTATCGAAAATATTTCGTTCTCATGTATTTTTGATAACATCTTTGAAACTATGAAACAGACGTACAATGAAATATGCATAATATACAAATGTGTAAGTACAGTATCCAAATTACGAAACACGATCCTGGACAGTTTCCACGAGTTGGGCGCAGCTGTTTCTCGTGTCTGTAACATGATTTTGTAAACGTCTCTATGGAAAAAGCCTCTTCATTGCTCTAGACGGCTATCGTTTTCCACTGTCTGCAAACGTGTTACGTCTGGCAACCTGAAAATACGTTACCAAACAGCTAGATAGCTCGCAAGACTGAAACAATCTGGTGCAACAGAGTTGAAAAATGATATTTCTACTGATGTACTTGGAGAGCCTTAATTAGCTTATCGCCATGTTTAAGTGCTCTGGAACTATTTCGAAACTACAGTTTCATTTCGAGTGAGGAAGTTACTTCTCCCCTGTCTTCAACGTATCGAAAGAAACAACTAGGCTTTAATGGCACCGTGTCTAAGGAAATATCCTCAAAATTTTCCGTGGCGAGGTTTGCAACAGCTGAAGCTAACGGACTACCCATAACAACGCCATCAGTCTGATCGTAATTCTGGACGTTTTACGGAAAATAAGAGGAAGTAAGAGTGTGACTAAATAGCTCGACCATGTCACTTACAAAGAATTGGGATACCAGGACTAAAACGTCTTTGATAGGCACATTTTTAAACAGCGGCACCACATCGAAACTGACGACAGTGTCATCCACACAAAGTCATTGATCGTTAATTCGGCTGACCAAATCTGCTCAGTTTTTGATACGACATTCGCAATGTCCCACATGTGGAGCGAGGATGTTGGGCAAGTACTTGGCCAGCTTAAACGTTGGTGAAACGATAGTGTATACGATGAAGCGGAATGGCGTCCCTTCCTTGAGGGTCTTCGGTAAAGCGCGAACAGTAGGTGGTCGAGGTGGTTGTGGAGGAACATTCTCGACCACCCTACCTTCCACCGAAGGGCGCTTGAAAAGTTCAGATGTCTTCCTCATTATTCTCGATGTTCGGTCGCATGGGAATTTCTGGTATGAGTCTTCGTATATAGACAGTCTCTCAAACGCGGATCGGCAAAGGCAATATGGATTTTGAAACACAGTGAAGAGCTTCACAGTGAAGAGCTTCACAGTGAAGAGCTTCACAGTGAAGAGCTTCACAAAATCCTACTTAGGATAAGAAGAGGGCCTGTCCACATGTTTATCTGTAGCTCCCCAACCCACCTGAACCAACATTTCCACATTCACATACTGTCGCAGAAGAAGCCGAGTACCACTGTTGTGTAGTGGTTATGATACTGAACTGTTGCATGAAGGGTCGTGAGTTCCAAACTCACTTGGGCTGTACAATTTTAATTTCTATATTCGGCTTGAGTACATTCTAGAAGTATACGCAAATTTCAAGAATCATTGTACTGAAATGTTCTGTAGCTGCAAATATACTGTATGTGTTCTGTCCGGAGGCAGGTCGCTCCGCGCTCTTGTGTGTGCAAGTGCTGAATAAACCTTCGTTAAGTGAAGTAAGTGTTCGTCATTCATCTAATTCCACCTTCTTCTACGTGACATTATTCTGGTGGAGGCGCCAGGATATTGGAGCTTATGATAGCGCTCATTATCGACGACACAGTGGCTCCAATCAGGCCACGACAGAGCTGCCGTTTACGTGGCGAGAAACCCGAGTTCGACCTATTTTCCACATATCGCAATCTGTCGGAGACAGAAGAAGAAGAGGACGTTACGATGACAGCAACTGTGTGCCACCACATGAGACATCCTTCCGGGTTCTCTGGTGACGTTGGCCAAGATCCAAACAAGTGGCTGAAGTTATATGAGCGTATAGCCAAATTTAACAAATGGGATGACACCGAGTGTTTGGCTAACGTATTTTTCTACTTGTAGGGCACTGCCAAGCAGTGGTATGAGAACAACGAGGTGAAGTTCACAAGCTGGGAAGTATTCCAGGTAGAAGTGCGCAAGTATTTCGGCGACACCAACGACAGAAGTGCAAGGCTGAAGATAAATTAAAGTGCAGGGCACAGCGTCCAAGAGAAACTGCAGCATCCTACATGCAAGACGTCTTGGAGCTGTGTAAAATAGTGGATCCTAGAATGAAGGAGGAAGATAAGGTTGCACACCTCATGGAGGGTGTTGCTGAGGACATGCTCTACTCCTGAGGAGGTTTCGACAGCAGACGACTTCATAAAACGGTGCCAGTATATCGAGGCAATGTATCAAAAAAGAATTACACGCAAGAAGTTTGAACGGCTTCCAAACGTCGTATCGGTGTCTGTGATGGAGGAAGCAACTGATTTCACAAGTAATCTCTGTCAGATAGTGAGAGAGGAAGTTCAGAAGGCACTTGGATTGTACGGCGAGCAAAAAACCGAGACGCTTCAAGAGGTCATAAGGGAAGAAGTGGAACAGACATTGAACCCAATCTCTCGTCCTTCATTTCCCTTTGAAACGGTGAAAAAGTTGAGACCCAGGCCGAGTTACGTTCGTGCAATGCCGCATGAGGAACCTGTTTGGGCACCAAGGAAGACTCCAGTCTGGAGGACCCAGGATAATCAGCCAGTATGTTTCCACTGCGGACGACTGGGACATGTGGTGCGCTATTGTCGAGAAAGGCGGCGGATAATTGATGACGGCCGCGCCAGATTACAGCAGACCGATCTTAGCCGACGCCAACTCCGGGACGACGAAGATGAACAAGAATATGTGGGTGCAGGACGACGTAGGTCACTATCGCCGCAAGCCAGCCGCTGGAGAGGATGTTCCCCAACTCGCCGATCAAGGTCTCCATCGCCGTTTAGAAGCTCCAGCCCATCAGCTAACCGCCGCAACCTGGAAAACTAAAGAGTGCGACCTTCCGTGGAGGTGAGGCCGCCGACGAGAAAAATCCTCCACCGTCGATCACTACAAAAATGATAGGAAACTACGTCGATATCCTCATGGATGGCCGACCAGCCCAAGCTCTTGTGCACTCTGGAGCATCATATTCAGTCATTTCGGAGAAGTACCGTCCCCAGTTGCAGAAAACGAAATTCGTCGACAACAAAACGTCTCTGCTGAAGGTGGCTAATGGCAAATATGTAAACCCTAGAGGAAGATGTGTAATTCGAATGGGTATAAGTGGTCATACACACCCCTCAGAATTCATTGCCTTACAAGAGTGTAGTCATGACGTCATTCCCGGATGGGACTTTTTGAAAGCTTCTTAGGCAATTATAGATTGTGGTTGCTCAAAGCTTATGCTAGACGAGATGAGATACTGTGGACTTGAGTGGACTTGAAGATGCGCATCCGAGTGTGTGGAGACTATGTGTGCCGGATGAAGTGATCATTCCTGCAGTCAGCGCTAGAAAGGTAACTGTCACGTGTCATGCCATGCCATGCATCAACCCATGGATCTTGTCGTGGCTTGTAAGAAAAGCATACCACTGAGGAGTAACTTGGTCATCCCTTGCCTCTGTCGTCTCTAAGAACGGATTCGGTGAATTGTGGATAGTTAACTGTCGCCGAGAACCGCAGATCCTTCCAAGACGCATGTGCGTAGCAAACGGTGAGCCGTTAATTGAAGAACAGCTGAGCGTCATAGAAACCTACAATGCCGAGCCTATGGGCGAAATTAGCGCTAGACTATCGCCAGATCTCACTAAGGAACAAGAAGCTACTTGCCATTCTTCAAGAGTTCTCTGAATGATTCATTCCACAGATGAAGAGCAAATTAGACAAATCGACTGTGAAGCACCGGATTAGCACTGGAGTACGTTCTAGAAGTATCCACAAATGTCATGAATCATTGTACTGGAAAGCTCTGTAACTGTATATATATCGTATGTCTTTTGGACGGAGGCAGTTCACTCCGCGCTCTTGTATGTGCAAGTGCTGAATAAACAATCGTTAAGTTAGTGTTTGTCATTCAAAATGGTTCAAATTCCTCTGAGCACTATGGGACTTAACTGCTGAGGTCATCAGTCCCCTAGAACTTAGAAGTACTTAAACCTAACTAACCTAAGGACATCACACACATCCATGCCCGAGGCAGGATTTGAACCTGCGACCGTTGCGGTCACGCGGTTCCAGACTGTAGCGCCTAGAACCGCTCAGCCACTCCGGCCGGCGTTTGTCATTCATATAATTACATCTTCTTCTACGTGACAATATGTCTCTCGTGTGGGAAACGAAATTTTAATTTTGTAACCTCTACGTAGCTGGTACTAGCGTCGTCTACTGAGAATCTCACGGATCAAGAACATTGCATCGTACATAGTAACAAGAAAAGCTTGGCAGTATAATATCTCGTGCCAAGACAAGGCCGCGAGAATAATCGTAAGTCTCCCCCTGCGCGGCAACCACAGCAGTTGTGAGAGGACAGGACGTAGACACGAGGTTTTGGGTCAGTCCTGGAGATGTGCGCGGATGGCGGACGCAGTTAAGGTGACCCGCTCGCTGTAATATCCACGACACTATGTTCTAGCCACAAGATGTTAAAATGAACTAAGTGCACAAAATTCAACAAATATTGTCGATACTATGTATAAAAAAAGACTCTATCGTGTAAAAATGACGATAATTATTTCATTATTTCTGTAATAATTTAATTTCTGTGTGAATCAAAACTATTATCAGAGAATTACATTCATAGACAATGACAATTATAATCTTTTTTTGTTATCTGTGATAATTGTGGTTCAGTTGTTCTTCCTGTGCTAGCCGATGAACTGTTCGGACGTGAGACGTGTGAGGTCTGTAAAGAGAAAACCTGTAACTATATATTGTTAATTATTATTTGAAAAATAGAGTCGCTGTTATCTAGAAGTGGATTTGTATTTATTTCAATTGTAATCCAATCTAATTAATGTTTTTAAGTGTTAATTTTCAGCTCCGCAATTAGGAGCGCAACCATTAGCGCTAGTAACTTACAGCGGAGTTTACTAGTAGCTGGTATAAAAAATATGAAGTACTTTTCATTGAGAATAATTTTAAATGCTAAGGGACAGAGAGCAAAAGGCTTAAAGACTTTTATCTAAATATATTAACTTGATGTAAAAGGAATCGAGAAGAACAATAGACAAATTTACTATCATCTGCCTGCCGCCATCTTAGGAAAAATATCTCCGCGGCAGTTTTGAATCGAGAATTTTAACAAACGTAAATGTTGTTAGAAATAAATGAATGGAAATAAATGTGCACCGGTGGTCCTGAATCTACTTTAAAAGACAGAATTGAACTGAGATTGAATCTTTAAAAATAGTGCTCGCAGCACGCTACGTAATATCGATTTCTTATTTGCTGATGTATGAAGCCTAATTATTTCGGACGATTTACATGAAACATTTTAATAGGAGACATACGTGAGTGTTGAGCACGGGTAGTATTTTGTGACCAAATGTTCCGTTTGCTAGAGAAAAGTGCTTCCATCTTAAGTGACAGTTGTGTAAAATCTGATGAATGATATGCAGTTTAGCGCCAATCACAGGACTTTACAGACAACATTTCTAGTGTGGATATTTCTTTAGCAGAGTGACAAATATTAGCCGGGATAATCATTCTTGAGGTCAAACGAGTTGTTACGCCAGCGCGACCGCTACGGTCGCAGGTTCGAATCCTGCCTCGGGCATGGATGTGTGTGATGTCCTTAGGTTAGTTAGGTTTAAGTAGTTCTAAGTTCCAGGGGACTGATGACCTCAGCAGTTGAGTCCCATAGTGCTCAGAGCCATTTGAACCATTTTGAACCAATTGTTACGCTGACAATAGGTAACTGGTTTTATACATTTTTTGATGTACATCTACATCTACATCTACATCCATACTCCGCAAGCCACCAGACGGTGTGTGGCGGAGGGTACCTTCAGTACCTCTATCGGTTCTCCCTTCTAATCCAGTCTCGTATTGTTCGTGGAAAGAAGGATTGTCGGTAAGCCTCTGTGTGGGCTCTAATCTCTCTGATTTTATCCTCATGGTCTCTTCGCGAGATATACGTAGGAGGGAGCAATATACTGCTTGACTCTTCGGTGAAGGTATGTTCTCGAAACTTTGACAAAAGCCCGTACCGAGCTACTGAGCGTCTCTCCTGCAGAGTCTTCCACTGGAGTTTATCTATCATCTCCGTAACGCTTTCGCGATTACTAAATGATCCTGTAACGAAGCGCGCTGCTCTCCGTTGGATCTTCTCTATGTCTTGTATCAACCCTATCTGGTACGGATCCCACACTGCTGAGCAGTATTCAAGCAGTGGGCGAACAAGCGTACTGTAACCTACTTCCTTTGTTTTCGGATTGAATTTCCTTAGGATTCTTCCAATGAATCTCAGTCTGGCATCTGCTTTACCGACGATCAACATTATATGATCATTCCATTTTAAATCACTCCTAATCCGTACTCCCAGATAATTTATGGTATTAACTGCTTCCAGTTGCTGACCTGCTATTTTGTAGCTAAATGATAAAGGATCTATCTTTCTGTGTATTCGCAGCACATTACACTTGTCTACATTGAGATTCAATTGCCATTCCCTGCACCATGCGTCAATTCGCTGCAGATCCTCCTGCATTTCAGTACAATTTTCCATTGTTACAACCTCTCGATACACGACAGCATCATCTGCAAAAAGCCTCAGTGAACTTCCGATGTCATCCACCAGGTCATATATGTATATTGTGAATAGCAACGGGCCTATGACACTCCCCTGCGGCACACCTGAGATCACTCTTACTTCAGAAGACTTCTCTCCATTGAGAATAACATGCTGCGTCCTGTTATCTAGGAACTCCTCAATCCAATCACACAATTGGTCTGATAGTCCATATGCTCTTACTTTGTTCATTAAACGACTGTGGGGAACTGTATCGAACGCCTTGCGGAAGTCAAGAAACACGGCATCTACCTGTGAACCCGTGTCTATGGCCCTCTGAGTCTCGTGGACGAATAGCGCGAGCTGGGTTTCACATGATCGTCTTTTTCGAAACCCATGCTGATTCCTACAGAGTAGATTTCTAGTCTCCAGAAAAGTCATTATACTCGAACATAATACGTGTTCCAAAATTCTACAACTGATCGACGTTAGAGATATAGGTCTATAGTTCTGCACATCTGTTCGACGTCCCTTCTTGAAAACGGGGATGACCTGTGCCCTTTTCCAATCCTTTGGAACGCTACGCTCTTCTAGAGACCTACGGTACACCGCTGCAAGTACTTGAAATTTCATTTATAAATAATTAAAGTCACGAAATACTGTAAACCGGTTCCGCCACATCGCGTAAAGCGGTAAACCTGGTTTCGAGTTCAGGTCCAGCACAGATTTTCATTGTCACCAATACATGGTGCAGCGAGAGTCTGATCGAATACATTTGTTGTATTTGATACATCTCTCGATCGCAGCAGTGTTCTTGAGACAAGCATGCGTCTGAAGGTCATTGCAGAGTACATCGTAAGAACACAGGCACCGTAATATACACTGATTGGCCATAACATCACACGATACGATATGATACGAACCCGTCCAGACGCTGGCACGTCACATGACGAGCAATGACTGCCAGTCAGACACACACACACACAGTGCGTGTAGTATCAGTGAGCGTACAGTATGTGTGTAGATTGGTGAAAACGTACGCTCTATCTGAGTTTCACCGAGGGCAGATTGTGATAGCATCACTGACACATGGCAGCGCTTTTGACAGCTTCCAAGTGAGAAACGCAAACAGCTTTTGGTGAAAACGATAGCCGTCTATAGAGCCGTGAAGAGGCTTTGCGATAGAGTCGTTTACAAAATGGCAGTGTAGACACGCGAAACAGCAGCGCCCAGCGTGCAGAAATTGTCCAGAATCATGTTTCGTAATTTGGATACTGTACTTGCACATTAGTACATTATGTATACTTCATTGTACGAGTGTTTCACAGTTTCAAAGGTGTTTTCACAAACACATGGGAATGAAATTGATTCGATACTTCATTGCACACTCAGTTTATGTTTTGTTTTCGATTCTAATAGAATAATTGGAAAAATGAATACCCGGGCAATCCTCTCGCCCTCTCGCCCTCCCGCCCTCTCGCCCTCTCGCCCTCTTGTCCTCTCGCCCTCTCGCCCTCTCTCTCTCTCTCGCCCCCCCCCTCTCTCTCTCGCCCTCTCTCTCTCTCTCTCGCCCTCTCTCTCTCTCTCTCTCTCTCGCCCTCTCTCTCTCGCCCTCTCTCTCTCTCTCTCCCTCTCTCTCTCTCTCTCTCTCGCCCTCTCTCTCTCTCTCGCCCTCTCTCTCTCGCCCTCTCTCTCTCTCTCTCTCTCTCTCACTCTCTCTCTCTCTCTCTCTGTGTGTGTGTGTGTGTGTGTGTTTGTGTGTGTGTGTGTGTGTGTGTGTGTGTGGTTTTTTACTGCTTCAGTCACTTTTTAGTTATTAGAGCGACGTGTGTATATGAAGAGCATTCGCAACGTAATGCACTGGGAAGAACATTGACTTAGAAACTGAATATAACCAACAGGTACTTAATGATACATGTATACGCGCCAACCACTTATGCGTATGATGGTACTATCGGAGAATTCTACGCTCTTATCACTGACAAATAAATGAAAATTTGATTGCAGCTGATGGTGAAGAAAGTAGTACGATTAGGCTATTTTTATGCAGTATAGAGAAAACTGATGTAGCACTGCTACACGTGATTGGAGAACGACGCTCTCACCATCGAACAGACGAGCTGGCACATTCTGTTTTATCATTCGGTGATTTAAACGACGTCGGCCAAATAGTGAGACACTGATTTCGAAACATGTATAGTTATGTTTTAAAATCTCTTCTTTATGGGTTTTATGCTAGGTTAATACAGAGACTCACTTAACGACCACGACGTGGTATCCACAAGATTAACAGTATTACAAAGCAGGGTACCAGTTTAGCATCAGTTCGTTAGAGACGGTGATCACACACGATTAGGAAAGGACATAAAGGAAGCTGTCGATAATCTTTCCTAAAAAAGGTCATCTGTCACAGCCTTAACATTTTCCTGCTGCCGATAACGGATTACTGCATGATTCTCTTCTATACGTCAAGGTTCGCGCCGTTTCGTTTTACCTCCTGTGGTAGCGTGCTAAGATACGGTGGCATGCGGATTTCAACGTGTTCCAGGTCTGCCGATATACTTATAAAACTAATCATAAATATCATTTTATGTTTTTCGAGGCGATAGTTGTCACTTTGTGATAATCTCTTGTGTAACTACTTCTCAATGACGATTAGGCTAGAAGAATTCATAATAATGTTAAATCGTATTGGACAATATCACACTTAGTTGTTTGAAGCAATACAGATGGCCACTGCCTGTTACTTACGTAGTTTTTTAATCTAAAGTGTTTATCACCTCTGTTAAGATTAAATTGTTCAGAGTAAGTTCGTTGAGATGTATAAGATGTATGTTTTTGTAAGTTGCTATTTTATGTCCCACCTGCAATGACAGACGGAGCACCGCTTCTGTCAGTAGCAGTAAGTTAAACTTATTCTGCGAATTTGTAGGCGGAGAGGTTTTCCCTTATAAATTGGATACACAGACGGCAGTCGCGCTTACTTTGTTTCTCAGACAGCGAGCAATGTCATCTGCGATGCTGCGTGTCTGCAATAACATCTCTGCGTCGGTTGTTCCGCACGGATGCTGGTCGCAGAGACAGTTAGTCCGCATTGGGTAATCGAGAAATGACCCACGGGCGAGAGGACTGCATGACAAGAACGTGAAAATTTATCGTTATTTAGTGAACTGAATTTATAAGATGGTTTCTGATATGCACACAGCAAAAAAGGTTTTTCATCGCCTAGGTTCCGAGAATTCCGGAACCTGTACAGAAAATTGGAATAGAGATCAACATAAACATAATTTCTGCCCTTTTTACTGCTCATGAAAACCACACATTACATGTTGTACCACCATACAGCGAGATCTTCAGAGGTGGTGGTCCAGATGGCTGTACACACCGGTAACTCTAATACCCAGTAATACGTCCTCTTGCATTAGTGCATGCCTGTATTCGTCGTGGCATAATATCCACACGTTCATCAAGGCACTGTTGGTCCAGATTGTCCCACTCCTCAACGGCGATTCGGCGTAGATCCCTCAGAGTGATTGGTGGGTCACGTCGTCCATAAACAACTCTTTTCAATGTATCCCAGGCATGTTCGATAGGGTTCATGTCTGGAGAACACGCTGGCCACTCTAGTCGAGCGATGTCGTTATCCTGAAGGATGTCATACATAAGATGTGCATGATGGGGGCGTGAATTGTCATCCATGAAGACGAATGCCTCGCCAATATGCTGCCGATATGGTTGCACTGTCGGTCGGAAGATGGCATTCACGTATCGTACAGCGTTACGGCGTCTTCCATGACCACCAGCGGCGTACGTCGGCCCACAATGTCACCCCAAAACAGCAGGAAACCTCCACCTTGCTGCACTCGCTGGACAGTGTGTCTAAGGCGTTCAGCCTGACCGGGTTGCCTCCAGACACGTCTCCGACGCTTGTCTGGTTGAAGACATATGCGACACTCATCGGTGAAGAGAACGTAATGCCAATCCTGAGTGGTCCATTCGGCATGTTGTTGGCCCCATCTGTACCGCGCTGCATGGTGTTGTGGTTGCAAAGGTTTACCTCACCATGGACGTCGAGAGTGAAAAATGATTCAAATGGCTTTCAGCACCATGGAACTTAACATCGGAGGTCATCAGTCCCCTAGAACTTAGAACTACACTCCTGGAAATTGAAATAAGAACACCGTCAATTCATTGTCCCAGGAAGGGGAAACTTTATTGACACATTCCTGGAGTCAGATACATCACATGATCACACTGACAGAACCACAGGCACATAGACACAGGCAACAGAGCATGCACAATGTAGGCACTAGTACAGTGTATATCCACCTTTCGCAGCAATGCAGGCTGCTATTCTCCCATGGAGACGATCGTAGAGATGCTGGATGTAGTCCTGTGGAACGGCTTGCCATGCCATTTCCACCTGGCGCCTCAGTTGGACCAGCGTTCGTGCTGGACGTGCAGACCGCGTGAGACGACGCTTCATCCAGTCCCAAACATGCTCAATGGTGGACAGATCCGGAGATCTTGCTGGCCAGGGTAGTTGACTTACACCTTCTAGAGCACGTTGGGTGGCACGGGATACATGCGGATGTGCATTGTCCTGTTGGAACAGCAAGTTCCCTTGCCGGTCTAGGAATGGTAGAACGATGGGTTCGATGACGGTTTGGATGTACCGTGCACTATTCAGTGTCCCCTCGACGATCACCAGTGGTGTACGGCCAGTGTAGGAGATCGCTCCCCACACCATGATGCCAGGTGTTGGCCCTGTGTGCCTCGGTCGTATGCAGTCCTGATTGTGGCGCTCACCTGCACGGCGCCAAACACGCATACGACCATCATTGGCACCAAGGCAGAAGCGACTCTCATCGCTGAAGACGACACGTCTCCATTCGTCCCTCCATTCACGCCTGTCGCGACACCACTGGAGGCGGGCTGCACGATATTGGGGCGTGAGCGGAAGACGGCCTAACGGTGTGCGGGACCGTAGCCCAGCTTCATGGAGACGGTTGCGAATGGTCCTCGCCGATACCCCAGGAGCAACAGTGTCCCTAATTTGCTGGGAAGTGGCGGTGCGGTCCCCTACGGCACTGCGTAGGATCCTACGGTCTTGGCGTGCATCCGTGCGTCGCTGCGGTCCGGTCCCAGGTCGACGGGCACGTGCACCTTCCGCCGACCACTGGCGACAACATCGATGTACTGTGGAGACCTCACGCCCCACGTGTTGAGCAATTCGGCGGTACGTCCACCCGGCCTCCCGCATGCCCACTATACGCCCTCGCTCAAAGTCCGTCAACTGCACATACGGTTCATGTCCACGCTGTCGCGGCATGCTACCAGTGTTAAAGACTGCGATGGAGCTCCGTATGCCACGGCAAACTGGCTGACACTGACGGCGGCGGTGCACAAATGCTGCGCAGCTAGCGCCATTCGACGGCCAACACCGCGGGTCCTGGTGTGTCCGCTGTGCCGTGCGTGTGATCATTGCTTGTACAGCCCTCTCGCAGTGTCCGGAGCAAGTATGGTGGGTCTGGCACACCGGTGTCAATGTGTTCTTTTTTCCATTTCCAGGAGTGTACTTAAACCTAACTAACCTAACGACATTACACACATCCATGCCGGAGGCAGGATTCAAACCTGCGACCGTAGCAGTCGCGTGGTTTCGGTCTGAAGTGCCTACAACCGCTCGGCCACACCGGCCTGCTCGGGAGTAGTTGCACATCATGCAGCCTATTGTCCACAGTTTGAGTCGTAACACGACGTCCTGTGGCTACACGAACAGCATTATTCAACATGGTGGCGTTGCTGTCAGCGTTTCTCCGAGCCATAATCCGTAGGTAGCGGTCATCCACTGTGGTAGTAGCCCTTGGGCGGCCTGAGCGAGGCGTGTAATCGACAGTTCCTGTCTCTCTGTATCTTCTTCATATCCGAACCACATCGCTTTGGTTCACTCCGAGATGCCTGGACACTTCCCTTGTTGAGAGCCCTTCCTGGCACAAAGTAACAATGCGGATGCGATCGAACAGCGGTATTGACCGTCTAGGCATGGTTGAACTACAGACAACATCAGCCGTGGACATTCTTTCTGGTGGAATGACTGGAACTGGTCGGCTGTCGGACCCCCTCCGTCTAATAGGAAATGTGTGTGAAATCTTATGGGACTTAACTGCTAAGGTCATCAGTCCGTAAGCTTACACACTACTTAACCTAAATTATCCTAAGGACAAACACACACACCCATGCCCGAGGGAGGACTCGAACTTCCGCCGGGACCAGCCACACAGTCCATGACTGCAGCGCCCAAGACCGCTCGGCTAATCCCGCGCGGCACCCGTCTAATAAGCGCTGCTCATGCATGATTGTTTACATCCTTGGGCGGGGTTAGTGACATCTCTGAACAAAGGAACTGTGTGTGTGATATAATATCCACAGTCAACGTCTATCTTCAGGCGTTCTGGAACCGGGGTGATGCAACACTTTTTTTGATGTGTGTATTTACTGCGAAATAGAAAGTTTTTTTTTGAATGATTTGATCATTTCATAATAAGGTAGTACTTAATATTCTTTGCTTTAACAGCGAGTGATTTGCTGTCTGAATACCATTATAAGAATTTGGTATCCAACATAGCACTTTCCCCTCTTATTTGCGATGAACATATATATTCTGTAATATCATTTATTGGTGAGTATTTATTATAATGAAGAATACTTTCCTGAATTAACTTTTCTAAATTTTCCAACACACCTTTTAAAGGAATCACCATTAACGCAATTAACTTCGTCCTCATCCACTTTCCAATCTTTGTCATTCATTAGATAATGTTTCACAACTGCAATATAAAATGCAAACGCATTACGTGGACTCATCGCACACAGAGTTCACCTGTAATTAGTTTACCGCTCAGCAAATACGACGCGCCCTTTCAGTAGCTTTCAATAGTAGCAGCAGCAGCCGTTTCCAGAGCGCGGTTGTCAGAGTGTTATTTATTTCCACAGGTAAGCCAGGAAGAGAAAAAAAGAGAATTACATTTCAGATTTCACTAGGCGTCCTTTCATTCTACCAGATATCAGTTAAGGTTTTGTCAAATTTCGTGTCAGGGAAGTAAAGAAGTTGTCATTATTAGACGACTCAGTACACTTTCTTGGAAGTTGGGCAGTCAGATTAACTTCTGTTTCGATTCATTGTTTGCAGTAGACGCTGCTTTTCAAACAATCTTACATACAATCCAAGCAAAGGAACTGACGATGCAAAAATTAACAAATACAAACTTATCAATAATCATAATTGAATTTTTTAAGAAACTTTTGTTAAACGGAGCAATATCATGATGCTACGGTCATCCATTAGCAAAATTCTGTACGTGATGGTTCAAATGGCTCTGAGCACTATGAGACTTAACATCGGAGGTCATCAGTCCCCTAGAACTTAGAACTACTTAAACCTAACCAAACTGCAGACATCACACGCATCCATGCCCGAGGCAGGATTCGAACCTGCGACCGTAGCGGTCGCGCGGTTCTAGACTGAAGCGCCTAGAACCGCTCGGCGACTAAGGCCGGCTCTATAGGTGAAGTTTCCGATTATAAAGTTATGAAATAGTGGCTCTTTCCTCGGTAGCGAAATTAAGGACAAAATGTTAAGAGGTTTCCTCCTACAAGTTGACTCCCGCGAAGACGTTTGTGCAGAGTTCTATCCGTTCTATTCTACTAAACCTGAACCTGAATGTAACAGCGACTGTATCCGACTACGAATTCGCCGCCACTGTCGATTATTTTCCATTATTTTTACCGTCTTCGCAAAACACTCCAATACCCATAAGCTATTAGGGGCATCTTATCTCAGAAGTACATTTTCCCAGATAGTCACTTACCGAAGTGTAACCTGAAATTTCTCCAGGCTTTCAAGAGTTGTTCTACCAGGCGACTAATTTTCAATCCTAACAACATAAATAGTGGGGAGGGGTTGGGGGAGGGGCTTGGAGTATCCCCTGGTAATTTCATTCTGGTAATAAGGCGTATGTTAACCAAGTTTAGTTCGCAATGCTTCAGGAGTACCAGAGCTATGCTGGAAAACACAGATGCTTTCTCACTCCACACACACACACACACACACACACACACACACACACACATAGAGAGAGGGAGAGAGAGACTACTTTTGGCTAAGCTGTTATCTTAACCGTGTGTCGACGTGTCTTAATTGAAAGAAACTATCATTTAGGTCAAACGAACGAAGAGTTGATAATATGTTAGCTGTGCCATCGTACCGAAGAAATCGTCTTAAAGATCGTAGTGCTTCGCTTCATAGCTAAAAACCACTGATGTTGTGCCTTCCATTATAATATCTCCCGGATTTTCCTTCTCAAAACGAGCTGGTTTGCTATCTTTAACGATTCCACGTCGACGTTTTCGTTACAGCAGAAGGGTTTGTTAATTTTCGAACTCGCAGAAGCTAACTATGATGCGCATGGTGTCTTCGACCGTATAATAGAAGCCTTCTCGTAGATTTTTCGTGTGTTCAGTAACAAACTTCAACATTTTACTCATAATGTTTCACATGAAGATTGCGATGTCTTTGATACTGCAGAAAATTCGGGTAGATTATAGCAAGACTGGAGTTGCAATTGACGAGGTAAGATGCTTTGTACACAGGGGCAAGGAAAAAAAAATGGTTCAAATGGCTCTGAGCACTATGGGACTTAACATCGGAGGTCATCAGTCCCCTAGAACTAAGAACTACTTAACCCTAACCAACCTAAGGACATCACACACATCCATGCTCGAGGCAGGATTCGAACCTGCGACCGTAGCCGTCACGCGGTTCCAGACTGTAGCGCCTAGAACCGCTCGGCCACTCCGGCCGGCGATGAACATATGTATTCTGTAACATCATTTATTGATGAGTATTTATTATAATGAAGAATACTCTCCTAAATTAACTTTTCTAAATTTTCCAACACACCTTTTAAAGGAATCACCATTAACGTAATTTACTTCGTCCTCATCCACTTCCCAATCTTTCTCATTCACTAGATAATGTTTCACAATTGCAATTTAAAATGCAAACCCATTACGTGGACTCATTGCACGCAGAGTTCACCTGTAGTTAGTTTACCGCTCAGAAAATAAGACGCGCTTTTTTAGTGGTTTTCAATAGTAGCAGCAGCAGCCGTTTCCAGAAAGGGTTGTCAGAGCGTTATTTACTGCCACAGGTAAGCCAAAAAGAGAAAGAAGAAGAACTACATTTCAGATTTCAAGAGGTTTCCTTTCATTCTTCCAGAAATCAGTTACGGTTTTGTCAAATTTCATGTCAGTGAAGTTAAGAAGTTGTCTTTATCAGGAGACTCAGCACACTTTCTCGGAAATTAGGCAGTCAGATTAACTTCTGTTTGATTCATTGTTTGCGGTTGACACAACTTCTCAAACAATCTTACAGGCAATCCAAGCAAAGGAATTGCCAATGCAAAAATCAATAAATAGATACTTATCAATAATAATAATTAATTTTTTAAGGAAACTTTCGTTAAATGAAGCAATAATGTGATGCCACGGTCATCCATTAGCAAAATTCTGTAGTTGAAGTTTCCCATTATAAGTATATGAAGTTGTTTCTCTTTCTTCGGTAGCGAAATTGAGGGCAAAATATGAAGAGGTTTCCTCCTGCAAGTTGACTTCCACGTAGACGTTTGGGTAGTGTTCTATCCATTGTGTTCAATTAAACCTGATCCTCAATGTAACAGTGACTGTATCCATCATCCTGGAAGATTTCGCCGCCTGTGTCGCTTGTTTTCCATTATTTTTACCGTTTTCGCAAAACCCGTCCAATCCCGAAAAGTTGTTAGGGGCATCTTACCTCAAAGTACATTTTTACAGATAGTCACATACGTGTGACCTGGAATTTCGCCAGGCTTTCAATAGTTGTACTAACAGGTGACCAATTCCCAATCCCCAATAACAAAAATGGGGGGGGGGGTATCTTCTAGTAATTATATTCTGGTAATAAGGCGTATGTTAACCAAGTATGGTTCGCAGTGCTTCATGAGTATCAGAGCTATAATAGAAAAAACAGACGCTCTATTTCTCTCTCTCTCTCTCTCTCTCCACACACACACACGCACGCACACGCGCACACACACGCACACACACGCACACACACACACACACACACACACAGACACAGAGAGAGGGGGAGAGAGAGAGAGAGAGAGAGAGAGAGAGAGAGAGAGTGCTCTGTAATGTGAATAGTGTGTCGACGTGTCTTAATTGAAAGAAACTGTATCATTTAGGTCAAATAAATGAAGATTTGATAATATGTTAGCTGTGCCATCGTGTCGAAGAAATCGTCTTAAAAATCGCAGTGCTTCGCTTTATAGCTAAAAACCACTAATGTGGGCCTTCCATTATAATCTCTGGCAGATTTTCCTTCTCAAAATGAGCTACTTAGCTGTCTTTAACGATTCCACGTCGATGCGACATTGCAGACCCAAAGATTTGTTAATTGTCGAACTCACAGAAGCTGGCTGTGATGCGCATGATGCCTTCAACCGTATAATATAAGCTAAATGGCTCCAAGCACTATGGGACTTAACATCTGAGGTCATCAGTCCCCTACATTTAGAACTACTGAAACCTAACTAACCTAAGGACATCACACACATCCATGCCCGAGGTAGGATTCGAACCTACGACCGTAGCAGCAGCGCGGTTCCGGACTGATGATATAAGCCTTCTCGTAGATTTTTCGAGTGTTCAGTAACAGACTTCTGCATTTTACCCGTAATGAGTCACATGAAGATTGCGATGTCTTTGATATTGCTGAAATTGCGGGCAGATTATAGTAAGATTGAAGTTGCACCTGACAAGGTAAGACGCTTTGTACACATGGGCAAGGGAACCGTAGTGCATTGTCAGTGCTTGTACTGTTTCCAATAGAGTTACTCATAATTCAGTACTCGATACAGCGTAGTCTGAACTGTCGACAGAAAAATGCCCCACTCATTTAATCTTAAAAATAATTCAGAAAATTTATGTGACAGCTACACCGTGAACCTGGTTCACAGCAGGTGACGCTCGCTCTATAGAGCCAGGTGGTCTTAATGACGTCGTGATGGCTGGGTGTTGTGTGCTGTCCTTAGGTTAGTTAGGTTTAAGTAGTTCTAAGTTCTAGGGGACTTATGACCACAGCAGTTGAGTCCCATAGTGCTCAGAGCCATTTGAATCTTAATGACGCCGAGTAAATACCACGATAAATGGTCTCTGTCACCGTCTTCTGTACTGCGCTTGGCAAACGCCGCTTTTGTGAAACTTTTGATGTACTGTCTGATGTCACAACAAAAATAGTTTACTCGAGTTTAGCTGAAGATAACTATTTACAATAGCGCATGTTGTCGTCCTTTATATTTATTACAACGACTGAACTGAGCTTACAAGCAAACAAACTACACTCCTGGAAATTGAAATAAGAACACCGTGAATTCATTGTCCCAGGAAGGGGAAACTTTATTGACACATTCCTGGGGTCAGATTCATCACATGATCACACTGACAGAACCACAGGCACATAGACACAGGCAACAGAGCATGCACAATGTCGGCACTAGTACAGTGTATATCCACCTTTCGCAGCAATGCAGGCTGCTATTCTCCCATGGAGACGATCGTAGAGATGCTGGATGTAGTCCTGTGGAACGGCTTGCCATGCCATTTCCACCTGGCGCCTCAGTTGGACCAGCGTTCGTGCTGGACGTGCAGACCGCGTGAGACGACGCTTCATCCAGTCCCAAACATGCTCAATGGGGGACAGATCCGGAGATCTTGCTGGCCAGGGTAGTTGACTTACACCTTCTAGAGCACGTTGGGTGGCACGGGATACATGCGGACGTGCATTGTCCTGTTGGAACAGCAAGTTCCCTTGCCGGTCTAGGAATGGTAGAACGATGGGTTCGATGACGGTTTGGATGTACCGTGCACTATTCAGTGTCCCCTCGACGATCACCGGTGGTGTACGGCCAGTGTAGGAGATCGCTCCCCACACCATGATGCCGGGTGTTGGCCCTGTGTGCCTCGGTCGTATGCAGTCCTGATTGTGGCGCTCACCTGCACGGCGCCAAACACGCATACGACCATCATTGGCACCAAGGCAGAAGCGACTCTCATCGCTGAAGACGACACGTCTCCATTCGTCCCTCCATTCACGCCTGTCGCGACACCACTGGAGGCGGGCTGCACGATGTTGGGGCGTGAGCGGAAGACGGCCTAACGGTGTGCGGGACCGTAGCCCAGCTTCATGGAGACGGTTGCGAATGGTCCTCGCCGAAACCCCAGGAGCAACAGTGTCCCTAATTTGCTGGGAAGTGGCGGTGCGGTCCCCTACGGCACTGCGTAGGATCCTACGGTCTTGGCGTGCATCCGTGCGTCGCTGCGGTCCGGTCCCAGGTCGACGGGCACGTGCACCTTCCGCCGAGCACTGGCGACAACATCGATGTACTGTGGAGACCTCACGCCCCACGTGTTGAGCAATTCGGCGGTACGTCCACCCGGCCTCCCGCATGCCCACTATACGCCCTCGCTCAAAGTCCGTCAACTGCACATACGGTTCACGTCCACGCTGTCGCGGCATGCTACCAGTGTTAAAGACTGCGATGGAGCTCCGTATGCCTCGGCAAACTGGCTGACACTGACGGCGGCGGTGCACAAATGCTGCGCAGCTAGCGCCATTCGACGGCCAACACCGTGGGTCCTGGTGTGTCCGCTGTGCCGTGCGTGTGATCATTGCTTGTACAGCCCTCTCGCAGTGTCCGGAGCAAGTATGGTGGGTCTGACACACCGGTGTCAATGTGTTCTTTTTTCCATTTCCAGGAGTGTAGTTGTCAAACAGTGCACATAGCTGACATAAGGCGCAGCCACGCACGACTTCAGTTTGCCGACTGCACGGTTGGAAACTTACGATCGTCATCCACGACAGATTGTTGCGATGCAGTGTTGAATTCATAGGCCAACCAAAGACTGCCTACGATGCTTTCAGCTGTTGACGTATTCTCAGTAGTAACACAGTGGCGGCAACAATTACTTTGGCAACTTAGGCAAACAATTTACTACGTTGGTGAATAAGTCTTGTTTTTTCATAAATTTAAGAAACACAATAGATACACATGACAGAGACTTTAGCCATCA
Source organism: Schistocerca nitens (assembly GCF_023898315.1). NCBI lineage: Eukaryota > Metazoa > Arthropoda > Insecta > Orthoptera > Acrididae > Schistocerca > Schistocerca nitens. The sequence continues at coordinate 32,164,009 of NC_064620.1, read as the reverse complement.
ATAATATACCCTCCTTCACTCTTTACAACGCCTGCCAACGCTAGGGTAACTTCTGTAGTCCGTGACTGTAGAAATCAGCTGACCAAGAATTCAAGTAATGTTTGGAGCGTATTTTCATCCCGAAAGGAAGTTCCTTGAAGGCTGTTAGATAGAGAGCGGAAAAGATGAAAATCTGAGGGCTGAAGATTAAGTGAATGAGCGGGGTTCGGAATGGCTTTCGAAACCAACTCTGCCGACCGGAGTGGCAGAGCGGTTCTAGGCGCTTCAGTCTGGAACCGCGCGACCGCTACGGTCGCAGGTTCGAATCCTGCCTCGGGCATGGATGTGTGTGATGTCCTTACGTTAGTTAGTTTTAAGTAGTTCTAAGTTCTAGGGGACTGATGACCACAGAAGTTAAGTCCCATAGTGCTCAGAGTCATTTCCGTTTGAAACTAACTCTTGTGTAGTGTTTTTACCAGTCTAGCAGAAAGCGGGTGGGCATTATCATGGAGTAGCACCAAGTCACCCAGTCTGCCTGGTCGTAGTTCTTGGACTGCTTCAGCAAGAAGTCTCAGTTGTTGACAATAAGTGTGGGCAATGATGGCTACACTTCGGGAAAGCAACTCGTAGTACACCACACTGTTGGTGTTCCACTAGCAGCCTATCATAATCTTTTTTGGATGCACGCAGGTCTTTGTACGAGAAGTTGCTGCTTTGTTTGGGCTCAACCACTCGTTTTGTTTTCATTGTGTTAGCATAAAGACACCATTTCTCGTCACCAGTAACGACACAAGATGGGAATGATCGGTGTTGTTCATGAGACAATTGGTACCGAGAAGGCAGGGATGTACTACGGCCATGCGGTGATTTTTGTGATTTTGGCTTAGCAGCGGTACTCATACACTCGATTTTTGAACCTTTCCCATTGCATGTAAATGTCGCACGCTGGTAGAATGATTACGGTTCATCACATCTGCCATGTCTCGGGTACACTGAGTAGATCGTTGTGGATTAATACGTTTAAACGATCTCCATAAGACCCCAAACGTCTTCCTCAACGTGGGGAGTTACTAACATCAGAACAATCTTCCTTAAACCAAGAAAAGCACTTTCTTGCCGTGATCTATCAAAGTGGCATTATCCCGATACATGCGTGTTTCTGGCTGCCTCAAGTGCTGTCATCCCTCTACTGAACTCAAACAGAAGTATATGTCGGAAATGTTACCAACTCTCCACTTGGCACTCCACTTTCTAGTGTCTACAGCTTCTAACAACACTACCACAACAAAGGTCAAAAATTAATTATGACTGTAGTGTTGCTCCCGCTGCTAAATATTGCATTTTAGGACAACAACAAAGTTGTATTAAGTGGTAGGTGTCATTGGAGCACAGTTAATAAAGTCATTTCATGAAAAAATGAATAAACTAGGCACTCATCTTTTCGTGTTTCCCACGTTGGTCTCGTTGTGAACTCATGGCTCAAGCGTCGAAAATCTAGGTAGTGATTATTACAAGCTCGGACGCAAAGAGGCCTAGGTGTTATTCTGCAATATTCAAAAGTTTTATGGATGTGTTTCATAAAAAATTCTTGAAGATTAAACTTTTGCAAGTTAGCACAATGGTGATGTAAAAAAGTAATCAGCACTCCGAATTTAAGTTACAATTCTTTTTTATTACTTTTGTTGCAACATCACTTCACAATATAAAACATACTTGAAAATATCTTCCTCACTGATAAAATTCACATTTCATAAACTGACTACAATATGCGTCTTTTCAACATGACGACCAAGACTTGACTCTCTAATAACCGCTTACGCGCCCAAAAATCAGAGTTACAAGTACGACAAAGATCATAGTGACAAAAGAAAGAATACACATAAGAATAATATCATTGCAATATAAACATATCGATGTATCAAAGTACCTCTACATTAATGGAATTAAATCTGAATGTTGTCACAGAAATATGTTAACTATTCTACAGAAACACAGTAGAATATTGCTGGTATCGAGAGGTTGAGGTGAGGTCCGTAATGGTTACGTAATTCAAGTACCATTACAAGCTCCACTCACTATCTCCAAATGACAATGTGTAAACTCAAACAGCAGCAATGAACTACAAAAGAAAAATGACAATCGGTAAATAAACCCATATCAACCGGAATAGCAACATGCAATACAAAAATACTAAGAATTTATGTAACAACTTAATACGAATTTTAACTTGTCAGTATTATGAGAAGTAAAGACACCATAATAAAAATAAAATAGTAACAGGCGAAATTATTAGATTAATACTGACATCTAGGTCACACATAAAAAGTCCACGAAAGAAGATAACCGTAAATTATAAAATAGTAGGCCGTGACTTAACGCAGTCAGCCCACACACACAAGATCATTGGGTATTTAAAGAAACTCAGAATAAAACTAGCATTTAAGAGAAAAAGAAATTAAAAACGCCGACAGAAGAAAAAATATTATATTTCATAAATCTGGGAATAAGATCACAATAGCTACAACTCTACATTAGATAGCAAATTACTAAATTTTACTCATTGTATGTATACGATATACTAGGAAGATCACATGCTTAAATAGGTTGCTCATTCGGGAGTGTACAGGGCGTGAAATTGAGTACACACATCCATCATGTCGCACAGGAACAACTGCTCTCGCTCAGATAGGCCATCGTGTCGAATTGAGCATGGATGACAGATACAACTACGTCAGAGCACGCTGTTTCACCTCTACGTCACAGTTTATCTATCGTATCGGATGATGGACTGTGGTGTGCCAGTATCTAAGCAACCCGTGAGCAATTGTTTCCAAGAGATGAGAGATGTAGAGAACATGGTTGTCTAAGCAACAGTCAAAAATTTCTTTATAGAGATACAATAGCATAGCACGTGTAACAGGCAGACATGCGCTATTTTGTTGAAAAATAACGTCAAGGAGATCTCGAAGACGGTGCACAGCCACCGGTCTTTGCAAATCAGAAATGTAACAGCTACTGCACAAGTAAAGGAAACAAAAGAAAAATTCGGAGTAGGTATTAAAATCCATGGAGAAGAAATAAAAACTTTGAGATTCGCCGATGACATTGTAATTCTGTCAGAGACAGCAAATGACTTGGAAGAGCAGTTGAACGGAATGGACAGTGTCTTGAAAGGAGGATATAAGATGAACATCGACAAAAGCAAAACGAAGATAATGGAATGTAGTCGAATTAAGTCGGGTGATGCTGAGGGAATTAGATTAGGGAATGAGACACTTAAAGTAGTAAAGAAGTTTTGCTATCTGGGGAGCAAAGTAACTGATGATGGTCGAAGTAGAGAGGATATAAAATGTAGACTGGCAATGGCAAGGAAAGCGTTTCTGAAGAAGAGAAATTTGTTAACGTTGAGTATAGATTTACGTGTCAGGAAGTCGCTTCTGAAAGTATTTGTATGGAGTGTAGCCATATATGGAAGTGAAACATGGATGATAAATAGTTTGGACAACAAGAGAATAGAAGCTTTCGAAATGTGGTGCTACAGAAGAATGCTGAAGATTAGATGGGTAGATCAGATAACTAATGAGGAGGTGTTGAATAGAATTGGGGAGAAGAGGAGTTTGTGGCACAACTTGACAAGAAGAAGGGATCGGTTGGTAGCACATGTTCTTAGGCATCAGGAGATCACAAATTTAGCATTAGAGGGTAGCGTGGAGGGTAAAAATCGCAGAGGGAGACCAAGAGATGAATACACTAATCAGATTCAGAAGGATGTAGGCTGCAGTAAGTACTGGGAGATGAAGAAGCTTGCACTGGATAGAGTAGCATGGAGAGCTGCATCAAACCAGTCTCAGGACTAAAGACCACAACAACAACAACTGCACAAATTATGAGTATACGAACCAGAGGTGACCCGTTGTGTAACCAAGGGCAGCCCATACCATAACGCCAGATGTTGAGCACTTATGATGATGACAAATGCAATCTGGCAACGTTCGTTCTCCTCAGCGAACACTGCGGTTACATCCATTGTGATGCTGTACGCAGAAGCAGAACTGGAACTCACCAGAGAAGGCGACATGGAGTCACTCCTGCATCCAGTAGTGCTGTTGGTGCTATGCTGCCTCTTTCCACGTCAATGGAAGCCACAACAATGCTCTCTCAGTGCTGACAGTCCGTGGTGCCTCAGACGCGGTGAAACTGTCGTTGTAGATGCATATCGTGCTGCAAAGAAGTTGGTTCCCTGTGCTGTGGATGTAGGTCCTACACAGCCGAGCAGGGGTTAGGCTTGTGCGGCCGTTGAGATATTGCGTGACGATCAGCATGGCCCTCCTAAATCCACACATCTTATACTGGTACGCCAGTCATGCGATCCCGAACAACGCCATCAGCAACATCGCGGGACATTAAGCTGCGACGTCGATAGCCTGAAATGCTGCCACCTGTAATATTTCTGGCTTATTCAGCCATCATATTAGGCTCCAGGAAGCTATTCCCAGGGCAGTGGAGTTGCAAGAAGCATAGAGATGACGCAATGTGCGATGAGGTACCGGTGACAGATGTTAGATTCGGTACCATTCCCGTGAGAAAGACCGCCTGTATGATGCTGATGCTCTGTGATTGGCTGCTGTGTTCGGCGGTAGGGCGCCAAAACGTTAAACTTTAATTGCTATTACTAATTAAACCTGTCATCCAAAATACTTCATTTTTTAAAAATAAACATCTCTCAACAGCCAGCTATCAATCAGTCATTTCAAAATTGTTAAAATCAAAGTATTACTAAAACAAATTACTGACGATATTACTGCCGATGCACTTCGGTGGCGTTCGGGTCACGCCTTGCTGGCTTGGCGCGCGAAGTGTCTCGGGCAGTCCGGCTCTCCAGTTCTGACCGTTCCAGTAGACAGACACGTTGTCTGTTATAGCAGTATTTGTTTCATGTAATTTTATTCTCCAGTTCTGACGGTTCCAGTAGACAGACATGTTGTCTGTGGCAGGATATATTTCATGTTATTTTAGCCAGATATAATAACTGTGGAAAGATATGTTCAATAAGCTGTGATCAAGAATAGTTTCTCGTGTCTATATCAATAAAAACGCGAGTGGTATCCCAAATGAGTTATAGTTTATTCGTAGCAGCAGTTCCTTGCGAAGTTAATTTCAGCCTCAAAATAAAAAAAAAGAAAAAAAGAAAAAAAAGAACAAAGGATCCACGACCTGCGTGCTGTTTTCTGCGCTGGACATCATCATCATGAAGACAACAGATTAGTGAAGTGTACAAGAACTTCCCCCCATGAACCATGGACCTTGCCGTTGGTGGGGAGGCTTGCGTGCCTCAGCGATACAGATGGCCGTACCGTAGGTGCAACCACAACGGAGGGGTATCTGTTGAGAGGCCAGACAAACATGTGGTTCCTGAAGAGGGGCAGCAGCCTTTTCAGTAGTTGCAGGGGCAACAGTCTGGATGATTGACTGATCTGGCCTTGTAACATTAACCAAAACGGCCTTGCTGTGCTGGTACTGCGAACGGCTGAAAGCAAGGGGAAACTACAGCCGTAATTTTTCCCGAGGACATGCAGCTCTACTGTATGATTAAATGATGATGGCGTCCTCTTGGGTAAAATATTCCGGAGGTAAAATAGTCCCCCATTCGGATCTCCGGGCGGGGACTACTAGAGAGGACGTCGTTATCAGTAAACCTTCGAGAAAGAAAACTGGCGTTCTACGGATCGGAGCATGGAATGTCAGATCACTTAATCGGGCAGGTAGGTTAGAAAATTTGAAAAGGGAAATGGATAGGTTAAAGTTAGATATAGTGGGAATTAGTGAAGTTCGGTGGCAGGAGGAACAAGACTTTTGGTCAGGTGATTACAGGGTTATAAATACAAAATCAAATAGGGGTAATGCAGGAGTAGGTTTAATAATGAATAAAAAAATAGGAGTGCTGGTTAGCTACTACAAACAGCATAGTGAACGCATTATTGTGGCCAAGATAGACACAAAGCCCATGCCTACTACAGTAGTACAAGTTTATATGCCAACTAGCTCTGCAGATGATGAAGAAATTGATGAAATGTATGACGAGATAACAGAAATTATCCAGGTGGTGAAGGGAGACGAAAATTTAATAGTCATGGGTGACTGGAATTCGTCAGTAGGAAAAGGGAGAGAAGGAAACATAGTAGGTGAATATGGATTGGGGGGAAGGAATGAAAGAGGAAGCCGCCTTGTAGAATTTTGCACAGAGCATAACTTAATCATAGCTAACACTTGGTTCAAGAATCATGAAAGGAGGCTGTATACATGGAAGAAGCCAGGAGATACTGACAGGTTTCAGATAGATTATATAATGGTAAGACAGAGATTTAGGAACCAGGTTTTAAATTGTAAGACATTTCCTGGGGCAGATGTGGATTCTGACCACAATCTATTGGTTATGAACTGCAGATTGAAACTGAAGAAACTGCAAAAAGGTGGGAATTTAAGGAGATGGGACCTGGATAAACTGAAAGAACCAGAGGTTGTAGAGAGTTTCAGGTCGAGCATAAGGGAACAATTGACAGGAATGGGGGAAAGAAATACAGTAGAAGAAGAATGGGTAGCTATGAGGGATGAAGTGGTGAAGGCAGCAGACGATCAAGTAGGTAAAAAGACGAGGGCTAATAGAAATCCTTGGGTAACAGAAGAAATATTGAATTTAATTGATGAAAGGAGAAAATTTAAAAATGCAGTAAATGAAGCAGGCAAAAAGGAATACAAACGTCTCAAAAATGAAATCGACAGGAAGTGCAAAATGGCTAAGCAGGGATGGCTAGAGGACAAATGTAAGGATGTAGAGGCTTGTCTCACTAGGGGTAAGATAGATACTGCCTACAGGAAAATTAAAGAGACCTTTGGAGAGAAGAGAACCACTTGTATGAATATCAAGAGCTCAGATGGAAACCCAGTTCTAAGCAAAGAAGGGAAGGCAGAAAGGTGGAAGGAGTATATAGAGGGTTTATACAAGGGAGATGTACTTGAGGACAATATTATGGAAATGGAAGGGGATGTAGATGAAGACGAAATGGGAGATAAGATACTGCGTGAAGAGTTTGACAGAGCACTGAAAGACCTGAGTCGAAACAAGGCCCCGGGAGTAGACAACATTCCACTAGAACTACTGATGGCCTCGGGAGAGCCAGTCATGACAAAACTCTATCATCTGGTGAGCACGATGTATGAGACAGGCGAAATACCCTCAGACTTCAAGAAGAATATAATAATTCCAATCCCAAAGAAAGCAGGTGTTGACAGATGTGAAAATTACCGAACTATCAGTTTAATGAGTCACAGCTGCAAAATACTAACGCGAATTCTTTACAGACGAATGGAAAAACTGGTAGAAGCCGACCTCGGGGAGGATCACTTTGGATTCCGTAGAAATGTTGGAACACGTGAGGCAATACTGACCTTACGACTTATCTTGGAAGAAAGATTAAGGAAAGGCAAACCTACGTTTCTAGCATTTGTAGACTCAGAGAAAGCTTTTGACAATGTTGACTGGAATACTCTCTTTCAAATTCTGAAGGTGGCAGGAGTAAAATACAGGGAGCGAAAGGCTATTTACAATTTGTACAGAAACCAGATGGCAGTTATAAGAGTCGAGGGGCATGAAAGGGAAGCAGTGGTTGGGAAAGGAGTGAGACAGGGTTGTAGCCTCTCCCCGATGTTATTCAATCTGTATATTGAGCAAGCAGTAAAGGAAACAAAAGAAAAATTCGGAGTAGGTATTAAAATTCATGGAGAAGAAGTAAAAACTTTGAGGTTCGCCGATGACATTGTAATTCTGTCAGAGACAGCAAAGGACTTGGAAGAGCAGTTGAACGGAATGGACAGTGTCTTGCAAGGAGGATATAAGATGAACATCAACAAAAGCAAAACGAGGATAATGGAATGTAGTCAAATTAAGTCGGGTGATGCTGAGGGAATTAGATTAGGAAATGAGAAAGTAGTAAAGGAGTTTTGCTATTTAGGGAGTAAAATAACCGATGATGGTCGAAGTAGAGAGGATATAAAATGTAGACTGGCAATGGCAAGGAAAGCGTTTCTCAAGAAGAGAAATTTGTTAACATCGAGTATAGATTTAGGTGTCAGGAAGTCGTTTCTCAAAGTATTTGTATGGAGTGTAGCCATGTATGGAAGTGAACTTGGACGATAACTAGTTTGGACAAGGATAGAACAGAAGCTTTCGAAATGTGGTGCTACAGAAGAATGCTGAAGATTAGATGGGTAGATCACTTAACTAATGATTAGGTATTGAATAGATTTGGGGAGAAGAGGAGTGTGTGGCACAACTTGACTAGAAGAAGGGATTGGTTGGTAGGACATTTTCTGAGGCATCAAGGGATCATCAATTTAGTACTGGAGGGCAGCGTGGAGGGTAAAAATCGTAAAGGGAGACCAAGAGATGAATACACTAAGAATATTCAGAAGGATGTAGGTTGCAGTAGGTACTGGGAGATGAAGAAGCTTGCACAGGATAGAGTAGCATGGAGAGCTGCATCAAACCAGTCTCAGGACTGAAGACCACAACAACAACAACAACAACAAGAACTTATGTATTTGACACAGGGCAGTGGAAACAACTAGGCACCTCACGTGTACTGCATGCACAAGTGCACATATGTGCTCAGTGACACGTCATCTGCAGTAATGCAGAGGAGGTAAAGAAGGATGAAAGTATTAACACTATCTCACTTTTATTCCTTTTTTTCTTGCCGTACACCGTCTAATTTCGACGCGAAGGACGTAGCTGGTACGCGTGACATAACGAGGTCGTCTCTCAAACAACCTACACTCAAATACGATTTGTGAATGAGGATCCTCCTGCGTAATCTTTTCTCATATACAAAAACTAGATGGCGTTACTCAAACCTGCGTTCTACGGTTGCGCTGGTGTGTTAATCATTTGCAAGTCCAAGAATACAGTGAACTTCTTGCACGTTTAAAATTTGTACCATGCCGTCCGCATGGTGTTGCGTGTGTAATAGCGATCAGTATATTAGGAACAAATAGCATATAACAGCACTGAACAGTGAGAGTACACCAACCCACATATGCAGGACACAGAATACGGAGAAAGCAACAGCACTCTGGAACAAAAAGAGATGCGACAATGATATACTGTAATAAGAGACGAAAGTGCATACTGGCTCTCCAAGGAGAGCCATAAAGATAAAGGGAAATATGCTAAAATCAAAAACAGAAGAAAGTGAAGAAACCTCACATTGCGTCAGTTTGGGTGCGATCTGAAAGTTATATTATTCTTGAAGGATCCAGTTTGCCAAGATCGCAAGCAATGGTTTTTATTAGTACGATCGGCTTCGAGGGATCTACGCTGATATCGTTGGATCTTGTAACATCTTATTTGATGTAACATCACTATGTGACTTTCAGTATTGTAACAAGTATATAAGATGAAAGGAGCACATGTACACATAGGAACATCATAAAGGTGTTCCCATATCCATATACCTGCCTCTTCCTAAGCTCCCTACTGTCCTTTACAGTTCCCGTGAATACTTTGTTAACTATGAAACAAGCTCAAGTGTAGTAAACAGCACGATTATGAGGTACAGAACACGTGACTCTTGTGTCTAATCCAAGATGTTTGAGTGCAGTAATTCTTACAGATGAGGCAATGGACATATACATGTTGTTGTTGTTGTTGTTGTGGTCTTGAGTCCTGAGACTGGTTTGATGCAGCGCTCCATGCTACTCTATCCTGTGCAAGCTTCTTCACCTCCCAGTACCTACTGCAACCTACATCCTTCTGAATCTGCTTAGTGTATTCATCGCTTGGTCTCTCTCTACGATTTTTACCCTCCACGCTGCCCTCCAGTACTAAATTGGTGATCCCTTGATGTCTAACAACATGTCCTACCAACCAATCCCACTTCTAGTCAACTTGTGCCACAAACTCCTCTACTCCCCAATTCTATTCAACACCTCCTCATTAGTTATCTGATCTACCCATCTAATCTTCAGCATTCTTCTGTAGCACCACATTTCGAAAGCTTCTATTCTCTTCTTGTCTAAACTATTTATCGTCCATGTTTCACTTCCACACATGGCTACACTCCATAGAAATACTTTCAGAAACGACTTCCTGAAACTTAAATCAATACTCGATGTTAACAAATTTCTCTTCTTCAGAAACGCTTTCCTTGCCATTGCCAGTCTACATATTATATAATCTCTACTTCGACCATCATCAGTTATTTTGCTCCCTAAATAGCAAAACTCCTTTACTACTTTAAGTGTCTCATTTCCTAATCTAATTCCCCCAGCATCACCCGACTTAATTCGACTACATTCCATTATCTTCGTTTTGCTTTTGTTGATGTTCATCTTATATCCTCCTTTCAAGACACTGTCCATTCCGTTCAACTGCTCTTCCAAGTCGTTTGCTGTCTCTGACAGAATTACAATCTCATCGGCGAATCTCAAAGTTTTTATTTCTTCTCCATGGTTTTTAATAACTACTCCGAACTTTTCTTTTGTTTCCTTTACTGCTTGCTCAATATACAGATTGAATAGCATCGGGCAGAGGGTACAGCCCTGTATCACTCCCTTCCCAATTACTGCTCCCCTTTCATGTCCCTCGACTCTTATAACTGCCATCTGGTTTCTGTACAAATTGTAAATAGCCTTTCGTTCCCTGTATTTTACCCCTGCCACCCTCAGAATTTGAAAAATAGTATTCCAGTCAACATTGTCAAAAGCTTTCTCTGTCTACAAATGCTAGAAACGTAGGTTTGCCTTTCCTTAATCTATTTTCTAAGATAAGTCGTAGGGTCAGTATTGCCTCACGTGTTCCAACATTTTTACGGAATCCAAACTGATCTTCCACGAGGTCGGTTTCTACCAGTCTTTCCATTCGTCTGTAAAGAATTCGCGTTAGTATTTTGCAGCCTTGACTTATTAAACTGATAGTTCGGTAATTTTCACATCTGTCAACATCTGCTTTCATACATGCAGACATAAAACGTCTCAATCTGCAGTCTTTATTTCTAAATAATGCGAAAGATAAGCAACGTAAAAGTACTTTAATAAAACACTGCATACCTCAAATCAAAATATCGGTTGTTAAGCAAACACCTATTAATTTTATTTCCTCTGTAGACCACTGCATAAGCCTAAACAATTGAGTAAACAATGTTTAAAGAGAACCAAAATAGCAGTAAAATAAAACTTTTCCTTTCTCAGTGTTAGCTGTGACAGGCTCATGATATCTATTGTCCCATCTAAAAGCTCGAGTATTATTATGAATATATAAACAAAAAATTAACCAAAACGTTGGAAGCGTTGGCGAATGCCTAGAGAACGTTAGCTGCCGTCGTGTGCAGTACCAGCAGAGAAGTGCGGCGGAGGTGGCATCCCGGTATGGCGATTTTTCGGGGTTAGACTGTGGTGCCCGTATAGTGCTTACGTAAACGCTAAATGCAGAAAAATGTGAACACATTTTGTAGGATTGTACACTGCGTATAGTGGAGGAGCTGTTCGGGTACGGTGATTGTATCAGCAAGACAATGTACCCCATGATAGAAAAGCATCTACAGGGTGTTACAAAAGATACGGCCAAACTTTCAGGAAACATTCCTCACACGCAAATAAAGAAAATATGTTATGTGGACATGTGTTCGGAAACGCTTAATTTCCATGTTAGAGCTCATTTCAGTTTCGTCAGTATGTACTGTGCGTCCTCGATTCACCGCCAGTTGGCCCAATTGAAGGAAGGTAATGTTGACGTCGGTGCTTGTGTTGACATTCGACTCATTGTTTGGGCAGGCATTGTTGGTGATGTCTTGATTGGACCCCATGTTCTTCCAACTACGCTCAATGGAGCACGTTATCGTGATTTCATACGGGATACTCTACCTGTGCTTCTAGAACATGTGCCTTTACAAGTACGACACAACATGTGGTTCATGCACGATGGAGCTCCTGCACATTTCAGTCGAAGTGTTCGTACGCTTCTCAACAACAGATTCGGTGACCGATGGATTAGTAGAGGCGGACCAATTCCATGGCCTCCACGCTCTCCTGACCTCAACCCTCTTGACTTTCATTTAGGGAGCATTTGAAAGCTCTTGTCTACGCAACCCCGGTACCAAATGTAGAGACTCCTGGTGTTCGTATTGCGGACGGCTGTGATACAATACGCCATTCTCCAGGGCTGCATCAACGCATCAGCGATTCCATGCGACGGAGGGTGGATGCATGTATCCTCGCTAACGGAGGACATTTTGAACATTTCCTGTAACAAAGTCTTTGAAGTCACGCTGGTACGCTCTGTTGCTGTGTGATTCCAATCCATGATTAATGTGCTTTGAAGAGAAGTAATAAAATGAGCTGTAACATGGAAAGTAAGCGTTTCCAGACACATGTCCACATAACATATTTTCTTTCTTTGTGTGTGAGGAATGTTTCCTGAAAGTTTGGCCGTACCTTTTTGTAACACCCTGTATAAGCAATGGTTTGTGGACAATAACACTCCTGAAGTGATCTGGCCTGCCCAGTCTCCCGACCTGAACCAATTGGGACACCTCCGGGACATGGTAGAATGTCGACATTGCTCCAGACCCCGGCATCCAACATCACTACCATCTCATTTTGGCTCTTGAGAAAGAACCGCCTGCCATTGCTCCACAGAGTTTCAGACACTAAACTTAAAAGTGTTCCCAGGAGTGTTCAAATCATCATAAATACGCCCAAATTAATGTCCACTTATAGATTTCCGGATACATTTCATCAGATAGTGTATATCAGATCGGATACCAGGGTAACGTCAAAGCACGTACAGAGAAGGGCGCTGCGAAGGTCACATGCTTATTTACCAACGACACAGTGTATTTGACAGGTTGAAAAATTTTAACGCGCTGACATTCGAAGAAAGACGCTACATGTCTTGCGAGAAATTTAATTCAATACGTCAAGGACAGTATATTACGGCAGAAACTACAGTAACGTTCGGGTCCCTACGTATATATCTCTTACATATCCTACAGATAACATTGCGCAAGTAGTCTTTCTCTCAGAGGAGCAGAAGTCACTTCGTCCTAGAACGGAATGAGGAGTTACCTTAAAATATGGTTCAATTTAAAGTACTCTCTGCCTCGTACTTCGCAACGATTTGCAGCAATGTTGATTGAGGCGTAGACAGCGGGTGAGAGCTCACATTCCTAAAAGTGAACAGTCTGAATGGCAATTCGTCGAGTGCGGCTAGTAATACTACAAAGTTTTCGTTTGAGATTAGTCCTCAACCCATATAATAATTTAAATAATACCGTTACTACAATTCTCCTCTTTTTCTCTTTCACAACTCAATACTATGCTGTTCAGAAGGCAGCCCCGGGGACCGAGCACTGGTGAACAAACGAGCTACTGTCGTTAGCGCAAACATATGGTATGTTAAACGGACAAAATTTAATTAAATGCACTCGGTGGATGAAGTAGGACATCATAAAAAATTTTGAATTTTAATTAACTTCGTTTAATTTTCGTTGGTTGTCAAAGGGTGATGTAGTGTACGTAACATGCGATGCAAAGGAATTCAAACGTCAATGATGGAATGTAGTCTGTGTAAGCCGCCACTCCGCACAATTTATTGATTTATGCTTCGTTATTACTTGCTCTAGTTTACTCGCTGCAAAACTACGCAACGGACTGTCATAAGTAGCAAGTTTTGGAAGGCAAACTTACTCCCTAGGTACATGTGCCGAGCCGGCCGGGGTGGCCTAGCGGTTCTAGGCGCTACAGTCTGGAACCGTGCGACCGCTACGGTCGCAGGTTCGAATCCTGCTGCGGGCGTGGATGTGTGTGATGTCCTTCGGTTAGTTAGGTTTAAGTAGTTCTAAGTTCTAGGGGACTGATGAGCTAAGAAGTTAAGTCCGATAGTGCTCAGAGCCATTTGAACCATTTTTTACATGTGCCGATAACTAAAATTCTGACCATGAGGCTACGACGCACGCCCTATCTATTCTTCGACACTGTTCTGTACCTCGCTTCCTTCCAAAATATTGTAATAATATGAGGATTTTGCAATATGTGAACACTTTTATACAAAACAGTTAGTTAATTTCACTTTAATTTCAACATCTCGTTCCTACTTGTTCTGATCGCACTCGCCCTATTTGTCACGAGCTTTAGTGAGTTTACTATCGCTGGTTCCTTACATGACGTTCGCCACTTTTAATTGTATAACAATTTCCCGATAAGAAATTATTTTTGTGCTTTAAAATTAACATTTTAACCGCAATCGCTTTTCTCACATACACTACTGGCCATTAAAATTGCTACACCAAGAAGAAATGCAGATGATAAACGGGTATTCGTTGGACAAATATATTATACTAGAACTGACATGTGATTACATTGTCACGCAATTTGGGTGCATAGGTTCTGAGAAATCAGTATCCAGAACAACCACCTCTGGCCATAATAACGGCTTTGATACGCCTGGGAATTGAGTCAAACAGAGCTTGGATGGCGTGTACAGGTACAGCTGCCCATGCAGCTTCAACACGATACCACAGTTCATCAAGAGTAGTGACTGACGTATTGTGACGAGCCAGTTGCTCGGCCACCATTGACCAGACGTTTTCAATTGGTGAGAGATCTGGAGAATGTGCTGGCCAGGGCAGCAGTCGAACATTTTCTGTATCCAGAAAGGCCATTACAGGACTTACAACATGCGGTCGTGCATTATCCTGCTGAAATGTAGGGTTTCGCAGGGATCGAATGAAGGATAGAGCCATCTGAAATGTAACGTCCACTGTTGAAAGTGCCGTCAATGCGAGCAAGAAGTGATCGAGACGTGTAACCAGTGGCACCCCATACCATCACGCCAGGTCATACACCAGTATGTCGATGACGAATACATGCTTCCAATGTGCGTTCAGCGCTATGTCGCCAAACACGGATGCTGAAAACAGAACCTGGATTCATCCGAAAAAATGACGCTTTGCCATTCGTGCACAAACGTTCGTCGTTGAGTACACCATCGCAGGCGCTCCTGTCTGTGAAGCAGCGCAAGGGTAACCGCAGCCATGGTCCCCGAGCTGATAGTCCATGCTGCTGCAAACGTCGTCGAACTGTTAGTTCAGATGGTAGTTCTCTTGTAAATGTCCCCATCTGTTGACTCAGGGATCGAGAAGTGGCTGCACGATCCGTTACAGCCATGCGGATAAGATGTCTATCATCTCGACTGCTAGTCCAGCACGGCGTTCCGTATTACCCTCCTGAACCCACCGATTCCATATTCTGCTAACAGTCATGGATCTAGACCAACGCGAGCAGCAATGTCGCGATACGATAAACCGCAATCGCGATAGGCTACAATCCGACCTTTATCAAAGTCGGAAACGTGATGGTACGCATTTCTCCTCCTTACACGAGGCATCACACCAACGTTTCACCAGCAACGCCGATCAACTGCTGTTTGTGTATGAGAAATCATCTTTGTGGTGTAGCAATTTTAATAGCCAGTGTACATACGCGTCCTACCCGGGTGATAGCCGTAGTGCGACTGACTCACTTCTTCGCCCCAGACGATCTCCAGTTGCCAGTCTGTCCAGTCCAGAAATATCGATGTGCGGCATTCCTGTCAGCGGTACCGTTGCGCAGCAGCAAAGAAGCGTAGTGGTAGATTCCACGCGTCAAGTACAGACTGGATACCTGTACCCTTAGAACTGGGCGAACCCCGTGAGTCACAAAAGCAGAGATACTGCTGTAAGAACATGAGTTTGAGGTGCGGTTGGCGTGTCGTCCAGACGCATGTAGTACTCGTCGACATTCTTTAGCAGTACCTTTCAAATTTGCGGATGTGTCTGTAAATAAGTGGTTAATTTTTATGTATGAGTTGCGGTTGCTTCAGCTGTTCTTACAGCTTTTTGTTTTAATTTTCGTCAGGATTACATTTATCTCAACGAAGACAGATCGCAAAACTGCATCGTAAGCTGAAAACATCTACAAATATGACAACCATTCCTTCCTATACTTTCGCTGACTGCTCTGCCTGAGTATATGCAAACTCTTAGCATGTTACTGCTTGGAAGAGAGTCATTTAAAACGTTCCTGGCAGTCCTAAATACACATTCAAGGACAGTAACCTGAAGTAAAATTAGTTTTACATTTTCCTGTAAAATAACACGGATTATAGTCTCTTCACACTTTCGTGGTTCTTAGTGTTTCGATAAATGTACCGGAAAGTTTATTGTAATAAGTTATCTCAAAATTTAGATCGATGTGGCAAAGGGAGTAGATAATTAATGCATTGACTTATAAATTTCACATTCAGTTGCTCAAAACTGCCAATGGCAATTTTTCATTTCAAATCGACTGAATCGTTAAAGGGGATCCTTGTAGAGGTCGTTATCGTCCTTAACAGTTACAGAGAGAAATTATCCAGATCGCAGTGTGTTTATTATTCATTTTGACGTGTTTCGACCAAACCCATCATCAGAAAAAAAATTTACTAAATGAAACATACATTGATGAGCCAAAACATTATGACTACTGCCTTCCGGAAGCCTGTATGCTGCCTGGTGGTGCTGAGGACACGTGACGCACTAAGAGAAGTAGGCAAGTGGAGAAGAGACGAATGGGGAATCATTCCAGCGACGATAAGTGATGCAAATGGGGAAATCCGTCGACCTAAGCTACTTTGACAAAAGCCAGACTGTTGTGTCCCACTGCCTGGGAACGAGCATCTCGGAAACGGCGAATCCGGTAGTCTGTTCGCGTGCTACTGTCGTGAGCGTATGTGGAAAGCGGTTGAATTCCGACAGCACGAGTAGGCAACAGGAAGTTGGACGTCCATACCTCATCACAGAACATAGAGACCGGAGGCTTGCCCGGTCTCTAAAGTAGGGTAGGTGGCGATCTGTGCTGACGGCAGAGTGCCCTATTGACGGAGAAACAAGCGTTTTGGAGCACACAGATGAGCGCACAGTGTCCCACAGAGGCAAGGGCAGTCATTCTGCTGGATGTGCCGTAACTGTTGAGGAAGACAAGGGGGTCACAGATGATGATGATGAGGTCCCATACTCCAAGGAGCATAGGCGACGATGCGGGAACCCGCACAGCTGTACCAGGTGGTTTGCCATTGCCTTCCTCCGACCGTAACGGGGATGAATGATGACACGATAACACCCAGTCATCTCGAGGCAGGAAAAAAATCCCTGACCCCGCCGGGAATCGAACCCAGAACCCCGTGCGCGGGAAGCGAGAACGCTACCTCTTTTACACTCCTGGAAATTGAAATAAGAACACCGTGAATTCATTGTCCCAGGAAGGGGAAACCTTATTGACACATTCCTGGGGTCAGATACATCACATGATCACACTGACAGAACCACAGGCACATAGACACAGGCAACAGAGCATGCACAATGTCGGCACTAGTACAGTGTATATCCACCTTTCGCAGCAATGCAGGCTGCTATTCTCCCATGGAGACGATCGTAGAGATGCTGGATGTAGTCCTGTGGAACGGCTTGCCATGCCATTTCCACCTGGCGCCTCAGTTGGACCAGCGTTCGTGCTGGACGTGCAGACCGCGTGAGACGACGATTCATCCAGTCCCAAACATGCTCAATCGGGGACAGATCCGGAGATCTTGCTGGCCAGGGTAGTTGACTTACACCTTCTAGAGCACGTTGGGTGGCACGGGATACATGCGGACGTGCATTGTCCTGTTGGAACAGCAAGTTCCCTTGCCGGTCTAGGAATGGTACAACGATGGGTTCGATGACGGTTTGGATGTACCGTGCACTATTCAGTGTCCCCTCGACGATCACCAGTGGTGTACGGCCAGTGTAGGAAATCTCTCCCCACACCATGATGCCGGGTGTTGGCCCTGTGTGCCTCGGTCGTATGCAGTCCTGATTGTGGCGCTCACCTGCACGGCGCCAAACACGCATACGACCATCATTGGCACCAAGGCAGAAGCGACTCTCATCGCTGAAGACGACACGTCTCCATTCGTCCCTCCATTCACGCCTGTCGCGACACCACTGGAGGCGGGCTGCACGATGTTGGGGCGTGAGCGGAAGACGGCCTAACGGTGTGCGGGACCGTAGCCCAGCTTCATGGAGACGGTTGCGAATGGTCCTCGCCGATACCCCAGGAGCAACAGTGTCCCTAATTTGCTGGGAAGTGGCGGTGCGGTCCCCTACGGCACTGCGTAGGATCCTACGGTCTTGGCGTGCATCCGTGCGTCGCTGCGGTCCGGTTCCAGGTCGACGGGCACGTGCACCTTCCGCCGACCACTGGCGACAACATCGATGTACTGTGGAGACCTCACGCCCCACGTGTTGAGCAATTCGGCGGTACGTCCACCCGGCCTCCCGCATGCCCACTATACGCCCTCGCTCAAAGTCCGTCAACTGCACATACGGTTCACGTCCACGCTGTCGCGGCATGCTACCAGTGTTAAAGACTGCGATGGAGCTCCGTATGCCACGGCAAACTGGCTGATACTGACGGCGGCGGTGCACAAATGCTGCGCAGCTAGCACCATTCGACGGCCAACACCGCGGTTCCTGGTGTGTCCGCTGTGCCGTGCGTGTGATCATTGCTTGTTCAGCCCTCTCGCAGTGTCCGGAGCAAGTATGGTGGGTCTGACACACCGGTGTGAATGTGTTCTTTTTTCCATTTCCAGGAGTGTATTTGTTTTTTTTTTAAATCTCATTTTGTTGGTTATAGTTCGTTGCTGGATCCCAACGACCTCGTATCACTAGCAGTCGATATGACAGGCATCTTATCCGCATGGCTGTAACGGATCGTGCAGCCACTTCTCGATCCCTGAGTCAACAGATGGGGACGTTTGCAAGACAAAAACCATCTGCACGAACAGTTCGGCGACGTTTGCAGCAGCATGGACTATCAGCTCGGAGAGCATGGCTGCGGTTACCGTTGACACTGCATCACAGACAGGAGCGCCTGCGATGGTGTACTCGACGATGAACCTGGGAGAACGAATGGCAAAACGTCATTTTTTCGGAAGAATCCAGGTTCTGTTTACAGCATCATGATGGTCGCATCCGTGTTTGGCGACATCGCGGTGAACGCACATTGGGAGCGTATATTCGTCATCGCCATACTGGTGTATCACCCGGCGTGATGGTATGGGGTGCCATTGGTTACACGTCTCGGTCACCTCTTGTTCGCCTTGACGGTACTTTGAACAGTTGACGTTACATTTCAGATGTGTTACGACCCGTGGCTCTACCCTTCATTCGATCCCTGCGAAACCCTACATTTCAGCAGAATAATACACGACCGCATGTTGCAGGTCCTGTACGGGCCTTTCTGGATACAGAAAATGTTCGACTGCAGCCCTGGTCTGAAAACGTCTGGTCAATGGTGGTCGAGCAACTGGCTCGTCACAATACGTCAGTCACTACTCTTGATGAACTGTGGTATCGTGTTGAAGCTGCATGGGCAGCTGTACCTGTACACGCCATCCGAGCTTTGTTTGACTCAATGCCTAGGCGTATCAAGGCCGTTATTACGGCCAGAGGTGGTTGTTCTGGGTACTGATTTCTCAGGATATATGCACCAAAATTGCGTGAAAATGTAATCACATGTCAGTTCTAGTACAATATATTTGTGTAATGAATACCCGTTTATCATCTGCATTTCTTCTCGGTGTAGCAATTTTAATGGCCAGAAGTGCATTATGGAGTTTTCATTTTCTTTAGGGTTACAGTAGAACTTAAAAATTTAAGATTAAGATGTTCAGGCAGCGCTTTTGCCTTCATGGTGTTGACTGCCGGTGAAGATGGAAGAATCATCGTCCATGAGGAAATGGAAACCACAGCGTTAAGGACATGTCACGTTTGTCTACAGGAAATCCTGTCTCTGCTCACGGGAGCATAAAAAGAAAGAAATACAGCTTATCATGCTTCTGTGAATTACATAGTGGCTCACTCCATAAGCTGGCTATGGCTCGCACTATCCCGCGATATTAGTTTAATTGCGTTTAATCACTTTTATCTTAACGTATATGAAAAACATGCTGTTTTGGGTATGGAACGCGGAGCCAAAGGTCGAGCTTCTAAAGATAAGGATATAAAATGGAAAATCGTCGCACAACTAACCGAAACGAAGATGTGGTTTGGTAGAATGGAAAATGTGAACGTAAAATTTCGAATGTCATTCGCTTTTACGTGATGCCGCTAGGGTTTCGGAGTTAGCCAGTGATGTAGGCAGTCAGTGGAAGTGTACAGCGCCTGTGTGATGGTAATTCGATATTTGCTAATACAGGGTAGTAGCGCCGTACTTTGGACCGCAAGCGGATCATAAAACAGGGACGCCATCGGCTCAGTGGTGGGGCGCGTGTGGGCGACATGTGTGTTGTGTGTAGGCATGCGAGTTATTGCAGCCCGCAATACGTCCAGCCCATCTGCTCGCCAGCTAGTCCGGCTCCTGATGGCTTATAAGCCGCAGGGAGAACCCACACGTATCTGCAGTGGGTATACTCACAGTAAAATCTGCGTTCCCTCACGTGCGGACCAACCAACGACCGACTGAAACTCGTATAAAGCGAAGCATACCTCGTCTACAAGCAGGGGACCTTTTTTGCGCATGTGTACTTCGGCACGGTTTACGTGTCAGGTATCATACGCAGCTATCAAGTCCACTCATTTATGCTGCGTTGTGGGAAATGGGTTTTAGACCGTCCTCACGATATGTTCCAAACCGATGCTGTTTTTTGGTAGTTCGAATTCCTCTCCCTGATGGAAGGAAAAAAACGAAGAAAGGTTAGCGTTCGACGTCCCGTCAACAATGTGATCATTAGGGACGATGCACAAGCTCGTCTTGAGGAAAGAAATAGGCGTTGTTATTTCCGAAGAAACCATATCGACATTTCCCTTAAGACACTGTGCCTCACGTTCCAACAACTGGGTGAAGTGTGGCGCTGCACAGCAACAATAATGAATGCAGTAACTGCAGACACGATTGCAAAAGTATGGAACACGTTTGCTACGTCTTCATCTACATGTACACTCTGAAAACCTGGGTTAATTGTATGGCGGAGGGTGCTTTCAATTGTTCTCAAGAATCATCATCTCCTTCCAGTGATTAGGTGTTGTAATCGCCTTTTCCGGTCTCTGTCATCCACCAATCCACCTCTTTCGAGGTCTGTCTAGTTCCTTCTTTCCAGCCGGCCGATAAGCGGTATTCTTTTGGCAATCTGTTTTCTGTCATTCTGTCAACACGATCTTCCATTTCATTCTATTCTCTGTTATCTTGTCATTAAGTGAAGAGATTTTTGAATTTGATCTTACTGTTTCATTCTTAATTTTATCCATTTTATTACAGCCTCCAACATATCTTATGAACTTCATGTCTGCTGCTTGTATTCATGATTTTTCTTTTTTTGTTACTCTTCGTGATTCAACCATATACAGTCATAATAGAATTTCATTTCTGTCTCTCTTCTTGTTTTTCTTACCAAAGTTCTTCCAATTGTTTCATAGATATCTTGATTTTATTAACCGTTTTCTCAATGTCTTTGGCATATTCCAATTGTTTCATAGATACCTTGATTTTATTAACCGTTTTCTCAATGTCTTTGGCATATTTAACCTAATAACATGTCCTAGATACCTGAAGAGGGATGCTTCTTCTTAAGTTTTCTCATTTATTATTATGTTCGATTTGACTTGATTCTTTCCTCTGAAAGTCATTATCTTTGTCTTATATGCAAATACAGTTAAGTTCTAATATATTGCGTTTTGGATGTGGAATATAACAGAGTGTTTAATGGTAGGATAGATCCTATTTTAATTCCTAAGTGTGTTTCATCTCTCTGCTTTACAACTATGTCGTCAATATATAAATTGAATAAAGTGGCTGATAGACTGCACCCTTGTTGAACAACTTGATTTATCGAAATTTCATCTGACATTTTCGAACCTGAACTTATAACCGTTTTTGTATTTGTATATAGACTCTTTACGATATTAATAAGATGTTTAGAAAAACCTTTTATTTCCAGTATTTTCCACAAAAGGGGCATTTTTACTTTTTCAAAGGCTTTCTAAGCAAATTTATGAGGTTTTTCAATAATCTGCTTTATTATAAAGAATCAAAATCAAACTCACACCAAGAAGACAACACAAAAAGAAATTGACCTCACCGAAATTTGATACAAGAAAGATCAGAGAATCGAACATCACAGAACACTGGGAAAAACAAGAGGCGAAAGATTGGACCAGCTTTAAACAAAAAATTGTGAACACAGCCAAAGAACTGATCCCGCTGACTAGAAAACCCAGGCACCCTTGGTGGAACACTACCTGCGAAATCGCCCTACAAAATCGAAGAACAGCTTTCACAAACTACAACAGCAACAAAACACAAGAAACACAGGACAACTTCTATGAAATTCGAAGACAAACATCGAAAACAATAAGACAAGAGAAACGCAAATACATAAACGATCAGCTAAACTCCATCGAAGAAGACTTCAGAAATTTCAACACACGGGATTTCTACAGGACGTTCGCCAACCAAGTCAAAGGATACTCATCACAGAACCTCTGCTTCAGAAAAGAAGACGGAAAACTGGCACTTACCAACAAAGAAAACTGTGAAGAGCTCGCGAAGTACTTTTCAAAATTACTAAATTGCCCGGAACCTAACTCAACCTTCGAACCCCGAGAACCGGCCAACACACCGGAAGACTCACCATCACCAACAAAAGAAGAAATCCTCCACTGCATAAAGAAACTGAAAAACAACAAGGCAGCCGGTGAAGACGGAATAACGGAAGAACTGCTGAAGAACCTAGGACCAAACTCGCTAAACGAAATCACACAAATCATACAGAACACCTGGACAACCGAAATCATACCTGACGACTGGAAGACCGCACTCATTCACCCGCTGCACAAGAAAGGTGACAGGACAGACACAAACAATTATAGAGGAATTTCCCTGCTACCGGTCATCTACAAAATTCTATCAACCTGCCTTCTCACCAGAACGCAAGGACAACTGGAACCCGCCATCTCGGAATACCAAGCGGGTTTCAGACCCAACAGAGCCTGCCACGAACAAATCTTCAACCTGAAATCAATCATAAAATCCCACATGACAAGCCCCAAAAAAAATCATCTGCACTTTCGTCGACTTCAAAAAGGCTTAAGACTCGATCGACAGAAAGTCCCTCATCCAAATCCTCAGAGAAAAAGGCCTAGACCAAAAGACCCGAAGACTAATCGAACAGACACTAACCAATACAAAATCCAAAGTCAAATTCATGGACGAAATCTCGGACCCCTTTGAAATCCACACTGGCCTAAGACAAGGAGATGGACTATCCCCGCTATTGTTCAACATCGTCCTGGACAAAGTAATGAGCGAATGGGAAGCTGAAGTCAGGAGACGAAACACCTGGAGACCAATCACATTAGGAAGGAAAAGACTGGAAATCCCTTACCTAGCATTCGCAGACGACCTAGCGATACTGACCTATGACCCAACATCAGCAAAAACACAGATCGAAATCCTGAAAGAATGCGCCGAGAAAGTCGGCCTACAAATCTCTTTTGAAAAAACGCAAGTCCTAACAAGAGAAGGCGACGACATCACAACCAAGTACGGCAAAATTGAAGGGGTCACACACTTCAGATACCTAGGCGAAATCATCGAACCGACCGGAACAGAGAAACTGGCTTACGAAGACAGACAACAGAAGACACGGAAATCACTAGGCATGGTACGAAACGTCTACAACAAACAATGCATTTCCAGAAACACCAAGATCAGACACTATAACACAGTGGTCAAACCCGCCGTACTGTATGCCAGCGAAACACTAGCACTCAACAGGAAAATCAAAATTGAAGAAATCAAAAAAGAAGAACGCAAAATCATGAGGAAAATTTTAGGAGGAAGACCCACACCAGATGGCTACAGACTACAGAAGAACTCAACAGTAGAAGCATATTCGAACATCGAGAACGATATGAGGAAAAGGCGCCTTAAATTCTACGGACATTTAGATAGACTCCCTGAAACAAGACTCACCAAGAAAATTCTAGAACACATCAAGACACTTAAAGTCTCGACACCCTGGATGGAAGGAGTCCGAAAAGACCTACAAGCAATTGGCACCACAAACACCACAGACAGAAGCACCTTCCGAAAACACATAGACAATTGGGAAGTAAAGTCAGAAGCGCTGAAACAGCGGACCAGACAAGAATGGTCTGAGGAGAGAAAAGAGGCCCTCTCCAAGAGAATGAAGGAGTACTGGAAGGACAAGAAGAACAAGCCTTCAAAGTCATAAGCTTAACGATTTCCTTTTAGGGAAAATCCGCCAACAATAATAATAATAATAAATAAATTATCATTACACGAACGTTGGTTTCTGAAGCCTGATTGTACTTCTGAGATTATTGCATCAGCGATAGTTTGTAGCACTTGATTAAAGAAGTTTCCATAAATTTTGTATACTTCAGTTAGTAAATTTATTCCTCTATGGTTTCCTGCGGCTTTTCTATACGAGTAGAATGTTTGATTACACAATTTTGGGCTCATTGTAATTAGTTAAATCTTGTTTTTGCGTTCCCTACGTGAGCGATACGTAGGGGTCTGTGGTACGTTTTCCTCATTTAATCATGTCTCTTGAGACTCTTTTAAATAGGCTTTCTCGGATAGTTGGTTTCCATCTTCGAGCATCTACCAGCTGTATCTCCGAGACTCTCTACCATGGGACAAACAAGCCTGCGGAAAACACATGTACACCTCTTCTTTGTATGCATTTAATATCATTTGATAGTGTCTTTTTTCTGCCTTCTTTTTAGAGGATATGTTGGTCATATCGTGCTCACAGCTGTTCGAGATTTTACCGAAGAAATTCCACTCTTGTGACTTCCTGTAACTCCTCACAGCCGTACTTTTACGCCCTACTAAGGAGGCGACCCTCTATGGAATATATTTTATAGATAGTTAATGTTCAGCATGCTCCCTAGTGATACATTAGCATATTAGTACAGTGGTGGTTTATGAGTTCTGCTTTGTGCGTTGTAGTTCTAGGTGATCACCCATGTACCTGGTCGTTTCTGACTTTGCCTCGTAGGTATTTAGGCAGGTTGCATCTGTGTAGACATTTGTCCAAATTCATGTCAACGTAAAATTACGGCATTTGATTTTGTACTTCCGTGTGGTTATAAACAGTCAATATAAATAAGACTAAAAATGCTGATAGGCTGCAGAAATGAAGGAGATCCAGATTGTAGTAAATCCTTTATTGTGTTGACGCATTTTGTGTAAAGCCCATCATCAGAACGCCTCGGAAAAAATACAAAAAAATACAAATAATAGTACATGCAGTGTCATAGCATTTCAACTTACTGACTAGCGCAACTAAATAAAACAAAATACATACCAGTTCTTGCAAAAGAAGTTAAACTGGACTTATAAAGACCTGACAAAGCACCATAGTGTAAGAGAGTGAGATATACTTTCGGGAAAGCGTTTTTTAAGAAACTTGGAAAAGAATCTGTGGTTAGTAGAGGGACAGTGGAGAGATGATGACGAAAAACTATGTCTCATTCTCTTACTATGGTACTTTACCAGATAAAATTAGTAATGGATTGCAGTGGGTTTCCGGACAAAATACTGCGACATAGCTTGAGGCCAGCGATTAATAAGTTTAGCAGAGCAGGGGTCTACAAGATCAACTGTGGCTCGTGTGCGAAACATTAAATTGGAAAGACTGGGTGGGATTTTCAGGTAATGTATCGTGAGCATGGATATGCTAGGAATGGTAGCGCATTAGGGGACCATCTAAGTGAATTCAAGCATTGCTTAAGAAGCATTACCGACAACTTGTGTATCCTGCAATATGGTAGTAAGGGCAGGAGATCGAAATTTACGTGAGTTATCAGGATGATATGAATTTTTTGGTAAATGAGCAGGCAGACAGGTGTCGTCAACGGTTTTTCAATTTCAAATGTTCGAATGTTCAAATGTGAGTGAATTCCTAAGGGACCAAACTACTTAGGTCATCGGTCCCTAGACTTACACACTACTTAAACTAACTTATGCCGGAGGGAGGAATCGAACCTCCGGCCGGAGTGCTCTCGCAATCCGTGATATGGCGCCTCAAACCACGCGGCCACTCCGCTTGGCTTTTCGATTTCTTCGACGATGTAATAGTGGATGAAAAATAAAAAAATAGTCTTTCTTTAACTATATGTTAACGTTCAGCTGCTTTGTTATATGCTGCTTTGTATTAAGGCCGCAATCTAAATATTGTGAAATTCCGTGCAGGTTAACTTTAGACTTTGTACATTCATGCTATACTCAATCATGAGGTTGCTTAGTGGGAGTATCGTAAGTTTTCGTCTGATACCTGCGGCCTATTTGTTTCAAGAGATACTAGAAAGTTTTAGGCGGCTCTTTTTACATGCTGAAATTTTCATCAATTCAATGATAAAGGACAACACATAAAATTTTTTTCATTGAGTTCACTTCTTAAATTGCTGACGCACATACGATGTAGAGTGCTCTTAGATTGTACACTCTGACTTTCATTAAGGCTCCGTGGTGGGCTCGTCTCACTTCGTGTTATGGGTTTCGACTGATCCATGTCACTTACTGCATTCGACAACAAATGTCGTATAACAGTTTTGTTGGACGTCTTCATAAGTCCAGTTTAACTTCTTTTATAAGAAGTGGTATGTATTTCGTTTTGTGTAGTTGCGCTACTCGTTTTCAGCAAGTTGACATGCTACGTCACTGTATGTGTTATTATTTTTATTGTTTCTTTTATTTTTCACAGGGTGCTCAGATGATGAGCTTTGCCCTAAACGCGCCAGCACAGTAAAGGATTTACTACCGTCTGGGCCTATTTCAATTCTGCAACCTATCGGCATTTTTAGAATCATATTTATATTGATCGTCATTATGGCTGCATACTCCCATCAAGAGTGAGTCTGATCTACGATATAATTAAAGAGCAGCTACTCAGGGAGGTCTAGTGCGGGCTGTAGTTATCGTAGGGCTGCAAAAATTGTTAGATTTGTTAATTCGTAATCAATTTACAATGTTATTCATAATCCGTCTTAATTGCAAAAAAATGTTTATTCACGTGACCGGTTTCGGTTCCTTTTGAAACATCCTCAGATCTGTAACGATAATGATACTAATTTAATATTTCACAAATACTAAAATGTAGACTTTCGCGGCCGGAAATATCATGTCCATTATAATTATCCGGGCTGTTATGCCGTGGTCGGTTGATGAATTCTGTGTCGATTCCCAACGTTTCGTCTCCGACTGCGGGAGACATCTTCAAGGGGATCCGTAGCTCGATGGGAGATCCAACACACCCACTGGCTCGCTACTGACTGCCGCTAAATTCCGTGTCCGCGCGCTCCCACGCCGCGGCATGACGTCACGTGTTTTGAAAACGTCAGTGCAATTGGCCGCTGGCCGTCGCCGTCGATCGCCGTTGCCATCACCCAGTAGTGGACGGGTGGTACACATCTTCTTTAGCACCGGCATCCATATACCGTTTAATTTCTCGCCCTCCTCCTTTCGGTTGATATTATTTGGGTGTTTAGCGATTTCGATTGCCTCCCTGTAGAGCCTTTCGTAATATCCGCTTGTGGCCGCTATTACTTGCGTCTCCTCGAAACAAATATTGTGGTTCTCTGGCTGGAAAGCATGCTCCGCAACAGCTGATCGTTCCGTTTCTCCTTTTCTACAATTTCCCTTGTGCTCTTCCAAACGTTTAGAAACCGTTATTTTAGTGGTACCCACGTAAACATCACCACAGCTGCGTGGGATCCTATACACTCCAGCTTTTTCCAATGGTTTGCGAGCGTCCTTGGCAGGCTTAAGGTATTCCTGTATCTTCCTGGTGGGCTTGTAAATTACGGTAATATTACGCTTCGTCAAGATCCTCCCTATTCTTTCCGTTACATTTTTAACAAACGGCAGGAAAACGTTAGATTTTGCAGTAGCCTGTACGTCAGTATGATTTCTGCGTGGCTGCCTCAACGCACGTTTTATTTCGGCGGACGAATGTCCGTTCTTCATTAGTGCATTGTGGAGATGTGTAAGTAGGCTGTTTAGGTTTTTTTATTGGTAACGCCACCTCTGTATAAAAATCACTGGCTGTGCTGTGTGCAGTCTGTGTCTAGTTTGCATTGTTGTCTGCCATTGTGGTGTTGGGCAGCGGCAGCTGGATGTGAACAGCGCGTAGCGTTGCGCAGTTGGAGGTGAGCCGCCAGCAGTGGTGGATGTGGGGAGAGAGATGGTGGAGTTTTGAAATTTGTCATGAACTGCTATATATATTATGCCTATTGAGGTAAATACATTGGTTGTTCTCTATCAAAATCTTTCATTTGCTAACTATGCCTATCAGTAGTTAGTGGCTTCCGTAGTTTGAATCTTTTATTTAGCTGGCAGTAGTGGCGCTCTCTGTATTGCAGTAGTTCGAGTAACCAAGATTTTTGTGAAGTAAGCGATTTGTGAAACGCATAGGTTAATGTTAGTCAGGGCCCTGTGGAGCTCTTAATTTATGATATTTACTAAAATGCCTAATGAAACGATGAGAAACATTTCACGGCTATTGTCTTGCTTGTTGAGAGAAATACCATATGGCTTGCTTTATGTATTTATTTACTCATTTTGTTTAATATCTAGTTTCTAGCTGCACTGCAGCATTGGTTAACATAAAATTTTGTAGATGTACTAATATAAATATTTTATGTCTACAGATGGAGTAAATAATTTTTTTCAAAAAAAATGAGGGAGCACAAAAAGACATTTACCTTCACGGGAACTGCATTCATAATTTTCTTTTCAAGTACTTGGTAATTTCTTTTGTAGAAATAGTTGTGGTGCACCACTTTAATTACTTAGACATTAAGATGTGATTATACATTTCCCTTATCTGCATTGTTATCTTTAGTGTACTATTTTTTCTGCTTGAGCTATGTCATGTTTAGATATATGTTTTTTATATTTGCTGCTGCTGTTTGCCATGCATAGTGCTACTAAATTTCACTTTGTATTACTCTGTTAAGCTAGTTTTACTACTGATTTATTTTTCTTGTTTGCTGCACAGTGCCTTATATTAGTTGTAATATTGCAATTGCTTTGCCTATTTAAATTTTTTGTCATTGATGTTTGTGTTAACTGTTTTGTGCTGCTGCATTGCCTCGTCCCTTAGTTTAGCATCTGAGCTCAGTAGATTTAAGTTAGCTTAAGAGGGGTAGACTATATAAGAAACTGACTATGGAGAATAGGTAAAGAATGCATTGCGAAGTTATATGAAAAAAGATTTGGCCCAAAATGAGTATTGTACAATCAGAAATAATTATTTTGAAAGAAATATGAATAGAATACAGGAAGGAGGTATAGATAGGACTTTTTGGGAATAATGATGAACCAAGGGAGATCTCCAAGAACCAAAGAAAGTTTTGTTTGCAAAATACTGCAGTAAAACCAACGCTGTCCTTTCCTTTTGTATTATTTTGCTATGTGTGTATGTACCATTGTGTATTTGTCTTTTTACTGTCTTTAAGTGTTTAGCTAATAAGATTTATGTTGTAGAATTTTTCAAATACTATGTTATTTATCTTGTAAAGATGCTTAGACATTATTTATTCTGTTTTGTTTTAATGCTCATATGTGAAGTTGATGTTTCAAAAGTTATTCTGATCTTTATGTATGTACTTATGTCATAATTCTTGTAACACTGATATGCATGTCTATTTCTATTCTTTTGTGAAGCCTGTACTACAAATGTTATCTGTATTGTTATGTTTTTAATGATATATTTTGTACCTTTGTTATTGTGTTCTTATGTTATAAAATTGTAATTGACACCAGGTCATCAAATTAAGTAACTTGTAAGTTCCATTTCACTGCACACATTTCTGTTGGTCATAGTATATGGGCAATATGTGAGAAGTAGGGACTGTTAGTGTTTGCACGTGTGTTAATAATTCAGCAAGGGACTGGATAACAGCATTGCTGGTTCTAAAGGCAATTCCAAAAACTTTGTGAGTGCACAAGTGGTGGTTATGGACTTGCTATATTATCCGCAAGACTCTTCGATGGTGATTGTGCACCTGCACAGTCGCAACAGATCGCAACAGATGACTGCTGGCCATCTCTACAAGGACTACAGTGGGTCTGCATCTTTGATGACCCACCAACACCTTTATCTCTACAAGGACTACAGTGGGTCTGCATCTTTGATGACCCACCAATACCTTTATCTCTACAAGGACTACAGTGGGTCTGCATCTTTGATGACCCACCAATACCATTATTTCTACAAGGACTACAGTGAGTCTGCATCTTTGATGGCCCACAAATACCATTATTTCTACAAGGACTGCAGTGGGTCTGCACCTCTGGTGACCCACCAATACCATACTCTCTACCAGGACTACAGTGGGCCTACTCTGTGATGACCTACCTACCAATATTCTTCAAAACATCAAATGACTCTGCTGTGGGTTTGCTCTGTTGTGGCCCATTACTTGTCTGCATGTCAAGAGTCAGCACTGTCTTTCCGTTGGACTGCATGGAAATCCAGTACTTCCGTGTGCATTGTCTTTTACTGCTCAGACTTTGAGAAAAGAAACGGCAGTTTTTCTGTGATGAATGATCAGGACTGTCTTCATGGACCGTGAGAAACTTTTAGCATTTGACCAACATTGTATCAATAAGTGTGTGCATTTGATATCTTTGTTATTGTAATTATGAAAAATTTTATCAAATCATTATTGGCCACTGCCCAAAACCATATGTAAAATTTTTTGTGGGGAACATGGGGGCTATGTAAGTAGGCTGTTTAGGTTTTTTTATTGGTAACGCCACCTCTGTATAAAAATCACTGGCTGTGCTGTGTGCAGTCTGTGTCTAGTTTGCATTGTTGTCTGCCATTGTAGTGTTGGGCAGCGGCAGCTGGATGTGAACAGCGCGTAGCGTTGCGCAGTTGGAGGTGAGCCACCAGCAGTGGTGGATGTGGGGAGAGAGATGGCGGAGTTTTGAAATTTGTCATGAACTGCTATATATACGAGGGCCGTTCAGAAAGTAACCTCCGGTTGATTTAAAAAAATACACCAAGTTAAATAAAAATATTTTAATATATACATCTTACAACTACATCTTTGCACTATTTTTCTACATATTCTCCGTAGCGATTGAGGCACTTATCGTATCTCTTCACAAGCTTTGAAATTCCTCCTGCATAAAAATCACCCGCTTGTGCCTGGAGCCAGCCTGTGACCGCATCTTTGAGCTCTTCGTCGTCATCAAACCGCTGTGACCCGAGCCATTTCTTCAAATGCAAGAAGAGGTGATAATCACTTGGCGCCAGGTCTGGGCTGTAAGGTGGATGGTTGATAACGTCCCACTTGAAGGACTCAAGAAGGGCCGTTGTTCTGCGAGCAGAGTGAGGACGGGTGTTATCGTGCAAAAAAACGATACCGGAAGTCAGCATACCATGGCGTTTGTTCTGTATAGCCCGTCGTAACTTTTTTATTGTTTCACAGTACACGTCTTGATTAATGGTCATACCACGTTCCATGAATTCAACCAACAACACCCCTTTGGCATCCCAAAACACCGTTGCCATCAGTTTTCTGGCAGAAAAATCTTGCGAGGCTTTTCTTGGTTTGGTAGGCGAATTTGAATGTGCCCACATCTTTGATTGTTCTTTTGTCTCAGGGTTCACGTACTTAATCCAGGTTTCGTCACCGGTCACGATTCTGTTTAACAATGGTTCTCCTTCGTCCTCATAACATGACAGAAAGTCTAATGCAGAGGCCATTCTTTGAGTTTTGTGGTGGTCGGTAAGAATTTTGGGCACCCATCGTGCACAGAACTTACGGTAACCCAATCTTGCTGTCACTATCTCGTACAAGAGAGTCTTAGAAATCTGTGGAAAACCAGTAGACAACTCCGACATTGAGAAACGTCGATTTTCACGAACTTTTGCATCAACTATCTGAACGAGTTCGTCAGTCACCAATGATGGTCTACCACTCCTCTCTTCATCATGAACGTTTTCTCGTCCACTTTTAAATAAACGTACCCATTCACGGACAACTCCTTCACTCATAACTCTCGGTCCGTACACGGCACAAAGCTCACGATGAATAGCTGCTGCAGAATATCCTTTGGCTGTAAAAAACCTTATGACAGCACGCACTTCACATTTGGCGGGGTTTTCTATTGCAGCACACATTTCAAACTGCCACAAAAACTAAACTAGCGCAGGTACGACGTTCACTCGACCACGGCTTGATGCCGACTGACCTGTTGAGTGCGTGAACGCACAGATGGCGTCGCTACTCCCCCCACAACCCGCACTTTGACCAATCGGAGGTTACTTTCTGAACCGCCCTCGTATTATGACTATTGAGGTAAATACATTGGTTGTTCTCTATCAAAATCTTTCATTTGCTAACTATGCCCATCAGTAGTTAGTGCCTTCCGTAGTTTGAATCTTTTATTTAGCTGGCAGTAGTGGCGCTTGCTGTATTGCAGTAGTTCCAGTAACGAAGATTTTTGTGAGGTAAGTGATTTGTGAAAGGTATAGGTTAATGTTAGTCAGGGCCATTCTTTTGTAGGGAATTCTGAAAGTCAGATTCCGTTGCGCTAAAAAATATTGTGTGTCAGTATAAGCACAGTTATGTATAATTGTTCTAAGGGGACGTTTCAGATGTTCCATCTCAGCGTCGAGCAACTCAGTTTCACAAATGTTTCTAGCTCTGTCCGCAAACGTCTTGATAACACCCCGCTTCTGTTGTGGGTGGTGGTTCGAATCCCGGTGCAAATAACGGTCCGTGTGCGTGGGTTTGCGGTATACTGAGTGGCCCAAACTACCATTTTCGTTTCTAAAAACAAGCACATCGAGGAAATGTAATTTGCCGTCTACCGCCTCCTCCACTGTAAACTGAATTCTCGTGTTTATACTGTTCAGATGTTCGTGGAACCGGCTTAGTTCCTCCCTACCATGTGTCATCCACGTATCGGAACCATACAGTTGGTTTTTTGCTGGCAGTACCTAAGGCCTGTTCTTCGAATTTCTCCATAAAGAAGTTTGCAATTACGGGACTTAGGGGGCTTCCCATAGCCACGCCATCCGTTTGCTCATAAAACTGTTCATTCCATTTGAAATATGTGGTCGTCAAACAACACTTAAACAGTTCTGAAATGTCGGCAGGAAAACTTCGATCCAGCTGTTCCAATACATCATTAAGTAGAACCATGGTAAACAGCGATACCACATCGAAGCTGCCCAATATGTCCTCCGGCTGGACCACTATGCCATTCAATCTGCTGATGAAATGTGTCGAATTCTTTATATAAGAGTCCGAACGGCACACATGTGGTTTTAACAACGTAGTCAAAAACTTGGCTAACGAGTAGGTGGACGAACCAATGGCACTTAGTATCGGTCTTAACGGCACATTTTCTTTATGAATTTTGGGCAATCCATAAATCCTCGGTGGTAGCGCAACCGAATTGCAGAGACCTTTCTGTACACTCTCTTCAATGGAGGACTTTTTTATTAACCGCGACACAGTTCTGAGAACGTTGTTAGTGGTGTCCTTATTCAGCTTCCTATATGCTTGCGGATCCAGTAGATCAGTAATTTTACTCTGATAGTCGGCCACATCCATAACCACCGTTGCGCTTCCTTTGTGAGCTGGGAGAACCAAAATACTATCGTCGTCATTCAGGAGTTTTAAAGCTCTTCTCTCACCCACACTTATATTACTTTTCGGCGGTTTTCCATGGGCTAATATACTCACTGTTTCTATACGGATTTCTTGAGCTGTTACAGCATCCACACTGCGAATTCCTGCTTCTACACTGGCTATAATTTCTTCCGTGGGCACAAAACGCGGACTAACAGCAAAATTTCCTGCCTTGGCAAGAACAGATGTGTCATCGTCAGATAACGAACGTTTGGACAAATTGATAACGGTACGGGAAACGTCTAAATGCGAACAGTCTGATTAGGTAGCAAATTATCGAACTTCTTCTTCTGTCTACTAGACGTTGTCAACATACGCTTCCCCATGGTATCATGCAGTAGTCTATCAATTTTATCCCAGTCACCGCTGCACAGTTTATTCCTGATCGTAATATGGAGAGACATTAACTTACAGTTTGTGCTTGCCAAGTCCCGTAGGGTCTGCTGAATGCGCTCTCGTAGTAAGGCCCCCTCAGTCCGTTTGAAAATGCGTTGTGCCTTTCCCGAATAGAACAGTCGCTTTATCTTCAGAAACTTCGGTATAACGCCGACGGCTCTGCAACGAGACAGGAATGTGAGGGAACACAAAAGCTGCACTCTCTTCTTCTGGAGTCCTTCCAGGCGTCGCACTTCTCTTGACATCTCCTCCCCGTAGAGGCGTCTGATACTAAAATGTAGACTTTCACGGCCGGAAATATCATGTCCACTATAATTATCCAGGCTGTTATGCCGTGGTCGGTTGATGAATTCTGTGTCGATTCCCACCGAGGCTATATGGATTGCCCAAAATTCATAAAGAAAATGTGCCGTTAAGACCGATACTAAGTGCCATTGGTTCGCCCACCTACTCGTTAGCCAAGTTTTTGACTACGCTGTTAAAACCACATGTGGGCCGTTCGGACTCTTATATAAAGAATTCGACACATTTCATCAGCAGATTGAATGGCATAGTGGTCCAGCCGGAGGACATATTGGGCAGCTTCGATGTGGTATCGCTGTTTACCATGTGTTGGAACAGCTGGATCGAAGTTTTCCTGCCGACATTTCAGAACTGTTTAAGTGTTGTTTGACGACCACATATTTCAAGTGGAATGAACAGTTTTATTAGCAAACGGATGGCGTGGCTATGGGAAGCCCCCTAAGTCCCGTAATTGCAAACTTCTTTATGGAGAAATTCGAAGAACAGGCCTTAGGTACTGCCAGCAAAAAACCAACTGTATGGTTCCGATACGTGGATGATACGTTTGTGCTGTGGAGACATGGTAGGGAAGAACTAAGCCGGTTCCACGAACATCTGAACAGTATAAACACGAGAATTCAGTTTACAGTGGAGGAGGCGGTAGACGGCAAATTACATTTCCTCGATGTGCTTGTTTTTAGAAACGAAAATGGTAGTTTGGGCCACTCAGTATACCGAAAATCACGCACACGGACCGTTATTTGCACCGGGATTCGAACCACCACCCACAACAGAAGCGGGGTGTTATCAAGACGTTTTGCGGACAGAGCTAGAAACATTTGTGAAACTGAGTTGCTCGACGCTGAGATTGAAAATCTCCACAATGCACTAATGAAGAACGGATATTCGTCCGCCGAAATAAAACGTGCGTTGAGGCAGCCACGCAGAAATCATACTGACGTACAGGCTACTGCAAAATCTAAGGTTTTCCTGCCGTTTGTTAAAAATGTAACGGAAAGAATAGGGAGGATCTTGACGAAGCGTAATATTACCGTAATTTACAAGCCCACCAGGAAGATACAGGAATACCTTAAGCCTGCCAAGGACGCTCGCAAACCATTGGAAAAAGCTGGAATGTATAGGATCCCATGCAGCTGTGGTGATGTTTACGTGGGTACCACTAAAATAACGGTTTCTAAACGTTTGGAAGAGCACAAGGGAAATTGTAGAAGAGGAGAAACGGAACGATCAGCTGTTGCGGAGCATGCTTTCCAGCCAGGGAACCACAATATTCGTTTCGAGGAGACGCAAGTAATAGCGGCCACAAGCGGATATTACGAAAGGCTCTACAGGGAGGCAATCGAAATCGCCAAACACCCAAATAATTTCAACCGAAAGGAGGAGGGCGTGAAATCAAACGGTATATGGATGCCGGTACTAAAGAAGATGTGTACCACCCGTCCACTACTGGGTGATGGCAACGGCGATCGACGGCGACGGCCAGCGGCCAATTGCACTGACGTTTTCAAAACACGTGACGTCACGCCGCGGCGTGGGAGCGCGCGGACACGAAATTTAGCGGCAGTCAGTAGCGAGCCAGTGGGTGTGTTGGACGTTCCATCGAGCTACGGACCCCCTTGAAGATGTCTCCCGCAGTCGGAGACGAAACGTTGGGAATCGACACAGAATTTATCAACCGACCACGGCATAACAGCCCGGATAATTATAATGGACATGATATTTCACAAATGCAAACCTTTATCATCCGATCCAATCAATATCAAATGTAGCAGAACGTACCTGCAATTTCGGTTACAGGAGTGACCCGTCCATACACAGCAACCTTCACATGCTGCGTCACATAAAATTGGTTTGCAGAATGCACGTCATTTATATTAATTATAAAACTATTACCGACAGGTGGCGTCTCGTACTTTTGTTACGCTACATATGCACATACTGTATTAAGCAGATTTTTGTAATTTACTTTTATCTCTAAAAATACTTAATTAAAATCTGTAGATGTCACAGTTAAAATCTGTGCTTGTCAATATTAAAATACACAGTGAAATTATCATTTTTATACCATCTAAAACAAGAGGTTATTTCTATATCCATGGCGCTGGTGTAGACTTGTTATCCTCCATGGTCTGCTTTCGTGGTTCCCGCCATTTCGGTGTTGTGCTGCGATCCGCTCAGTCGTCTGACGTCCATCGCCGTGGGCAAGAGGGCCGCACAGGAGGGCCCCGTCAACGACGCCAGGCGCTGCTCGCGTCTTCCGGCTTCCCCACCACGAACCATCTCTCATCCCTCGGCCTGGACCTCCACACGCAACAGTTGTCATCTCAGTAATTCTTCATATATACTAAAATAGGCGTTATGATTGAACTCGCTTTGTTCGTTGAGGATTAAATCCGGATCTTCCTTTTTGTGGGTGTATATTTCAATTTCCTCCAAAATGTTAAGAAACCCTCTCTTATAAGCTGTATGCAGGTTGTCTAAATTTTGTTCAATGTTCGTGACTGAGTGCTTTAAGGCAACCATATGCGCCCCAAACACTGTTTTGTTTTGAGAGTCGGTGTGCTCCCTGAATCTGGTCTCAAAGTTCCTACCAGTCTGCGTGTGGAGGTCCAGGCCGAGGGATGAGAGATGGTGCTTGGTGGGGAAGCTGGAAGATGCGTCGTTGACGGGGCCCTCCTGCGCGGCCTTCTCGCCCACGGCGATGGACGTCGGAGGACTGAGTGGATCGCTGCACAACACCGAAATGGCGGGAACCAAGGAAGCAGTCTACATCGGCGCCATGGATATAGAAATCTCCCTTTGTATTTAGATGGTATAAACCTGATAATTTTACTGTGTATTTTAATACTGACAAGCACAGATTTTAACCTTGGCATCTACAGATTTTAATTAAATATTTTTAGAGATAAAAGTAAATTACAAAAATCTACGTAATACAGTATGTGCATATGTAATGTAACAAATGTACCAGACACCACCTGTCGGTATGTACGGGTTAATCCTGTAACCGAAATTTCAGGTACGTTCTGCTACATTTGATGTTGTTTGGATAGGATGAAAAAGGTTTGCTTTTGTGAAATAGTAAATTAGTATCATTGTCGTTACAGATCTGAAGATGATTCTAGGGGAACCGAAACCGTTCATGTGAATAAACATTTTTTGCAATGAAGACGGATTATAGATAGCATTGGAAAAACCAGTGATTGCGGTTATCCCACGACATATTATGTCTATTTTTGCATAATCAATTTACGCTGAAAAAAAATTAGTTCCAATTTTGGCCATGAGGCGCAAAACTGGCGCTGTACGGTGTATCTTCGACGTCTCCGGTGCTCACATTGAACAAAATTGCGTAAACGATGGATAATAATAAAAATCAACATTTCCCTTTCCACTTTTTTATCCTTTCCTGCCTCACTTGTTTATCCTTTCCATATATTATACGTAAATTGAAGCATTTCTGTATGTCTTTCTCCCATTAAAAGCTCCAGCTTAGCACCTGCTGGCAAAAACTGGAACTATTTTTCCCAGAGTAAATCGGTTCCACCTTAACGCATTACAATGAGTACGAAGCTTCGCAGCCATACGACACTCACGCTCCACGCTGGACCTATGTGACAAGCTGTACTTTAATTATAAACACCCGGCACGTGAATATGTGTTTTGTGAAACAGTTCTCACGATGTCAAGTTATTTGAAGAGGTTTTTGTAAGATGTTCTAGAACTAGCACCATGCTTAGAAACTAGCATCCGAAGTGAAGCAATGGATAAAGCCTTCCACGTGAGAGTTTTCTATACAATTCTGGAGTAAAAACTTTGTTAAATTACTGAAAGGGATCAAGTTCTGGTAGAGAAAAGAAAACTCATACCGCGACATGTCAGGTCACCCTGCGTCCTGTGACATAACACCTGATCACCGTAGAGCTTATTACGATATGTTATGACTCATTGCAGGGATAGATATATAAACCTCTCTGCTCCTTGTAATGTTGGAGGCGTTACTGACACGTGGAGAGATTGTATCTGAATACCCCTTTCCAAACACGAGAACGATCGACATACCTTGGAATCAAAGGCAGGGACGTAAAGATACGGCCCG
The DNA here is from genome assembly GCF_023898315.1 of Schistocerca nitens. Classification (NCBI taxonomy): domain Eukaryota; kingdom Metazoa; phylum Arthropoda; class Insecta; order Orthoptera; family Acrididae; genus Schistocerca; species Schistocerca nitens. Next base: position 32,125,438 of record NC_064620.1, on the reverse strand, counting down.
CCATTTATCTAATGGCTTTCCGCCTCTCACTATTCGTTCTTTCTCATTTATGTTCCATTCCAATTTCCGAAAGGGGAGGTCGGGCCCCTGTAGAACTTAGTTCGTTTGAGCCACGCCAATCTAACTGGCATTGGCGCAGAGTGATCCAGCTCTAGAATTCTGCAGTACAGACCTTGCGTCAGTTAGCTTCATCAGCCCACACGTTAATTGCGCTAAGCGTTTTGCGCCCAAGGTCCTGCAAACCACTAAGGATTTACTCAGTAATGATATGAGAATACATTTGATACAGTAAACGTGTTATTGTGAAACAAGCGATGCTACCAAATATGTACAGGATGATCCAGAAATCCGTTAGCATTTCAAAATTCAATAGTCCGCGGAATAATGTAAGTAGAGAAGTAAAAATTGACACACATGCTTCAAATGACATGAGGTTTTCTTGAAACCTAAACAGTGCACAAAATGACCAACAAATTACACTTGCCGGCCGCTGTGGCCGTGCGGTTCTAGGCGCTTCAGTCCGGAACCGCGCGACTGCTACGCTCACAGGTTCGAATCCTGCCTCGCGCATGGATGTGTGTGATGTCCTTAGATTAGTTAGGTTTAGATAGTTCTAAGTTCTAGGGAACTGATGACCTCAGATGTTAAGTCCCATAGTGCTCAGAGCCATTTGAACCATTTTTGAAATCACACTTCACATGATACAACAGCAATAATTAGCATAACAGTTGATTTTTAGCGAAGACGATATTCCTTCCAGTAAATGCTTCATATGTCGGACCTCATTCATCGACACTACCTGTACTCGAGGGACAATGTTGTGAACAGCACTATACACCATTTCAATATTTTTGGTGAGAAATTGCAGGCGGATATTGTCTAATGAGGAAGGACGATCGAGATAAACTTGGGTCTGCTGGTAATCCCATAATCAATAATCACATTGACTGAGGTCTGGTGACCTGGGACTGTGTCCCAAGCGTGATGGAAGTGGCGGCTCACCACGCGATCCTCAAGAAACGATGTGCACAAGAGAACTTCCACACGTGTAGCAATAGGGGATGGAGGCGTGGACCGCCGTTTGGCATTAAAGTAGTACCTTTCATCAGGTATTTATCAGCCGGGCTAGAGGTGGTGCGATTCTATAACATATCGGCGCACCTCGGAGCCTGATGCGGCGTCACTGAGGTGTTGCTATCCAATGTCAGTTTTTCCACTCGTTTTTTGTTTCATGTCATTTCAAATGGCTCTGAGCACTATGGGAGCATTTAAGGTCATCATTCGCCCAGAACTTAGAACTTCTTAAACCTAACTAACCTAAGGACATCACACACACCCATGCCCGAGGCAGGATTCGAACTTGTGACCGTAGCAGTCGCGCGGTTCCAGACTGAACCGCCTAGAATCGCTCGGCCACCGATGCCGGTTCAATGTCATTTGAAAAATGTTCAAATGTGTGTGAATTCCTAAGGGACCAAACTGCTTAGGTCATGAGTCCCTAGACTTACACAATACTTAAACTAACCTAAACTAACCTATGCTAAGAACAACACACACACACATGCCCGAGGGAGGACTCGAACCTTAGGCGGGAGGGGCCGCGTATGTCATTTCAGGCATGTGTCCCAAGTTTTATCTCTTTATCTAAATTATTCCGAGAATTACCGCGTATCCAAACGCTAGTCGACTTTTGAGTCACCTGCATTTGGGGTTTTTATTTCTGTATGGTCCTACGTAGTCACAGTGAGGGATTTGCGGCTGTTGAAGCTAGTATGTACACTCTTGCTCCAAGGCTTAGAGCACGCATGGGCAAACATTGGTGACTTGGGTCACCCTGTATTTTTTTATGGCTATTTGTGGTGACAGTGAGGTGTTTGCGGCTACTGGAGTTAATACAGGGTGACAATTATTCAAATATACGAAAGAAGCGTAAATTAGTTACGAGGGCAGTCCAATAAGTAATGCAACACATTTTTTTTCTGAAACAGGGGTTGTTTTATTCAGCATTGAAATACACCAGGTTATTCCCCAATCTTTTAGCTACACAACACTATTTTTCAACGTAATCTCCATTCAATGCTATGGCCTTACGCCACCATGAAATGAGGGCCTGTATGCCCGCACGGTACCATTCCACTGGTCGATGTCGGAGCCAACGTCGTACTGCATCAATAACTTCTTCATCATCCGCGTAGTGCCTCCCACGGATTGCGTCCTTCATTGGGCCAAACATATGGAAATCCGACGGTGCGAGATCGGGGCTGTAGGGTGCATGAGGAAGAACAGTCCACTGAAGTTTTGTGAGCTCCTCTCGGGTGCGAAGACTTGTGTGAGGTCTTGCGTTGTCATGAAGAAGGAGAAGTTCGTTCTGATTTTTGTGCCTACGAACACGCTGAAGTCGTTTCTTCAATTTCTGAAGAGTAGCACAATACACTTCAGAGTTGATCGTTTGACCATGGGGAAGGACATCGAACAGAATAACCCCTTCAGCGTCCCAGAAGACTGTAACCATGACTTTACCGGCTGAGGGTATGGCTTTAAACTTTTTCTTGGTAGGGGAGTGGGTGTGGCGCCACTCCATTGATTGCCGTTTTGTTTCAGGTTCGAAGTGTTGAACCCATGTTTCATCGCCTGTAACAATCTCTGACAAGAAATTGTCACCCTCAGCCACATGACGAGCAAGCAATTCCGCACAGATGGTTCTCCTTTGCTCTTTATGGTGTTCGGTTAGACAACGAGGGACCCAGCGGGAACAAACCTTTGAATATCCCAACTGGTGAACAATTGTGACAGCACTACCAACAGAGATGTCAAGTTGAGCACTGAGTTGTTTGATGGTGATCCGTCGATCATCTCGAACGAGTGTGTTCGCACGCTCCGCCATTGCAGGAGTCACAGCTGTGCACGGCCGGCCCGCACGCGGGAGATCGGACAGTCTTGCTTGACCTTGCGGCGATGATGACACACGCTTTGCCCAACGACTCACCGTGCTTTTGTCCACTGCCAGATCACCGTAGACATTCTGCAAGCGCCTATGAATATCTGAGATGCCCAGGTTTTCCGCCAAAAGAAACTCGATCACTGCCCGTTGTTTGCAACGCACATCCGTTACAGACGCCATTTTAACAGCTCCGTACAGCGCTGCCACCTGTCGGAAGTCAATGAAACTATACGAGACGAAGCGGGAATGTTTGAAAATATTCCACAAGAAATTTCCGGCTTTTTCAACCAAAATTGGCCGAGAAAAAAAATGTGTTGCATTACTTATTGAACTGCCCTCGTACAAACTGCGGCGTGCATACACTTTATTCAACATGTAAAGGTCACTACAGATACTTGGATTTAGGTTATGACTTGTTCGGTATGCCTGCCACCATTGGCGATGCTGTGACGCAGACGAATAGCGAAATTCTGCATGACAAGCTGAAGTGGCGGAACATCGACGCTGTCGGTGAAGTCCTGAATGTCTCTTTACAGCTCAGCCGTGGTTTGGGGTTATTGCTGTACACCTTGTCTTTAATATAGCCCCACAAAAAGGACTCGCAAGTGTTCAAATCCTCCACCACACACCGTTGGGTGGCTTGCGGCGTATAAATGTAGATGTAGATGTAGAATGTAGCGGCCAATCGAGGCCCATGCAAATGGCGTCTGGGCACCACAGAACCAGAATGCGGTGCTCCTCCACGTCATCAATCACTCTTCTGCTCCATTTGGGTCGAACTCTGTCTCGCATGAACCACATCTTGTCGAAATCAGGGTTACTTTGGATAATGCATCTTCCAAAACCTTCACGTACTGCTCGGTAGGTACCGTGCCATCAAGAAATATCGCACCGATTATTCCGTTACTGGACATTGCACACCACAAAGTCAACCGTCGAGGGTGAACAGACTTGTCTATCGCGAAATGCGGATTATCATCCCCCAAACGCGCCAATTTTGTTTATTGACGAGGCTATCCATATGAAAGTGGCTTCATCGTTAAACCAGACCATACTAATTCCCATCATACCCGTCGGCAAACCATGCAGTCTGAACGCCAACCTTTCAGAAGTTATGACGATTTTATTTCACATTGTTCAATAATGGTCACACTGTATTTAAACTCTTGCTCTAAGGCTCAGAGCAGGCGTGGGCAAACATTGATGACCAGAGGACCTGATTCGCGTACTTATTAAGGTCGCGGGCCACCTCATCACGTGACGCGACAGCAGCTCTCCTAGCGCATAAAAACAAAACTGTAGTGTCCGTTAAGTTAATGTTTCTTAGCTAACCCACTGATATGAATGGCAACCCTTTACCGACAAGCCGCGCCAACCAGTTTGTTGGCATGTGTTTTTGTGAGTGCAATCATTTTATGTTCATTCCATATGTTTGCATTTACGCGTCGCGAACGTTATATCTCAGGACGTTTTAAAACAGCTGACCTAAAAACTTCCGTTGCGAAATTCTGGAACGCCGTTACTAAAGAAATAATGTTCACGACACATAAATAAATGTAAACATCTGAAGAGGGATTGCCAGGCATCTCTAATCATCATCTACATCTGCATCTATATGACTACTCTGCAATTCACATTTAAGTGCTTGGCAGAGGATTCATCGAACCACAATCATACTATCTCTCTACCATTCCACTCCCGAACAGCGCGCGGGAAAAACGAACACCTAAACCTTTCTGTTCGAGCGCTGATTTCTCTTATTTTATTTAGATGATCATTCCTACCTATGTAGATTGGGCTCAACAAAATATTTTCGCATCCCGAAGAGAAAGTTGGTGACTGAAATTTCGTAAATAGATTTCGCCGCGACGAAAAACGTCTTTGCTGTAATGACGTCCATCCCAATTCGCGTATCAAAAAAATGGCTCTGAGCACTATGGGACTCAACTGCTGTGGTCATAAGTCCCCTAGAACTTAGAACTACTTAAACCTAACTAACCTAAGGACAGCACACAACACCCAGCCATCACGAGGCAGAGAAAATCCCTGACCCCGCCGGGAATCGAACCCGGGAACCCGGGCGTGGGAAGCGAGAACGCTACCGCACGACCACGAGACGCGGGCAATTCGCGTATCATATCTGCCACACTCTCTCCCCTACTACGTGATAATACAAAACGAGCTACCCTTTTTTGCACCCTTTCGCTGTCCTCCGTCAATCCCACCTGTGAAGGATCCCACACCGCGCAGCAATATTCTAACAGAGGACGAACGAGTGTAGTGTAAGCTGTCTCTTTAGTGGACTTGTTGCATCTTCTAAGTGTCCTGCCAATGAAACGCAACCTTTGGCTCGCCTTCCCCACAATATTATCTATGTGGTCTTTCGAACTGAAGTTGTTCGTAATTTTAACACCCAGGTACTTAGTTGAATTGACAGCCTTGAGAATTGTACTATTTATCGAGTAATCGAATTCCAACGGATTTCTTTTGGAATTCATGTGGATCACCTCACACTTTTCGTTATTTAGCGTCAACTGCCACTTGCCACAACATAAAGCAATCTTTTCTAAATCGCTTTGCGACTGATACTGGTCTTCGGATGACCTTACTAGACGGTAAATTACAGCATCTGCGAACAGCCTAAGAGAACTGCTCAGATTGTCACCCAGGTCATTTATATAGATCAGGAACAGCAGAGGTCCCAGGACGCTTCCCTGGGGAACACCTGCTATCACTTCAGTTTTACTCAATGATTTGCCGTCTATTACTACCAACTGCGACCTTCCTGACAGGAAATCACGAATCCAGTCGCACAACTGAGACGATACCCCATAGGCCCGCAGCTTGATTAGAAGTCGCTTGTGAGGAACGGTGTCAAAAGCTTTCCGGAAATCTAGAAATACGGAATCAACTTGAGATCCCCTGTCGATAGCGGCCATTACTTCGTGCGAATAAAGAGCTAGCTGCGTTGCACAAGAACGATGTTTTCTGAAACCATGCTGATTACGTATCAATAGATCGTTCCCTTCGAGGTGATTCATAATATTTGAATACAGTATATGCTCCAAAACCCTACTGCAAACCGACGTCAATGATATAGGTCTGTAGTTCGATGGATTACTCCTACTACCCTTCTGAAACACTGGTGCGACCTGCGCAATTTTCCAATCTGTAGGTACAGATCTATCGATGAGCGAGCGGTTGTATATGAGTGCTTAGTAGGGAGCTATTGTATCAGCGTAATCTGAAAGGAACCTAATCGGTATACAATCTGGACCTGAAGACTTGCCCGTATCAAGCGATTTGAGTTGCTTCGCAACCCCTAAGGTATTTACTTCTAAGAAACTCATGCTAGCAGCTGTTCGTGTTTCAAATTCTGGAATATTCCATTCATCTTCCCTGGTGAAGGAATTTCGGAAAACTGCGTTCAATAACTCCGCTTTAGCGGCACAGTCGTCGGTAACAGTACCATCGGCACTGCGCAGCGAAGGTATTCACTGCGTCTTGCCGCTTGTGTACTTTACATACGACCAGAATTTCTTCGGATTTTCTACCAAATTTCGAGACAATGTTTCGTTGTGGAACCTATTAAAGGCATCTCGCATTGAAGTCCGTGCCAAATTTCGCGCGTCTGTAAATTTTAGCCCATCTTCGGGATTTCGCGTTCTTCTGAACTTCGCTTCCTTTTTCCGATGCCTCTGCAACAGAGTTCGAACCTGTTTTGTGTACCACGGGGGATCAGTTCCATTTCTTACCAATTTATGAGGTATGAATCTCTCAATTGCTGTTACTACTATATCTTTGAATTTGAGCCACATCTCGTCTACATTTGCATAGTCAGTTCCGAAGGAATGGAGATTGTCTCTTAGGAAGGCTTCTAGTGACACTTTATCCGCTTTTTTAAATAAAATTATTTTGCGTTTGTTACTGGTGGATTTGGAAGAAACGGTATTGAGCCTAGCTACAACGACCTTGTGATCACTAATCCCTGTATCAGTCATGATGCTCTCTATCAGCTCTGGAATGTTTGTGGCTAAGAGGTCAAGTGTGTTTTGGCAACCATTTACAATTCGCGTGGGTTCGTGGACCAACTGCTCGAAATAATTTTCGGAGAAAGCATTTAGGACAACCTCGGAAGATGTTTTCTGCCTACCACCGGTTTTGAACAAGTATTTTTGCCAACATATCGAGGGAAGGTTGAAGTCCCCACCAACTATAACCGTATGAGTGGGGTATTTATTTGTTACGAGACTCAAATTTTCTCTGAACTGTTCAGCAACTATATCATCGGAGTCTGGTGGTCGGTAGAAGGAGCCAATTATTAACTTAGTTCGGCTGTTAAGTATAACCCCCACCCATACCAATTCGCACGGAGTATCTACTTCGACTTCACTACAAGATAAACCACTACTGACAGACACAAACACTCCACCACCAATTCTGCCTAATCTATCTTTCCTGAACACCGTCTGAGACTTCGTAAAAATTTCTGCAGAATTTATTTCAGGTTTTAGCCAGCTTTCTGTACCTATAACGATTTCAGCTTCCGTGCTTTCTATTAGCGCTTGAAGCCCAAGGACTTTCCCAGCACAACTACAACAATTTACTACTACAATTCCGACTGTTCCTTGATCCAAGCACGTCCTGTATTTGCCATGCACCCTTTGAGATTGCAGCCCACCCCGTACTTTCCCGAGGCCTTCTAACCTAAAAAAACGCCCAGTCCACGCCACACAGCCTCCGCTACCCGTGTAGCCGCCATCTGAGTGTAGTAAACTCCTGACCTATTCAGCGGAACCCGAAACCCCACCACCCTATGGCGCAAGTCAAGGAATCTGCAGCCAACACGGTCGCAAAACCGTCTGAGCCTCTGATTCAGACCCTCCACCCGGCTCTGCACCAAAGGTCCGCAGTCGGTTCTGTCAACGATGCTGCAGATGGTGAGCTCTGCCTTCATCTCGTAAGCAAGACCGGCAGCCTTCACCAAATCAGATAGCCGCTGGAATCCAGAGAGAATTTCCTCAGATCCAAAGCGGCACACGTCATTAGTGGCGACATCTGCCACCACCTGCAGCTGGCTGCACCCTGTTCTCTTCACGGCATCCTGAATGACTCCACCCGGAATGACTCCACCCGGAATGCACACGGAGTGCACACTGTATTTCTTCCCCTCCTTAGCCGCCATGCCCCTAAGGGGCCCCATTACGCGCCTAACATTGGAGCTCCCAACTACCAATAAGCCCACCCTCTGTGATTGCCCGGACCTTGAAGGCTGAGAATCATCCTCTGAAACAGGGCAGGCAGCTGCATCTGGCTCAGCTAGAGACAGTGCCTGAAACCTGTTTGTCAGACGCATCGGGGAGGCTTTCTGATCAGCCTCCGGGGACGTCTTTCGCTGCCTGCCACGCCTTGGAACGAACTCCCAATCAACCACAGGCGAGGGCTCAGCCCCACTGCGGGCGGCAACCGGGGCAATCACAGCGGCAGACCGATATGGGGACAGACGGGACGAGGTTGACATGCCCGTGATACCCAAGTCCGGCTCCCCACAGTGGTGCCCATTGGCAACAGCCTCAAGCTTCGCGACCGAAGTCAGCGCCGCTTGCAGCTGTGAGCGAAGGGATGCCAACTCAGCCCTCATCCGAACACAGCAATCACAGTCCCTGTCCATTCTAATCGATGTTGAACAACAGTTACTGAAACACGAGTCCGTGCATAGATAACACAAGGGAAACACGCAAAGAATGTATTAACTAACCTGTACAAATGCCTAACGACTGCGCTATAATCTGCCTGAATTTACGATTACACTAACTAAAACTCGAAATTAAACCTCCTATACGAAACTCACAAGCAATTTAAGTAAGAATCTACGAAGTAAACACTAAAGCGCGATGCTACAACTCTCAAATACTATAATACGCCCGAAATTTATGAATTAAACAATGCAAGTACCCAAAAACACGCAAAGAAATCAAGAATTAAACTATGTAACAAATAAGTAAGCTAGGGGTATACGACTTCATAAAGAAATAAAAAAATAATTGCCTATGAAAGAAACTGGTTGTAGCTAACTCATTATAAATTACCTTCATTTTCAACTGTTGCAGTATCGTAACATGTTAACAACAAGAAATGTTTACTAACGTTAGCACGGGAAAGAATAGAAAACCAAAATACGGCATTGAGATAGGCAGCCCCAGTCGATAAGCAGTTAAGAGTTATTCGGTGAACATAGTCTGAAGGCTTTCACGACCGGATGACATATTTTCTGGTAAGCCTTCCGGGATGTAAGGTCGTGGTCCATGAAACTCTTCAGCTCCTGACCGTTCAAAACAAAAACAGAAGACAGAGGACTACGCGAATTTACACTATTCAGGTACTAAAGCGCGATGCTGCAACTCTCAAATACTATAATACGCCCGAAATTTATGAATTAAACAATGCACGTACCCAAAAACACGCAAAGAAATCAAGAATTAAACTATGTAACAAATAAGTAAGCTATTCGGTGAATTCGGTGAATTTCTTCCGCGGGCCAGATTGCAACCAATCGAGGTCGGATGAGGCCCTCGTAGTACAGCTGGTTGCCCGCCCGTGTCTCACAGAACGTCGTGGTGGGTGGAGGAAATAGTCCACCGTTGAATGCTTGAAGCAATTGAAATTGGTATTGAAGAGGGTTCATTACACACGAAATACTGAACAGGTGTTTCTACCGATCTTGAGATGACGTGTGGTGCTACCTATAAACATAATACACTATTGGCCATTAAAATTGCTACACCAAGAAGAAATGCAGGTGATAAACGGGTATTCATTGGAGAAATATATTATTCTAGAACCAACATGTGATTACATTTTCAAGCAATTTGGGTGCATAGAAATCAGTACCCAGAACAACCACCTCTGGCCGCAATAACGGCCTTGATGCGCCTGGGCACTGAGTCAAACAGAGCTTGGATGGTGTGCCCATGCAGCTTCAACACGATACCTCAGTCCATCAAGAGCAGTGACTGACGTATTGTGACAAGCCAGTTGCTCGGCCACCATTGACCAGACGTTTTCAATTGGTGAGAGATCTCGAGAATGTGCTGGGCAGGGCAACACTTTTTTTTTGTAAAGTAACTCAATTTCAATTAATAGAGCGATGCCGGATACCAGTGTGGGAAAGAATGACAATTTATTTATTTAATTGATCGCATGTGCACTCCCACAAAGTAAATCCCTACATCCAGTTTGGTGAGATCTGTGAAATGAATGAATGTATGGTCGTCTGCTAACCACAGATAGTGAATGTGAATATATGATCATCTTTGAGTCGATCCTTTGGCCACCTTTGGTGGGACCAAAGACATGAAATTTACCAGAGCTTTGAGCGCCTGAAATGTGGTTGACCAATACGGTGGCAAGGTGCTTCCCCCACCTCGACAGAGGTGCGAGATGACCTACAGAACGGCCATATTTCGGCACTCTGCCGCTGGATCTTCTGCTGTTAAGACCTGTTTTTGTTGTGCTCCGTAATGACGAAAGAGTGGAGGCATGGTATGCATGTGGAATATTTAAGAGTAGTTTGAATTAATAATTTCTCTATCTCAGGAACTTTTGTGGGGAGAATTAAATGTCAGGCAGGTAATATTAAGGGGATTGTAGTTATCTTCGGAAGTGGCCAACGGTCACAGTGAAACCACGTGTAGCTATAAGTTGAGATACTTCCGTGTGCTTAAGTTAAGCTGAATTACTAGCGTGTGTACAATAAGTTGAAATATTTAAGAAATAGCGTGTGTATCATAAGTTGAAATATTTAAGAAATTACGTGTGCAGGACTTGAAATTAGAGACGAGTACTTCCACGTGGTGAGTACTGTGTGAGTCTCAATCTGTGTATGAGACAAAGGATAAAGAGAAGTACTCGTCCATGGTATCAGTTGAGGACTCGCGTGTGTGCTTAACATTAAACTGCATGATATGATTCCGTGTGACGCTAGATTTAAACTCTGAGAGAGAATCAAGGTGAGTCGGCCGTCTATCCAGCAACGCCACTTGGCTTGCATTGCACAGGAAGACGTGCATTTATCTCCAGAGTTCATAGAAGGAAAGTAGAATTACAAAGTGGGGCAGTGTCGTGTGAAACTGGGATAAATATTAATTGAAGTGGTAAAGCTGAAAGTGATAGTGTTGTGACTATTTAGTGTTGTATTTCATGTTGCAGTGTGATGTATGTCATGTAATTTTGGGTATGTGTGGTTTGCATGGGAGAGTAGCAAGGTAGTTTCAAAAGATTAGTGGGTTATGCTTGTTCCTTCTGTGTCGCTCGATCTGGAGGAAAGTTTCGTGATGATGATTGTGAGAGTCGAAGTGTGAGGTATAATGAAAGATCCACCATCCTATCCAGAAAGTGTACTGTAGCGTTAAATAAATTACGAGACCATAATATAGAGATTCACTAATGTAAAGCCATGCCCATTGGGCGGAATTTCTCATATGTTATTGTTGTAGGTTATAGAATTTGTGTGTTTAGGTTAGAGAATTTATCGGAATAAATAAGATAGTGAAAAGAAAAGATTGGTGGCCTTTTCCATTGAATTGTATGTTGTCATAATGTCCCGAATTTATAATGTGTGCGCCATTCATATTCAGTGGGATGGCCACGTGTTAATAAAAGCCGTTAAATAAAAGACAAAAAGAAAATGTGGTATTGCCAGTGCGTAGTGTACAGTCAGAGTTCTGTAAATCACTGATAGTCAGATATGCGTTTCCGTTGCGTAGTAATCATATAGGAGGATAACTTGTAACTAAGTGTGAGTACTAGAGTTCATGTTACTCGTCAAATAAGAAAGAATCCACTCGCTTGGCAGACCACTCATCTTACGGGCCTGACTGCTTGATGCCACAGTATGAGCAAGGCATGTGGGTGCCTCTCAAAAAGCAGATATCCTCGATATAGCAAAGCAGCGTAAATCACTTAATAAGTGCAAGGGCTCCGGTCGTGATTGTGTACCAGTGACGTTCCTCTGAGTTCGCTGATACAACAGCTCCAGTTCTTAGCAGTCATATGCAGCTGATTGCTTGCTGTCAGATCCATACCTAAAGACTGGAATATTGCACAAGACACGACAATTTCCAAGAAAGTAAATAGATTAATACGCTAAATTACAGACCGATATCACTAATGTCGATCTGAAGTAGGATTTTGGAACATACACTATGATCCAACATTATGAGTTATCTCCAAGAGAAAGGTTTACTGACAACCAACCAACACGGACCAACACGGATCAGAAAATATCGTTCCTGTGAAACAGAACTAGCTATTTATTCTCACGAAGTAATGAATGCTATTAACAGCGAATTTCAAATTGATTCCACATTTTTAGATTTCACAATCGACTTCAAATCAAATTGCTTGTATATGGACTATCACCTCAATTGTGCGACTGGATTCGTTGATTTCCTGACAGAAAGGTCTCAGTTAGTAATAACTGACGTAGCGTTATAGGTCTTCCAGTGTTCCTGATCAACATAAACTATTGAGGAGGCAATCTGAGTAGCTTCTTAGATTGTTTGCAAACTATGCTGTCATTTACTGTCTTATAAAGTTATCAAATGATGAAAACAAATTGCAAAACGATTTAGACATCTATATTGTACGAAGAATGGCAATTGACTCTAGATAGCGAAAAGTATGAACTCATCCACATGAGTACCAAAATGAATCCGCTGAACTTCGGTTACACCATAAATCGCACAAATCTGAAGGCAGTAAATTCAACTAAATATTTAGTGATTACAATTACGAATAATTTAAGCTGGAATGATCACATAGACAACGTTGTGGGTAAAGCAAACCGAAGACTACGATTTATTGGCAGCACACTGAGAAAATGCGACAGGTCTACTAAAGAGACTGCCTAAACTATGCTTGTACGTTCTCTACTCTCGTTTGCTGTGCAGTTTTGGATCCGCATCATATAAGATAGACGGAAGACATCGAAAAAGTTCGAAGAAGAGCAGCTCTTTTTGTATTATCGCGAAGTAGGGAAGAGAGCGCCACCGAAAATGATATGTAAAGTGGATAAGCAATCACTGAAACAAAGGCGTTTTTCGTTGTGGCGGGATCTTCTAATGGAATTTCAATCACCAACTTCCTCCTCGGGCTGCGAAAATATTTTGCTGTCGCCCACCTACATAGGGAGGAACGATCATCATAATAAAATAAGAGAAATCAGAGCTCGCACAGAAAGATTTAAATATTAGTTTTTCCCGCGCGCTGTTCGAGAGTAGAACAGTAAAGAAATAGCTTGAAGGTGGTCCGATGAATCTTCTGCCAGCTACTTAAATGTTAATTGCAGAGTAATCATTTAGATGTGGATGAGGCAAAGACGGAAATAAAGTGGTGCAGTCTTACACAAGTGTAAGCGAGAAAGGTGCAAATGAAATTTAGATAAGCTACAGAAATGCCAATTAAGCTTAATATCCTGTCGCCGGTCCAATAAAATATAAAATTTAATAAATCAATAGGTAATTCAATGAGTAATTTATATGGAATCAATGAAACATGTGCATTGCAAGTAAATTAGCGACACGTGCACAATTCGCAAAAAATTACAAACCGATAATAGCTGAATATGGTCGCTTTACATTCGAAATGAAGCAATTTGGCTAAGTGAAGTAAACAGTATTTATTGAAAGTACGAGAATCAGGCTTTCCATATTCACAATTAAAGTATGTTGCTAAAAATTTCATTTCTCATAAACCAAAATAGTAAAAATTACTTTTATGCATACATTAAAAGTAACAAAGAATATTTACAGAATACAGAACGACGCTGATAGATCACGGAAATGATGCCAACTAAGAGGACAAAGTAGAGATGAAAAGTTACAGCTGAGCATAAAATAAAAATGTAATGAAATGGAACACTTACAGCCGTCCTTACGATTTTATTTATTGTATGACTATGCCTTTCGATGCTTCAGTGCACCACCTTCAGGCCTCAACTGACGCTGATGGGTTATCTCCAGTCGTATACACGATTCATCAGTGGCCAACATCTATGAACTGGTTCTCGCAGACTACCTGTAACAACGATGCTGTGTCTCCAATGGTTGGAGTTAACCCCCTCAGCGTCAGTTAAGGCCTGAAGATGACGAACTGAAGCACCGAAACTCGTAGCCATATTATAAATAAAATCGTAAGGGCGATTGTAGGTATTCCATTGTATTACATAAGTGAACGAGCCAAGTTCCTCAAACCTCCAGAGAGATGGTCATACAAAAATAAAATAAATACATGAAAATATCTCTATTTGCAAGAATTTGAATCTGAATCAATGATTTCAATTTCTGAAATAGTTTATTAAATGACTGAAGTACTTTTGAGAAACAATTTTGTAAAGCAAAAATTGTTTGCTGCAATTTGCATGAAAATGCTGTGAGACGATGAGAGCATTTGATTTTGCACTTTTGATAACTTTTGTTATGTCTTGACCACACCTTTATTTTTCCAACAAATTTACGCGTTTCGACTTTACGTCATTATCAAAGGCTACAAAATACAACACAAAACTGGTATCAGAAGATATGAAAATGTGATACATTCCACCATCGATAAGAGACGTATTATGATGACAAGAATATTGTTCCTAGCTTACCACTGTTATGTCAGTCATATAAAACTGTTAACTAGCTATATTATATCCCTTTAACATTCTCGTTCACGAGACAATTGCAGACTGATTACAAAGGAAAATTTAGGAAACCAAGTGGATAAATCGCTAGACGACTCTGGGTACGTGGTACACACTGAAATTTGTTTCTGTTTACAACCACAATTTTCCTTATTACATCGTATAAAAAATTTCGCTAGTAAAAACGGAAAACCTTTACAATGTTTTACAAAAAGGTATTATTTTACAAAACAAGGTGTCACAAATTTTCTTTTTTTTTAACTAATACACTGGAAGAACATACTGATTGGCGCTGGGGCCAACTGTCTCTTAAGTAACAAATCTTTTTTTTTTTTTTTTTTTGCATCTTACAGCACACAAATTACTATCATCCGTAAAAGTTCATAAATATTAATAAAAGTTAAAATTATAGGGATTACTAGAGGTTTTTTCCCTTTATTGACTTTCGACTCTCCTCAGAGAAGGGGGGGGGGGGACTGGCAGCAGCTTAGTACGCTGCTCTTCAGCCTACAGAATAGTTAAAAACATGATAACAAGACAATAAGCAATAAAAACAGGCGAAAAACGGAGACTTTTTAAAACTGTTAAATGGCAACAAGTTGTGGAAGTTAAAATACGCAATGCGAATTAAGACATACAGTAAGTAGACAGGTACTATAGAAGACAGACAATTAAAAATCATGGCGACAGTCTGGTTTCCGTTCGCAAGAGAAAAGAAAATCACACCCAGCGACAGTATGGTTTCCATTCGCAACACGTAAAAAAAAGGGGGGGATGCACAACACTGAACACAACACTGGGTACGTGGTACACACTGAAATTTGTTTCTGTTTACAACCACAATTTTCCTTATTACATCGTATAAAAAATTTCGTTCGTAAAAACGGAAAACCTTTACAATGTTTTACAAAAAGGTATTATTTTACAAAACAAGGTGTCAAGGTGTTATTAACACAAATAATAACATAATACAACTTAACATTAATGCCTAAATAAGATTTTTGGGCAACACGGGCCTAGTAAATCTAGAGCCCGTGTTGTTGCCCAGTCCGCTTTGATTTTCACTTTGATTCTCGGCGGAGAGCTGATAAGAGCGCTTCCGCCCATAAGAATAACATTGCCGGAAGTTGCGCAAGTTTGATTTTTGTGAAACACGGTCTAAGTAAATATATATAAGCGGTGCCGGAGGCGCTCAGCCAGAGCTGAATACTACAAGTCCGTAGTACTTCAACACCGCACCGCACCGCACCGTACTTCAACACCGTAGTACAAACACCGCACTTCTATAGAGTAGACATGAAGATGACACACCACAGCCTAAGGCAGATAGGGTGGGGGGTCCAAGACAAATGAGGCGAAAAAAAGGGTGGAGGAGAGAAAAAAGCAAAGGGAGGTGGAGCTGATGGATGGAGAGGGCACATAAAAAGTGAGTGGCAGGGCAGATGCGAGAAGGAATGGGGAATTCAGAGGGGGGGAAAGCAAAATGACCCAGAGGAGAGAATGGAGTCAAAGAGAGGGTAGGCAGGGGAAAAACAGCATGGAAGGTGGGGTGGGAAGAGGGAGCTCGGAAAAAGGACAGAGGTAGGGAGGGGGAGGTGAGGATCAGAGCTGATGGGAGGGATAAATGGAGGGAGAGAGGGCATCATCCAGGAGGGGGAGTTGACGAAAGCCAACTTGGGAACGAAGATGAGGGGTGTAGAGAGGGAGGGTAGGGGGGACAGAGCTGTAAAGGTGCGGCAGTGGGTGGGGTTTGGAGAGGAGAGGAGCAACTAGGGGATAATTGGAGTTTTTTTAATTGAAATTCAATTCCCCCCATAGGGGGGAGGGATGCAAGATGGCAGCAGCGTAATATGCCGTTCTGCAGCCTACAGAAGAGTTAAAAACATAATGAGGAGATAACAAAACAATAAAAACAGGCGATAAAATGGTGATGTTTAAAACTGTAAAATGGCGAAATGTTGCGAAGTGAAAATATAAAAAGAAGGGTTGGTGATTCTGATTAAAACAAACAATAATTAGATAGGCACAATTATAAAACACGGTGACAGTCTGGTTTCCGTTTGAAAGAGTTAAAAAATCCACCAAGCGACTGTATGGTGTCTGTTCTCAACACTTAAAAAGGGGACATACAGCACTGAACACTCACGTAAACACAGCATGATAGAGTAAATAAAAAGGCAGACCCAGACAGATGAAGTGGAAAAAGGAGGGAGGAGAGGTAAAGCAAAACGGGGGGGAGCCAGTGGAGGGAGAGGACACAGAAAACAGGGGGGGGAAGGGGTATGGTGGACGCGAGAAGGAGTGGGGAAGGCAGTGGAGGGGAGAGCAAAAGGACTTGGGGGAGAGAATGGAGTCAAAGAGAGGGTAGGTGGGGAAAAACAGGATGGAAGGGGGAGGGAGAAGAGGGAGCCCAGGAAAAGTACAGAGGTAGGGAGGGGGAGGTGAGCGTCAGAGCCAATATGAGGGATAAATGGAGAGAGAGGGCATCATTTAGGAGGGGGAATTGACAGAAGCCACTGCAGGACAGGAGATGAAGAGTGTAGAAGTGGAGGTTTGGGGGGACACAATGGTGAAGGCGTGGCAGTGGGTGGTGGTTGGAGAGGACCAACTAGGGGATGGGGGGGGGGGGTAATTAGAGGGTTGGAAGAGAATTGGTTACACTGGCACACTTAAGATAATGTACATGAGATCTTCTGTGAATAACAAGCGTTGTAGATCGCCAAGAAGCATTTAAAGAAGAGTAAGGAGTGAAGGTGTGCAGAATGACATCGTAAATAAAATAATGCGAAAGCATTGTGAAACAGCTGTACCAGCGCTGTCGTTAACAGTTTTCAATTTGTGGCATGCAACATCAAGCAATGAGTAGCTGCTTTGGTAGATGGCGATGCACTACAGTCCACCATTACAGAGTTTCTTTCCGTAATAAATGGCGAACCATTCTGTATTTTACCCCCAAGACTGTGCATCTTTGGCTTCTTCCTGTGTTTTTTTTGTCCACAAGAAGGATAAAAGTTTAATTGCTCCATTAAGTTTCGGGAATGCAGCCGCATGAATTCTGCTTCTTCTTCTTATATTTCGGCTGTATACCTTTCAGCCATCTTCAGAGAGAGCCGTACGACTGACGCTCCAGCGCTCGCTCCATCCTTTTAAACTCGCGGACCGCGCCACTGCGCATGCGGCCACAGATAAACAAGGCGCCGGTGATGTTGATCGGCGGCAAAGACGTAACATATGCATGAGTTACGTCTGTGGCTGCGCATTCGATCCATGCTGGGAGGTCGATGTATTACTGGGAGCTGAACTGTAGCGACGTCTTTGTAAGTTCAATATTGAAAGTGCCGGATTCCATGATTTATCTAATGTGAAACCGGTGTCTCTATTAATTAAATTCTTCGTCAAGCGGATTTCAATGGCCTCTTTTACTACGGAGTCCCAGAAAGATGAAACAGAAGTCAGAATTTCGACATTTTCATATACCATAGAGTGACCAGAGTCAATACAATGCTCTGCCACAGCCGATTTACTGGGTTGTAAGAGCCGAGTGTACCTGCGATGTTCCGTACACCTCTCTTGGACTGTACGATTCGTTTGTCCGATATATGAAAGGCCACATTCACATGGTGTCTTGTAAACTCCAGGCTTGCGGAGTAGTAAGTAATCTTTAACAGAACCCAGGAGTGCAGCCGTCTTCGCCGGTGGACGAAAAATCACTTTTACTTTATGTTTAGTGAGGATCCGTCCTATTTTGGATGAAAGGATTCCCACATACGGCAGGACAGCCATGGATTTAAATGTTTCCTCGTCATCTTCTGCATTCCTTACGGATACCTTAGGTTTTATTTGTAGTGCCTTACGTATCTGTTGTGGAGAATACCCGTTGTCCTCAAAAACTCTCTTCAGATGTAAAAGTTCGTCTTTTAAACTACTTTCATCAGATATGACGTGTGCACGGTGTGTCAAAGTTCTTAGAACACTACTCGTCTGCGAAGGATGGTGACAGCTATTTGCATGTAAATATAAGTCCGTGTGGGTCGGTTTCCGATATACTGCATGACCCAGAGTGCCATCTTCTTTGCGCCGAACCAAGACATCCAAAAATGGAAGACATCCCTCCTTTTCCACTTCCATTGTAAATTGAATTTGTCCATGGATGGAATTCAGATGGTTTAAGAAGTCCTGCAATTTGTCCTCGCCATAGGGCCACACTACAAAGGTGTCGTCAACGTACCTCCAAAAAACTGTAGGCTTCAAACTAGCAGACTCCAGGGCCTTCTCCTCGAAGTCCTCCATAAATAAATTGGCCAAGGGTGACAAAGGACTACCCATGGCCACACCGTCAGTCTGTTCAAAAAGGTCGTTATTAAATAAAAAGTATGTGGAGGTCATCACATGGTGAAACAAAGCTAAAATCTCCTTATCAAAACTTTTTCCAATGTGATCTAAAGATTCAGAGAGAGGTACCTTAGTAAATAGCGACACTACATCAAAGCTGACTAATAGATCAGAGGTGTTCAGTTTCAAAGATTTTAATTTGCCAATGAAATCTGCAGAGTTCCTTATATGATGATCACATTTTCCCACAAGCGGCCTCAATAGTGACGCCAGGTGCTTGGCACAACCATAGTTGGGAGAACCAATATTGCTCACGATAGGACGTAGAGGAACGTCTTTCTTATGGATCTTTGGGAGTCCATAAAGCCTTGGAGGCACTGCACCACTTGGTTTCAGTCTTCGTATGACTTCCGGTGGAAATGGGGAGGCATTACAAAGATGTCGCTACAGTTCAGCTCCCAGTAATACATCGACCTCCTAGCATGGATTGAATGCGCAGCCACAGACGT
Source organism: Schistocerca nitens (assembly GCF_023898315.1). NCBI lineage: Eukaryota > Metazoa > Arthropoda > Insecta > Orthoptera > Acrididae > Schistocerca > Schistocerca nitens. The sequence continues at coordinate 32,105,970 of NC_064620.1, read as the reverse complement.
AACTCATGCATATGTTACGTCTTTGCCGCCGATCAACATCACCGGCGCCTTGTTTATCTGTGGCCGCATGCACAGTGGCGCGGTCCGCGAGTTTAAAAGGATGGAGCGAGCGCTGGAGCGTCAGTCGTACGGCTCTCTCTGAAGATGGCTGAAAGGTATACAGCCGAAATATAAGAAGAAGAAGCAGAATTCATGCGGCTGCATTCCCGAAACTTAATGGAGCAGTGTTTGCGCCGCGCAAACGTGAAGATTCACAAAAGTTTAATTATTTACTACAGATTTAGTCTTATACGCGTGGGTTGGTCCTAGGCCGAGAGTGTGATAGTGGTGTCTGCATCCTTCATACCTACAAATCCTTGATCCGCCTCATCCTTTGTTATGCCAGCGTTGCTTGGATTTCTGTCCCTCCTAGGTTCTATGAAGCCCTCTAAATCCTTGAACGCCATGCACTCCACCTCGCCTTCCGCATCCGCCTTCTGTCCCCCCACGTGCATCCTCCATGATCTCATCCCCTTCCCTCACCTTCTCCATTTCTTTGAACACATCCACACGCTATATGTTGTCTGCTGCCTCGATCCCCCTCGCCCCCTGGTGTCTCCCTTCCTCTCCACCCCCAGCCCATTGCCGCGCCTTTACTGTTGTGTCCCAACCTCTCTCCATCTCCTCATCCTCCGCCTCATTTCCCTATGCAACTTCCAGCATCTATCCCGGATGATGGGCTTCACCCTGATGTCTACCTTTGCTACCAACTCTAACCCCACGTTCCTCCTGCCTCCTACTCAGGGCTCCCTCTCCTCCCCCTCCCTTCTCCTGAACAGCTTTCCCCTCCTATGCCTCCTCCCTCTCCTGTGCCCCCTTCAGTGTCTCTGCACTCCCTCCTGCCTTTGTCTTCCCTCTTCATCTCCTGCCCCATCTGTCTCCTGCCTCTTGGTTCACCTGCTGACGCCCCTACTCTTTTCATCCCGCTCCCTCCCCTGCTGCACCTTGCTCTCCCCTGCTTTTCCACCCTCTCAGGCCTCTCCCTCGGCAGGACCCACCTGGCATTGTTATCCTTCATCGTGTGTGCTCCAAGTGGGTTTAAAGTGTGTTGTTCTGAAGTTTTTAATACTGTGGCCAACTTTTAACCTATGCATGTGACTTCAGTGTCTTTTTGTGTTCTACGAATCGCCAACTGTGTTTGTTAACTTTATGTCGACTTTTTTAATTGTCCCCCCATGAACGTCTCCATGTCAGTGTATTTTTACCTCCATTATCTCCCCTTACTCTGTTTTATGTCCTCCCTTTATCGCCTTTATATGTAACATTTTCTTCTTGTATTAGCTGTCAGCGACCGCTATGGTCGTAGGTTCGAATCCTGCCTTGGGCATGGATGTGTGTGATGTCCTTAGTTTAGTTAGGTTTAAGTAGTTCTAAGTTCTAGGGGACTGATGACCTCAGAAGTGAAGTCCCATAGTGCTCAGAGCCATTTATTAGCTGTCATGTCACTCGGCTGAAGAGCGGTGGATTGTGCCGCTGACAGCCCTCCCCTGCCCATGTGGGGCAGGGGAATGAAATCACAATAAAGAAAAAAAAGTGTGATAGTACATGACACATATTGAAAACTGTCAACAGCGCTACTAAAGTTGTTTCACACTCAAAGTTGCTTTCTAAACAGGTTTACAGAACTTATAGTATGTGAAGATTAATATTGTGTACCTCTTCATCTTCCCCCCTCTTTGCGCAGTGGCGTCCTACAATGTTTGTTATTCACAGAAAAACAGTTTCATGGTCATACAAGCATTGTAGGTCTAATATACGTTTTCTTAAGTGTGCCGATGGAGTATTCATAAGCAGCTGCTCAGGGCTTCAAGCTGCATAACGACACAAATTGAAAACTGTTGACAACAGCGCTTCTGTAGCTGTTTCCCAACGCTTTCGCGTTATTTTATTTAAGATGTCATTTTATAAATATATATAGTCACAGTATTACAGACAGTTTTACAACATCTTTAATATCTCAAGATTAACATTATGTACCCCTTAACCCCCTTCTTTAACTGCATCATGGCGATTTACAATGTTTGTTATTCACAGAAAACAGTTTTATGGTCATACGACCGCAGAAGATCTCATGTACGTTATCTTAAGTGTGCCAACTTTAAAGGGCTCCGGAACGCCCTATACTTGCAATGTTAAAATAACGCTTATAAATTACATCTTTCCTCACAAAGTATTTGAGGTAGGAAGTTGAACTTTTTACAGATTATTTATTGGAATTTGGACTACAACTTAACACAGGGATTTTACAAAATTTTAGTTCAGTTATTACAGATGATTTTTTTTCAATTGTAATAAAAATTCACAACATTTTTTTGCAATTTTTTATTTATATATTCAAAAATATACAGTTTTTTGGAAAAAGGCTGTGTTAAATTATGCAGAAGGTACTGTGTAACATTTACTGAAAGTTTGAAACAAATATGTTTGGAAGATCCTTAGAAAACATGTAAATAGTATGAGAAAATAAAAGTTTTGGGAATCGAGCGACAAAGATTGGATTAACTTTTTAGTGCATTCCAGGTCCATAGAATGGATTATCTTCATCCTCTGCAAACTCCTCCTCCAGCTTCCTCTTGTTCCTCCTCCTGTTTACTCTTGCTTGTATTTCTAGACTCTTTACAGCCCTGTCTGCAGCCCGAAGGCGTTCCTTGTCTAAAGCAAGCATCGCTCGTACCATGTTAGAACCTATCTTCATTCCCATATTTCTAAATACCTTGCACCTTACAATGTTGCCATCATTGAAAGTCGCAACAGCATCATACACACCAAAGTGAAGTGTTTCTATTCCAACAAATACAGTCTTGGGGATTCTCGACCATATAACACTATTTACACTTTCATTGGGGTTTTGAGTTTTTCCGTGAATACACTTTTTCAACAGTTCAGGTGCTGCTAAGTCTCTGAAAATAGGTTTTATCACCTCCATTATTGCACGAGGCAGACTATGCTTATGAGTGTACACTTCACCAGTTAGCAATCCTTTGTTATATTTACACCAACTGTCTTCTTCTTTGGGACACAAGCTATGTTGGGGATTTTCATCGTCTTTATTGTTTACAGTAATAACACATACCTTTGGCTTTCCAACATTTCTCCTTTTCTTAAAAGCCTTCAGAGGATTTCTAATAACTTTACTTTTACTCATTATTATACTTCAACAAAACAGAGACTCAAGAAACAGAATTAATTACGAATATTTTCGAGATAACGACAGAGTAAATAAACATGAAACAATCGACAATCACACCAGCGATATATATTGAACCATCACAGGTTAGCCACAACACATACTTTATCTCACATCACTAAAATGTACCTGATGAACACGGACGTTAATAATAACACCATTTGACAGCAGTTTAACAGTGCCACAGTGGGTCACGCCAATGCAGAACACATTTAAAAAAAAATTTAAAAATGGTTGTAGTCTTCGGAATTGAATAAATTATACATCTATTAAAAGGTAATAGTCTGCAGATTCAGAAAACGCAAAAAAGTAAAAATTGAACTTTTCATGATTTTGAGCCTTTCCGGAGCCCCTTAGCCTATTCCCTTCCAAACCTCTAGTAATCCCTATAAATTTAACTTTTATTAAATATTTATGAACTTTTACTGATGATAGTAATTTATGTGCTGTAAGTTGCAAAAATAAAAAAAACAAAAGATTTGTGAGTTAGAGACAGTTGGCCCCAGCGCCAATCATCGCGTTCTTCCAGTGTATTAGTTAATAAAAATGAAAATCTGTTACGCATTGTTTTGTAAAGTAATATCTTTTTGTAAAACATTATAAAGTGGTTTCCATGTCTACCAATGAAATTGTTTCATAAGATGTAATGATGAAAATTGTGGCTGCAAACAATCTGCAGCGCGTACCACGTATCCAGTGATGCCTGGCGGTTAGTCAAAACATGGCTTCCAAAATTTTCTCTTGGTAGCAGTTTGCACTTGTCTCGTGATCGAGAATGTTGATGTGATACAATGTATTTAATTAATAGTCTTATACGGCTGACATAGCACTGGTAAACTAGGAGCCATATTCTTCTCGTTGTAATATGTCTCTTATCAGCGGTGAAATGTATCACATTTTCATATCTTCTGATACCAGTTTTATTTTGTATTTTGTAGCCTTTGAAAATGACATAAGGTCGAAATGCGTAAGGTTGTTGGAAAAATATAAGTGTGCTCAAGACATACGAAAAGTTATCAAAAATGCAAAAACTGTTAGACTGCAAGTTTGTTACATATACAGGATGTTACAAAAAGGTACGGCCAAACTTTCAGGAAACATTCCTCACACACAAAGAAAGAAAATATGTTATGTGGACATGTGTCCGGAAACGCTTACTTTCCATGTTAGAGCTCATTTTATTACTTCTCTTCAAATCACATTAATCATGGAATGGAAACACACAGCAACAGAACGTACCAGCATGACTTCAAACACTTTGTTACAGGAAATGTTCAAAATGTCCTCCGTTAGCGAGGATACATGCATCCATCCTCCGTCGCATGGAATCGCTGATGCGTTGATGCAGCCCTGGAGAATGGCGTATTGTATCACAGCCGTCCACAATACGAACACCAGGAGTCTCTACATTTGATACCGGGGTTGCGTAGACAAGGGCTATCAAATGCCCCCATAAATGAAAGGCAAGAGGGTTGAGGTCAGGGGAGCGTGGAGGCCATGGAATTGGTCCGCCTCTACCAATCCATCGGTCACCGAATCTGTTGTTGACAAGCGTACGAATACTTCGACTGAATTGTGCAGGAGCTCCTTCGTGCATGAACCACATCTTGTGTAGTACTTGTAAAGGCACATGTTCTAGCAGCACAGGTAGAGTATCCCGTATGAAATCATGATAACGTGCTCCATTGAGCGTAGGTGGAAGAACATGGGGCCCAATCAAGACATCACCATCAATGCGTGCCCAAACGTTCACAGAAAATCTGTGTTGATGACGTGATTGCACAACTGCGTACGGATTCTCGTCAGCCCACACATGTTGATTGTGAAAATTTACAATTTGATCACCTTGGAATGAAGCCTCATCCGTAAAGAGAACATTTGCACTGAAATGAGGATTGACTCATTGTTGGATGAACCATTCGCAGAAGTGTACCCGTGGAGGCCAATCAGCTGCTGATAGTGCCTGCACACGCTGTACATGGTACGGAAACAATTGGTTCTCCCGTAGCACTGTCCATACAGTGACGTGGTCAACGTTACCTTGTACAGCAGCAACTTCTCTGACGCTGACATTAGGGTTATCCTCAACTGCACGAAGAATTGCCTCGTCCATTGCAGGTGTCCTCGTCGTTCTAAGTCTTCCCCAGTCGCGAGTCATAGGTTGGAATGTTCCGTGCTCCCTAAGACGTCGATCAATTGCTTCGAACGTCTTCCTCTCGGGAGACCGTTTAGATTAGATTACATTAGATTAGTTTTTCGTTCCATAGATCCGTGTTGAGGAGATCCTCGTGGATGTGGAACATGTCACTTTTTTTAAGCTGAAATAACAATACTAATAGTATGAATAGATACATCATTTGTTTCTTTTAAAAAATTCCTCAATGGAGTAGAAGGAGTTGGCCACTAGTAAGTCTTTCAGGCTCCTTTGAAACTGATCTTTATTTGTAACAAAAATTTTTATGTTTGCTGGCAAATTATTGAAGATGAGTGTTCCTGAGTAGTGGACCCCTTTTTGAGCTAAAGTAAGTGCTTTTAAGTCCTTGTGCAGATCATTTTTGTTCCTGGTATTGTATGTTTGAACTGAGCTGTTTGTTGGAAAAAGAGATATATTATTTAGGACAAATTTCATTAAGGAGTAAATATACTGAGAGGCAGTAGTTAGTATATCCAGTTCTTTGAAGACTTTTCTACAAGACGTCCGTGAATTTACTCCACAAATAATACGTATTACACGCTTTTGGACTCTGAAAACTTTTGTTTGACTTGACGAGTTACCCCAAAATATTATACCATATGACATTATGGAATGAAAGTAGGCAAAGTATGCAAGCTTTCTCACTTTTATGTCGCCTATGTCTGCTAACACTCGAATTGCAAATAAAGACTTGTTAAGGCATTTCTGCAGTTCTGTGGTGTGCTCCTCCCAACTGAATTTATTATCAAGTTGTAATCCCAGGAATTTAAGACTGTCAACCTCTTCTATCTGCTCTTCTTCGTACTTTATGCATATGCTGGGTGGAAACCTCTTACATGTTCTGAATTGCATATAATGAGTCTTTTCGTAGTTTAATGTCAGTGAGTTGGCTTTAAACCATTTATTAATATCCATGAAAATATCATTAGCAGATCTTTCTAGAACTACACTCAACATAATATTTATTGCAATACTTGTGTCATCTGCAAACAAAACGAACTCTGTTTCTGGCAGTGTAACTGATGAGATATCATTAATGTACACAAGAAAAAGCAATGGCCCTAAGATGGATCCTTGTGGGACACCACATGTAATTTCTTCCTATTCTGATGATGACTGATGACTTAATTCACTAGTCCCTTGCACTGACACCCTTTGTTTCCTGTTAGCGAGGTACGACCTGAACCATTTTGCAGCACTGCCCATGACACTATAGAATTCTAATTTATTTAAAAGGATGTTGTGGTTTAGACAATCGAATGCCTTTGACAAATCACAGAAAATACCTGCTGCTTGTAACTTGTTATTTAATGAATTAAGTACATTTTCACTGTAGGTGTAAATAGCCTTTTCGATACCAGAACCCTTCAGAAATCCAAACTGTGTTCTAGATAATGTTATTTGTGGTCAGATGGTTGAGAAGCTGCCTGTACATTAGTTTTTCTAAAATTTTTGAGAATGCTGGCAAAAGTGAAATCGGTCTGTAGTTTGATGGCATCTATTTATCCCCTTTCTTGAATAGAGGCTAAACATCTGTATATTTCAGCCAGTCAGGAAATGTCGCAGTTATAATTGACTGGTTACACAAGTAACTTAGAATTGTACTAAACTCACAAGAACAAGCCTTAATTAAGTTTGTTGATATTTCATCATAACCACTAGAATGCTTTGTTTTTAAAGATTTTATTATGGAAGTAATTTCTTTTGGTGAAGTGAGTGACATATTCATGTACCTGAAGCTATTTGTAAAGGCTAGTTTCAGACATTCAAAGGCATTATTTACTGATCCTGACAATCCCATTCTATCAGTAACGGATTTAAAGTACTTGTTAAATAGATTTGCCACACTATGCCCATCGGTTACTAATGTGTCATCTACCCTTAATGCTATTTGCTCCTGTTCCTTTCTGGTTCTACCAGTTTCCTCTTTCACTATATCCCATATTGTTTTTATTTTGTTCCTTGACATTGCTATCTTCTTCTCGTAGTGCATTTGTTTAGATGTCTGAATTACTTTTTTTTTAATATTTTACAGTATTCCTTGTATTTAGCTAAATCATCAGCATTGGAGCTATTCTTGGTCGACAGATACATTTTCCTTTTTGTCTTACAGGAAATCTTTATTCCTTGTGTAATCCATGGTTTTATTATGGACTTCTGTTTAATTTGAGTAACTTTTAGAGGAAAACAGTTTTCAAACATGGTACTGACATTGTTCATGAATGTGTTATATTTTTCATTCATGTCATGAGCACTATAAACATCTTTCCAGTTCATATCTTTGAGCAGTTTTCTAAAACACTCAATTTTTGGTTGATTGAATACTCTCCTGTACTCGGATTTAGCAGTCTTGATAATCTGCTTAGAATTTACATCTAAAACAAGGAGCTGCATGTCGTGATCTGATAGTCCATTTATTACAGGTTTTGTGATATGATTTTGTTCCTTTGATTTGTCTATAAAAATGTTATCAATGACTGTCCTTGAGGATTTAGTGATCCTAGTTGGAAAGTTTACAGTGTGAGTTAGATTGAAAGACAACATTACTAACTGCAGTAAATGTTTACTTGAAGATTGCATTAGAAAATCTGTATTAAAGTCACCAGCAATCAAAATTTCTTAGTTTCTTCCTGTTAAATAACCCAAAAGAGCGTCTAGATGATTTATGAATAGATTATAATTTCCTGCAGGTGCTCTGTAAATAGTTACTATTATATAGGATCTGTTATGGAACTCTACTTCTGTTGCACATGTTTCTAGATGCTGCTCTAAACAGAATTTATTAATGTCAATGTTCTTGAATTTATGGCTGTTTTTAATAAATGTGGCAACTCCACCTCCATCCATATCTACTATGCAGAAGTAGGAAGCTAGCTCAAATCCTGAAATGTCTAATATATCTATACCAGTGGTCACTTGATGTTCAGAGAGGCAGATTATGTCAATTTGGTTAGATGAATTCATTTCATCGATAAAAATGAGTAGTTCATCAACTTTATTTCTGAATCCCGGAATGTTCTGGTGTAATAAAGATAATTGATGCTGCATACTAATGGGATTCTAACTGCTTTGGTGAAGATGAACTGGCAGTTTCTGATTACTTTCTGTTAAACATTGTTTAAATGGAGGCTGTATGCTAAAATCTGACTCCTGTTCATCTGTTTTCTCAAACTGAGTGTGTCTGCCAATCTCTCTTAAAACTCGTTTTCTATCGCCCTTCCCTATCCTAAAAAAGGCATCCCTCTGACACCTGTGACCACTGGTATTTTACCACTTGTGACAGTGTCCCCCCTTAAGTTTTCTGCAATCAACCCAGACAGTTTTCCCTTCCCCTTCCTATTGAGGTGAAGGCCATGCCTAGTGTAGTCCCACCTATCAATAGCATCCACAGGAATCTAACCAATATTGGACCCTATATCCGTCCCAAGCAGCCACTCCAAGTTCACCCTCCCTACAGAAGAGTTCAAATGAGGCCGATCATGGCGTCTCAACACAGACACAAATCCCACACTCGTATGCTTCGTTGATGTTGCTATCTTCACCAGGTCACTCTCTATAGGATATTCAGAGTCTCTGTCAATGCTATTTCCCGGACCACCCACTACAGCCACGGCATCCTCCTTCGTGAAATCCTTGCATGAAGAACCTATATCCTATGTTACCTGACCGAGATCTGCACTAGGCTTGAAAAAGTTTGTGACCTGGTACTCTGGACCTAGATTTTCCTGCAGTAGTTGGCCAACACCTCTACCATGGGATCTACCTAACAACAGAACTTTCTTTCTCTTCACAAATTTCCCTACCTTCTTCAAGTCCTTGAAAGCTTGTTGTGCCCTTTCTACAGCTTTGGCTACATGAGGCTCATCCGATTCTGACTGAGGCAACAGGTCAAATCTATTTTCAAGATTTATCACAAAGCTGTCTGATGCTCTCCTTTGCCTGTTTCCCTTGCCACTTCCCACCTCTGTTCACCCTTCTCCCTCTTTAACCTGTCCAGATCCTCCCTTGCCTTGTCTAGGTCAGCTTGAAGAGCTGCAATTTTCCCTTCCTGTTCCAGTATTTTCCTATCTCTACTGCAGATCCTACAATACCACTGGTGAGCCTCATTTATGCCCCCATTTCCCACGCCACTACATTCGCCCCAATGAAAGAAACTACAGCACCCATCACACCAGACCCCGGAACTAGCGATCCTACGGCATGTCACACACTTCTCACTCATGGCAAAAACAGAAATCGTATAAACTGATTTAAGTACTGACTAATACGTAAACAAAGGACCCTAGAAACTATTCAGGCAGATATGAATAAATTGAAAGAGTAATGAATAAAAAAACTGGTGATTACATATAAGTTTAAGTCACTGTTTACTTACGATACGCACGCGTGAAATTAAGCCTAAAATATTTGCTATAGGGGCGAGAAGGAAAATAAACTTCTTACCCCATTTAATCTTATTTAACACTTCACTAACACTTCCACTAATGCAACAACACTTATAATATATTTACACCAACTGGAAACGTTTACCTATAAGTTTAATTCACTGCTTACTTACGATTCGCGCGCGTGAAATCAGGCCTAGGGTTCGTGCTACAGGCGCGAGAAGAAAAATACGCTTCTTACACCGTTTAATCTCGATTCCCGGCGGGGTCAGGAATTTTTCCTGCCTCGAGATGACTGGGTGTTGTTGTGTCGTCTTCATCATATCATTCATCCCCATTACGGTCGGAGGAAGGCAACGGCAAACCACCTCCATTAGGACCTTGCCTAGTAAGGCGGTGCGGGTCTCCCGCATCGTTCCCCTACGCTCTGTAAAGAAGCATGGGACTTCATTTCACACATTCACAACACTTCCACTAATTTAACAACACTTATATTATATTTATAACACCTGTAGAGGTTTGGAAATCTGACGTTCTGGAAATCTGTCTCGATACAAACGTACCGCGCCACGGCTATTGCCCCGTGCGAATCCATACATCAAATGGGCGTCTGCCAACTCCGCATTTCTAAACATTGCACTGACTGCAAAACCACGTTCGTGATGAACACTAACCTGTTGATGCTACGTACTGATGTGCTTGATGCTAGTACTGTAGAGCAATGAGTCGCATGTCAACACAAGCACCGAAGTCAACATTACCTTCCTTCAATTGGGCCAACTGGCGGTGAATCGAGGAAGTACAGTACATACTGACGAAACTAAAATGAGCTCTAACATGGAAATTAAGCGTTTCCGAACACATGTCCACATAACATCTTTTCTTTATTTGTGTGTGAGGAATGTTTCCTGAAAGTTTGGCCGTACCTTTTTGTAACACCCTGTATAAGCTTATGTAGGCTAGCTGGCCGGACTGACAGTTATGTATTTGCGCTAATACGATTAACCAAACAAACAAAGATAAAGCTCTCACGTCCATCGTTTGTAGAACTCTCCTGCTTGTAGGTTATCCGACGTATTAGCCATTCTTTCCTTGAGACGTTTCGCCGGCAGCTGTGGCCGAGCGCTTGTAGGCGCTTCAGTCCGGAACCTCTCTGCTGCTACGGTCGCAGATTCGAATCCTGCATCGGGCATGGATGTGCGTGATGTCCTTAGGTTAGTTAGGTTTAAGTAGTTCTAAGTCTAAGGGACTGATGACCTCAGATGTTAAGTCCTATAGTGCTTAGATCCATTTGAACCTTGAGACGTTTAGCCAGCCTGAGTAGCTAGAATTTTCAAGTGTCTTCTCTCAATGATTGCTCTGATGGTTTACACTTCAACATATTTACATTTTCTCTCCGCGATTCCCTGACTGGCTGACTTTCATCCTGTATGATTGGTTAGGCTCAGGGTTATCAGTTGCCGTTCTACATTTAATTTTGTTCATGGTTGCTTTCGTCAATATTGAAGCCCATACATCTTTAATTCGTAATATTTCCTCTTTAGTTTGAAGGCAGTTGTTACGCTTATGTACCTCAGTGGCTTTTCTAGTTTGACGTGAGTGATGTCCCGTTTTGTTTGCTAGGAGTCGAGTCTCATTGAACTACACAGATGAGTGGAAACATCATGAGCACCCACTTAGTAGCTTTTTTGTCCGTCTTTGGAAAGAAATATATCATGGATTCTCCGTATCACGGATCCGACAGTTTGTTAGTAGGTTTGTGGAGGTATATAGCATTATATGTCTACGCACTGGTCATGTAATTCACGTAAATAACGGGTCGTTGATTGGCGTACGCGGTGATGGCAAGTAATTACTTGGCAAGTGGTTGTCGCAAGCGTTTCCACTTCCCTTTTTTTCTCTTCGCAGGTATTAGCCTGCTTCCTCACTTTAATATCTACTTCGGACACTAAAGCCTTTAAAGTTTCCACCTTCTGTTGATCCTCTTTTTTCACTAATTGAATTTGTTCCGTCACCTTATTCTCGATGATCGGAGCAACTGCTTCTCCTACACTTTTCTCGATTCTGCTAATTTCGGATTAAAAACGAGTATTTATGCTCGCAATTTCCGCCTGAACGCCTATCATTTCCTGTTTAAGATTACCGATATCGGTATTAATCACAACAATATCTTCTTTGATTTTATCATCTTTTGTGCTAACAACTCCAACATTGTTGTTAACAACATTAATAGCTTTGTTCTGAATGTCTAGCTTTCGTTCAATTTTTTCAGACTGAGATTCTTGCTTGGCAGCCTGAGCTTCTTGCTTGGCAGACAGAGCTTTAATTTCTGCCGATTGACTCTTGATTTCGTTAATCAAAATATTCAATAAATCAGTTAAATTGCCGAAAACTACCGGTTTTACTTCCGTAGCGGCTTCCTCTTTAATTGTCCCCCCGTATTCGTCATCAAGGGATTCAGATTTGATTTTCACTTCCGATTCCGAAACATTTTCTAAAGTTTGGAATTCCATTTCTGCTCTTTGTTGCGTTTCGGTGGTCGCGTCTTTCATGCTAGCCGCTTGCCCCTGAACAATGGGTACCGCGGTGCGCGTTTCCCACTGTTCGACCGATTGTTCCGTACCCAAGTCTAACAAATTTTGGCAATTGTTGTCTTCACTCATTTTAATAATTTTCAATATAAATGCCAAATCTCAAAGTTACTCCCACTACTTATTCTCGCTGACGTAAAGACCTGTTCGTAACAAGTACTTTGTTACGAGATTTGCACAATGCAAAATTCGTGTTCAGAACAATCTCAAATCTGAAGATTGTCCTGTCATGGTCGCCACGTGTAACCTCCCCCTCACTTATCGACCTTAATGACAGTGAAAAATTAAACCGCGTGTACCTAATGGAAATTTGGGAAAAGCAATCGTCACCGAAGTTAATCTGTCGGTAAAGAGGGAGGAAAGGGTTGCATCTAAATGAAAGGAAAAATGGAAATGAAACTGGTGGAAATTAATTTTGAAAAGGGGTAAAGTTAATAAAGAAGGTAAATGTGCGGCCATTACGTTAACAATTAACTAGCGGTAATTAGATATTTGAGATTTGGGGGAAATTACGGTCGCCAGTCCTGTGGACAATTACTATAGTAACTGAAAAAGAAAGGTTATTACACATATAATGAGCACTAGAAGTGTGGCAACTGAAGGTTGACACGTGTAGTGTGAAAACTGAAAGTTTGTCAGAACTAATAAATTTCGCTACACTCTGACTTAATTTAACAAAATAATTAATAAAACTGGAAAATCGAAAGTTAATTTAGTGACTGAAGTTAATAGTGAGCTTTGTTTCTGAAGCACATCGAAATTCAGTAAAATACGGTTATTCTTGGACTACCTCAACAATCATTTCAAAAGCTACTTGAATCTACGCAATTTAGAAATAAGAGTTTAACTTTGAACTTGAATTAAATGATTCTGAACAATTAACAATAGTAAAATTTAGTACGTACCAAGCTGAACTGCAGTCACAGGTAAGCTAAAATACGGTAACAAAACTCGCACTCTTAATTTGTGCTTGTGCAATCTAAATATTGTAGCCAGCTATGAATACCTCAACTGAACTTTGAAATTGAAGCAGTGAAATCGAATGATGCTGGCGTTTGAATTTCAACGACACTCGGGCTCATTTCGGAAAAGGAAGGGACCCTGCTTGGCAATGCAATTGGGACAATGAGCAACAAAGGTTCATGCTAACAAGGGAACCTCCCCATCGCACCCCCCTCAGATTTAGTTATAAGTTGGCACAGTGGATATGCCTTGAAAAACTGAACACAGATCAATTGAGAAAACAGGAAGAAGTTGTGTGGAACTGTGAAAAAATAAGCAAAATATACAAACTGAGTAGTTCATGGGAAGATAGGCAACATCAAGGACACTGGAAACCCAGGAGCGCCGTGGTCTCGTGGTAACGTGAGCAGATGGAGAACGAAAGGTCCTTGGTTCAAATCTTCCATCGAGTGAAAAGTTTAATTTTTTATTTTCAGTTTATGTGACAAACTCTTATGTTTTCATCACTTTTTTGGGAGTGATTATCACATCCACAAGAAAACCTAAATCGGGCATGGTAGAGGAATCTTTTTACCCATTCGCCAAGTGTACAAGTTAGGTGGGTCAACAACATATTCCTGTAATGTGACGCACATGCCGTCACCAGTGTCGTATAGAATATATCAGATGTGTTTTCCTGTGGAGGAATCGGTTGACCTATGACCTTGCGATCAAATGTTTTCGGTTCCCCTTTCGTCTACTAATCGCACGGTTTTGCGATGCGGTCGCAAAACACAGACACTAAACTTATTACAGTGAACAGAGACGTCAATGAAAGAACGGACAGATAATAACTATGCAAAAATAAAGAAAGTAAAATTTTACTCTAGGGAAGACTTGAACGAAGGTCCTCTACTTCCGCAGCTGCTCGCGCTACCACGGGTACACGGCGCTCGTGAGCTTACGTCTTCCTTGATGTTCCCTGTGTGTCCCATGGACTACACAGTTTGTATATTCTGCTTATTTTTTCACATTTACACACAACTTCTTCCTGTTTTCTCAATTGATCTGTGTTCAGTTTATCAAGGCCTATCCACTGTGCCAACTTATAACTAAATCTGAGGGGGGTGCGATGGGGAGGTTCCCTTGTAAGTTGCTGTAATTTTGTGATGCAACAATTTTAAAAGTTTGAAAAGCTGAGGTCTGCCATACAGTTCTAAAACTTTACGTGCTTCCAGTCTTCCTTGTTGGCTGATTAAAGGTTTGAAACCGTCGATCGAGGAGGTGGCGACAGTCACTCATTGTCGGCCGTCGCTGTTGCAGAAGCTGGATGTTGGCGCGCCTTCTTCTCGACACGGTCACCAGACGAAACGGGCTCTTGATGTGCGCCAGCTAATGCTTCCTGTCCGCGACACCATGTCAGAAAGTATCATTGCAAGTCGAGCGCAATTACACTGCTGGCCACCGTAAATGCAACACCAAGAAAGACAAGAGGTTCAAATGGCTCTGAGCACTATGGGACTCAACTGCTGAGGTCATTAGTCCCCAAGACAAGAGGTAGCACAACAAAATTTATTTCGTAGATAACATGTTGACCAAGTATCAAATGATTACGTTTACAGACGTCTGTGACATGTGGTTCCTGCCAGAATCAGTAGCCAGAGTAGCCGCCATTGTTGGAGATCACCGCTGCCACACGTCTCGGCATTGAGTCAAAGAGACGTTGGATGTGTTCCTGGGGTACAGCAGCCCAAGCAGCTTCCACACATTGCCAAAGATCATCTGGTGTGGCAGCTGGGGATGTAATCTGGGTCACTCGTTGAGCAACCATGAACCACATGTTTTCTATCGGCGAAAGATCCGGAGAGCGAGCCGGCCAGGGAAGCAATTCAATCTGGTTATTGACGAAGAACCTTTGGACAATGCGTGCCACGTGTGGTCGCGCATTATCCTGTTGAAATATGGCTGTGACCTAGCCCTGAAGGTAAGGAAGGACAACTGGCTCCAGCACCTCGGATATGTAGCGCCGGCTATTTAAAGTACCGGCAATGCGTACTAGAGGCGTGCGAGAGTAATATCCAATTCCGCCCCATACCATAATACCCGGTGCAAGACCAGTGTGGCGGTGCATAATGCAGCTGTCCAGCATCCTCTCTCCACGGTGTCTCCACACTCGAATCCGACCATCGTGGTGCTGCAGACAGAAGCGTGCCTCGTCAGTAAAGACAACGTCATTCCATTCTGCCGTCCACATCCGTCTGTCATCACACCATTGGCGACGGAGACGTCTGTGGTTCTGCGTCAATGGTTGACGAAGCGATGGACGTCTTGCGGACAGACCACTCTGCTGTAAACGGCGTCGAATGGTACGCGCAGACACTGGATGATGCGTTACAGACGCAATGTGCTGTGCTATGGTTCGGGATGTCACTGAGCGATCCGTCACTGCCATGCGCACAATTTGCCTATCAGCACGTGCAGTGGTGCACCGAGGTGAATGCGATCGACCACGTCGGCCTGTCGTACCTTCCTGCATCCAACGGTCACATATCCGCATTACAGTTGTTTGGTTTCGTCCAACACGACTAGCGATTTCTCTGTATGATAATCCACAATCTCGGTAAGCCACTATCCTTCCTCTGTCGAACTCGGATACTTGATCAAAAGATGTTGGCTGTTGTCTACGAGGCATAACTGATCGTCTTGTGAAACAACCACAAGGTAAACACACGTGCCGAACGTACACTCGTCGAAATCGCCAAGCCTTAAATGGCGCTATGAGGTGGCGCCACAGGCGCGCGTGATGTGCGTCTGCGCTGAAATTCTAATCAGTTGCATATCTCATCGCTGCAAACTCATGGTGTAAATTTCACTTGATTCGGATGCTTCCTTCAGGGTGTTGCATTTACGGTGGCCAGCAGTGTACATGCTGCCAAACCCCGAAAGCGCGGCAACTCGCGGGAGCTTCACACAACACACCTGCTCCACTGCACCACCCCAGCCAGACTCCCTCTCTGCTCAGCCCGCGCTCCACATGGCAGAGTTAACACTACCAAATATCCTAAACACTTTGGTTCTCCACACGACCTATCGATGTAATGGTTAGATAGCATAGTTTTCCCTAGGCCGGACACAGCGTAAAAATACAAATAATCTTTACACAACAAACCAATTATACATCGACATAAATGCATATATATATATATATATATATATATATATATATATATATATACAAATAGTAAAACAATTACACAGAAACGTCATATGTTCAGGTAACAAAATAAGGAAAAAAATTTATATTACAATAGATGGAAATAGAGGATATGCATTTCCGGCGTTACAGAGCAAAATAACTGATGATGGTCGAAGTAGAGAGGATATAAAATGTAGATTGGCAATGGCAAGGAAAGCGTTTCTGAAGAAGAGAAATTTGTTAACATCGAGTATAGATTTAAGAGTCAGGAAGTCGTATCTGAAAGTATTTGTATGGAGTGTAGCCATGCATGGAAGTGAAACATGGACGATAAATAGTTTGGACAAGAAGAGAATAGATGCTTTCGAAATGTGGTGCTACAGAAGAATGCTGAAGATTAGGTGGGTAGATCACATAACTAATGAGGAGGTATTGAATAGAATTGGGGAGAAGAGGAGTTTGTGGCACAACTTGACTAGAAGAAGGGATCGGTTGGTAGGACGTGTTGTGATGCATCAAGGGATCACCAATTTAGTATTGGAGGGAAGCGTGGAGGGTAAAAATCGTAGAGGGAGAGATAGAGATGAATACACTAAGCAGATTCAGAAGGATGTAGGTTGCAGTAGGTACTGGGAGATGAAGCAGCTTGCACAGGATAGAGTAGCTTGGAGAGCTGCATCAAACCAGTCTCAGGACTGAAGACCACAACAACAACAACATCTTCAGTAGGGTGATCCCATGTCAGCGTGTGCTCCGCTTACATGCTTTTGTTACAGCCTCACTTGACCGCAGGGCCACGAGGCGGCACCCAACGTCGCGGTGGACGCTGGTCATAACGTTTTTGGTTATCAGCGTATTTTGTATTGTCAAAATTACTCTAAACGTTTCCGGGCGCAGATGAGTTTTCAGTTTGTTCTAATAGACTGTTTCTTTTCCATTCATCACCTCTCGCGTTAACTGATCTTTTAGTCACCGAAATTTGGACTTTTCGCAAGAACATGGTAAACTTTATGTTTCAAATGGACTATACTTATCTTTTAGAGAGGTAGAAACTGAATGGTCTTTAAGTGGGTTTCAAGATAGTTCTAATTTTGAACAAGTGAGTGACAGTCTTGGTGTAAGTGCCAAATAAGCTGTGCCTATGTTTCGAATACACTATTTCTGTTGCTCGAAGAGTCTATGGGTGTACTGCCGGTCCATAGTGTCCAACGGGCACAATATTTCGGCGATCAGACAGGTCGCCATCGTCAAGTACGCTGACGAACTGAGCTCCTGATGGCAGGCGGCCGTCTTAAATCCCCTCCCCCTTGTATACGAGGTGCGGCTAGAAGAAAACCGGACTGATGCTGGAAAAAACATTTATTTACAATTATTTACAATTTCATGTTATCTCCTTCAATGTGCTCTCCTCCTCGGTCTCTACACCGCTCCATACGAATTTTCCACTGTTCATAGGAATGCTGCAGATCATTTTCGGTAAGTCCATACATTACTTCCGTCGCTTTTTCTTTTACTGCTTCAACAGTCTCAAATCTAGTTCCTTTCAAAGCTGACTTGACTTTAGGGAAAAGAAAAAAGTCACAGGGGGCCAAATCAGGTGAGTAGGGTGGATGATCTAAGATGGGAATGTTGTGTTTTGCCAAAAACGTCTTCACTGACAACGCACTGTGAGCTGAGGCATTGTCTTGGTGAAGCATCCATGACTTTTTTCTCCACAAATCGTTCCGTTTTCTCCGTACTCGCTCACGTAGGGTAGCCAGGACGCTAATGTAGTAATGCTGATTCACTGTTTGTCCCTCTGGTACCCAATCAATGTGCACAATCCCTTTGATGTCAAAAAAAAAAAAACAATCATCATTGCCTTGAATTTCGATTTTGACATTCGTGCTTTTTTTTGTCGTGGAGAACCAGGAGTTTTCCAATGCATCGATTGGCGTTTAGTTTCGGGATCGTAAGTATAAAACCACGATTCATCGCAAGTAATAACATTTTGTAAGAAGGTGGGATCACTTTCAATGTTTTCCAGGGTGTCAGAACAAATCATTCTTCGGCGTTCCTTCTGTTCAATTGTGAGACACTTTGGAACCATTTTTGAACACACTTTGTTCCTGTTGAAACTTTCATGAAGAATCTGACTAACACTTTCCTTGTCAACTCCTGTTAACTCAGACACTGCTCTGATTGTTAAACGGCGATCTTGTCGAACAAGTTTACCGATTTTTTCAATGTTTGCATCAGTTTTTGCTGACAATGGTCTGCCAGTGCGAGTGTCATCACTGGTGTCTTCGCGGCCATCTTTAAATCGTTTAAACCACTCAAACACTTGTGTTCGCGATAAACAATCATCGCCGTACACTTGTTGTAACATTACAAACGTTTCACTTGCAGATTTTCCTAGTTTCAAACAAAATTTGATGTTAACACGCTGTTCTTTCTGTACACTCAACATTTTCCGACGCATAGACAAAACGTCAACTACTTAAAACAGACGCCACGGGCAGACTGAGTGCAGGAGGCAGATGAAACTCGAGCAGTAGGCGGTGCGAGAGTCACGTGACAGGCCACGCGACTTTCAGCCTTATTGCATTCGTTTTATTGTTTCACTAGTACTAGTCCGGTATTTTTCTAGCCACACCTCGTACAATTAGGGACACGATGGCGCGCGTGCGGGCGGCGCCTGATGGCCTCAGCAAATTCATGGCCCTCGCTGAGGGTGCTATGTCATTATTTGATTCTTTTAATGGATCCCCCTAGATCCAGAAAACTAACAGTATTAAACTTTAACGCAAATGGCGTAAAACCACAAAGGCAGATACTAGAAGAATTTCTCGACCGGCACGACATCGGTGTTGCGTGCCTGACTGTGACCCACCGTAAGCCCGAGGACCGCTTCTGCGTCCGCAACTATACCATACATAGAGCCGACGGCGTAGGCCGCGCGCGTGGCGGAGTGGCGATCCTCGTGAAAGGCAGACGCTGCTTTCGCAACGTCGACTTACCCCAGACACGCAGCATCGAGGCGGCCGGTATAGAAATCAAAATTAGAAACTCGTCATACATAGTAATTTCCGTGTACCACTCCCCAGCCACCACTATACTGGAACAGGACCTTCAGGCTCTGCTAGGTACTGGCGTTCGTGTAATTGTGGGAGGGGACCTCAATTCGAAGCATAGGGCCTTTGGCTGCCGCGCCGAGAACAGTAGTGGCGTGAGGTTGCTTAAGCCGTCGGCACACGGAACGTGCATCCGAACGTTGAGCGTTGAGCGTGCCGAGTTTCTGACGTCATAGCGTGGAATAGCACGGTCGGGAGTCTTTCCGAACGTGCAGAGCAATATCGGGCATGTCAGATATTCTGAGCGTGCGTCTGAGCGTTGACCAATGAGATGGCCAAACGCCACCTACGTCACACGACGCCGTCTCCCTTCAGCACAGAATTGTGAGGCGCCATACTGGCATTCATTTCAAGCCTATATGTATATATATGCCGTTTCTGAGCACCAACAAATTGAGAATCACTGGAGAACTCGTTATTACTTGTGTGATTCGTTCTAATAAAATAACGAGAAACATCATATCCGTGGCAAAAGAATTATTCTAAATTGCGTATTATGAGAGTAGGTTGCCGGCACGGTAGCTTAGCGTGTTCGGTCAGAGAGCCGGTTGGCCTCTGTAATAAAAAAACGGAGTGGAACGATCAACCACCCAACCTGAACAGGATATCTTGCGACGTCCGCAACGACCAAACACAACGATCAAAAAAAAAAAAAAAAAAAAGAAAAGCGTGTTCGGTCAGAGGGTTAGCTGCCCTGTGTAATAAAAAAAACTGAGTTAATCGATCAACAACGAACTTAAACGGATGTCTTACGACGTCCGCCCCGAGCAGATGCAACGAACGAAAGCGAACAAAATGAGATAAAAAAAAAGCGTAATCAGTAGCGTCCCTGTGTGGTAAAGTGTTTTCATTTGGGCGGTGGTTCGCGTCTTAACACTTCCAATGATTTTTTTTCCTAACTTTTGCGTATTTATTAGGTCTGATATTTTATTATTAGTTTAATATAAGTATATAATATTTGCTGTTATGGAAATCGCCTTTTTTTGACTTTGTTCGATTGGTTTAATCTACAGGACAGCTTGCGCTACTGGTATAAAGATATTTTGCTCCTTTTTTTTACGCTTCCTAATTCACATGTTACAATGATTCTGCTACTGGGTAGGAACAGTGATCAAGTAAGACTGACCTTGGGGTTTCATTAAAATGTGGGAGTGATGAAATGTTTATCTTGTGCGGAGAAGTATTCAAAATTTGTACCACACTGTTTGTAATGGAACTTTTATAAGCCTGTGTCTTTATTGATTGGACATGGTACTATCCATTTCGTGGACGACGGAGGAAACGTGTGTTTTAACAGAGCTAACGTGGGAATTTTAAGCGCGCCCGTTGAGTAAACAGTGAGGTTCACGAACTAGAAACATCACTCAACTGTCGCTGGAGTGCGTTGCGACCGCGTATACCACGCCGGAGCCCACGTACCGTATGCACGAGTCGCATCGTTCCTGAGCGTTGAGGAGCACGTTGAACTTGGCACGCTCAACGTTAACGTTCGACAGCACGGTCCGTGTGCCGACGGCTTTAGACTCGTCGAGGGGCGTGCCGCCCTCAGCGTCATCGCACCCGACGAGCCTGCGCACATCCCCGCAGACACGACAAGCAATCCGGACATCCTGGATATTTTCGTCGTAAAAAACTTCGCTCTCGATGCGACAGTCACTGTGCACCACGAGCTGAACTCCGATCATAATCCGGTCGTTCTGGACGTAGCCAGTGTCGAAGACGATGCCGGGAGGATGGCAAGAATAGAAGTAATAACAAACTGGGACCGATATACAGGGTGTTTCAAAAATGACCGGTATATTTGAAACGGCAATAAAAACTAAACGAGCAGCGATAGAAATACACCGTTTGTTGCAATATGCTTGGGACAACAGTACATTTTCAGGCAGACAAACTTTCGAAATTACAGTAGTTACAATTTTCAACAACAGATGGCGCTGCGGTCTGGGAAACTCTATAGTACGATATCTTCCACATATCCACCATGCGTAGCAATAATATGGCGTAGTCTCTGAATGAAATTACCCGAAACCTTTGACAACGTGTCTGGCGGAATGGCTTCACATGCAGATGAGATGTACTGCTTCAGCTGTTCAATTATTTCTGGATTCTGGCGGTACACCTGGTCTTTGACGTATCCCCACAGAAAGAAGTCACAGGGGCTCATGTCTGGCGAATAGGGAGGCCAATCCACGCCGCCTCCTGTATGTTTCGGATAGCCCAAAGCAATCACACGATCATCGAAATATTCATTCAGGAAATTAAAGACGTCGGCCGTGCGATGTGGCCGGGCACCATCTTGCATAAACCACGAGGTGTTCGAAGTGTCGCCTAAGGCAGTTTGTACCGCCACAAATTCACGAAGAATGTCCAGATAGCGTGATGCAGTAATCATTTCGGATCTGAAAAATGGGCCAATGATTCCTTTGGAAGAAATGGCGGCCCAGACCAGTACTTTTTGAGGATGCAGGGACGATGGGACTGCAACATGGGGCTTTTCAGTTCCCCATATGCGGCAGTTCTGTTTATTGACGAAGCCGTCCAGGTAAAAATAAGCTTCGTCAGTAAACCAAATGCTGCCCACATGCATATCGCCGTCATCAATCCTGTGCACTATATCGTTAGCGAATGTCTCTCGTGCAGCAATGGTAGCGGCGCTGAGGGGTTGCCGCGTTTGAATTTTGTATGGATAGAGGTGTAAACTCTGGCGCATGAGACGATACGTGGACGTTGGCGTCATTTGGACCGCAGCTGCAACACGGCGAACGGAAACCCGAGGCCGCTGTGGGATCACCTGCTGCACTAGCTGCGCGTTGCCCTCTGTGGTTGCCGTACGCGGTCGCCCTACCTTTCCAGCACGTTCATCCGTCACGTTCCCAGTCCGTTGAAATTTTTCAAACAGATCCTTTATTGTATCGCTTTTCGGTCCTTTGGTTACATTAAACCTCCGTTGAAAACTACGTCTTGTTGCAACAACACTGTGTTCTAGGCGGTGGAATTCCAACACCAGAAAAACCCTCTGTTCTAAGGAATAAACCATGCTGTCCACAGCACACTTGCACGTTGTGAACAGCACACGCTTACAGCAGAAAGACGACGTACATAATGGCGCACCCACAGACTGCGTTGTCTTCTATATCTTTCACATCACTTGCAGCGCCATCTGTTGTTGAAAATTGTAAC
Source organism: Schistocerca nitens (assembly GCF_023898315.1). NCBI lineage: Eukaryota > Metazoa > Arthropoda > Insecta > Orthoptera > Acrididae > Schistocerca > Schistocerca nitens. Next base: position 32,083,140 of record NC_064620.1, on the reverse strand, counting down.
TACTGTAATTTCGAAAGTTTGTCCGCCTGAAAATGTACTGTTGTCCCAAGCATATTGCAACAAACGGTGTATTTCTATCGCTGCTCGTTTAGTTTTTATTGCCGTTTCAAATATACCGATCATTTTTGAAACACCCTGTATTTGTCGTAAAAAACTTCTCTCTCGATGCGACAGTCACTGTGCACCACGAGCTGAACTCCGATCATAATCCGGTCGTTCTGGACATAGCCAGTGTCGAAGACGATGCCGGGAGGATGGCAAGAACAGAAGTAATAACAAACTGGGACCGATATAAATACCTGGTGGGTGAGCACGTGGAGGAAATCCCGCAGGTGGAGACGACAGAAGAAGTAGACAACGCGATAGCGAACTTCACAGACGTCCTCCACGCCCGTGCTCGCGCTACAAGCGTCAGGCTCACCACAGAGGCAGGCGCCAGGGACCTGCCCCCTGACGTCTGGGACCTCATAGTCGCCAAACGCAGGTTGCGCAAGCAGTGGCAGCGTCACCGCGACCCTGCTGACCGCCGCCTGCTGCGGAGGCTCGAGGACCAGGTGAAACTCCGACTGCAGGAGCACAGGAGCCGCTGCTGGGCGGAGATGTTACAAACCGCCGAAACAGACAGAAATAAACGCAAGATCCGGCAGGTAGCCCGGCAGCGGAAAGCCCCCACCAGAAAGAACAGGCCACTCCACGGCGAGGGACGGTCTAGCTTATGAAGACCAACAAAAGGCGGAAATAATGGCAAAATCACTAGAGTCACAGTTCCGAACTCACGTCATCGACGATGACGAGAGTGACAGGCAGGAAAGATTAGTCGTCGGACGAGTGACTCAGATAAGAAATTCGCACCCAAACACAGAATTCGTGCCCGTTAACGAGCCGACAATAAGTGCACTCATCAAGCGACAGGGAAACCACAAGGCTCCTGGCCCCGACCGCATCCGCACCCCACTCCTAAAGCACCTTCCGCCTCCCGCCATAACATTTCTGGCAAGCGTCTTCAACGCTTGCCTAAAACTCACCTACTTCCCCTCAGCGTGGAAAACTGCTAAGATAATCACCCTCCCCAAACCTAACAGAAACCTTCTCCTACCCGAAAGTTACAGACCAATTTCCTTACTGACTGGCATGAGTAAAATCCTTGAGCTGCTAATACAACCCTCCAGCAATTCCTTACTGACAACAACATCCTGTTGCCTGAACAGTTTGGATTCCGCGCTGAGCACTCCACAGTCCAACAATGCCTGCGCTTGGTAGAGCACTTTTGTCTGGCCAGGGCAAAGAGAGAATCCACAGGAGCAGTATTCCTGGACATAGAGAAAGCATTCGACCGCGTCTGGCACGATGGCCTAGTATTCAAACTAGATCACATAGGGTGCCCAGAACATATCATAAAGATCATTGACTCATCTCTTGCCGAGCGTCACTTCTTCGTAAGAAATGGGACAGGAACGAGCCAGATGCAACCGATTGCGGCCGGAGTACCGCAAGGTTCGGTTTTAGGTCCCGTCCTATACTCCATTTACACGAACGACATACCGAAGCAGGTCGGCGGAGAGATCGCTCTCTACGCCGATGACACTGCTATCTACAGGAGTAGCCGCAACCTTGACTTCATACGACGAAAGCTGCAAGCCCACCTCGACTCCATAACGCAATGGTGCAATTTATGGAAAATTAAAATCAATCCGAGTAAAACCCAGGTCATCACAACCAGGCTAAAACTCCCAGACCAACAACTAACAATTGGTGGTCGGGAACTAGCCTAGCGAAATTGCATCACCTACCTCGGGATGGAGATCGACAACCGCCTCACATGGAGACAACACATAAAGAAAGCGGCAAACAAGGGGTGCGCGCTCCTGTCCCAACTATACCCTCTTCTGAAGGGTGAAGGACTCACCTTGAAATGCAAAATGCTTCTCTGGCACCAACTCATGCTTCCGGTCATCTTGTACGGCTCGGAAGTGTGGTCAATGGCGTCAGACACCTCACTTGCAAGACTACAACGGCTACAAAATAAAACCTTCCGGGTAATCATAGGTGCTGACAGATACGCCCGCAACACACAAATCAGAGATTTCTTAGAACACCCCACCATCTATTCCCTCATAAAGGAAAAATCTGCAAAACTTTATGAGAGGACAAAAACACCGCCCCATCACCTCATTCGAAATTTAGGCTGCGAGCATCCAGACCTTCAACATAAGAGACCTAAACTAACCCTTACGCGCCAGTTTAGGGACATTTAAAACACACAAACACACACACAAAACAAACATTTACTCAAAAACACGCACACAAACCAAACCACCATCTTCATGAACACCCTAGCGCATTCCTAAAAGTCAGACGGGCACAGCCCAGTGGTACTTCAATACAAGAGTGCAAACAGAAGGCCTGTCCTCCCCCTGCGAGGCGTTCTCTACGCCGTCTGCGCCCGCGGCCACGCGTCGGCGGTCGGTGAGAGGCTGGCGTCGGCGTCTGTTGTGGCGTCGGTGTGATTGCCTCGTCCGCCCTAGTCGCCCGTTCGTTTTCTTTGCTGAGCGTCTTTTTAATTAGCCTCAATGCTGGTTCCCATGCCTTGCTAAGGCTATAGCCGCAATCTCTGTTGATGAATCCGTCCCTGGTACGAATTTCGATAGCCTCTCTAACGGCTCTGACCCAGTTCTTAGATGTCTGTGCCAAGACCCTGGTATGTTGGTAGACCATTTCGTGATTTTCGGACAAACAGTGCTCTATGCGACCGCCAAGTTGTTGGGGTACCGAAGTCGAGTGTGCCTCTAATATTCACGGCAACGATCTTCGATGGTGCTCACTGTCTGTCCGATATAAGTCTTCCCTCACTGACACGGGATCTGGTATTGCCGGCCTTCCGCAAACCGAAATCGCCTTTGACACTTCCCAATAATGCTCGTATTTTATCGGGTGGGCAAAAGACAGTTCCTTCCCGGTGTTTCCTCAATATTCGTCCTATCTTCCCCGATAGTGCGCTTGAATACGGTATACAGGCAGTGGCTATCTCTTCCTCCGTGACTTCTTCCTCCACACACTGTACTGTAGAGGTGAGGTGGAGAGCACGTCTGATTTGCTATTCTGAGTACAGTTTTGAGGTGTTCCAGCTCGTGGGGCAGACTCTCTACATCAGAGATGGAGAGCGCCCCGTGCACCAGTGTTTTTAGCACCCCATTCCTCTATGTAGGGTGGTGGCAGCTACGCGCATGCAAATACAGGTCGGTGTGCGTTTTTTTCCTGTATACCCCGTGGCCCAGGGCGCCATCCGCTCCTCTTTTGACCGTGACGTCCAGGAATGGTAATCTTCCTTCTGCTTCGGTCTCCATAGTGAATTTGATGTTAAGATGTATGGAGTTCATGTTTGTAAGGAAGTCTAGGAGCTTTTCCCTTCTATGGGGCCAAATCACGAGCGTGTCATCCACATAACGGAAAAAACAAATACACTCCTGGAAATGGAAAAAAGAACACATTGACACCGGTGTGTCAGACCCACCATACTTGCTCCGGACACTGCGAGAGGACTGTACAAGCAATGATCACACGCACGGCACAGCGGACACACCAGGAACCGCGGTGTTGGCCGTCGAATGGCGCTAGCTGCGCAGCGTTTGTGCACCGCCGCCGTCAGTGTCAGCCAGTTTGCCGTGGCATACGGAGCTCCATCGCAGTCTTTAACACTGGTAGCATGCCGCGACAGCGTGGACGTGAACCGTATGTGCAGTTGACGGACTTTGAGCGAGGGCGTATAGTGGGCATGCGGGAGGCCGGGTGGACGTACCGCCGAATTGCTCAACACGTGGGGCGTGAGGTCTCCACAGTACATCGATGTTGTCGCCAGTGGTCGGCGGAAGGTGCACGTGCCCGTCGACCTGGGACCGGACCGCAGCGACGCACGGATGCACGCCAAGACCGTAGGATCCTACGCAGTGCCGTAGGGGACCGCACCGCCACTTCCCAGCAAATTAGGGACACTGTTGCTCCTGGGGTATCGGCGAGGACCATTCGCAACCGTCTCCATGAAGCTGGGCTACGGTTCCGCACACCGTTAGGCCGTCTTTCGCTCACGCCCCAACATCGTGCAGCCCGCCTCCAGTGGTGTCGCGACAGGCGTGAATGGAGGGACGAATGGAGACGTGTCGTCTTCAGCGATGAGAGTCGCTTCTGCCTTGGTGCCAATGATGGTCGTATGCGTGTTTGGCGCCGTGCAGGTGAGCGCCACAATCAGGACTGCATACCACCGAGGCACACAGGGCCAACACCCGGCATCATGGTGTGGGGAGCGATCTCCTACACTGGCCGTACACCACTGGTGATCGTCGAGGGGACACTGAATAGTGCACGGTACATCCAAACCGTCATCGAACCCATCGTTCTACCATTCCTAGACCGGCAAGGGAACTTGCTGTTCCAACAGGACAATGCACGTCCGCATGTATCCCGTGCCACCCAACGTGCTCTAGAAGGTGTAAGTCAACTACCCTGGCCAGCAAGATCTCCGGATCTGTCCCCCATTGAGCATGTTTGGGACTGGATGAAGCGTCGTCTCACGCGGTCTGCACGTCCAGCACGAACGCTGGTCCAACTGAGGCGCCAGGTGGAAATGGCATGGCAAGCCGTTCCACAGGACTACATCCAGCATCTCTACGATCGTCTCCATGGGAGAATAGCAGCCTGCATTGCTGCGAAAGGTGGATATACACTGTACTAGTGCCGACATTGTGCATGCTCTGTTGCCTGTGTCTATGTGCCTGTGGTTCTGTCAGTGTGATCATGTGGTGTATCTGACCCCAGGAATGTGTCAATAAAGTTTCCCCTTCCTGGGACAATGAATTCACGGTGTTCTTATTTCAATTTCCAAGAGTGTAGGTTTCCATTTGGATGACGCCAAAGCTTCCTCCTCGAAGTATTCCATATATAAATTAGCGACCACAGCGAGAGTGGGCTCCCCATTGCCACTCCCTCTGTTTGTTCATAGTATTCTCTATTAAAGAGAAATACGTGGAGCTCAGAACGTGCCTGAAAAAGTCGGTCGTCTTCTCGTAAAATTCATGAGCAATAAGCTCAACTGAAACTCGAAGAGGCACCCTGGTGAATAATGAAACAACGTCAAAGCTCACCAGGATTTCTGAGTCTCTCAGCTTGAAGTTGTCGAGACGTTTTACAAAATCCACAGAATTACGAACGTGATGAGGGCATGTACCCACATAAGGGCTTAGTAATTCTGCCAGGTATTGGACCAGCAAATATGCAGGTGCCCTAATGTTGCTGACAGTTGGGCTTAACGGCATCCGTTCTTTGTGGATTTTAGGGAGTCCATAAAGTCTCGGCGGTACAGGCCCTTGAGGTGTCAATTTCTTGGTGACATCCTCTGGTAAATCCGCGTCCTTTAGAGGAGCCCTAGTCTTGTTCTCCACTTTCTTTGTGGGCTCAGCGTTGATCTTCTTGTAAGATTCGTCATGTAGCAGACTCGGCATGTTCTCAGTGTAATCCTCATGTGAAAGAACAACCAAAGCATTGCCTTTGTCGGCCCATAAGACAACAATGTCAGAGATCTGTCTCAGGTCTCGAATGGCTTCTAAACACACTGGTGCACAGGGCGCGCTCCATCTCTGTTGCGAAGAGTGTGCCCCATGAGCTGGAACACCTCCAAACTGTATTCCACAAAAACGGGTTACGGAATGGCAGATCAGACGTGCTCTCCGCCCCACCTCCACAGTACAGCGTGTGGAGACGGAAGAAGTCATGGAGGAAGAGACAGCGACTGCCTATATACCGTATACTGACGCACTATCGGGGAAAATAGGACGAATATTGAGGAAACACCGGGTAGGAACTGTCTTTTGCCCATCCAATAAAACACGAGCATTATTGGGAAGTGTCAAAGACGATCTCGGTTTCCGGAAGGCCGGCATATATCAGATTTCGTGTCAGTGTGGGAAGACTTATATTGGACAGACAGTGACCACCATCGAAGATCGTTGCCGTGAACATTAGAGGCACACTCGACTTCGGTACCCCAACAACTTGGCGGTCGCAGAGAGCACTGTTTGTCCGAAAACCACGAAATGCACTACCAACATACCAGTGTCTTGGCACAGACATCTAAATACTGGGACAGCAGCATTAGAGAGGCTATTGAAATTCGTAACAGGGACGGACTTATCAACCGAGAATGCGGCTATAACTTCAGCAAGGAACGGGAACCGCGGAGAGAACGCCTTGCAGGGGGAGGGGATTTAAGATGGCCGCCCGTCCTCAGGGGGTCAGTTCGTCAGCGCACCTGACGATGGCGACATGTCTGATCGCCGAAATATTGTGCCCGTTGGACACTACGGACCAGCAGTACACCCATGGACTGTTAGAACAAGAAATACGCCGGGAGAAACTGAAGAATCACATCACCATTTCTTTCGCTTATGAAGTGCGAATTTTCTTTCTTTTCATATCTCATTTGTCATGTAGCGCTTAATTTGAGCGTGACTTCTAATAGTTTCCACTCTGCTCTTTAGGTATGTGTCTGGACTCACGAATTAGTTTTTTCACTCTTTAAGAGCAAGTATGGTACTAGAGTTTTGGCTGAGATTATGTGTAGACTGTTTGAGCACGTATCGCTCTGTATGTTGAAAGCGTACTGCTCACCTTAGCCAGGGCTAGTGTACACTTCCGTTCCCTGTTGGTTCTCTTTGAACTGCAGCGCGGCTACTGCGGAACTGTGGACAACAGGCACTGTTTGAGTCAGCATTGTGTGGTGTCGGTCTAGCCTGGGGCCGGAGCATGTACGCGAAGCACGTGTTCCCGTCGAGGCGCGCACACATTACGTCAATCAAGGCCAACAAACAACAGCCAACCGCATGTAGGCGAGATCTGCTTAGTGTCTACGAGCGGCAAATTGCAGCCAACGGAGCGTTTGCCCTCTGTTTCGGTTCGGTCTACTGGCGTAACATCAAAGCGTTGGCGATTGGTTAGCTTTGGGACCCCTCTCCTATTAGACGCCGAGTCACATGTTCGTTGGTTCAGTAGCGATTTGTTGCGTCTCTAAAACGGGTGTGTATTTAAGTTTTTCAGAACGGGCAGAAGTTGTAATTAGTGTGTTCCACTGGCCGGTTCTTCCCTTCAATTTAACAAGAGCATCATGAAAAACTTGGAAATTACTGTTTGAAGTACAACAGTTGTCTGTTAAATTAAAGAGCGAAACCAGTCAACAAACCATACTGACAGTGTGCTTGTGGAACTTCTGCTAAACTTAATTTCAACAGCCGGCCAGAGTGGCCGTGCGGTTCTAGGCGCGTCAGTCCGTAATGGCGTTGCTGCTACGGTCGCAGGTTCGAATCCTGCCTCGGGCATGGATGTGTGTGATGTCCTTACGTTAGTTAGGTTTAAGTAGTTCTAAGTTCTAGGGGACTGATGACCACAGCAGTTAAGTCCCATAGTGCTCAGAGCCATTTTTTTTAATTTCAACAGTCGTTGATTTTCCTGCAGGTAATGCCTACTATCGCCAAAGATGTGTATTTATTGTGTTTAAGAATTTGGGAATGTAGAGTGGAATACTGAGAGAACATTAAAGCTGATAGAGTTTCGTCATGAACAGGAATGAGTATGAGTCCCTACGAACTGCGATTATAAAAACAAACTGGAAAGACTAGACGCTTGGAGGGAAATAACTCAACTATTAGAAAGTGATAAGCGCAATGTAAAAAAGAAAATGACATCTTTCCTCCCTGAACGAGTAAGAGAAACAAACGAAACTGGGGGAGTGACTACCAACTTTCTGCTGCAAGTTGAGCTCTGCTACAAGAGGTGTTACCTTTGGAAGTTTTAGGGCCTACACAATCCAGTAATAATTTGATATCCGTAGTTTTCATCGGGGAAAATTATGAAATAGCCTGTATTCCGATGCAGCTATAAAGTAGACATTAATTTTGCTCCACCTCACTGCTCTCTACGTTTTAAAAGAGTCGCCGTCTACCAGCTTCGTTTCCTCTTCTTCTTTTTCTGGTGATCAGCTTCTTGCAGTAAAAATACTGCTAAACATGCAAAACTGCTAAATCCTCTTCTTCCCCAATAATACAGGCCGGTGAAACTGTTATTAAAACACTGCTTTGTACAATAACAAAACGAGAGCAACATCGGTGAGTTATAAGAGCCAACTGAGATACCGCACGGCTGAATCCGTTGACCACAGTCGCTTCGTTTGGTGAGGATGAGCAGCTGAACGTCAATGCAGTGGCGACCAACGTTCGGCCGAGTCCAGTTTCTCACGCTCGTTGGCCTAGTGTGTACGCGGTGTTAAGGATATTAAGGTGGATGTAAAGCAGGTGGAATGCAATCGCGAGTAATTTGTGCTGAATGCATCTTACTGCGATCATTTCTTAAACTGAGAGAATTATAGCTGGTAACGATTTTCGTATATTGGACGTAGAATTGTGATTCCGCAGTGTGTGTGTAGAAACTTGGAATCATAGTGACTGGTATTTGGTTACAAATTCCAAAAGAGCCATGAAATCTGAACTCATTGACACCACTTTTTCGGTCTCAATTTATCGTCTGTCCGGTATATTGTGCAGGCAATACGACCATTTTTTATCGTCGGTCGGTCGGTTAGTTCTGGTCGTAACACAGCCGATCTCCCACATTATTTCACCCACAAAATTGTGACGTGTGTAGCGCTATCCGACCAACTCCACGAAGGGCTATCGCCTGCTGTCTGTGGCGCGAAAATATATACTGTTTAAAATGATTAATGTGGCAGATAGCAAGGCGGATAGAGGTGTGGTGGCAGATGATCTAAGTTCATCTTCTTTCCCTACTCTCTCCCCATCTCCTCCTGCCCCCCCCCCTCTCCGTCCCCCCTCTCTGACTTTGAGTCTTGTTTATTGTTACTGCAAATTCAGATTCCGTAATAGTATTCTACTCATAAACCATTAAGCAATAAGCACAACTTTTCTTTTTTGCTAGCAACGTTTACTATATAAATATATATTAAAAAGCATGTAGCCTATATGCATCTAAATATATATATATTAAAGAATTAGGTACCTAAAACCACACCCACATTAAAATTCAATGTTGTGTCAAAATTTCAAAGCAACTGGTCAAGACCAACAACTTTCAGAGATTTGACGACTTTGAACAAACGAACATTTACATTTTTATAACGTTTCCCTCTTTTATTACATAGATATTGTATATACTAGATAGCGTTCAAGTAGATTTATAAAAACACTTGAGACTTCGAATGCAACATGTTGTCAAAATTTCAAAGCGATCCATGAAGAACTTCCAGATATTTGAGAACATCTACGTTTGTACTCATATAGAAAATGTAGATGATCCTAATCGCAAACCTCCGGAAGTTTTTACTGATTGCTACGAAAACATTCCACTGGTATACAAGTGTGCCTTTTTAAACCTATTTTTAAACATATTTAATACATAAATTTTCATAAATTTAATAATAGCAAAACGTTGTTATCAAAGTTTGAAACAGTAACATACACATATATTATACATCATATATGAAAGAATTAGATGCATAAAACAAGCCCAAATTAGAATTCAGCGTTGTATTAAAATTTCAAAGCATTCTGTCAAGAACTTTCGGAGGTAACGATTTTGAACAAACGAATATTAATGTTTTTGACCGAAAGCTTTTGAATTTTGACACAACGTTGCTTAGGAATACATGTGAGTTCTTATATACCTATATTTTAAAAATATATAGTATGTATTTTTTATAAACGTAATAATATGAAACGTTGCTATATTGAAGATCTATATATATATATATATATATATATATATATATATATATATATATATATATATATATATATATATCTTTTGAAGATTTTAGGTTACCTATAACTCGCCTGTATTAGAACAGGACGTTGTATCAAAGTTTCTACTTATATAGTTTACGACACTATGTGCTACAGATGTACAATAATAAAGTTTACTTGACGTGATCATTTGCTTTATTTTTTTGTTTCTTCTTGATATATTTCGTCAGGCAACCATAAATCATGTTGCAGGTTTGAGGAATCATTTTTGATAATTGTAGAGATATAACAGCACTGAATTGTAGACCGTTGTAACACCTTCCAGTGGCTACAAACCGTAATGTAGCTAAGAGCTCCTCTTTGCAGCTTACAACCTATCTCATGACTGAATTCCTTTTCGTTAAGGGTTATTTCATGATGTTCAGTTCCCAGTTCCTTAAGTAACAGAGCGTGAGTGAATTTCTTTCTTTGCATTTAAGTCACTTCTTGGCCCACAGCTTGCTCTCAGCTTCTGTTGGCCTTCCTATCTCTAAAAGAGCGAAGGCAAATCCCAGTTTTTGTTTCTGTATCAAAAAGTGTCATTTAGGCGAATATAACCTCAATGAATTCACTATAAAACAAGTCGCAGCCAACAATAGGAACAGGGCGGAGCTGCAATCGATGAGTGCAGTTGGCCGTGACTTAAGTAGGCTGCCACGAAATTGGTTGGTATGACGATAGATTGTTATGTTTGTAGGGCTTCTTATTATTCAATATTTGCATTTAAGTCACTTCTTGGCCCACAGCTTGCTCTCAGCTTCTGTTGGCCTTCCTATCTCTAAAAGAGCGAAGGCAAATCCCAGTTTTTGTTTCTGTATCAAAAAGTGTCATTTAGGCGAATATAACCTCAATGAATTCACTATAAAACAAGTCGCAGCCAACAATAGGAACAGGGCGGAGCTGCAATCGATGAGTGCAGTTGGCCGTGACTTAAGTAGGCTGCCACGAAATTGGTTGGTATGACGATAGATTGTTATGTTTGTAGGGCTTCTTATTATTCAATATTTCCCCTGTCAGTAATAGCGCATACCCATAATAATGACTTTAACGGTGATGGTACTGGTTAGGGCACACAATCAGTGTTAGCAGTGGAAACGTCCAACGGGTGTGAGCTCTGTTGCATATTAGAATAGTCAATTGCTGAAAATTATTTTAATTTTGATGCCATTTTACTAATAGGGAGCTTAAATCCGTCGAATTTCTGTACGCGGTGTTCCCCAGGTGCTGATCTATTCACATGACTAGTACTGCCAGAAACGCACTTCGATCATTACTTTATCAGTCGCACATTTTATGTTGGGATTAATGTCATTAATAGATAGAAAAATTATTATAGCCTGTCATCTGTATGTTTTAGATCGTGGAGACATCGTTAAATGTACGCCAAACACAGCACAATAAGTGTTTTAACCGAAAACAGTATGAATCAACAGTACGTCGGTTCTCTCACTGGAGACAGGGATAATGATACGGCGCAGTAACGGACAGCAATGAACCCACAGAACCGCAGAGCATTAAACCTGCCAGTCAGGAAATACGAAACAAGCCAATCGAAAAATTACGAGGGTGGATTGATGAGTCTGGTAAAAAAGTGAGAAAAAATGTTTGTATCCCAAACAACTCAACTTACTTATCGACATAGTCTGCTTTGAGCGATCGTCCAGGTTTATCAGTGCATTGGAAAATACTGCAAAATACTCATTGACTGCAATCACCACTTCCTCATTTGACAAAAATTTCTTCTCCGTAAGCCAAAGTTTCCATTTTTTTTTTACCACCCAACGCAAGTTTCAAACGATCCAACAATGAAGGTAATCTGTAAGGATTATTCCTTGGGAATCCCATAAAAAGTGTCCATCGCCTTAATAGCTGACACAGTGGTCTTTGCCTTCTTTGGTACACTTTCGCCAGCCTTTGTCCATTGTTTGGACTGCCGTTTTGACTACGGTGTGTAATGATGGACCCAGGTTTCATCAACAGTCACAGACCGGCGCTAAAAGTCTTGCAGATTCCGATTAAACTTCGCCAGACATTGGGTTGAAATGTGTGCGGGATGTGCCATTGGTCGACTGTAAGCAAACGCGGCATTCACCACGCACACAGCTTCTCCATAGCTGTGGAGGATATTCTCGCTCAGTTGAAATGCCTATAGTCTCAGTAAACTCACGAACTTGGTTAATGGTTTCTTTTGTGGTGAGCTCAATTGGATGGTGGAGCGCGCTTCGTCTTCGGTGTTTGTCCGACCATATTTAAAATCATTAATCTAAAAGTAAATGATCTTCAATGATAGAGAAGAGTCCGCATGAACTTCATCCAATTGTCTTTTTGTTTGTGCTTCAGTCCAATGTTTAGTAACATCACGAAACTGTTTTCTCCATTTTCAATCGCAGTCGACACACTGGCCAATTGACCTGACGGTCTTCAATGAACTGTGCTGTTGATATTCTTTATACGATCCTTGGAATAAACAAACTTACCAACCAAGAAGGCGCGACAAAAAAATTCCATTCTTTCATGGAAATTAACCAGACTCATCAAACCAGCCTCATGATGCAAATCAATCAGTGCTAGGTAACTCTAGAAAATTCTAGCCACCATCACGCGTCCGGCCATCCTGATTTAGGTCTCTCGTGATTTCCCTAAATCACTTCAGGTAAATGGCAGGATGGTTCCTTTGAAAGGGGCACGGCCGATTTCCTTCCCCATCCTTCCCTATTCCGATGAGACCGATGACTGCCTAGTTTGGTCAACTCCCCCAAACAACCAAACTAGCCACCAGCTGGCGAAGAAATGTTAAGCCTTCCTCATACCGAAGCGAGCACAAGCGAACGTGTAAGAGTGGACGAGAAGTCTCTCTGGTGTAAACGCTAGGCGGACGTGAGCGAACGGCATTCGGTCTTGGCCGGTCACTGTTTTCTCGGGTTCCGCGAGTTGTCGGTCATCTATCGAGCTATCAAAGGAAGTTCGCGTCCTACCAGTACAGAATGTTTCCCTCTGCTACCTTGCTTACTTTTGTAGTTGTTTGCATGTGTTGCGTGAGTGATGGAATGGTCAGAAGAGAATGTGATGCTGGTGAGTGAAGAATATACAGGGTGCTCAGAAATGTTGCGATAAACTTCGACGTGTTGTAGAGGGTGTCTTGGGAAACTAGGAACTTGTGTAGAGAAACGTTATCCAACGACGCTACATAGCGTGAAAGTTATAGGCGCCGGCCCCTGCCGCTAGGTCACAACTTCGGCAGCAGACGTGACTTTGTATGCTGACGGACCATAGGCGGAGCGTCTTGCAATGTCGTTTGTTATTCGGTGACAGCGACTAAGTCCCACGATCGCCAGAGTGGAAGATGGAGCTAGCTGTTGTGTAGACACGCCTTGTATCATATGAGTGCGGTGCTCTTTTGCTTTCATGGATGACTGTTTAGAACAAATGTTTCTATCTGCAGTTTATTTTTCTCCTATAAACCAAACGCGTTGAAGGTTTTAGATGATTGCTATAACTTCGATGCTCTTTAGCGTCACAGGATGACTTTCGGGACAAGGGTTTCTATCCTCGATGTGTTCAAATGGTTGAAATGGCTCTGAGCACTATGGGACTTAACATCTGAGGTCATCAGTCCCCTAGAACTTAGAACTACTTAAACCTAACTAACCTAAGGACATCACAGACATCTATGCCCGAGGCAGGATACGAACCTGCGACCGTAGCAGGTGTGCGGTTCGAGGCTGAAGCGCCTAGAACCGCTCGCCCACACCGACCGGCTCGATGTGTTCCTCAAGACATCCTCTACAAATCCTTCAAGTCTGTCACAACATTTCTGGGACACCCTATTGTACGGTATCATGCGTGTTCCTGGGGTCCAAGTGATCTATAGCATAAATGCCAAAGGGAAAGAAATATGAATGGTAGAAAATTTCCAAAGCACTCAAAGGTCCTACGGGGACACGAGAAAGACGATAAATTCGTTACATTGTTTCGTCCGGCTGAAATGGAATGAGTAAGCAAAAGCTTTGAAAAGCACAACAAATTTCCTCGAAAGCAGACAAGTGCGAATTTGTATCTTTTATAGTAATTAAAATGAAAAATAAAGACCTGGCCCATCTTGTTGTTTACATTCATGATATCTGTAATTTCAAGGTTGATGTATCGCTGTCATGGTAGAGATTATTCATCATGAAGAACATGATTTACCCAGGATCACAGTACCGGCCCTCTAACAAACCTTATGGCACATTTCATCTAGTAGCCCTTATGACAGGTATCATATTTTATTGACATTATCTGACTGATTATCAACGTAATAAAATCTTTGAAGTGCTTCGCACATGGCTCTGCAGACGTCGGAAACTATCTGATAGACAGGGTGATTCCGTGATGATGTTACAAACTTTCAAGGATGATGGAGAAGGATAAATGAGTCAATTTGAGGTTATGAACCCAGTCCGGAAACGATCGAGTCGGAAGGTACAAGCTCAAATCTACTCAAAATCCACCCTAGCCTCGCGCAGCGCTCGAACTACCGAATTTTGATCATGATGTACAAATTGGAAATTTGTCGTAAGGTCTTATCAGACCAAACTACTTTAGGTTATCGGTCACTAAGCCTACACACTACTTAATCTAACTTAAGATAACTTACGCTATGGACAACACACACACCCATGCCCGAGAGAGGACTCGAACCTTCGACGGGGGGAGATGTACAGACCGTGACAGGACGACTCAGCCGGCCGCTGTGGTAGAGCGGTTCTTGGCGCTTCAGTCCGGAACCGCGCTGCTGCTACCGTCGCAGGTTCAAATCCTGCCTCGCGCATGGATGTGTGTGATGTCCTTACGTTAGTTAGTTTTAAGTACACTACTAGCCATTAAAATTGCTACTCCACGAAGATTACGTGCTACAGACGCGAAATTTAACCGACAAAAAGAAGATGCTGTGATATGCAAATGATTAGCTTTTCAGAGCATTCACACAAGGTTGGCGCGGTGGCGACACCCACAACATGCTCACATGAGGAAAGTTTCCAACCGATTTCTCATACACAAACAGCAGTTGACCGGCGTTGCCTGGTGAGACGTTGTGATGCCTCGTGTAAGGAGGAGAAATGCGTACCATCACGTTTTCCGACTTTGATAAAGGTCGGATTGTACCCTATAGCGATTGCGGTTTATCGTGTCGCGACATTGCTGCTCGCGTCGGTCGAGATCCAATGACTGTTAGCAGAATATGGAATCGTTGGGTTCAGGAGGGTAATACGGAACGCCGTGCTGGATCCCAACGGCCTCGTATCACTAGCAGTCGAGATGACAGGCATGTTATCCGCATGGCTGTAACGGATCGTGCAGCCACGTCTCGATCCCTGAGTCAACAGATGGGGACGTTTGCAAGACAACAACCATCTGCACGAACAGTTCGACGACGTTTGCAGCAGCATGGACTATCAGCTCGGAGACCATGGTTGCGGTTACCCTTGACGCTGCATCACAGACAGGAGCACCTGCGATGGTGTACTCAACGACGTATCTTGGTGCACGAATGGCAAAACGTCATTTTTTCGGATGAATCCAGGTTCTGTTTACAGCTACATGATGGTCGTATCCGTGTTTGGCGACATCGCGGTGAGCGCACATTGGAAGCGTGTATTCGTCATCGCCATACTGGCGTATCACCCGCGCGTGATGGTATGGGGTGCCATTGGTTACACGTCTCGGTCACCTCTTGTTCGCATTGACGGCACTTTGAACAGTGGACGTTACATTTCAGATGTATTACGACCCGTGGCTCTACCCTTCATTCGATCCCTGAGAAACCCTACATTTCAGCAGGATAATGCACGACCGCATGTTGCAGGTCCTATACGGGCCTTTCTGGATACAGAAAATGTTCCACTGCTGCCCTGGCCAGCACATTCTCCAAATCTCTCACCAATTGAAAGAGTCTGGTCTATGGTGGCCGAGCAACTGGCTCGTCACAATACTCCAGTCACTACTCTTGATGAACTGTGGTAACATGTTGAAGCTGCATGGGCAGCTGTACCTGTACACCCCATCCAAGCTCTGCTTGACTCAATGCCCAGGCGTAGCAAGGCCGTCATTACGGCCAGAGGTGGTTGTTCTGGGTACTGATTTCTCAGGATCTATGCACCCAAATTGCGTGAAAATGTAATCACATGTCAGTTCTAGTATATTTGCCCAATGAATACCCGTTTATCACATGCATTTTTTCTTGGTGTAGCAATTTTAATGACCAGTACTGTAGTTCTAATTCTAAGGGGCTGATGACCACAGATGTTAAGTCCCATAGTGCTTTGAGCCACTTGAACCATTTGAACAGGGCGCCTCTCACCGGGTGGCTACCCCGCGCAGCGATCTTGATGTACAGAATTGCCGCCGGAAACGCCCCAGTATCATCATGTAATTTCCTCTGATGATGAAGTAGTAATGGTGCACGTAATGTAACTCTACTAGTCCCGAACAGGCCACGAAGGCCCAACGGGACCGACCGGTCGTCGTGTCATCCTCAGCTCACAGGCGTTACTTGATGCGGATACGGAGGGGCAGGTGGTCGGCACACCGCTCTCCCGGCCGTGTGTCAGTTTCCGAGACCGGAGCCACTACTTCTCCATCAAGTAGCTCCTCAGGTTGCCTCACAAGGGCTGAGTGCACCCCGCTTGCCAACAGCGCTCGGCAGACCGGATGGTCACCCATCCAAGTGCTAGCCCAGCCCGACAGCGCTTAACTTCCGTGATCTGACGGGAACCGGTGTTACCACTGTGGCAAGGCCGTTGGCCGCACGTAATGTGTGACCAAAAATTCTGCCTATGGTACAGTAACAGTGAAACCCGTTTAGCTGCCCAAGTTACACAGGCTGCTCCATTTACAACCATTGTTTTAAATGGCGTCTAGTATTATCAGTTGAGGCATGGCATCGTCGTACTGTCTTCTGTTGTATCCATTCTAATATCTTCGGTATCATTCGACAGTGTCGCAGGCACTGAGAAATCTTGCCAGTATATCATCTTCAGTCTCGACAGGCGTCTCGTACAGACGTGCTCCCACAAGAGGAAATCAACAGAGGTGAGATCAAGTGAACGTCCTAGCCACAAAAGAGGACCTCCTTTGCCTATTCACGTTCTATGGAATGCCTGAGCAGGATGTTGACGAACTCTCAGTCCAAAGTGCGGTGAAGCTCGAACACCTTCGACGCACATCCGTTGAGAAATAAGAAGTGAGACATGTTCCAGGAGAATGGGTAATATGTCTGTGATAAACACTGTGTAGAGAGGTTATACACAGGACTTGATTAGTTGAGTTTCATACCAACCTCTACACCTACGTGGTCGTCTGGATTGCCTTCCCTACAGACCTAGCAACAACACTACCGATACATGTATTCCATTGAAAGCGGTATCAGAATAATTTTTACCTATAACTTTCCACTCGGTCGTTTCCACACGAGGGTCCCTTACCTCAAATTGGTACATTAATCCTTCTCTATCATCCCTGAAAGTTTGTAACATCAACACGCACTCACCCTCTACAGCAGCTACTGTAATGCGGAATAACTACTAAGGTAAATGTCTCCGTTCTCTAATACCCAGTGTGTTCAATTTCTGTTGGTTGTCAGTATTTAGATTTCTTATCCTAAAGTTCTGCCTCAGCTATTACGAGAAAGTAGCGAATAGCGTCAGCTGGCATATGTGCAAAGTTTGGACTAATGCTAAGGAAATCTGGGGTTGCAATCCAATCTTAAGTACACTACATCCACACTTGTTTACGTAGAAATTGAGATACCTGAACTTCTATTTTCTGTCGCCATCTTGCTAACTTACTGAAAAACAGTGCACTCGCCATGCAAAAACTCTTCTCTGAGCATTAATGATTTACATCGTCCTCTAACTATACAAGTATATTGGCCAAAATAGTCGTAACTTTCTAACAAATTTTAAGGAACATAATACTGGTGCTGCATGTACCAAATCAATATTTGGTCAGCATCTTGATGAATACACTCTGAGGGTTACATTTCAAACAATTTGAAAATGTTACATAATATACCAAAAGGGCTTCTGCTAAATACTTTAGAAGAAATTGAAATCTATTCACTTTATAAAAGTAAACCGTTATCTGTTTTAAATGAGCAGCGTGAATTCAAACATTTCTTTGAGCTTTTTGACGATTTGCCTTAGAATGCTCTCTCTTCTGTCTGTCACTTGTTACAAGTTATTCAAACCTTTATAAAACATTTTATACTTTGTAACCTTTATTATTTTGCCAAATATTATTTTATGACTGACATTCTGTTTTTAGAATGTTTACTTCTGTCTCACTTTAAGATTGCATAATGTAAATTCAGATCCTTTTAATATTCTGACACTATGGCTTGTAGTATTGTATTTTAAATTCCCTCTACTTTCTGACTAATGGTATATACACGATTTATGTTTCTATATTTGTTTCATAAAATTTTTATATACTTATGTGCAAGTGATCTTATTCTATGATAACATAGCCTGTCTCATAAGTTTTAGACACTTTTCCGTTTTTCCTTTTCCTTTAAATTTTACCAAGAAAAACAAAGTTAAAGTAAACTGCTAATATTATATATATAATTTTGTGCATATACACTCCTGGAAATGGAAAAAAGAACACATTGACACCGGTGTGTCAGACCCACCATACTTGCTCCGGACACTGCGAGAGGGCTGTACAAGCAATGATCACACGCACGGCACAGCGGACACACCAGGAACCGCGGTGTTGGCCGTCGAATGGCGCTAGCTGCGCAGCATTTGTGCACCGCCGCCGTCAGAGTCAGCCAGTTTGCCGTGGCATACGGAGCTCCATCGCAGTCTTTAACACTGGTAGCATGCCGCGACAGCGTGGACGTGAACCGTATGTGCAGTTGACGGACTTTGAGCGAGGGCGTATAGTGGGCATGCGGGAGGCCGGGTGGACGTACCGCCGAATTGCTCAACACGTGGGGCGTGAGGTCTCCACAGTACATCGATGTTGTCGCCAGTGGTCGGCGGAAGGTGCACGTGCCCGTCGACCTGGGACCGGACCGCAGCGACGCACGGATGCACGCCAAGACCGTAGGATCCTACGCAGTGCCGTAGGGGACCGCACCGCCACTTCCCAGCAAATTAGGGACACTGTTGCTCCTGGGGTATCGGCGAGGACCATTCGCAACCGTCTCCATGAAGCTGGGCTACGGTCCCGCACACCGTTAGGCCGTCTTCCGCTCACGCCCCAACATCGTGCAGCCCGCCTGGAGTGGTGTCGCGACAGGCGTGAATGGAGGGACGGACGAATGGAGACGTGTCGTCTTCAGCGATGAGAGTCGCTTCTGCCTTGGTGCCAATGATGGTCGTATGCGTGTTTGGCGCCGTGCAGGTGAGCGCCACAATCAGGACTGCATACCACCGAGGCACACAGGGCCAACACCCGGCATCATGGTGTGGGGAGCGATCTCCTACACTGGCCGTACACCACTGGTGATCGTCGAGGGGACACTGAATAGTGCACGGTACATCCAAACCGTCATCGAACCCATCGTTCTACCATTCCTAGACCGGCAAGGGAACTTGCTGTTCCAACAGGACAATGCACGTCCGCATGTATCCCGTGCCACCCAACGTGCTCTAGAAGGTGTAAGTCAACTACCCTGGCCCGCAAGATCTCCGGATCTGTCCCCTATTGAGCATGTTTGGGACTGGATGAAGCGTCGTCTCACGCGGTCTGCACGTCCAGCACGAACGCTGGTCCAACTGAGGCGCCAGGTGGAAATGGCATGGCAAGCCATTCCACAGGACTACATCCAGCATCTCTACGATCGTCTCCATGGGAGAATAGCAGCCTGCATTGCTGCGAAAGGTGGATATACACTGTACTAGTGCCGACATTGTGCATGCTCTGTTGCCTGTGTCTATGTGCCTGTGGTTCTGTCAGTGTGATCATGTGATGTATCTGACCCCAGGAATGTGCCAATAAAGTTTCCCCTTCCTGGGACAATGAATTCACGGTGTTCTTATTTCAATTTCCAGGAGTGTATTTTATTGACCAACAATGCATGCCACCTGCTTCAGTGTTTGTCACGGGTACCTGTTAATTCCGTACCTTACACTGTCATTGTTTTATTATTTACTATATTTTTGTTTATAAGACTGGCATATAAAATAAAACATAGCAATGCCGTTTGATATTGTCACATGTAAAATTTGCAATATATATAGGAGTGTCTTAGGCAGAATTTTAAAAATATGCACAAGTGTGCCCTCTCAATTACTTTCTATCTCAGTTTTCATCTGCAAGAACTAATTATTATCTATCGAACAATCTATTGAAATGGATGTCTCTTGTTACACCTTGAAATTGTATCTGTGCAGCATTTACTACAACACGTCAGTCAACGATTTTTGCAACCTCTATCGTTTCTATAGCAACATGCTGTTGTTCATGGTACGTCGTCTGACGTGACAGTGTTTGCCTATCGATATTACAACAACCTCGTTGGAGAGCAGCCTGCTGCCACATCTTTGGAATGGCGTTTATACTTAACACTGCAACCAGTACCTTCTAAATGGTTCTCCAACAGGCCCAGAGAGGGCAACCCATGTACTGTCGAAATCATTTTTATTTATCTCATATGTTTAATATTTTTACATATTTTATCTGACAATAGCTATTGTACCAGCTAAGTTCCATGTATTTTTATTTTTCATTCTTGCCATTGTTATTTTCATTACGAAATTTTACGTTGTTATTTGACTTATAACCCATTGGTTAGCGATGACATAATTCAGTCAAAAGTGGGCGGAGCCTCCAGTATATAAGTAAGACGTGCACTGGTGTATCTAGCAGTGATCTACCAGCAGGAGGAGGCTCCTTCTCATACAACATTTTGGTAATTTCTCGTTTTATAACTTTGTAGTTTTATATAATTTTCTTTAATGTTTGTAGCCCGCTGATCAAACTTTGTATTTGAATTGTAAGTCTGAAGACGACCACAGGCGTGATCGAAACCGGTTACCAGAATAAATAAACTTGTGATCAAGACTGATTTTAATGGTAACTATTATACAAGGTGACTCAGCTGCACCAGCCTAAGCGTTTTATACAACCCGTAACACCTTAAAATGCCACGCGCAAGTTTTCATATTCTGTCGCCCACTACACGCAAGCTATTGGTGTTACAGAAAAAATGAACAGAGCTCTTTTATAGTGAATTTAACGTGGTTAAATTTTGCACTGGGATAGGTTTTTTTTCGCTAGAGACCGTATTTTTCAATTATTCAATAAACACAATGTGTTTTTCTCTTCAAATGCTTCCAGTGAAAACATATCACAGTACAGAAGTTAACTGCATTAAATTTACTACAAAAAGGTACTGTTCATTTCTTCTGTAGGACTAATAGTTTGCGCAAGAGAATATGAAAAATTAGGTGTGGTATTGGAAGGCGTGGCGGGTTGCATAAAACTCATAGATAGGTGCAGCTGAATCACCCTTAATAGTGTCGTACCCAGTGCACCGATAATTATAATTAGCGCTAAAACAGTAACGCAGCGTTATCTGGTGTTCCCTCCCGTTCCCTCTAGCGTAAACGCTTGTTCGCAGATACAAGCAAATGGTAGTGAACAGTGGTGAATTTTCTGCGAATGCTGGTTCCTTTATGTTCGCTTCCATTCGCTCCACTGGGAAGTGGATTTACAGAACGACGGAGAACACGTCCGATAACAACACACGATATTTGGTGTTAATTAGGGAAAAGAAATGACACAGTAATAAGAGCACAGCGTCGGCTGAGTTACATAAAGTAAGCTGGTATTAGGACCACTTCGCAGTTAAAACCACTGGGAATGCCTTCTACAATTCAGATGTCTATGACGTTCCGTTTTTCGGAGCACGTCGCCACAGATATGGTAGGAACACGACAATGTTCCTGATGAGCAGAATTGTGCAGACCAATGGCGTACCCAGAATGAGGCAGAAGAGGTCAGCTACGCCACTGCCAAAAATGATTTTTGCAAATCAGACCAACATCCTGTCCCGGCACACAACGGATGTCTAAATCAAGTACGGAATCAGTTTAAAGAAAGTCAAAATATTGGTTGTTGACACGTGCACCCTGAGCCATTTGTTGTGCAGTCAAAACTATTCCGCCGCGCGCTGCTGTTCTTCTAGCAACTGAAAATGCGATATATGTGTGGATTTTACAAGTATACATTGGGTTTTACAAGTATACAGAATATGAAAATTTGTGTGTAGTATTGGAAGGCGTGCCGGGTTGCATATGCGATTTTTTTTCCTCGATTTACCAGTCAATGTGTAAATCTACTGAAATGTGAATATAGAAAGTATTCACAAGTATCTGTCGCTAGCCTTCTTGACAGAAAAATAATCTATAAAAATTTCGTAATAACCATTGACTCTCGGCTAAGTACATTGTTGGTATTAGGTACCATAAATAGAGTGGTAACTTTACTGTGTTTGATGATAAATAAACACTGTTATTCTTAGTTTCACTGTTTAAGAAACTATGTTTCATTTCCTTCACCCATCTTCACCTATTTTGTTAAGAATATCTTCGCTTTGCAATGTATAGCCCGATGCAGGAACTGCGGGCGTCACATACGTGTCTGATACGAGAATTAATAGTACAGATTTTTTATAGGTCTACAGCATTTAGAATTCCGATGTTGCAGTCTGCAGCCGTCAGTCCGTTTAGCCAGTTGTTCGCTGCGTTCTTCACCTCTACATCATTTCCGAAACGTTTTACCCTCCGGGAGTCTTTTGAGTTTGTAACGAGTACTGCTATCTTTGATGTCGTAACGCAGTGGTGTTCAGCCTGTGCGCAGCGTCGCACTGGTAGGCCGTGAATGACCTCCTGGGGCGCCGCGAATTTTTGTCGTAGTTAATAGCAAAGAAGAGAGTGTTGGAAAATTTCATTTCTGGTGTAAACGCTTGTAGCATCGGAGGGATTCAACTTGTGAGGTGACGGGCGAGTTGAGGCACCCTGAAAATATTCTAAGCTGGGGCTCGTCAGCGACCACGTGGTGCCGTACTTTAGCCGCAGCAAAAGGGGTAGCCTCAGCCCGTGGTCCAGGCCGAGCACGCGGCTGGAAATTCCACGTTGACGCTGTGACGAGGCCTGTGCTTTGTGTCGATGAAGGAGATTTGTATGCCGGTAGTGCCAAAGATGACAGACTATGTGAAACCATAATGGCAGACATTTTGCAGTTCATATAGAAATTAATAATAGCCAGAGGAATAATGATACCTCAAAAAGAAACATGTACATTACCATTAATTGCACGACGATTCTGATGGTGTAATCGGATTCTCAATATCTTTATTAATTTAAAGTTTAGTGTACGACAATAAATTATACAAGTAACACCCAGTAACGAATTTCCAAAATCTATACGGTTCATCCGATTTTGTCGATCGACGTGTCTTTAGAAAGCTATTAGTGTAAACCTAAATTGGTAAAAATTACATGCATATAACTTGAATAGTACGTGAGTTATCGGAGGTCAAAGTGGTCGATTATTATCGATCGCGTCAGGCGATAAGTACTCCACAGTTACACGAAAAAACGGTAGCAGCGTGCTTACATTTAGTCCTCTATGTCTTTGTTTATACCCGATATATATTATTCATGAAGAAATTGGTTAAATATTTACTGTGGTTTAGAAAGCACAGCCTTTTTCTGTCCTATTCCATTGATATATATGTTCATTTAATTTGTTTATGTATTTAATAATGTGTGTTAGAGCATGTTTATGGTCCAGCCGTAGGAATATTTATTTAATTTCAAGTTATTTAAATGTATATCCAGTATTTCGAATGTGTTTGATTATGTTTGTGAGTGTGCGTTAGCTTGGAGACAGGGTGGGAGCGCTCTAGCCAGTCACAGCGATCGTTCCAGAAAGGACACGTGGAGGGAGTGTATGGAAGTGGGGGAGGAGCATCGTTTCGAGAGAGGACAGGGGAGTTCTGGGGAGTAGGGGAGAGGACACGGGGGGAGTTCCGAACAGTGCAGCGTGAGGGACCGTCGCACAGCAAGGAGAGAGTGCTGGACGGAAAGGCGCGACGGTCGTTGCAGAGTAGATTTTTGCGTGTAGTCATGGGAGATAGAAATATTTCGTAATGCCCACTGGTGCACTTGTGAGATTTTCGTGGCTTCTGTAGTGAATACGTAGTGTGCGTTTAGAAGTGAATATCTGGTGAGCTATGTTGTTGTTCATAACATTACGTGAAGTAGGAATCTATTGTTTCCCTGTTATTCAACTTATATTTTATTCAATTGCTGGACCATTGACACCAATAATTGTTTTATAGTAATAAAGGGCATTCTTAAAGGTACTTCCGCTATCGTACTCATCATTTAAAGTCGTTAAAATGGTACCTACGGAATTTAATTGCAATCTTTCATTTATGAATGTCTATGTTACGTTGTGCAGCTCGTGGTCTTGCGGTAGCGTTCTCGCTTCGCGCGCACGGGGTCCTGGGTTCGATTCCCGGCGGGGTCAGGGATTATTCTTGCCTCGAGATGACAGGGTGGTGTTGTGTCGTCTTCATCATCATCATTCAACCCCATTACGGTCGGAGGGAGGCAATGGTAAGCCACCTCCACTAGGACCTCGCCTAGTCCCCTACGCTCTTCGGGGTATGGGACCTTATCATCATGTTACGTTCAAAATTCGTAGTTTCCGAGTGATAGGAACCTTCGACCATTCGATTCACGTGTGTATTTATATTCCATACTGTAGACTCAGCAGTATTTGGCTTATAATGCGGCAACTACGTATCCCAACTCCTAAGTGCAGTGCAGTGATCAAAGTGATAATAGTATAAAGCCAAAAAAAAGCAAAAGTGCGCCGAAAGTGTTTCAAGAGATGCAGCAAGAAGAAAAAGAAAATGTTTTGACTGTGTATACACCCTAGGGTGTAGTGTTCAGTGTTAGAACCTCCCACACACCACGGAAATAACAGGTACAGATTAAAGTGTTCTTTCTTTTCCTAAGTACCACAAAGTAATAACATGTTCTAATAAACCATTTCACTCATCTCTACTTTCACCTTTCGTTCTTCAACTGTCAGATCTTCTTCCATGTAAATAATATGTGATTCATGCTTAAAGGCCGCACTTAAGCTTTACCTCCTTTTGTTTCTACCATGTTTAAATGCCTTAAATTCAAATATGTAACTCAAATATATATAATGTAATTTGATCAGTATATAAATAACTAGGCTCATTTTTTGTATACAACATTGCAAGTGAACTAAATCTATGACATCAGAGAAATGTCAGACGTGTCATTATTTGCCGCAACAAACTTGGGCAAAACTAAATAGCAATGAAAATGGAACACAAGGACTACGCTCAGTATCGAATATAGGATAAACATATCGATATGCTTAAAAACGAAAAGAATGAAAGGAAAGTTAGCAAATGGACAGCGTGTCCTACCTACTTAAAAATAAATAAGGGAAACAAATACCATAAGAAGAACAACAAAAAGTAAAATGAAAAATTGTAATTCACAACCATAGAGATGATTTTACTTCTTGTTGTTTTCTCAAATAAATATTTCGTTAAAAAAAAAGAGAGACAACGAAACCAGCCAAAACTTTCAATATCTCAACTGTGAGTCTGACGATACGTAGTAGAGGGCCACTCATTTCATATTATTTTGAAAGCCCGCAAACTTTAGATTTTTTTTTTTATTTAAATAGAGGTGGAGCCCCTCCACGGCCACACCGGCATGATGGCCAACACAAAAAGTCTACTGCCATCTCTGCATAAGGATTAGTATTCACTAAAGTGAGGTGTCGCAGGATGTGGGTACTGCGATGTTTGCGTACGTCTGGTTAAGATTAACCATTAATACGCGCTCATCTGGAGATAGATTGGTCGAAATCTGACGAAGGGTAGCGGTTTGAAGGGCAGAGGAAAAAAAGTGCCAAGGCAAGAGCCAAGGGAAAAAAACCTCTGCGATAGTTAGGTCGGGTGGTAAGAGCAGTAGCGGAAGTCTTGCTGCCTGCGATAGGTCGTGCAAGGATAGGCTCTGTTAGTAGTGGGTATCATGCATGTCGATACCTTGACGTTGTGCGTTTGTGCTGCTCGGCGGCTGGCGCTGGGTGCTGGCGCAGAGTCCTCGTTCAGCGTCCTGCAACCTGCAACAGTTAGGTTTGTTATCGGTCTTGTGTCCGATAGGTCATATACCGGAGGCACAGTGTGAGGGAGTGTTGGCAGATTGTTCGTGCGTCTGTGGGCGAGCTCGTCGGTGTCCCTGCTGTGGCCTGTTGGTCGGCTCTAATAGCAGCTGGTAGTTGCCAGTCAGTGTTGCTGATATGCAGGGGCTTACCGACGTTTGTCGCTGTTTGCGTATGTTAGTTTACCATAGGTGGCTATGCCCTAGCTAGCAGTGTCTTTGGTCGCTTGTGCTTCCACCTGTGGTTGTGATCGTAGTTTCCCAGAGTGAGATGAAAGCATTGTTCGAGTGTCTCGAGTTCCTGTATAGTCGTGTGGCGTGTTTTTTGAATACTTCCTTGAGGGTATCGAGGCGGTATTCATGGTGAAGATCCACGGTGCGTGTGTAGCGTGGAGCGTTGCTAATGATTCGTAGCACCTTGTTCTGTATGATCTGCAGGCGGCGCAGTCGTGTAGGAGCTGCATTATCCAGACGGGAGCTGCGTACGTCATCAGAGGTCTAATCAGTGCCATGTATATGGACCTCGACACCCTCCTATTCAGTGTGCTTTCCCTGTTCAGCATTGGGTAGAGCTGTTTGAGCCTCGCGTGCGCTCGGTTGGCAACGTATTCGATGTGGTCCCCCCATGTAAGTTTCCGGTCCAGCCAGACACCAAGGTATCTGACTTTCTCTCGGAAACGTATTGGGCGTGTATGTAGTGTTATTGGTCTACAGTGTTGGTGTTTGCGCAGTAGTTTCGGTCTGCGTGTGAACAGAACTGCTTCGCACTTGTCGACGTTTACTTTAATACGCCATTGCTCCAACCAAGGCTCAGCTGTTCTGAGTGCTGTCTGTATTCGTGAATTGATGTTCGACGGTTTCCAGTCTTGCGCGAGGATGGCTATGTCATCCGCTTAGACGGCGAACGTCGTGTTTTGTGTCGCTGGGAAGTCATTAATGTACAGGATAAACAAAATGGGCCCTAGGATGCTTCCTTGGGGTACTCCAGCTTGGATACCGTGTTGTGTTGATTGTTTATCCTGTTCGTGAGATATGAGTGTATGAGACGTACGAGTCCGTCCGGGAAACCAGCTTCGCTTACTTTGCGTATGAGTCCGTTGTGCCAGAGACGATCGAAAGCCTTTTCGATGTCTAGGAACACGGCCCCTGTGGCTTTGTTCATGTTGTAGCCGTGTGTTATATGTTCGACTACGCGGAGGAGTTGTTGTGTTGACGAGTGGTGATTCCTAAAGCCGAATTGCTCCGGTCTTAGGGTGTCGTTGGCGATGCAATGCCTAGTGATACGTTTTAGTATTACCTTCTCAACAATCTTGCTGAGCGAGCACAGCAGACTGATGGGTCGGTAATTTTGTGGGAGGGAGTGGTCTTTCCCTGGCTTCCTGAACATCAGGACCTTGGCCGCCTTGCAAAAGTCAGGGAAGTGTTGGTGTGTCAGGATGGCATTCGTTAAGTGTGTGAGGTATTCTACGGCTTTATCCGTGAACTCCTGGAGGACACGGTTTTGAATGCCATCAGGCCCAGGGGCTTCTCTAGCGTTGGTGTGCTTGATAGCCCATGTGATTTCATTTGTGCTAGTACGTCTTATTTCGTTGCACGAGGGCTGGGCTACAAGTCGTGTAACCTCCTGGTCCGTTTCAAGTGTGAATGCTGGGTGTGAAGGAACCAGATTCGGCATGAAAGACGCTGCAAGTGTTGTGGTCATAAGCTCTGCCTTCTCCGTCGCGGAATAGGCTGGGCCGTCTGGTCCTTGTAACGTGGGAATGTAATGTTTCTCCCTGGTGAAGTGTCTGGTCAGCTGCCACACGCCAGGACATGTGGTATCCAGCCCAGCGAGTTTCTGTCACCATTGCTCGTTTCTGAATGTTTGTATTTTATTCCGTATTATGCCCTGGAGTCTGTTGACGTGCAGTTTATAGAACGGGCGCCTGGTACGCTGCCAGTATCTCCTGAGGCGGTTCCTCATTGAGATAAGGCCCAGGATTTCCTGGGGCAGGGCCGTCGAGTGTTGTCTTGGTGTTGTAAATGGAATGGCGTCAGTCATTGCGTCTTGGACGGCAGTTGTGAGAGCCTCCGCAGCCTCATCGATTTGCTGTGTGTTGTTAATTTCGTGGGTGTCAGGAATGCGACTATCAAGCGTTTCCTCGAACAGTGTCCAATTCGCACGGTTGTAGTTGAGCATCCTGCGTGGTTCGATGTCCTGCAGTGTCTCTTCCGTGTGCAGTATTACAGGCATGTGGTCTGAGTCCAGATCGTTTTCAACCGTAAGGTTGAGTGTGCATGTGATGCCCTTTATGAGGGCTATGTCTGGCCTATGTCGAGCCTGTGTAGGCACGAACGTGGGAACGTCCGGTCCAAGTATAATGTACTTTCGGCCTAGTGCGTGTTCGTACAGTTTCTTGCCGTTGGAGGTTCGTATTCGTGAGTTCCAAACAGGGTGTTTTGCGTTGATGACTCCAGCGGCAATTACCCGCGGTGCTATGTTGAGTACTGTGCTGATATCGCGTGTTACTATGTTTTAAGTAGGATTGTATATCGATACCAGTGTGGTGTTGGCTCCGTTGAACTTGACCCTGACGGCCGTAGCCTCCAGTCTTTCAAGCGCAGGGAGCTCGATGTTCGTGTGTTCTATGTCTCTGTGTATGACGATCGCCGTGCCGCCTCCCCTCCTGCCATCCGCTCGGTCGGTACGGTAGACTTTAGATGCTGGCCAGCCTGCGTGTCCAGTCATAACCTCGAAGCTGAACTATCGCGCTTTACACCTACCACCACCAGTGACTGTTGAATTTTCAACCACTTTTTATTGTATTGCGACTTTGTTATAAGGTTGATAAAGGCGATAAATCATGAAATTTTTTTAAAATTGTCAAGTGGAAGTAGAAAGTGAAATCTCATTGTGACCAACAAGGAAAGTGGTAATGAAGACAGGAAACCCAAGTACAGAAAATACGATTTTGGTTTTACCTGTTGTGAAAAATGAAGAGCGTCCACGGTACGTTTTGATTTTGAATGTGTGCTGCCCAGCAAATTAAAGCGTCGTTAAGATGTGATCAAGCTAAAAGCATATTTTTCTAGAAAAGAGAGTCATATGAAAGAACAAAAATAATCATTTTCTAAACAGATCAAAATCTCGAATAAAGTACTTCTAGCGTCGTACAATGTAGCTTACCCAGCAGAAAAAAATGCAAGATAGCCCATACGAAAATTTTAGGTTAGGCTTTACCTTGACTGTTATTGATATCTTCTGAAACAACAATTCTACTTCAAGAATCACAATTTTACCTTTACCAGCCACTGATTTATTTATATCCACAACGCGTTTCGAAGGTTTAAACCACTATGATCAGGTTGATTTAGATATGTTAGTATGACATATGTTTGTGTTGTGTTACGATTTTGACGGCAGCTGTGACCGAGCGGTTCTAGGCGATTCAGTCCGGAACCGCGCTGCTGCTAGTGTCGCAGGTTCGAATCCCGCATCGTGCATGGATGTGTGTGATGTCCTTAGGGTAGTTAGGTTTAAGTAGTTCTAAGTATAGGGGACTGATGACCTCAGATGTTATGTCCCATAGTGCTTAGGGACATTTGTTACGAATTTGGGGTAACTTGTGGCACTGTCTAGTGGAGAAACAAACACTTTTTCAGAACACGGTTTTGAGAATTTTATTTTTTATACTAAAAACTAAACTTATATCTAAAGGTGAAAAGAAACAAGTAAAATACAATGCTACCAGTGGTCACAGGTTGCTTCGTCTATAGTAACACATCACAATGTAAACTGTCATCTTTTTAGTTAGAAATGCACGTTTCCATGCTTGTATTCCACATTCTGGCGGTTACGTCTGTTATTAATGTACCAGAATTTCACATTTCTAATGGGTTATCTAATGCTTATATTAACCTGTGATCTTGTATCGTTAATTACTTAAATATATTACCTAGACAAATGGATTGCCGACATTTAATTACTATTCATTAATTACACTGGTGTCCAAAATTATAGCAACAAACCACTGTTTTCCCGGCCTGTGTCTACTTCACGATATAATAATACAAACTGTCAACAGATGTCCGTACGATAGTGTTCTGCACGGAATGTGACATTCCGGTTAATGGACAACAGCTCCAACGATGACGTCATGGTAGCGGTACTGTTCTAGGCGCTACAGTCTGGAACTGCGCGACCGCTACGGTCGCAGGTTCGAATCCTGCCTCGGGCATGGATGTTCGTGATGTCCTTAGGTTAGTTACGTTTAAGTAGTTCTAAGTTCTAGGGGACTGATGACCTGAGAAGTTAAGTCCCATAGTGCTCAGAGCCATTTTGATGACGTCATGACACCTATCAAACGGGCTAGTGTTTTCCGGGTAGTCCCAGATCCACAACTGCTGTGAACACAGCCACAGACGGCGCAGTATGACACAGAGAAGACGCCTACCAGAGTCTCTGCGATGGGGAACCATAGGAAGAATGGAAACGAGACAGTCGTAAACTGATGTGACCCAATGGCATAATGGGAGTCATTCTGTTGTTTCTGGGATGTGGCGACTGTTTGTAGAGACTAAAAGTGAATTTCGAATACTAGCGCAAGGTCGATCACGTGCGACATCAGAAAGAGAGGACCGTTATTTGGCTGTAAGAGCACGACGGTTCCGCCTTAGCACTGCGTGGCAACGGGCGTCTGACCTAGCAGCACGAGGCGTCGCCGCTAGGACGCGATCGCCAATTTGTTTATTAAAGCTGTATGTGGCCTCCAGTGCAAGCAGTGAGAATCTTATACAGTCTGCAACGGGCGAGCTGTGTCCTGCAGACATACGTCATGACCATATGGCGTGACCGCAGTGTGTGAAAGTAGCGGAGAGGCGTTTGCAGAGTAGTTACATTCTCTGGAAATATAAAAATTAATAACTGATCTAGAAATAGCCTGAGGAGCTTCGTATTGGGTACATAACCTTCTGTTGTGTAAATGAACAATCTGTCAAAATCTGAAGTCAGTAACTGTCATAATTTGGAAGTTACAAAGAAAAAGTCCGTAAAAAACATAATTATCCAACACTTAAAAAAAATATATATGTATGTTAATAGTTCACCAACTGTGACTATTTGAAAAGATATGATAACATCTTCAGTGATTAGATTCCGATTTCGAATGTTCTCATTTTAGAAAACCTTTCGTAATTTTGCTGTAGTATTAATTTTAAGAGTTTCAAGTAGATATTATGTTTTGTGTTAGGGTGAGTGTGAAAGAGAGTACTTGCGTGAGTGTATGTGGGACATTCGCCAATATTAAATTTTCAGTTTGTAACTCTCTACAGGAACTTTCAAGTGTTCCAGCTTTGTATCGTGGGAACGAATCCACCAGTGGTTCCCTACTAGTGGTTGATGGATGTCCAAGCATGTTGGAATATGGAAGAGATGGCCAGACTATGCAGTTAAATTCCAGACGTAAAGTACAGCTTAAAGTTTATTTCATATTATTTGTACCGAGCGAGGTGGCGCAGTGGTTAGACACTGGACTCGCATTCGGAAGGACGACGGTTCAATCCCGCGTCCGGCCATCCTGATTTAGGTTTTCCGTGATTTCCCTAAATCAATCCAGGCAAATGCCGGGATGGTTCCTCTGAAAGGGCACGGCCGACTTCCTTCCCCATCCTTCCCTAATCCGATGAGACCGATGACCACGCTGTCTGGTCTCCTTCCCCAAACCAACCAACCAACGAACCATATTATTTGTTTAACAAGAGAGTTTTGAGTTGCTTATTTTAATGACGTCAATGAGCTGAGAGCAGTGGTTGGTTGTTGCTAGATTTTGGCGCTAGCCGCGACCTGAAATTCAGTTCTGATTGGCTGTAATTCTGTACAGCCAATAAGAAGTGAGATGGTTTGCCACCTAACGCACGAGATGGAGGTGCTTGTAGAGGCAGAGAGAGAAGAAGGAAATGGTGGACTAGCTTTCGAAGGAGCCGGTCATGCTGAAAGTGTCTGAACGCATTATATGTAAAATGAAGTGATATTGCGACTTCTGCGTTTCGGTACAGTGACAAAGGTAGCTGGTGTTTACCATTAACTATTTGTGAAATTTTATGAGTCGAGAGATATTTTGTTCTGGAGAAAATCGCGTGTGCAAACTTTGAACTAAAAGTGCGGTGGTAGTAAGTAAATTTTTTTTAGTGAGTATTTATGCCGAGCAAAAACTTTATATAAAGACAACTGCTGAATGTCGAGTGCAAAAGTAAACAGCAGTTTATTGACTGTGTTACTCCCGTAAATGATTTCGCAAATGGATAGGAAAAGTTGTGGCTGTTTGAGTACGAGGACTGTGAACAGGAACTTTAATGATTTGAACACATGTGGGCTGATGATCTTGCTTAATAACAATAAAAAAATCCTAATGCATGTTTAAAAGGATCTTTGAACTTAGAAATTTGAACAGCAGCCCATTTCGATTTATTCTTTAGAGTTTGTAAGTAGGCTGTTTATGTTTTCTTATTGGCAACGTTACGTAGCGCTCTGTATGAAAATCACTGGCTGTGCTGTCTGCAGTATGTGGCTAGTTTGCATTGTTGTCTGCCATTGTAGTGTTGGGCAGCGGCAGCTGGATGTTAACAGCGCGTAGCGTTGCGCAGTTGGAGGTGAGCCGCCAACAGTGGTGGATGTGGGGAGAGAGATGGCGGAGTTTTGAAATTTTTAAAATTGGATGTCATGAACTGCTATGTATATTATGAGTTTTCAACATTATTAAGGTAAATACATTGTTTGTTCTCTATCAAAATCTTTCATTTGCTAACTATGCCTATCAGTAGTTAGTGCCTTCCGTAGTTTGAATCTTTTATTTAGCTGGCAGTAGTGGCGCTCGCTGTATTGCAGTAGCTTGAGTAACGAAGATTTTTGGTGAGGTAAGTGATTTGTGTAAGGTATAGGTTAATGTAAGTCAGGGCCATTCTTTTGTAGGGATTTTTGAAAGTCAGATTGCGTTGCGCTAAAAATATTGTGTGTCAGCTTAAACACAGTCATGTATAATTTTTCAAAGGGGACGTTTCAAGTTCACAAGACTATTTTCAGATTTTTGTACTTATCGCGGTCTCCGAAGTGTAGTTATGAAATCTCACTTTCTTCAACACTGCTTTTCTGAGATCGCTTAAGTAGCTGCAGTCAGGAGTTACGTGTGCAGATCTATAGCAGTATCGAGGTAGGTGGACAATTTACGTTGCAGAACCGCCGTCGATGTACGACAGAGCACATGTTATGTCGCAAGCATCCACTGTAGATGTTGTATCGAGGCAAACCGTGAACAGAAAGCTTGAGCAGAGTGGCCTTTATAGAGACCTGCTGTATACGTGCCTCTGACGCGTCTTTACAAAAGAGAACGTCTAGAGTGCAGTCATCAACATGCTACCTGGATGGTCGAACGTTGGGCCAATGTTCTTTTCACAGATGAGTCCCGATTTAGTCTGGAGGGTGATTCTAGACGAATTCTCATCTGGAGGGAGCATGGAACACGATTTCGGGATCCAAATATTGTGGAAAGCGACCGATATCGGGGAGGAGCAGTAATGGTGTGGGCAGGGGTTATGCTGAAATTTGTTCATGAAGCGGTACAGGTGAATCGACAAGGTTTAACTACTGGCAGGTATCTTGAAGAGATCTTGGGACCTCATGTGCGGTTGTTGTGAGGTGCTGTGGGCCCAGACTTCGTATTGGTGGACGATTATTCTCGACCTTACAGAGCACGGGTGGTTGATGTTTTCTTGGAAATGGAATATATTGCACGCAAAAGGTGGCCTGCTCGCTCTCCCGATTTGAATCCCGTAGAGCACAGCACCCACTAACCACTCTCCAATACCTGCGAGCAGCTCTGCAGGAAGAATGGGCACTATTGCCTCAATATAAGATTGAAGACATCATTCACAGCATGATCCTTTGTTGTCAGTTCTGTATAGCTGCCAGAGGTGGTCACGTCTCCTTCTCAACACATTAACCAGTTATCCGAATTTGTGTGCAAGTCTGTTAAGTTGGTAAAAACTAAGAACCTTTTTCTCTTCCGCTATGCATGTTGCAAATGTTTACGCTCTGTTTCCTTTACACTGCTTCTACTTTACCATCTCCCGTTTATACTCTTTTGGGGCAAAATAAACGCAACGTCGCAAAATTTCCGTTTGTTCCTTTAATTTTGGGCGCCAGTGTATTTTTGATGTTAGGTTTTTCCCTACCTGTCAGCATATATGTGTGTATGAGAGAGAGAGAGAGATAGGGGGGGGGGGGGGGGGGGGGAGCGGAAGCACATCAATGGTGTGGCGCTCAGCAGTTACCCTGAAGGGGCAAGCGACAGAAAAGGAGAAACGAGTTAAATAAAATTACATTTGGTGATTGCATGAACACCAAAACGAATGCTATGATGGGAAACTGATAAATGTACGAGGAGAGGGCGACCCATGGCAACCATGACTCAAACCGTTTAATTGAAAATGAGAAGACTTGTTGCAGAAGAAGAGGTTATACAAGATCGAAATACACAGAGGAGCATCTTGAAGATACATTGAATACGTGTGTACTAGCATGTTAAAGTTACTGAATTGTTGTTGGGGGAAAAAGCTTTGTATTGAGGAATTCTTAGTTAAGAACAAAATACTTCTTTGTGGTTTGGAGATGGTTTGTTATAAATTGTGTGTCGCTGGGCGCATACAGTTCGCCAACACGAAAGCAAACGTTGTGTTTTCTAACTAGCTTCACTTCAGTCTGTCCACCAACACCACACTGCAGAATACGGAGCTACTGTGTCCTCCACCCTGGCAAAGCACCAGACTAGTTCAGGCATATATCATCCGAGCACTTAAACTCCAATCTGCGCAGAATTTAGTTAATATAGCAACTGCTACTTGCTCGACTGGACATAAATTCCAAGCTGGATGCGGTTTCGTTGTTGTGGTCGGACAACTAATGAGATCTCTGTAATCAGAAGCAATTAAAGCGTTTATATTCTCTGGGTGTGCGAAATTGGGCTTGTATATATGCTGCAGCTCATTAAATTTGACAAAAACTGACTTGTCAGAATTGTTCAGTTGTACTAAGCCTTCCAAAGTGCTACATTACCAAACTGCGTCGGTGAACTGAAACGAAAAAATATTTAAAGCGGTGGTACAACAAAAACGGCGATTTGACACACATTTCGCGGTGTTCTGTAGAGTGAAGTTGTAAGTGTGATACAGGGCAGGGGCAGTGTCGTTGAAATTGTGTGAAGGTAGTAGCATCCAGTGCAAGAACCAGTGTTGTGCGTGGCATCTATCATTGTGATTTTGTGTAAGTCATGTCCCAGACGAAAATCATAATCTCTGTAAAAATACTATTTTTCTCGCTTATTGCACTGTAAGAATCTGCTTTCTACCTTTCTGTAACCACTAAGTTGATCAAGACAATAATCGTTCCAGTACGCGAGAGTAATTTATTTCTGTTTTTATGAACACAGCATAGTTCTGTGTTTCACTTTTGTGCTACATGACCTTCGCTTCTTCTGCTACCTACATGTTTTCTATGCCTGTATGAGTTCGCAAATTGCAGTAAGGAAGTTTATGTGAGAGATGGCTGCTGAAACCTATCTGCACCACCCAGCAAAGAGAAAACGTATTTTATGTGCAATATTCCTCATGTCATGTTACAATCTTCTAACGACTGGTTCCTATAAATTAAGAAATGTCTATGGAAATAACAAAACCAAATAACATACTCACTTAAGGAGACGCATGAATCATAATAATTATTTTAAATAATTTGAAAAATTGAACGATAATTTATTTTATCTTGAGCTATCTCTAGTGTATTTCCTCTTAGTTATAACAATTTCTCTCTATTTTTTGTAGATCTGAAGATGGTCGTTCAGCAACTGAAACCGATTGTCTAACTGATTCTTTATATTGTGATAAAGACAAACTTATAGAGAATCGAAATACGCATCGAATCTGACGAATCCTATTAATAATGAAGATTGTGCGATTCTCCGTGACTAAAATTAGAAACAAGACATTTATATGATAATTCGAGCTTTCTCGACTAATTTCAGTGATCAAATTTGCTCACGTTATCAACTAGGAGCAGCGTCATCTTAATCACTTAATTTTTTTACTTTTACCACAGATCACGTACACGATAAATGTTATGATGTGGAAGCGTCAACAGGAAAAAGTTAGAACACACACACACGCACAGGGAGATCTAAAATTTTGCTTTTGTTACGTGTACCTACACAAGTGTTTCATGTGATTCCCAGTGTCAAAGGAATGCGTTGGTTTGTTTCCCATTACAAACAAAATGATTTTTAAGCGGAATTCTACATGCCCATTCGACAGGACGGCCCCGGATTAGTCTAATTGGATATTTCTTCTATCGGTATCTACAGAGGGGGTCCAAAAAATGTATCCACTGTTTAAAAGTCCATAACTTGCAAACTAATTGACGGAGTTGTCTCATCTTTGGTAGTGTAATAGTTTGTAGTTCCGGCAATCGCCACACAAGCGTTGTATTGCGTTGTTTTGTTTTGCCAGATGACAGTCGCCAGATAGTCAGTGTTTTGTTCTTAGTTGGACCTAGTCACTCGAGTAAACATGGCCGGCACAAGGCTTAGATTTGATGAAAGGAAGTCAGTTTTGAAGTGGTATTTTAAGTAAAACATTAATGAGGTTCAAAGGCAATGGCGAAATGAGTATGAAACAGAGCCACCGACACGCTTAACGATTCGTCGCATTCGAGACAAATTTGAAGCCGAAGGCTGTGTTGAAGATGTATACAAACAACGATCTGGACGACCTGTAACAGTAACAAGTCCAGCTAGCTCCCGTCGTGTGTTACAGCAATTCACTCGCTCACCACAGAAGTCTGTGAGACAACGTGCCCGTGAATCTGGAGGGAGTCGCTCAAGTGTCGGCGAATTTTGAAGACAGCAAAGTGGAAGTGCTACATCCCACGATTGCTACACTGAATGAAAGAGGACGACCCAGATCGTAGAATGGAGTACTGAGAGTGGTTTACTAACATGGTGCGCAACGATGAAGAGTTTGC
Organism: Schistocerca nitens; assembly: GCF_023898315.1. Classification (NCBI taxonomy): domain Eukaryota; kingdom Metazoa; phylum Arthropoda; class Insecta; order Orthoptera; family Acrididae; genus Schistocerca; species Schistocerca nitens. The sequence continues at coordinate 32,046,046 of NC_064620.1, read as the reverse complement.
AGAGATGACTGTGTGGTCTGATGAGGCACAGTTCAAACTCAATGGTACAGTAAATCGCCACAAATGCATCTACTGGGCCGCCGAAAATCCGAACGTCCATGTAGACAAAGCCGTGAACTTGCCAGGAGTAAATGTGTGGTATGGGTTGTCTTACCGAGGCTCGATTGGGCCATTCTTATTTGACGGCACAGTTACCGGTGAGGTGTACCTTCAGAAGCTTCAGACATCCATTTTACCTGCCAGTATGGAGACGGAAGAGTTTACTTTGAATAAGATGGTGCCCCAGCCCACTACGAAAATAGTGTTAGGGCGTATCTCGACGAAAATCTACCAGGAAGATGGATAGGCCGTAGAGGTGCTGTGGAGTATCCATCATGTTCCCCAGACCTAACTCCCATGAACTGTTACCTGTGGGGAACACTAAAGGTCGTCGTTTATCGACAAAAGTCACGCACATTGGATGAACTTCGAGAATCCATCGTACATTCATGTGCAAATATCCAACTGAACACATTGCAATCAGTAGTTCGTGCTGCAGTTCGACGGCATCGTTTGTGTGTGGACGTTAATGGTGACCATTCGAACACCTACAGTGATATCTTTAAGTTCGACTTTAAGCTACTCTTTCACCAAAAATGAGACAACTCCGTCAATTATATTGCGAGTTATGGACTTTTAAAAACTGGATACATTTTTTTTTTGTACCCCTCTGTATTAACAGGGACAGTAATACACGATGAATAACCAACACTCCAGCAGGGACGTCACCGCCCTGGCCCTCGCTGCCAGCTACCATCTTGCACTAGCGCTGCTCATTCGCTGCTGGTGTACTGGCTATTCATAGCGCTTTATTGTCCCTGTTAATATATATCGACAAAAAAAAATATCGCACTAGACTAATTTTGGGACGACTCTATGGAATGAGTACGTAAAATTCCGCTTTAAAATCCATTTTGCTTTTGCAACCCGAAATAAACACGCTTTCCGTCGACACTGGCAGTCCCATGAAAGAAATGATGGGTAGTGTTTCCTTCGGCTAACTCCAGGTACATACTGCAAACACGAAGTTGCAGAGATCTACCGAAACACCAAAGACAATGGGCCTGTCAATTCTTAGGAATATATATATATATATATATATATATATATATATATATATATATATATATACCAGGTGTTCAAAAAGTCAGTATAAATTTGAAAACCTAATAAACTACAGAATAATGTAGACAGAGAAGTAAAAATTGACACACATGCTTGGAATGACATGGGGTTTTATTAGAATCGAAAAACACATAGTTCACAAAACGTCCGACAGATGGCGCTGGACAGCAAAACGTCAGTGACTGCGTATGACAATCGTGTATAAAAGGAGCTGTAATGAGAGAGAGGATCAAGGCATGCTCCCGACTCAGTCTCCTCAAGCTCCTCTCCGGCCGTACATGGGGTGTGGACCCCTCCACCATCCTCCACACCTATAAATCCCTCATCCGCCCTATCCTTTGTTATGCCCATCCGGCTTGGATCTCCGCCCCCCCCCCTACCTTTTATAAATCCCTCCAAATCCTCGAACGCCATGCTCTCCGCCTCGCCTATCGCATCCGTCTCCCCTCCCCCATCGGATCCTGTACGATCTCATCCCCTTCCCTCACCTCCTCCTTTTCCTTGAAAGGATACGGATCCTGTACACCTCCCGTAAACTCGATCCTCCTCACCAGCTCGTCTCCCCGATCCTCTCCCACCCCCACCCGCTGCCGCGCCTGAATTCCCACGTCCCACCCGGTCTCCATCTCTCCACCCTCCTTACCCTCTCCCAAGGTGGCTTCCGCCAGCTCCCCCTCCCTGATGCTGTCCTCCTCCCCTCCATCTACCCCTCCTATCAACTTTGACCCTGCCCCCCCCCACTTCCGGTGTCCTTTCCTTTAGGCACCCTCCGTCCCTTCTCTTCCCTTCCCTTCTCTTTCCTTTTCCCCCGTCCCCTCCCTCCACCCCTCTTCCCCCAGGCTTCCCCTCCCCCTTCCTCCCTCCCTCTATCTCCCCTGCCCGTGGCATCTCTGCTCTCCCCTCTCGCTCTCCCCCTTCCTCCTCCTCCTCTCTTGGCAGGTCCCCAGACTCGCACACGCTCAGTGAACATTCGCGCGCCGGAGATCATCGCCATCAGTGTCTCGTGTGTGTGCCTTCGTTTGTGTTTAGTGTTTGTTCGCCGTCACGCCGCCACTGTTCCCGTGTACCGTCGCCATCATCCATGTTATGTGCGCCGTGTCAACTAGTGTCAGTGATGTTTTCTCGTCCAGCGTGAACGGCTCCATGTTTTTTGTATTTTAGTGTCTACATTGTTTTGCCCGCCGTTTTGATTGTATTCTCTGTGCCCGCTCTATGTATTACTTATTGTACAACTCAAGGCTGAAGAGCGGCGTACTCTGCTGCTGACAGCCCGCCTTGTGTAAGGTCATAAAAATCACAATAAAGAAAAAAAGAAAAAGAGAGAGAATCAGATGCGCCAGAAGCCGCAGCATGTTGATGTTACCTGAAAAGGCGCTTTTAGTGAAGCTGTATTATCAGAATGGGGAATGTGCTAGTTCAGCGTTACGATCCTATCGCCATGGGGATTCGAACGGGTAAAGGTCCGTTGACAAATGCAGTTGTGGCGAGAATGATTTCGAAGTTCGAAGCCACGGGTTGTTTAGACGACCGAGCACATACCGTAATGCTGCTGAGACAGTTCAGGAAGAAATGGGGACTGTAGCGGGTTCGTCTATGCACGGGGAAGTCAGCGCTCCTGCAGTCGCACGTCGCACCGGCATTCCGTACACTACTGTTTGGTTGGCACTTGCGCGTACCCTCCGATGCTATCCGTACAAAATCCATCGGCATCATGAACTGTTACCTGGCGGTTTAGTGAAGCGGAGGGAATTTGCGGTGTGGGCGTTTCTGAAGATGGCGGAAGATGACAATTGGTTGAGTAACGTGTTGTGGACCGACGAAGCTCATTTCACGCTCCGAGGGTCTGTCAACGGCCACAACTGCAGAATTTGGGCTACCGAAAATCCTAGAACTGTCGTGGAAACTCCATTGCATGACGATAAAGTCACGGTATGGGTTGGATTTACCACATCTACCGTTATCGGGCCTTTTTTAATCGAGGAAATGCGTGATTCTGGTTTTGTAACTGCTACCGTGGCAGGTGAGAGGTACGCCGATATATTACAGAATCGCATCATCCCCAGCCTGACTGATAAACACCTGCTGGAACGTACGATGTTTATGCAGGATGGCGCTCCACCCCATATTGCTAGACGCGTGAAAGATCTCTTGCGGGCGTCGTTTGGTGATGATCGTGTGCTCAGCCGCCACTTTCGTCATGCTTGGCCTCCCAGGTCCCCAGACCTCAGTCCGTGCGATTATTGGCTTTGGGGTACCTGAAGTCGTAAGTGCATCGTGATCGACCGACATCTCTAGGGATGCTGAAAGACAACATCCGACGCCAATGTCTCACCGTAACTCCGGACATGCTTTACAGTGCTGTTCGCAACACTATTCCTCGACTACAGCTATTGTTGAGGAATGATGGTGGACATATTGAGCATTTCCTGTAAATAACATCATCTTTGCTTTGTCTTACTTCGTTATGCTGATTATTACTATTATGATCAGATGATGCGCCATCTGTCGGACACTTTTTGAACTTTTGTATTTTTTTGGTTCTCATAAAAACCCATGTTATTCCAAGCATGTGTGTCAATTTGTACCTCTCTAGCTACATTATTGCGTGATTTATCCGGTTTTCAAATTTATACTGGATTTTTGATTACCCGGTATATATATATATACTAACATGTTTTTTTTCTTTTTGTAAAAATGAGTAATTATTTCTACGCAAGACTTCCTCTTTGCTATGGAAGGAGTTGTTAAAGAGAAACATCTTTAACCTACATTTCAAAACACTTCTGGTATCTGTTAAACATTTTATTTCTATGGGCAGATTGTCAAACTGTTTTATAACTACATATTTCGTTTCGTTCTGTATCAAAGTTAGATTCGTTTAAGGGTAATGCAGATTATTTTTACTTCTGGTGTTTTGAATATCTATGTTACCCTCATATTCAGATGGGTTGTCGATAATAAGTGGCATAAATGATTAAACGTAATGCGAAGTTGTGGTTCATATTTCCAACGGCTTAAAGAGATGCCTCTGCGATGTCCGTGAGTGAAGCTCACACGTATTCTAATTATTTTCTTTTGAGCAATGAACACTACTTGCCTAAATGACACCCCAAAATATTATTCTATAAGATATCAGTGAACACCAGATGTCAAAAACATGTTAACATACTGACTTCTATGCTCCAAATGTGGCCAACATTGTTAAAAGCTGCTAAATGTAAAAATTTTAGCAGGTCTACTATATGGCTTTTACACTTTACGTTTTCATCAACATGCACACCTACGAACTTAAAATTTTCTAATCTTTTTTTATTATTTGTTGGTATACTAAATTAATAGTAGGTGAGATAGTTTTGACTGTTCAGAACTGAATGAGCTGCGATTTTTTAAAGTCTCAAGCTAGCCCAGTCAGTAATTTTCACACATCATTTGCTACTTTCGCTATTGATGCTTGTTTTCTCGGCTTCACAACAATGCTTGTATCATCTGCAAACAGGACTAATTCTGCCCGCCCCCACCCCCGACCCAAGTAATATTTTATATCATTTACATAAAACAAGAACAGTAGCGGGCCAATGGTCGAACTTTCTGGGACCCCCACTGTTATTTCTACCCATGAAAATGATGCGGCATTCGTCTTTATATTGGTCGGACAGCCTAGGGCAACATTCTGCATCCTGTTTCTTAAGCAAGAACTAAACCAGGCGTATGCTGAACTACATAGTCCATTAAAACTTAATATCTAGTAGAACATTGTGTCTGGCGAAAGCAAATGCTTTCCGTAAGTCACAAAAGATCCCAGATGGTGATATTTCATGATTTAAATGATTGGTTCAAGTGGCTCTGCGCACTATGGGACTTAGTATCTGAGGTCATCACTCCCCTAGAACTTAGAACTACTTAACCCTAACTAACTTAAGGACACCAGAGACACCCATGCCCGAGGCAGGATTTGAACCTGAGGCCGTAGCAGTCACGCGGTTCCGAACTGAAGCGCCTAGAACCGCTCGGCCACCGCGGCTGGCAGTGAATGAATAAACAGCTGACTAAGTATAGAGGCTCTAGTGAAATATAAACTAATTGATTAAGTATCCTATTTCTACACAGTTGGGTGACAATACTGGAGTACATTGTCTTCTCAAAAATTTTCGAAAGTAATATAAGGAATGACTCTGGGCGGTATTTATTGCATCTGTAGAGTAACGTTTCTTATAGAGGTGCCTAACCACGGCATATTTTGATCTCTGAGAGAAAACACCCTGAATAACGATGTATTACACAACTGAGTACGAACTTTTCGTATTGGAAGGCCATAAAATTTTAGTTGCTTTTTGGATGTGTTATCTTCCCCATATGGACTTTTACTTTTTAGAGTCGTAATGATCTTTCCTATTTCGGATGGGGATGTGAGATTAATTTTATTGTCACTAAATGTTCCCTGTATTGCTTCTTCAGTGTATTGTTTCTCTTTCTCTTCTCAACTGTTTGTATCAATTTTCTCATCTATTCTTAAAAAGTAATTATAAAAAATTATTGATACATGAATTGTCTTTTATAACGGTCCCATGCACTTCAATAGGGGTAGTGTCACCTACTACAGCTTCTTTCCTTATCTCTCTTTTAGTTATAGTCCATATTAATTTTTTTGAACTCTTTGATCTGTTAATTTTAGGCAAGATGTGCGTACCCCTGGATTCGTTGCAACTTTTCTTAGTATGTGACAGTATTGTTTGTAATATGTAAGTATTTCTATATCATTACTTGTTCTGGCTATTTTGTACAATTCCTTTTATCATTGTGAGGAGACTGATACCTGAGGTGATCCAAGGTTACTTTAATGACGTCCTCTTATTAATTTAATAACATTTTTAGGAAAACTATTTTCAGAGACGGATACTCCAGAGCTAGCATTAGGCTCATTGTTAACTTCAACACAGTCATCATTTTTAAAACCTTAAAATCTTCAGTAATATTGACATTTACCTGTCTCACAGTTTCCTTAGAATGTTTAAGAGGTTTACACGTTGCTAAGTTACGTACTGCGACTAACTGTATAGTGATATGACAGTCTGTTTAACACGGGATAGGTATGCGTCTCTTTAGATTCAGATTATTGTATTAATATATTATCTATGAGGGTACTACGATCTTCATCAACTCTGGTAGGGAAATTTGTGACTGACACCAAATTATAAGTGGCTGAAGCATCTCTGTACCATTTTTCCTGTCAGATTTCTTCGAGAAATCATCAAAATCACCACTAATTAAAATACTTTTCCTTCTGACAGAAAAATCCATTAAAGATTTTCGTGAAATTTTTCCGATCACCCAGTGGAGGCTTGTAAACTGTTGTAAAAACAGGAATTACATTTCCAAATATTAAGGCACAAGCACACTCTTCCTTACCCTGATCTACGCACAGTTTACTTACTTCTACATTTTTGTGATTATATTCCTTTTTGGGTTTCTGTACTTTAGTCGGTAAAAACGGGACCCTTGTAGGATAATTTTGTCCGTCTGGTGTCTGTTGGATTGTTAAGTCCCCTTTTCTTCTGAGGAACAAATAGAGGTATTAAGTTCATATTTTTTTCAGAAACTGGGGTCTACGGGCCCTTTGATTTGTCAAAAATTTGAGCTTCTAACTGAAAGCAATCAAAAGATACGCCCGTTTGTGTCACATATTTCTATATTCGCAAACTCACTCAACGAAACCTGTAGGGTATTTCCAGTTGACCCAGAGTCACAAAATTTCACACAAATCAAGATTTCACCATACAACTACCACCGACTTTTGTATCGCAGTTAGTAGGAAAATTTCCTAACCGCCCAACGGTTCCACACAAATAGCGATTTATAAAGCAGATAAGTAACTTGACCCGGTAAAACGCATAAAGGAAAGTTACAGCAAGTTAAAACATATGATTATAATTAGTTACCAAATACTTCATGTTGTAATAGTATGAAAATCTAATGAAAATGTTTTTGAAACACTTACTCAAAAATGGCTCTGAGCACTATGGGACTCAACATCTCAGGTCATAAGTCCCCTAGAACTTAGAACTACTTAAACCTAACTAACCTAAGGACACCACACACACCCATGCCCGAGGCAGGATTCGAACCTGCGACCGTAGCAGTCCCGCGGTTCCGGACTGCAGCGCCAGAACCGCTAGACCACCGCGGCCGGCGAAACACTTACTATCTACTTCCCACCATGGGAGCTGGAATTCCCACTAGGGACCACGTTGACTACCACTGTTACAGATGAACATACATACATTTCGGATGTGGTGGTCTAGTCGCGCGGTATAGCCGCACGGTCTGAGCGTCATGCCCATCTTCCGGCGGCTTCCCCCGTCGGAGGTTCGAGTCGTCCCTCGTGCAAGGGTGTGTGTTTTGTCCTTACCGTAAGTTAGTTTAAGTTAGATTAAGTAGTGTGTAAGCCTAGGGACCGATGATCTCAGCAGTTTACTCACATAGGAAGTTACACAAATTTCCAAATTTTAAGGTCCATGGATAGAAAGCAAGTTTTGGTAGAAGGGGTAAATGAGTCGTCATTTTGTCTTGCTGGTATCTTTGGCATACGCGTTGCCTTTGGGAAGACGTAAGATAAGCTGGACTGAGCAATCCGAGTTATTTACATTAGTCTAGAATGATGTTTCAGTACAAAGAAGAACATACTTTTGAGAAAAGGAAAGGAGAGGGCGAGAAAATTAGACAAACGTATCCAGATAGAGTTCCCATCATAGTGGAGAAAGCTCCGAAATCAAGGCTTACGGATCTGGACAAGAAGAAATATCTTGTTCCATCAGATTTGACAGTGGGCAACTTCTACTTTCTCATAAGGAAGAGGATCCATCTGAGGCCAGAAGACGCCTTGTTTTTCTTCGTCAACAACGTAATTCCATCGACTGGTGCGACTATTTGTTCCCTGTATCAAGAGCACCACGAAGAGGATTTATTTCTGTATATATAGTACAGCGACGAAAATTAGTATGGTTGTTGAATCATATTATTTTGATTTGGTTGTCATTTCACTTAAATTGCAACGCAAATATTAGACAGTCATTTTTTTCAGAATGTGTATATATTCTTCAGAATAAATCCTTGTATTAGCCGTAAAGTCGATGGCGCATATATTACAAAGTTAATGATAAATGTTTTTCCATATTGAAGACACTCTGGTTTCAAGGGAATGTTGTCAAACACTGTGCACACGTCATTTCAATATTTGAATTCTTGTACATTTGGGAAACACATAGCGCTATTGGTAACAAATAAAAATTAAGCTTGCTTTGCTCAGTATTTCAGAAAACGTTGCATAAACCATGTGTCAACTTTTATCATCAGCTGTTGATATTGTAGTTGAGTTTGTTGTATTACACAAGTTAAAAATGTGTATTCTGCAACATTAGCAAATTGTTGTAGACTCCTAGACTCCTGCATGTTTGGAGCGTTCCTTATTGTAAATCAAAAGATGATTATCATCAACCAATTGCAGTAGTTTTTGGAAGACATTGTGGCATTTGAGCAATTCGTAGCATAAATTACACAAATGTGAAGCATTTGTTTCACTGGCTAAGCTAGTTCTGTTTCTTGTCTTGATGTGCTGAGCCCAGTTTCATCTATAATATTATGTAATTATGAATTATTTTGTTTTGTTTTTGTTTTATATGTAGAATTAAAGTGTTATAATACAGGGTGTAAGAAAAAAAAAAGTGGTAGAGCTCGTACCTGGACACGGAGAGTTCGCGGTTTCGAATCTCGGTCAGACCACGGATTTTTCAGTCTTAGTTTTAACCTAGCGTTCACTTCTCAACGTTGTGAGGAGTTGCCAGAAACAACACGTATTTGGCATTCCACGTTAAACTGTAGATCCCCTTGCCGCGTTTGAATATCTGGGGTGGGTCGGAGAGACGAAAGCCGCCGAAGTGGTGTTCAGTAAAGACTTGCGCCAGGCCACTGAGCCACACAAAATTCTTACTGTTATCAATATAGATAAATAAATTATAAACATAAATAATAACCCCTTTTTATACATGTTTGATCTAAACGTACAGGTAGGTGGTTTATAATCACTTACATACAGATTTTAATTTGCTTTGGCTAGAGGGTGTTCAGACAAATGACATCTATTTATTTCCAACTACTAATATTTTATAAAAAAATTAACAACTCAGCTTCAAGGAACGGTTCAACGAATTCCCTACTCGTCATCTTCAGATGGTTAATTTTTTCAGTACCTTACAACTTCAGATCTTTTTCCCGTAGAAGTGACAATGTCAGAATTATCGTTCAGTAGACCTGCATCGGCAGGACATCCAAAGCAGTTAGCAGTTTCAAGACGTTGCAGAATATTATGATCTGAAGGCCACGTCAACAAAATTCTTTGAAACATTGCCTTACGACACTGCTGCCCCTCGCTGATAACACAAGTTGATATAAACAGAAAGGATTTAATTACCGACTTGCGTTATTTCAAACGTCCACAGCAGGTATAACAAAATATCCCTTTTGAGTGCAGAATCAATTATAGCGGCCACTCAACCCCGCAGTTTCTGAACGATGTACGGAACTGGAATGACACATTAAAAATTGGCGTTTGGAAACATCTGTGGTTGCTGAGCGTAGCCCCCGAACAAACCTAAAATGATGTCTAATGAAAGAAATATCTTGTTCCAAGCACCAGAGCACCGAGCCTACCATCCGAGATAGCGTACAGATCATATTGTGCAGCAACTGTTTTAAGGGTGTGTTTGAAATCTGTCTCTCGGCCTTGAGAGACAACCGGGAAATTCTATGAGTTGTTTGTGGTTCATAGCAAGCCGTGGCAACTCTATGGTCCTTTCACTGCAGATATTGACAAGATCTCCGGCAGTCTGACGTCACGATGGTGCAGGTCGACTAAGCACAGACCGAGTATCGCTTATACCACCAGTGATGACAGTCAACGGCACCTGACGAAGATGATCAAAGTAAAGCGTCGGAAGCTAGAAGTTTTACTCAGAATGTACGTAGCAAGAAGATGAGAAACATTTTATAGACATATGTCCAAACTCGATATGGATTATGATTTACTTCACATAACCCCAGCGCAGAGAACGATTATCGGCAGCGAAACAATACAGGGGATGATGTCGGATGCGTCAGTTATCTCTCGATGTCGCGTCAGAATGCCGTTGGCCTGATGCCATCTTCTCATGCTGATTATGGCGACTATCGAGATCATATTTTTACAGAAGTCTCTCCATGTTCGAGTTCACTTGTGGCAAATGGGTTGCAACTGTAAATGGTATTGGTAGTTGTGTATAAACTGTGCTTTCACGTGAACAAAAGTTTAAAATTAACAAATTTTATAATCGATTAAAAGGGAAGAACAAGGTGGTGGAATGGAACTATCTGACTGGTTGGTTTGAATCACTTTTCTGCAGGCTTTGTAGAATAATCTTTCACATCACTAGACTTGAAATGAAATTAAATACATAGGTTCCCATTTCAATGCATCTAGAGTGTCGGCTTCAGAAAACTACGCATATATAAAGTACCCTGACAAGGTCTCTATCTTTATGTTAGGGTTAATAGATTGATTCATAACCAAGGAGATAGGTGTAAGGCTGTCATACTGGAACTGCAATGATCGGCCAGAGCGAGCTATCGCTACCGGGATTCCGGCGCGAGCTACTGCAGTATTCCTAAACCACCTGAGATGCCACTACAGTTCGCATGCAACTGGGGCTGCAGTTGGACAGACTGCGGTAGCTCGCAACTCCAGTAACTGCCACGAGATTTCGTCCAAGTGCCAATTACATACGAAACAGATAACATTCATGCCTCCAGAGAAGTTACTTGGCGTTTGCTGCTTAAATCGTGATCCGAAAGTGATGATATTTAACTAAATGATGCTATCCCTCGAATTTCAATCATAATCCTGTGCATGGCCAGTTAACAAATTTAGTGCTATGCCAAACAAGTCGTCCAAGCATAGTTACTTGGTGTTACCCATGCGAAGCAGGAGTGGGTTGATTGTTAAAGATTTGCAGACGAAATTTATCTGTAGTTTTCTTTTTTCTTTTTGGCTAACTATTCAGTCAAGTTTCTATTTCTGGGAATGACCTTCAGACAATGCCTGTGACCAAACAGGCAACCAAACGCGGGTATCGATTCAAATGGTTCAAATGGCTCTGAGCACTATGGGACTTAACTTCTGAGGTCATCAATCCCCTAGAACTTAGAACTACTTAAACCTAACTAACCTAAGGACATCACACACATCCATGCCCGAGGCAGGATTCGAACCTGCGACCGTAGCGGTCACGCTTTTCCAGACTGTAGCGCCTAGAACCGCACGGCCACTCTTGCCGGCGCGGGTATCCAAACAGGCAGCTTTAGGGAAGACTTTTTGTTGACGATAGAGGACTGATGTGTGCAGGGCGAAAGTCAAAGTATATTACGCTCGCTCAATGTAAAACGATTCACAGTTTTGCAACCAACGGTCTTCGTTTAGGTGAAGAAGCTCCGTGTAATATTTATAATGGGATAATTTTTACATTTGAATTAGTTTTAAGTGCTTCTACTGAATGGTCCTTTTTGAGCTACAGGGAACTAGCCTTTCTGCAAACACTGTTTCATGTGAAAAAAGGTACATAACTGTTCCATTACTACAGGCGTTATCAGCATGTTGTCTGCTTTATAGAACGGAACTTTCAACCATCAGCTGCACAAATAAACCATTTGTATTTACCGGTTACGACCTCTCCGACCGTCTTCGATAGGAAGACTATCAACAGAAAAGTTGATAACCTTACAGTAATAATGCTCTGAGACACCGAAGCCGGTAAAGAACAATGTTTATTTGTACAACTGATGGTTAAAATGCAGTTCTTAAAGCATCTGACAGCTGTAAAAAGTCACCTCGCTGAAAACATAGGTTGTTCAATTTCCTATCTACGCCTAAAAGTCACACTTTAAATTTTAGAGGTCTTTCAGTGTCAATGTTCGTCACTGAGGTAATGCGATGGACTTGAGTGTGTAGTGTTACCACTTATTTTAAGAAGAGCTGGTGTGTTCTGCATGACAATACTTGTTGGCATTTACTGACACAAAGTGAAAAGAACTAACACATCTTTTGGTAAAAATGACGTTGTGTCCATGGAGAAAAGTGATTGACATGTATTGCACTGTACAGTCGTCCATATCACGCTACCTTTTGAAGACGACCAACATATTGCAGAAATCAGTCACGACCGAAAGCGTCTTTGTATGACTGTGTCTAGAATAAATTAAGAAAAAGTATAGAAATTATGTATTTTTTTATAGAACGATTGTGTTGCATCCACTAACAGTGCATTTTGATTGTAGGTTGATTCTGAATAGATATACTAATTTTTAATTACATATCATAACTTTTTTAATGTTTGAATGAGTGATGACTCACTACACCGTTCAACTATGCTTGGAGTCGCAGAAGAGGAAAAGGGAATATTGTCGATGTTGAGTGTCAATGCCGAACAGAATGTGTGGCATAATGACTTACATAACCATTAAAACATATAACTACATCCATGTAATACGGGGGTTCCCTATGCATTCCCCACGGAATTACATCTTTTAATTGCTGTTGGCGCTTTTATAACCGAGTGAATGTTGCAACGAAGGCCTTCTAAGGTGACGGCCTTCAGCGTTCATACTATATTGCTAGCGTCGACACCTGACTGGTACAGAGAGAAAATATTAGGTAAGTATCTATACAACACAACTTTAACACACGAATCAGCAAACGAGAAATGCTAATCATTGTGGATCTTTAGTTCAGGAGAGAGCCTGTTTCGCTCGATCACAGCATCACGAAACCAAGTAACGGCGCGAATGCCACCTACCACGTCGTCCAAGAAGAACGAAGGTGTTGACACCACTCTATTAAATCAGCCCTCTAGCCAACCTCAAATCGCCTAGTATCACATCACTACCACGTCATGTACAATTTTGCATTACGAACATGAAAGAGATTGTTGCAAACTTCTCAAGACAGGTGGTCATCGCAGAGGACTTTGCTACTTAATTCCCTGTTAGTACATTCATTGATGCCATAATTAAAAGGAAACGCTGAAGAAGTAATATCATTAGAGGTGTTCGACAGAATGAACGACGTAACGATATCCTGTTGCTTTTCCAGTATAACAGCCATCGACAGGCAAATTGACCCAGTGCAGTCTGAAGGTCTCGATGGATGCATTTAGGAGCGATTTCCATAAGAGGCTGCAGCTTCAGTACAAGAAAAAAGTGTTTTCTGATTTCCTTGCTGTAAAACGATCACTAAGTAAGTGAAGTAAACATACATCAGTCACTGGTATTAATTTTTCTGACAAATGAAAAAAAAAATTATAAAAGCAGTGCTGCTGATCTCGACTGATTCACATATACAGGGTTATTACAAATGATTGAAGCGATTTCGCAGCTCTACAGTAACTTTATTATTTGAGATATTTTCACAACGCTTTGCACACACATACAAAAACTCAAAAAGTTTTTTAGGCATTCACAAATGTTCGATATGTGCCCCTTTAGTGATTCGGCAGACATCAAGCTGATAATCAAGTTCCTCCCACACTCGGCCCAGAATGTCCCCATCAATGAGTTCGAAAGCATCGTTGATGCGAGCTCGCAGTTCTGGCACGTTTCTTGCTAGAGGAGGTTTAAACACTGAATCTTTCACATAACCCAACAGAAAGAAATCGCATAGGGTTAAGTCGGGACAGCGTGGAGGCCATGACATGAATTGCTAATCATGATTTCCACCACGACCGATCCATCGGTTTTCCAATCTCCTGTTTAAGAAATGCCGAACATCGTGATGGAAGTGCGGTAGAGCATCATCCTGTTGAAAGATGAAGTCCGCGCTGTCGGTCTCCAGTTGTGGCATGAGCCAATTTTCCGCGGGCTACGCGTGAAACTTGCCCGCACGCGTTCAACCGTTTCTTCGCTCACTGCAGCTTTAAACTGCGCATATCATCGCCGAATGGAGTTAGCAGTTGGTGGATCTTTGTTGAACTTCGTCCTGAAGTGTCGTTGCACTGTTATGACTGACTGATGTGAGTGCATTTCAAACACGACATACGTTTTCTCGGCTCCTGTCGCCATTTTGTCTCACTGCGCTCTCGAGCGCTCTGGCGGCAGAAACCTGAAGTGCGGCTTCAGCCGAACAAAACTTTATGAGTTTTTCTACGTATCTGTAGTGTGTCGTGACCATATGTAAATGAATGGAGCTACAGTTAATTTATGAAATAGCTTCAATCATTTGTAATAGCCCTGTACTGCAGTGGTTGTTGATTTATTTGGAGGACACGAATTTGTACATTTTTTTTACAAGCATTAGTGTGATGTCATAGCCTTGAAACCGACGATGTAACTTCTAATTATTGATTATACATGCTGTTTATAAATGAATATCGGGGTTTTAACGCTTTATAATATTTATTACATTAAACTTACAGTTATAAATGGTATGTCAGATGAAATAGCAACTCAAACTGTTGTGTTTGGCACCAGTGCGCATGCGTAGCGCGCAAAGTTTCCGCCGCAATCCGCTAGATTGGCTGAACTTCACTGTACCCAAGCGCTGGATAGGCCGCTAGGGGCCCAGTGACAGGGCTTGCTTTGCATGGCCTCCACGTTCACCCGACCTAACGCCATGCGATTTTTTCCTTTGGGGCTTCATCAAGGATCGTGTGTACGTGCCTCCACTACCAGTAGTCCTCCCTGAATTAAGAAACCGGGTTGAAGCAGCTGTTGCTACAATCACTCAAGATACACTTATCAGCGTTTGGGAAGAACTCGACTATGGACTTGATGTGTGCCGTGTGACAAATGGTGCTCACATTGAACATTTATAAGGTTCTTGGTAAAACTGCTTGAGTTGCTCATTCATTTGACATATCATTTATAACTGTAAGTTTAATATAACAAATATTATAAAGCGTTAAAACCCCGATATTCATTTACAAACACCCTGTATATTGCCCAATAAAGGAGTGAACACTCGGAAGGGGAGGAAACAAAATCAAACTTTATGAGCTCAGACAGTAAGTATGTGCTCATGTAGCGCTCTGTATGAAAATCACTGGGTGTGCGGTGTGCAGTCTGTGGCTGGTTTGCATTGTCGTTTGCTGCTGTAGTGTTGGGCAGCTGGATGTTAACAGCGCGTAGCGTTGCGCAGTTGGAGGTGAGTCGCCAGCAGTGGTGGATGTGGGGAGTGAGATGGCGGAGTTTTGAGAGCGGATGATCTGGACAGAGACAGTTAATTTGTAAGACTGGATGTCATGAACTGATATACCTATATATTATGACTTTTGAAGACTATTAAGGAAAATACATTGTTTGTTCTCTATCAAAATCTTTCATTTGCTAACTATGCCTATCAGTAGTTTGAATCTTTTATTTAGCTGGCAGTAGTGGCGCTCGCTGTATTGCAGTAGTTCGAGTAACGAAGATTTTTGTGAGGTAAGTGATTGATGAAAGGTATAGATTATTGTTAGTCAGGGCCATTCTTTTGTAGGGATTATTGAAAGTCAGAATGCGTTGCGCTAAAGAATTACATATTCCATAGGAGACTCGCGCTCCTACACGGGAAGAGGGACTTAGAAATACGGAAAAGTCACAAAATAATAACACAGAGCATTTCGGAAATTATGAAAGAAATTGGCAAGGCGCACTGAATTTTGAGATTGAACCGCCGAAACGAAGTAACAATGACCGATATGCTACTCGCCGACATGATGATTTTGACTATAAGTTGTTCATTACTACACGTAAATTCAAAACATTTAAGAATTCTGGCAACGATATTCATCCACAAGCATGGCTCCATCAATTCTCTCATTGTTTTCCTCCCAATTGGTCATTGGAGCACTGCTTAGAATTTATGTGTGGCTACTTAGACGATGAACGAGCTGTAAGAATGCGATCGGTCATTCACGGTTGTCACAGTGAAGGAGAATTTTATCGTGCCTTCCTCTCTGCATATTGGTCTCAAGCTACACAAGACCGAGTAAAACATAGCATCATAATGATGAAACATTTCGAACAATCGGAATTTTCTAGTCTTGCCAAATATTTCGAAGACATGTTACATAAGAATCAGTATCTTTCAAACCCATAAAGCCCCTCAGAGCTCATCCGCATTTGCTTAATCAAATTGCCCGAACATTTACGACATATTATTTTGGCAGGACGTTGCAAAGACGACATTGAAGCTTTTCAGGGACTCTTACAAGAACCTTAAATTGACAATGACAATCGCAGAACGTGAAAACAGGAGCACAACAATTACAGGTCATATCCATCACAATTCCGCGATGCAAGAAATAATAACTGGACACGACAAGGCTATTCTTACAACGTAAATCGTGACTAAAACAGACACCACCCATATGACAACCGTTGGCAGAGTAGTAATAATTACAGGGAAAGATCACCTCCCCGCGGTAATGACTATCACAGAGACAATCAGAGAAACAGGCAATTGGAAACCAAAATAATTATTGTCAAGGGAGACAGAATAACGTCAGACGCAAAAGTTCAGCGCGCAGTTACGATTCAGGGAGAAATTCTCCACCACGTGACCGACAAGAAAGAAATTATGGAATCTACCGACATGACGACAGACGATATAATCGTAACGACAGACCTGAATTGCATCAGAACTGGCGGGATTCAAACAGGGCAGGGCCCTCTCGACACAGTGAATTTGTAGAAGTTAGGTCTCCTAATCCCAATAACGACGCGCGCCAACAAAGAAACAATGACTCGCACCGCACACAGCCACGTGCGCCGGCTGGCTCAGTGAAAAATAGCATGGACGCTAACCTTGAGAAAAATTTTAGTATTCCTTACCGACGTATACCGCATGATAATTGCGTTCAAGTTGAAACTCTGAGTACTATGAAGAGTAAAGGATTGCACCACATTTCACATATAAAACCGTTGAGAGACAATCTGTTTTTTTTTTTTAACTTTGTCTTTGCCATAAAACTTTTCACTTCAAGTTACTAGTATGCTTTGTCAGACTTAGAAACTGTTAACATGCAACAATGTTTGAAGTTAAATATCCAGTCAAGAACCAAGAGAACTTATTTCAACAGAAATTACCAATGCATTGTTATAGTGAACAGACGACACAGTGTTATTGTATGTGTATATTCATGCTTGTTAGTTGCACGATTACGTAACGACTATAAGGCTTACATACTTAGAGCATATACTGCTAATGAGACCTTAATGCAGCATTTTGGTTTACTTGAAAATACCTTCTTTATTTGAAGTACTTTCTGTGAGATTAAAGATGACTTAGTATTTGATTTCTTTGACAGCTACACGATTATATCTCGACACTACCAATGTGTGACAATTTACATTGTTGCTTTTGTGCTGTATCTGTTTTATATTTGCACAGTTTTTCTGAATTCTTCTGGAAAGTAAAACATGTGTTAGTAGTAACTTTTGTGGTATAGCTATAATGAGACAGCCTTTTTCGTAGCACAACAATACGTTACAGTATAGTACTTTCTTGATCACGGTAATGTACGTAATAACTACGATATCTATATGCATAGCATTTCGCTTTTGTTTATTACAAGGTAAGTACATTGACTTCCACAGAACTTTGCTGACAGACGACGATAATCACGACACTTGGCACATTTTTTACCAGCGCTACAGTACACGTATTTGAGTGATTAAATTTGTAGTTAAAACATTTTCTTTTAAAGATTTTTGAATTACAAAGACACAAAGGTTTTCCATGATACATTTCGTTCCATTGCTGTAATTTGTAACACTTGAGGATATAATTACATTAATCCTCAGGTGGGTACACGCTTACTTTGTGTACCATGTGTTTGGCAAGCACAAGGAGCCCTAGCTAATATGGTATTTGCTTATACAGCTTTACGCATTGGTACCATGTTTCTCTAACACATAAATTACACAGCTATCTGATCATTTAACTGAGAGAGACAAACATTTATTTTACTACATCAATGACAGATGTTTACGTAATTACGCTGTTGGATAACTTCACACTTATGAAATTGAATTTTGCCTGTACTTTGTGAAGTGTTCATATTTTTTTGGAACCATTGTAATATTATGAGAGCTTTGAATGATGTATTTGGTATGGGATCATGATTTTTAAAGTATGTTTGAGGTAGATGACACTATTGAAATGAGCATAGAATTTTTTTTAGGTTTTAAAATTATTGCAGAAAGCTACGACGTTCTTGAGCTCTGACTGAAGTGTTATGATGTTATTATTACGACGACGATGTGTATATGCTTTTGAGGTATGTTTATGATTAATGAGATGATGCAATATGATGAATCTGATTATGCTATGTATTTATTATGATGAAATATTGAAGACATGTTGATGAATATGTATATGTGTAATAAGGTAAGGAATAAGGAGTAGTGGTTAGGGACTCTAATTAATGAAAAGGATGTTGGAAACCAAGAATCGTACTTTAAGAGTTATGAAATGTGTGTACATACGTGAGTGTGTTACCACAATGCTGACAAAACTTTTTGGACACTGTTATATATGAGATTTTGTTTCTACGCACTTCTAATGTAAATTTCGAACCTTTGAATTTTTCTATTTTATATGAGACTGTCACTGTAGTGGAAACTGCTGTTGTAAATATTTCGTTAAGAAAGGTAAGTGACCTTGACATAATTCGTTTTGGGCGCCAAGCTGAGAGGTAGTCGTCTGAAAAAAGAAAGCCATTAGGTGAAAAAAAAGGAGGCCATTATCCTCGCTATTATTTCTTTGTAGAAAGCATCGCAAATACGACACGCTCAAACTTGAAAACATATGATTACACTGTGGAGCTCTTAATTTATGATATTTACTAAAATGCCTAATGAAATGATGAGAAACATTTTACATCTATTGTCTTTCTAGTTGAGAGATTGCACATTTTGTTTAACATCTAGTTTCTAGCTGCACTGCAGTATTAGTTAAAATAAAATTTAATAGATGTACTAATGTAGATATTTTATGCCTACAGATCCAGTAAATAATAATTTTATGATCTACATCCAAGAAAACGAGGGAGCATAAATAGACATTTCCCTTCACAGGAATTGCATAAAAAGTTTTTTTACGATTTGGTAACTTGTCTGCTAGAGTAAGTTCTCGTGATGCATCACTCTAGCGTTAAGATGTGACATACGTATCAAACATGGCCATTTTTAGTGTAATATTTTTTCTGCTTGAGCTTTGTCATGTTTAGATATAAGTTTGCTGCTGCTGTTTGTCAGGCATAGTGTTACTGAATTTGACTTTGTATTACTCTGTTAAGCCAGTTTTACTACTGATTTATTTTTCTTGTTGCTGCACATTGGCTCATATTAGTTGTGATGTTGCATTTGCTTTGCTAATTTAGATTGACTGGTTCTAGGTTTGCCAATTTGCATTTTTTCGTTGCTGTTTGTATTAATTGTTTTGTGCTGCTACATTGCCTCATCCCTTAGTTTATGCATCTGAGCTCAGTAGATTTAATTAGCTTAAGAGGGGGTAGACTATATAAGAGAATGAGTTGTGATGAATTGGAAGAAATGCATTGAGAAGTTATACGAAAAAAGTACAGAAAGAAGGTATAAATAGGACTTTTTGGAAATAATGAAGGACGAAGGGAGATCTCCAAGAAGTAAAGAAAGTTCTGTTTGCACAATACTGCAGTAAAACAAACCCTGTCCTTTCCTTGTGTTATTCCGCTATGTGTTTGTGTACCCTTGTGTATTTGTGTACTTCCTGTCTTTACGTGTTTATCTGATGAGAGTTATGTTGTAGAATTTTTCTAATAATATGTTATTTGCTTTGTAAAAGTGTTTAGACATTATTTATTCTGTTCTGTTTTAATGCTCACGTGTGAAGTTGATGTTTCAAAAGTTCTTCTGATCTTTTATGTATTTAATTATGTCATAATTCCTGTAACACTGATGTATATGTTATTTCGATTCTTTTGTAAAGCCCGTATTACCACAAATGTTATCTGTATTGTTATGTTCTTTAATGATGTATTTTGTACGTTTGAAATTTTATTCTCATGCCGTAAATTTAAAATTGTAATGGACAGCAGTTCATCAAATTAAGTAACTTGTAAGCATACGTTTCACTGCACACGTTTCTGCCGGTCATAGTATATGCACAATATGTGAGAAGTTGGGACTGTTAGTGTTTGCACGTGTGTTAATAATTCAGCAAGGGACTGGTTAACAGCATTGCTGGTTCTAAGGACAATTCCAAAAACTTTGTGAGTGCACAAGTGGTGGTTTATGGACTTGCTATATTATCCACAAGACTCTTCGATGGTGATTGTGCACCTGCAGAGTCGCAACAGATGGCTGCTGGCGATCTCTACAAGGACTACAGTGGGTCTGTATCATTGATGGCCCACCAATACCATAATTTCTACAAGGACTACAGTGGGTCTGCATCTTTGATGGCCCACCAATACCATAATCTCTACCAGGACTACAGTGGGTCTGCTCTGTGATGACCTACTTACCAATATTCTTCAAAACTTCGACTGACTCTGCTGTGGGTTTGCTCTATTGTGGCCCATTACCTGTCTGCATGTCAAGAGTCAGCATTATCTTTCTGTTGGAAGGACAACACTACTTCTTCAAGCCTGCATAGAAATCCACTACTTCTGTGTGCATTTTCTTTTACTGCTCAAACTTTGTGCATAAAATTGTAATTAATACTGTGATGAATAATCCGGACTGTCTTTATGGACTGTGAGAAAATTTTAGCTTTTGACCAACATTGTATCAATAAGTGCGTGCATTTGATTTCTTTGTTATTGTAATTGTGAAAAAATTTTAACAAATATGTATTGGCCAGTGCATGGGGGCTATGTAAGTAGGATGTTTAGGTTTTTTTTCTTTGGTAACGCCATGTAGCGCTCTGTATGAAAATCAATGGCTGTGCTGTGTGCAGTCTGGCTGGTTTGCATTGTTGTGTGCCATTGTAGTGTTGGGTAGTTGGATGTTAACAGCGCGTTGCGTTGCGCAGTTGGAGATGAGCCACCAGCAGTGGTGATCTGGACAGAGACAGTAAATTTGTAAGACTGGATGTCATGAACTGATATATATATATATATATATATATATATATATATATATATATATATACACTCCTGGAAATGGAAAAAAGAACACATTGACACCGGTGTGTCAGACCCACCATACTTGCTCCGGACACTGCGGGAGGGCTGTACAAGCAATGATCACACGCACGTCACAGCGGACACACCAGAAACCGCGGTGTTGGCCGTCGAATGGCGCTACCTGCGCAGCATTTGTGCACCGTCGCTGTCAGTGTCAGCCAGTTTGCCGTGGCATACGGAGCTCCATCGCAGTCTTTAACACTGGTAGCATGCCGCGACAGCGTGGACGTGAACCGTATGTGCAGTTGACGGACTTTGAGCGAGGGCGTACAGTGGGCATGCGGGAGGCCGGGTGGACGTACCGCCGAATTGCTCAACACGTAGGGCGTGAGGTCTCCACAGTACATCGATGTTGTCGCCAGTGATCGGCGGAAGGTGCACGTGCCCGTCGACCTGGGACCGGACCGCAGCGACGCACGGATGCACGCCAAGACCGTAGGATCCTACGCAGTGCCGTAGGGGACCGCACCGCCACTTCCCAGCAAATTAGGGACACTGTTGCTCCTGGGGTATCGGCGAGGACCATTCGCAACCGTCTCCATGAAGCTGGGCTACGGTCCCGCACACCGTTAGGCCGTCTTCCGCTCACGCCCCAACATCGTGCAGCCCGCCTCCAGTGGTGTCGCGACAGGCGTGAATGGAGGGACGAATGGAGACGTGTCGTCTTCAGCGATGAGAGTCGCTTCTGCCTTGGTGCCAATGATGGTCGTATGCGTGTTTGGCGCCGTGCAGGTGAGCGCCACAATCAGGACTGCATACGACCGAGGCACACAGGGCCAACACCCGGCATCATGGTGTGGGGAGCAATCTCCTACACTGGCCGTACACCACTGGTGATCGTCGAGGGGACACTGAATAGTGCACGGTACATCCAAACCGTCATCGAACCCATCGTTCTACCATTCCTAGACCGGCAAGGGAACTTGCTGTTCCAACAGGACAATGCACGTCCGCATGTATCCCGTGCCACCCAACGTGCTCTAGAAGGTGTAAGTCAACTACCCTGGCCAGCAAGATCTCCGGATCTGTCCCCCATTGAGCATGTTTGGGACTGGATGAAGCGTCGTCTCACGCGGTCTGCACGTCCAGCACGAACGCTGGTTCAACTGAGGCGCCAGGTGGAAATGGCATGGCAAGCCGTTCCACAGGACTACATCCAGCATCTCTACGATCGTCTCCATGGGAGAATAGCAGCCTGCATAGCTGCGAAAGGTGGATATACACTGTACTAGTGCCGACATTGTGCATGCTCTGTTGCCTGTGTCTATGTGCCTGTGGTTCTGTCAGTGTGATCATGTGATGTATCTGACCCCAGGAATGTGTCAATAAAGTTTCCCCTTCCTGGGACAATGAATTCACGGTGTTCTTATTTCAATTTCCAGGAGTGTATATATATATATATATATATATATATATATATATATATATATATATATATAATGACTTCTGAACACTATTAAGGTAATTACATTGTTTTTTCTCTATCGAAATCTTTCATTTGCTAACTATGCCTATCAGTAATTAGTGCCTTCAATAGTTTGAATCTTTTATTTAGCTGGTAGTAGTGGCGCTCGCTGTATTGCAGTAGTTCGAGTAACGAAGATTTTTGTGAGGTAAGTGATCGATGAAAGGTATAGATTATTGTTAGTCAGGGCAATTCTTTTGTAGGGATTATTGAAAGTCAGATTGCGTTGCGCTAAAAATATTGTGTGTCAGTTTAGTGTTCATCAGAATAGGTAAAGAGCGAAATGTCTGAGTCAGTTCAGTTCTGCTCAGCTGTTTGAAAAACAAATAATGTAAGAGGTTTATCAGCACAGTAATTCATTAATTTTTCTAAGGGGACGTTACAATATTTCAGTGATTACAGAACTGACTCAAATTTACAAGGAACTTGGCAGTATGGCACGCTCATCAATATGACTGCGCCACTTCTGTCCTGGCTGCACGAACTGATTTTGTTGGGAACTGCGCCTTAAAGTCTTTGCTTCCTTTGCTAAGACAAGCCGGCCCGCAACTGTTGTAACTGCTAATTGATGTCCCAACTTACTATCACTGGCACTGAGTTGACGTCCCAGCAGATGTGACACTAGTTCTGTCAGGGACTGACCACCGGATTTTTCTGACCACAGAAATACTTCAACATCGCACAGACAGCTTATAGAGCAACTTGCCAAATGTTGACGAGTATTGTCCTGCTGAAAAGTGGTACTATGATCCTGTCGCATGAGAGGTTATACATGGGGACTAGAGTCGTCTGATGTACCATCGTGGCCTCAGAGTACTCCTAATGATTCATCCATGGCTTGAAGTCTTATCTGATGGCTCTGCACATCATCATGCTAGGAGTATCACCACTATATCTCTTCAAAATATTGGGGAATGACATGAGTCCACAGGTAGGTGCTATATTCGCCAGTGATGGTCATCTGGGGTTGTAGAGAAATGTGACTCATCAATACGACATCAATCATCACCAGTCCATGCTTCTGGGTCACAGCACCACTCCAGATGGAGCAGTCTGTAAAACTGATCCATTCCATTGTGTCAGAGTGCTACAGCAACCAGAATCGAATTATTTTAGAATATGAAAAAAGTCTTTGTTGCGAAATTAATACCGATTGAGCCATGGCTGGCTCATGCTTTGCGCTGGATTAAGCCTTCATCGCGATTCTGTCTTTAGTCTCTCGGCAGTTATCGCGGTTATGCTGTTATCCCCTCCTTTCGCGGGTGGCAGCAGCGGTGTGTATCGATATTCGCACCTTGTACTATCTTTGGCCTGGCGCTTATAGTTTCCGGCTGGGCGGTGTGCGAGGAGTCGGCCGATTGGCGTGGAGCAGGGAGAAATTCTCGGCGGGGCGTAGTTTGGCCGGGGCCCGCTGGCAGTCTCTACGCAGTGTCGGAGTGTGTGGCGCTGTTCCCATTGCTACGAGGTCCATGGCTTACCGACCCAGGACACGAAAGTTGAGTTTTGATTTAAAATACCAGCAAGTCAAGACTGTGCACATTGTGTCGTTTGGAACTCGTTGTCGGCTGTTGGGATATTCCCACGAGCAACAACATGGCTTTCAAGTTGGAAAATTCTAGCTACCCTCCGGTGGAATTTCACTGTCTTTGGTTATTTGAATTGAAGTGCACCAGCGGAATCATCTGCCTTGTGGCCGTTAACGTTACTGCCCTGGCCGTTGACGTAAATTTCAGGCAGTGTAGTTTCCTCATCGTGTTGTTTCTGTCCAGCACGGTGTGTAGTTTGACAGCTCCGTGTATGATTGATTGTGGGCGCCAATATCTTCTGCGTTGTTCCGTTGAGCTCCCTGTTGTGCCCTGGTCGGGTTAAGTGGAAGTTACCTTGTCGGTGGGTCCGCTGACTGTCGCTCGGTTGGGTTGTCGTCGATGTTTGGCCCGACTGCCTGTCTCACCTAAGCGACCCTCAAACACCTGGGCGCCCTTGTGTGTACTGCCTTTTTTTTAAAAAAATTGTTCTTGTTGTTTGTACTTCTATGGCTTCTACCCGAGTTTTGTTTTAAATTAGAGTTGTTTTACTCTTAAGGCCTTCAGCCTAGGCCGTCCGGGGTGGCCGAGCGGTTCTAGGCGCTACAGTCTGGAACCGCGTGACCGCTGCGGTCGCAGGTTCGAATCCTGCCTCGGGCGTGGATGTGTGTGATATCCTTAGTTAGGTTTAAGTAGTTGTAAGTCTAGGGGACTGATGACCTCAGAAGCTAAGTCCCATAGTGCTCAGAGCCATTTTGAACATTCAGCCTAGTTTAAAGTACTGTTTCACGTAGGCCCTTTGGCATTTAAAATTTTTTTAATGTTGTTGAATTTTTAAGTCTTCGACCTTCAGCAGATTTTGTGTTTCAATTGTTTGTTCCTAAGGCCTTCAGCCTAAATTAAAAAACTATTTCACGTAAGGACTTCGGTATTTAAGAAAAATTAATGTTTTGGAGTTTTAAGTGTTAGGCTTTCAACCAATTTGAATGTAACTTGTTTGCTTCTGCCTGGCTAAAGAACTGTTTTAAGAAAAGGCTTGCCTTTTAAATTTCTGATTATGCTTGTGTTTTAAGTTATTGTCCTTCAGCTGTTTTTAAATTAAAGTGGCTTTCAGGCGGTAATTAAGTCCCAAGGATTAAAGCTGTGTGTTTCTTCTTTACTTAAAAAAAATTGGGATCGTGTAATGTTTGATGAAATAATAAAGTTGTATGTTCGAGTGTAACTGACAGCCCCTATTTTGGCCCCTTTCCACAATTTATACTATCTGTCCTGTCCTGCGGGATTAGCAGAGCGTCTCACCAATGATGCGTTTCACCCTCTTAGGGCACCGTCAGATTGTGTAGAAGGAGCTGACTATGTAATCCATCAATCATAAAGCCATATATAAAGTGGATCCAAGTGAACCCAACAATAACAGGATATGGATGGATTACATATCCGGTTGCCGTTGCGTCCGTTATCCAGTTTACGTGGCTTTATGAGGGATGGGTTCCATGTACAGATACTTTTACACAATCTGATGGTGCTCCAAAAGGATGAAACGCATAATTGATATTATATTATTTCGCAACCAAGGGTGTTTTTATATTCTGGAGTAGTTTGTTTCTGGTGTTAATGACAGCTTAAATATGGTAATTCCCTAGTCCTGCTGCTGGTAATTTCCAATCAATGTTGTGAGAAGGCACAGAATGTCGTACGGAGTCCATTACTTGATATCGGCTGGAAGGTACATATGTGAAGAGGTTATGCTGTGACTGGTGTGGAATACGGCAATCCGCCGATGTGGCGATCATATGTGGTCAAGTAGAATCTCAACGGCGAGTGCATCTGTCCCCATGTTCCAATGCAGTCCAACGTCAGACCACCATCATATCCAGATGCCCCTGAAATCTCAATATTGCACGATTCGACCATCTAGCTACTCGATCCAAGCTCTGTAAGTTGCTGATAACGTTGTCTCACACAAGTACGCGGTATCTCTGTGTCCTTCAATGATCACTCAACGTCTGGCGCCACTGAAACCCCTTATATACTCTACCAGGTATGGTAACTGCACTAAACAAGAGCAACACGAATGCATTTTTGTTGCGTTTTTGTGACAGAGAATTGCAACTCTCATCATTAACATATCCATCGGTGGTGTATACGTGTTCGAAGTGACATTGACATCTGTGTTAGTGTTGTGACTTGGCAAGACAGCCAAGCCACTGTGATTGGTAGCCGAAAGGCACGTGTTAAGCTCACGCAGGCTGGCGTGAGGTCTGGAACAGTTAAGGGAATTGAGTCTAGTAAATATAAGTACGTAACTTCTGGAATACTTAACTTTAATCCATAATTGGTGAACATCGGTCTGACAGTACATGCATCAAAAGATAAATAGCAAATGATAATGGCGCCTTGCTAGGTCGTAGCAAATGACGTAGCTGAAGGCTATGCTAACTATCGTCTCGGCAAATGAGAGCGTAATTTGTCAGTGAACCATCTCTAGCAAAGTCGGCTGTACAATTGGGGCGAGTGCTAGGAAGTGTCTCTAGACCTGCCGTGTGGCGGCGCTCAGTCTGCAATCACTGACAGTGGCGACACGTGGGTCCGACGTATACTAACGGACCGCAGCTGATTTAAAGGCTACCACCTAGCAAGTGTGGTGTCTGGCGGTGACACCACTTTCCTCCCCCGCAAATCGGCGAACGGTTGTGTTATAAGGCTTCCGCTGGCGTGGGGAGGACCCCATGTTGACGTATGCGCCGAGGTGGGGAGCCTAACAACAGGCGAAGCTGTGCCACCCGCACCCTGCCATTCGGTCCGAGGGGAGCTAGGAAACGCCTGAAAACTTAGTCCAGGGTGCAC
The DNA here is from genome assembly GCF_023898315.1 of Schistocerca nitens. NCBI lineage: Eukaryota > Metazoa > Arthropoda > Insecta > Orthoptera > Acrididae > Schistocerca > Schistocerca nitens. The sequence goes on along the minus strand of NC_064620.1, from coordinate 32,018,819 downwards.
GTCAACATGCCGTGTATGCGCCCGTAAGGAGACAGGAGGGGCCGAAGGGTCGACCTCCATGTGGTCGGGGCCCCCGACAGGCGAAAACGACAGATGGTCCGGAGCGGGCAAAAGTTCCATGGCGGAGGACAACTGGTCACGGGAAGCGATCGGCGGCGCGTGACCCAGGGAGGCGCCCGGCGGTTGCAGCGACGCGCCCACGGCGGGCGTCGCCGGCGGGAGCACAGGGGGCGGCGGCGGCGGCGCGTCGCCATGGGGCAAAATGGAAGGCAGCGTCGGTAACACTTGGGCCAAGGCGAGCCAGTAGATGTGTCCCCAGGGCGCTGACCGGATGGCACCGTCGCTGAAAGCAGACGGGGAGCGTCAGATCCCATGCGACGACAGAGACGCAGCTGATTGAGATGCCGACGCACCTCACCAGAGGCCCCCAAAACCAGATACATAGCGCGGCTGAGGCAGCGAAGAATGCGCCCTGCGAGCCAACGCCGTGAACCTCGATAATTGCGATAAGAGACAACGTCGCCTGGAGCAACAGCAGGTGGCTGCCGCTGCACAGGAACCTGATGCGGCGGATGTAGCAAAGACATCAAGGTTCGATGAGGGCGACCGTGAAGCAACTCAGTCGGCGAGCGACCATCTCGGGGCTGAGAGCGATACGAGGACAAAAAGAGCAATAACGCGTGCTCCCGAGAATGCGACTCTTTCAACTTCAACATCTGTGACTTGAAAGTCCTGACCAAACGTCTGAAACGTCCCCTTAGAAAAATTATACAAGACTGTGCTTAAACTGAGACACAGTATTTTTAGCGCAACGCAATCTGACTTTCAAAAATCCCTACAAAAGAATGGCCCTGACTAACATTAACCTATACCTTTCAATAAATCACTTACCTCACCAAAATCTTGGTTACTCGAACTACTGCAATACAGCGAGCGCCACTACTACCAGCTAAATAAAAGATTCAAACTACGGAAGGCACTACCTACTGATAGGTATAGTTAGGAAATCAAAGATTTTAGTAGAGAACAAACAGTGTATTTACCTTAATAGTGTTGATATTTATAGCAGTTCATGACATGCAGTGTTACAAATTTCAAAACTCCGCCATTTCTCTCCCCACATCCACCACTGCTGGCGGCTCACCTCCAACTGTGCAACGCTACGTGCTGTTAACATCCAGCTGCCCAACACTACAATGGCAGGCAACAATGCAAACTAGCCACAGACTGCACACAGCACAGCCAGTGATTTTCATACAGAGCGCTACGTAACATTGCCAATAAGAAAACATAAACAGCTTCTTACATAGCCCCCATCCTCCCCACAAAAAATTTTACAAATTGTTTTGGGCAGTGGCCAATAATGATTTGATAAAATTTTTCATAATTACAATAACAAAGATATCAAATGCACACACTTATTGATACAATGTTGGTCAACAGCTAAAATTTTCTCACAGTCCATAAAGACAGTCCTGATCATTCATCACAGTAAAATTGCAGTGTTTTTCTCAAAGACTGAGCAGTAAAAGAAAATGCACACGGAAGTAGTGGATTTCTATGCAGTCTTGAAGAAGTAGTGTTGTCCTTCCAACGGAAGGACAGTGCTGACTCTCGACATGCAGACAGGTAATGGTCCGCAACAGAGCAAACCCACCACAGAGTCAGTCGAAGTTTTGAAGAATATTGGTAGGTAGGTCATCACAGAGCAGACCCACTGTAGTCTTGGTAGAGATTACAGTATTGGTGGGCCATCAAAGATGCAGACCCACTATAGTCCTTGTAGAGATAATGGTACTGGTGGGTCATCAAAGGTGCAGTCCTTGTAGAGATGGCCAGCAGCCATCTGTTGCAACTGTGCAGGTGCACAATCACCATCGAAGAGTCTTGCGGACAATATAGCAAGTCCATAAACCACCACTTGTGCACTCACAAAGTTTTTTCATTGTCCTTAGAACCAGCAATGCTGTTAACCAGTCCCTTGCTGAATTATTAACACATGTGCAAACACTAACAGTCCCTACTTCTCACATATTGTCCATATACTATGACCAACAGAAACGTGTGTAGTGAAATGGAACTTACAAGTTACTTAATTTGATGACATGGTGTCAATTACAATTTTATAACATAAGAATACAATTACAAAGGTACAAAATACATCATTAAAGAACATAAAATTACAGATAACATTTGTAGTAAAACAGGCTTTACAAAAGAATAGAAATAAACATGCACATCAATGTTACAAGAATTATGACAAAAGTACATATATAAAAGATCAGAATAACTTATGAAACATCAACTTCACACATGAGCATTAAAACAGAACAGAATAAATAATGTCTAAACATCTTTACAAAGAAAATAACATATTATCAGAAAAATTCTACAACATAACTCCTATTAGCTAAACACATAAAGACAGGAAAAACACAAATATACAAGAGTACACAAACACATAGCAGAATAACACAGGGGGAAAGGAGAGGGTTTCGTTTCAGTGTGACATTTGGTACTGCAGTCCAACCCAAAACTTCATTCTGTAGATCTTTCCTCTTATTTCAACATTTGTTTCCACCAAAAAACCATTTTCTTATAGCTTCTCAATGCATTTCTTCCAATTCATCACAACTCGTTCTCTCATATAGCCTCCCCCATCTTAAGCTAACTTAAATCTACTGAGCTCAGATGCTAAACTAAGGAACGAGACAATGCAGCAGCACAAAACAATTAACACAAACAGCAATGATAAAAAAATACAAATGGCAAAGCAAGCAGCATAAATTAGCAAAGCATATGCAATATTACAACTAATATAAGGCAATGCGCAGCAAACAAGAAAAATAAATCCGTAGTAAAACTGGCTTAACAGAGTAATACAAACTGAAATTTAGTAGCACTATGCATGACAAATAGCAGCAGTAAATGCTATAACTTATACCTAAGCATGACAAAGCTCAAGCAGCAAAAATAGTACACTAAAGACAACAATGCAGATAAAGGAAATGTATGATCACATCTTAATGTCTATGTAATTAAAGTGGTGCACCACAACTATTTCTACAAAAGAAATTACCAAGTACTTGAAAAGAAAATTATATATGCAGTTCCTGTGAAGGTAAATGTCTTTTTGGTCTCCCTCATTTTTTTGGGAAGTGCATTACAAAATTAGTATTTACTGGATCTGTAGACAGAAAATATTTATATTAGTACATCTATAAAATTCTATTTTAACCAATGCTGCAGTGCAGCTAGAAACTAGATATTAAAGAAAATGAGCAAATATGTACAAAGGAAGGCATGAAACATCATTCATTAGCCATATGGCATTTCATAAGGCAGTACAGAAAATCTCTCAACTAGAAAGACAGTAGTCATTATCAGGTGTATAGACATAAAATATTTCTCGTCATTTCATTAGACATTTCAGTAAATATAATAAATTAAGAGCACCACAGTGTTATCATATGTTTTCAAGTTTGAGCGTGTCGTATTTGCGATGCTTTCGACAAAGAAATGTCAATAGCAAGGATAATGGCCTCCTTTTTTTTGCACCTAATGGCTTTCTTTTGTCAGACGACTACCTCTCAGCTGGGTGTCCAAAACGCATTACGTCAAGGTCACTTACCTTTCTTACTGAAATATTTACAACAGCAGTTTCCGCTGCAGTGGCAGTCTCATATAAAAAAAATTCACAGGTTGAGAATTTGCATTACAAATGTGTAGAAACAAAATCCTATTGATATAACAGTGTCCAAGAAATTTTCGTCGGTATTGTAATACACTAACGCATTTACATACATTTCATAACTCTTAAAGTACGATTCTTGGTTTCCAACAACCTTTTCCACAAATCAGAGTTCCTAACCACTACTCATTATTCCTTACCTTATTATACATATACATATCGTCGACACTTCTACAATATTTCATTATAACCGATACATAGCATAATCAAATTCCTCATATAGCGTCAGCTTATTGATCATAAACATACCTCAACAGCATAATACACATCGTCTTCGTAAAAATAACATCATAACACCTCAATCAAATCTCAAAAACGTCGTAGCTTTCTGCAATAATGTCCAAAACCTAAAAAAATTCTCTGCTCATTTCAATAGTGTCATCTACCTCTAACGTACTTTAAAAATCATGATCCCATACCAAATACATCATTCAAAGCTCTCATAGTATCACAGTGGTTCCAAAAAAATATGAACAGTTCACAAAGTACAGACAAAATACAATTTCATAAGTGTGAAATTATCCAACTGTGTAATTGCGTAAACACGTGTCACTGACATAAAAAAAATGTGTTTCTCTGTTAAATAATCAGATAGCTGTGTAATTCTGTGTTGGAAAAATATGGTACCGATGTGTAAAGTTGTATAACCAAATACCATATTAGCTAGGGCTCCTTGTGCTTGCCACACACATGGTACACAAAGTAAGCGTGTACCCCCCTGAGGATAAATGAATAATACCCTCAGGTGTTACAGATTACAGCAATGGAATGAAATATATCACGGAAAACCCTTGTATCATTGTACTTCAAATATCTTTAAAAAATAAATATTTTAAGTGCGAAATTAATCACTCAAATACGTGTACTGTAGCGCTAAACTGTGCGTCATGTTGTAAGATAATCTCTGTGGAAGTCTCGTAGTTATCGTCCTCCGAAAGCTAAGTTCTGCAGAAGTCAATGTACTTACCTCATGACAAACAAAAGTGAAATGCTTTGCGTATAGATATCGTAGTTATTATGCTTATTGGCGTCATGAAGAAAGTACTGTACAGTAACGTATTGTTGTGCCACGAAAAAGGCTGTCTCATTGTTGCTATACCACAAAAGTTACTACTAAAACATGTTTTACTTTCCAATAGAATTCAGAAAACTGTGCAGATATAAAACAGATACACCGCAAAAGCAACATTATAAATTGTCACTCATTAGTAGCGTCGTGATTAAATCGTGTAGCTGTCACATAAACTAACCACTGTGTCGTCTGTTCACAATAGCAATGCATTCGTAATTTCTGTTTAAATAAGTTCTCTTGGTTCTTGACTGGATATTTAACTTCAAACATTGTTGCATGTTAACAGTTTCTTAAGTGTGACAAATTGTACTAGTAGAGTGAAGTGAAAAATTTTATGGCAAAGATTGAGTTAAAAAGCAGATCATCTCTCAATAAACGGTTTTACATGTTAAATGTGGTGTAAACCTTTACTCTTCCTAGTACGCAGACTTTCAACTGAAAAGCAATTGTCATGTTTTATACGTCGGTAAGGAATGCTAAATCGTTTCTCAAGGTTAGCGTCTGTGTTATTTTTCTCTGAGCCAGCCGGCGCACATGGCTGCCTGCGGTGCGAGTCATTGTCTGTTCCTTTATTGGCGCGCGTCTTTATTAGGATTAGGAGACCTAGCTTCTACAAATTCACGTTGTCGAAAGTGCCCTGCTCTGTTTGAATCCCGCCAGTTCTGATGAAATTCAGGTCTGTCGTTATGATTATCTCGTCTGTTGTCATGTCGGTAGATTTCATAATTTCTTTCTTGTCGGTCATGTGGTGGAGAATTTCTTCCTGAATCGTAACTGCGCGCTGAACTATTGCGTCTGAAGTTATTCTGTCTCCCTTGATAATAATTGTTTTGGTTCCCATATTGTCTGTTTCTAAGGTAATCTCTGTCATATTCATTACTACGGAAATGCGATCTTTCTCTGTAACTATTGTTACTCTTCCAGTGGTTGTCATATGGGTGGTGTCTGTTTTGGTCACGATTTGCGTTGTAAGAATAGCCTTGTCGCGTCCAGTTATTATTTCTTTCATCGTGGAATTGCGACGGATATGATCTGTAATTGTTGTGTTCCTGTTTCCGCTTTCCGCGATTGTCAGTGTCAATTTCTAATTCTTGTAAGAGTCCCTGAAATGCTTCAATGTCGTCTTTGCAACGTCCTGCCAAAATAATATGTCGTAAATGTTCAGGTAATTTGATTAAGCAAATGCGGATGAGTTCTGAGGGGCTGTATGGGTTTGACAGGTACTGATTCTTGTGCAACATGTCTTCAAAATATTTCACAAGACTGGAAAATTCAGATTGTTCAAAGTGTTTCATCATCATGATGCTATGTTTTAAACGGTCTTGTGTAGCTTGAGACCAATATGCTGAGAGGAAGGCATGGTAAAATTCTCCTTCACTGTGACAATCGTGAATGACCGATCGCATTCTTACAGCTGGTTCATTCTCTAAATAGCCACACATAAATTGTAATCTGTGTTCTAACGACCAGTTGGGAGGAAAGCAATGAGAGAATTGATGGAGCCATGCTTGTGGATGAATGTCGTTGGCAGAATTCTTAAACGTTTTGAATTTACGTGTAGTAATGAACAGCTTATAGTCAAAATCATCGTGTCGGCGAGTAGCATATCGGTCATTGTTACGTCGTGTCGGCGGTTCCATCTCAAAATTCGGTGCACATTGCCAATTTCTTTCATAACTTCCGAAATGCCCTGTGTTATTATTTTGTGGCTTTTCCGTATTTCTATGTCCCTCTTCCCGTACTGGAGCGCGAGTGTCCTCTGAAATACGTAATTCTTGTATTACCTGTGTCAGCTGATCTTGTACTTCCCGGATTTCTCTTTTGTACTGTGTATTGATTTGATTTTGATTTTGTTTGAATTTTCTAATTTGTTCATACTATTCAGTGTCAGTGAAGGCTACAGGTGTTGTGTCGTTCAGATCATCATCTACCTTTGTAGATAAGTTAGTGAACTGATCTGAAAGTTCGGCTACTTTATCCGATAATGAAATTATTTCCTGTGTGTGTTTTTCTGAACCAAGTTTCAGAGTGTCCATTTGTGTTGAAATCGTATCTACTGTGTCCTTTAAGTTTTCTTGAGTTTTTGCAAGTTGCGTAACCGAATCGGTAGATGCAACTGAGTCAATTTTAGCTTTCAAGGTGTCGTGATTTTCATGACGCGAAAAAATAGGTTGGAAATGCTCACAAATTTGTGTTTTTACGTCATTACAGACTTTTTGACATTTCGATTCGATTTTATGTAACTCTGTAGTTAAATCTTTACGTGTTTGTTCAAGTGTGGTGTCCAACTTTTGAAGATTTTGTTCCATTGTGTCTAACTTTTTAAGATTTTGTTCCACTGTGTCTAACCTTTTAAGATTTTGTTCCACTGTGTCTAACTTTCTAAGATGTTGTTCCATTGTGTCTAACTTTTGTAGCTTTTGCTGTGTTTGACTCTGATTTTGTTCCATTGTGTCTAACTGTTGCTGTGTTTGTCTCTGATTTTGTTTCATTTGTTGCATTAATTGTAATAATAATGTATTAGTGTCTGGAATCTGTTCCTCTGTGCTTTTCGGCAGTGCATTTGCACCGGCAACATTCACATTTTGACAAACAGAAAATGTGTCTTGACTTATTTGAGAAAACGGTGAGGACCAAAAACCTGAATCTACAGTATTTGCGGGATTGTTTCCTGTCATTTCGGATTCCTGAGGCAAGCTGTTGCCGACCGATCGATCGATAATGCTTCCCTGTTCACTAATTGTTTCACTGTGTACACCATTATTTGCAACCCGCTCCATTTCCCTATGCGCAATTACCAAATTACTACTTTGAACATTAGTTAATTCATTACTCTGCGGCGCTAACACACTGCTTTCGTCTTCACTGTCATTTCTCAGTTTACTTTGGAGCCTAGTATTACGTTTTTCACACGCCATAATTGTCACAATATTTCACACGATAACACAGAAAAGCACAATTTGAAGAGCAAAATAAAATAACATAGCAATGGAAATAATGTCTACTTAATTGCAAGCGCAGCTGCGAAATACTTGGTGCAAATCTACATGCATTCCACAACTGTTTTACTGTACAACAATGAAAAACTACAACTACAATGGAAATTCTCTCTATAATTACGCGCTGGCAATAAACAAAAGCTACACTAATTACACAAACTACAAGAAATAAATCAGAACATTCCAGTGAGGTATCCTCGGCTAAGGGCCGACAAAATGAACGTCCCCTTAGAAAAATTATACAAGACTGTGCTTAAACTGAGACACAGTATTTTTAGCGCAACGCAATCTGACTTTCACAAATCCCTACAAAAGAATGGCCCTGACTAACATTAACCTATACCTTTCACAAATCACTTACCTTACCAAAATCTTGGTTACTCGAACTATTGCAATACAGCGAGCGCCACTACTGCCAGCTAAATAAAAGATTCAAACTACGGAAGGCACTAACTACTGATAGGTATAGTTAGGAAATGAAAGATTTTAGTAGAGAACAAACAATGTATTTACCTTAATAGTGTTGATATTTATAGCAGTTCATGACATGCAGTGTTACAAATTTCAAAACTCCGCCATTTCTCTCCCCACATCCACCACTGCTGGCGGCTCACCTCCAACTATGCAACGCTACGCGCTGTTAACATCCAGCTGCCCAACACTACAATGGCAGACAACAATGCAAACTAGCCACAGACTGCACACAGCACAGCCAGTGATTTTCATACAGAGCGCTACGTAACATTGCCAATAAGAAAACATTAACAGCCTACTTACACGTTCAGCGGCACCGTTTGACTGTGGCGAAAACGGAGCGGACGTCAGATGTTGAATACCATTGGCCTTGCAGAATGACTGAAATTCTGCAGACATGAATTGTGGGCCATTGTCGGAAACAATAGTCTGCGGAAGACCTTCAATGCAAAAGATAGCGGATAACGCTTGGATGGTGGCAGATGACGTCGTGGAAGACATCCGGACAACAAAAGCAAAATTACTGAATGAATCGACCACAACCAACCATCGAGCATTCCAGAATGGACCAGCAAAATCGATGTGTAAGCGTTGCCAAGGGGAAGTGGCGTTTGGCCATGCAAAGAATTTCCGCGGTGGTGCGGATTGTTGTTCGGCACACGCCATGCAAGAAGAGCACATATTCGTAATCGCAGCATCGATTCCGAACCAAGTACAGTGCTGACGAGCAAGTTGTTTCGTTCTCACTATACCGCAATGACCTTGGTGGAGAAGCCGTAAGACAGAGGACTGTAACGAACGTGGGACCACGACCCTGGACAGATCATTATCTGAACGCAACAGCAAAACACCACGTCGTAAAGAAAGTCTCTCCTTGTGAGCAAAAAATCGGCGAACCAACAGATCCTCGATCAGTGACTTTGACAAGGGCCATTGCGTAGCAACAAAACGCAAAACGGTAGCAAGGACAGGGTCGGCAGCTGTAGCTGTAGCTACACGACGAAAATCAATCGGAAACGATTCGACCACGTCTTCGGTTTCCGAATCAATGAACATGCAAGCAAGTTCGGAGGAATTGAATGCTCTATCCTCAGCAACAGGCAAACGGGACAACGCATCGGCGTTTCCGTGCTTAGCAGTGGACCGATACAAGATATCGTAGCGGTACTGCGAGAGGAAAATGGACCAGCGAATGAATTTCTGCGCTGTACGTGGAGGTACAGGCTTGGTCGGATGAAAAAGCGATGTCAAAGGTTTGTGGACTGTGATGATGGTAAAGTGACGACCATACAAGAAATCATGAAACTTTGTAACACCAAAGACGAGAGCCAATGTTTCTTTCTCTATCTGTGAATAATGTCTTTGCGCAGACGAGAGCAATTTGGACGCAAAGGCAATAGGGCGATCGTGCGATCCATCTTTGTGCGCAAGCACAGCACCGATCCCGAAATCCGATGCATCCACCATCAACAAAAGTGGCTTCCGGGGATCGAATGGCGTAAGGCAAGTATTGGAAAGCAACGCCGATTTCAACTGGCGAAAGGCGCGTTCGCATTCCGTCGTCCAGACGAACGGAACACCTTTACGGCGTAAGCGATGAAGCGGAGCTGAAATGGAAGAGGCGTGGCGCACATATTTATGGTAGTAATTTATTTTTCCCAGCACACTCTGTAGCTGCTTCAAATTCTGCGGCGAAGGCAAGTCTGGTATGGCACGGAGGTGCTCTGGACTGGGATGTATGCCTTGGGCATTGAGTACGTGTCCCAGATAGCGTAAGTCACGAGCAAAAAACACACATTTGTCCTTCCGCAAGCGAAGACCATTTTGTCGCAAGACCTGAAATAATGTTCGGAGATTGGCTAAATGTTCTTCTTCCGTCTTTCCGGAGATCACAATATCGTCCAGATAGTTTGCTGCAGTAGGGACCGACGCACAAACAGTTTGTAAATATTGCTGAAACAATGCAGGGGCGGATGCACACCCGAATGGCAGTCGTTTGAATCGGTACAAACCAAGATGCGTGTTAACCATCAATACGCGCTGGGATTCTTCGTCCACCGATATTTGCAAGTACGCATCTGCTGGGTCCAACTTCGAAAAATATTTACCCGGGCACAGTTTGTCAAAAAGATCTTCTGGGCGGTGTAAAGGAAAAGTTGCAGTCACTAGTTGTGGATTCACTGTTGCCTTGGAGTCCACACAAAGTCTCAATTTTCCGGAAGGTTTTTGCAAAATTACTAAGGGTGGTGCCCAGAGAAAACCTGCACACGTTCAATGACACCTTGTGATTCCAAATCGTGTAACGTTCTTGCGACCTCATCACGCAATGTGTGGGGAACATTGCGCGCTCTGAAAAATTTCGTTTGCGCGTTTCCTTTCAGTTCCAAATGTGCTTTATAGTTCTTAGCGCAACCGAGGCCCGGTGCAAAAATGTCTGCAAATTCTTCACATAGATGAGAAACACTGTCGGAAGGCACAGTCTGGTTCACTGATAGGACCTGATTTAATATAGACAAGTTAAACAACTGAAATAAATCGAAACCAAACAAGTTCACTGCAGAAGAAGAACGAAGGACGTAAATTGACACAAGTTTTGTTTGTCCCTTGTATGTTGCAAGAAGGCTGCACTGTCCTAACACAGGGATCGCCTGTCGGGAATAACTAGTTAGCTTAACATTGGCGGCACGCAACGGAGGTTTGCCCAGCTGTTTGTAGTACGTGTCGTGATTGATTAGGGAAACCGCAGCTCCGGTATCGAGCTGGAACGGTATCACTTTGCCGTGAATGTCCAAGTCGACCAAAAGTTTATTGTCCTACTGACGACAAGAGCGACTGTCTTGTGCAGGCCCGCATCTCGTGGTCATGCGGTAGCGTTCTCGCTTCCCACGCCCGGGTTCCCGGGTTCGGTTCCCGGCGGGGTCAGGGATTTTCTCTGCCTCGTGATGGCTGGGTGTTGTGTGCTGTCCTTAGGTTAGTTAGGTTTAAGTAGTTCTAAGTTCTAGGGGACTGATGACCATAGATGTTAAGTCCCATAGTGCTCAGAGCCATTTGAACCATTTTTTGTCTTGTGCAACATGAACTGACACTGGTACAAAATCACTTGCGACTTGACGGGATTTCCATCGATGTCGACGCACACTTTTTGTGGGACGAACACAGTCACTGTTAGAGAGATTGGCACTGGGAGGAGTGGCATGAACTACATGAATTTCCATGGGCGAAGGTTCACGAGCCCGAGTAATCTTGGTTCGATTCCGGCGCGAAGCAAAGGGCCTGGAATGGTTGTGAGTGTCCAATCGGAGCTTTTTCTGGCAAACACTTTGAACATGTCCATTTTTATTACAGAAAAAGCAAATAGCCTGGCGTGACAGGCAATTCTCACGTGAATGTCTAGTAGCACACCGCGGGCATGATTTCACTGCATTTGGTTGCCGACGCGGGACATGTGGATGAGAGCCAGGCGGCTTTGGCGCGGCCGGGCGCGAGGACTGTTTACTGTTCCATGCAGCTCGCACGGCGGGCCGCTTAACGTGACACACAGGTGGCGAAGTTTCAAAAGATTCCTGAGCAAAGTCAAGTGTGTTCTGCCAATCCAATATGTCCATCACTTGTTGAAGGGAGGGATTGACTAGTTTCAAAATCTGTTCCCGTATACGAACATCAGAAACATTCTGTGCAGTTGCATCATGTACCATAGTATCAGAATAAAGGCGTCCACATTGACACTCAAAAGCACAATCCCTAGTAAGGCCTTGCAAGGTTGCAACCCACTCCCGATTAGTCTGACTGGCCGTACGTTTTGTACGAAAGAAGGTATACCTTTGTGCAACTACATTGACTGATTCTTTGAAATATGCATCTAATGCAGACAAAATTTCTTCGTAGGACAGAGTTGCTACGTCGCATCGGGGAAATAATTTCACTATCACACGGTACGTCTGCACGCCTACGGATGCTAACAAAAAAGGCTGCCGCTCATTACCTTGAATTCTGTAGGCGGCGAGATGGAATCCAAATTGGCGTGACCACTCCGTCCAGCTTTCCAGTGCCGCATCAAAAGGACGAAAAGGTGGTGCAACTGCGTGTTGTGGCTGTGTGAGCGGTGGAGCGGCGGCTGCCGCATCGTTTTGCAGTGCACGTTGACCCTGGACGAGCTGTCCAAGGGCATCCAATAACGCCTGCGTCTGCTGATTCTGCAAGCGATAAAATTCGGACAGTACATCTGGAGATTTTGGCGAAGCCATGACACAAGTAAATCAATACGAACGCAAAATTCTCGTCGCCAATTTGTTGTGACTTGGCAAGACACCCAAGCCACTGTGATTGATAGCCGAAAGGCACGCGTTAAGCTCACGCAGGCTGGCGTGAGGTCTGGAACAGTTAAGGGAATTGAGTCTAGTAAATATAAGTACGTAACTTCTGGAATACTTAACTTTAATCCATAATTGGTGAACATCGGTCTGACGGTACATGCATCACAAGATAAATAGCAAATGATAATGGCGCCTTGCTAGGTCGTAGCAAATGACGTAGCTGAAGGCTATGCTAACTATCGTCTTGGCAAATGAGAGCGTAATTTGTCAGTGAACCATCTCTAGTAAAGTCGGCTGCACAACTGGGGCGAGTGCTAGGGAGTCTCTAGACTAGACCTGGCGTGTGGCGGCGCTCGGTCTGCAATCACTGATAGTGGTGACACGCGGGTCCGTCGTATACTAGCGGACCGCGGCCGATTTAAAGGCTACCACCTAGCAAGTGTAGTGTCTGGCGGTGACACCACACTTAGTGTTTTGGGAGCTTAGGTTTTCGTCAGGCAGTGCGGTTATTGAAATCGAACTACTGTTTAAGCACGCTTATTTGATTCACGGAAATTAGCACATGATGTCAGTCCTGGCTACTTTAGCCAGGTACTGAAATTTGTACTAAGGCTTGCAATACTTTCTCCGGAAGGGTAACTCAGATGAAAAGACAGATCCCGTAGTCGCGTTTGATTGCGGGCAATGAACACAGCTAGAACTACTGCTCCTAGCATATGAAGAACAGTTAGGATGGAAACCCGAAAAAGTACCACCATGCGAAGTGGTGCAGTGGTAAGACGCGAGGTCCACGTTCGGGAGAACGTTGCTTCAAATCCTCGTCTGGCCATCCAGACTCAATTTTCCCGTGGTTTCCCTAGATCGCTCAAGGCAAATGCCAGAATGATTCTTCATCAATCCGATCTTGTGCTCTGACAGTAATGGCCACGTCGTCGACAGAACGTTAAAACGCATTCTTTCTTCCGAAAAAGATATCGTCAATTAATCATCACGAGTAAACAGTAAAACTGCAATGTTTATCAGAACAGACAACATTAATCCGCACAGTAATTTTACCATATATTTATAACTCTACTTTTAAGTGGTTAAAAAAAAAGAAAACGCCTTCTTCTACAACTTCAGTGAGATCGAATGAGAGCCGGCATTTAGATTTCACGATAAATTAATGTGGTGTGCACGTGTATTCTGCAATGGACCAACTGTCCCTTTTTCATACATCAGGACAATCTTGTGTCCCCATAGATACAGAACTCTATACAAACAAACAGTAATGTGAATTACAAATTCCACATACAACTTAGGTTTAAAGCAGTGCGTTGTTTTAATATTGAACAATATCTAAAAAAATATTTCTTACGGAAACTACCGCACATATTTACATTACTGATTTAGGAAAAGCTTTTCACAGTGTGAACTGAGAGCTATTCTTTAGAACGATAAAGAAAACAGGAGTGGACTGGAAGGATAGATGAATGATTAATCAACCGTATCTAACCCAAATGTCTCCTATCTCATTATTTATTTAATATTTTCACTGAGGAAGCTATTCAGATCTTGAATGAGAAGACAAAAGGGAATAAAAGACAATTAAAATGATTCAAATGGCTCTGAGCACTACGGGACTGAACATCTGAGGTCATCAGTCCCCTAGAACTTAGAACTACTTAAATGTAATTAACCTAAGGACAGTACACACATCCATGCACGAGGCAGGATTCGAACCTGCGATGGTAGCAGTCGCGCGGTTCCGGAATGAAGCACCAGCGGCCCGCAAAAGACAATGATAAATTGATAAATTTCGTCAGACTTAATAATGACAACGTAATAGCTGGAGACTCATTAAAAAAATGTACAGAATGGTGCAGTTCCTATAAGACACTGTTAAACTATGGAATTTGGAGGTGAACAATCGAAAAACGACGGTTGTGACAGTACAGAAGAATGTGGAAGACATTAAAACCAATACAAAAATTAATAACATCAGAATTAATCGGGTGACATAATTTTGTTATCTCGCTGGTATAATCACAGAGAACAACAGACGCTTAATAGAAGTAAAGAGAAAGGTTGCATTGGTAAAACAGGCAATTATAACCAACAAATACATTTTAACCGGCAAACATGCGAACACTGATGTCATAAAATCCTTTGTATGGAGTTCACTGTTGTATGGAAGTGAAAGTTGTACCTCAGGCAAATTGGAAAGGAAATGACTGAATGTGAATATGGTAAAAAATGACGATACTGAGCCAAACGGGTACAGAAGAGCCAATCTAAAGGGTTAAGGTAAGTCAGTGCAGAGAAGGTTATGAAAGGAAATGGAAAAGAGAAAAATAAAAATCTATTCTGTACGCTTTCAGACACAACATTCTTGAGGGAAAAGTACTGGGAATGAAAGGAAGAAGATGGTCTAGGAAGATGTATGTCGAGAGAATGATAGGATGTGACAGTTACTTGGAAATGAGACAGTCAATGACAGAAGAGAGTGCTTGCATCGAGTAGGTGATGACAGTGGTACGTTTGTCCTCTGTCCACGCTCTGTGTACTCCTCGTCCATAATTAAAATAATGAAAGAAAGAACTGAGCAAGTATAAGCATACAGAATTGTAATAGATCCATTGTGGTGAAAACCGCGACATGTTCCAAGTAGCAAATCCCGAGATATTAAGGTTTTAATTCAACTTGTAAATCAAAATTCAGAAGTGTCAGGGTCCACCATTGTCAAGGAGTTTGGTGGTGTTGGCCAAGCAAACGCATGTCATCGGGACGTGGGAGAAGCCACAGTATCTGGAAAGTTCATCGGCTGGAAGGTGGATACGAACTGTGTCCTACTGCAGTAAGCATCCTTCCTTTCCGAATGGATGGAAGAGTTCAAAGCGACAGAAAATGTCAAAGGCAAAGGGGGGCATGATATAAATACAAATGGTAACATTCCGCAAGGACATCGCCTGGAGCTATCGACGAAAGATATTTTAATATCAGAGACATTAACAGTTCTTAACGGTCATGGTGTGACGTCATTGTCGCCCAGGTGGGGCAACAGTGGGGAGGTCGCACCTTTGTTCGAGAGTACACGGCTTGAGCCAGCAGACAGGTTGTGCTGGACGGCTCCATAGCTTTGGTAAAACACGTTTTGTCTTCAAGCATACCACGTAAATAATGTATCTGCAAGCCAAGTCGCATAGGACGTAACGTTAGTTCGTGTTTACAACGATTTCTGGTTGGTGACAATTTCGCAGACTTAGACATTGTCAGACAGTGAGCAAAGCTTATACCAGTCACTCTGCCATCAGTAAAGTGCATGGAGGTAAGTTGGGTGTCTTCGCTTTTCCAATGCGTGCTGCCTCAGTGTTGCGATTGTATTGTCGTTGATGACCATTTGGTTGCGACAAAGAGAGATTTCAATTCTTTTGTATAAGTATTTATTGATAAAGTGTTAGCATTTCTTAAAATATCATGGCGATGTGGTAACAAGACCAGCGTGGCTGGTATAGGTTTCAAAGCGTAGTGGAATTACGGCAGATTAGCATTGCGCATTCTGGTGGAGGTAACTTTATCTTGCGTATCGGTTGTGTGGGTCAGAGAGTAAAAAGTTATGTTCACGCGAGCACTGCGAATTCTGAACGTAGCATCTGTAATTTTGTGGCGCTGCTGTGACGAATGTCTACCCAAGACGGAAAGAGGCTGGGCCTCGCAACGTATTCAGCTTTTACCAGATTTGTCTGTGATTCATTTAAGGATACACTCCCGGAAATGGAAAAAAGAACACATTGACACCGGTGTGTCAGACCCACCATACTTGCTCCGGACACTGCGAGAGGGCTGTACAAGCAATGATCACACGCACGGCACAGCGGACACACCAGGAACCGCGGTGTTGGCCGTCGAATGGCGCTAGCTGCGCAGCATTTGTGCACCGCCGCCGTCAGTGTCAGCCAGTTTGCCGTGGCATACGGAGCTCCATCGCAGTCTTTAACACTGGTAGCATGCCGCGACAGCGTGGACGTGAACCGTATGTGCAGTTGACGGACTTTGAGCGAGGGCGTATAGTGGGCATGCGGGAGGCCGGGTGGACGTACCGCCGAATTGCTCAACACGTGGGGCGTGAGGTCTCCACAGTACATCGGTGTTGTCGCCAGTGGTCGGCGGAAGGTGCACGTGCCCGTCGACCTGGGACCGGACCGCAGCGACGCACGGATGCACGCCAAGACCGTAGGATCCTACGCAGTGCCGTAGGGGACCGCACCGCCACTTCCCAGCAAATTAGGGACACTGTTGCTCCTGGGGTATCGGCGAGGACCATTCGCAACCGTCTCCATGAAGCTGGGCTACGGTCCCGCACACCGTTAGGCCGTCTTCCGCTCACGCTCCAACATCGTGCAGCCCGCCTCCAGTGGTGTCGCGACAGGCGTGAATGGAGGGACGAATGGAGACGTGTCGTCTTCAGCGATGAGAGTCGCTTCTGCCTTGGTGCCAATGATGGTCGTATGCGTGTTTGGCGCCGTGCAGGTGAGCGCCACAATCAGGATTGCATACGACCGAGACACACAGGGCCAACACCCGGCATCATGGTGTGGGGAGCGATCTCCTACACTGGCCGTACACCACTGGTGATCGTCGAGGGGACACTGAATAGTGCACGGTACATCCAAACCGTCATCGAACCCATCGTTCTACCATTCCTAGACCGGCAAGGGAACTTGCTGTTCCAACAGGACAATGCACGTCCGCATGTATCCCGTGCCACCCAACGTGCTCTGGAAGGTGTAAGTCAACTACCCTGGCCAGCAAGATCTCCGGATCTGTCCCCCATTGAGCATGGTTGGGACTGGATGAAGCGTCGTCTCAAGCGGTCTGCACGTCCAGCACGAACGCTGGTCCAACTGAGGCGCCAGGTGGAAATGGCATGGCAAGCCGTTCCACAGGACTACATCCAGCATCTCTACGATCGTCTCCATGGGAGAATAGCAGCCTGCATTGCTGCGAAAGGTGGATATACACTGTACTAGTGCCGACATTGTGCATGCTCTGTTGCCTGTGTCTATGTGCCTGTGGTTCTGTCAGTGTGATCATGTGATATATCTGACCCCAGGAATGTGTCAATAAAGTTTCCCCTTCCTGGGACAATGAATTCACGGTGTTCTTATTTCAATTTCCAGGAGTGTATATATCTTTCCAGGTTGTTATTTTCATAGCACATTTGTTCTCAGAATTCATGTGCTAGTGTGAAACGCGCTGTTAGCTGTCCTGTTAGGAAGATCAGGAAAGTTTGACGGGTGTGGATGCTGTGATGGTAATTCGACTTCGACAGTGCAGAACTGAAAAGATTGGTCTGCCCTGCACTAGGCCCACGCTCCCCTGGTTACGCCATAACATCCTGATACATGCAGTTCACGTGCATGTGGTACGATATTGATTAGAGTTTGGACTGTTGTTACTTGCTCTCGTAGCATACCGATGTGTTTTTATTTTTTTTTTGTTTGGTTCGAAAGGGTTACAAGTCAAATTCATATAAAATACGAGAGGCAAGAGCGGTTACAGAATGTTAGAATGTAGTAGTCTGCCTTAACGGCTGCATCCTTTCTCCTATGAAATTATGTATTCCGAGTTAATCCACGGAACAAATAATTGAATCAAATGTTTATGCTCTTTGAAAACAGTTTCAACGTTGTTGAGAAATTCTTCTTACTGAAACGTCCCCTTTTAAACAATTTTACATACGACTGTGCTTAAACTGACACACAATATTTTGTTAGCGCAACGCAATCTGACTTTCAAAATTCCCTACAAAAGAATGGCCCTGACTAACATTAAACTATACCTTTCACAAATCACTTATCTCACAAAAATCTTCGCTGCTCAAGCTACTGCAATACAGCGAGCGCCACTACTGCCAGCTAAATAAAAGATTCAAACTATGGAAGGCACTAACTACTGATAGGCATAGTTAGCAAATGAAAGATTTTAATAGAGAACAAACAATGTATTTACCTTAATAATGTTGAAAACTCATAATATACATATCAGTTCATGACATCCAGTTTTAAAAATTTCAAAAATCCGCCATCTCTCTCCCCACATCCACCACTGCTGGCGGCTCACCTCCAACTGCCCAACGCTACGCGCTGTTCACAGCCAGCTGCCTAACACTACAATGGCGAGTATTACAACAATGCAAACTGGCCACAGGCTGCACACAGCACAGCCAGTGATTTTCATACAGAGGTGGCGTTACCAATAAAAAAACCTAAACAGCCTACTTACATAGCCCCCATGCTCCCCACAAAAAATTTTACAAATTGGTTGGGGCAGTGGCCAATACATATTTGTTAAAATTTTTCATAATCGTAATTACAATAACAAAGAAATCAAATGCACACACTTATTGATACAATGTTGGTCAAAAGCTAAAATTTTCTCACAGTCCATAAAGACAGTCCTGATCATTCATCACATTGCAGTGTTTTTCTCAAAGTCTGAGCAGTAAAAGAAAATGCACACGGAAGTAGTGGATTTCCATGCAGTCTTGAAGAAGTAGCGTTGTCCTTCCAACGGAAAGACAGTGCTGACTCTTGACATGCTGACAGGTAATGGGCCACAACAGAGCAAACCCACAGCGGAGTCAATCGAAGTTTTGAAGAATATCGTTTGGTAGGTCATCACAGAGCAGACCCACTGCAGTCCTTGTAGAAATAATGGTACTGGTGAGTCATCAAAGATGCAGACCCACTGTAGTCCTTGTAGAGATTACGGTATTGGTGGGCCACCAGAGGTGCAGACCCACTGCAGTCCTTGTAGAGATAAAGGTACTGGTGGGTCATCAAAGATGCAGACCCACTGTAGTCCTTGTAGAGATGGCCAGCAGCCATCTGCTGCGACTGTGCAGGTGCACAATCACCATCGAAGAGTCTTGCGGATAACGTAGCAAGTCCATAACCACCACTTGTGCACTCACAAAGTTTTTGGAATTGTCCTTAGAACCAGCAATGCTGTTATCCAGTCCCTTGCTGAATTATTAACACACGTGCAAACACTAACAGTCCCTACTTCTCACATATTGTCCATATACTATGACCAACAGAAACGTGTGCAGTGAAATGGAACTTACAAGTTACCCAATTTGACGAACCGGTGTCAATTACAATTTTATAACATAAGAATACAATTACAAAGATACAAAATACATCATTAAGGAAAATAACAATACAGATAACACTTGCAGTAATACAGGCTTTACAAAAGAATAAAAATGTATACATCAGTGATACATAAATAATGACATAAGCACATACATAAAAGATCAGAATAACCCTCGAAACATCAACTTCACACATGAGCAACAAAACAGAACAGATAAATGTCTAACATCTCTACAAAGAAAATAACATATTATTAATGCCAATTATATTTGAGGATAACAGCATTCCTCATCATAGTGAATGTAGCTTAGTATTAGAAGAAGAAAAAAATTCTATGAAACTACACAGAGACAGGAAGAAAACAAATACACAAGGGTACACAAACACATAGTGGGATAACACAAAAGGAAAGGACAGGGTTTGTTTTCAGTGTATCATTTGGTACTGCAGTCCAACGCAAAACTTCATTCTGTAGACCTTTCGTCTTATTTCAACCTTTGCTTCCACCAAAAAAAATCCTATTCAAGCATGCTTTCTGTATATACACTCCTGGAAACTGAAATAAGAACACCGTGAATTCATTGTCCCAGGAAGGGGAAACTTTATTGACACATTCCTGGGGTCAGATACATCACATGATCACACTGACAGAACCACAGGCACATAGACACAGGCAACAGAGTATGCACAATGTCGGCACTAGTACAGTGTATATCCACCTTTCGCAGCAATGCAGGCTGCTATTCTCCCATGGAGACGATCGTAGAGATGCTGGATGTAGTCCTGTGGAACGGCTTGCCATGCCATTTCCACCTGGCGCCTCAGTTGGACCAGCGTTCGTGCTGGACGTGCAGACCGCGTGAGACGATGCTTCATCCAGTCCCAAGCATGCTCAATGGGGGACTGATCCGGAGATCTTGCTGGCCAGGGTAGTTGACTTACACCTTCTAGAGCTCGTTGGGTGGCACGGGATACATGCGGACGTGCATTGTCCTGTTGGAACAGCAAGTTCCCTTGCCGGTCTAGGAATGGTAGAACGATGGGTTCGATGACGGTTTGGATGTACCGTGCACTATTCAGTGTCCCCTCAACGATCACCAGTGGTGTACGGCCAGTGTAGGAGATCGCTCGCCACACCATGATGCCGGGTGTTGGTCCTGTGTGCCTCGGTCGTATGCAGTCCTGATTGTGGCGCTCACCTGCATGGCGCCAAACACGCATACGACCATCATTGGCACCAAGGCAGAAGCGACTCTCATCACTGAAGACGACACGTCTCCATTCGTCCCTCCATTCACGCCTGTCGCGACACCACTGGAGGCGGGCTGCACGATGTTGGGGCGTGAGCGGAAGACGGCCTAACGGTGTGCGGGACCGTAGCCCAGCTTCATGGAGACGGTTGCGAATGGTCCTCGCCGATACCCCAGGAGCAACAGTGTCCCTAATTTGCTGGGAAGTGGCGGTGCGGTCCCCTACGGCACTGCGTAGGATCCTACGGTCTTGGCGTGCATCCGTGCATCGCTGCGGTCCGGTCCCAGGTCGACGGGCACGTGCACCTTCCGCCGACCACTGGCGACAACATCGATGTACTGTGGAGACCTCACGCCCCACGTGTTGAGCAATTCGGCGGTACGTCCACCCGGCCTCCCGCATGCCCACTATATGCCCTCGCTCAAAGTCAGTCAACTGCACATACGGTTCACGTCCACGCTGTCGCGGCATGCTACCAGTGTTAAAGACTGCGATGGAGCTCCGTATGCCATGGCAAACTGGCTGACACTGACGGCGGCGGTGCACAAATGCTGCGCAGCTAGCGCCATTCGATGGCCAACACCGCGGTTCCTGGTGTGTCCGCTGTGCCGTGTGTGTGATCATTGCTTTTACAGCCCTCTCGCAGTGTCCGGAGCAAGTATGGTGGGTCTGACACACCGGTGTCAGTGTGTTCTTTTTTCCATTTCCAGGAGTGTATATATATACGTTCACATATTTCTTACCTCATTATTTATTTTCCATTATCTTACTTCATCATTTATTTCCAAGAAAAATCCTACCTAAACCTGTTGTCCCTAAAACCTACTTTTTTTGTTCATATCCTCTTTCAAAATACTGTTTTGGCCAACCATTTTCTTATAGATTTTCAATGTATTTCTTCCAATTCATCACAACTTGTTCTCTTATATAGTCTACCCCCTCTTAAGCTAACTTAAATCTACTGAGCTCAGATATATATACCAAGGGACGAGGCAATGCAGCATCACATAAAACAATTAACACAAACAGCAATGATAAAAAATACAAAAGGCAAAGCAAGCAGCTTAAATTACAACTAATATAAGGTAATGAGCAGCAAACAAGAAAAATAAATCTGGCACAGCAGAGTAACACAAATTCAAATTCAACAACACTATGCCTGGCAAACAGCAGCAGAAAATGAAATACCTAAACATGACATAGCTCAAGCAGAAAAAATAGTACACTAAAGATGACAATGCAGACAAGGGAAATGTCTATTCACATCTTAATGTCTATGTAATTAAAGTGGTGCACCACAAGAAGTTATTCTACCAAAAAAATTACCCAGTAGTTGAAAAGAAAATTCCATATGCAATTCCTGTGAAGGGAAATATCTTTTTATGTTCCTTCGTTTTTTTGAATAGATCATAAAATTATTTACTGGATCTGTAGGCATAAAATATTTATATTAGTACATCTATTAAATTTTATTTTAGCCAATGCTGCAGTGCAGCTAGAAACTAGATATTAAACAAAATGAGTTAATAAATACATAAAGCAAGCCATATGGCATTTCTCTCAACTAGCACGACAATAGCCGTGAAATGTTTCTCATCGTTTCGTTAGGCATTTTAGTAAATATCATAAATTAGGAACTTTACAGTGTAATCATGTTTTCAAGTTTGCGTGTGTCGTATTTACGAGAATGTCAATAGTGAGGATAATGGCCTCCCTTTTTTGTTTCTACCTGTGCCGCTGGAAGGCACATGCTAATGGCTTTTTTTTTCTCGGGCAGCTGTCGCCCATCTGGGTGCCCACGACGCATTACGTGCAGGTGGTCACTTAACTTTCTTACCGAAATATTTACGACACCAGTTTCCGCTACAGTGACAGTCTCATATAAAAATTTCATAGGTCAAGAATTTGCGTTACAAAGCTGTAGAAACAAAATCGTATGAATATAACAGTGTCCAAAAAAAAAAAAAAATATTCGTCAGCATTGTGATACAGTCACACATTTACTCACATTTCATAACCTTGAAGTACGATTCTTGGTTTCCAACAATCTTTTCCACAAAGCAGAGTCCCTAATTCATTACTCCTTACCTTATTACACATATACATATTCGTCGACACTTCTTCAATATTTCCTCATATGAGACCGATGACCACGCTGTCTGGTCTCCTTCCCCAAAAACCAACCAATATTTCCTCATAACAGACATGTAGCATAATCAAATTCCTCATATAGCATCAAACTGTTCATCATAAACATACCTTAACAGCATAATACACATCGTCGTCGTAAAAATAACATCATAATACCTCAGTCAACTCTCAAAATCGTCGCAGCTTCCTCCAATAGTTTCAAAACCTAGAAAAATTCTCTGCTCATGTCAAAAGTGTCATCCGCCTCAAACGCACTTCAAAAATCATGATCCCATACCAAATACATCATTCAAAGTTCTCATAGTATCACAATGGTTCCAAAAAAATATGAACAGTTCACAAAGTACTGACAAAATGCAATTTCATAAGTGTGAAGTTATCCAACTGTGTAATTACGTAAACATCTGTCACTAATGTAATAAAAAAAATGTTTATCTCTCAGTTACATGATCAGATAGCTGTGTAATTTGTGTGTTAGAGAAATATGGTACCGATGTGTAAAGTTGTATAAGTAAATACCAAATTAGCTAGGGTTCCTTGTGGTTGCCACACACATGGAACACAAAGTAAGCGTGTACCCCCCTGAGGATTAATGTAATTATACCCTCAGGTGTTACAGATTACAGCAATGGAATGAAATGTATCACGGAATACCTTTGTATCATTGTACTTCAAATATCTTAAAAAAAATGTTTTAAGTACAAAATTAATCACTCAAATGCGTATCCTGTAGCGCTAAATGCGCGTCTTGCTGTAAGATAATTCTGTGGAACTGTCGTAGTTATCGTCCTCTGTAAGCAAAGTTCTGCTAAAGTCAATGTACTTACCTCATGATACACAAAACTGAAATGCTTTGCGTATAGATATCTTAGTTATCACGCTTATTGTTGTGATGAAGAAAGTACTGTACTGTGACGTATTGTTGTGCCACGAAAAAGGCTGTCTCATTGTTGCTATACCACAAAAGTTACTACTAAAACATGTTTTAATTTCTTGAATAATGCAGAAAAACTGTGCAGAAATAAAACAGAAACACTGCAAAAGCAACATTGTAAATTGTCACTCATTAGTAGCATCGTGATAAAATCGTGTAGCTGTCACATAAACTAACCTCTGTGTCATCTGGTATCTCTCAGAAAGCACTTTAATTTCAGAATGTATTTTCAAATAAACCAAAATGTTGCATTAAAATCTCATTAGCGTTGCCGGTATATGTTCTAAGTATGTGATCCTTATAGTCGTTACGTGATAGTGGAACTAACAAGCAAGAATGTACACACACAATAACACTGTGACGTCTGTTCACTATAACAATGCATTCGTAATTTCTGTTTCAATAAGTTCTCTTGGTTCTTGACTGGATATTTAACTTCAAACATTGTTGCATGTTAACAGATTCTAAATCTGACAAGCATACTAGTAATGTACAGTGAAAAATTTTATGGCAAAGACTAAGTTAAAAAGCAGATTATCTTTCTATAAACGGTTTTACATGTGAAATGTGGTGTAAACCTTCACGCTTCCTAGTGCACAGAGTTTCAACTTCAAAGCAATTATCATGTTGTATACGTCGGTAAAGAATGCTGGAATTTTTCTCAAGGCTAGAGTCTTATGTTATTTTTCTCGGAGCCAGCGGGCGCACGCGACTGCCTGCTGTGTGAGTCATTGTCTGTCTCTTTGTTGGCACGCGCCGTTATTGGGATTAGGAGACCTAACTTCTACAAATTCACTCTGACGAGAAGGCCCTGCCCTGTTTAAATCCCGCCAGTTCTGATGCAGTTCAGGTCTATCGTTACGATCATATCGTCTGTCGTCATGTCGGTAGATGCCATAGTTTCTTTCTTGTCGGTCACGTGGTGGAGAATTTCTCCATGAATCGAAACTGCGCACTGGACCGTTGCGTCTAAAGTTATTCCCCTGATAATATTTATTTTGGTTCCCATATTGTCTGTTTCTCTGATTGTCTCTGTGATAGTCATTACCGCGGAGAGGTGATCTTTCCCTGTAATTATTACTTCTCTGCCAACGGTTGTCATACGGGTGGTGTCTGTTTTGGTCACGATATGTGTTGTGAGAATAGCCGTGTCGCGTCCAGTTATTATTTCTTTCATCGCGGAATTGCGACGGATGTGATCTGTAATTGTTGTGCTCGTGCGTTCCGCGACTGTCAGTGTCAATTTCCAGTTCTTGTAAGAGTCCTTGAAATGCTTCAATGTCGTCTTTGCAACGTCCTGCCAAAATAATATGTCGTAAATGTTCAGGCAGTTTGATTAAGCAAATGCGGATGAGTTCTGAGGGGCTGTATGGGTTTGACAGGTACTGATTCTTGTGCAACATGTCTTCAAAATATTTCACAAGACTAGAGAATTCAGATTGTTCGAAATGTTTCATCATTATGATGCTATGTCTTACTCGGTCTTGTGTAGCTTGAGATCAATACGCTGAGAGGAAGGCATGATAAAAATCTCCTTCATTGTGACAATCGTGAATGACCGATCGCATTCTTACAGCTGGTTCATTTTCCAAGTAGCCACACATAAATTCTAACCTGTGCTCCAATGACCAGTTGGGAGGAAAACAATGAGAGAATTGATGGAGCCACGCTTGTGGATGAATGTCGTTGCCAGAATTCTTAAACGTTTTGAATTTACGTGTAGTAATGAACAGCTTATAGTCAAAATCATCATGTCGGCGAGTCGCATATCGGTCATTGTTAGGTCGTGTCGGCCGTTCCATCTCAAAATTCGGTGCACATTGCCAGTTTCTTTCATAACTTCCGAAATGCCCTGTGTTATTATTTTGCGTCTTTTCCGTATTTCCAAGTCCCTCTTCCCGTGTTGGAGCGCGAGTGTCCCCTGAAATACGTAATTCTTGTATTACTTGTGCCAACTGATCTTGCACTTCCCGGATTTCTCTTTTGTACTGTGTATTGATTTGATTTTGATTTTGTTTGAATTTTCTAATTTGTTCGTACTCTTCAGTGTCAGTGAAGGCTACAGGTGTTGTGTCATTCAGATCCTTATCTACCTTTGTAGATAAATTAGTGACCTGATCCGAAAGTTCGGCTACTTTCTCCGATAGTGTACTTATTTCCTCAGTGTGTTTTTCTGAACCAAGTTTCAGAGTATCTACTGTGTCCTTTAAGTTTTCCTGAGTTTTTTGCAAGTTACGTAACCGAATCGGTAGATGCAACTGAGTCAGATTTAGCTTGCAAGGTCTCATGATTTTCGTGAACAGTAGTTTGCAGTTCTTTTATGGCTGCTTCGTGATTCTGTAGTGCATTTTCATGCCGCGAAAAAATAGGTTGGAAATGCTCACAAATTTGTGTTTTTACGTCATTACACACTTTTTGACATTTCGATTCAATGTGATGTAACTCAGTAGTTAAATCCTCACGTGTTTGTTCAACAGTTTGCTCCAATGAGTCTAACTTTTGAAGCTGTTGCTGTGTTTGTCTCTGATTTAGTTCCATTGTGTCTACCTTTTGAAGCTTTTGCAGTGTTTGTCTCTGATTTTGTTCCATTGTGTCTAACTTTTTAAGATTTTGTTCCACTGTGTCTAGCTGTTGCTGTGTTTGTCTCTGATTTTGTTTCATTTGTTGCATTAATTGCAATAATAATGAATGAGTGTCTGGAATCTGTTCCTCTATGCTTTTCGGCAGTGGATTTGCACCGGCAACATTCACATTTTGACTAGCAGAAATTGTGTCTTGACTTATTTGAGAAAACGGTGAGGACGCAAAACCTGAATCTACAGTATTTGCAAAATTGTGTCCTGTCATTTCGGATTCCTGAGGCGAGCTATTGCCGACCGATCGATCGATAATGCTTCCCTGCTCACTAATTGTTTCACTGTTCACGCCATTGTTTGCCGCCCGCTCCATTTCCCTATGCACAATTACCAAATTATTACTTTGAACATCAGTTAATTCATTACTCGGTGGCGCTAACACACTGCTTTCGTTTTCACTGTCATTTCGCAGTTTACTTTGGAGCCTAGTATTACGTTTTTCACACGCCATTATTGTCACAGTATTTCACACAACAACACAGAAAAACACAATTTGAAGAGCAAAAATAAGAGAGCACATTAACATAACACTGAAAATAATATCTAATTAATTGCAGCTGCGAAATACTTGGTGCAAATCTACATGCTTGCCACAACTGTTTTACTGTACAACAATGAAAGACTGCAACTACAAAGGAAATTCTCTACAATTACGCGCTAGCAATAAACAAAATCTACAATAATTACACAAACTACAAGAACAAATCAGAAGATTCCAGTGAGGTATCCTGGCAGGGTCGCCATATGAAACGTCTCCTTTTAAACAATTTTACATACGACTGTGCTTAAACTGACACACAATATTTTGTTAGCGCAACGCAATCTGACTTTCAAAATTCCCTACAAAAGAATGGCCCTGACTAACACTAAACTATACCTTTCACAAATCACTTACCTCACAAAAATCTTCGCTGCTCAAGCTACTGCAATACAGCGAGCGCCACTACTGCCAGCTAAATAAAAGATTCAAACTATGGAAGGCACTAACTACTGATAGGCATAGTTAGCAAATGAATGATTTTAATAGAGAACAAACAATGTATTTACCTTAATAATGTTGAAAACTCATAATATACATATCAGTTCATGACATCCAGTTTTAAAAATTTCAAAACTCCGCCATCTCTCTCCCCACATCCACCACTGCTGGCGGCTCACCTCCAACTGCCCAACGCTACGCGCTGTTCACAGCCAGCTGCCTAACACTACAATGGCGAGTATTACAACAATGCAAACTGGCCACAGGCTGCACACAGCACAGCCAGTGATTTTCATACAGAGGTGGCGTTACCAATAAAAAAACCTAAATAGCCTACTTACATTACAACTGTTTTTGGTGAAACCTTGCGCAAAACTGTGTCATAGCTAACTAACTCTACATGCTAAATGTGCCGTGGTTCATCTCAGTTTTGATGCAACACGCGCCATTCGCCGCACTACAACACATCTTAGTACAAAACGTTATAATATAAAATGCCTGCAACGGTATTTGATATAATTATGTGCACTTTCTACACTGCCCACCGCGACGTTGGATGCCCCCTGGTGGACGTTGCGGTCACGTGATGCGGTAACAAAAGTATGTCAGCAGAGCGGACTCGGACGTGGAATCACCCCAGCGAAGATATGAGCTACAAATGGAGGAATGCATTGAGATAAACGACTTTGACAAAGACCAGATTATTATTATGCAGATCTTGTAAACGAGGATCTCGGAAACGGTTGTAACCTCCCCCTCACTTATCGACCTTAATGACAGTGAAAAATTAAACCGCGTGTACCTAATGGAAATTTGGGAAAAGTAATCGTCACCGAACTTAATCTGTCAGTAAAGAGGGAGGAAAGGGTTACATCTAAATGAAAGGAAAAATGCAAATGAAACTGGTGGAAATTAATTTTGAAAAGGGGTAAAGTTAATAAAGAAAGTAAATGTGCGGCCGTTACGTCAACAATTAACCAGCGGTAATTAGATATTTGAGGTTTGGGGGAAATTACGGTCACCAGTCCTAAGGACAATTACTATAGTAACTGAAAAAGAAAGGTTATTACACATATAATTAGCACTAGAAGCGTGGCAACTGAAGGTTGACACGTGTAGTGTGAAAACTGAAAGTTTGTCAGAAGTAATAAATTTCGGTACACTCTGACTTAATTTAGCAAAATAATTAATAAAACCAGAAAATTGAAAGTTAATTTAGTGACTGAAATTAATTGTAATTGTTTCTGAAGCATATCGAAATTCAGTAAGATACAATTAGTCTTGGGCTACCTCTACAATCATTTCAAAAGCTACTTGAATCTACGCAATTTAGAAATAAGAGATTTAACTCTGAACTTGAATTAAATGATTCTGAACAATTAACAATAGTAAAATTTAGTACGTACCAAGCTGAGCTGCAGTCACAGGTAAGCTAAAATATGCTAACAAAACTCGCACTCTTAATTTGTGCTCGTGTAATCTAAATATTGTAGCCAGCTATGAATAATTTAACTGAACTTTGAAATTAAGGCAGTGAAATTGAATTATATTATTTTAATGCTGGCGTTTGAATTTCAACGACACTCGGGTTCATTTCGGAAAAGGAAGGGGCCCTGCTTGGCAATGCAATTGGGACAATGAGCAACAAAGGTTCATGCTAAGTTGCTGTAATTATAGTTACGAAAATGGAACAGTTTGAAAAGCTGAGGTCTGCCATACAGTTCTAAAACTTTACGTGCTTCCAGTCTTCCTTGTTGGTTGATTGAAGGTTTGAAGCCGTCGATCGAGGAGGTGGCGACAGTCACTCATTGTCGGCCGTCGCTGTTGCAGAAGCTGGATGTTGGCGCGCCTTCTTCTCGACACGGTCTCCAGCCGAAACGGGCTCTTGATGTGTGCCAGCTAATGCTTCCCGTCCGCGACACCATGTCAGAAACTATCATAGCAAGTCGAGCGCAATTACATGCTGCCAAACCCCGAAAGCGCGGCAACTCGCGGGAGAGTCACACAACGCACCTGCTCCACTGCACTACCCCAGCCAGACTCTCTCTCTGCTCGCGCTCCACGCGACAGAGTTAACACTACCAAAGATCCTAAACACTTTCGTTCTCCACACGACCTATCGATGTATTCGTTCGATAGCATAGTTTTCCCTAGGCAAGACCCAGCGTAAAATACAAATAATATTTACAAAACAAACCAATTATATATCGACATAAATGCATATATATATACAAATAGTAAAACAATTACAATATACAAAGACACAGAAATGTTATATCTTCAGGTAACAAAATAAGGAAAAAAATTTGCAGTGCAATAGATGGAAATTGAAGGATATGCATTTCCGGCGTTACACGGTGAAGCTGGTCCAGTGTTCACGTGCTACTGTCGTGAGCATCTACGGAAAGAGGTAAAAGGACAGTGAAACAACCACTAGCGGCTAAATGGTTGGACGTCTACGACCCTTTTACAGAACTTGGGGTTCAGAGGCTCGTCTGTTCTGTAAAGTAGGATAGATGGTGATCTGTGGCATCCATGCCGAAAGAGCACAATGCAGGTGCACGTACAAGTGTTTCGGAGCACGCCGTTCATAGTACATTGTTGAACACAGAGCTCCGCAGCAGAACACCCCTACATGATGAAATGTTGACCCGTCGACATCGTCAATTACCATTGCAGAGAGCACGGGACCATCAGGATTCGACCGCCGATCAATGGAAATTTGTCAGTGCTTCGGGTAAATTTTTGCTGCAGTAGGTCATCGAGGTGAATGGTGGCTCGAACCGTGCAGCGTTCCATAGACGCAGGCTGCTGGGAGCAGTAATATGCTATGGGAGACATTCTTTTCTCCTGCGCTTGCATGGGACCTGCGGTACTAATCGAAGACACGCTGACATCTGCGATCCACCTGTATGCCTTGACGCTTGATGTCTCCCCTGACGGCGATGTCATCTGTCAGCAGTATAATTGTCTGTGTGTCTTAACCAGAACCGAGCTACGGTGGTTTGAGGAGAATTATAGTGAACTCACGTTGATGTCTCGGCGACCAAATTCGTCTGGTGTAAATCCTATGGAACCCATCTGTGTTGCTATTGGTGCCATCACCACGTACGCAAATCATTGGTCCGTTATTTAGGCGAATTAAATGCCCTGTGCGTACACTTAATGCCATTTACTCCAGGTCCGCAGCTCGTGGTCTCGCGGTAGCGTTCTCGCTTCCCGAGCACGGGGTCCCGGGTTCGATTCTCGGCGGGGTCAGGGATTTTCTCTGCCTCGTGATGACTGGGTGTTGTGTGACGTCCTTAGGTTAGTTAGGTTTAAGTAGTTCTAAGTTCTAGGGGACTGATGACCATAGATGTTAAGTCCCATAGTGCTCAGAGCCATTTACTCCACAATCCTACCAACAAACTGTCGGTTCCCTGATACGTAGTATCAGTGAAGTATTTCGTTCCAAAGACGGACAAACAAGTTATTAAGCAGTTGATCAGAACGTTTTGGCTCGTCAGTGTAGTCACTGTTATTGTAGAAGTAGTTTTGGGACTTCCGGCACATGGATTATCTCCAAGAGAAGGCCGGCCGCGGTGGTCTAGCGGTTCTAGGCGTTCAGTCCGGAACCGCGCGACTGCTACGGTCGCAGGTTTGAATCCTGCCTCGGGTATGGAAGTGTGTGATGTCCTTAGGTTAGTTAGATTTAAGTAGTTCTAAGTTCTAGGGGACTGATGACCACAGATGTTAAGTCCCATAGTGCTCAGAGCCATTTGAACCATCCAAGAGAAGCATGGCAATGTTTCAGTCCATTTCCTATTATTTTACCCGCTGAAACTGAGTGGAAATGATACTTGTAGAGTGTCAGCAACTGTGAATTACTTTCCATTGGCATAGTCGAAAACAAAGCATGTTTTGTAATTGATTCAAATGGCTCTGAGCACTATGGGACTCAACATCTTAGGTCATAAGTCCCCTAGAACTTAGAACTACTTAAACCTAACTAACCTAAGGACATCACACACACCCATGCCCGAGGCAGGATTCGAACCTGCGACCGTAGCAGTCCCGCGGTTCCGGACTGCAGCGCCAGAACCGCTAGACCACCGCGGCCGTCCTTTTGTAATTGACGCCAAATCTTCCGAACCGTGACTATCTGTTACAATAAATAAATACCGCCCGGATCACTACTTTTTTTACTGACTACCGGTTTCCATCTGCGCTGCAGATTATATTCACGTAAACACAAGTGTTGACAAACTGCACTTTACGGCGTCATACCTAAACATAAAGGTGGAAAGAGTATACAAAGGGACTATACAAGGGCGATGTACTTGAGGGCAATATTATGGAAATGGAAGAGGTTGTAGATGAAGATGAAATGGGAGATAGGATACTGCGTGAAGAGTTAGTCAGAGCACTGAAAGACCTAAGTCGAAACAAGGCTCCCGGAGTAGACAACATTCCATTGGAACTACTGACAGCCTTTGGAGACCCAGTCCTGACAAAACTCTACCATCTGGTGAGCAAAATGTATGAGACAAGCGAAATACCCTCAGACTTCAACAAGAATATGATAATTCCAATACCAAAGAAAGCAGGTGTTGACAGATGTGAAAATTACCGAACTATCAGTTTAATAAGTCACGGCTGCAAAATAATAACGCGAATTCTTTAGACACGAATGGAAAAACTGGTAGAAGCCGACCTCGGGGAAGATCAGTTTAGATTCTGTAGAAATATTGGAACAAGTGAGGTAATACTGACCCTACGGCTTATCTCAGAAGCTAGATTAAGAAAAGGCAAACCTAGCATTTGTAAACTTACAGAAAAATTTTGACAATGTTTACTGGAACACCCTCTTTCAAATTCTGAAGGTGGTAGGGGTAAAATATAGGGAGCGAAAGGCTTGTAACGGAACTGAAATGATGGTGGGCTGACAGTAATTTGGAGCCCGCGCGTCGGAAACGGGCGCGCTGGTGTGAGACTGCCAGGGAGTGCACCCTGATGCCATCTATTGGCGAAACTGGGAATTAGCGCTACCTGTCAGACAATGCACTAAGCTCTTGGAGTCAAATGTATTCTTTTTCTTGATAATTATAAGTTATTACTGTATAATTTAATGTTGTAAATCGCTAGTAGTAAATCATTATGACTGGTGTGAACTCCAGGGTAATAAATATAAATATTCTTAAATACTAAATGATTTCGGTAAAAAGGTGGTAGGGGAACGCCCCCACTCTTGGTGATACGAGCGTAGCTAGCGGTAGCTGGAGACACAGGGACTGAACAAGGATTGGCCTGTGGAGTGTTGACGTGATCGGAAGTGCGTAACTGTGCTCACGCAAAAGCGATTGTGCAACAGCGAAGAGGCGAATATCGTCGCCGTTTGTGGAGTACAACGCGACGAATGGTTGTTGAAGCCGCCTCTACACCACTGGGGCTGATTGTAAGACTTACTGCGCCCAGATTTTATAGCGGACGTGCAGTAGCTTATACGAGTGCTACAGCTCGTAGTTCCAGCCGCCATTAAGGGCATGAGGCGTGAAGAGCTGCGTTAGCCACATGCGTCTCACCACCAGCACCGACACGTCTACCCAAGGCAAGACTGCTTGCAATTGTTAAGTCGAACTTTGTATACATGTAAAAGGAGAATACCAGTTTTCTTTTATGCAAGTGCAGAATATAATAATGAGTAAAATTACGACGCATGTTGTTCATTGTAAAGTGTAGTAACCTCAAACATAGTATAGTGAAATCAGACTGAGGCCACCATCGCCTCTTTCATTTACAATTCTTTTGGTTGTAGAATACTTTAGCGTATAAGAATGTTGAAAAGAGCAATGGTCACACCAGAATGAGTCGCCTATTTATAGTTACTTAAATTTTTCTGAGTAACCTTTCAAGTAAAGTCACTTAACTAATTCAATATCAATTGTCCAAAGAGTAATATCCAAAATCATTAAATAAGTTGAAGGATAGCATTTTGTTAACCTAAGTTGCATAAATTGTCTTGGTAGTAATTACCAAGCCAACTCACAGAAATTGAGAGAGTATTTCCTTTGTAGATTCACCTAGAATGATCAGAAATAGTAATATTCAGAATTAAGTTTAAATTTAACTCAAGCCGTTTCACTTTGAAACGAGCCAAAATTTGATTTATTCTTTTGCTCCTTCAGAGCTGGCGACCGTAGTTATAAGTATTTTCAGGAGGATTCGACGGTAAGTCTGCTGCTCTCGTCGTGCTGATAGGATTATCCACTGCTGCTAGCAGTGATGATTGGATACATAAGCTCACTACCAAGTTAAGTGGGTCAGGTAGGCAGTGTTACCGTGTGAACTGCAGGGCACTGTAGGCCGTGGATCGAACCCGTTCAATCATCACAGCTCTTTGTGAAATAGTCCGGATAGGAGTGTACTAATCATTAGGTAAATACTGGCGAGTAACGTTCAAAATTGTATACGCAAGTAAATTTAGCAAGGTCCACGTAGCACCTAGTTAATGTGGTGCAATGGCGAGGGTAGGAGTGGAGTACAAGTGAGCTGAGCTTGTGGCAGCTGTGCTGTATTCAAAGATTACCAACGTGAATTCACTACTACCTCTTACCATTAGGACTGAGCTATTCACGGTTAAAATACGTAGCAGTAAGCGCAAAGGCGTGACAGCTACAAGTCCGTATTGGCTTTATACATACGGAATTAGGAAGCGGGTCATTCCGTCAGTGGAGGGGGTTAAAACAACCGAGTCAGTTGAGAACATACCCCATTTACTGATGGAAGGATTCGGCGGTTCGGTCGCATGTGGCGACCGTGACAGGACGGTTATTTAGGACGTACTGCCATAGTAACCACAAGAAGTGGGGTATGTATGTGAGTGAATTCGAAGAAATCATGAATTCATTAACAAACGAGAGCACTGGATTTACTCCAGAGGAAATCCTGAAAAAGACAAGAAGTAAAAGTCTAGTAGAAGACCTACTAGAATTTCCAGATAGAGTTGAATTAGATTATGATAGTAAAAAGAAATTAGTAAAAGACAAGATGAGGAAACAAGCAGATGCGAGAATTCGTCGTCACGACGAAAAAGTAAGGAATCCTAAATTCAAAATAGGTGATCTCGTTCTTGTAAAAACACATGAAAAGTCAAGTGAAATTAATAACGAGATCAGCAAATTTAAATATATATATAATGGACCGTTTAAAATAGTGTCCATACCCAATGTGAATGCTTATTATTTAGACTACCCATTAACAGGCAAACGCCTGGGAGTAAGAAACATAGTGGATCTCAAAAGGTATGAACCACGAATTCTACCAGATTGAAAATAAATATATAAATAAATATTAAAGTAAACCAATATGTAAATAGTTTTGTTTCTTTTGTTCTATGTGAAAGGTAAATGTTCACTAAAATATGTTGCAGTATTCTAATGAAACTTCTAGTTTAAGTAGAGACTAAACAGACTGGGAAAGACTGAGCTTCTAAGAAAGCCTTAATAGATGTGTAAATAAGTGTTGTGGAAGAGGTAGAAAAGTGAGGAGGTAAAGTGAAATGGACGGGCTATAAAGTAATAGGAGCATAACGTGTGTTTTACTTGCCTGAGATAAAAGAAGTGTATTTAAAAATTTTAGTAAAAAAGATGTTTAAAGTGTACTGTGTTTAGAAGTAAGAAAATTGGAAAGAATATATGTAAATCATTTATGTAATGTTTAGCAGGAAAGAGAGAAAGAATTGATGTTTAATTTTAAGTATGTAATATAAGTATCAAGGTGTATCAGTAAGAAAGGGAAAACCCTTGGTAAAAAGCTTAACGAACATATCAGATTCATTATAGGAGAGACTTCTTATTGAATTATCACTGTTAGATACTTCAATAAGAAGTGGGGCATGTGTAACGGAACTGAAATGATGGTGGGCTGACAGTAATTTGGAGCCCGCGCGTCGGAAACGGGCGCGCTGGTGTGAGACTGCCAGGGAGTGCACCCTGATGCCATCTATTGGCGAAACTGGGAATTAGCGCTACCTGTCAGACAATGCACTAAGCTCTTGGAGTCAAATGTATTCTTTTTCTTGATAATTATAAGTTATTACTGTATAATTTAATGTTGTAAATCGCTAGTAGTAAATCATTATGACTGGTGTGAACTCCAGGGTAATAAATATAAATATTCTTAAATACTAAATGATTTCGGTAAAAAGGTGGTAGGGGAACGCCCCCACTCTTGGTGATACGAGCGTAGCTAGCGGTAGCTGGAGACACAGGGACTGAACAAGGATTGGCCTGTGGAGTGTTGACGTGATCGGAAGTGCGTAACTGTGCTCACGCAAAAGCGATTGTGCAACAGCGAAGAGGCGAATATCGTCGCCGTTTGTGGAGTACAACGCGACGAATGGTTGTTGAAGCCGCCTCTACACCACTGGGGCTGATTGTAAGACTTACTGCGCCCAGATTTTATAGCGGACGTGCAGTAGCTTATACGAGTGCTACAGCTCGTAGTTCCAGCCGCCATTAAGGGCATGAGGCGTGAAGAGCTGCGTTAGCCACATGCGTCTCACCACCAGCACCGACACGTCTACCCAAGGCAAGACTGCTTGCAATTGTTAAGTCGAACTTTGTATACATGTAAAAGGAGAATACCAGTTTTCTTTTATGCAAGTGCAGAATATAATAATGAGTAAAATTACGACGCATGTTGTTCATTGTAAAGTGTAGTAACCTCAAACATAGTATAGTGAAATCAGACTGAGGCCACCATCGCCTCTTTCATTTACAATTCTTTTGGTTGTAGAATACTTTAGCGTATAAGAATGTTGAAAAGAGCAATGGTCACACCAGAATGAGTCGCCTATTTATAGTTACTTAAATTTTTCTGAGTAACCTTTCAAGTAAAGTCACTTAACTAATTCAATATCAATTGTCCAAAGAGTAATATCCAAAATCATTAAATAAGTTGAAGGATAGCATTTTGTTAACCTAAGTTGCATAAATTGTCTTGGTAGTAATTACCAAGCCAACTCACAGAAATTGAGAGAGTATTTCCTTTGTAGATTCACCTAGAATGATCAGAAATAGTAATATTCAGAATTAAGTTTAAATTTAACTCAAGCCGTTTCACTTTGAAACGAGCCAAAATTTGATTTATTCTTTTGCTCCTTCAGAGCTGGCGACCGTAGTTATAAGTATTTTCAGGAGGATTCGACGGTAAGTCTGCTGCTCTCGTCGTGCTGATAGGATTATCCACTGCTGCTAGCAGTGATGATTGGATACATAAGCTCACTACCAAGTTAAGTGGGTCAGGTAGGCAGTGTTACCGTGTGAACTGCAGGGCACTGTAGGCCGTGGATCGAACCCGTTCAATCATCACAGCTCTTTGTGAAATAGTCCGGATAGGAGTGTACTAATCATTAGGTAAATACTGGCGAGTAACGTTCAAAATTGTATACGCAAGTAAATTTAGCAAGGTCCACGTAGCACCTAGTTAATGTGGTGCAATGGCGAGGGTAGGAGTGGAGTACAAGTGAGCTGAGCTTGTGGCAGCTGTGCTGTATTCAAAGATTACCAACGTGAATTCACTACTACCTCTTACCATTAGGACTGAGCTATTCACGGTTAAAATACGTAGCAGTAAGCGCAAAGGCGTGACAGCTACAAGTCCGTATTGGCTTTATACATACGGAATTAGGAAGCGGGTCATTCCGTCAGTGGAGGGGGTTAAAACAACCGAGTCAGTTGAGAACATACCCCATTTACTGATGGAAGGATTCGGCGGTTCGGTCGCATGTGGCGACCGTGACAGGACGGTTATTTAGGACGTACTGCCATAGTAACCACAAGAAGTGGGGTATGTATGTGAGTGAATTCGAAGAAATCATGAATTCATTAACAAACGAGAGCACTGGATTTACTCCAGAGGAAATCCTGAAAAAGACAAGAAGTAAAAGTCT
The DNA here is from genome assembly GCF_023898315.1 of Schistocerca nitens. NCBI lineage: Eukaryota > Metazoa > Arthropoda > Insecta > Orthoptera > Acrididae > Schistocerca > Schistocerca nitens. The sequence continues at coordinate 31,981,189 of NC_064620.1, read as the reverse complement.
AGTAGAAGACCTACTAGAATTTCCAGATAGAGTTGAATTAGATTATGATAGTAAAAAGAAATTAGTAAAAGACAAGATGAGGAAACAAGCAGATGCGAGAATTCGTCGTCACGACGAAAAAGTAAGGAATCCTAAATTCAAAATAGGTGATCTCGTTCTTGTAAAAACACATGAAAAGTCAAGTGAAATTAATAACGAGATCAGCAAATTTAAATATATATATAATGGACCGTTTAAAATAGTGTCCATACCCAATGTGAATGCTTATTATTTAGACTACCCATTAACAGGCAAACGCCTGGGAGTAAGAAACATAGTGGATCTCAAAAGGTATGAACCACGAATTCTACCAGATTGAAAATAAATATATAAATAAATATTAAAGTAAACCAATATGTAAATAGTTTTGTTTCTTTTGTTCTATGTGAAAGGTAAATGTTCACTAAAATATGTTGCAGTATTCTAATGAAACTTCTAGTTTAAGTAGAGACTAAACAGACTGGGAAAGACTGAGCTTCTAAGAAAGCCTTAATAGATGTGTAAATAAGTGTTGTGGAAGAGGTAGAAAAGTGAGGAGGTAAAGTGAAATGGACGGGCTATAAAGTAATAGGAGCATAACGTGTGTTTTACTTGCCTGAGATAAAAGAAGTGTATTTAAAAATTTTAGTAAAAAAGATGTTTAAAGTGTACTGTGTTTAGAAGTAAGAAAATTGGAAAGAATATATGTAAATCATTTATGTAATGTTTAGCAGGAAAGAGAGAAAGAATTGATGTTTAATTTTAAGTATGTAATATAAGTATCAAGGTGTATCAGTAAGAAAGGGAAAACCCTTGGTAAAAAGCTTAACGAACATATCAGATTCATTATAGGAGAGACTTCTTATTGAATTATCACTGTTAGATACTTCAATAAGAAGTGGGGCATGTGTAACGGAACTGAAATGATGGTGGGCTGACAGTAATTTGGAGCCCGCGCGTCGGAAACGGGCGCGCTGGTGTGAGACTGCCAGGGAGTGCACCCTGATGCCATCTATTGGCGAAACTGGGAATTAGCGCTACCTGTCAGACAATGCACTAAGCTCTTGGAGTCAAATGTATTCTTTTTCTTGATAATTATAAGTTATTACTGTATAATTTAATGTTGTAAATCGCTAGTAGTAAATCATTATGACTGGTGTGAACTCCAGGGTAATAAATATAAATATTCTTAAATACTAAATGATTTCGGTAAAAAGGTGGTAGGGGAACGCCCCCACTCTTGGTGATACGAGCGTAGCTAGCGGTAGCTGGAGACACAGGGACTGAACAAGGATTGGCCTGTGGAGTGTTGACGTGATCGGAAGTGCGTAACTGTGCTCACGCAAAAGCGATTGTGCAACAGCGAAGAGGCGAATATCGTCGCCGTTTGTGGAGTACAACGCGACGAATGGTTGTTGAAGCCGCCTCTACACCACTGGGGCTGATTGTAAGACTTACTGCGCCCAGATTTTATAGCGGACGTGCAGTAGCTTATACGAGTGCTACAGCTCGTAGTTCCAGCCGCCATTAAGGGCATGAGGCGTGAAGAGCTGCGTTAGCCACATGCGTCTCACCACCAGCACCGACACGTCTACCCAAGGCAAGACTGCTTGCAATTGTTAAGTCGAACTTTGTATACATGTAAAAGGAGAATACCAGTTTTCTTTTATGCAAGTGCAGAATATAATAATGAGTAAAATTACGACGCATGTTGTTCATTGTAAAGTGTAGTAACCTCAAACATAGTATAGTGAAATCAGACTGAGGCCACCATCGCCTCTTTCATTTACAATTCTTTTGGTTGTAGAATACTTTAGCGTATAAGAATGTTGAAAAGAGCAATGGTCACACCAGAATGAGTCGCCTATTTATAGTTACTTAAATTTTTCTGAGTAACCTTTCAAGTAAAGTCACTTAACTAATTCAATATCAATTGTCCAAAGAGTAATATCCAAAATCATTAAATAAGTTGAAGGATAGCATTTTGTTAACCTAAGTTGCATAAATTGTCTTGGTAGTAATTACCAAGCCAACTCACAGAAATTGAGAGAGTATTTCCTTTGTAGATTCACCTAGAATGATCAGAAATAGTAATATTCAGAATTAAGTTTAAATTTAACTCAAGCCGTTTCACTTTGAAACGAGCCAAAATTTGATTTATTCTTTTGCTCCTTCAGAGCTGGCGACCGTAGTTATAAGTATTTTCAGGAGGATTCGACGGTAAGTCTGCTGCTCTCGTCGTGCTGATAGGATTATCCACTGCTGCTAGCAGTGATGATTGGATACATAAGCTCACTACCAAGTTAAGTGGGTCAGGTAGGCAGTGTTACCGTGTGAACTGCAGGGCACTGTAGGCCGTGGATCGAACCCGTTCAATCATCACAGCTCTTTGTGAAATAGTCCGGATAGGAGTGTACTAATCATTAGGTAAATACTGGCGAGTAACGTTCAAAATTGTATACGCAAGTAAATTTAGCAAGGTCCACGTAGCACCTAGTTAATGTGGTGCAATGGCGAGGGTAGGAGTGGAGTACAAGTGAGCTGAGCTTGTGGCAGCTGTGCTGTATTCAAAGATTACCAACGTGAATTCACTACTACCTCTTACCATTAGGACTGAGCTATTCACGGTTAAAATACGTAGCAGTAAGCGCAAAGGCGTGACAGCTACAAGTCCGTATTGGCTTTATACATACGGAATGAGGAAGCGGATCATTCCGTCAGTGGAGGGGGTTAAAACAACCGAGTCAGTTGAGAACATACCCCATTTACTGATGGAAGGATTCGGCGGTTCGGTCGCAGGCTATTTACAATTTGTACAGAAACCAGATGGCAGTTATAAGAGTCGAGGGACATGTGGTTGGGAAGGGAGTGAAACAGGGTTGTAGCCTCTCCCCAATGTTATTCAATCTGTATATTGAGCAAGCGGTAAAGGAAACAAAAGAAAAATTCGGAGTAGGTATTAAAATCCATGGAGAAGAAATTAAAACTTTAAGGTTCGCCGATGACATTGTAATTCTGTCAGAGACAGCAAAGGACTTGGAAACGCAGTTGAACGGAATGGACAGTGTCTTGAAAGGAGGATATAAGATGAACAACAGCAAAATCAAAACGAGGATAATGGAATGTAGTCGAGTTAACTCGGGTATTGCTGAGGGAATTAGATTAGGAAATGAGACGCTTAAAGTAGTAAATGAGTTTTGCTATTTGGGGAGGAAAATACCTGACGATGGTCAAAGTAGAGAGGACAACAACAGCAACCTAAAGATAATCTGCAGCAACAGTGAATTCCAGTCATCGATCCGAAAAAAGACCATTATGGGTACTTTACAAAGCAATGTATTGAAAACTGTTTTGCAGGTAAATTGACAATTGACTCAGATTACTGTACAATATGTAACAACGTAATAGAAAAACAAATTCATTAAAGTGAAGACACATCTGTCAGGAGTTTTTTTGTTCTGTACGTAATGAAGTTCATTAACGCTTTTAAAATATGCGAGCATAATCTCATCTATTTTGTAACACTCTTTTTTTGAAAACTTTCTCTATGAATAATCCTCTCTCGGAGGTAACAGCATTCATTTTTAATATAATTACCAGACAGCGCATCTGCACAAGCGATTTTGTATCGCCAGAGCATCCATTAGGCGGGTCGTTAAACGTCAGCACTTATCCTCTTTTACGCATTCTTTCGCTTATAAAATAAGTCCCGGCAGGGCACAAGTCAATACGTTTTAGCAGCTCGCATTTGAAGGATGTGACTGTTCTAGAAGTCATTTCGGGTGTTGAGCACTAGCTTAAGCATAGACTTGATCAGCAAAGAATTCGTAGATATGTACTAGATGCATGTAAAAAGTATCTATTCTCACATTATTGTTTTTCTTATCGAACTTCTCAAGAGGTTTTTTCCAGTAGATAGCTTTTGGGTATGTTTGCTTAACTTAAAGCGCAGCATCCTAGCTTGTGAGACGTGGAGGTGAACCAGCACCATATCGAATCCTGCGTAGAAATACATTACTTTCCGGATTCGGTGGGAATCTCTCGCGCAGTTTTGCGGACTGCAAGCACCTAGGGCCTATGTGTGTTTCGTTGCGTAGTGTGTTGAGATTGTGGTTTAAGGCGATTTATGTGCAAAGATGTCCGGTGATTCCAAAGAAAGCACGCCGAACTTTATAGATGACTAGCAAATCCAGCAGTGCTTCGCAATTTCTAAATATACGGGGTGTAACGGATATTAGAGCAGATATTTAAATATGTGGTACCTTAATATGTGCACATGTCAGTGGGTTGGTCGCTTTTTCTCTGCTTCGAACAGTATTCCCACAAACACGTGACAGACTTTACGACAGAAGTTACTTGCACGGCCTAACTGCACCAACAAGTGAACTACGCCTGTCAATAAAAACTGTCCGTTTTGCATCGAGGAGGAGGAGGAGGAGATTAGTGTTTAACGTCCCGTCGACAACGAGGTCATTAGAGACGGAGCGCAAGCTCGGGTGAGGGAAGGATGGGGAAGGAAATCGGCCGTGCCCTTTCAAGGGAACCATCCCGGCATTTGCCTGAAGCGATTTAGGGAAATCACGGAAAACCTAAATCAGGACGGCCGGAGACGGGATTGAACCGTCGTCCTCCCGAATGCGAGTCCAGTGTGCTAACCACTGCGCCACCTCGCTCGGTTTTTGCATCGACGCGTCCACACTTCCTTATCTTACCTGCTGCCCAGGGTAAATGAACATTAATGACTTGCTCCTCCCTCATGTACTTGAAGGTACTAACCAATCTATAAACGTAGAACTTGTAATAGCTGTAATTATTACTCTGCACATGACATAAATACTGATGTAATGTCGTTCAGTACACCGCACTCAGTCAACAATATACATACTCTTGTACTTGTTGCGCCCTGTATGTGGGAATTGGAGGCACGTTCTAATCTCCTCCTCTCCCCTCTGACCATCTCATCCTCCCGATTCTCTCTGTTTATCTCCTCCTCCTTCCCCCTCTCTGTCCATAACCTCATCCCCCCTCTCTCTGTCCACCCCCCTCCCCCCCCCACCCTTCGTCCTAATTCTGCCTTGAGCCTTGAATACTGGTACTGCGAACTAAACCTTAATTGTGAACTGAACTCACTTAAAATGAATGGGTAAATAGGTTGAGATAACTGGTATACAGGGTATGAGAGAGTCCTCCCCAGCTGATGGATCTTTGAGGGTAGTAGCTTCAATGACTGTATTTCGCATGGTTTATGCTGCGATTGGTTAGGAAGATTTTGTCGATTCAACGCTTCCCTTTAAAATTATTTGAGTATTTATACATGACATTCATTAAAAATATACAGCCTACGTCAGGGCGAATGTTTTATTACAGCATCGTTTTTATTTTTCCATCTTGACTGCAACACATCAGCAAGTGGATGGACAGTGATCAAGAATTAGTAGAGCTGCTTCTCTCAGCTTAAGTGAGTTAGCTGTTATCTCCTGATGGAACAAACTCTTCTTGAAACCAGTTGATGAAAATGTCATACATGGTTCAAATTCAAAATGGCTCTGAGCACTATGGGACTCAACATCTTAGGTCATAAGTCCCCTAGAACTTAGAACTACTTAAACCTAACTAACCTAAGGACATCACACACACCCATGCCCGAGGCAGGATTCGAACCTGCGACCGTAGCAGCCTCGCGGTTCCGGACTGCAGCGCCAGAACCGCACGGCCACCGCGGCCGGCAAAATGTCATACATCATCCAAACATTCTTAAAATATGTCTAAGTGAATTGCAATGGTGACATATTTAGGTGTTTGAACCTTCACGGGATTTTACTTCCACATATACAAAGAGGTTTCTGTTTACGGGGCTGCCCGATTTATTTGTGTCGAAGAGGAGGGTTATTCTGTCTGAGCCGTGTGTGGCTCGTGTTCCCGCCATCATGTATTTTACACCCTGTTTTTAACGTACTTCCACCTCACTACGTTAATTTAAATTACTGCTGTGACTGAGTTGCTGCTTTGCCTGACCGTGAGCGACGTTAGCACCGCGTATCGATATATCCCCTCTCGTAGTATCTTTGCTCGATTGCTGTTACTTCCCGCTCATTGTCTGTTGTAAGTCAGTTGGTCGGAGTTCTGATAGCGAGTTCGGATAAGCAGTTCGGGTCGCGAGTTCGGGTCCGCCAGTCATTTGGGACGTGTCCGCAGCACAGACCGGACCTGCCAGTCGGGGAGTTGCAACGCGGCGCTGGTGCAGTCGGGTTGGAGCAGCAGTGAGCTCTGCGTCGCCATGGCTCGCCCGAGCATTGCCGCCACGCATCACCTGAGCCGGGCCACGGTCTCGGTGGATCGTCGGTCGGTCGTCCTATCGGAAGACGCGTTTTGGCTCGCCGATCGTTCGTGAGTCGGCTGTGTGTGTGCATCGACTCCCGATTTGTCTTCGTGTGTGCTTAGTTACTGTTGGGTATCGTTCTGGTCTTCGTGCAAGTGTTTGTCAGGTTGTGTGTGTAGTTGGTGTGTTTTCCTTTGACAAGTTATTTTAATGTTGTCGGCATACCAGCTCTGAGGGTTCGGTCGTCTGATCGGGCGACGTGTAATTGGTTCTCTGAGCTCTTCTGGCCCCCTTCAATTATCATCTTCTGGAAGTTGGATCGGTCCTTTCCTGGTGCAGAGATGTTGTTTAGCCAGTGGGCGTGTTTCCTCTGCATGGCTGAGTCCGAGCCAGTATTTGCGAAAGCAAAGAGAGCTTCACTCCAAGTTTAAACGCAGCCAAAACCTCTCAGACAAACAGAAGCTAAACGATGTCAAAGTTAGCGTAAGGAGGGCTATGCGTGAAGCGTTCAGTGAATTCGAAAGTAAAATTCTATGTACCGACTTGACAGAAAATCCTAGGAAGTTCTGGTCTTATGTTAAATCAGTAAGTGGCTCGAAACAGCATATCCAGACACTCCGGGATGATGATGGCATTGAAACAGAGGATGACACGCGTAAAGCTGAAATACTAAACACCTTTTTCCAAAGCTGTTTCACAGAGGAAGACCGCACTGCAGTTCCTTCTCTAAATCCTCGCACAAACGAAAAAATGGCTGACATCAAAATAAGTGTCCAAGGAATAGAAAAGCAAATGGAATCACTCAACAGAGGAAAGTCCACGGGACCTGACGGGATACCAATTCGACTCTACACAGAGTACGCGAAAGAACTTGGCCCCCCTTCTAACAGTCGTGTACCGCAAGTCTCTAGAGGAACGGAGGGTTCCAAATGATTCGAAAAGAGTACAGGTAGCCCCAGTCTTCAAGAAGGGTCGTCGACCAGATGCGCAAAACTATAGACCTACACTCCTGGAAATTGAAATAAGAACACCGTGAATTCATTGTCCCAGGAAGGGGAAACTTTATTGACACATTCCTGGGGTCAGATACATCACATGATCACACTGACAGAACCACAGGCACATAGACACAGGCAACAGAGCATGCACAATGTCGGCACTAGTACAGTGTATATCCACCTTTCGCAGCAATGCAGGCTGCTATTCTCCCATGGAAACGATCGTAGAGATGCTGGATGTAGTCCTGTGGAACGGCTTGCCATGCCATTTCCACCTGGCGCCTCAGTTGGACCAGCGTTCGTGCTGGACGTGCAGACCGCGTGAGACGACGCTTCATCCAGTCCCAAACATGCTCAATGGGGGACAGATCCGGAGATCTTGCTGGCCAGGGTAGTTGACTTACACCTTCTAGAGCACGGTGGGTGGCACGGGATACATGCGGACGTACATTGTCCTGTTGGAACAGCAAGTTCCCTTGCCGGTCTAGGAATGGTAGAACGATGGGTTCGATGACGGTTTGGATGTACCGTGCACTATTCAGTGTCCCCTCGACGATCACCAGTGGTGTACGGCCAGTGTAGGAGATCGCTCCCCACACCATGATGCCAGGTGTTGGCCCTGTGTGCCTCGGTCGTATGCAGTCCTGATTGTGGCGCTCACCTGCACGGCGCCAAACACGCATACGACCATCATTGGCACCAAGGCAGAAGCGACTCTCATCGCTGAAGACGACACGTCTCCATTCGTCCCTCCATTCACGCCTGTCGCGACACCACTGGAGGCGGGCTGCACGATGTTGGGGCGTGAGCGGAAGACGGCCTAACGGTGTGCGGGACCGTAGCCCAGCTTCATGGAGACGGTTGCGAATGGTCCTCGCCGATACCCCAGGAGCAACAGTGTCCCTAATTTGCTGGGAAGTGGCGGTGCGGTCCCCTACGGCACTGCGTAGGATCCTACGGTCTTGGCGTGCATCCGTGCGTCGCTGCGGTCCGGTCCCAGGTCGACGGGCACGTGCACCTTCCGCCGACCACTGGCGACAACATCGATGTACTGTGGAGACCTCACGCCCCACGTGTTGAGCAATTCGGCGGTACGTCCACCCGGCCTCCCGCATGCCCACTATACGCCCTCGCTCAAAGTCCGTCAACTGCACATACGGTTCACGTCCACGCTGTCGCGGCATGCTACCAGTGTTAAAGACTGCGATGGAGCTCCGTATGCCACGGCAAACTGGCTGACACTGACGGCGGCGGTGCACAAATGCTGCGCAGCTAGCGCCATTCGACGGCCAACACCGCGGTTCCTGGTGTGTCCGCTGTGCCGTGCGTGTGATCATTGCTTGTACAGCCCTCTCGCAGTGTCCGGAGCAAGTATGGTGGGTCTGACACACCGGTGTCAATGTGTTCTTTTTTCCATTTCCAGGAGTGTATATCTCTGACGTCGATCTGTTGTAGAATTTTAGAACATGTTTTTTGCTCGAGTATCAAGTCGTTTTTGGAAACCCAAAATGTACTCTGTAGGAATCAACATGGATTCCGTAAACAGCGATCGTGTGAGACCCAACTCGCTTTATTTGTTCATGAGACCCAAAAAATATTAGATACAGGCTCCCAGGTAGATGCTATTTTCCCTGACTTCCGGAAGGCGTTCGATACAGTTCCGCACTGTCGCCTGATAAACAAAGTAAAAGCCTATGGGATATCAGACCAGCTGTGTGGCTGGATTGAAGAGTTTTTAGCAAACAGAACACAGTATGTTGTTATCAATGGAGAGACGTCTACAGACGTTAAAGTAACCTCTGGCGTGCCACAGGGGAGTGTTATAGGACCATCGCTTTTCACAATATATATAAATGACCTAGTAGATAGTGTCGGAAGTTCCATGCGGCTTTTCGCGGATGATGCTTTAGTATACAGAGAAGTTGCAGCGTTAGAAAATTGTAGAGAAATGCAGGGAGATCTGCAGCGGATAGGAGCTTGGTGCAGGGAGTGGCAACTGTCCCTTAACATAGACAAATGTAATGTATTGCGAATACATAGAAAGAAGGATCCTTTATTGTATGATTATATGATAGCGGAACAAACACTGGTAGCAGTTACTTCTGTAAAATATCTGGGAGTATGCGTGCGGAACGATTTGAAGTGGAATGATCATATAAAATTAATTGTTGGTAAGGCGGGTACCAGGTTGAGATTCATTGGGAGAGTGCTTAGAAAATGTAGCCCATCAACAAAGGAGGTGGCTTACAAAACACTCGTTCGACCTATACTTGAGTATTGCTCATCAGTGTGGGATCCGTACCAGATCGGGTTTTTTGTGGCGGCCTTCGTAGCAACAAACACCGCCACACTTTTAATAGCGGGCCGACCGGTCCGCTGGAACAGTGAACAGAAAGATGAAAACCCAAACACTCGGATTGAATGAAAGTCGGTACTTATCTTTATTATGAAGATTCAGAAACACAGCGGTGAACATTGTCTCTACAGAAATCTGGCTAGGTCAGCGTCGGCTGACGACAAACAACAACTCTTGCTGTGATGAACACACACTGACTAGCAAGTACACACTGCGGTGGCGAGTACACAACTGAGCGGCGAATCCAGAACTGTCCTAGCGCTCGCGACTCCAGCACTTAAGAAGCCAGAAGCCAGCGGTGGCGCGCGCAGACTTGCGGCGATTTCCTGTATCGCTGGCGCTGCCCCTTTTGGCAGCGGGCTCGGGTGGCATTACTGGCTAGGATACAACACTCCTCCCCCCCAAATCGCCGCACCGTCGTGGAATAATGACGTGGCGAGCGTCGACGGCGGGGGAGGGGTCTGGCCGCAGGCGTAGCAGAAGAGACCGGGGCGGAGACTGTTGTCGGTGGTAGTCCCCGGTCCGCACCCCAGCATTGGCTGCGCGGGGCCTCGGGAAACACCGACGGAAAACCGAGGTCAGGGTGCACGCCTGTGACCACGGGCGCAGCTTCTGGTACTGGACGCGACGGGGCGTCGGGACCCACGAAGAGAGGCAGCGTCTCCTGACGCTGCGTCGACGGCTGCTGAGTGGGCGCCGGACAAGGCGCTGCGGTGTCAGACTCCTTGGGGGTGCCCAAGGAAAGCGGCTGCAGGACAGGCTGCACAGCCACCGCTTAGGAAGGCGGCCCGGCTGAGGGGTCGACGTGCATCAGCTCCGAAGGCGGTGGCGACTGAAGAGGGACCGCAGGCGCCGGAGCGACCACCCGGGGCGCTCCCGTATGAAGCTGCGCGGGAGGCATCAACGGGACGGGCTGTCGGCGTGGTAGCGGCGACGGCTGCTGCTGCTGCCCTGGGGGCGGCAGCGAAGTCGGAAGGCGCGGCTGGAACCCGCCGCGGACCAAATCTGTGGACAAAGAACGAGCGGCAGAATCCGGGCGGCCAGTGCGGCGCAACTGGTTCTGATGCCTCCTGTGCACCCCAGTAGCACCTTGAACAGTATAAAAACCGCGACCCTGGACACTTATCACGGTACCACGTTCCCAACGACGGCGACCGTGATAAACTCTGAAAAAAACGGCGTCGTTGCGCTGAAAACGCGTGCGATGCTCAGAAGCGGCGGGGCGATCCGGGGGGTGCAACAACCGTAGTAGGGTGCGATGACGACGGCCGTGGAGAAGCTCCGCAGGCGAAGGGCCGTCGCGTGGCGTGGTCCGGTACGACGACAGAAACGTGATGAGGGCCTGCTGACGAGAGTGCGTAGCACGAAGGCGGTCCATATGATCCTTGAATGTGCGTACAAAACGTTCCGCTGCACCATTCGATTGAGGGTGGAACGGCGGAGTAAGAACATGGCGAATGCCATTGGCAGAACAAAAACTTTCAAATTCAGCAGAGGTAAATTGTGGACCATTGTCAGACACTAAAACTTCTGGAAGACCCTCAATACAAAAAATTGAAGTCAACGCCTGTATAGTTTGTGCAAACGTTGTAGACTGCATGGGCACAACAAACGGAAAATTACTAAATGCATCTATCACGATGAGCCAACGAGAATTCCAATATGGACCAGCGAAATCAATATGTACTCGCTGCCAGGGACCGGCAGGGCGTGCCCACTCAAAATAGCGTTGAGGCGGAGCAGCTTGGTGTTCGGCACACGTCGAACAATCTGTAGACATCTGCGTAATCTGCTTATCAATGCCGATCCACGTACAATGACGGCGGGCAAGCTGCTTGGTGCGGACCACTCCCCAATGACCTTGATGCAACAAGGCGAGGACCTTGGATTGGAGCACTTGGGGAACCACTACACGAAGCTGGTCATTCTCGGTGCGTAACAGCAAAACTCCGTGCGAAACAGACAACAGATGACGTTGCGGATAATAGCGACGAACCACAGGATCCGATATGTCCTTTGCCTTGGACGGCCAACCACGTTGAACAAAACGTAATAGTGAACTCAGATGAGGATCCGTAGCTGTCTCACGTGCCACCTGACGATAATCAATCGGAAAATCCCGGAGGGATTGGTGCTCATCGGCGTCAATCTGATGGCAAGAGTCGTCAGAGGAATCGAAGACATCATCCGCAGCAATCGGCACTCTAGAAAGCGCGTCAGCGTTTGCATGCTGAGCTGTAGGGCGATACAGTATCTCATACTGGTATTGTGATAACAAAAGAGCCCAACGTTGTAGTCTCTGAGCTGTCCGCTGAGGAACTGGTTTAGACGGATGAAACAGCGACGTCAGGGGCTTGTGATCTGTGACTAAATAGAATGGTCTACCATAGAGGTAGTGATGGAATTTCGTGACACCGAACACAATAGCCAACGCTTCCTTGTCCAATTGGCTATAATTACACTGAGCTTTGTTTAGCAATTTAGATGCGAACGCAATAGGACGTTCGGTGTTACCGACTCGGTGAGACAACACAGCACCGAGGCCGAAAGAAGAGGCATCACAAGCTAACACCAGAGGCTTGTTAGGGTCGTAATGGACCAGACAACGATCACTCAATAAAGCCTCTTTAAGCTGCTGAAAGGCTGATTGGCAATCAGCTGACCACACAAACGGAACATTCTTACGGCGGAGACGATGCAACGGTGCAGCAATCTGTGATGCATTAGGTATAAACCTAATATAATATGTCAATTTGCCAAGAACTGCTTGCAAATCATGCAGATTGCGAGGGGCGGGCAAATCACGAATAGCTGCTAAATGTGACTGGGAGGGATGAATGCCTTGAGCATTAATAACATGTCCCAGATACTCCAACTCCGTAAGGAAAAATGAACATTTATCGATGTTGCAACGTAGGCCTGCCTGAGACAACACTGTAAATAAACACTCCAAATTACGGAAATGTTCAGCAGGCGTCCGACCGGACACAACAATATCGTCTAAATAGTTGCAACACGATGGCACATTAGCCAGAAGTTGTGACAAAAACGCTGAAAAACAGCTGGAGCTGACGCACAACCAAAAGGCAAACGCAGAAAACGGAACAACCCCAACGACGTGTTTATGACAAAATACTGTTGTGATTGCTCGTCGAGGGGCAATTGCAAATATGCTTCACGGAGATCAATTTTGGAAAAGAAACGAGCTTCCCCTAACTTATCCATCAGCTCGTCCGGTCTAGGCAAAGGAAAAGAATCAATGACAGTCTGAGGATTAACTGTCGACTTAAAATCAGCACACAAACGTAACTTGCCAGACGGTTTCTTTATAATAACTAAGGGAGAAGCCCACTGGCTCGCTGAAACGGGTTGAATAACACCGTTGTTTTGCCAACGACGAAGTTCATCTTCTACAGGTGCCCGGAGGGCGTGAGGCACTGGACGAGCACGAAAAAATCGAGGCTGAGCATTATCTTTTAACGTAATATGAGCGGCAAAGTTCGCAGCACAACCTAGTTCGTCTTTAAATATGTCACTGTATCGTTTACACAAATCGGTTATGCTGTCTTGAGGAACAACAACAGAATTAAGTTGCAACACATTGTCTTGGATAGACAGGCCAAACAAGTCAAAACAGTCTAATCCGAAAATGTTTACACTGTCTGTAGCGCGGAGCACTGTGAATGAAACTGTTTTTGTATTGCCCCGGAATGTGGCTGGCACGCTACATACACCTAACACAGGAATGTGTTCACCACTATAAGTAGCCAAAGAATGTTTTGCCGCTGAAAGTTTAGGGCGGCCGATAGCCGCATACGTAGCACTATTGATGAGAGTCACAGACGCACCAGTGTCTAATTGAAAATTGAAGGTCTTATCCTGGATGCGTAGCTTCACAAATAGTTTATTACACTGTCTCTGGATCGGTGCAGTGGAGGCGGAAGACACAAAATCAGCGCGTTTAGCGCGTGTTCGCTGCTTACGACAACTCGTGGGTTGGGCGGGTGGAACAACAACTCCCGCTTCACTTGCAGTCTGTACATGACTTGTTACAGCGTTTGAATTACGCTTGGGTCGCATAGCAGAGGGCTGGGTGGGTGGCATATTGCGAACAAGTTTATTACCCACACGAACCGTGGAAGAGTCTTTAAACGCGACCTTCTGGGCGGGCTGGCTTTGAAGAACATGAATATCCATGGGCTGGGCAGCACTAGAATTGTTCTTGCGTTTACGCAAACAAACAGTCTGGATGTGTCCTTTCCTTTGACAAAAGCGACAAACCGCGTTTCGTAACGGGCAACGTTCACGAGGATGAGCAAGAACACACTTAGGGCAAGACTTAAGTCTATCATTTTGCACACGCGGCTGACGAATGTGTTTAACATGACGCGGCCGGCTAGTGTTTACAGTCTGACTCTGCCGGTGGGGCCGCGGGCTTGACATAACTTGCGTAGCACAGGCAATTTGAGAAATACATGGCTGATCTAACTCACACTCAGCATAGTCAAAAGTATCTTGGGCTTCAATAATGTTCATCACAGTCTCTAATGACGGGTCAGGCAACTTTAAGATAGCAGCACGAATACGAGAATCTTCAATGTTTTGAGTAATAGCGTCGCGTAACATGACATCACTGTAGGAAGCTCCACACACACAATTAAATCGGCACTGACGGGTGAGGCCCCGTAAATCTGTTAACCACTGTTTATTAGATTGATGGGGCAGTTTCTTTAATCTGAAGAACTTGAATCTGGCTGCTGCCACATGGACTCGCGACTCAAAATACTCAGCAAGCTTGTTAACAACAACGTCATAGTCTAAAGCTTCTGGCTTGGATTCCGGGAACAACTTACAAAGTAGTCTATAGACTTCCACGCCTGCAGTGGAAATTAAATAAAGCTGCCGCTCATTACCTGTGATTCTGTAGACTGTCATGTGCGCCTGCAACTGCGCGAAATATTCTTGCCATTCTTCTCGTGATGCCCAAAAGCACGAAAAGGCGGTGCTGCCTGTGCTTGTTCCTTTTGTGGTGGTGGATTAGCCGCTTGTTTGGCGATTGCTTCCACCAGACTTTGTATTTGCTGACTCTGTAACAAGATCAACTGTTGTAATTCGGCAGACATAGTGAACACAAATTAAACCAGCCCCCAAAATTCTATCTCAAGAAACAAGTTGAACCAGCCCTGCACACGAGTTCGGAAGTCCTCGTCGCCAGTTTTGTGGCGGCCTTCGTAGCAACAAACACTGCCACACTTTTAATAGCGGGCCGACCGGTCCGCTGGAACAGTGAACAGAAAGATGAAAACCCAAACACTCGGATTGAATGAAAGTCGGTACTTATCTTTATTATGAAGATTCAGAAACACAGCGGTGAACATTGTCTCTACAGAAATCTGGCTAGGTCAGCGTCGGCTGACGACAAACAACAACTCTTGCTGTGATGAACACACACTGACTAGCAAGTACACACTGCGGTGGCGAGTACACAACTGAGCGGCGAATCCAGAACTGTCCTAGCGCTCGCGACTCCAGCACTTAAGAAGCCAGAAGCCAGCGGTGGCGCGCGCAGACTTGCGGCGATTTCCTGTATCGCTGGCGCTGCTTAAGCGGACGGCGTCCGTACTTTGATGCTGCCAACCTTTTGGCAGCGGGCTCGGGTGGCATTACTGGCTAGGATACAACAGGGTTGACGGAGGAGATAGAGAAGATCCAAAGAAGAGCGGCGCGTTTCGTCACAGGGTTATTTGGTAACCGTGATAGCGTTACGGAGATGTTTAGCAAACTCAAGTGGCAGACTCTGCAAGAGAGGCGCTCTGCATCGCGGTGTAGCTTGCTCGCCAGGTTTCGAGAGAGTGCGTTTCTGGATGAGGTATCGAATATATTGCTTCCCCCTACTTATACCTCCCGAGGATATCACGAATGTAAAATTAGAGAGATTCGAGCGCGCACGGAGGCTTTCAGACAGTCTTCCCGCGAACCATACGCGACTGGAACAGGAAAGGGAGGTAATGACAGTGGCACGTAAAGTGCCCTCCACCACACACCGTTGGGTGGCTTGCGGAGTATAAATGTAGATGTAGATGTAGATGTAGATTTCCGCCGTCGTGTGTGTCTGCAAGTGAGTCAGAGGCGCACCAGCAGTGCAGTCGAGATGGAGCAGCAGTCGCGGACGGACCAGCAGGCAGTCGGTCTGTCGGTACGGACCAGGGAAGACATCTCCGTGTGGTGCAGTCGCCTGGATCCGCTGCCGGGCCCTGCTCAGTGTCGCAGCCTTTGTGTAGCTGTCCGATCGCTATTAGCTTCGTGGTTCACCGACCCAAAGACGTCAAGGCTGAGTAGTAGTTCCAACTACCCTAGCCACGTCCAGTCATGTCTTGGTGGTTCGTTTCGGTGGTTCGCTGTTGGGGAGATTTGGTGTTCGAATTCTCATGTACCGATTGGAGGCAAGCAAGTCGGTTAGGCCGTGGCTGTCCCCTGTTTGGGTTCCGACGCATCAAATGTAGTTGGATTTAGCACCTGCCTCGCCTAAGTGAACGAGGGCAGACCGGCCTCCCTGGAGGCTTTCTGAGTGCCACCGTGTGGGGCGGCGGCGAGTAAGTTACGTCACTGGTTTAAAGTTTTGATGCCGTCTTTAATCATGTGAGCCTAGTAACTAATTTGGTAGTCAGCCACACAGCGAAGGGAAACATACTGACCTTAACTTCCAGTCTGCACGGCCACATTCCGGTCCAGCCCACTGAAAGAAAAGTTTCTAGCCTCCTATTTCTTTGCGGGATCAGGTTCAAATGGCTCTGAGCGCTATGGGACTCAACTGCTGAGGTCATTAGTCCCCTAGAACTTAGAACTAGTTAAACCTAACTAACCTAAGGACATCACACACATCCATGCCCGAGGCAGGATTCGAACCTGCGACCGTAGCGGTCTCGCGGTTCCAGACTGCAGCGCCTAGAACCGCGTGGCCACTTCGGCCGGCTGCAGGATCAGGACTATGACTTCAGTAAAAGTTTAAAGTTCCAATCAAGATTTAATTTAATTAAAGTTTCTCACAAACAACACTTATTGCGTTGTGTTCAATTGAAAACAAGTCTTTCTAATCTAACAGCACCTTTAGCACTTCAGAGGCGACCTCTACGGTAACTTGCTACCAGATTGTTTCTCGCCCTGACTAACATCACTCAATTGGAAGTTCGCAATAAATGGTCAAAAACTAATGCTAGCCATAAGTGGAAATAAATTCACCACTTGCCACGCGGAATTGAATTTCACACTGACGGCACACTAACAGTTATTTTACCGAATTCTAAACGATCCAGGACGGTGTACATTCCTCGCGAGTTCACTATCCGTTTTCACTGCCAAATACGCGCTTGTCACAGCTCGGCTCTGACGTCATCCGGGGCAGAGCGCGACCAGACGTTTAACTGGCGTGGACCTCACAGTGTCTGAGAGCGAAGTGAACCTTCCTACTGCTTCAGGGGCTGTATTTATAAGGTGCCGGTGCGGAATGCCGAGAAAACATCTGTTGTCTCTGTCTATTTGCATACGGCGGCAGTCTACAAACGACCGCTATCTCGGGCACATAATCTTTAATAATATAATTACCGATTACTTTCGAAACTTCTTAATTTTTGCTGGTATGCAGATAAGCAGTTTGAAAGCACGTAGAAAGTTTCAGCTCGCTAGAATGAAAACTTTGCTTAATAGAATTTATTTAGTGGCACTAACGGTAGATTGTTACCTCTCACAAACAACACTTAAAATTGCGTTAATTGAAAACAAGTCTTTCTAGTCTAACAGCACCTTTAGCACTTCAGAGGCGACCTCTACGGTAACTTCCTAGCAGATTGTTTCTCGCCCTGACTAACATCACTCAATTGCTTTGCTAAGACTTATATCAGTTGCCGTTTCAGTTACAAGTCTTAAACCTTCTTGTAGCTCTATTATTTGATATATTTGATCATCTGGTTTAACGAAAATCCTCTATCATTAAAATGTCAAGTACTTAATCTAAAACACTTAGGTACCTTTTCGTTACAAGATTAGTTTTTATTTAATTACTCAAAAACTATGAGGTAGATTAACGTGGACTCACTGGTATTATTTTTGGGGTGTACTGAAGCATAAAACAAATTTTCAAGTTTCTAAGTCCATTATTTAGCGCCTCTGATTTTTCTGAAAAACGTGGATTCTGGCGTTAATTTTTGTTTTATGGTATTTATAACTTCTAACTGCGCCTTCTGACCAAATTCTGGCTTCCTACCCTCATTATTAAGCGCCTCTGATTTTTCTCTTAAAACGGCATTTTTCAGTAAACTAATAAGTTAAGAACATCAAGACCTGGTATTTGGAACATTATTACAGTAAACTATAATTTAACAAAGTTAAATTTTGATTTTTAATTTCATACTAAATTGTGGTGCAATACTTGTGCCCTACATGCTGATGCGTTAAGGTGACGGGGCGTCACTAGCAGTGAACTGGGGTAAGTGCCGGCGCACTCGCTCGCCTCTGTTTCTCACACATGATACAGCGCTTGGTTTGCTTCAACCGGTGTTTACTCATCTGTTGTCAGCTACTTTAAATTTTAGGCTTATGGTTATTTGTTCTGTTTTCTTAAAATTTTGCAAAATTAATTTTTAAATTTATCTTTCAAGCTTAAGCATTGTGGCCTTCTGCCTTTTTATGATTATGGTAATATATTTTGAAATTTTGAAGTTTGAATGTGGCCCTCAGCCATTGGCATTGCACGTTGCATATGTTGTTTATCTAAATTATTTTGTTGCTATCTTAATTGGATTTTTATCTTGTTGATTTTTAAGATTTCTTGTTATTAAATATGCTGGCCTTCTTCCTTTAAGGGTCTATGGTAATATACACTCCTGGAAATGGAAAAAAGAACACATTGACACCGGTGTGTCAGACCCACCATACTTGCTCCGGACACTGCGAGAGGGCTGTACAAGCAATGATCACACGCACGGCACAGCGGACATACCAGGAACCGCGGTGTTGGCCGTCGAATGGCGCTACCTGCGCAGCATTTGTGCACCGCCGCCGTCAGTGTCAGCCAGTTTGCCGTGGCATACGGAGCTCCATCGCAGTCTTTAACACTGGTAGCATGCCGCGACAGCGTGGACGTGAACCGTATGTGCAGTTGACGGACTTTGAGCGAGGGCGTATAGTGGGCATGCGGGAGGCCGGGTGGACGTACCGCCGAATTGCTCAACACGTGGTGCGTGAGGTCTCCACAGTACATCGATGTTGTCGCCAGTGGTCGGCGGAAGGTGCACGTGCCCGTCGACCTGGGACCGGACCGCAGCGACGCACGGATGCACGCCAAGACCGTAGGATCCTACGCAGTGCCGTAGGGGACCGCACCACCACTTCCCAGCAAATTAGGGACACTGTTGCTCCTGGGGTATTGGCGAGGACCATTCGCAACCGTCTCCATGAAGCTGGGCTACGGTCCCGCACACCGTTAGGCCGTCTTCCGCTCACGCCCCAACATCGTGCAGCCCGCCTCCAGTGGTGTCGCGACAGGCGTGAATGGAGGGACGAATGGAGACGTGTCGTCTTCAGCGATGAGAGTCGCTTCTGCCTTGGTGCCAATGATGGTCGTATGCGTGTTTGGCGCCGTGCAGGTGAGCGCCACAATCAGGACTGCATACGACCGAGGCACACAGGGCCAACACCCGGCATCATGGTGTGGGGAGCGATCTCCTACACTGGCCGTACACCACTGGTGATCGTCGAGAGGACACTGAATAGTGCACGGTACATCCAAACCGTCATCGAACCCATCGTTCTACCATTCCTAGACCGGCAAGGGAACTTGCTGTTCCAACAGGACAATGCACGTCCGCATGTATCCCGTGCCACCCAACGTGCTCTAGAAGGTGTAAGTCAACTACCCTGGCCAGCAAGATCTCCGGATCTGTCCCCCATTGAGCATGTTTGGGACTGGATGAAGCGTCGTCTCACGCGGTCTGCACGTCCAGCACGAACGCTGGTCCAACTGAGGCGCCATGTGGAAATGGCATGGCAAGCCGTTCCACAGGACTACATCCAGCATCTCTACGATCGTCTCCATGGGAGAATAGCAGCCTGCATTGCTGCGAAAGGTGGATATACACTGTACTAGTGCCGACATTGTGCATGCTCTGTTGCCTGTGTCTATGTGCCTGTGGTTCTGTCAGTGTGATCATGTGATGTATCTGACCCCAGGAATGTGTCAATAAAGTTTCCCCTTCCTGGGACAATGAATTCACGGTGTTCTTATTTCAATTTCCAGGAGTGTATATCCTAAAATTTTGGAAAACAATTGTGGCCCTCAGCCATTTGTATTGCACTTTGAGTATGTTGTTTTTTGAATTATTTTATTGCTATCTTAAATGGATTTTTATCTTGTTAAGATTTCTTGTTGGAGCCCTTCAGCCGTGAAAGAGTTCCTAAATTACAATACATGACAATTAGAAGCAGAAACTGACTTCAACCCTTGTCCCTTTCCACAATTCTATTGCCTGTTCTGCCCAGCGGGTTTAGCGGGTGTCTGTCTTTATTCATCTTCAAACCCCTCTTATTTTCTGATCTTTTAAGTTTTATATAGAGTATTCTGGTTGAAAGCATTCGATAATAAAGCGCCATTTCATCGCAAGTATACACTTCATACACTGTGATCAAAAATGTCCGGACATCTGGTTGAAAATGACTTAGAAGTTCGTGGCGCCCTCCATCCGTAATGCTGGAAATCAGTATGGTGTTGGCCCACCTTTAGCCTTGATGACAGCTTCCACTCTCGCATGCATACGTGCAATCAGGTGCTGGAAGGTTTCTTGGGGAGTGGCAGCCCATTCTTCACGGAGTGCTGCACTGAGGAGAGGTTTCGATGTCGCTCGGTGAGGCCTGGCACGAAGTCGGCGTTCCAAAACAACCCAAAAGTGTTCTATAGGATCCATGTCAGGACTCTGTGCAGGCCAGACCATTACAGGGATGTTATTGTCGTGTAACCACTCCGCCACAGGCTGCGCATTATGAACAGGTGCTCCATCGTGTTGAAAGATGCACTCACCATCCCCGTATTCCTCCTCAACAGTGGGAAGCAAAAAGGTGCTTAAAACATCAATGTAGGCCTGTGCTGTGATAGTGCCACGCAAAACAACAAAGGGTGCAAGCCCCCTCCATGAAAAACACGAGCACACCATAACACCACCGCCTCCGAAATTTACTGTTGGCACTACAGACGCTGGCAGATGAGGTTCACCAGGCATTCGCCATACCCACACCCTGACATCGGATCGCCACATTGTGTACCGTGATTCATCACTCCACACAACGGTCTTCTACTGATAAATCGTCCAATGTTTACGCTCCTTACACCAAGCGAGGCGTCGTTTGGCATTTACCGGCGTGATGTGTGGCTTATGAGCAGCCGCTCGACCATGAAATCCATGTTTTCTCACTTACCGCCTGTCATAGTACTTGCAGTGGATCCTAATGTAGTTTGGAATTCCTCTGTGATAGATGTCTGCATATTTCACATTACGACCCTGTTCAACTGTCGGCGGTCTCTCAGTCAACAGACGAGGTCGGCCTGTACGCTTTTGTGCTGTGCATGTCCATTCACGTTTCCACTTCACTATCACATCGGAAAAGTGGACCTAGGAATGTTTAGGAGTGTGTAAATCTCGCGTACAGACGTATGAAACAAGTGACACCCAATCACCTGACCACGTTCGAAGTCCGTGAGTTCCGCGGAGCGCTCCATTCTGCCCTCTCACGATGTCTAACGACTACTGAGGTCGCTGATATGGAGTACCTGGCATTAGGTAGCAGCACAATGCTAACACGAAAAATGTTTTTGGGGGTTTCCGTATACTTTTGATCACATAGTGTATGTATTTGTACGTTACATATATTTTAAAATACGTAGCCTGTATCTGTCCAGTGTGTATTACGATGTCGTGTAAACATTTAAAGTAATTCGATCAAGAATTTTTCGCAATTTTTACTAACAAGGCTTCCCTTTAAAAATTATTTGTGTATCAATTTATGAAGTACCTCGAAGACAACGGTCTATTGACACACAGTCAGCATGGATTGAGAAAATATCGTTCTTGTGAAACACAACTAGCTCTTAATACTCATGAAGTAATGGGTGCTATTGACAGGGGATGACAAATTGATTCCATATTTTAAGAAGTGTTATAGGCTGTAATGTTCCTGATCTATATTAACGATATAGGAGACAATCTTATAAGCTGTCCTATATTATTTGCAGACGAGGCTGTCATTTACCGTCTTGTTAAGTCATCAGATGACCAAAATCAATTGCAAAATTATTTAGATAAGATATCTGTGTGTTGCGAAAAGTGGCAATTGACCCTGAATAAAGAAAAGTGTGATGTTATTCATACGAGTATTAAAAGAAATCCGTTAAATCTCGATTACGCGATAAGTCACACAGATCTGAAGTCTGTAAATTCAACTAAATACTTAGGGATAACAATTACAAATAACCTAAATTGGAACGATCACATAGATAATGTTGTGGGTAGAGCAAACCAAAGGCTGCGATTCATTGGCAGAACACTTAGGAGGTGCAACAGATCTACTAAAGAGACTGTTTACACCACGATTGTTCGCCCTATTCTGGAGTACTGCTGTGCGGTGTGGGGTCTGCATCAGGTGGGATTGACGGATGACATATAAAAAGTACTAAGAAGGGCTGCTCGTGTTTTACTACCGCGAAATAGGGGAGGTAGTGCCACAGACATAATACGTGAATTGGAGTAGCAATCATTAAAACAAAGGCGTTTTTCGTTGCGACGGGATCTTCTCATGAAATTTCAATCACCAGTTTCCTTCGATTGCAAAAACATTCTGTTGGCACCCACCTGCATAGGGAGGAATGATCATCACGATAAAATAAGAGAAATCAGGGCTCGCACAGAAAAATTTAAATGCTCGTTTTTCTCGCGCGCCGTTCGGGAGTGGAACGGTAGAGAGACAGCTTGAAGGTGGTTCATTGAACCCTCTGCCAGGCACTTTATTGTGAGTAGCAGAGTAATCACGTATATGTAGATGTAGACGTATGTATGAATTTTATTAAAAATATACATCCTACGCCCGGGCGAATGTTTTATTACAGCATCGTTTTAAAAAAAATGGTTCAAATGGCTCTGAGCACTATGGGACTTAACATCTGTGGTCATCAGTCCCCTATAACTTAGAACTACTTAAACCTAACTAACCTAAGGACATCACACACGTCCATGCCCGAGGCAGGATTCGAACCTGCGACCGTAGCAGTCGCGCGGTTCCGGACTGAGCGCCTAGAACCGCTAGACCACCGCGGCCGGCCATCGTTTTAATTTTTCCATCTGGACTGCAATACGTCAGCAAATGGATGAGTTGGATACTGATCAAGGATTAGTAGAGCTGCTTCTCTCAGCTTAAGTGACCGTAGGTGTTATCTCACTGATGGAAAACAAACTCTTCTTGAAACCAATTGGTGAAAATATCACGTCATCCAAACATTCTTCCAATATATCTAAGTGAACTGCAATGGTGACATATTTGCGTGCTTGAAACTTCTAGGGCTTTTAGTTTCACCTACACAAAGAGGTTTTAATGTACTGGCTGCCGGATTTATTTGTGCGAAGAGGGGGGTCATTCTGTCCTCATTCATTTTCAAACCCCTCTTATTTCCTGATTTTTAAAAAAATATTTTATCTAGTATTCGATTATAAAGCGCCGTTTCATCGCAAGTATACACTTGATGATGGTTTAAATTTCCCCTACCATTACTTTCTGTAGAATTTCAGGAATCTCTGAAGCAGATGCACTATCTCAAGGCCTTGCTTTTCCTTCAGTGGTCGTTTGGTGAATTCCATGGCATTTCCATCTTGAAAACCACCCATTGGAGGATATAAAATCTTTGACATGTAAATCAATACGCAATTTTTTCAGTTTTGGGTTTAATAATTGGCGCGGAACGTAGCATATCTTCACTTCTCTTTATTACAAACCACCTGACCGCATGCGCCTTCGTATTTTTGCTGGGTTTAGGTTCCGTCGTTCACGGTTTGAATCAGTTATCCACGAGAGCGGCATAGTGTTTATCACCTGATGATGGGTGACGGGTGGACCGCGGAAATATTGTGTGCAGATGACAGTTTGATCCGGCTGAAGACCCGACAGGAATTTAATCACGTATAAAGGCATTCGTGAAGTTCACTGTGCTTTCCAAGTTTATGACTTTTCGAAGCCGGCCGCGGTGGTCTCGCGGTTCTAGGCGCGCAGTCCGGATCCGTGCGACTGCTACGGTCGCAGGTTCGAATCCTGCCTCGGGCATGGATGTGTGTGATGTCCTTAGGTTAGTTAGGTTTCAGTAGTGCTAAGTTCTAGGGGACTAATGACCACAGCAGTTGAGTCCCATAGTGCTCAGAACCATTTGAACCATTTTTTTTGACTTTTCGACTCATTCCCACATCACTTTCAACTGTGTTCACAAAACTCCTTAGTTTATTCTTTTATTTTATTTCATCCAAACCCTGACTGTTCATTTAGGAACACCACCCTAAAGTGATAAACTTGGTTTATCACACACACACACACACACACACACACACACACACACACACACACACAAAATCTTCTTCTCCCACATACCAGATATTATTTAGAGAAAGTAATTCTGTGATGTTTATAGTTAGTTATGAGTGTTGATCAATGTTATTTAAACAAGACAAATGAAATATCAATCGAAATTGCAGTGCTAAAATTGTTCTTGTATTAGCTCCCAAACTCATTGCCAAGCGATTTTATAAATAGCACATGTCAATTTTGCCACATTACTACATATTATTTTACAATAGAGAAATAGACACATACTTACTGACACCAGTGGGTATTACAAGAGCTGAAGACAGACACTCTCTGCCCTAATACAAGCTCTTTGGCATAGCTTTAGCCATACTCTTTGGTTTATTTACTTTTTGTGAAGCATATGGAGCATGTTTCCTGTGTCTAAGTGTGTAAAGTGCAGTACAATTAACGTCAACTTAAGACATTCATTATGTTTTCCAGAATACTGTATACACCGGCATCCAACCAATTTACACTATTAACTGCAAGTAAAACAACAAAATCTATCTCATAATGTGAATAATTCTCGCCACACTCAGTCCTCATGTTTCGTTCATTCATCTTGCCACAGCCACACGACTCCTACACTGCGGCAAACAATCAATAAATATCTACCATCTGAAGATAAATCATTAGGCGATTCCGAACAGGTAGTGGGATTGTAAAAGAATTGAACAAAAGGAGACTGGTTGCAGTAATTTCAAGAAAGCTTTATTCATCACAGTCGCAGTGTTCCTCATCCATAATGGATGAAAGTTTTCCTTTCTTCAGTTTCCTGAAGGTAGCACAATACACTTCACAGTTGATTCTTGCGCCATGATGGAGGACACCAAACACAATAACCTCTTCATAGTCGTAGAAAACCGTCGCTGAGACTGCGGCTTTGAACTTTTTCTTCGGTGGAGAGGTGGTCTGATGCCACCAAATGGACTGACTTTTAGTTTGAAGTAATGAACCCATGTTTCACCACCTGTGACGGTATTGGACAAAAAATTGTCACGATCAGCCTCGTAAAGCGCAAGCAAATTCGGCATAGATGGTCCTTCGCTGCTTTTTATAGTCTTCTGTTAGGCAGTGCACACCTGAGTACCACAACTGATTTTCGAGTGTGTCAGCACCGTCAACAGAGAGATCCAGTTGAGCTGCGAGGTGCTGACTGATCCGTCGGTCACCTCGAATGAGTGTGTCTGCACGTTCCAACGTTGTAGGAATCACAGCTGTGTGCAGACGGCCGGCGAAGAGGAAATCGAACAGGTCTGCGCGACCATACTGCCATGATGAAAGACGTCTAATCCAACGACTACCATACTTTTGCTCACTGCCAGGTCTCCGTAGACACCATGCAGTCGCCTATGAATGTACACGATCTCTCGTTTCCCGCCAAAAGAAACTCAATGACAGCTCTCTGCTTCAAACGCACCTCCGTCATAGACAGCATTTTGAATGCTACGTATAGCGCCGCCACCTGGAAATCCATGGAACAATAGGTTCAGATGTGGGAATACGAGTATTCCAAGCTATTCCTCAACAAATTCTGCATTTTTTCAATCGGAATTAACCGAGAAAAAACATTTGTCGCATTACTTATTGAACGCCCCTCGCACTAGCTGATCTGTGTATTATGGACACTAGGCCGTGTCCTACGTGAGTGACAGAAGCGAGCGACAGCGAGCGACTTCTGGATACTCGACACTCCAGCGACAAGCAGCTGCATAGGGCGACAACCTTGGGTGTCCTGAGTGCGAGCGACCATGTCGTGCTACAAGATGGCTGCTGAGAGCCAACCAGCTGTTTCTATAAAACGGCGCCCTTAACCTGTACAATACTGTAGCTGTAGAGTAAGGTTACAGAATTAGGTTTACTCAAGAAAATAAAGTGAAAAGGAATGCTGTGCATGAAATTTAAAAACGGAGGAATCTCCATGGAGAATTTCATAAGTATCATCAACTACGAAGATCACCAGACAAATTCTTCGAATACACGCGAATGAGCAGAAGAGCATTCGACTATCTCATGAATAAATTAAATACAATTTTTTTTACTTGATAAAGAACTTTTTAACATCCAAAAATGACTATTACATAACTAACTACGCTAAATACAAATATAAGCACATACATTGAGAAGAGTGGACAGTTGCTAGCTGTGGTGTAGGTGTACCGTATACAGGTCATCATTTCATCTTTGGAAAAGGTTCTGGGATCGATCTTAGGCTGTTCTTACATTTTTACTGAGTCAGTTACAATACTAAGTTTTTTGTATACTGTTTACACTGCATCGATAAGTATATTTTTAAGGTCTTGCCAAAGAACTTTATCTCCATACCCATCCCAGTATATCACACACATTTAATTTCTAATACATTACAATGAACCATGAACTTTTTCAGATATTTGATGTTGCGAACGTAATTCATCAGCAGTCAGTGTTAAGGCCAGGCGTTTCAATTACTCTAAATAGTCTGTAAGAGTAAAGCATCCAAAATTTTTTAAAAGAAAGTCAAATGTTTTGTGTAATTATTTGTCTAAAAGTATGAAATAAAAAATATTAGGGAAACGTTTGGTGCACATCATTTTCTATTCGTGATTCCGAGCTTCATTCAAAGGCACGTAGAACATTTCTCTGATCTACTTACTTATTTTACACAAATCATTTCATAAAATATTTGACAGATTTCTTCCATTTTTGAATTTCAAGTTTTATTCAGATAGCATGATCTTACTGACTCCTCGTTTGCCTTCCTAACGTTCTTGATTTGAAGGAAGCCTTTTTGAAATTTAAATACCGAACCACTGTATGTATTTATGTGCAAAATAGCTAGGTCTTGAACTGATGAAAATTTTGACACTTCTTTTGCAGCAGCTTTTCGTGAAATATTTCAATGTTTCCTCAGCCTATTAATTAAGTTTTCGTTCATTACCTTGATTACTTTCAAGCAGTTAAATATTTTCACTCCAAACTAGACCTCATGCCGATCACTTTGATACCTCGTTTACCTGTTTCTCTCCCTTTGTTTGGCTATGAAAATTTGGACAAAACCTAATGGTATAAGTTATAGGGACTCTTGTTTTCGCTCTGCTCACGCGTTTACAAAAACGTATCGAGTGTTAATCATATGATAAAATAGTCCTCTCTGCGTGCTGTCCTTTCCAAAATTCGTCGTTTTGATGCCTTGAGCCTTTTATGAGATACGACGGTTTTTACGACCGCTTGATTCCCGCAGCGTAGGAAAGGTTCAGACGCGCCGCGAGCGACCCGTCCTCGGATATAACAACCAATATCTCAAGAATGAATGGAGATATCATACCGGTATCAACTTTAAATACAATTTAGATATATTGGTTACATTTCATAGGCGGTAATGTATGACGTTAAATGAACTATACGGAAAGTCTACATAATGTGACTTTACCTCTGCAAATTCTTAAAAATTTCGTGCAGCCATGTACTCAATTTCGTGCAGCACAGTAACTATGACGAATAACGAAAATAAATTCTGACCTTTATCATTTAAAGATATCAAGCTATAGCTTGCGGAAGTTGCAGCGGGACACAGGGAGCGACACAGATGTCGTTCGCGTAGGACACTTCCGTAACTACGCTTGCGGTTGTTTTTTGTCGCCTGAAGCTGCCGCACGCTTCTGTCGCTCACGTAGGACGCATCCTAAGCTATTGTCTAAGCCATCTATTTCTGCTTTGCGTTTCGTCTTTCAATTGTGGAGATGTCATCGGAGGCCGCTTTCTTGGTCGTAACAGTTTAGCATTGGAAGACGGAATGAACAGGACTCGCGGAAGATGCGTAGCTACGATACTGTAGTATGAGCCCTGTGTGCCCTCGGAATGGGGAAAGCGCGCTGCAGCGGCCTGCGAGCCCAGAGGCCGCGCCCACGCTTCCACCTGCGGACCGCAGGACCTCTGGAAGGGACAAAGGACGGCGCTGGCCGCTCCGCCCCTTGATGTGACCGCAGGGACCTCAGCCCGCGACCCCAGCTTGTGTGTGACCTCTGGCGAGGCCCGCATTGCCGGAACTCCGGCAGTGGCGTGGAGTGGGGTGGGCGTCGTAGAGGCAGAGTAGTGGCCACCTAGGCGGGCCTCTTGGACAAATTAGTTCTTCAGCACGTGAAACACGGCGTCGCAGGCCGTTCTGGAGGTACTACCATCAGAGGTACAAGCTGCTTCAGAAAACATTCATCCCATTTCATAGGACTATATCTTATACACGAACGGAGAAAGAAATTTGAGGTGAACTTTATCTTGCGCGTCGCGAGTAAAAGTTTAGTTTGGCCTCTGGTTCGTGAGGTTGGTAGTACAGAGCATCCTAGTGTAGCTAGCTATATCGCTCGCTAGCTCAGTCGATAACAGCCAAATATGCGTCGAGTCGAGGTGGTTAGTTAGTTTTATAAACCACAAATCATTAGTATCATTAATCGTAATGATGTGCAACGAGTAATTTCACATTCTTATTGTACTTTAATATACAGGCCGATTCAAAAGGAATACCACAACTTTAAAAATGTGTATTTAATGAAAGAAACATAATATAACCTTCTGTTATACATCATTACAAAGAGTATTTAAAAAGGTTTTTTTTTCACTCAAAACCAAGTTCAGAGATGTTCAATATGGCCCCCTCCAGACACACGAGCAGTATCAACCCGATACTCCAACTCGTTCCACACTCTCTGTAGCATATCAGGCGTAACAGTTTGGATAGCTGCTGTTATTTCTCGTTTCAAATCATCAATGGTGGCTGGGAGAGGTGGCCGAAACACCATATCCTTAACATACCCCCATAAGAAAAAATCGCAGGGGGTAAGATCAGGGCTTCTTGGAGGCCAGTGATGAAGTGCTCTGTCACGGGCTGCCTGGCAGCCGATCCATCGCCTCGGGTAGTTCGTAGGACTCTCCATACAGTTGATTGTGGAATTTGCAGCTCTCTGCTAGCTCTGCGAGTCGATTTTCCTGGGCTGCGAACAAATGCTTGCTGGATGCGTGCTACATTTTCATCACTCGTTCTCGGCCGTCCAGAACTTTTCCCTTTGCACAAACACCCATTCTCTGTAAACTGTTTATACCAACGTTCAATACACCACCTATCAGGAGGTTTAACACCATACTTCATTCGAAATGCACGCTGAACAACTGTCGTCGATTCACTTCTGCCGTACTCAATAACATAAAAAGGTTTCTGTTGAACGGTCGCCATCTTAGCATCAACTGACGCTGACGCCTAGTCAACAGCGCCTCAAGCGAACAAATGTACAACTAAATGAAACTTTATAGTTCCCTTAATTCGCCGACAGATAGTGCTTAGCTCTGCTTTTTGTCGTTGCAGAGTTTTAAATTCCTAAAGCTGTGGTATTCTTTTTGAATCACCCTGTATAAATACGCTGACCATTTACAAGATGGTTTCTTTTTTTAAACAGATTTGAATTAGTAGCTCCTACCCACCATATTTATTTTCATCATCATCAGACACTATAGGTAACGCCTTGTCACCATAGCCATTTTCTCTGCCTCTCGCCATCTCTGCCATCTGGCTGTAGTTGCTGCAGTTCATTCTTCTGGTAGCAGTTCGTAATATGGGTGTTCTTGACCCGCTTCTTGACTTTCTTCCCAGGTTTTTTCTTTCCAAGATTTTTTATGAAGCTGTTGAGTCGAATTAGGTATCCAATGGACTTAGCTTTTCTTCTTTGTATCATGTTACCCAATGTCCTTTTCCCTTTAATTTCTTTTAATATTTGTTCATTTGATTTCCTCTCATTAAAAAAAAGTGGTTGTAATGGCTCTGAGCACTATGGAACTTAACTTCTGAGGTAATCAGTCCCCTATAACTTTGAACTACTTAAACCGAACTAACCTAAGGACATCACACACATCCATGCCCGAGGCAGGATTCGACCGTAGCTGTCGCGCGGTTCCAGATTGGAGCGCCTAGAACCGCTCGGCCACTCTGGCCGGCCCTTTCATTCCAGGTTGATTCTGTGGCCCTTCTCCATAAACTCATTTCTGCTACTTGCATTATTTCTTGTCTTGTTTCCCTCAGAGTCCAACCTTAATGTTCCAAACAAGTCGTGTGATGAATTTCTTCGCGTTTATATATGAAGATGGTTCTTTGTTAAAATTTGCTCTAATTTCTGAATGCTTGTTTAGTCGTTGCAATTTTTCTTTTCATTCGCATTTTATTTCTGACTTTCATGGTTACTCTTATTTGTCTGTCTGTTTTGTCTACCATGTTTATTTTCGTCTTATTAGCGTTTATTTTCAGTTCGTTTTTATCCAATGCGACAGAGAAAATTTTAGTGTATAATTAATGTACTTTTCGGAATCTACTAAGACTGTAATGGGCAGTCAAATTAAACAAGACACATGGAAAAAAAATTAAGTAAACTGTATATTACGAAGGTAAGTCAATTATTATCCGAAATTTGGTTATATAAAATTTTGGTAGTACTGTCGTTTTACGAGGGTAATCCCAAAAATAAGGTCTCATATTTTTTTATAAGTACAGAACTCTATTTGTGTGGCAGTTGGTCACACTTCTATGAAGAGTGCTTCACGCGCTGTGTGTAAACATGCGCACGCCGCGCTGAGACGCTCAGTCTTGGCTTGGCAGCCGTTGATAATGGTACTCCCGTTGGATGTTATCGCCAGTGCGAATTGCGGGCAGTTATCCGGTTTTTGAACGCAAAGGGCACTGCGCCGATTGAAATCCATCGCCAATTAACGCAAGTGTATGGTGAGTCGTGAATGGATGTCAAAAATGTTCGTAAGTGGTGTAGAGTGTTTGCAGCTGGTCGGGCCGAAATTCTCGCCGAACAAAGGAGCGGGAGACCGTCAGTTTTTGAGGCGACAGTGTTGAAGGTTGAGCAAAGCATGCGTGAAGATCGTCGGATCAGCCTGGGTGATCTCTGCACGTTGGTTCCTGATGTTTCCCGAAACACCGCTCACAGAATTTTAACGGAAACATTGAACTACCGGAAGGTGTGCGCAATATGGGTACCATGCATGCTGACTGAGGACCACATGCGGCAACGAGTTGACGCTTTCCGCGCATTTCTTCATCGCCTTGCAGCCGAACATGACAACTTCCTGGACTCAGTTGTCTCGGGTGACGAAACCTGGGCATACCACTTTACACCTGAGACCAAGCAACAATCACGCCAGTTCATAACTTTCTGAACAGCTTGGCAGCGAGCTGGTGTGACAGGGGCATACACAAACTGCCACAACGTCTACAAAAATGCATCGACCTAAATGGTGATTATGTCGAAAAGTAGTTAAATGTTCAAGCTGTAAACCGATGTAAACCACTGTAGAAATAAACAGGACTATGTACACATAAAAAATAGGAGACCTTACTTTTGGGATTACCCTCGTATGTTGATGACGCATGCTTTGTGTATTTTTGGTCATATATTTTTGCGATTTTCAAGTTGTTAGGTTAGTTTCGTTATCGCTGCCGTGCTGTTATCATGGCTGCTCCCCTGTCTATTTGCACCAAAGAAGAGCAACGTTCAGTGATAGGTTTTTTGTGGTCGGAAGGCGTATCAGGGGCCGAAATTCATCGAAGACCTTCGGTACTGCACGGGAACAGTGTTCTGCCACAACGGAGTGTCTACGAATGGATTGAAAGATTCCGAAATGGTCGCACAAGTGTTACGAACGATGAAGGAGCCGGACGACCGTTTACTACCACGAATGAAGAAACCACTGAGCATTCACGTAAAATGATTCTCTTAGACAGACGATTAACTGTTGACGAAGTGGCACATTGTCTGCAAATTAGCCACGGTTCTGCCTACGAAATCATCCACGACAGACTTGGGTTTCATGAAGTTTGTGCAAGATGGGTCCCAAAACAACTCACACAGTTGCATAAACAAACGCGCTTGGACATCTGCAAAAAACATTTGGATCGCTATGGTAACCAATGGGACATCTTCTTGGACAGGATCATTACTGGTGACGAAACATGGATCCATCATTACTAGCCGGAGAGTAAACGGCAGAGTATGGAATGGACGCATCCAAATTCGCCGTGAAGAAAAAGTTCAAGACCCAACCGTACGCGGGAAAACTGATGCTTACGATTTTTTGGGACGCACAAGGTCCAGTACTGCAACATTGTGGAGAAAGGGGCACAACAATAAACAGTGTACGTTACAGTGAGATGCTTACTGCCAGGCTAAAGTTTGCAATTCGAAGCAAACGCGGTTTGCTGTCAAAAGGTGTTGTGTTGTTGCACGACAATGCTCGTCCGCATACTGCTGCCCACACTGTTTAAACGCTCCAGAAAGTTAAATTTGAAGTAGTGGATTATCCTGTTGTTTGGTCCACTCAAACAGGCATTAAGGGGCCGTCGATTTGCCTCTGATGAAGCAGTGAAAGAAGCGGTGCATTCCTGGCTCGCAGCTCAACCGAGAACCTTCTTTTATGAGGGCATCAGGAAGCTTGTACAACGCTGGACCAAGTGCGTTGAAACGTAACGAGGCTATGTCGAAAAATGATGTTCTTGTAAGTTTCCTATTTAATTAAAATAAAATTTTATAACTACTTTGCGGGTAACAATTCACTTACCCTCGTATTTCAAAAATAATAGCCATAATTGTTAATAAGTTTAGCCCACTGTGAGAACGGTCATTGCCACCAGGGAAAAGTGTTTGCGTTGCCTACAGAACCATGATTTCACCCAGGTGTTGCACCTCATCGTTCGAAGCAAATCAACAGCCACGGATATATTTATTCAGCGCTTCAAAAGCTGCGTGAAGAGAAATGGTTCTGTCTACATCTACATCTATACTCTGTAAACCACCGTGACGCACATGGCAGAGGGTACGTCCCACTTATTAGGGTTTCTTCCTATTTCATTCATGTATGGAGCGTGGGAAGAATGATTTTTTTGAATGTCTCTGTACGTTCAGTAATTATTCTAATTTTATCCTCACGGACCCTGTGTGAGCGATACGTAGGCAGTTGTAGTATATCCCTACAGTAATCATTTAAAGCCAGTTCTGGAAACTTTGCTAGACTTTCTCGGAATAGTATGTGTCTGTCTTCAAGATTCTGTCATTTCAGATCCTTCAGCACCTCTGTTACACTCTCCCACGGATTAAACAAACCTGTCACCATTCGTGCTGCCCTTCTCTGTATACGTTCAATATCCCCTGTTAGTTTGGTTGGGTTGGGTTTTTTGGGGCGGAGTCCAGACAGCGAGGTCATCGGTCTCATCGGAGTAGGGAAGGACGGGGAAGGAAGTCGGCCGTGTCCTTTCAAAGGAACCATCCCGGCATTTGCCTGGAGCGATTTAGGGAAATCACGGAAAACCTAAATCAGGATGGCCGGACGCGGGATTGAACCGCCGTCCTCCCGAATGCGAGTCCTCTCTCGGTCCCCTGTTAGCCCTGTCTGGTAAGGGTCCCACACACTTGAGCAATATTCTTAGATGGGTCGCACGAGTGATCGGTAAGCGGTCTCTTTAGTAGACTGATAGCACTCCCCCAGTATTCTAACAATAAACGGAAGTCTACCACCAGCTTTACGTACGACTGAACCTATGTGATCATTCTATTTCATATCCCTATAAAGTGTTATATGTATTTGTATGAGTTGGTCGATTCCAACAGTGGATCATTGATACACTCCTGGAAATTGAAATAAGAACACCGTGAATTCATTGTCCCAGGAAGGGGAAACTTTATTGACACATTCCTGGGGTCAGATACATCACATGATCACACTGACAGAACCACAGGCACATAGACACAGGCAACAGGGCATGCACAATGTCGGCACTAGTACAGTGTATATCCACCTTTCGCAGCAATGCAGGCTGCTATTCTCCCATGGAGACGATCGTAGAGATGCTGGATGTAGTCCTGTGGAACGGCTTGCCATGCCATTTCCACCTGGCCCCTCAGTTGGACCAGCGTTCGTGCTGGACGTGCAGACCGCGTGAGACGACGCTTCATCCAGTCCCAAACATGCTCAATGGGGGACAGATCCGGAGATCTTGCTGGCCAGGGTAGTTGACTTACACCTTCTAGAGCGCGTTGGGTGGCACGGGATACATGCGGACGTGCATTGTCCTGTTGGAACAGCAAGTTCCCTTGCCGGTCTAGGAATGGTAGAACGATGGGTTCGATGACGGTTTGGATGTACCGTGCAGTATTCAGTGTCCCCTCGACGATCACCAGTGGTGTACGGCCAGTGTAGGAGATCGCTCCCCACACCATGATGCCGGGTGTTGGCCCTGTGTGCCTCGGTCGTATGCAGTCCTAATTGTGGCGCTCACCTGCACGGCGCCAAACACGCATACGACCATCATTGGCACCAAGGCAGAAGCGACTCTCATCGCTGAAGACGACACGTCTCCATTCGTCCCTCCATTCACGCCTGTCGCGACACCACTGGAGGCGGGCTGCACGATGTTGGGGCGTGAGCGGAAGACGGCCTAACGGTGTGCGGGACCGTAGCCCAGCTTCATGGAGACGGTTGCGAATGGTCCTCGCCGATATCCCAGGAGCAACAGTGTCCCTAATTTGCTGGGAAGTGGCGGTGCGGTCCCCTACGGCACTGCGTAGGATCCTACGGTCTTGGCGTGCATCCGTGCGTCGCTGCGGTCCGGTCCCAGGTCGACGGGTACGTGCACCTTCCGCCGACCACTGGCGACAACATCGATGTACTGTGGAGACCTCACGCCCCACGTGTTGAGCAATTCGGCGGTACGTCCACCCGGCCTCCCGCATGCCCACTATACGCCCTCGCTCAAAGTCCGTCAACTGCACATACGGTTCACGTCCACGCTGTCGCGGCATGCTACCAGTGTTAAAGACTGCGATGGAGCTCCGTATGCCACGGCAAACTGGCTGACACTGACGGCGGCGGTGCACAAATGCTGCGCAGCTAGCGCCATTCGACGGCCAACACCGCGGTTCCTGGTGTGTCCGCTGTGCCGTGCGTGTGATCATTGCTTGTACAGCCCTCTCGCAGTGTCCGGAGCAAGTATGGTGGGTCTGACACACCGGTGTCAATGTGTTCTTTTTTCCATTTCCAGGAGTGTATTACAGTCATAGGATACTACGTTTTTCGTTTTGTGAAGTGCACAATTTTACATTTCTGAACACTTAGAGTAAGTTTCCTATCTCAGCACCATGTTGAAATCTTATCAAGACCTGATCGAATATTTATGCAGCTTCTTTCGTTACAGATAAGTGCATCATCTGCAAAAAGCCTGATTTTACTGTTAATATTGTCTGCAAGGTCATTAACATACGACATGAACAGCAAGGGTTCCAGCACACTTCCCTGGTTCTTCATCTAACGGTAACTCTCCATCCAAGATAACATGTTTTGTCCTCCTTACCAAAAAGACATCAATCCAGTCACAAATTTCACTTGATACCCCATATGATAGTACTTTTGAATATAAGCTTAAGTTCGGTACTGAATCAAATGCTTTTCGGAAATCAAGAAACACTGCATGTATCGGAATGCCTTTATCCAAAGCTTTCAGTATGTCGTGTGAGAAAATTGAGAGTTGGATTTTACATGACCGATGTTTTCAAAAACCAAGCTGGTTGGCGTTGAGGAGGTCATTCTGTTCAAGATACCTCATTATGTTTGAGCTCAGAGTGTGTTGTAAGATTCTAGAACAAGTCGATGTCAAGGATACTGGACGGTAGTTTTGTGGATCATTCCTACTACCCTGTTTGTAGACGGATGTGACTTCTGCCTTTTTCCCAGAACTGTGCACAGTTTTTTGTTCGAGAAATCTACGATAGATTATAGTGAGACCAAAATTATTATCATACAATAGTGCTTGCAAATATTAAATGGAGCGTACTTCAAGTAATGCTTCAGGGACACATGGAAAACACACCAAAAACCATAAAGGTATTCATAAATTTACGTGGAGTGCAAGGGGAACTAGATCTATAATAGACTATGATGTTGCAAATAAGAAAGCGAACACATTAATAGAAGACACCAGTGTCTGCAGAGGATATGACGTTAGTACTGACCATTTTCTGTTAATATCAAAACAAAAAAGCGCACTCAAAGAACAAATACGAGAAGAAGTCTGTAGAGTATGAGTGACTGAAGAGTGAGGCCTCCAGCTACGTAACTCTTCAACAGTTGGCAGCATTGGTATGAGGCAGGTACTGGCTTGTTCTGTGGCCTCTTCTCTACAGCTCCAGTTGGCGAGAAGCCTTAGCATTGAACGGTTGTGTTGTTACAGTGTAAAGTATTGAAGCTGCGCAGACGGTCGGTCAAAGTGATTTAAGCAACGTGCAGTCATTGATTTCTTGACAGCAGAAGGTATCACCCCAAAGGAGATTCCTCAGAGAATGAAATCAGTTAATGGTGATTGTGTTGATGTGAGTACTGTGCGCCGTTAGGCGAGTAAGTTTACAGATGTTGAGGCGGGAACCTCTGACCTGCATGATAAACAAACAGGTGAACGTCCTGTGACAGCTACTACCGAGTTTCACAAGCAAAGTGTTGACAGATTTATTCAGGACGGTCGTCGTATTACTCAGAGAAAAAATACAAGCACATTCGGCATTTCACAAGAACGTGTGGGTCACATTATTGCTTTGCTTGGCTATCGGAAGATCTGTACATGAGGGGTACCACGGATGCCGACTCCTGAAATTAAAGTGCACAGACTTGAATTTGCCAGGAACTCCTCTCGCGTTACGAGAATGAAGATGACGCCTTTCTCCATTCCATTGTGACAGGAGACGAAACGTGGGTACACCATTACGACCCGGAGACGAAACGTCAGTCTATGGAATGTCGACACAAAGACTTGCCCCTGAAAAAGAAATTCAAGACGCAGCCCTCAGCTGGAAAAACCATAGCCACAGTGTTCTGGGACGCAGATGGTGTTATCCATGTTGATTTCCTTGATCGTGGAACAACAATAAATTCAGAGCGTTACATCACAACGCTGTGAACTCTGAAACAACAGCTAACAAGGGTCCGAAAGGAAAAGGGAAATGTTTTCCTGCAGGATGACCATGCCAAACCACACACTTCACGTGCCACCACAGCAGAACTTCAGAGACTGAATCTCACCACCGTACGGCATCCTCCGTACAGTCCAGATTTAGCACCGTCTGACTTCTATCTGTTCCCGATATTGAAAGACGATCTGCCGAACACCATAATGCTAATGATGAAGACGTTGAGAGAACCGTGAGAGTGTGGTTGCGGAAACAGAGTGTCGACTTATTACGTGATGGCTTCAGAAAACTTGTTCATCGTTGGCAGAAATGTGTCCAATTGGCTGGTGATTATGTGGAAAAGTGAATATTGGTAATTAAAGATCACCTTCTAAGGATTATTTCTGAGTTTGATTTTTTAAAATATTCCCATCCAAACCCAATTAACGAAGGCGGATGTATTATTTTTCATTCAACCCTCGTACATTTGCTACAAGATCCAGGCATTAGATGGTTATGCAGGAAACATTTAGATGAAACACTCAAACATGTGCAAGAAAAACAGAACACAAATGAAGAGTGGAAAGAAATAGTAAGAATAATAGACATTCCTGTGCGTGAAGCATTGGAGAAAAGTATGAAATATAAAAGCAAAAGAACACTCCCAATCTGGAACCAAGAACTAACAGACGTCATTAAACAAGCCTACATGAAATATCTACAATAGAGTGTAAGCGACACACATCAGTGGTCAAAAGAGACAAAGGGAAAATAAAACAACAAAGTTGGAAACATTTTCTGAGTGAAATGAGCATGATGTTCGTGGGAACAAACTAAATGTCATAGAATGCTGAAAAAAATTAACAAAGATGAAAGAGACCTGGTTCAAATTAACCCCATTTCTGAAACCGAGTAGTTAAGATTATTTCCAAAATCTATGGACAGGTAATGAAGAAAATGTGAAAATAGCAATTAGTGACCAGTATGTTGATCTTATATCAATGGAAGAGCTAAAGGTTGTGTTAAAAACATCTAAAAGCAGAAATTCCTCAGAGGATAACAACCTCAATGTGGAATGCTTCGAAATTATTACTGACAAAATTACTGAAATTTGTACATACTTATTGGAAATACAGCAACACAGTAAAGGATTACAACCAGCAGTTGTTATTTAAAAAAGAGTATCGCAGGAAATGTGAGAATTATCGAGGTATTAGTCTTCTGAACTATGGATAAAAGATATATGCAAAACTAATAACAAATAGACTAAAGATACTTTCGGAAACGCTTCTTACTGAAGAACAGAATGGGATTCAAATGGAAAGATCTTGCTTAGACAGCTTTTTACAATCTGCAAAATCATTGAAAAACACACAGAATACAGTCATTCCACATACATAGCCTTTACTGAGTATGAGAAAACTTTTGATAAAATTAACACAGTTAAATGTGGGAAACTTTTAGAAAATAACTATACACTCCAGCATCTAATAAGGGAAATTCAAAGTATGTATGTACACAAGAAATCAAAGTACAACAAGGAAGTCCGTTCTCGAGAGAGATATGTCAAGGATTGAGACAAGGGTGTCCTTTATAGTCACGTTATTTAATGCATACACAAACGACATCATAAAGTTGTGGCAGAATAAAACAGTGCTAAATTATAAGCTTAATAATAAAGTTACAAAAATACATTCCAGTTTGTAGATGAACAAATAATTTTAGTGATAGCAATTTGGTCCTTGCACGTGACAAGTGATTATGATACGGCAATATCTAACGGTAAAACTAAGATATGGCATTCCATGGTAAGGAGTATTTAAGAGCAAAAATAGTGTAGATAAGCCGCTAGAACAAGTAAATACTTTTAAATACTGGGGATGTGAGATATTGTATATCACGTACAATAATAAAAAGAAACAAACAGCAGAAGTTCGAGCAGTTGGTAGGCACTACATTATAAATCACACTCTCGTCAAAAAAGTTAGAAAAGAGACAGTGCTAAAATTTTATAATGTGTTGGCCGTGCCAGTTGTAATGTACGGCTCAGAGATTTGGACTCGCCAGTGAAAGGAGGAGGACTCAGTTAGCAGAATGAGAGTAAGACCTCTAACTGCTTACAAACTCGCAGATCGGATTAAAAATAGAGAAATTAGGAATGAGCTGGATGTCAAAAGCGTACTTCACAAAGTAGAGAAGTACAGAAAGGAATGACATGAACACGTTCATAGTACGTCAGAAGAACGAATACCTAAAATTATATACACATACACACCTCAAGGGGAAAGAAATGTTGGGCTTCAAATGTTCAAATAAGTATGAAATCCTAAGGGACCAAACGGCTGAGGTCATAAGACCCTAGACTTACACACTACTTAAATTAACTTATGCTTAGGATAACCCCCACACCAATGTCCCATGGAGGACTCGAACCTACGGCGGGAGGGGCCGCGCAATCCGTAACATGGCGCCTCTAACCGCGCGGCCACTCCGCGCGGCTTGGGCGTCCTAAGAAGAGATGAAAAGAACAGCAGCATCTGTTTGAAGTTGGAACAGGCAATGATAAATAAACCAAAACTGAATATGTTGATGATCACTCATATTTCCTGTCTTAAGTATTGGTACGGATCTTACGTCGAGTGAGCGGTTGTATATGACTGCTAGGTATGGAGCTATTGTATCAGCATGCCATATGAAAAGAACCTAACTGTTATGCAATCTGGACTAGAGGCCTAGCTTTTGTTAAGTGATTTTAAGCTACTTCGGTACCCCGAGGACACCTAATTGTAAGTTATATTGGCAGCTATTCTTGATTTGCATAGTGGAATATTTACTTTGTCATTTTTGGTGAAGGAATTTCGGAAAACCATATTTAGTAACTCTGCTTTAGCGGCACTATCGTAGGTAACATTACCATTGCGTAGTCAAGTTGTTGCGTTTTACCCGCGAGTGTACTTTACATACGACTAGAATGTCTTTGGATTTTCTGCTGGTATTTCGTGACAGAGTTTTATCGTGGAAACTATTAAGAGCAATTCGCCTTGTAATTCGCACTAAGTTTCGACCCTCAGTGAAACACAGACAAACCTGGAGATTTTGGATTTTTTAACATTTGGCAGACTTGTTTTCTTTCCTTTTGCAACAGTGTTGTGACCTGCTTTGTGTACCATGGGGGATCAGTTCTATCACTTATTAATTTATTTGGTGTAAATCTCTCAACTGTCGCCGATATATATTTTCACTCCCTGTAGTCGTTTCCCTAAACCAGTGCTGCATCTTTGAGAAAACGCCATAAATTTATAACATAGAACATGCTCTAGCATATTGCAAGAGATGGACGCTGTGCATTTTTGCTCTTTAATTATTTACAACTTTTCCTTTACTCTACTGACATACAAGAATTGGCGCCGGCCTTTTCCAGTCGAGTGCAAGCGATCTTTGCGACAGGGACTTTCGATGAATATGAACTATGATAGATGCTATACCCTATCATGCTCCACGGTTCCATGTACAATATAACAGGTATTACATCCTGTTTGCTTTGAGTAGTTCATTGTTCAACTCCAGGAAGGCTTGTCTTACTGTACTTTTTCTTGAACACTCCATCACGACGGTAGTGTGACTATGACGTGAATCACAGGAAGTTTCTCCTCACGGTGTTCGTCACCAATATCCACTCACAGACGGTTTAGACAGCATCTTTATTGGCTACCTGTGACGGGCTCTAATAAGCAATATTTAATCGGTGTAGTTGTAAGTAGGCTGTTTAAGTTTTCTTATTGGTAACGCCACGTAGCGCTCTGTATGAAAATCACTGGCTGTGCTATGTGCAGTCTGTGGCTGGGTGGCATTGTTGTAATATTCGCTATTGTAGTGTTGGGCAGTTGGCTGTTAACAGCGCTTAGCGTTGCGCAGTTGGAGACGAGCGGCCAGCAGTGGTGGATGTGGGGAAGTGAGATGGCGGATTTTTGAGAATGGATAATCTGGAGGTGTGTCCATCAGAAACAGTACATTTGTAAGAATGGATGTCATGAACTGCTATATATATTATGACTATTAAGGTAAATACATTGTTTGTTCTCTATTAAAATCTTTCATTTGCTAACTATGCCTATCAGTAGTTAGTGCCTTCCGTAGTTTGAATCTTTTATTTAGCTGGCAGTAGTGGCACTCGCTGTATTGCAATAGTTCGAATAACGAAGATTTTTGTGAGGTAAGTGATTTGTGAAACGTATAGGTTAATGTTAGTCAGGGCCATTCTTTTGTAGGGATTTTTGAAAGCCAGATTGCGTTGCGCTAAAAATATTGTGTGTCAGTTTAGTGTTCATCAGAATAGGGAAAGAGCGAAATGTCTGAGTACGTTCAGTTATGCCCAGCTGTTTGAAAAGCAAATAACATAAGAGGTTCATCAGCACAGTAATTCAATAACTTTTCTAAGGGGACGTTTCATAGTCATAAGGTTTCAGTTACAACCGCGAATAACTAAGTTACGGAATTCATTCTTTGTTTGTTTGCAGATAAATGTCTGCATTCCTCGTAAGCATTGTAATCTACACCCTACAGCATCGGACACGGACATAGTGAATTCATTAACTGTTATTGGCAACTTCAGGTAAAGACTTGACTGCCAAAGAAACGTGACGACAGCGCAGGTGCTCATAGCTCCTACATAATGCATTTTAGATCACGTGCTTACTAGACTTTTTCCGTAGAATGATCGTCCCTGTCGCATCTCTGTATATTTACCATTCATCTCGGTACACACTGTATAGTATATGATGAGGATACTGTAAGACCCCGAGGCCTTGTTAAATTTTAGCGATTTCAGGTGTTTTCAAAAATACTGATGCTAATTTTCGTATTACCCATCGTTGCAGTGGTGCGAAATTTAAATGGGGGCTGCACTCCTGCGCATTCTTTTGCAAATGAACACTTGGAAACAGAGTTCAGCATTTAGATTTTGCTTTGTCACCCTGAGTTTCGGTTCCTATGTCATTCATGAACGTCTACACAATAAGTTTCGTGCCACTAAAAGCCGCTACGTATGATAAGATTTCCTTTGGGTTATGTGAGAGGTCTTCCTACAATATTCTGCTGCGATAGTTGTCAGTGCCTTCACGTATTCCCGTTTTGAAAGCCAAACACGCTTCACTTAGCATCTGGCTACACATTGTCTTACATCTCTTGCGCAGTTGCCACGTATCTTTGGCATTTATTTCCCAAAGTTTGTGTACCATACAGGACTATTTTTGCCCATTTTGACACTAGAATGAGTAAGTACACGCGTCTATACTGCTTTTAGGCTTAAAATTATGGCGTTCCTCTAAAACGGACATAGTGAATTTATTAACTGTTACTAACAATTTCGCCGGTCGTGGTGGCCGAGTGGTTCTAGGCGCTCCAGTCCGGAACCGCGCGAGTGCTACGGTCGCAGGTTCGAATCCTGCCTCGGGCATGGATGTGTGTGATGTCCTTTGGTTAGTTAGTTTTAAGTAGTTCTAAGTTCCAGGGGACTGATGACCTCAGATGTTAAGTCCCATAGTGCTCAGAGCCATTTTGAACCATTTTTGAACTAACAAGTTCAGGTAAAGACTTGAAAATGGCTATATGAGCCGAAAGTAACTGCATACATGCATGACAAAGAAGAGGTCCCAATAAATACTACAGCATGAGAGTAAAAATGTTACCTTCCTTCAATAAATGTACTACGTTGGTAGTCACTGGAAAGAAGATGGACGGCGTTAACTGTCAGTGTCACGATTACCAAACTGCATGGTTGGCCGCGGGGCATGATGGGAATTAGATTGCGCCATACGGTTTGGTTTAGCAACGGAGCCCACTTTCATATGGATGGTTCTCAATAAGCAAAATTGGCGCATTTGGGGGACTGAGAAACCGCATTTCGCTACCGAGAAGTCCCTTCACACTCAACGGGTGACTGTGGTTCGCAGTGTCCAGTCACGGAATAGTCGGCGCGATATTACTTGATTTCACGGTGACTACCGAACGGAACCTGAAGGATTTGGAAGATGATTTCATCCCCATTATCCAAAGTTACCCTGAATTCGACATGTTGTGGTTCATGCAAGACGATGCTTGACCTCATCAAAGCAGGAGAGACTTTGTTATCCTGGAGGAGCACTTTGGGGACCGCATTCTGGTTCCGGGTGCCCTGAGACTGCTG
This sequence comes from Schistocerca nitens, assembly GCF_023898315.1. NCBI lineage: Eukaryota > Metazoa > Arthropoda > Insecta > Orthoptera > Acrididae > Schistocerca > Schistocerca nitens. The sequence goes on along the minus strand of NC_064620.1, from coordinate 31,937,718 downwards.
GAATGGGCCTGGATTGGGCGTCGTTTTCTCCGGATCTGAATACATGCGATTCCTTTTTGTGGAGCTTTATTAAAGACAAGGTGTACAGAAATAAACCCGAGCCATTGCTGAGCTGTAAACATCCATTCGGGAGGTCATCAACAGCATCATTCTTCCAACACTTCAGCGGGTCATGCAGAATTTCGGTATTCAGTGCGTCACATCATCGCCAATGATAGCAGGCGTATCGAACATGTCATAACGTAAACCCGAATCTGTAGTAACGTTTACAAGTTGAATAAAATGTTTACATGCCGTAGTTTGTAATTAATTTAAGTTTTTTCCATATAATTCAATAATTACAACTATATATATATATATATATATATATATATATATATATATATATATATATATATTTGTTGTTGTGGTGGTTTTCAGTCCTGAGACTGGTTTGATGCAGCTGTCCATGCTACTCTATCCTGTGCAAGCTTCTTCTTCTCCCAGTACCTACTGCAACCTACATCCTTCTGAATCTGTTTAGTGTATTCATCTCTTGGTCTCCCTCTACGATTTTTACCCTCCAAGCTGCCCTCCAATACTAAATTGGTGATCCCTTGATACCTCAGAACATGTCCTACCAACCGATCCCTGCTTCTAGTCAAGTTGTGCCACAAACTCCTCTTCTCCCCAATCCTATTCAGTACCTCCTCATTAGTTATATGATCTACCCATCTAATCTTTAGCATTCTTCTGTAGCACCACATTTCGAAAGCTTCTATTCTCTTCTTGTCCAAACTATTTACCGTCCATGTTTCACTTCCATACATGGCTACAGTCCATACAAATACTTTCAGAAATGACTTCCTGACACTTAAATCTGTATTCGATGTTAACAAATTTCTCTTCTTCAGAAACGCTTTCCTTGCCATTGCCAGTCTACATTTTATATCCTCTCTACTTCGACCATCATCAGTTATTTTTCTCCCCAAATAGCAAAACTCCTTTACTACTTTAAGTGTCTCATTTCCTAATCTAATTCCCTCAGCATCACTCGACTTAATTCGACTATATTCCATTATCCTCGTTTTGCTTTTGTTGATGTTCATCTTATATCCTCCTTTCCAGACACTATCCATTCCGTTCAACTGCTCTTCCAAGTCATTTGCTGTCTCTGACAGAATTACAATCTCATCGGCGAACCTCAAAGTTTTTATTTCTTCTCCATTGGTTTTAATACCTACTCCGAATTTTTCTTTTGTTTCCTTCACTGCTTGCTCAATATACAGATTGAATAACATTGGGGAGAGGCTACAACCCTGTCTCACTTCCTTCCCAACCACTGCTTCTCTTTCATGTCCCTCGACCCTTATAACTGCCATCTGGTTTCTGTACAAATTGTAAATAGCCTTTCGTTCCCTGTATTTTACCCCTACCACCTTTAGAATTTGAAAGAGAGTATTCCAGTCAACATTGTCAAAAGCATTCTCTGTGTCTACAAATGCTAGAAATGTAGGTTTGCCTTTCCTTAATCTAGCTTCTGAGATAAGTCGTAGGGTCAGTATTGCCTCACGTGTTCCAACATTTCTGCGGAATCCAAACTGGTCCTCCCCGACGGCGGCTTCTACCAGTTTTTCCATTCGTCTGTAAAGAATTCGCGTTAGTATTTTGCAGCTGTGACTTATTAAACTGATAGTTCGGTAATTTTCACATCTGTCCGCACCTGCTTTCTCAATAATTATCGTGCTGTCACATGGATCGTTGGTCTAGGGGTAGCCGGCACGGTAGCTCAACATGTTCTGCAATAAAAAAAAAACTGAGTGAACGGATCGACAAAGAATCTGAACGGTTGTCATCGGACATCCGCCCCGAAAAAATTCAACGAACAATATCGAACAAAATGAGATCAACCAAAAAAAAAGTGGGGGGGTATGATTCCTGGTTAGGATGCAGGAGGTCCCCGTTTCAAATCCCGGACGAGTCCTAGCGTTTTGTGCAAACTGATTGCACGTCGGTGGCTGAGTCAGCTCAAAAAGCTGACCGCCAATATCAAATGAATTTCATATGTGATGTGAGCAATTGACACTCTGGTCCGACGCATGAAGGTGATTACGAAGGTTTCGGGTACAGATCGTAGCAAATGCATGTCAGTACGTCTTGTTTAAAGTGATGAGAAAGTGTTTCCGGCCTGAGACCTTCTGCGTGTTAGGCAGACACGATAACCGCTAGAAGTAGTCACAATCAAGCTGCAGTAGCCCATTACAAACAGTACTGTAAGGTGCTTAAAAATGTTATGAGCAAGGCAAAACGTATGTGGTATGCAAATAGAATAGCTAATTCACAGGATAAAATTAAAGCCATATCGTCAGTTGTGAAGGAAGTGTCTGGTCAGCAGCATAAGTTTGATGATATAAACTTAGTCGCAGTAATAATATTTCTGTTACTGATAAATCAGATATATGTACAGTATTTAACAACCATTTTCTGAGCATTGCTGGTGAATTTAGCCATATTTGTAATTTTTCCTTTAGGAATGGTCAGTTTCCTGAGCGATTAAAGTACTCAGTAGTAAAGCCGCTTTATAAAAAGGGAGAAAGGGATAATGTAGATAATTTTAGACCTATTTCTATGCCATCAGTGTTTGCAAAAGTTATCGAAAAGGCTGTGTATGTAAGGTTAATTGATCATTTTATATCACACGATTTGCTATTAAATGTACAGTTCGGCTTTAGAAGTCGTTTGGCAACTGAAAATGCTATATTCTCTTTTCTCTGTAAGGTACTGGATGGGCTAAACAAAAAGTTTCGAACGCTTGGCGTATTTTTTGATTTAACAAAGACATTTGACTGTGTTGATCTCACAATATTGCTCCAGAAGTTGGACCGTTACGGAATAAGGGGAGTAGCTCACAATTGGTTCACCTCTTACTTTAGCAACCGGCAGGAAAAGGTCATTATTAACAATGTTGATAACGGCTGTGATGTGGGATCTGAGTGGGGTACTGTCAAGTGGGGGGTGCCACAGGGATCAGTGTTGGAGCCGCTCCTGTTCCTTATTTATATAAATGATATGCCCTCTAGTATTATGGGTAACTCTAAAATATTTCTGTTTGTTGATGACACTAGCTTGGTAGTAAAGGATGTTGTGTGAAACATTGACTCGGTTTCAAGTAGCGCAGTACATGACCTCAGTTCATGGCTTGTAGAAAATAAACTAACGTTAAATCACAGTAGAACTCAGTTTTTACAGTTTCTAACACACAATTCAACAAAACCTGACGTTTTAATCTCACAGAATGGGCATATGATTAGTGAAACTGAACAGTTCAAATTCCTAGGTGTTCAGATAGATAGTAAGCCGTCGTGGAAAGCCCACGTTCAGGATCTTGTTCAAAGACTTAATACTGCCATTTTCACTATTCGAACGGTATCGAAAGTGAGTGATACTTCGACACGTAAATTAGTCTACTTTGCTTATTTTCATTCACTTGCGTCGTATGGTATTAAGTTTTGGGGTAACTCTTCCCATTCTAGAAGGATATTTTTGGCTCAGAAACGGGCGGTTCGGGCAATAAGTGGTGTGAGTTCACGAACCTCTTGTCGACCTCTGTTCACGAGTCTGGGTATTTTGACATTGGCCTCTCAATATGTATATTCCTTATTGTCGTTTCTTGTTACCAATATTATTTTATTTCCATCAATAAGCAGCTTTCACTCGGTTAATACTCGGCAGAAATCAAAGCTCCATTTGGCCGGCCGGTGTGGCCGTGCGGTTTTAGGCGCTTCAGTTTGGAACCGCGTGATCGCTACGGTCGCAGGTTCGAATCCTGCTTCGGGCATGGATGTGTGTGGTGTCCTTAGGTTAGTTAGGTTTAAATAGTTCTAAGATCTGGGGGACTGATGACCTCAGAAGTTAAGTCCCATAGTGCTCGGAGCCATTTCTACCATTTCTTTAAACCTCCATTTGGATCGGACTTCCTTAACTCTTGTGCAAAAAGGTGTGCAGTATACTGCTGCATCCATTTTCAATAAGCTGCCACCCGAATTCAAAAATCTTAGCAGTAATCCACGCGCTTTCAAATGGAAACTGAAGAGTTTCCTCATGGGTCACTCCTTCTATTCTGTCGAGGAGATCCTTGAAAAATTAAGCTGATTCTCATTTTATTGCTGATAGCGTTTGTTTAAACTTATGGACTGATTTTTTTCAGGTTCATGAACATCGATTTATATCTGTTATTACCTTTATGTTGTAAGTTCATGTACTGACACGTTCCATGACCTTGGAGATTTGCTCCTCAATTTGGTCCTACGGAACTTGACATGTAAATAAATAAATAAATAAACCACGAAAACTACTGCTGTGCACCTAATTTGACAGAGAACTTGTAACGAGATTGCCATCGTAACTAAAAAATTCAATAAATGCGGTACTTGCATAACGAAGGTACATGCGGTAGAGCCATACATGACGTGGCTCACTGGAGTAGAATCCGACATTAGCTGGCAAATACTGTTCCCAGCCGGGATCGAACCGAGGACCTTCTGCGTGTGAAGCAGACCTGATAACCGCTACACTACGGAAAAGACGGACACGCTGAGTTCATCTTTGTGCACTCGAAGTTGCCCCAGCCTTTCTCTCGTCCGCGCATGCACACACGATAGTTCTTTTGATTGCCTGAAACCTATCTCAGCCGAGGGCTCTAGAAGTCTTCGGGATGCTCGAGAGAGTCTGCCGTTGCATACTGAACGAGATAGCTTCGTTTCGCGCAGTCGTTGTTGCAAGTAATATCAACAACAACAATCACTTTCTTAGCAGTAGGCAGTGTTATATATCCTACTGAATTTAAACACTGTTTATTTCTTAACTCACTGGAAACAGTCTATTTTATTAGCAGTAATAAATTAACAATCGTTTATCTGTCTGGCTTGAACACCATTTTTATATTTCTAATTCAATAGTCTTGAGATATCAGTTAACAAGTGAGTAATACTATGGATATTTACTGAGAGCTTTTGAGGCACTCGGATTCAGAAGTGGTTTTGTTTTCTGCTAGAATTTGTAACATATGGAATTAATCTTCTGATATAAATTACATTACGTTCAACTCACAATAACATTTCCTACATCACAAAGTATAAAATCAATGTAGGAGGCGTTTGGAGACATATTTACAGCTAGTTTTCTTTCGCGTCGAACATGTAAGCAAATAGATAGTCGGAATTCAGTTCCCAGTTACATCGAAGTATACTGATTAATTGCTGTAAAATGTTTCTTCTAACGAAGAATGAACATTGAAGATCATGTTCTTTAACAAATTATCTCTAAAATGTTAGCCGCTGAGATAATATAAGTTACTTCCCTTGACAATTCACACGTCGGATGACTCCTGAATATATTCAACACGACGAAAACAATTTATACACTCACTTGAATGTAACAGACATATTATTGATTCATTTTTAGCTGATTTTTTTGTAGTTAGAGGGATCATACTGAGATTGGTGGATATTCCATTTAGTTCTACAAGAATGACGCCATGGATGTGGCGTAGTTCCACGGCAGATCAAGTTCTGGATGATTCAAATGGTTCAAATGGCTCTGAGCACTATGGGACTTAACATCTATGGTCATCAGTCCCCTATAACTTAGAACTACTTAAACCTAACTAACATAAGAACATCACACAACACCCAGTCATCACGAGGCAGAGAAAATCCCTGACCCCGCCGGGAATCGAGCCCGGGAACCTGTGCGTGGGAAGCGAGAACGCTACCGCACGACCACGAGCTGCGGACGTTCTGGATGATCGGGTAATGAACTGCTGTGAAGAGTATACAGAAGAGCACGCAGGAGATTCAGAATCGGGAGGAGAGACTGATGGAGATATTGTGCCTGCTGTTTCTACAGTTTCAGACACACTAATACAGTAACAGATAGTAGTCAGGGTAACACTGTGTCAGGTGGGCCAGTGGATGAAACGGTCAGCACAGAAATAATCAGGGTAGAGTGTTCGCCTGTGTCTGAAGAAGCATTTCGTGTAAGTCGATAAACGGACTCTGATACTGAAGTGGTCGCAAATGCGGACTTATATGCGTGGTCTAGAGTTGCTTGTGAATCTACATCTACATCTACATTCATACTCCGCAAGCCAACCAACGGTGTGTGGCGGAGGGCACTTTACGTGCCACTGTCATTACCTCCCTTTCCTGTTCCAGTCGCGTATGGTTCGCGGGAAGAACGACTGTCTGAAAGCCTCCGTGCGCGCTCTAATCTCTCTAATTTTACATTCGTGATCTCCTCGGGAGGTATAAGTAGGGGGAAGCAATATACTCGATACCTCATCAGAAACGCACCCTCTCGAAACCTGGCGAGCAAGCTACACCGCGATGCAGAGCGCCTCTCTTGCAGAGTCTGCCACTTGAGTTTATTAAACATCTCCGTAACGCTATCACGGTTACCAAATAACCCTGTGACGAAACGCGCCGCTCTTCTTTGGATCTTCTCTATCTCCTCCGTCAACCCGATCTGGTACGGATCCCACACTGATGAGCAATACTCAAGTATAGGTCGAACGAGTGTTTTGTAAGCCACCTCCTTTGTTGCTGGACTACATTTTCTAAGCACTCTCCCAATGAATCTCAACCTGGTACCCGCCTTACCAACAATTAATTTTATATGATCATTCCACTTCAAATCGTTCCGCACGCATACTCCCAGATATTTTACAGAAGTAACTGCTACCAGTGTTTGTTCCGCTATCATATAATCATACAATAAAGGATCCTTCTTTCTATGTATTCGCAATACATTACATTTGTCTATGTTAAGGGACAGTTGCCACTCCCTGCACCAAGTGCCTATCCGCTGCAGATCTTCCTGCATTTCGCTACAATTTTCTAATGCTGCAACTTCTCTGTATACTACAGCATCATCCGCGAAAAGCCGCATGGAACTTCCGACACTATCTACTAGGTCATTTATATATATTGTGAAAAGCAATGGTCCCATAACACTTCCCTGTGGCACGCCAGAGGTTACCTTAACGTCTGTAGACGTCTCTCCATTGATAACAACATGCTGTGTTCTGTTTCCTAAAAAATCTTCAATCCAGCCACACAGCTGGTCTGATATTCCGTAGGCTCTTACTTTGTTTATCAGGCGACAGTGCGGAACTGTATCGAACGCCTTCCGGAAGTCAAGAGAAATAGCATCTACCTGGGAGCCTGTATCTAATATTTTCTGGGTCTCATGAACAAATAACGCGAGTTGGGTCTCACACGATCGCTGTTTCCGGAATCCATGTTGATTCCTACATAGTAGATTCTGGGTTTCCAAAAACGACATGATACTCGAGCAAAAAACATGTTCTAAAATTCCACAACAGATCGACGTCAGAGATATAGGTCTATAGTTTCGCGCATCTGCTCGACGACCCTTCTTGAAGACTGGGACTACCTGTGCTCTTTTCCAATCATTTGGAACCCTCCGTTCCTCTAGAGACTTGCGGTACACGGCTGTTAGAAGGGGGGCAAGTTCTTTCGCGTACTCTGTGTAGAATCGAATTGGTATCCCGTCAGGTCCAGTGGACTTTCCTATGTTGAGTGATTCCAGTTGCTTTTCTATTCCTTGGACACTTATTTCGATGTCAGCCATTTTTTCGTTTATGCGAGGATTTAGAGAAGGAACTGCAGTGCGGTCTTCCTCTGTGAAACAGCTTTGGAAAAAGGTGTTTATTATTTCAGCTTTACGCGTGTCATCCTCTGTTTCAATGCCATCATCATCCCGGAGTGTCTGGATATGCTGTTTCGAGCCACTTACTGATTTAACGTAAGACCAGAACTTCCTAGGATTTTCTGTCAAGTCTGTACATAGAATTTTACTTTCAAATTCACTGAACGCTTCTCGCATAGCCCTCCTTACGCTAACTTTGACATCGCTTAGCTTCTGTTTGTCTGAGAGGTTTTGGCTGTGTTTAAACTTGGAGTGAAGCTCTCTTTGCTTTCGCAGTAGTTTCCTAACTTTGTTGTTGTACCACGGTGGGTTTTTCCCGTCCCTCACAGTTTTACTCGGCACGTGCCTGTCTAAAACGCATTTTACGATTGCCTTGAACTTTTTCCATAAACACTCAACATTATCAGTGTCGGAACAGAAATTTTCGTTTTGATCTGTTAGGTGGTCTGAAATCTGCCTTCTATTACTCTTGCTAAACAGATAAACCTTCCTCCCTTTTTTTATATTCCTATTAACTTCCATATTCAGGGATGCTACAACGGCCTTATGATCACTGATTCCCTGTTCTGCACTTACAGAGTCGAGAAGTTCGGGTCTGTTTGTTATCAGTAGGTCCAAGATGTTATCTCCACGAGTCTGTTCTCTGTTTAATTGCTCGAGGTAATTTTCGGATAGTGCACTCAGTATAATGTCACTCGATGCTCTGTCCCTACCACCCGTCCTAATCATCTGAGTGTCCCAGTCTATATCTGGTAAATTGAAATCTCCACCTAAGACTATAACATTCTGAGGTTTCCTCCTCTTGAGGGTATAATTAACTACTTGAAGTTGAGACTGATAATATCCTGCAGATTTTTTAAAACTTATCAGTACAACAATCATGTAAAATTTTGTATTCCTGAGTCACTGATATTAATACACTGTAAGAAAAAAAATGATCGCACCGCGCAGGAATTATTCGAATGTAATGTGCATGTACAGGCAACTAAATGATTACAATTTCAGAAACACTGGATGGTTTATTCAAGAGAAAGATTCTCACAAAGTGGGCAAGTCAAAAATGCGTTGGTCCACCTCTGACCGTTTAGCAAGCAGATATTCTGCTTCACTTTGATTGACAGAGTTTCTGGATGTGCTCCTGAGGTATATCGTGCCGCATTATAGCGTTAAATCGTCAAAATACCGAGATGGTTGCAGGGCCATACCTACAGGCCTATTACAAATGATTGAAGCGATTTCATAAATTCACTGTAGCTCCATTCATTGACATATGGTCACGACACACTACAGATACGTAGAAAAACTCATAAAGTTTTGTTCGGCTGAAGCCGCACTTCAGGTTTCTGCCGCCAGAGCGTTCGAGAGCGCAGTGAGACAAAATAGCGACAGGAGCCGAGAAAACGTATGTCGTGCTTGAAATGCACTCACATCAGTCAGTCATAACAGTGCAACGACACTTCAGGATGAAGTTCAACAAAGATCCACCAACTGCTAACTCCATTCGGCGATGGTATGCGCAGTTTAAAGCTTCTGGATGCCTCTGTACGGGGAAATCAACGGGTCGGCCTGCAGTGAGCGAAGAAACGGTTGAACGCGTGCGGGCAAGTTTCACGCGTAGCCCGCGGAAGTCGACGAATAAAGCAAGCAGGGAGCTAAACGTACCACAGCCGACGGTTTGGAAAATCTTACGGAAAAGGCTAAAGCAGAAGACTTACCGTTTACAATTGCTACAAGCCCTGACACCCGATGACAAAGTCAAACGCTTTGAATTTTCGGCGCGGTTGCAACAGCTCATGGAAGAGGATGCGTTCAGTGCGAAACTTGTTTTCAGTGATGAAGCAACATTTTTTCTTAATGGTGAAGTGAACAGACACAATGTGCGAATCTGGGCGGTAGAGAATCCTCACGCATTCGTGCAGCAAATTCGCAATTCACCAAAAGTTAACGTGTTTTGTGCAATCTCACGGTTTAAAGTTTACGGCCCTTTTTTCTTCTGCGAAAAAAACGTTACAGGACACGTGTATCTGGACATGCTGGAAAATTGGCTCATGCCACAACTGGAGACCAACAGCGCCGACTTCATCTTTCGACAGGATGGTGCTCCACCGCACTTCCATCATGATGTTCGGCATTTCTTAAACAGGAGGTTGGAAAACCGATGGATCGGTCGTGGTGGAGATCATGATCAGGAATTCATGTCATGGCCTACACGCTCTCCCGACTTAACCCCATGCGATTTCTTTCTGTGGGGTTATGTGAAAGATTCAGTGTTTAAACCTCTTCTGCCAAGAAACGTGCCAGAACTGCGAGCTCGCATCAACGATGCTTTCGAACTCATTGATGGGGACATGCTGCGCCGAGTGTGGGAGGAACTTGATTATCGGCTTGATGTCTGCCGAATCACTAAAGGGGCACACATCGAACATTTGTGAATGCCTAAAAAAACTTTTTGAGTTTGTGTATGTGTGTGCAAAGCATTGTGAAAATATCTCAAATAATAAAGTTATTGTAGAGCTGTGAAATCGCTTCAATCATTTGTAATAACCCTGTATAATGCTCCCAACGTTCTCAATTGGAGAGCAATTCGGCGACCTTCTTGGCCACGGTAGGGTTTCGCTAACACAGAGAGAAGCAGTAGAAACTCTCGCGGAGTGCGGGCGAGCATTATCTTGCTGAAACACAGGCCCAGGATGACTTGCCATAAAGGGCCACAAAATGGGCTTCAGAATATCTTCGACCTACCACTGCGCAGTAAGAGTGCCGCAGAGGACAACCAAAGAGGTCCTGCTGTGAAAGGTTTCTGCCGCTTGTCTCCGTGCTTGCCAAACCACACCTTGGCCAGGAAAGTTGCCCGATCTCTCCCCAACTGAGAACGTTTGGAGTAGTATGGGTAAGGCTCTCCAATCATTCGGGATTTTGACTGCCAGTCGCGCCATTTGGACAGGCTTTGGCACGATTTCCCCCAGGAGCACATCCACAACTCTATTAATCAATGCCAAGCCGAGTGACTGTTTACATAAGGGAAAGAGGTGCACCAACGAGTTGTTGACTTTCTCAAGTTTTGAAGCTCTTTCTCTTGGATAAATCATCCAACATTTCGGAAATTGTAATCATTTGTTTGTCTGATTTGTTTGTCCGCACATGTACGTCACATATACCGATTTCCGTCCCATTCCGATAAACCCTTCGTCGTGCGTCGTTTTTTTCTGTCGTAGAGTGTATTTACCATCCCATATCGCTTAGTGAGCTTAAAGTAGTAGATGACGTATGTAATTTAAGGAGCAAAATAACTAACCATGATTGAAATAGTGAGGATATAAACCGTAGGTTGGCAATGGCAAGAAATTCGTTTCTGAAGAAGAGAAATTTGTTAACATCGAATATAGATTCAACTGTTAGGAAATCCTTTCTGAAGAGATTTGTAGGAGTGTCGGCTTGTGTGGATGTGAAATATGGCAAACAACCAACTTAGACAAGAAGAGAATAGAAGCTTTTGAAATGTGGTGCTACAGAAGAATGCATCCAATGAGGAGGTACTGAGCAGGATGGGGAGAAAAGCAATTTGTGGCACAACTTGACCAAAAGAAGTAATCGCTTGATAGGACACATTCTGAGACATCTAGAGATCAATAATTTAGATTGGGACAGAAGTGTGTGTGTATGTGTATGTATGTGTTTGTGGTGGGGGGATAAAAATCATGGGCGGAGACCAAGAGATGAATAGAGTGAGCAGATTCACGAGGATGTAATTTTCAGTAGTTAATAGGAGATGAAAATCCTAGCACGGGATAGAGTAGAATGGAGGCCCGCATCAAAGGAGTCTTCAGACTGAAGACCGTAACAACAACAACAACTCATGGTCGACTTACAAATACATAATAAGCTGAGCACTTTCATGAATTAATATTCCCAGAGTACATATTGATATATGTTTCATTGTTATGCTGGATAGAACATTTTGCCACCTAAATGGTTAAATAACGCAATCGCCTGTACTCGAAATATGCTCTAGGAGTGACAGGATGAAAATTTTTCGACTCTCCCTTGAGTTGACATGTAGCTGACCAGCTTCTGCGTCTTATAGACGCATACGATTATCAGTTTACGTACACCGCAGCTAGTAACCGTCCCCGATATGGATTAACAGCAGGATTAATTTCGTATCTCGCTAAATCGTAACTTATTGCTTATTTATAAACACTCTTGTTCCTGCAGCGAGTTTAAGCCATATTTCCAACAGACATACCATCTGTTGTTGAAAACTTCTCTGCTTTCTGCCTCGCGTTTGAGTTAAACCTCAGCCCCTATTATAATATCAGGGTTATTGCATTCCTGTATTTGCGAATTCTGGGAAGTTGCTGGAAATGTTTCGGTAATTATGTTGTTAACAGCCAGTCCTGTCCGACCATATTTGATTTACGTCTGGTTTTAATAATTGTTTTTTGAGACGGGATTATCGCCTGGCAGTTTCGAAGTTAAGCTTGATATAAAAAACACGCCCGTGAATTCCACAAATACTTTGTTACCTGTAGCTTCCAAGTATTCGGATGGAGGCAGAATGGATACCTTTAATGGCGCGCTTAGATACGATTCAAACAGTTTTTTGACCTGCAACAGAAATATGACGCTATTTGTTCACCCGTTGAATGTGATATGTGAATGTGATCGGAACAAATTCTGCTCTGTTTGCTTCCCAGCGGCAACGAAGCTAGGAAGAAATTATTCTTGTCTTTCAGCATACAAATACGAGCGTTTTTAATGTATCTGAGTTGCGCCTACGAGACCTGATTATAAGAGCAAAATATCAGCTTTTTTAGTTTGTTGGCGTTGTGCCTACAGACCTGGTTATAAGAGCATAATAAAAGAACTTAAAAAATATCTGTCCATTATTTCTCCATAAACGATCATAATTCTTAAGAATCCTATTGCAGACCGATTAGAACCAATAACATGGTAAAAGATGTAAGATATGTTAGGAGTTTTAGGATACGGAGACGATATGTTAATTTTGGAACTACACATATGCCCTAGATTCGATAGAAAATCTCTCTCTCTGTTTGCTAGCGTTTAACCAGCCGTAATTTTAACTTTGTGGCAGGAGTCATCAGTTAATTTGATAATTTATGGCGGGGGAGGGGGGGGGAGGAGGGAGGGAGGGAGTTGTGTATGCCATCTATCTGTCACTTTCTTCTGTATCTTATCGTATTTTAACTGTTTATGCATCGTATTTTTTGAAGCGGAGATTGGGGTCAACCCAACATTGGCCTAAAGTAGAGTCGGAAAAAAACCTAAATACCACACTCAGTTGGGCGGCGTACTACACTACGGGCGTTTATTATCCGCGCGGTAATGATTTAGGTGTCGCTCACCTCCGAGCCTCACAAGCTAGGTCGCTGCGCGTTAAGCCATAATAGCAGATCTGTAGAGCCGATCATGGAATTGCAGCAAACTTCTTGAAAGGTATGTAGACTATGGTGCGCGCCGCAGAAAACGACGCACGTGACTGTTATCGCAAGACTAGAGACTAGCTAATCTATGAAAATTAACTCAAGAAGTAATTTAAGTGGTGAAAGGTATTTAGCTATGAAACTCAACGGAAACTTGATGTTCCAAGCCGATTTACAGTGTGAAACCAGGAAGACTGTCATAAAACAAATAAAATTATTAATGTCGGACAAACGAAATTAACGTAATGAGCCTGTGACTTGAATCATTACTAACTGCAACTGTGGGTTGTAGGGTCGGTGTCTGCGCGCGCAAGTCACGGTAGGTCCAACCTGGTGAGGCAGCATCTACAGAAGTGTTGTTTGCACTGTAACAGTCCTGTTACATATGTTTTTCTAATCCTCAGTAAAGGATTAATTTCAAATGTATGTGAGGAATAACATTAATTGCAAATTGATGCTGAGTGATGGCCAGCGGCGGAAAGTGGGGAAAAGTTCTTTTTATTAATAGTTTTTGGAAAAATTTGTTGCCGGCCGCGGTGGTCTAGCGGTTCTAGGCGCGCCGTCCGGAACCGCGCGACTGCTACGGTCGCAGGTTCGAATCCTGCCTCGGGCATGGATGTGTGTGATGATGTCCTTAGGTTAGTTAGGTTTAAGTAGTTCTAAGTTCTAGGGGACTGATGACCACAGATGTTAAGTCCCATAGTGCTCAGAGCCATTTGAACCGTTTTTTGAAAAATTTGTTACCTGTCGTCAACTAAGAATTTCCTGTTGCAATCAGGCTTGTAGTTTTGGGGAATCCATTATGAGGAAGGCAGATGAATGTGCGGAGCAACAGCTAAACATCATGGAGACCACAATTCGCTGTTACTTTGTCAAGAAGAAAAGTTTGTAAATGTATTCGTTATTTTATGTTTTATATCCATTCTGGAGTGACCAACATATGCGTACACCAGCTATTGGAACTATCTTTCACTGGTTTTCAGGAAACAATAAGAAAGTCGATATTATGAGGCATATTGGCTGTAATTCTCTTCCGTATCGTCTTCCCCTCTATCCATTCCCTCCTGCTCACTCCCTCTGCTCCTCTCTCTATATTTATTTCCTACTACTCCCTATCTCTGTCGATCCCCTACTTCCTCCTCTTCTTTATGCATCTGCCAACTCTCCTCTCCATCTTTCACCAGCCTTCTGTACCTTCACTTCTCTCTGACCATCTCCTCCTCAACCCTTTCTGTATTACCTCCTCCCCCTCTCTCAGTACTTCTCCTCTCTCCCTATCTTTATCCATTTCCTCCTCATCATATATCTTACGGAAGTATGTTTTTCAACACAAACCTACGTTTTTTTAAATGGAACCACGTTAGTTTTGTTAGCACATCTGAACCTATAAACAAATACGTAATCAGTGCCGTTTTTTGCATTGTAAAATGTTAATTACATCCGGAGATATTGTAACCTAAAGTTGACGCTTGAGTACCACTCCTCCGCTGTTCGATCGTGTGTATCGGAGAGCACCGAATTACGTAGGGATCCAAAGGGAACGGTGATGGACCTTAGGTACAGAAGAGACTGGAATAGCACATTACGTCCACATGCTAACACCTTTTTATTGGTCTTTTTCACTGACGCGCATGTACATTACCATGAGGGGTGAGGTACACGTACACACGTGGTTTCCGTTTTCAATTACGGAGTGGAATAGAGTGTGTCCCGACACGTCTGGCCAATAGATGTTCAATGTGGTGACCATCATTTGCTGCACACAATTGCAATCTCTGGCATAATGAATGTCGTACACGCCGCAGTACATCTGGTGTAATGTCGCCGCAGGCTGCCACAGTACGTTGTTTCATATCCTCTGGGGTTGTAGGCACATCACGGTACACATTCTCCTTTAACGTACCCCACAGAAAGAAGTCCAGAGGTGTAAGATCAGGAGAACGGGCTGGTCAATTTATGCGTCCTCCACGTCCTATGAAACGCCCGTCGAACATCCTGTCAGGGGTCAGCCTAGTGTTAATTGCGGAATGTGCAGGTGCACCATCATGCTGATACCACATACGTCGACGCGTTTCCAGTGGGACATTTTCGAGCAACGTTGGCAGATCATTCTGTAGAAACGCGATGTGTGTTGCAGTGCTCTCCGATACACACGATCGAACAGCGGAGGAGTGGTACTCAAGCGTCAACTTTAGGTTACAATATCTCCGGATGTAATTAACATTTTCCAATGCAACAAACGGCACTGATTACGTATTTGTTTATATGTTCAGATGTGCTAACAAAACTAACGTGGTTCCATTTAAAAAAACGTAGGTTTGTATTAAAAAACATACTTCCGTGCATTTTTGTATGGTTTGTATTAAACAATTACACTAGCCCCTCTCCTCACGTTCGGTCTGTGAAATCGGTTCGTCAGTATTTGATGTGGTTTAAGAAATATATCATATATATATGTGTGTGTGTGTGTGTGTGTGTGTGTGTGTGATGTCTGTTCTCTGGGACATGTCCGAAAGAACAGACATCGCCTATATCTAATCTTTTATTCCATTTTCGTGTTTATTTACATTTGAGTTTCTGTTCATTCTGTTTAAGGCGGCGACAACATTCCTACTTGCAGAGGTCCACGATGTATTTGGATACTGGGAAAGGTGGGTGGATTTCACGACTGTAAGAAGATAGAAGCAAGCAGTAATAAAAATACCAGTGAAATAGAAATTAAGTAACATATAGTCATGAACGTTATGCTATTATAAACGACACCGAAAACGTGTGTGGAATCCATTGCAGGATACACAGAACAATGTTCTAGCTGGAAACAGTGTACTGAACCCAGAGTTCAGATCATGGTGAAAGAGGTGGATCTTACTACACGGCTTGCATCGTAGGTTTGCGGCCGCCGAGCGAACGGAACTGCTAGCATACACTAGTGACATTGCTGTGTTCTGTTCAGGGTGATGAACAGCTAAACTGCTACTAACGACAAGACGGCAAATGCCTTTAGTAAGATTTGACCCTGACAGCGAAGAGGATGCAGCTGCAGAAGCTCGAACTCAGTGGGAAGGATATTGTGGCGTTACAAACCCTGGTCCCGTTGTATAAGTGTAGCAGAAGTTCGATTACCAGTTAATCGGCGTTTGATTCAACTAAATATTTTGTTTAATCTTTCTTGGTCATGTTGAGACTTTTGATACCCAGGGTGTGAGTGAAAAAAATGGTTCGAATGGCTCTGAGCACTATGGGACTTAACATCTGAGGTCATGAGTCCCCTAGAACTTAGAACTACTTAAACCTAACTAACCTAAGGACATCACACACATCCATGCCCGAGGCAGGATTCGAACCTGCGACCATAGCAGCAGCGCGGTTCCAAACAGGAGCGCCTAGAACCGCTCTCTGCCAGTATACCGACACACAATCACAACATATTTTTGTCAATTAACACAACGATATTCACTTACTTTTCTAACTGCAGAGCCAAAGAAACTGGTACACCTGCCTGATATAGTGTAGTCCCCCGAGAACATGCAGAAGTGCCGGAACACGACGTGGCATGGACTAGACAAATTTCTAAAATAGTACTGGACGGAATTGACACCATAAATCCTGCAGGGCTGTCCACAAATCCGTAAGAGTACGATGGGGTAGAGATCCCTTCTGAACAGCACGTTGCAAGACATCCCAGATATGCTCAATAATGTTCATGTCTGGGGAGTTTGGTGGCCGGCGGAAGTGTTTAATCTCAGAAGAGCGTTCCTGGAGCCACTCGGTAGCAATTCTGGACATGTGGGGTGTCGCATTGTCCTGCTGGAATTGCCCAAGTCTGTCGAACTGCACAGTGGACATGAATGGATGCAGGTGATCAGACAGGATGCTTACGTACGTGTCACTTGTCAGAGTTATACCTAGACGTATCAGGGGTGCAATATCACTCCAACTGCACACGCCCCACACCATTACTGAGCCTCCACCAGCTTGAATAGTCCCCTGTTGACATTCAGGGTCCATGGATTCATGAGGTTGTCTCCATACCCGCACACGTCCATCAGAATTTGAAATGAGATTCATCCGACCAGGCAACATGTATCCAGTTATCAACAGTCCAATGGCGGTGTTGATGCGCCGAAGCGAGACGTGAAGCTTTGTGTCGTGCAGTCATCAAGGGTACACGAGTGGACTTTCGGCTACGAGAGCCCATATCGATTATGTTTCGTTGAATGGTTCGCACGCTGACACTTGTTGATGGCCCAGTATTGATATCTGCAGCAATGTGCAGCAAGGTTGCACTTCTTTCACGTTGAACGATTCTCTTCAGTTGTCGTTCGTCCCGTTCTTCCAGGATCTTTTTCCGGCCGCAGCGATGTCGGAGATTTGATGTTTTATCGGATTCCTGACATTCACGATTCACTCGTGAAATGGTCGTTCGAGTAAATCCCCAGTTCATCGCTATCTCGGAGATGCTGTGTCCCATCGCTCGTGCGCCAATTATAACACTATGTTCAAACTCACTTAAATTTTGATAATCTGCCATTGAAACAGCAGCAACCGATCTAACTGCGCCAGACACTTCTTGTCGTACATAGGCGTTGCTGACCACAGCCCCGTATTCTGCCTGTTTACATATCTATGTATTTGAATACGCATGCCTATATCAATTTCTTTGGCGCTTCAGTGTAATAAATAATTTTTCCTATCTAACTCAAGTGAGTCCAGAAATCGGCAGCAGTCGTGGATAGCATTTTCTTCTTTGCGCTGGTCGTTGGTTAGTGTGTGGTATTGGGCAGCTTATTATCTCTGCAAGCAGCGAAGAAGCTACTGCTGTCAGCACATATCTGCACCCTTCTTCAAATCATGAAACAAACAGATACAGACATTTAAGTATAAAATTATCTGAGCAACATATTTAAATACGAAAACAACACTTGAATCCAATAACTTAACAGTTATGAAACTGTGAAATGTCTAACCATTCCGGCTAGCCACAACTCATCCATGTAAGTGTAAATGAAATGGATTGATATGTTAACAATTACACGAACAATTGCAAAAGGTGTGATTGTTGAGTTTCTCCCGGCGTATTTGATAATCAAAATATCCACGGGTGTACTGCCGGTCTACAGTGTCCAACGGGCCCAATATTTCGGCGATCATACATGTTGCCATCATCATGATGATGGCGACATGTATGATCGCCGAAATATTGTGCCCGTTGGACACTGTAGACCGGCAGTACACCCGTGCATATTTTGATTAATTGCAAAATGGATGTGATAGTGATTGTATGGGCAATAGTAACTCTGTGCTTTCCTATTCTGATGCGATTTAATACATGGCACATAATGATGCTTACAAGGGAACCTCCCCATCGCACCCCCCTCAGATTTAGTTATAAGTTTGCACAGTGGATAGGCCTTGAAAAACTGAACACAGATCAATCGAGAAAACAGGAAGAAGTTGTGTGGAACCGTGAAAAAAATTAGTAAAATATACAAACTGAGTAGTCCATATGCAAGATAAGCAACATCAAGGAGGATGGGTGCTCAGCAGCGCCGTGGTCCCGTGGTTAGCGTGAGTAGCTGCAGAACGAGAGGTCCTTGGTTCAAGTCTTCGCTCGACTGAAAATTTACTTTCTTTATTTTCGCAAAGTTATGATCTGTCCGTTCGTTCATTGACGTTTCTGTTCACTGCAATTAGTTTAGTGTCTGTGTTTTGCGACCGCACCGCAAAAACCGTGCGATTGGTTGACGAAAGGACGTGCCTCTCCAATGGGAACCGAAAACATTTGATCGCAAGGTCATAGGTCAACCGATTCCTCCACGGGAAAACACGTCTGATATATTCTATACGACACTGGTGACGGCATGTGCGTCACATGACAGGAATATGTTGTCGACCTGTAGTGTTAGCAGTTAGCCAACACTACGCACGCTACTTGGTTGAGGAGGCCGAATGCTCGCGTTAACTCACGCAGGCTAGAGATAGGTCTGAAACAGGATACGTAATGAATGCTATAAAGAAAAATACGTAGCTGCTGGAATACTTAACTTTAATCCATCACTGTTGTACATCGCTCTTGACGATACAAGTGAGACTCTGTAGATCATGCAATGTAATACTAATGGCGCCTTGCTAGGTCGTAGCCAATTGACTTAGCTGAAGGCTATTCTAACTATCTGCTCTGCAAATGAGCGAGGCTTCGTTCAGTGTGCATCGCTAGCTAAGTCGTCCGTACAACTGGGGCGAGAGCTAGTAAGTCTCTCCAGACCTGCCGTGTGGTGGCGCTCGGTCTGCGATCACTGACAGTGGCGACACGCGGGTCCGACATGTACTAATGGACCGCGGCCGATTTAAAGCTACCACCTAGCAAGTGTGGTGTCTGGCGGTGACACCACACGACCCACCTAACTTGTACACTTAGCGAATGGGTAAAAAGATTCTTGTACCTTGCCCGATTTAGGTTTTCTTGTAGATGTGATAATCACTCCCAAAATAGTGATGAAAACATATTGTCACATAAACTGAAAATAAAAAATTACATTTTTCACTCAAAGGAAGACTTGAACCTAGGACCTCTCGTTCCGTAGCTGCTCTCGCTAACCACGGGACCACGGCGCACCTGGACTCCTAATGTCCTTGAAGTTGTCTATCTTCGCATGGACTACTCAGTTTGTATATTTTACTAATTTTTTTCATAGTTCCACACAACTTCTTCCTGTTTTCTCGATTGATCTGTGTTCAGTTTTTCAAGGCCTATCCACTGTGCAAACTTATAACTAAATCTGAGGGGGGTGCGATGGGGAGGTTCCCTTGTAAGCATCATTATGTGCCATGCATTAAATCGCATCAGAATAGGAAAACACAGAGTCACTATTGCCCCTACAATCACTATCATATCCCTTTTGCAATTAATCAAAAAATCCACGGGTGTATAACTAAATCTGAAGGGGGTGCGATGGGGAGGTTCCCTTGTTAGAGGTGGATGCTGTGCCATAAGGGGCGAGTGAGCAAAAGGGAGAGCAAGAGCCTGCCACGGGGGCCTTTCCCTTGTGACATGGGGCAGTGGTGACCTTTCACATACTGGGCAGAGAGCCCTCAGCCGGAGGAAAGCAAAAGAACGGGATTTTATGCAGACTCATGAACAGTAACCCCGCCGGTGCCGTGTTGTAGATCACCGTGGCCAACGACGATAAAGCAGGACGCAGGCGTGGGATTAGAAGCGCAACCCCTACTGTTCGCCCCAGTCCAACCTGCGGGTCATATAACGGGCTGTCAGGTTGATGAGAAAAACTTACCCGATAGCGAAGCATTCATAAAAAAAGTCATTCTGAGTGTAGTAAAGGCTCCAGCCACAGATAATATCTTTCGAAAGCATATCAAAAACACCATCAACTGTAAATTCATTGCGTGGCTAATGGCCCGCTAAGCTGACGCTGAGAAAGTATTACTTTTTCTCCTTTTTTTGCTTTCTCACGAAGTGGAAAAAACACGACCTACCACTGGTAGATGGCCTGTGACGTAGGTCCTGAGTTCTGCTTTCCGGACCGAGAAGGGCGATAAAGAAGTTCATTGGGAGAGATGACTTCTTACGCAGCCGCTAGAGGTTGGATGAAAGAGGTTACAAAATTTTACCATTAGCCAGTGACTGTCTGGGATTTGTAGGCACTCGAAAAACTGTCGCCGGGCATGGAAGAGTCCGTTTCAGCACATTCGGATTTGGACACGAGGAGTTTGAAATTGGAGTAACATGGCTTCAGGAGATTCGAAGATAGATGGAGTCAGAGCGGCGCACGTTCGACTGGCAGAGATGAAGGACTCCTTCCAGTTACGCCACTTTGTTTCGCAGCTGCTTACGGTAACAATACACGGCAGCTTCAGCATGATAGGGACTGACAGACAGAAAGACTTGTTAACCTGGCGGCAAGTAGCGAACTCTCTATCAGTTGCTATGCCCCAGTAGGATGTTTGTCTTCTTTTGCTGTCATTCCCACGGCTTGCAATCACTCCTTACCTCTCATATATCTTCGCGATCCAATAACAATGATAGTAACCCGCTGTAACCAAATTGTCACCCCCAACCATCTCAGAAATTTACCAACAACTAGTTGCTATCATTAATGTGACCACAAACGTATTATTTGAGTTTAACTTTTGGTAATGAATGTTTAATCCACGCAAGAGTTAATATTTCAGTTGTGGACTAATTATAAACATACTTTACTCAGTGATTTTACTTTCATAGTCAGTGAATCCCAAGTTCAGTGAGACGCAGACAGGCTTCACTGCTCATGGCCTCATAACAGATGGCGTTTTGTTGAATTCCGTTGCAAAACATAATTAATCAACACTAGCTCCTGCGGAGTGGTATGCTGCCGTAACTGTGTCGGTCAGATCAATTAGCTGTCAGGCCAAACTACACGCTGTGTCTCGCAGTAGCTTTATCTTATCTTCTCACCTACATACAATGGAGCGTTAAGAATCCCAACCGCCGCTAATTTTCGTTGCTCCCTGGTGTAGTATTGTTCGTGGCTTGGTGCGGGCCACACTACTGTAAGTTTCTGATTTCAAAATAGAGAGCCGTTACCAACTTCGTGAAATGGCGGGGGCTAAAGCCTCCCTGCTGAGTCACAGGAGCTGACGGCGTCTTTTTGTCGACAGAAGTTCCCTGTTCTGGCTCAGCTCCAAGAGTCAGGAAGGAGGTTCCCACTATATCCTTACGCCTCAGTGAAGAAGAAGAACGATCGTTTAAAACTTGAGTAATTTTCAACGGTTGCCGCCGTTTTCAGTAAATTATCAACTCCTCTCGAAATGAAGGCAGTGGAAATCTGTTTCTAGATGTTAGTTCCTCGGTACGTTATGATTCATTATTATCAATACGAGGTGCGACAATAAAGTAATGAGATTGATTTTCTTTGCAAGATGTGGCAGCCCTGCAGGCTTGCGTAGGAACAATATCTTTGTTTGGTCTATAAGCTGCTTCTAGTCCAAACGGCACATCGATGCAACTGCTCGGTCGAGAATTGTGCTGTAATAAGTTAACATGTGTTTGTCTCTCTCGTCACGGAAATGGAACCACATAATATTGCGCAACTGTATGCCATTTCTTTTTGCGTTAAATTGGGTGAAAACGCGACGACAACTTACGGTAGGCTTCAGAAGGCTTTTGGAGAGGAGGTTATGTCAAAAGCTCATGTTTTTCGTTGGCATAAAATGTTTAGTTAAGGCAGAACGAATGTTGAAGATGAAGACCGCAGTGGACGACCATGCACGCTTGTGTGCTTCTTCGTTTCCAAGGGAATTGTTCATAAATAGTGGGTGCCTCCTGGACAAACAAACTTACTACAAAGAAATTTTAGAAAGACTTCGTAAAAGAGTTCTTCGTGTCAGTGCCAACATCGCTGATAATTGGATTCTGCTTCACGATAATGTGCCATCCCATACTGCTCTGTCAGTACAGCAATTTTTAACCTCAAAACAAATTTCAGTACTGCCACAGCCACCTTATTCACTGGATATCGCTCTGTGCAACTTTTTTCTATTTCAAGAGTCAAAACGGCGGTCAAGGGACACCATTTTCAAACAACACAAGATGTCCAAAAAGCTGTGACGAGGGTCTTGGAGGATATTACAGAAGATGAGTTCCAGAAATGTTACCATCAATGGCAGAAGCGCCGGAAAAATTGTGTGCAATCAGAGGGGAACTGCTTTGAAGGAAACAACACTAAACTTGACTAAAACGGTAAACAACATTTTTTTCACATCAGTCTCATTACTTTATTGTCGCACCTTGTATATGTGTGTGATGTCTCTTCTTTCGGATGTGTCTGAAGGTAGAGACACTTTTTGTACGACTCGGCAGCTGTATATATAGAATGATATAGAAATTTGCGGAACTCAGCTGCGAGGAAATAGATGATAATGGACGGAAGACAATACATCTGTATAGTGTGTGGCATGTGGAAAGTGGACTGCATGTGAAGTGCGCTTGGAGAGCCTAGGAATTTAAGGGAATGATTCTAGAGAAGCGGACCGTCCAGATTGCAGACTGGTCCAGCACAAATTTTCACATGTCGCTCTTGCATCTAATGAGATGCCCGTATGCAGATGAGATCTGTATATTTCGATTGCATTCTATATGTGCAGCTGCTGAATCATACAAATGGTGTCCTTTCTTTCGGACCCGTCCGAAAGACGAGCCACCTTGACAGCGAAATGATATCGTCTTTGCGGATGCACTCACTGGTCCGAAACCTTGCGGGACTCGGCTGAATAGCTGCGAGAACATTGGGGATAACGGACGGAGGACACTGCGTCTGTAGTGTGCGGTATGTGGGAATTTGAGCTGGTCGGAAGGCGTGCTCGGATGGCCGTAGCTCTTAAGGCAGGAGTTCTAGAGAAGCGGAAGCATTTGGGTTCGAGTACTAGTATGGCACAAATTTTAACATGTCGCCATTGCGTCTAATGCAATGCCCCTATGCAGCTGAGATTTGTAATGTTCTATCTCATTATCATGCAGTTTCTTTTCTGTTGGACATTTTGCTAACGGTTTAATTCGAGACTGAATTTTGAGGGAACTCTAAATAAGACTGATAGAGTAATTATGGATAAACCGGTGAGTTGTTTATTACTAGAGGGGCCTGGATCTGTTATCTCATTGACTGTTTAGTAATTCGTACTCGACTTTTCCTCTGTTTGCGATCTTGTATGGTATCAGGTAAGCTGTATCAACCTGTACTCGCTCGTTGACGACAGACACCGCAAAGCTGTCACACTGTGAATACGTTGATGACCCCTGTAACAAGCGGTCTCACACATGTCCGTAAGATTAAGATCGGGTGGTTGAGCATGCCGGTCGCAGGTTCGAATCCTGCCTCGGGCATGGATGTGTGTGATGTCCTTAGGTTGGTTAGGTTTAAGTAGTTCTAAGTTCTAGGGGATTGATGACCACAGCAGTTGAGTCCCATAGTGCTCAGAGCCATTTGAACCATTTTTTGAGCATGCCGGTCGACGTGCGATGGTGTGCCTGATGTTCTGCACGGTGTACTTGGTTGATTTAATATCGGAAGATGACACCATCCACAGCGTACTTATCATCAAAATGTAGGAGAAAGGGTAACAGTTGGTCACCGAGAATGCTGAAATAAACACCCTGGTTCGTGTTCAGTGTAACGTGACTAAATGGCCCCAATTTATGGTATAAGAAAACACGCGAAAACACCACAAAGACCTATGTGGCCTCAAGTTCGCCCACAACCGATATCAAGTTAAATTCTATATTGGGTCACGGGTCCACTCAACTATTCGATGGCCTCCAGAATTTGAAAATCAGGCAAAATGGTGACTCGTCAGACAACACGCCTCACCCCATCTAACGGAGGGAGCAACGGTTCTTTTTGGTGCCAGAAAGTCTGCGGCTACCCATCGTGCATTCCACCCTGCCACACAGCCTATAAACAGCGAATCTCTCTCCCAAATGGCTGGCAAACCCTTGCATGGCATTTACTTTCAAATTCTGCTATTAAATCTTGTTGTCTCCTTTGGATATGAACATTTTGTGAGGGCGACTGCCAACAGCTGTTACATATTTTATGAAATGCATGACATATCCACTGACGGAAAAAAAGTCACAACACCAAGACGAAAGTTGTGCGGCATAAACAAAAGCTGACAGGTGTGTTTCTCCATCTGAAAGACGTCTATTCAAATTTCGCACCAGTATCGTGTGAGGCAATACTGACCCTACGACTTATCTTGGAAGCTAGATTAAGGAAAGGCAAACCTACGTTTCTAGCATTTGTAGACTTAGAGAAAGCTTTTGACAATGTTGAGTGGAATACTCTCTTTCAAATTCTGGAGGTGGCAGGGATAAAATACAGGGAACGAAAAGCTATTTACAATTTGTACAGAAACCAGATGGCAGTTATAAGAGTCGAGGGGCATGAAAGGGAAGCAGTGGTCGGGAAGGGAGTGCGACAGGGTTGTAGCCTATCCCCGATGTTATTCAATCTTTATATTGAGCAAGCAGTGAAAGAAACAAAAGGAAAATTCGGTATAGGTATTAAAATCCATGGAGAAGTAATAAAAACTTTGAGGTTTGCCGATGACATTGTAATTCTGTCAGAGACAGCAAAGGACTTGGAAGAGCAGTTGAACGGAATGAACAGTGTCTTGAAAGGAGGGTATAAGATGAACATCAACAGAAGCAAAACGAGGATAATGGAATGTAGTCGAATTAAGTCGGGTGATGTTGAGGGAATTAGATTAGGAAATGAGACACTTAAAGTAGTAAAGGAGTTTTGCTATTTGGGGAGCAAAATAACTGATGATGGTCGAAGTAGAGAGGATGTAAAATGTCGACTCGCAATGGCAAGGAAAGCGTTTCTGAAGAAGAGAAATTTGTTAACATCAAATATAGATTTAAGTCTCAGTAAGTTATTTCTGAAAGTATTTGTATGGAGTGTGGCCATGTATGGAAGTGAAACATGGGCGATAACTAGTTTGGACAAGAAGAGAATAGAAGCTTTTGAAATGTGGTGCTACAGAAGAATGCTGAAGATTAGATGGGTAGATCACATAACTAATGACGAGGTATTGAATAGGATTGGGGAGAAGAGAAGTTGGTGGCACAACTTGACTAGAAGAAGGGATCGGTTGGTAGGACATGTTCTGAGGCATCAAGGGGTCGCCAAATTTGTATTGGAGGGCAGCGTGGAGGGTAAAAATCGTAGAGGGAGACCAAGAGATCAGTACACTCAGCAGATTCAAAATGATGTAGGTTGCAGTAGGTAAGTTGCACATGATAGAGTAGCATGGAGAGCTGCATCAAACCAGTCTCAGGACTGAAGACCACAAGAACAACAACAACAGTAGCACCACTATGAAGATGCAAATCAGGTTTGCTTTAGATATGCTCTGTAACGGTTGTGACCATTACCATCGAGACTGGACGTGGAGAGCTCACGTTACTCAAAAATGCCTTTAAGGCTACCTAGACGCTGTTAGCAACACATTAATGAGTATGAACGATGTCGTGGAATGGGGCTGGATGTTCCTGCACCTATATTGCAGATAGACTTGGCAGGAATGTAGCAACTCTATGTGATTACTGGCAGCGGTGGTCACTGGACTGTACGGTCGCTAGAATACCAGGCTCCGGACGGCCACGTGTTCGGCGTGTAACCTCCCCCTCACTTATCGACCTTAATGACAGTGAAAAATTAAACCGCGTGTACCTAATGGAAATTTGGGAAAAGCAATCGTCACCGAAGTTAATCTGTCGGTAAAGAGGGAGGAAAGGGTTACATCTAAATGAAAGGAAAAATACAAATAAAACTGGTGGAAATTAATTTTGAAAAGGGGTAAAGTTAATAAAGAAAGTAAATGTGCGGCCGTTACGTTAACAATTAACTAGCGGTAATTAGGTATTTGAGATTTGGGGGAAATTACGGTCGCCTGTCCTAAGGAGAATTACTATAGTAACTGAAAAAGAAAGGTTATTACGCATATAATTAGCACTAGAAGCGTGGCAACTGAAGGTTGACACGTGTAGTGTGAAAACTGAAAGTTTGTCAGAAGTAATAAATTTCGCTACACTCTGACTTAATTTAACAAAAGAATTAATAAAACCGGAAAATCGAAAGTTAATTTAGTGACTGAAGTTAATAGTGAGCTTTCTTTCTGAAGCACATCGAAAATCAGTAAAATACGGTTTCAAAAGCTACTTGAATCTACGCAATTTAGAAATAAGAGATTTAACTCTGAACTTGAATCAAATGACTCTGAACAATTAACAACAGTAAAATTTAGTACGTACCAAGCTGAGCTGCAGTCACAGGTAAGCTAAAATACGGTAACAAAACTCGCACTCTTAATTTGTGCTCGTGTAATCTAAATATTGTAGCCAGCTATGAATACTTAAACCGAACTTTGAAATTAAAGTAGTGAAATGGAATGATTGTTCTTTAATGCTGGCGTCTGAATTTCAACGACACTCGGGTTCATTTCGGAAAAGGAAGGGACCCTGCTTGGTAATGCAATTGGGACAATGAGCAACAAAGGTTCATGCTAAGTTGCTGTAATTTTGCGAGGCAAATGGAACAGTTCGAAAAGCTGAGGTCTGCCATACAGTTCTAAAACTTTACGTGCTTCTAGTCTTCCTTGTTGGTTGATTGAAGGTTTGAAGTCGTCGGTCGAGGAGGTGGCGACAGTCACTCATTGTCGGCCGTCGCTGTTGCAGAAGCTGGATGTTGGCGCGCCTTCTTCTCGACTCGGTCACCAGGCGAAACGGGCTCTTGATGTGCGCCAGCTAATGCTTCCCGTCCGCGACACCGTGTCAGAAACTATCATCGCAAGTCGAGCGCAATTACATGCTGCCAAACCCCGAAAGCGCGGCAACTCGCGGGAGCGTCACACAACACACCTGCTCCACTGCACTACCCCAGCCACACACTCTCATGCTCTGCCCGCGCTCCACGCGGCAGAGTTAACACTACCAAAGATCCTAAACACTTTGGTTATCCACACGACCTATCGATGTATTCGTTCGACAGCATAGTTTTCCCTAGGCCAGACCCAGCGTAAAAATACAAATAATCTTTACACAACAAAGCAATTATACATCGACATAAATGCATATACACTCCTGGAAATGGTAAAAAGAACACATTGACACCGGTGTGTCAGACCCACCATACTTGCTCCGGACACTGCGAGAGGGCTGTACAAGCAATGATCACACGCACGGCACAGCGGACACACCAGGAACCGCGGTGTTGGCCGTCGAATGGCGCTAGCTGCGCAGCATTTGTGCACCGCCGCCGTCAGTGTCAGCCAGTTTGCCGTGGCATACGGAGCTCCATCGCAGTCTTTAACACTGGTAGCATGCCGCGACAGCGTGGACGTGAACCGTATGTGCAGTTGACGGACTTTGAGCGAGGGCGTATAGTGGGCATGCGGGAGGCCGGGTGGACGTACCGCCGAATTGCTCAACACGTGGGGCGTGAGGTCTCCACAGTACATCGATGTTGTCGCCAGTGGTCGGCGGAAGGTGCACGTGCCCGTCGACCTGGGACCAGACCGCAGCGACGCACGGATGCACGCCAAGACCGTAGGATCCTACGCAGTGCCGTAGGGGACCGCACCGCCACTTCCCAGCAAATTAGGGACACTGTTGCTCCTGGGGTATCGGCGAGGACCATTCGCAACCGTGCTCTACAGAATGTTCAGTATGTCGCCTGGCCTACTCGATCACCAGATCTGTCTCCAATCGAGCTCATGTGGGGCACCATCGCAAGACAGCTTCAGCGTCATTAACAACCAGCATCAACCGTCACTGTATTGATAGACCAAGTGCAACAGGCATGCAGCTCCAAATTACAAACCGACATACGGTACCTTTACAACACAACGTATGCACGTTTGTATGCTTGCATTCAGCATTCTGGCGATTACACCGGCTATTAATGTACCAGCGTTTCACATTTGCGATGGCTTATCTCGTGCTTCAAATTAACGTGTGATTTTGCAATTTTACCAAGACAAATGTAGTCCCGAAATTTCATTACTCTACATTAATTAATTTTTGGTGTTGCGTTTTTTTCCGTCAGTGTAGACTGCTGCATAGCAAGGATATCATTAAATCCTTTACACGTGTTCCATTCTACGTTGCAGGAGCCAAAGGATATAAAAGAGAGGCAGTGGCTAACAGTGGAGCGAAATAGGGCTGTAACCCATCCCCCTTGTTTTCGAATGTGTACGTGAAGCATGCCTTAAAGGAAAACCAACGATAATTTTGGAAAATTAATTAAAACATAAGGAGAAGAAATAAGAACTTTGAGGTTTGCTGTGACGTAATTCCGTCAGAGATGTCAATGGACTGTGAAGGTCGGTTGAAAAGAATGAATAGTGTTTTGAAAAGAGGTTATAAGGTAAACATTAACAACGGTAAGATACTGACAACCGAGTGTAGTCGGTTAAATCAGGAGGTACTGAAGGAATTAGATTAGGTAATGGGACATTGTTGGTATTAGAGGAGTTTTGCTATGTAGGCAGTAATATAAGAAAAACAAGAAAAGGTTTTCTGGGAACAAGATTCGTTAACAACAAATATAAATTTAAATGTTAGAATGTCATTTCTGAAGCGTAGCAATACATGGAAGTGAAATACGGACGATAATCAGTACAAAGACGACAAGAATAGAAGTTTCTGAAATATGGTGTTACAGAAGAATGCTGAAATTAAATGGGCAGGTTGAGTAGTTAGGGAAAGACAGAATTCGGAAGAGAAGCGCAAAACTAAAAGAAGTGATAGGGTGGTAGGACACATTCTGAGGCCGTGAGAAACACTTAATTTTGTATGCAATCTGAAACAAGAGGGGGGAGAAATGAAATACGAGTATACCATTGATGTCAGCTACATTGTGACTTTACGCGGAATCAGCGGCGACGAGCGAAAATGTGTACCTGACTGGAATTCGAACTCGGGATCTCGTGCTTACTAGACACTTGCGTTAATCAACATGTCCAAAAGAACAGACACCAAGCATCATGTGACTTAATGTTGTAATGGAGGGAAGTACGAGGCGTAGAAATTTAGAGGAAGTCTGAACCATCTTATGCAGTTTCAAGTTTATGTATTGTTTGGTATTTAAATATAGTCTAAAAGACCCTCACAGGCTAGACTAAGTGGAGTGCTGCATTAACCCAGTCTTTGGATCGAAGAGCACAATAACGACACGGGTGGAAGCTCGAGACAGCAATTTGCGACCCCAGTCAGGGACTCCAAGCTGCAACCACTCAGCGGAGATGAAGTGCTGTTAGCAAGCCTCTGATCACAACACGTCTCTTTGGCCCAATGATTACATGTCAGTGGAGAGCTCCCAGTAGAACGTCAAGCACGAGAAGCACCAATATCAGTACGCCAGGCTTTGGGAGACTGTGTTTTGCCTCCTAATCAGAGAGCGGCTGAAAATACGTCCACCGACTTGCTCTCTCGTTTGGTTAACAAGTTAACTTACATCAAACGCCTTATTATACTACTGTGTAAAGAAATGTGGTACAATTAAACAACGGTTCGTTGGAGTCATAATTTCCTATTCATTAAGCATTTCTGTGATCGATCGCGCTCGGGTCGATTCATAAATCGTTTAGATTTGGGACTACATTCGCACCGTGAATTGTTTCCTCTGTATGACAAAACATTCTATAAATGCCTCGCGCTAATCGGGAAATAAGTATATTTTACATAGCACTCATGGGTGTTCAACATCTTTAAAAGTTTCTATGTATATGTATTGTTTTGTGCAAGTATCTCAGTAGAATATCCTGTTGTTTATTTTCTTACTTGTTCGGTATTTACGAAGAAAATCATCATATTAAATGCTTAGCGCATTTTTTTAAATACAATGTTCTTATACATCCGTACTGAGTTAACCAAGTTACCACTTTCTTTACAAATGTAATTAAATATTATAATAAAACTTCTGCCTCGACCACAATTCTTTTTTTTGCTTTCATTTATCCTTACCGTTTCGGCATTAAGCCATTTTTAAAGGATCTGAATGAAAAAGATGAGGCATACATGAGAAACATGTAGGCCTTAACATAGAATAAAATACAAAAAAAAGGCGTTGAGAAACATGTGAGTAATACCAGTGGCATACAATATGCACACTGTAAAATCTGCACCTAAAAGAACCCTGTCTCGGGTTCTTCGGCCGACGTTCATCTAATGATTTTTCTGACGTTTCGCCAGCACGAGTGGCTGGCATTGTCAAAGCTTCACCCTCCATTGCCGGTGGTGAACTGGAGGCGAGCTCGCGGCCGCAGACTATATGTACCTGGCGCGCCAACGTCCGAGGGCTTCTCCGCGGTCATTGCGCAAACACGGCGTAAAGACGATTTTCAAACCGACAACGAAGATCAAAGAGTGTCTTAGATCGGCGAAGGAGAAAAGAGACCCACTTGCAATGTCGGGAATATACCGTATACCTTGCACATGCGGAAAAGTTTATGTCGGAATGACTGGACGATCCATTAACACCAGGATCAAAGAGCATAAGCGACATTGCAGCTTGGGGCAGGTGGAGAAATCGGCCGTGGCAGAACACGCACTGAATGAGACCGACCACGTAATAAAATTCGCCGACACGGAAGTTCTGGCTGTAGAGAAGCACTATCACACGCGCTTGTTCAGAGAAGCTGTAGAAATCCAAAAACACGCGAACAGTTTCAACAAGAAAGAGGAAAGCCTTAAGGTAAACGGATCCTGGCTTCCCGTACTGCAGCGAACGACCGTCGCAGGTAGCAAGAGGAGAACCGCGCCGGAAATGACCGCGGAGAAGCCCTCGGACGTTGGCGCGCCAGGTACATATAGTCTGCGGCCGCGAGCTCGCCTCCAGTTCACCACCGGCAATGGAGGGTGAAGCTTTGACAATGCCAGCCACTCGTGCTGGCGAAACGTCAGAAAAATCATTAGATGAACGTCGGCCGAAGAACCCGAGACAGAAGCCAATGGGCAGTTTGTCAACAAGTGGCCACGAAAGCCTTAACAATTTTGTAAAAGAACCCTCCTGATACAAAGTATTGCTTCGAAGCTACTTTCATAAAACCACAAGTGCAATCTGGCTTTCTTGTAGCCATGGCTATATGGTGCTGACGTACATAAGTGGCACAGTCTTGCAACCAATACATATATTTGAATTTACAAAAATAACAAGCGTACACTTTGTAACCGTATAAGCACACTAACATATAACGATCATTTAATTTCTTATTCATGTTTTTATTTAAAGTAAAGAAGATAACAGCTGAAGTAAACATGTTCTTATAGGACTATTTTTGTACGCAAACGACGTACAACGATATGCAGACATACGGATACAAAATGCGACATTTTAAAAATGCTCTTAGTGCCTCCCAGTAAACATTTCAAATTGATTGGCTTCGGCTTTGTGTGTAACTATTTTCACTTTTTTCATATTCTGCATATTTTTAAGTAGTTGGCATACACAAAGTTTTACAACACTATGTTTTATAGTTTTATTATTTATGTAATTTGCACACAAAACAACTGTATACCAAATTTTTTATAATTTTCACATTAAATGAAAGAATTATAATGTGCTTAAGTAACTGTAAAACGCAACTTACAGTTTAACATGTACACTGGTGTCCAAAATTAAAGCAATAAATGGAAGTTTTGCAAGTTTGCGTTTACACTACTGGCCATTAAAACTTTGCTACACCAAGAACCAATGCAGATGATAAACGGGTGTTCATTGGACAAATATATTGTACTAGAACTGACATGTGATTACATTTTCACGCAATTTGGGTGCATAGATCCTGAGAAATCAGTACCCAGAACCACCTCTGGACGTAATAACGGCCTTGATACGCCTGGGCTATGGGTCAAGCAGAGCTTGGATGGCGTGTACAGGTACAGCTGCCCGTGCAGCTTCAACACGATACCACAGTTCATCAAGAGTAGTGACTGGTATATTGTGACGAGCGAGTTGCTCGGCCACCATTGACCAGACGTTTTCAGTTGGTAAGAGGTCTGGAGAATGTGCTGGCCAGGGCAGCAGTCGAACATTTTCTGTATCCAGAAAGGCCCGTACAGGACCTGCAACATGCAGTCGTGCATTATCCTGCTGAAATGTAGGGTTTCGCAGGGATCGAATGAAGGGTAGAGCCACGGGTCGTAACACATCTGAAATGTAACGTCCACTGTTCAAAGTGCCGTCAATGCGAACAAGAGGTGACCGAGACGTGTAACCAATGGCACCCCATACCATCACGCCGGGTGATACGCCAGTATGGCGATGACGAATACACCCTTCCAATGTGCGTTCACCGCGATGTCGCCAAACACGGACGCGACCATCATGATGCTGTAAACAGAACCTGGATTCATCCGAAAAAATGACGTTTTGCCATTCGTGCAGCCAGGTTCGCCGTTGAGTACACCATCGCAGGCGCTCCTGTCTGTGATGCAGCGTCAAGGGTAACCGCAACCATGGTCTCCGAGCTGATAGTCCATGCTGCTGCAAACGTCGTCGAACTGTTCGTGCAGATGGTTATTGTCTTGCAAACGTCCCCATCTGTTGACTCAGGGATCGAGACGTGGCTGCACGATCCGTTTAAGCCATGCGGATAAGATGCCTGTTATCTTGACTGCTAGTGATACGAGGCCGTTGGGATCCAGCACGGCGTTCTGTATTACCCTCCTGAACCCACCGATTCCATATTCTGCTAACAGTCATTGGATCTCGACCAACGCGAGCAGCAATGTCGCGATACGATAAACCGCAATCGCGATAGGCTACAATGCGACCTTTATCAAAGTCGGAAACGTGATGGTACGCATTTCTCCTCCTTACACGAGGAATCACAACAACGTCTCACCAGGCAACGCCGGTCAATTGCTGTTTGTGTATGAGGAATCAGTTGGAAACTTTTCTCATGTCAACACGTTGTAGGTGTCTCCACCGGCGCCATTCTTGTGTGAATGCTCTGAAAAGCTAATCATTTGCATATGCAGCATCTTCTTCCTGTCGGTTAAATTTCGCGTCTGTAGCACGTCATCTTCGTGGTGTCGCAATTTTAATGGCCAGTAGTGTATTTTGCCACAAAACTGTATAAACATGTGATAGCAAACTAGAAACAATTCAAAGAACATAGAACGTAAACAACTGCAACATGAATAAAAGTAGACGCAAATGTTCTTCGTTTTTCCCAACTTACCGGATTTGCACACACATTCCCACAACTGGTTAATGTGCTCTCTACGGGGTGTGACCACCTCTGGCAGCAGTACAGTTTCGACAACGACGGAGCATGTTGAGGCTTCCTGCTGAGCTGCTCGCATGTCTTGGAGTGTGGTTAGTGGATGTTGGCGTGATGCAATCAGTCTCTCAAGTGCATCATCCCACACGTTCTCTAAGGGATTCAACTCGGGAGAAGGAGCAGGCCACGCCATGCGTGTAGTATCTTCCAAGAAAACATCAGCCAGTCGTGCTCTGTGAGGTCGAGCATTGTCATCCATCAGTACGAAGTCTGGGCGCACGGCACCGCGCAACAACCGTACATGAGATCCCAAGATCAAGTCACGGTACCTGACAGCAGTTAAACCTTTCCGATTCACCTGTAGAATTTGTAGAAGAGGTGTTCGAGTGGCCTGCCCACACGATTAGCGATCGTCCTCTATATCGGTCTCTTTCCACAACTTTCTGGCCTCGAAATCGTGTTCAACGCTCCCTCCAGATGCGAAACCACCGAGAATCACTCTCCAGACCAAATCGGCACTCATCTGTGAAAAGAACATTAGCCCATTGTTCGATCGTCAAGGTGGCATGTTGACGTCTCCACTCTACGAGGTGCATTCAAGTTCTAAGGCTTCCGATTTTTTTTCTAATTAACTATTCACCCGAAATCGATGTAACTGGCATTACTTCTCGACGTAATCGCACTGCAGACGTACATATTTTTCACAACGCTGACGCCATGATTCCATGGCAGCGGCGAAGGCTTCTTTAGAAGTCTGTTATGACCACTGGATTATCGCTGAGGCAATAGCAGCACGGCTGGTGAATGTGCGGCCATGGAGAGTGCCTTTCATTGTTGGAAAAAGCCAAAAGTCACTAGGAGCCAGGTCAGGTGAGTAGAGAGCATGAGGAATCACTTCAAAGTAGTTATCACGAAGAAACTGTTGCGTAACGTTAGCTCGATGAGCGGGTGCGTTGTCTTGGTGAAACAGCACAGGCGCAGCCCTTCCCGGACGTTTTTGTTGCAGTGCACGAAGGAATTTGTTCTTCAAAACATTTTCGTAGGATGCACCTGTTACCGTAGTGCCCTTTGGCACGCAATGGGTAAGGATTACGCCCTCGCTGTCCCAGAACATGGACACCATCATTTTTTCAGCACTGGCTGTTACCCGAAATTTTTTTGGTGGTGGTGAATCTGTGTGCTTCCATTGAGCTGACTGGCGCTTTGTTTCTGGATTGAAAAATGGCATCCACGTCTCATCCATTGTCACAACCGACGAAAAGAAAGTCCCATTCATGCTGTCGTTGCGCGTCAATATTGCTTGGCAACATGCCACACGGGCAGCCGTGTGGTCGTCCGTCAGCATTCGTGGCACCCACCTGGATGACACTTTTCGCATTTTCAGGTCGTCATGCAGGATTGTATGCACAGAACCCACAGAAATGCCAACTCTGGAGGCGATCTGTTCAACAGTCATTCGGCGATCCCCCAAAACAATTCTCTCCACTTTCTCGATCATGTCGTCAGACCGGCTTGTGCGAGCCCGAGGTTGTTTCGGTTTGTTGTCACACGATGTTCTGCCTTCATTAAACTGTCGCACCCACGAACACACTTTCGACACATCCGTAACTCCATCACCACATGTCTCCTTCAACTGTCGATGAATTTCAATTGGTTTCACACCACGCAAATTCAGAAAACGAATGATTGCACGCTGTTCAAGTAAGGAAAACGTCGCCATTTTAAGTATTTAAAACAGTTCTCATTCTCGCCGCTGGCGGTAAAATTCCATCTGCCATATGGTGCTACCATCTCTGGGACGTATTGACAATGAACCCAACCTCATTTTAAAACAATGCGCATGTTTCTATCTCTTTGCAGTCCGGAGAAAAAAAATCGGAGGCCTTAGAACTTGAATGCACCTCGTAGATGTTCCATCTTGTGAAAACGCGTCAACGCACACATACAACAGATCTCTGACAATAAATCCCGCGGCTGGTCCCGGCGGAGGTTCGAGTCCTCCCTCGGGCATGGCTGTGTGTGTGTTTGTCCTTAGGATAATTTAGGTTAAGTAGTGTATAAGCTTAGGGACTCATGACCTTAGAAGTTAAGTTCCATAAGATTTCACACACATTTGAGGTGTTCTTTGTGAAAAAAGCCCATTCTGTCGAAGCTGCCTCTACACCGTTTGCCTCGACACAACACGTCCACGGGTGCTGCGAGGACAGATGCCATTTA
The DNA here is from genome assembly GCF_023898315.1 of Schistocerca nitens. Taxonomy (NCBI): domain Eukaryota; kingdom Metazoa; phylum Arthropoda; class Insecta; order Orthoptera; family Acrididae; genus Schistocerca; species Schistocerca nitens. Next base: position 31,901,560 of record NC_064620.1, on the reverse strand, counting down.
CTGCGCAGTACTAAGGCTGTACCGTCGTGCCTTTGCAGCCACACAACGGTCCTCTCTATGTGATGTCACACGTGGTCGGTCCTGTCCTTCGGGATACAGTTTCAGTCTCTGTAAATTGTCGCCTCATCCGAAAAACAGCAGCACGATTCACGTTAAGCCATTGGACCACATGAGCTTTCGACTGTCCTTCTTCCATTACTCCTATGGACCACCATCGCAGAGAGTCTGGTGGGCTTCTCTGTGCCATATTGCACTGTCTGTGACTGTGTACACAACAAGTGTGGATGTGGGACAATCCAGCAAACACTACTTCCTTTGACAGCGGCCCTGAGGTCACCGCTGGAGTGGCTTTCCGTTGCACGAGATGCCAACTTCCGTGCAGAACACGATCCTACGGACATATCGTGAACTAATACACATATCGGGGAAAGAACAGTTTGTTGCTTCAATTTTGTACACCACTGTATTTATTCCAACAAAAGGCCATCTCTGCTATGTCATTTACATACAAAATAGTCCTATAACAACATTTTTTCTTTATTTAATACCTTCTGCGCTCTAAACACAAACATACATAAGACAAATGTACCTTGTGGGCTTTCAAATAAAATGAAATGGTGTGGGACGTTGTCCCTCAACTACGTATCCTCCGACTCAGAGTTGAAATATTACAAGTTTTGGCTGGTTTCGTTGTCTAGGGCCTGGGATACGTAGTTGCCGCATTACAAGCCAAATACTGCTGAGTCTACAGTATACAATATGAATATACACATGAATCGAATGGTCGAAGGTTCCTATCACTCGGCAATTGCGAATGTAACGTAGAAAAATTTTAAATGAAAGACTGCAATTAAATAAAATTTGCACGTACTATCTTAATGACTTTAAATGATGAGTACGATAGTAGAAGTACTTTTGAGAATGCGGTATACTTCTGCAAAACATTTATTGGTGTCGATGGTCCAGCAATTAAATAAAATATAAGTTTAATAACAGGGAAAGAATAGATTGCTACTGCACGTAATTATTTATGAACAACACCACCTCTCGCGAGATATTCACTTCTAAACGCACACTACGTCTTCATTGTAGAAGCCACAGAAATCTCACAACTGCACAATTCGGCACTCCGAAGTACGAGGTGCATTCAAGTTCTAAGGCCTCCAATTTTTTTTCTCCGGACTGCAAAGAGATAGAAACATGCGCATTATTTTAAAATGAGGCCGCGTTCATTGTCAATACGTCCCAGAGATGGTAGCACCATATGGCAGATGGAATTTTACCCCCAGCGGCGAGAATGAGAACTGTTTCAAATACTTAAAATGGTGACGTTTTCCTTACTGGGAACAGCGTGCAATCATTCCTTTTCGGAATTTGCATGGTGTGAAACCAATTGAAATTCATCGACAGTTGAAGGAGTCATGTGGTGATGGAGTTACGGATGTGTCGAAAGTGCGTTCGTGGGTGTGACAGCTTAATGAAGGCAGAACATCGTGTGACAACAAACCGAAACAACCTCGGGCTCGCACAAGCCGGTCTGACGACATGATCGAGAAAGTGGAGAGAATTGTTTTGGGGGATCGCCGAATGACTGTTGAACAGATCGCCTCCAGAGTTGGCATTTCTGTGGGTTCTGTGCACACAATCCTGCATGACGACCTGAAAATGCGAAAAGTGTCATCAAGGTAGGTGCCACGAATGCTGACGGACGACCACACGGCTGCCCGTGTGGCATGTTGCCAAGCAATGTTGACGCGCAACGACAGCATGAATCGGACTTGCTTTTCGTCGGTTGTGACAAAGGATGAGACGTGGATGCCGTTTTTCAATCCAGAAACAAAGCGCCAGTCAGCTCAATGGAAGCACACAGATTCACCACCACCAAAAAAATTTCGGGTAACCGCCAGTGCTGAGAAAATGATGGTGTCCATGTTCTGGGACAGCGAGGGCGTCATCCATACCCATTGCGTTCCAAAGGGCACTACGGTAACAGGTGCATCCTACGAAAATGTTTTGAAGAACAAATTCCTTCGTGCACTGCAACAAAAACGTCCGGGAAGGGCTGCGCCTGTGCTGTTTCACCAAGACAACACACCCGAACATCGAGCTAACGTTACGCAACAGTTTCTTCGTGATAACAACTTTGAAGTGATTCCTCATGTTCCCTACTCACCTGACCTGGCTCCTAGTGACTTTTGGCTTTTTCCAACAACGAAAGACGCGCTCCGTGGCCGCACATTCACCAGCCGTGCTGCTATTGCCTCAGCGATTTTCCAGTGGTCAAAACAGACTCCTAAAGAAGCCTTCGCCGCTGCCACGGATTCATGGCGTCAGCGTTGTGAAAAATGTGTACGTCTGCAGGGCGATTACGTCGAGTAGTAACGCCAGTTTCATCGATTTCGGGTGAGTAGTTAATTAGAAAAAAAATCGGAGGCCTTAGAACTTGAATGCACCTCTTATTTCTATCTGCCGCGACCACGCGCAAACCGCTGCACACTCTCCAAGCCTCTCTCGCGACCGCGCGTCCGCTGCGCCGTCGCGTCGCGTCCAGCTCTTCCTGTGTCCAGTGCCGTACTCTCCAGGAGCCTCTCCGTGTCCTGGGAAACTGTCGCTCGCGCCGCACTTCCCGTGCCGCCCCAGAACTGCCCCGTGTCCTCTCCGGAAACGATGCTCCCCCCACTTCCATACAGTCTCTCAATTCACGAGCGCTGTGATTGGCTAGAGCTCTCCCGCCCTGTCTTCACGCCAACGCACACTCACAAATATATTGAAACACATTCGAACTACCGGATTTACATTTAAATAACTCGAAATTAAATAAATATTCCTACGCTGGACCATACACACGCTCTAACACACATTATTAGATACATAAACAAACTAAATAAACATATATGAAAGGAATAGCAAGCAAAAGTAGGCCAGTAGCATAATGTCTCTGTGCTTTGTAAAACACAGCAAATATTTAACCAATTTCTTCATGAATAGTGTATATCGGATATAAACAAAGACATAGACAAATAAATATATTTATATGCATGCTACTACCGTTTTTTCGTGTAACTGTGGAGTACGTATGGCCTGACACGATCAATAGTAATCAGCCAATTTGACCTCCAGTAACTCATGTACTATTCAAGTTACATGCCTGTAATTCATAGCAAAAAATGGTTCAAATGGCTCTGAGCACTAAGCGACTTAACTTCTGAGGTCATCAGTCGCCTAGAACTTAGAACTAATTAAACCTAACTAACCTAAGGACACCACACACATCCATGCCCGAGGCAGGATTCGAACCTGCGACCGTAGCGGTCGCTTGGCTTCAGACTGTAGCGCCTAGAACCGCACGGCCACTCCGGCCGGCGTAATTCATAGCAGTTTAGATTTACACTAACAGCTTTCTAAACACACATCGATCGACGAAATCGGATGAAGCGTTTAGATTTTGTAAATTCGTTACTGGGTTTTACTTGTATAATTTACAGTTAGATACTAAACTTTAAACTAATAAAGATATTGAAAATCTGATTACACCATCAGAATTGTCGCGAAATGGTAATGTTTTTTTTTGAGGTATCATGATTCCTCTGGCTGTTATTAATTTCTACATGAACTGTTTAATGTGTGCCATTATGGTTTCACAAAGTCCGCCATCTTTGGCACTCCTTGCATACAAATCTCGTTCATCGACACAAAGTACAGTCCTCAACACAGCGTCAACATGGAATTCCCAGCCACGCAGTCAGCCTGGACCACGTGCTGGGGCTGCCCCTCTTGCTCCGGCCAATGTTCGGCACCACGTGGTTGCTGACAAATCCCGGCTTGCCGAGCGGCCTGTGCGGCCACGCCAACTCCCAACTTAGAATATTATCAGAGTTTAATATATTTTTTTTATCTAAAAATTTTAAAACCTCTCTCACACCGGCCTTATTTAGCTTCACTGATCAGGATAGTAAAAACATGCGTATGTTAAGGGAATTTTCATTCACAAAGCAGGCTTATCACATTCACACAATTCAATACTGTTCTATCCTGATTAAATTGAGCTTAACTTAAATTCCATAAGGCAGTGAAGCAATTTCGAAGTCTCGGTGCGACGAAAATTGTCAGTCGATCTCCTGGAAACATTTGTAATAATTATTAACTTTCGGTGATCACATGGGGAAGACCGGAGATCTGTTGGTAAGAGCGTGTTAGCCTATTTATTTGAAGTAATAAACTGGATATCTTGAGCATACAAAACAGCAGATTCGTCCAGTGTAAATCAGACGTTCCCCACTGATCCCGTGCAACACAGCGTAGTAAGCAGACACTGTCAATAATAATCAGTTAAATAATACGAGAACACACTTACTTTAGTTTAGTTCATGTATTAAATTCCTTCTCATACAGAATCTCATCAAAATGGCGACTAGCTCAACAATACATAACATATACATCCTCCTTCTTTCACGACTAATCGGCAAGAAGTCCTTCATTCTTTTCATAAGAGAAAACATAGATAGCAGACAAGCTATTCCATGGAGTAAATGGACGCTCCAAGGAATAATAGGGCTTGAAACTACTTTGCATTGATAATCGGTAAGATAAGAAGAGATATTTCGAGATATGTACTGAGTTACATAATTTATCAAATTTCTGAAAATATCGCGGAGAGACCGCTGCAAGAGACATTACAAGAGCACCACAATATGCCTGTTACCTCAGAACTCCTTGACACTGTACTGCAGCAGAGAGACAAATGCTGTAGGAAACATTCACGTGGGTATCCATGGGTCCTGTGGAACTGGTGCAAGGCAGTTTGACAGGTAACGAGTATTGTACCCTGGTTGCAATACAAGCACACCCCTTCATGACAATCATTTTTCCCGAGGGCAGTGGCATTTTTCAGCAATATAATGCGCCATGTGACAAGACCAGGAGTGTGATGGAACACAGTTCCAATTAATGTGCTGGCCGCCAACTCACAATATCTGAACCCAATCGAACACGTCTGCGATGTGATTGAATGGGCGTCAGAGCTCATCACCCCCCTCCCTGGAACTCATGGGAATTAGGTGACTTTGGTGTTCATATGTGATGACACCTCCCTTCAGCGACCTAGCAAGGCCTCATTGCTTCCATGCCACGACGTGTCGCCGCTGTCACCCTTGCGAAAGGTGTACACACCGGCTATTGGGTAGGTGGTCATAATATTCTGGCTGATCAGCGTATCTAGCCTAACTGGAACCATAAATTCTCAACTGCTTGCGCGCAGTACTCTTCTACGTATAAAACAATGCATTTCATCTAATGCGTCATTGTTCTGGAGTGTTTCAATGACACATAATAATCGTTGTGGTACATCGATATCCACGCTTAGCCAAATCAACTTTCCTGTACCTGCTGGTACTTTGTCATGCAAAACCGTCTTAAATGCACATGTTCACAGTTCAGTTGATGACACTGTTCATAGTTCAGTTGCTGACACTTTAGCAATCGGGGTACCTTTCGTCATACTTGTAGAAACTGTGGTGTCACCGCAAGACACCACACTTGCTAGGTGGTAGCTTAAATCGGCCGCGGTCCATTAGTACATGTCGGACCCGCGTGTCGCCACTGTCAGGATCGCAGACCGAGCGCCACCACAAGGCAGGTCTCGAGAGACGTACTAGCACTCGCCCCAGTTGTACGACGACATTGCTAGCGACTACACGTACGAAGCCTTTCTCTCATTTGCCGAGAGACAGTTAGAATAGCCTTCAGCTAAGTTAATGGCTACGACCTAGCAAGGCGCCATTTGTACCATTGCATGTATCTCAAGATAGTCTCACTTGTATCATCAAGAATGCTGTATACCAAAGGACGATATAAAAGTTAAGTGTTCTAGTAGCTACGTTCTTTTCTTTATCACATTCATTACGAATCCTGTTCCAGACTTCGCGCCAGTCGGCGTGTGTGTACGTGTGCCCTCTCTGCTACCCGTCACTGTGGACTGGCTGCCTTGTCAGTCCACTACAGAAACATTTGCAGTTGTCGTTCCCATTGGATGTGAATTTTCGCTACGTTAAGCTGTACGCTGCCAGAGATCAATTTGGGCACGAAGTCAAGTCCGTGAATCATGACCTATCCCTGCCTACAGCTGTTAATTCGTAAAGATGCTCACGAAACACTGTAGTTCCTTTTTTAAAGTTTATCTGTCTAGTCTCCAATGACTCCCGTCGTTATTTCCTACTCCAAGTAGTCTCTGTCTTGGAGCGTTCAGCCTCCTCCTACCCATGATCTCCAGATTACTGACTGGCACATGTGCACCAGTGCCTACCAAAACTTCATGTTTCCTGCCAAGTACTAAGCTCATCAAGCTGCAATCCGTCTCTGCACACGTGGTTGCGGTATTATGGTTTATTGGGAATGTTTCTCGATGGAATTCTAATTTGCCTTTAGCGCCTGCTTCTGCTTGTTTCGTTTAACCTGTTTCTTATTTCTACATTCGTTTGCCCCGCGACCAAAGCGTTCACAGCTATAAGATGGTGGCTTGCGACATTACGCCTTCAAATGCCTTTTCTTCCCACACCAAAAACATTCTTTTTTGGAAGCAAAGATTCGTCGATCGTTGCATACTTTCGTATCAATGTCGTGGCAACGCGAACCGCTGCAGCTAAATGATACGGATTTTTCATATGGATTCCACGTGAAAATTCCGCAGGTGTGCCCTATAGAAAGACGTATAGAGCTCTATTTCCCGCTTCTGTGAGTATGACTATCTGCTTCTGGATTTTGTGTCAACTCATACGTCTGCGCATTCACTTTTCGAATTCTGTCAGAAAAGGCTTTATCAGTTTCACTGGCTTTCTTTACTAACCTACTCTCAACTTCTCCCTAAAAAAATCTAGCGCTCTTTGTTTACGTTATCTCTGCAGTAAACCCTCTGCTAATTGTTCGAATGGGCGAGCTTTCGTAAGCACCTCGTTATTCACAACATACGTTTAAAAAAATTCAAATTTGTGTGAACTTATGGTACTTAGTGCTAAGGTCATCAGTAGCTAAGCTTACACACTACTTAACCTAAATTATCCTTAGGACAAGCACACACACCCCTGCCAGAGGGAGGACTCGAACCTCCGCCGACACCAGCCGCACAGTCCATGACTGCAGCATACGTTTTAGTTGCAGCTATTAGATGTAAACTGGCCATATGCAGACTAGTCTCATGTCACCACTTACTCAGTTTGGTTGTGGCTAAAATATCATTTACGAATACAGTCAGTTGCTTGTTTTACCGGAGAAGGGTTTTATTAGGTTAACTGCTGAAGGATCTGCTGAGGAGGAGACTACACTCATACTGTCTTAACATCATCTGAACCCGACTGTGACTGTTTTACAGCATACAAAGATTCTAGTTGTTCACTTAACTCGTCATTATACAATTTGTGCTGAGCATTATCCTCTAACAACTTCGATACCTGCTCCATCAGAGCGTCTACTGTAACACCCATATTATCTGATCGTGTTACCGGCATCTTTTGTGCAAGTTATACTACTTTTATACGTGCAGGATTAATAGGAACGAAACATTTCCGGCCGGTCGGAGTGACCGAGCGGTTCCAGGGGCTACAGTCTGGAACCACGCGACCGCTACGGTCGCAGGTTCGAATCCTGATTCGGGCATGGATGTTCGTGATGTCCTTAGTTTAAGTAGTTCTAAGTTCTAGGGGACTGATAACATCAGCAAAAAATGGTTCAAATGGCTCTGAGCACTATGCGACTTAACATCTTAGGTCATCAGTCCCCTAGAACTTAGAACTAGTTAAACCTAACTAACCTAAGGACATCACACACATCCATGCCCGAGGCAGGATTCGAACCTGCGACCGTAGCAGTCGCGCGGTTCCGGACTGCGCGCCTAGAACCGCGAGACCACCGCGGCCGGCGATAACCTCAGCAGTTAAGTCCCATAGTGCTCAGAGCCATTTGAACCATTTCCTGTTTCTAAAGCAAACCCAACAGACATAATTTCACCCAAAACTTTTTCACTTATCTTTATGTCCGATCATTGTCCAACGACACACACTGTACAGTCTTCTGCTGCGTGATCATGACGCCTGCAAGTGGTGCAAGTTACTGGTACCTTTCTACTACATGATACACTATACCCAGTTTAATCACAGCTCTTATACCTCACAGGTAACAAATAAGTTCCCTTGGAATCGCTCCAAACTGTGATAGATCTAAAGGTTCTTCAGATATGACAAAAGGCATTCTCCACGGTGTGCGTCAATCTACGTTCAGTCGTGGCCTAACAAAACAAAAATAAAAAGGTCAGTAGAAAATGTTCTCACCACGTAGTGGTCGTAGCTGGGGCGTGGGTTCTTCTTTCGAGACGACAGAAGGCTGTTGCTGATGCAGTGACGTTCTCTCCTGGTTCGTCAGCCACTCCAGGACATCTACGTCGTATTGATGTCACCAAAGAACCACTTCTGGCATCATATTGTAGTAAGACCGAGCGAGACACTTCTAAGTTGGCAACGTGGTATTGTGGCATCTGTACTGCGTTTTTCGTCGCTAATGAAGCATGTTTAGGAAATAAATATTTACTCATTCAGTTTTACAAAAAATGGTTCAAATGGCTCTGAGCACTATGGGACTTAACATCTATGGTCATCAGTCCCCTAGAACTTAGAACTACTTAAACCTAACTAATCTAAGGACAGCACACAACACCCAGTCATCACGAGGCAGAGAAAATCCCTGACCCCGCCGGGAATCGAACCCGGGAACCCGGGCGTGGGAAGCGAGAACGCTACCGCACGACCACGAGATGCGGACTCAGTTTTACAGTTCTGTATCTTCCCGTCAGCCTCGGCTGACGTCTCGTGCCAGTAACACGGAGGAATTCCACTGAGTCCTGCTGTCGGTTCGGCTGTGCTGATAGCCAAGACCGCTACACAGCAGTTAGACCGAAGCCTTGTGAGGTGCCATCAGGCAGGCGTAGACGCGGCATGGGATTGAGCTCCTACACTGCGTTAGAGCGTCCTCTCTCCCACTCCAAAAGATGACTCGTGATGACCAATCTGGATGCACCACGCTGTCAGAAGTCGCGTAGTGGGCTGATCCTGGCCTCACGGGACACCAGGTACGTTCTGGCACTCCAAAGCAAAGTGCCTGCAAAGATGATCAGGGACAGAGGCACCGGATACCCCCCTCCCCACCCCCCAGCAGTGACGATGATGTCAGTGCGACAAGCACCGCGAAATGTTCTGGTGTTGGAAGGTCCACAGTCTCCCCATCAGCAGACAGGCAGTCAACGCGAAGTCCCTCGAATGGCAGATCGTGGTTACTTGGATGCTGTCATCTCGGAAACGGCATGCAGCGCCTTCACAAGGAGTACTGGAGCATCTAACGCGTGGATGTCACTACAACGTAATAATCATTGAGCCGAGTGATTCGGTTCACCGTCTATCCCAATAGCCAAATGATTTCAGAGCTGCAGGACTGTGATATTTATGGAAACGGGAGGGAGACAATGGCTTCAAGCTCTGTTCGTTATAACTGAATATGGCCTATTCTTCATTAGTGGTCAGCGGTCATCGTTCTACATCTACATATATACTCCACTAGTCACCAAGCGGTGTGTGGCGGAAGGCACAATTCGCGCCAAAGTCATATTCCCCCCCCCCCCCCCCTCTGTTCCACTCGCGGGGGAAAACGACGGTCTGAACGCCTCAGTACGAGCTCTTACTTCCCTTATCTTTGAATGATGATCATTACACGATTTGAAAGTTGGTGGTAATAATATGCAGGGTGTTACAAAAAGGTACGACCAAACTTTCAGGAAACATTCCTCACACACAAATAAAGAAAAGATGTTATGTGGACCTGTGTCCGGAAACGCTTAATTTCCACGTTAGAGCTCATTTTAGTTTCGTCAGTATGTACTGTACTTCCTCGATTCACCGCCAGTTGGCCCAATTGAAGGAAGGTAATGTTGACTTCGGTGCTTGTGTTGACATGCGACTCATTGCTCTACAGTACTAGCATCAAGCACATTAGTACGTAGCATCAACAGGTTAGTGTTCATCACGAACGTGGTTTTGCAGTCAGTGCAATGTTTACAAATGCGGAGTTGGCAGATGCCCATTTGATGTATGGATTAGCACGGGGCAGTAGCCGTTGCGCGGTACGTTTGTATCGAGACAGATTTCCAGAACGAAGGTGTCCCGACAGGAAGACGTTCGAAGCAATTGATCGGCGTCTTAGGGAGCACGGAACCTTCCAGCCTATGACTCGCGACTGGGGAAGACCAAGAACGACGAGGACACCTGCAATGGACGAGGCAATTCTTCATGCAGTTGACGATAACCCTCATGTCAGTGTCAGAGAAGTTGCTGCTGTACAAGGTAACGTTGATCGCGTCACTGTATGGAGAGTGCTACGAGAGAACCAGTTGTTTCCGTACCATGTACAGCGTGTGCAGGCACTATCAGCAGCTGATTGTCCTCCAAGGGTACACTTCTGCGAATGGTTCATACAACAATGTGTCAATCCTCATTTCAGTGCAAATGTTCTCTTTACGGATGAGGCTTTATTCCAACGTGATCAAATTGTAAATTTTCACAATCAAGATGTGTGGGCTGACGAGAATCCGCACGCAATTGTGCAATCACGTCATCAACACAGATTTTCTGTGAACGTTTTTGCAGGCATTGTTGGTGATGTCTTGATTGGGCCCCATGTCCTTCCACCTACGCTCAATGGAGCACGTTATCATGATTTCATACGGGATACTCTACCTGTGCTGCTAGAACATGTGCCTTTACAAGTACGACACAACATGTGGTTCATGCAGGATGGAGCTCCTGCACATTTCAGTCGAAGTGTTCGTATGCTTCTCAACAACAGATTCGGTGACCGATGGATTGGTAGAGGCGGACCAATTCCATGGCGTCCACGCTCTCCTGACCTCAACCCTCTTGACTTTCACTTATGGGGGCATTTGAAAGCTCTTGTCTACGCAACCCCGGTACCAAATGTAGAGACTCTTCGTGCTCGTATTGTGGACGGCTGTGATACAATACGCCATTCTCCAGGGCTGCATCAGCGCATCAGGGATTCCGTGCGATGGAGAGTGGATGCATGTATCCTCGCTAACGGAGGACATTTTGAACATTTCCTGTAACAAAGTGTTTGAAGTCACGCTGGTACGTTCTGTTGCTGTGTGTTTCCATTCCACGATTAATGTGATTTGAAGAAAGTAATAAAATGAGCTCTAACATGGAAAGTAAGCGTTTCCGGACACATGTCCACATAGCATATTTTCTTTCTTTGTGTGTGAGGAATGTTTCCTGAAAGTTTGGCTGTACCTTTTTGTAACACCCTGTATGCTCTACATCCTCGGAAGATAGTGAGCAACCCCTTCTGTTTAGCGCGTCGTCTATCTGCAAGTGTGTCCGACTTCAAACTGTCTATGAGATTTGTAATGCTCTCGCGATGGCTAAATGTACCAGTCACGAATCTTGCCGCTCTTCTTTGGACCTTCTCAATCTCTTGAATCAGACCCCACTGGTAAGGGTCCCATACAGACGAACAATACTCTAAGACTGGACGAACTAACGTATTGTAAGCTATTTCCTTTGTTGAAGGACTGCATCGCTTCAGGATTCTGCCTATAAACCTCAACCTAGGGTTCGCCTTAGCCGTTACTTGTGTAATATGATCATTCCAAACAAAATGTTCAAATGTGTGTGAAATCTTATGGGACTTAACTGCTAAGGTCATCAGTCCCTAAACTTACACACTACTTAACCTAAATTAGCCTAAGGACAAACACACACACACACACACCCATGTCCAAGGGAGGACTCGAACCACCGCCGGGACCAGCCGCACAGTCCATGACTGCAGCGCCTAAGACCGCTCGGCTAATCCCGCGCGGCTGATCATTCCATTTGAGATCATTTCGAATAGTCACACCCAGATACTTGGCTGATGTTACCGCTTCCAAAGACTGATAATTTATTTTGTACTCATACACAATGGGGATTTTCGCCTTGTTATACGCAGTGCGTTACACTTACTAATATTGAGAGCTAACTGCCAGTAATTACACCACGCACTTATTTTCTGCAAATCCTCGTTGATTTGTTCACAACTTTCGTGTGATACTACTTTCCTGTAGACTACAGCATTATCGACAAACAGTCTATGGCCGCTGTCAATACCATCAACCAGATCGTTTATGTAAATCGTAAAAAGCAGAGGACCTATTACGCTGCCCTGGGGAACACCTGAAGTTACTCTTGTTTCTGTTGAACTTACCCCGTTCGGGACGACATACTGCTCCCTGTCTGTTAGAAAACTTTTTATGGAAACCGCATATGTCATTGGATAGACAAGAAGAAAGCTTAACAGTTTGATGAAAACGCACAAGAAATCAAGCTCATACAAGTTTCATTGTAAGTCATGTAAAGAAGGTTCTGCTGTGTTAACCAATTTGTTACAGGATATTAACTGCATTGTCAACTCTCTTGTAATGATAGCAGCAAGGAGGAAGAGATAAGGTGACAGGGCCGAAATTATTTTACACATTTTACCAAAAAATAAATTACCACACGAAGATCGGATTTTAATATTAAAGCGCAAAATTTTAGTTTTCCTTCACAATTCAATTTCACATACCCTTACTTCATGTTAGAGTTCCTAATGGCACCATGCCACAAGAATAAAAGCTTAATAGTTTGACGGCAACGCTGAAGAAATCAAGCTCATACAAGTTTCATTGTAACTCATGTAAAGAAGGTTCCAAAACTGACATCAGTTTCAGAAAGCTTAGATTACAAACATACAAGTTAGAAAACTTAGCTGCGCTTTCGCAAATTTTGAAGTAATCAAATTCCAGACGAATGAACTTGCAATTGCTACATAGGTTATTAAAACTTGTAAAAGGCATTATCGCTAAATTCACTAAGGCGAACACATTTTGTAAAGAGCAACAATAATTACATAACTTCAGCTGGTGAACACTTCAAAATTTGAGTTTGAATACACAAATGCCAAACAATGTAAATCTCAGGCACACAGCCTTTTCAAAAAGTATTTACCTATGGGAGCTGATGCATCTCATTAGAAACAGAGGTAGTTGCAACAAAGCAGTAGCGAAAGCTTAGAATTAAATAGTAATTTTCTGTAAGTAACACCAAGTAGTAAACATTGACTCTAATTTGGGAAGACGCCGGTTCAAAATCGTTCTGCCACCCTGATTTAGGTTTTTCCGCGGTTTCCCTAAATCACTTCAGGCAAATGCTGGGATGGTTACTTCGACAGGGCACGGCTGACTCCCTTCCCAATCCTTCCCTAATCCGATGAGACCGATAACCTCGCTCTTTGGCCCTCTCCCCGAAATCATCCAACCAACCAATAAACATTGACTAGTTTACAACACGACAAATTAAAGCCCAGATTACTTAAGAGTCGGGCTCGAAATAATAACACATAGGTACAAACTTAACTGTCAAATGGCTGCTTCCCCTGTTTTTAACAAAACATCAGTCATCAAGGTGGCCTTTGCAATGCGTTAACATAGATTTCTTGCCACAAGCAAACAACGTGCCGGCCAGGGTGGCCGAGCGGTTCTAGGCGCTACAGTCTGGAACCGCGCGACCGCTACGGTCGCAGGTTCAAATCCTGCCTCGGGCATGGATGTGAGTGATGTCCGTAGGCTAGTTAGATGTAAGTAGTTCTAAGTTCTGGGGACTGATGACCTCAAAAGTTAAGTCCCATAGTGCTCAGAGCCATTTGAACCAACCAAACAACATAACTAAAACATAAGGGATGGCATTTATTCACTTGTTACGTGCAACAGCTATTGATTTGGATGGTAACAAAACACGACCAACTCGACTTCAGAGCACTATTCAAACGTTGACATGAGGTAGAGATAACTCGCCTTTGATATGTAATGAGGTCGAGGGAACAGTATAAATAATACAAAGATTCTCGCCGCTTTCTGGAGGGTAGAAGAAAATCATCGGCACATAACTTAGATCTACGAGGTGTGGCTAGAAAAAAACCGTACTAGTACTGGCGAAACAATAAAACGAATGCAGTAAGGCTGAAAGTCGCGTGGCCTGTCACGTGACTCTTGCTCCGCCTACTGCTCGAGTTTCATCTGCCTCCTGCACTCAGTCTGCCCGTGGCGTCTGTTTTAAGCAGTTGACGTTTTGTCTGTGCGTCGGAAAATGTTGAGTGTACAGAAACAACAGCGTGTTAACATCAAATTTTGTTTCAAACTAGGAAAATCTGCAAGTGGAACGTTTGTAATGTTACAACAAGTGTACGGCGATGATTGTTTATCGCGAACACAAGTGTTTGAGTGGTTTAAACGATTTAAAGACGGCCGCGAAGACCCCAGTGATGACACTCGCACTGGCAGACCATTGTCAGCAAAAACTGATGCAAACATTGAAAAAATCGGTAAACTTGTTCGACACTTTCCTTGTCAACTCCTGTTAACTCAGACACTGCTCTGATTGTTAAACGGCGATCTTGTCGAACAAGTTTACCGATTTTTTCAATGTTTGCATCAGTTTTTGCTGACAATGGTCTGCCAGTGCGAGTGTCATCACTGGTGTCTTCGCGGCCATCTTTAAATCGTTTAAACCACTCAAACACTTGTGTTCGCGATAAACAATCATCGCCGTACACTTGTTGTAACATTACAAACGTTTCACTTGCAGATTTTCCTAGTTTGAAACAAAATTTGATGTTAACACGCTGTTCTTTCTGTACACTCAACATTTTCCGACGCATAGACAAAACGTCAACTGCTTAAAACAGACGCCACGGGCAGACTGAGTGCAGGAGGCAGATGAAACTCGAGCAGTAGGCGGAGCGAGAGTCACGTGACAGGCCACGCGACTTTCAGCCTTATTGCATTCGTTTTATTGTTTCACCAGTACTAGTCCGGTTTTTTTCTAGCCACACCTCGTATAGAGCAGATAGAGGTAACACGGTGGCGACAGGATACCAGAGTGAGAATAACTGACAAGACTTACGCAACAGTCTGCGACAACGTCACCGATTCATTGCAAGCTCCGCAAGAGTCTGCTCCACAGAATTCTAAAATAGCACACAGTCTCCCGATCTGCTCTTTAGGAAGCTAATAGAGCCCTTCGAAATACACGTGCCTCTAGCAAAAGCGAGTCGGACCATGCTACTACACAAGCAACTGCCACCTTAGAAACCCTACAGCCGACTGCCCCAACGCCAGTAATCCGGATTAAGGTCAGTTTCCATCACACCGTGGCACGCGGAATTGGGAGTTCCCACCTGGAAACGGTGGACGCTAGTGCTAGCCAATGGCGGACCGCCACTGAAGTAGGGGCAGAGCCCACTGAAGCGCGCGATGCGTTTGATTAACTATAACCTGAAGTTATACGAAAGAAACACAAAGTTTTGTGTAGACATACCATTTTTTTAAAAATTTTCTTTCCGATATATTCCTTAACATAATTCATTATTCATGATTTCGTATTTCAGACTTGATGAATTACCGTTCATAAATGTTCCCTATCTCATTATACGGTCGAAACATTTAGAAAACCTACAGCCCCAGAAAAAAAAAAAAGTTGCTGTGACTCACAACAGGATTTAGTACTGCAATATGCAGTACATAAATGAAGTTTACTGTAATTGTTTTTTTTTTTCCTTTGGGGCGCAAAAAACAGCTGCGGTCATACGCGCCCAAGTCAAAACTAGAGAACACGAACACAGAGTGGAGTTAAACGACTATGCGTCAGCCCCAATGGACAGAATAGGAGACAGCTAAAAACAGACACGTGGAAAAAGAGCTAGAAAAACACCATACAGTAATAGAGGTCCAAACCTAAAAATTAAATCGCCTTCGCCATACTGCTGCGGCGGATAAAAAGGAAAACGCGGTCGACAGCCCGCGCGTCATCCGCTAAAACTGCTGACAAATCAGGCGGCAAACCCATGCTGGAACGTAAATGGTTGAGAACAGGTAATTTCAGCAGGAAGTGCAGGACAGTTAAAATCTGTGCGCAATGTGGACAAAGTGGTAGTGTAACGCCACTGAGCAAATGACGATGGCTAAAAAGGCAGTGTCCAATACGCAGCCGAGTTAAAATAATCTCCTCCTGGCGGGAGGGCCAGGAGAAAGGAGGTCGTCCAAGGTGCTGGGAGAGGTTTAATGAGCCGGAGCTTATTCCCGCCTAGGGAGGACCATTGGCGATGCCAAAGGGACGCCACCTCCTGACAGTCGGAAACGCAGAGATCACCGGAGGGAATGTAGGTACTCACGGGCTGAGGTAGGAGCACTGCAGCCTTGGCAGCAGCGTCAGCAGCCTCGTTTCCTGACGGACCGACATGACCAGGGACCCACAGAAACATGACACTGGCTCCACGAAGAGTGAGCAAGTGACAGTTTTCTTGGACCCGCTGCACTAAGGGATGGGCGGTGTACAGCGCACATAGGCATTGAAGGGCACTGACAAGGGAAGGCCGCCAATTGTGAAATTCAAAAAATGGTTCAAATGGCTCTGAGCACTATGGGACTCAACTGCTGAGGTTATTAGTCCCCTAGAACTTAGAACTAGTTAAACCTAACTAACCTAAGGACATCACAAACATCCATGCCCGAGGCAGGATTCGAACCTGCGACCGTAGCGGTCTTGCGGTTCCAGACTGCAGCGCCTTTAACCGCACGGCCACTTCGGCCGGCTGTGAAATTCAGATTCGATTCATGTTGTTCTTGTTGTGGTCTTCAGTCCTGAGACTGGTTTGATGCAGCTCTCCATGCTACTCTATCCTGTGCAAGCTTCTTCATCTCCCAGTACCTACTGCAACCTACATCCTTCTGCTTAGTGTATTGATCTCTTGGTCTCCCTCTACGATTTCTACCCTCCACGCTGCCACCCAATGCTAAATTTGTGACCCTTGATGCCTGAAAAGATGTCCTACCAACCGATCCCTTCTTCTAGTCAAGTTGTCCCACAAACTTCTCTTCTCCCCAATCCTATTCAATACCTCCTCATTAGTTACATGATATACCCACCTTATCGTCAGCATTCTTCTGTAGCACCACATTTCGAAAGCTTCTATTCTCTTCTTGTCCGAACTAGTAATCGTCCATGTTTCACTTCCATACATGGCTACACTCCATACAAATACTTTCAGAAATGACTTCCTGACACTTAAATCTATACTCGATGTTAACAAATTTCTCTTCTTCAGAAACGATTTCCTTGCCATTTCCAGTCTACATTTTATATCCTCTCTACTTCGACCATCATCAGTTATTTTACTCCCTAAATAGCAAAACTCCTTTACTACTTTAAGTGTCTCATTTCCTAATCTAGTCCCCTCAGCATCACCCGATTTAATTTGACTACATTCCATTATCCTCGTTTTGCTTTTGTTGATGTTCATCTTATATCCTCCTTTCAAGACACTGTCCATTCCGTTCAACTGCTCTTCCAAGTCCTTTGCTGTCTCTGACAGAATTACAATGTCATCGGCGAACGTGCAAGTTTTTATTTCTTCTCCATGAATTTTAATACCTACTCCGAATTTTTCTTTTGTTTCCTTTACTGCTTGCTCAATATACAGATTGAATAACATCGGGGAGAGGCTACAACCCTGTCTCACTCCTTTCCCAACCACTGCTTCCCTTTCATGCCCCTCGACTCTTATAACTGCCATCTGGTTTCTGTACAAATTGTAAATAGCCTTTCGCTCCCTGTATTTTACCCCAGCCACCCTCAGAATTTGAAAGAGAGTATTCCAGTTAACGTTGTCAAAAGCTTTCTCTAAGTCTACAAATGCTAGCAACGTAGGTTTGCCTTTTCTTAATCTTTCTTCCAAGATAAGTCGTAAGGTTAGTATTGCCTCACGTGTTCCAACATTTCTACGGAATCCAAACTGATCTTCCCCGAGGTCGGCTTCTACCAGTTTTTCCATTCGTCTGTAAAGAATTCGCGTTAGTATTTTGCAGCTGTGACTTATTAAACTGATAGTTCGGTAATGTTCACATCTGTCAACACCTGCTTTCTTTGGGATTGGAATTGTTATATTCTTCTTGAAGTCTGTGGGTATTTCGCCTGTCTCATACATCTTGCTCACCAGATGGTAGAGTTTTGTCATGACTGGCTCTCCCAAGGCCATCAGTAGTTCTAATGGAATGTTGTCTGCTCCCGGGGCCTTGTTTCGACTCAGGTCTTTCAGCGCTCTGTCAAACTCTTCACGCAGTATCTTATCTCCCATTTCATGTTCATCTACATCCTCTTCCATTTCCATAATATTGTCCTCAAGTACATCGCCCTTGTATAAACCCTCTATATACTCCTTCCACCTTTCTGCCTTCCCTTCTTTGCTTAGAACTGGGTTGCCATCTGAGCTCTTGATATTCATACAAGTGGTTCTCTTCTCTCCAAAGGTCTCTTTAATTTTCCTGTAGGCAGTATCTATCTTACCCCTAGTGAGACAAGCCTCTACATCCTAACCTTTTGTCCTCTAGCCATCCCTGCTTAGCCATTTTGCACTTCCTGTCGATCTCATTTTTGAGACGTTTGTATTCCTTTTTGCCTGCTTCATTTACTGCATTTTTATATTTTCTCCTTTCATCAATTAAATTCAATATTTCTTCTGATACCCAAGGATTTCTACTAGCCCTCGTCTTTTTACCTACTTGATCCTCTGCTGCCTTCACTACTTCATCCCTCAGAGCTACCCATTCTTCTTCTACTGTATTTCTTTCCCCCATTCCTGTCAATTGTTCCCTTATGATCTCCCTGAAACTCTCTACAACCTCTGGTTCTTTCAGTTTATCCAGGTCCCATCTCCTTAAATTCCCACCTTTTTGCAGTTTCTTCAGTTTCAATCTGCAGTTCATAACCAATAGATTGTGGTCAGAATCCACATCTGCCCCTGGAAATGTCTTACAATTTAAAACCTGGTTCCTAAATCTCTGTCTTACCATTATATAATCTATCTGATACCTTTTAGTATCTCCAGGATTCTTCCAGGTATACAATCTTCTTTTATGATTCTTGAACCAAGTGTTAGCTATGATTAAGTTATGCTCTGTGCAAAATTCTACAAGGCGGCTTCCTCTTTCATTTCTTCCCCCCAATCCATATTCACCTACTATGTTTCCTTCTCTCCCTTTTTCTACTGACGAATTCCAGTCACCCATGACTATTAAATTTTCGTCTCCCTTCACTACCTGAATAATTTCTTTTATCTCGTCATACATTTCATCAATTTCTTCATCATCTGCAGAGCTAGTTGGCATATAAACTTGTACTATTGTAGTACGCATGGGCTTTGTGTCTATCTTGGCCACAATAATGCGTTCACTATGCTGTTTGTAGTAGCTAACCCGCACTGCTATTTTTTATTCATTATTAAACCTACTCCTGCATTACCCCTATTTGATTTTGTATTTATAACCCTGTAATCACCTGACCAAAAGTCTTGTTCCTCCTGCCACCGAACTTCACTAATTCCCACTATATCTAACTTTAACCTATCCATTTCCCTTTTTAAATTTTCTAACCTACCTGCCCGATTAAGGGATCTGACATTCCACGCTCCGATCCGTAGAATGCCAGTTTTCTTTCTCCTGATAACTACGTCCTTTTGAGTAGTCCCCGCCCGGAGATCCGAATGGGGGACTATTTTACCTCCGGAATATTTTACCCAAGAGGACGCCATCATCATTTAATCATACAGTAAAGCTGCATGTCCTCGGGAAAAATGACGGCTGTAGTTTCCCCTTGCTTTCAGCCGTTCGCAGTACCAGCACAGCAAGGCCGTTTTGGTTAATGTTACAAGGCCAGATCAGTCAAGCATCCAGACTGTTGCCGCTGCAACTACTGAAAAGGCTGCTGCCCCTCTTCAGGAACCACACGTTTGTTTGGCATCTCAACAGATACCCCTCCGTTGTGGTTGTACCTACGGTACAGCCATCTGTATCGCTGAGGCACGCAAACCTCCCCACCAACAGCAAGGTCCATGGTTCATGGGGGAATCATACTGCGCATAATAAAAGCTCATGGCCAGAGGTGTAATGTGGCAAAGCAGCAAGATGCACTTCTCAGCCGTTGTCGAGAAAATCGACAGTTAAAAGAAACCGTTGCGGTGAAATACTCTCTACGATTAATAGTTTTCTACAGCGTCGTGGCGCAGCGGTAAGCGCTCGGGTTCGTAATCCGAAGGTCGCCGCAACGAAACTCGCGCCATGCAATTTCTTTGATTATTAGTTTTTTGTAATTCATATATATATATATATATATATATATATATATATATATATATATATATATATTGTGTTCGTGGGTCTCTATTATAATTCGAACGTTTGACATACGCTATACGTATTCCTTTCGGAATATCGTTTCTACGTCTTCCGTTAACAATACGTGGTTAACATTATATATATATATATATATATATATATATATATATATATATAAACTATTAATGAATTGCTTATGCATGTTGGTGAAGGCGGATCGCTCTCCAATTGTACCGCCTCCATTTTTCCATTTTTTTAACAGGGTGTACCAAAGCTCTCCCGTCCACACTGATTTTCGACGATGTTATAAGTTGCGCTAGGGACCGCATCTACCTTCTTTCGAAGTTAGCAGACAACTACGCTGTTATGCGGTAGCTCGTTTCGGCCCATTCAACATCTGTCCTTCAAGTGTAACGAGCGAGTAACGGAGTTTATATTTCATACCTGCCACAGCGAATTTGTGTTCGTGGGGTCTCTATTCTAATTCGAACGTTTGACATACGCTATACGTATTCCTTTCGGAATATCGTTTCTACGTCTTCCGTTAACAATACGTGGTTAACATTATGAAGATAATTAATAACATTTGTGAAATACAACTTTGTTTGCGGAAAAGATAATGATGTTCGAAGTCGCCAGTTTTTCCACGACAAACGACTTTCAACAACTTATTATATGCATAATTGTTGCAACTGATTGCCGGGAATTGTATATATATATATATATATATATATATATATATATATATATATATATATATATATTACAAAAAACAAATACTAAAAAAAAAAGTTGTATAGTGCGAGATTCGATCCGGCGACCTTCGGATTACAAACCCGAGAGCTTAACGCTGCGCCACGACGATGTGGAAAATTATTAATCGTAGAGAGTATTTCACCGCAACGGTTTCTTTTAACTGTAGATTTTCTCGACAACGGCTGAGAAGTGCATCTTGGTGCTTTGCCACATTACACCTCTGGCCATGAGCTTTTATTATGCGCAGTTTGAATCGAATCTGAATTTCACAATTGGCGGCTTCCCCTTGTGAGTGAGTCTGGGCAGAGGACACAATTGGAAAGGCTGTATCTCCGGATGTACTCCGTGACCTGATACAAGGAGAAGCGCTCGGCTGTAAATACTGGGGAGGGTGCCGGAAGCCGATATCGAAAGACACGGTTGTCAATCACGAAGGCACACCCGACCCCATGGTCAGTCCGACAGCCATCAGTGTATACAAAGGTATTATCGCGAAGGTCCATACGAAGGTTGTGAAACTGGAGGCGATAGACCGAGACTGGAGTAGTGTCCTTAGGAAGTGAAAGAGGACTAAGGTTAACATGGGGCGCTTCACGAAGCCAAGGTGGTGAAGGGTTCACACCAACTCGGAAAGTTGTAATGACAGTACATTACCTTATATACGGTAGGCATTTATTAATAACTGAAAATGTCTGACAGTTGATCCTCAGTATTTATTATATTAAGATCATATGTTTTAACCACACTGTGACTATTGGTTGTTGAAAAAATCAATCAAGTAGTATCACAATACTTAACTCCATTTCTAAACTGCTATTAACATTACCAAAGCCAAGATAGACATAAATCCAACAGCCACTCACCACAGTGGCACAAATTAACATGCCTAAAAACATCACAGATAATGAACAGATTGAAAGAATGTACTATACGATAAAATAAATTATACAGACAGCTAAGAGGGACAAAAATTTAAAATATGACGAGCGACTGGAATTCGGTAATAGGGATAGCAAGAGGAAATAGCAGAACTTGGGCTCATGGGGAGGAATGAAAGGGGAAGCTACCTAGTAGAGTTTTACACAGAGCATAATTTAATCATCGCCAACACTCTGCTTAAGAATCATTAAAGAAGGACGCACGTGAGGAATAGAGTTTTCGATACCAGATTTTAAACTGTAAAACATTTTCAAGAACAGATGCAGACATACGATAATTTATTTGTTATGAACTACAGTTTACAACTAAACAGGTAGCAAAAGGTAGCAGATTAAGGATGTAACCAGAATAAGTTAAGATCGAGAGTTTGTGGGTTATCTTAAAGGGATCATTACACAACGACTGAAAAGCAGAGGAAGAGGTACCTAGAATAGAGGAATAGTGAAGGTAGCGGAGGATGTAAACGGGAAAAAGGTACAGTAGAAATCCTTGAATAACTCATGATATAGTGAATTTAAATGACAAAAAATCGCAAATGAAGAATGTGTAGGAGGGAAATGCAGGGCTGTTTCAGCAGCCTTGAATTTTCTTCCTAACCATTTTTGCTTTGCGATTTTGTACCTGGAAAAGACAGATGCTAAAATTAAATAAAAAAAAACTCTTGAGGAAAGAGAAGCAACTGTACAAATATTAAGAAGTCAAATGGAAAGTCAGAAGTAAGGAAAGAAGAGAATGCTGAAAGGTGGATGAAATACGTAACATAAGCACAATGCTAGATCCCTGTGAAATGACTGAACACGTGCGGCAGTACTGATTCTACCACTTATCTTAACAGATAGACTAAGAACGGCAACCCTGTGTATGTAGCATTTATAGATTTAGAGAAAGCTTTTGACGTTCTAGACAGAAATACACTATTTGAATCTCTGGAGGAATCAGGGATAAAACATAGGGACACAAGATTATGTACAGCGTGTACAGAAACTATACTGCAGTTGTAAGACTTCAAGGACTTGAAAGAGAAGCAGTAATGGAGAACGCAGAAGTAGAGACGATATAAAATGCAGGCTGGAAATAGCAAGAGAAGCCTTTCTGAACAAGAAATATTTGTTGACATAAAATATAAATGTAAATGTTGGGAACTATTTTATGAAGGTATTGTGTGAAGTATAGCCTCGTACGTAAGTGAAACGTGGACGATAAACAGTTTTGACAAAGAACTCAATAGACGTTTTCGAAATGTGGTGCTAAAGAAGAATGCTGAAGATGAGGTATGTAGATCATATGAATAATAAAGAGGCACTGAATGACACTGAAGAAAAAGGGGAAGCTATGGCATGACTTGTATAAAGGAAGGGATTGGTTTACAGGACATATTCCGAACGATGAAGGATTAGTCAGTTTCGTAATGGAGGCAATATTGCAGATGGAGACCAAGGGTTAACAACAGTAAGCAGATTCGAATGGATGTGGTATGCAGTAGCTATGTACAGATGAAGAGGCGTAGTCTGAATAGAATAGTGTGGCGCACTGTTTTAACACAACATCACGATGAAGACCACAGCAAACAAATAGTGACTTCAAATATCATTTGACCATTCTCAGGCCTATTGAAGCATGTATTAACGTCATATGAAACTATTTTTCAATACTGTTTGTGTAGGGGAAGCAGGTAAATCAAAAAATAACTAAGGCATTTTCGCAACCAAATAACGAATCGACGACCATCGTATGATAACAGCTATACCGTCCCCAGTGAAATACTAAGAAAACACTTAAAAACAGTATTTATAAAGAAGAGACATTTAAAAATTGAATAATAAATGGACACTAGCCGCTCAGGCGAACATACATTTTTCTCATGTATCCGTATTATAATAATTTCTCTGTGTAAGTTTCGAGGGCAAAGAAATACAGGGTGTTACAAAAACGTACGGCCAAACTCTCAGGAAACATTCCTCACACACAAAGAAAGAAAATATGTTATGTGGACATGTGTCCGGAAACGCTTACTTCCCATGTTAGAGCTCATTCTATTACTTCTCTTCACATCACATTAATCATGGAATGGAAACACACAGCAACAGAACGTACCAGCGTGGCTTCAAACACTTTGTTACAGGAAATGTTCAAAATGTCCTCCGTTAGCGAGGATACATGCATCCACAGTCCGTCGCATGGAATCCCTGATGCGCTGATGCAGCGCTGGAGAATGGCGTATTGTATCACAGCCGTCCACAATACGAGCACGAAGAGTCTCTACATATGGTACCGGGGTTGCGTAGACAAGAGCTTTCAAATGCCCCCATAAATGAAAGTCAAGAGGGTTGAGGTCAGGGGAGCGTGGAGGCCATGGAATTGGTCCGCCTCTACCAATCCATCGGTCACCGAATCTGTTGTTGAGAAGCGTACGAACACTTCGACTGAAATATGCAGGAGCTCCATCGTGCATGAACCACATGTTGTGTCGTACTGGTAATGGCACATGTTCTAGCAGCACAGGTAGAGTATCACGTATGAAATCATGATAACGTGCTCCATTGAGCGTAGGTGGAAACGTTGGTGACGAAACTAAAATGAGCTCTAACATCCAAATTAAGCGTTTCCGGACACATGTCCACACAACATCTTTTCTTTATTTGTGTGTGAGAAATATTTCCTGAAAGTTTGGCCGTACCTTTTTGTAACACCCTGTATAACAAAATGATCTAAAGAGACGTCAAGATACACTCTTTTGTTAATTTTTTTAGTCATCTTCACTTCTTCTCTTGTCTTGGTTGCGTGTAGACGGACATCTTGCGAGTGCTGGCAAAACTAAGCATATTTCTACTAATTAAGCAGATAATATATTGATTTAATATTATTGTTCACTTTTAATTTGTAAGAGGTGATCCCGAATTCATGTCCGACTTCCTTGAATTAACCTGCATTCGACTAATTTACAGTGCAACAATCGCAGCCACCGACGCCATTACGTGGCGATATTAACTTACAAAAATTAGCAGAAGAGAAAAACTCGCCCGCTATTAACATAATATACGTTTTTCTCCACAGCCGCCCGACGTTGCGGAAAATACGTAGGTTTAAGATTCTTATTTTCAATACAACAGCCGAGAGCCAGAGCCAGGACTCCGACTACAATGCAATGGTTAACGGAGGTAAGAAGAAATGCTCTCGCGCGTGTGTGGGCCCCAATTATAATTAATAACTAAAGCTTTTTTGCTTTAAAGTGAACTGACTAGCCGAGGAAATTAATATGGAAAGTTCCATTGTTCAACTTATATGCTCATGTTTTAAGATGCAGTGAGTCTTACGTCATTAACGTAACAAATAATTTTCACTGAAGATTAGTATTGTTAAAGAAAAGAGAACTTCACAAAAGCATTTAATATATTGTAAATCAAAATTGAATGAAATATCATTTTGATTAAGGCCCACCACGTCAGTCGGCAACAATCACCACTACCAATCAATTTCTGTAGTAAATAATAAATTAAATTACGACGGCCGACGGACGCGAGACAGCTGAAGTGGTAACTGTGAAGCTAATTGTTCCAGCATAAAGTCAATCACCGGCACGCCAGTCGGGAACGTTAAGAGCAGAGAGCGCTGTGAAGAAGATATCAGCCAATTGCACGCGGACCGACCCGTCTCTAGGGCGACAACTGACGGCAGCGCCCTCGACACGAAAAGGGCATAAGCGCCGCCTGGCCGCGGCCCAGTTGAAGACTTCTACAGCAGCGAGATCAAGAACAGCATCAAGACTAGTCATTTCGCTTCTTCTGTGCAGCATCGTCTAGACTGAAGAGATTGCCCTGTGCTTGCGACACATCATCGTAAATTTCACAAAGTTAAGTATTGCCATTTATTTTCTGTAAATAAAATTCATTAATACGATTTGCTTGAATTGTTGTCCAGTGATCCTAAAAAGCCGGTTTCCTAGGCACCCCATAGCGACGAGTAGGCAGGATACAACACTAATTGTTTTGACTGGTCCTTCATAACTACTTGCAAGACTGGACTCGGTGAGAATGATCGTCTAGTATGATATATTGTTCTCCAGAGCTTATGGGTACTGAAGACAAATCACAGAACATTTAAGTAAAAAATAAGACGAGAACTGTTTTATAATCTTCAAAGAAAGCCTATCAAAACAAAGCTGTATCGTTCTAGATTCCACCGAAGAGACGTTAAAGTAAAAGGCGAAAAGTTTCCCGAACTAACAAAATACAAATAGTTCAATTGGCTCTGACCACTATGGGACTTAACTTCTGAGGTCATCAGTCCCCTAGAACTTAGAACTACTTAAACCTGAGTAACCTAAGGACGTCATGCCCATGCCCGAGGCAGGATTCGAACCTACGATCGTAGCGGTCGCGCGGTTCCAGACTGTAGCGCCTAGAACCGCTTGGCCACCCCGGCCGGCATCAAAATACATTACAGCAAAAATAGGTGTTTGTTCTTTACAAAACGAAATAATTAGTGCTTGTAGATACTTAGCAATTACATCTTATGAAATACCAGCGCCGACCGTTGTGGCCGAGCGGTTCTAGGCGCTTCTGTCTGGAAACGCGCGACCGCTACGGTCGTAGGTTCTATTCCTGCATCAGGCATGGATGTATATGATGTCCTTAGGTTAGTTAGGTTTAAGTAATGCTAAGTTAAGATGTTAAGTACCATAGTGCTCAGAGCCATTTGAACCATTTGAAATACCAGCAAATTAGTTTCGGTTTAAGCTCTCTACGTCTACATAGCGTATTGTAAATGCTAATGCATTCCACGCCATCGCACTTCTCATTTCAGATGCAATTAAATGCTGTCTAGAAAGGTACGTCGATGTGAAAAACTATAGTTGCTTCCACATCTCGACAAATTAAGAGGTTTAGATGGTTATCATGCGACAAAATACGTGACTTTTTCGAGCTATCATTTGCAAAAAAACATGTTTTGATAACCTAAAACGTTTACGAAATGTTGGGCTCTCACCAACAACATGCTTTACGACGAGGAGGGCTTAGTATTGGTCACATCGCGCGCGACCCGTCTGAGGTTCCCTCCCCCCTCCCCCTTGTAATTCAATATCTCGAGAACCGTGATAGCTATCATTCTGCCCTCAACTTTAAAAACAATTTTGATGTATTGGCTAAATTTCATGCACAGTAATGTATTCCCTAAAATGAACTGTACGTAATGTCCACGCAATGCGATTTTTTACAGCACGTAACCACTGTGAATAACGAAATGAAATTCAATCCTTTACCGAGCGAAGATATCAAACTGTAAAATGCGAAAGAATCAAATTTTTTTCACCACATAGTTTCCTTGAAATAAGATGATAAGAATTTCATAGCTTCCACCTTGACCGCGCCAGCGCTTTAGCTCAAGTGTGAACGCGGGTGGGTTGCGTACCTGATGTTACGATCAGCGCGTTTAGTGATTGGCGATATGGACCTACAGGGCGGGACGTGGCAGCGGTCACGGTTCCACACGAACAAACCGCGACACAGAGCCGGCTATGCCGCGCCGCTGAGGGGGCTCCCATGGCAACCACGACGTCGCTCTAATTGGAACTTGCTCTTACTCGCTGCACATCGCGGGGACGCACCACACAACCCACGGCGCAACTCTAGAAGCGAAAACCGTGTCAACGCGCAAGAGCCCCAATAGGCCCCCGCTCGCGGCTCAAAAAGTCCTCTGACGGCGAAAGTTCGACAGAACAATCGAATTATCCAAGAAGTTAGGGGGCACAAGCAAAACCAATGCAAAAGAAACTGATAAAATCAAGCAGGACGGCTCGTCTCTGATAGATAGTATTGCTTCCAAGGTATGGCTTGTTGCTCAACGTGACAAGACCTAACAAATATCGCTCTCTCACTCTCTCTCTCTCTCTCTCTCTTTGTCTCTCTCTCAGTAGGCGTTCTGCTGAATGTTTAACTCGTGCTTGACGATTGTGTCGATATAGCAAAGTGTACTCATTTTCGCTACTGACCTACAGTGCTAACTGTTTCTTTCTGCTGCGTAGCTATGTCACCATCTCTCCCAGGTGTTGCCTGTGGCTGTACTAGTGTGAACCTAAAACAAAAATTAATATCATCCCTTTTTCTACACTGCGGCGTCACAATATCTTCAGAGAAAGCCCGCCCGGTTAGCCGAGCGGTCTAACGCACAGCTTTCCTGAGCGGGAAGGAGCGCCTGGTCCCCGGCACGAATCCGCCCGGCGGACTTGTGTCGAGGTCCGGTGAACCGGCCAGTCTGTGGATGGTTTTTAGGCGGTTTTCCATCTGCCTCGGCGAATTCGGGCTGGTTCCCCTTATTTCGCCTCGGCTACACAATGTCGGCGATCGCTGCGCAAACAAGTTCTCCACGTATGCGTTCACCACCATTACTCTGCCACGCAAACATAGGGGTTACACTCGTCTGGTGTGAGAAGTTCCCTGGCTAGTCCACCGAGGGCCGAACCGCACAATAACCCTGGGTTCGGTGTGGGGCGGCGGAGGGGTGAAGTGGACTGCGGTAGTCGTCGTGGGGTTGCGGACCACTGCGGCTGCGGCAGGGACGGAGCCTCTTCGCCGCTTCTAGGCCCCCGGCTCACGTAACATAACACAACATCTTCACCGAAACTTTTAAATATAGTGTTTTAGGTTTTTTTATTTAGAATTATCACTGTTTTAATTAAAGTTTTATAATGTTAAATCACTTTAATTTATAACACTTACATTCAGTGTCGTCCTTCATTTTATTGCATCTCCCTGAGATCACTCTCGGTGGGTCCATGGAGTATGACTGGCGTAATTTAATGTGTTAGGTAATTTAATGATCATCAACGGTTTTATAATTACCATGTATGGAGTGTTCATAACAGTGTACTGTTTGTAAGTGAAGCATCCGAGAATTCATATTCAATTTTGAAGAAAAGTTAACACAGTTAATATTGTCATTGATCCATGTCCGAATACAGTTTCACTGGAAGCATCTCTATATCTACTAACATACCCCACAAGTCTCTGTATGGTGTATGGCGGTGGGTAATGTATACCGCTAATAGTTGTTTCCATTCGTATTTCAATTTCAAATGGAGCGAGAGAAAAACGGCTGTCCATATGCCGCCGTACTAGCCCTAAATTTGCCTTCGTGGACCTTAACGCGAAACGTCCGTTGCTGGGAGCAGAATCGTTCTGCTGTAGGCCGCAGATGCGTGTTCCCTAAACTTTCTCAATAGCGTTTCGCGAAAATAACATCGTATTCTCTCCAGGAATTCCAGTTTCAATCCACATATGAACTTCACACTCATGAGTTGCGTCGCTGTTTCATAAATGAGCTACGCTTTCCTAAAACTCAACCACTAAACTACCTTCTTTCCGCGGTAGTTCCATTTCATATCACTTTGCAACTACACACCTATTTAATCGAGGTGATTGTGTCAGGAAGGCATATGCATTGTCTTGGTGTGATGAGGTCTATATGCTGGTACCACAGACCACATGTTACTCCACACAACAAAACGCGATAGTATTAGGCTCATGGCTGCCGGTGGATGAACAATGACACTGAATGCCGATTCTGAGCGCTGCCGATCATTCATTGGATTTTACACCAAGTCTGCATGGTGTTGTGACATCCGAAGTTGTACCCTCAACGTGCTCTTAGTCAGACTGCTGGCGGTTTCGCGTCTGGTTTACATTACATAGCTATTATTTTGCCCCTGCCGCAACCGCAGTGGTCCACAACCCCACGACGAACTACGCCCGCCCCTCCGCCGCCCCACACCGAACCACTCTTTCAGGGTTATTGTGCGGTTCGGCCCCCGGTGGACCCCCCCCCCCCCCCCCCAGGGAACGGTCTCACACCAGACCAGTGTAACCCCAATGTTTCTGTGGTAGAGTAATGGTGGTGTACGCGTACGTCGAGAACTTGTTTGCGCAACAATCGCCGACATAGTGTAGCTGCGGCGGAATAAGGGGAACCGGCCCGCATTCGCCAAGGCAGATGGAAAACCGCCTAAAAACCATCCACAGATTGGCCGGTTCTCTGGACCTCGACTCAAGTCCGCCGGGCGGACTGGTGCCGGGGACCAGGCGCTCCTTCCCAATCCGGAAAGCCGTGCGTAAGACCGCACGGCTAACCGGGCGGGCTACTACTACATGTAATAAGCTTAACTCAGTTTTAAAATCCTCCATACTGATACTCCTCGTCCTCCACGCTTCTCTTCTCTCCTCTTCGAGTCTGCCTGGCCTGTATTTACAGGTAAGACACTGATCAGCTACCTTTCTTGACCCTGCTCTCGTCGATGGTGTAAAATACTTTTGTTGTAAACACACCAGGATCTATACCAACTCTCTTCAGCACTTCAATTCTGCCTTTATTTCCGTTACTGTAACATAACAGTACATCATAGACACCTATTTTGAGTACTTCAAGTCCACAGAATGTCCTTTTTGAGCATCTAATCCAAATTAAATTATTGAGGCATTCATTTGCATTTTGTGTCTTTCCGTGAAGACACTTCTTCAATAAATCAGGGTTTGCAGGAAACCTGAATGTGGGCTTCATTGCATTCATAACTGGTTCTGGTAATGAGTCTTTATGTGAATACGTCTCATTGCTGTTGTTGAACTTACACCAATTGTCTTTCGGACACAGATTGTGCATTGGTGTTTAGTCTGTGGATAGTTTGTTAAAAAAAAATTGCCCACTCAGCACGCCTCATTGCCTCTAAATTATTTGTGTTTTTCCAGACAGCCCTCCCATAAAAGAACTGGAGAGAATCAATTTCTTTCATAGTAAGCCTGCCTTTTCCTCCTAGTGGTTTCTCCATCCTCAACTACTTCACCTTCCTTCTCTTTCAGCAAGCGACAAAGCCTACCACCATGCCTCTTTTGGATGTGGTGAACACGTTCCAACTTTTCTATTGTTGTATTGTACGGATTTTTATCTGTTACGGCTTTGAAAGAAGAGGAGCTCCCACACCAAAGTATTAAGTATATCTTACACCATACTGGTTCTCAGATCTGGTGCTCATCCTCACAACTGCAGCAGCCTCCATTCCTCCACTTGAGCCACTATAATTTTTAGAGGATGTTACTGCATGCTTTTCTTGCCAGAGTTTCTCACTGTCTTCATTGTTGGCCATTTTCCTTGTTGCACACTGGTGGCAGTATTTGGACATAGTTTCTACATCTAAAAATATACCTGAGTCAATACCAATAACAGATGCAACTCCATACGGAGATGTGTGACCCCTTTTCATCCAGGTCCCATCTACAGACACACGCAGGTCAGTAACATTCGTAGGAGATTCACTGTCATGAGTATTTACTCGAGTATCTATTTCTTTTTGGTTTATTTCCACCAATACCTCCACTGCTTTCTTAATAGAAATTTTGGCAGTATTGCATAAAGAATCAGACATTTCTTTAATTATTTTTTCAAATTCTGCACAAGGTGGATGCATGTTCGGAAAACCACACAATAAATTACTTCCTTCCCCGCACTGTCCAAGGCATCTCAGAGCACATGCTAACCTAAAATTGCTTTCATAAGTACCAGTGTCAGTTTTTTTGGAGGAGGAAAACAAATTAATTTAAAATCACAAGCTAGTCCCACTCTTCTTTTTTTTTAACAACAAACATATTTGTATTTTCACAGCTAACAAAAAAATGGTTCAAATGGCTCTGAGCACTATGGGACTCAACATCTGAGGTCATCAGTCCCCTAGAACTTAGAACTACTTAAACCTAACTAACCTAAGGACATCACACACATCCATGCCCGAGGCAGGATTCGAACCTGCGACCTTAGCAGTCACACGGTTCCGGACTGAAGTGCCTAGAACCGCACGGCCACCGCGGCCGGCTTTACAGCTAACACTTGAACATGAAAACTCTATAGCCTGGAAGAGAAGCTCTAAATAAATAAGTCTGAATCCAGAGGAATCCATATCAACATCATTCGCGCACCTGTACAATTCTCCTGTCACAAGTTTCAATGCTGAAGCGGAGAGCTTATGTTCTTGATTTCGACCTGCTTCCACTTTTTTGTTGGTAAACCTATTTCCATGAAACCTCTCTTTCCTAAACACATGTTTTCCACCACCCATTATGCATAATTCTTGACTTTCACGTAAAGGTTTGCGAATTCAACCTTCCACCTACTAATATGTGCTAGTATTGGCAAAACGTAAATAAACCACATGCAAGAAGGTTTTCAGGCAAAGATATAGATGTCAGCCAAAGTTATCGAAAGAAAATAGCCTTCAAACTGACAAAAATTCCGCTGAAGCAGTTTCCCAAACGGCGGAAAAGGTGGGAGTGGCCGCCAGTGCAGAGTTAATCAGTTTAACAATTTAAAGGCATTTCTAAAGCTGCTAGCGCGATAAAATTCACACACAACATACACTCCTGGAAATGGAAAAAAGAACACATTGACACCGGTGTGTCAGACCCACCGTACTTGCTCCGGACACTGCGAGAGGGCTGTACAAGCAATGATCACACGCACGGCACAGCGGACACACCAGGAACCGCGGTGTTGGCCGTCGAATGGGGCTAGCTGCGCAGCATTTGTGCACCGCCGCCGTCAGTGTCAGCAAGTTTGCCGTGCCATACGGAGCTCCATCGCAGTCTTTAACACTGGTAGCATGCCGCGACAGCGTGGACGTGAACCGTATGTGCAGTTGACGGACTTTGAGCGAGGGCGTATAGTGGACATGCGGGAGGCCGGGTGGACGTACCGCCGAATTACTCAACACGTGGGGCGTGAGGTCTCCACAGTACATCGTTGTTGTCGCCAGTGGTCGGCGGAAGGTGCACGTGCCCGTCGACCTGGGACCGGACCGCAGCGACGCACGGATGCACGCCAAGACCGTAGGATCCTACGCAGTGCCGTAGGGGACCGCACCGCCACTTCCCAGCAAATTAGGGACACTGTTGCTCCTGGGGTATCGGCGAGGACCATTCGCAACCGTCTCCATGAAGCTGGGCTACGGTCCCGCACACCGTTAGGCCGTCTTCCGCTCACGCCCCAACATCGTGCAGCCCGCCTCCAGTGGTGTCGCGACAGGTGTGAATGGAGGGACGAATGGAGACGTGTCGTCTTCAGCGATGAGAGTCGCTTCTGCCTTGGTGCCAATGATGGTCGTATGTGTGTTTGGCGCCGTGCAGGTGAGCGCCACAATCAGGACTGCATACGACCGAGGCACACAGGGCCAACACCCGGCATCATGGTGTGGGGAGCGATCTCCTACACTGGCCGTACACCACTGGTGATCGCCGAGGGGACACTGAATAGTGCACGGTACATCCAAACCGTCATCGAACCCATCATTCTACCATTCCTAGACCGGCAAGGGAACTTGCTGTTCCAACAGGACAATGCACGTCCGCATGTATCCCGTGCCACCCAACGTGCTCTAGAAGGTGTAAGTCAACTACCCTGTCCAGCAAGATCTCCGGATCTGTCCCCCATTGAGCATGTTTGGGACTGTATGAAGCGTCGTCTCACGCGGTCTGCACGTCCAGCACGAACGCTGGTCCAACTGAGGCGCCAGGTGGAAATGGCATGGCAAGCCGTTCCACAGGACTACATCCAGCATCTCTACGATCGTCTCCATGGGAGAGTAGCAGCCTGCATTGCTGCGAAAGGTGGATATACACTGTACTAGTGCCGACATTGTGCATGCTCTGTTGCCTGTGTCTATGTGCCTGTGGTTCTGTCAGTGTGATCATGTGATGTATCTGACCCCAGGAATGTGTCAATAAAGTTTCCCCTTCCTGGGACAATGAATTCACGGTGTTCTTATTTCAATTTCCAGGAGTGTAGATTAAGTTGTATGTGATCAAGAAAATAACATTTTTGAGAAATCGATTTTTTCGATCAAAATCCATTACATCACCCCTTATAGAAAAAATAATTTACAGTTTAAATTACGTTAACTATATTATTTATTCTATTTTTACCTTTTTTAACATAAAGAAAAAAAGTCTTAAGTCTTGTGAGTAAGCATAGGATTGTCTTCAGTAGTCTGAATAGTGGAAACTGATACTCAGATATTCAGGATGGTTCAGAAAAAAGGAACAGATTTCAGTTGTTTATTACTAACTATGAAAGATAGACACACGTTGCACATGTCACTGGGTAGAGAAAGGTTCAAAGTTTTATGTTCGCATAGACACGATACCATATACTTAACATGAGTACCGTACGTTGCTCGGGAAACACCGAAACGGTAGTCGATTTCATTCCACAAACGAATGAGCAGGTCCCTGTTTATTAACTCGACAGCTTTCGCAATTGTATATCTGAGTATTTGAAGAGTAGCTGACATACGTGGGACAAAGACCACCCACAGGGAAAAAATTGCAAGGTGTAAGGTCTCATGATCGGGGAGGTAAAAACAATGAACAAGATCTTGTACACCTTTTACAGTCCAACGTTGTGAGATGGTGTTAAGATAACGCCGCACCTCAAGGGGAAAGCAAGGCGGGGCGCCGTCAAGCACAAAAATGAAATCATTGGAATCTTCGTGAAGTTGAAGAAACAACCAGTTTTGCAGCATGTC
This sequence comes from Schistocerca nitens, assembly GCF_023898315.1. Taxonomy (NCBI): domain Eukaryota; kingdom Metazoa; phylum Arthropoda; class Insecta; order Orthoptera; family Acrididae; genus Schistocerca; species Schistocerca nitens. The sequence continues at coordinate 31,867,016 of NC_064620.1, read as the reverse complement.
CAGGTATGACTTTCCTCTCACAGTTGCCTCAGCAAAAAAGAAAGGTCCCTGGATTTTGTGAACAGAAACGCTACAAATCACTTTCAGTTTCGGTGCGTCTCTTTCGTGTTCGACGACGATGCCAGGATTTTGTGACCCGCAGATTGTTTCATTATGGTGGTTTACTTTACCCGGTAGATGGAACGTCGATTCGTCAGAAAAGATGAGTCGTACGAAGAACTGAACCGAAAAATTCCTACCTTCTCTTATGGTCACCGGGATGTAATTGCTGCAGTAACTGCAGCTGGTAAAGACTTCATATGCAAGCGTCGTTTCAGAACACGCCACACCGTTGTTTGACGAAGTTGTCCGTGGTCTGCCAGTCTTGTGGACTTCTGAAGGATCCGTGTGAACGCATCTCGGATACGCACGACATTTTCATTAGAAGTGCATGGCCTACCAGTTTTCTTCCCCTTGCATATGCAACCAACTTCCAAGAATTCTATGTTCCAATCATAAATCTGCTTGTGCAGGTGCGACTTCTTGCTGAATCGACTGCGGAATGCACTTTGCATTTTAATAATGGATTGACTTCGCGGGGATACCAATACACGAAATGATTTCTCTTCTAGTGTAGTCACCATGTTGCTACGAACAAACAGCGCAGCTGTGTCAAAACTTTGAACCTTCCTCTCATCAGGTGTGTCAAAACTTTGAACCTTCCTCTAATCAGCAACATGTTTAAAGTTTTTCTACGAGGGCAGTTCAATAAGTAATGCAACACATTTTTTTTTCTCGGCCAATTTTGGTTGAAAAAACCTGAAATTTCTTGTGGAATATTTTCATACATTCCCGCTTCGTCTCGTATAGTTTCATTGACTTCCGACAGGTGGCAGCGCTGTACGGAGCTTTTAAAATGGCGTCTGTAACGGATGTGCGTTGCAAACAACAGGCAGTGATCGAGTTTCTTTTGGCGGAAAACCAGGGCATCTCAGATATTCATAGGCGCTTGCAGAATGTCTACGGTGATCTGGCAGTGGACAAAAGCACGGTGAGTCGTTGGGCAAAGCGTGTGTCATCATCGCCGCAAGGTCAAGCAAGACTGTCTGATCTCCCGCGTGCGGGCCGGCCGTGCACAGCTGTGACTCCTGCAATGGCGGAGCGTGCGTACACACTCGTTCGAGATGATCGACGGATCACCATCAAACAACTCAGTGCTCAACTTGACATCTCTGTTGGTAGTGCTGTCACAATTGTTCACCAGTTGGGGTATTCAAAGGTTTGTTCCCGCTGGGTCCCTCGTTGTCTAACCGAACACCATAAAGAGCAAAGGAGAACCATCTGTGCGGAATTGCTTGCTCGTCAGGTGGCTGAGGGTGACAATTTCTTGTCAAAGATTGTTACAGGCGATGAAACATGGGTTCATCACTTCGAACCTGAAACAAAACGGCAATCAATGGAGTGGCGCCACACCCACTCCCCTACCAAGAAAAAGTTTAAAGCCATACCCTCAGCCGGTAAAGTTATGGTTAAAGTCTTCTAGGACGCTGAAGGGGTTATTCTGTTCGATGTCCTTCCCCATGGTCAAACGATCAACTCTGAAGTGTATTGTGCTACTCTTCAGAAATTGAAGAAACGACTTCAGCGTGTTCGTAGGCACAAAAATCAGAACGAACTTCTCCTTCTTCATGACAACGCAAGTCTTCGCACCCGAGAGGAGCTCACAAAACTTCAGTGGACTGTTCTTCCTCATGCACCCTACAGCCCCGATCTCGCACCGTCGGATTTCCATATGTTTGGCCCAATGAAGGACGCAATCCGTGGGACGCACTACGCGGATGATGAAGAAGTTATTGATGCAGTACGACGTTGGCTCCGACATCGACCAGTGGAATGGTACCGTGCAGGCATACAGGCCCTCATTTCAAGGTGGCGTAAGGCCGTAGCATTGAATGGAGATTACGTTGAAAAATAGTGTTGTGTAGCTAAAAGATTGGGGAGTAACCTGGTGTATTTCAATGCTGAATAAAACAACCCCTGTTTCAGAAAAAAAAATGTGTTGCATTGCTTATTGAACTGCCCTCGTACCATTGATTGTTTGTCTGTAGCAACGAACTGAAAAGTGTTTTTTCTTTTTGAATCAACTGGTGTATATTGCGTATGGTATTTCTTTTCGCTTTTAACTATTACTCCTTAAGAAGCACGGCAGTGAAGTACTTGTATGAGGCTGATCCGTTTACACCGAAGGTGGTCCCTGAGTAATTCCCTCAGATCTGAATGAAGAGAGAGCCTCAGCGTATTGTCCAAAACGTTTGTGAGACTGTCCGGTTGGGATTTACATTTCCGCCGTAAAAAAAAAAAAAAAAAAAAAAAAAAAGAACCTGAGAGAGAACAGTGGCGTCGCTGGACACAAACAGGTAATTAGAGAGCGGCTGCTTAATTTCCGGCGTCGCCCAACAAACTGAGTGCGGCCAGGGCAAACAGAAAGCTGGCTCCACAGAGAATATGGACAACGTGAGCAGAAATCAAGTCAATAAAAGACCAACTGCTGCGTCGGGGAAATTTTGCAGACGCGAAGGTAATTCAGTGACAAAGTAGTTCGTCACTTACCCAAAGACGTAAAAACTGCTATCTTATATCACTCACATCAATTTGCAACTTAATCCTGAAAGATATTCTTAGTCAGAATATGGTAATTTCCAAGCATGATTGCCTATGGAAGTTGGAGGGGTCCAAACGATACATATAGAACGTACGATAGTAAATCGATTATGGAAGTCTCGTGGCGCGCGTTATGATCAATTATTTGTGATCGTAATTTTTATCACTTTTCGTTGTTTCTTCAGTTCGTGTACATTACATTCCCGCCGTAATTATTTGTGATTTGATTGGGAAACCCACACGGTTTTGTTGATAGCGAGTGTAATGTCTGCTGCTTATCACGTTTCTTCTGCGGATTGTCTGACATGGAAAACTCTAATTCCACGCATATCCAGTATAGACAAATTTTTGACTTTTTGCCGCAAATATGAACTTCTGGCGGACGAGGAAAGGAGGGACTGTATTGACTGTGGTGCTGCGAAGTCTGTAAAACTTCAGTGTGGACTGTGAGATTCCGTTGTAATTTTATTGCGGACTTTGCGGAAAGCGAACCAGCATCAGCAAAAATACGTGGTTCGAGTCCTCCAAATCATCGAGTCATACTATCGTAATTCTTGTGTCGTGCTTGATTCGACATTACACGTTGTAAGCCACAGCATCAGAAACTTAGTTATCGTCAAATACCGTGTGTGACTATTTCGGGTTTTGCCGAGAAGTGTGTTATGTGGTAGTGACAAATGACAGTGTGCCAATTGGTGGACGAATAAAATACACTGCTGGCCACCGTAAATGCAACACCCTGAAGGAAGCATCCGAATCAAGTGAAATTTACACCACGGGTTTGCAGCGATGAGATATGCAACTGATTAGAATTTCAGCGCAGACGCACATCACGCGCGCCTGTGGCGCCACCTCATAGCGCCATTTAAGGCTTGGCGATTTCGACGAGTGTACGTTCGGCACGTGTGTTTACCTTGTGGTTGTTTCACAAGACGATCAGTTATGCCTCATAGACAACAGCGAACATCGTTTGATCAAGTATCCGAGTTCGACAGAGGCAGGATAGTGGCTTACCGAGATTGTGGATTATCATACAGAGAAATGGCTAGTCGTGTTGGATAAAACCAAACAACTGTAATGCGGATATGTGACCGTTGGATGCAGGAGGGTACGACGGACCGACGTGGTCGATCGCATTCACGTCGGTGCACCACTGCACGTGCTGATAGGCAAATTGTGCGCATGGCAGTGACGGATCGCTCAGTGACATCCCGAACCATAGCACAGCACATTGCGTCTGTAACGCATCATCCAGTGTCTGCGCGTACCATTCGACGCCGTTTACAGCAGAGTGGTCTGTCCGCAAGACGTCCATTGCTTCGTCTACCATTGACGCAGAACCACAGACGTCTCCGTCGCCAATGGTGTGATGACAGACGGATGTGGACGGCAGAATGGAATGACGTTGTCTTTACTGACGTGGCACGCTTCTGTCTGCAGCACCACGATGGTCGGATTCGAGTGTGGAGACACCGTGGAGAGAGGATGCTGGACAGCTGCATTATGCACCGCCACACTGGTCTTGCACCGGGTATTATGGTATGGGGCGGTACTGGATATTACTCTCGCACGCCTCTAGTACGCATAGCCGGTACTTTAAATAGCCGGCGCTACATATCCGAGGTGCTGGAGCCAGTTGTCCTTCCTTACCTTCAGGGCTCGGCCACAGCCATATTTCAACAGGATAATGCGCGACCACACGTGGCACGCATTGTCCAAAGGTTCTTCGTCAATAACCAGATTGAATTGCTTCCCTGGCTGGCTCGCTCTCCGGATCTTTCGCCGATAGAAAACATGTGGTCCATGGTTGCTCAACGAGTGACCCAGATTACATCCCCAGCTGCCACACCAGATGATCTTTGGCAACGTGTGGAGGCTGCTTGGGCTGCTGTACCCCAGGAACACATCCAACGTCTCTTTGACTCAATGCCGAGACGTGTGGCAGTGGTGATCTCCAACAATGGCGGCTACTCCGGCTACTGATTCTGGCAGGAACGACATGTCACAGACGTCTGTAAACGTAATCATTTGATACTTGGTCAACATGTTATCTACAAAATAAATTTTGTTGTGCTACCTCTTGTCTTTCTTGGTGTTGCATTTACGGTGGCCAGCAGTGTAGTAGAAGTAGAGAAATCTCATATTGGTAGACGAAAGAACCAGAGAGGACGACCTTCTAAAAGTGAAGTAGATCATATTTGGGTTTTCGGTGGGACAGAAAGGGAGTCCCGCAAGTGTTTCGTTGTCCCGAGACTTTAGTGGGTCTCATAAAACATTTCATACTGACTGGAGCAAAAGTCTTCACAGACGAATTTCAGTCGTACCAGACTCTGAAAGCTAAAGGGTTCGACCACGAATTCGTGAACCACTCTGTGGAGTTCGTCTCTTCGGATGACGCCAGTGTCCATACCCAGAATATGGAACGGCTGTGAAAGTCTGTCAAGTCTACCGTAAAAAGAGAAGGGAGTCCAGGACAAAGGGACGAACTGTACGTCTTCCAGTACCTATACTTTCACAACTTGGGTTTGCAGGGGAAAGTCGACGCATGCGACACACTGCCGATATTCCTGCGCGATATTGGCAGAGTTTACCCTGGCTACGGGAAAAAAGGAATTGCCCCTGCACCTTATACATCACACGGACTGTCACAAGGCGAGTAAGGTACGAGGTGCATTCAAGTTCTAAGGCCACCGATTTTTTTTCTAATTAACTACTCACCGGAAATCGATGAAACTGGCGTTACTTCTCGACGTAATCGCCCTGCAGACGTACAAATTTTTCACAACGCTGACGCCATGGTTCCATGGCGGCGGCGAAGGCTTCTTTAGGAGTCTGTTTTGACCACTGGAAAATCGCTGAGGCAATAGCAGCACGGCTGGTGAATGTGCGGCCACGGAGAGTGTCTTTCATTGTTGGAAAAAGCCAAAAGTCACTAGGAGCCAGGTCAGGTGAGTAGGGAGCATGAGGAATCACTTCAAAGTTGGTATCACGAAGAAACTGTTGCGTAACGTTAGCTCGATGTGCGGGTGCGTTGTCTTGGTGAAACAGCACACGCCCAGCCCTTCCCGGACGTTTTTGTTGCATTGCAGGAAGGAATTTGTTCTTCAAAACATTTTCGTAGGATGCACCTGTTACTGTAGTGCCCTTTGGAATGCAATGGGTAAGGATTACGCCCTCGCTGTCCCAGAACATGGACACCATCATTTTTTCAGCACTGGCGGTTACCCGAAATATTTTTCGTGGCATTGAATCTGTGTGTTTCCATTGAGCTGACTGGCGCTTTGTTTATGGATTGAAAAAGGCATCCACATCTCATCCATTGTCACAACCGACGAAAAGAAAGTCCCATTCATACTGTCGTTGCGCGTCAACATTGCTCGGCAACATGCCACACGGGCAGCCGTGTGGTCGTCCGTCAGCATTCATGGCACCCACCTGGATGACACTTTTCGCATTTTCAGGTCGTCATGCAGGATTGTGTGCACAGAACCCACAGAAATGCCAACTCTGAAAACAATTCTCTCCACTTTCTCGATCGTGTCGTCAGACCGGCTTGTGCAAGCCCGAGGTTCTTTCGGTTTGTTGTCACACGATGTTCTGCCTTCATTAAACTGTCGCACCCACGAACGCACTATCGACACATCCATAACTCCATCACCACATGTCTCCTTCAACTGTCGATGAATTTCAATTGGTTTCACACCACACAAATTCAGAAAACGAATGATTGCACGCTGTCCAAGTAAGGAAAATGTCGCCATTTTAAGTATTTAAAACAGTTCTCATTCTCGCCGCTGGCGGTAAAATTCCATCTGCCGTACGGTGCTGCCATCTCTGGGACATATTGATAATGAATGCGGCCTCATTTTAAAACAATGCGCATGTTTCTATCTCTTTGCAGTCCGGAGGAAAAAAATCGGAGGCCTTAGAACTTGAATGCACCTTGTAAGTCGTCTCCTTTGAATTTATAAGTGCTTCGCTAACGCTTTTCTTTTATCGTTGCTGTAGCGACAACTTGAAACATACTCATAACGCGCTCCACGAGACCCCCATAATCCATTTACTATCGTACGTTCGATGTGTATCGTTTCGACCCCTCCAACTTCGATAGGCAATCATTCTTGCAAATTACCCCGAATATTATGACCTACCTGGAATAAAATAGACGTCGCCTTTCAAATCAAGTTCTATATGATTACAATGTAGTTCACAGTTAAGTGTTTGGAAAAGGTTTCATAAACAGTTTTTGATGTTGCAACAGTCATACAAAAATGTTTAAATGAACACACCGCCATTTCACTGTATTGTTTATTTAATTACGACCCAGGTTTCAGCCTTTTATGCCATTTTCAAGTGACTGAGTTTGTCATTAAAATATATTGCAGGAGATCAAGCTCAAAATATGCCATAAATAAAGAAAAATGTCCGCTCCCTACGAAATGACAGCTGTAAAATCATCGTCTTGTAAAAATATCAGTAAATAATAGTGGTAGCACGTCATATCTTGTTTTATTAAATATGACGTAAAAATATCAGTAAATAATAGTGGGAACATGTCATATACTGTTTTTATTGCCTGCATGCGTGGCCGTGCGGTTCTAGGCGCTTCAGTCTGGAACCGCGCGACCGCTACGGTCGCAGGTTCGAATCCTGCCTCGGGCATGGATGTGTGTGATGTCCTTAGGTTTAAGTATTACTAAGTTCTAGGGGACTGATGACCTCAGATGTTAAGTCCCATAGTGCTCAGAGCCATTTGAACAATTTTTTTGTTTTTATTAAACATGATGTGCTCCCACCTATATTTATTGATATTTTTACAAGATAATTATTTTACATCTGGCGTTTCGGGGGAAGTTGATATTTTTCTTAATTTATGGCCAATTTTGAGCTTGATGCCATTCATCATATGTTAATAACAAACTGAGTCACTTGAAAATCGCATAAAAATAAACAATACAGTCAAATGCCGGTCTGTTATTTAAAACAAAAGGTTTATTAGATGTACTTCCAGCTTTTTTCTACCGTTCCATTGTCCAACAGCACGTGGGAAAAATTAACGCCCTAACCTTTTCTCGAGAGCTCTGATTTCTCTCATTTTGTGATATTTCTCCATGTGTAGGCGAGAGTTATCTTTTGGTGTTTGGAGGATAAAGTTGGTGGGATTAATTCTGTGAAATCTCGCCGCAAAGAGAAACGCGTTTGTTTTAATAATTCAGGTACGGCTCATGGTGTTTGGAAGACGTCCTTTAACAAATGGTCAGCCCAATTTGTTTCTCGTATCCATGACATTCTCTCCCCCGTTCCGCGATAATACAAAACAAGCCTTAATATTGTTTTCAAATTTACCACTTCTCTCTGTCAATTTGATCTAGTTAGATTCCCATACTCAGACCAATATTCCAGAAGAGGACAGACCAGTGTAGCGCCGTCTCCAATGTAGCGCCGTCTCCAGTCCGCCTTCCCAGGAACGTTTTCTGTGTGATGGTTCCAATATGAGCTGCCCTAAATTACAATCTCTAGGTATTTAGATGAATCGACAGCCTTTGAATGTGTGTGATTCTGCGTGCAATAGAAATTTAACGGAATTTTTTTTAGTACTTACGTGGAGCACCTCACACATTTTTCTGTTCACCGTCAATTGGCACTTATTGCAACATGCAGATGTATTGCGTAAATCATTTTGTAAATGGTTTTGTTCTTCTGACGACTTTGCTAGACGATAAATAAAGACGACGTCTAGGAAAGCTCTGAGACAGGGCGCTCAGGTTGTCCCCTAAGCATGAGCACTAGTTCCGGAAACATCGCTCATAGACACCTTCAACTCGCGCTCTTAACACGCCTCTGTGCCATGCACAGAGAAAACGAAGTTGATTAGCTGTATCAGGATTTTTTAAATTTTGTAACAAAACGACGCCTGACAAATACGATACGTTGCTAATGGACATACAAACACGTTTGCAACTAGTCTGAAAATTTCCTGACTGCCATGACACAACATTTGATGCTGGGTAGGAAAGTTGTGTGCTGTTAGCTGGTTGCCGCGGTGGAGTGTAATAGGGACTTGAAAGTCAATGTTTCACATTAACCATTTAGCCGATAGTCTTAGTTGCAAACACATGCTTTTCACGAGGCTACTCAGTTACCTATGAGGATATTTTATCACGTAAGTATTCGGAGTAATATCCTACTAGCCATCAACGAAGTATTAGCGTAGTGAAAATAGTGACAACTAGCTTTTATTGCTGAGAAATGAAAGGTTCTAAGCTCACGGGAAGTACACACATCCAAAAAAGTTTTGAATCACCTCGGTTCCGAGAGTTCCGGAACCTGTGCAGAAAATTGGAATAGAGATCAACATAAACAATATTTCCGCCCTTTTTATTGCTCATGAAAACCACACATAGCGCCGGCCGCGGTGGTCTCGCGGTTCTAGGCGCGCAGTCCGGAACCGTGCGACTGCTACGGTCGCAAGTTCGAATCCTGCCTCGGACATGGATGTTTGTGATGTCCTTAGGTTAGTTAGGTTTAAGTAGTTCTAAGTTCTAGGGAATGACCACAGCAGTTGAGTCCCATAGTGCTCAGAGCCATTTGAACCATTTGAACCACACACAGCATGTTGTACCACCACACAGCGAGACCTTCAGAGGTGGTGGTCCAGATTTCTGTACACACCGGCACCTCTAATGCCCAGTAGCACGCCTGCATTCGTCGTGGCATACTGTCCACTAGTTCATTTTTTTTTAACTATGGGACTCAACTACTGAGGTTATAAGTCCCCTAGAACTTAGAACTACTTAAACCTAACTAACCTAAGGACAACACACACATCCATGCCCGAGGCAGGATTCGAACCTGCGACCGTAGCGGTCGCGCGGCTCCAGACTGTAGCGCCAGAACCGCTCGGCCACCAGCGGCCGGCCACTTGTTCATAAAGGCACTGTTGGTCCATATTGTCCCACTCCTCAACGGCGACTTGGCGTGGATTCCTCAGAGTGGTTGGTGGGTCACATCGTCCATAAACATCCCTTTTCAATCTATCCCAGGCATGCTCCATAGGGTTCGTGTCTAGAGAACATGCTGATCATTCTAGTCGAGCGATGTCGTCATCCTGAAGGAAGTCATTCACAAGATGTGCACGATGGTGGCGCGAATTGTCGTCCACGAAGACGAATTCCTCGCCAATATGCTGCCGATATGGTTGCACTACCGGTCGGAGGATGCCATTCACATATCGTACAGCCGTTACGGCATCTTCCATGACCACCAGCGGCGTACTGCAGCTCCACATAATGCCACCCCTAAACAGCGGGGAACCTCCACCTTGCTGCACTTGCTGGACAGTGTGTCTAAGGCGTTCAGCCTGATCGGGTTGCCTCCAAACACGTCTCCGGTGATTGTCTGGTTGAAGGCATACCCGACAGTCATCGGTGAAGAGAACGTGATGACCAATCCTGAGAGGTCCATTCGGCATGTTGTTGGGCCCATCTGTACCGCGCTGCATGGTGTCGTGGTTGCAAAGATGGACGTCGCCATTGACGTCGGGATTGAAGTTGCGCATCATGCAGCGTATTGCGCACAGTTTGAGTCTTAACACGACGTCCCGTGGCTGCACGAAAAGCATTATTCATCATGGTGGCGTTGCTGTCAGGGTTCCTCCGAGTCATAATCCGTAGGTAGCTGTCATCCGCTGCAGCAGTAGCTCTTGGAAGCGCCTGAGCGAGGCATGTCATCGACAGTTCCTGTCTCTCTTTATCTGTTCCATGTCCGAACAACATCGCTTTAGTTCACTCCGAGACGCATGGACATTTTCCCTTGTTGAGAACCCTTCCTGGCACAAAGTAACAATTCGGACGTTACCGAACTGCGGTATTGACCGCCTAGGCATGGCTGGACTACAGGCATCACGAGCCATGTACTTCTGTCCTGATGGAATGACTGGAACTGATCGGCTGTCCGACGCCCTCCGTCTAATAGACGCTGCTCATGCATGGTTGTTTACATCTTTGGGCGGTTTTAGTGACGTCTCTGAACAGTCAAAGGTCTGTGCTACAATATCCACAGTCAACGTCTATCATCAGGAGTTCTGGGAACCGGAGTGCTGCAAAACCTTTTTGTTGTGTGAACTTTTTCTTTTCTCTTTGCTTTTCCTTTTCTTTTCAAATCAAAGAGAACTGCAATAGTGCATGTTTGCTGTTACTTTCTATGTATGCTTTTATAAATGCCATCACAGGAATTACTATTTTTCATGTTTGGGCTGATTTTCCCAGGTATGATATACTTTTACCGTAATGTGCTGTATCCCTACAAGACGTTTTTGTACCATTTAGATCATGTTAGGCAAATTTGTTGTACTGTTTATATGTCTTTCTGCACAATAGACAGCAAAATGATATCAATGATTTAATAACATCGTAATCGATAACGACATAAAAGCCGAAATTGTACACAACAGCCGGCCGGAGTGGCCGAGCGGTTCTAAGCGCTACAGTCTACCTTGGGCATGGATGTGTGTGATGTCCTTAGGTTTAAGTAGTTTTAAGTTCTAGGGGACTGATGACCTCAGATGTTAAGTCCCATAGTGCTCAGAGCCATTTGAACCATTTTTTTGTACACAACAAATGTACAGTCAAATGGTGGTGTATCCTTAAGAAAATACTGTATGACCGTCTTTTAGCATCATCGACATCTTTTTATTATTTTTCATTTACTGCTGTTGTGTCTTTACGTAATTTCGCTTAAAAATTTAAAACTCTGAAATGTATGTAAAATTCTGCGAGAGAGACGAGCTTTGAAACGTATCGAGAGGTTGCTATGTGAAACAGTAACAAAGAAGTGCAGAGAAAAGACAGAAACTGATTATTGTTTTTGCCGGCCGCGGTGGCCGTGCGGTTCTGGCGCTGCAGTCCGGAACCGCGGGCCTGCTACGGTCGCAGGTTCGAATCCTGCCTCGGGCATGGGTGTGTGTGATGTCCTTAGGTTACTTAGGTTTAAGTAGTTCTAAGTTCTAGGGGACTTATGACCTAAGATGTTGTCCCATAGTGCTCAGAGCCATTTGAACCATTTTTGATTATTGTTTTTGATCGGGGAAGAAATTGAGTGTTTGCAACTGCAGCTTCAGACTGTGTTTTCGGTGTATAATGCGGTCTGTTTTCGACTCATATCGCGAGCTGAGAAATGAAAATATAAATACAGTAACGTGTTTCTTGTGTAGTATCACCTCACAAAGTAAACGAGAAAGTTATGATGTGTGGGCAGTGCCCCAACGTTTTTGCTGCTTGCAACTGTTTTTGGAGTGTCGCGCGTGCTATAAATTTGGTGGGCATATAGATCAATGTGATTCTCTTTGCAGACTATCGTATGGGAAAATGATAATGCGAAAACTGCAAAGTCGGAACAGTGAATAGAGACATTCACCAAATGGACTGGTTTCTGTGCATAGCGCGGACGTGAAGTTAACGGACAAAATTCTTCTTGTCATGGGCTAATAATTCACAAAATAATACTCTGAAAGCTACGATGTTTGGGCAGCGGAGTACCGTGTTTACCAACTGAAATGCTGTCTATCCGTAGCACTGACTTTGAAATATAAATGTGAAAATGATTGTCGCCTTCTTACCTAAGTTGGAAATGCGAAATCTACAACGTTCTAACAGTGGTGTGAAATGTATAATAATCGCTGTGAAGTAGGCAAACAACACGTTTCTTTTAGGTGAAGTAAGTTGGGCCTACATCACTGACCACAGGCACACCAATCAACAGAGAGACTGCAAATGCCGCACTTGCTACTGCACCCAAATAGAAGTGGCCATTTTCAAGAGAACAATTCCATATGGTTTACACTAATATGGTTTGTGGAATGCCAACGTGGTATGGTGACACTCCATTTCCGGCAGCTAAGTATTTCTTCATCGAATTCATTGCATTCGAAACGTATCGGGTTTCCTCGACTTTCAATATGTTTCTTGGGTCACATTCTTCTTCAATTTAAATATTAATTATTTTAGTAGGTAATAATTTTTTTATATACGAACTTGCTCATTTCTAGTAGAAGTAGTATTTTAGGGAAGTTACTGTATCGTTACAGGACGAAAGAAGATAGCTAGCTGCCACGTGTTGTAGCGTCACTTTACTTATATTTTGCTATCTGCCAGAAGCTACGTTCTATTTAGTCATCATATCGTGTAATTGTAGTTGGAAATCCCACAAATTACGTAGTCAGAGGAGCAAATGAATTGTGGGACGCCGTTGCCGTCTGCAGTAACGTCACAACATTTACTAGCATTGCAGTTATTGATATAAAAACTGGAAGTACCGGCATATGTTACCCAGACATGTCAGTGAAAGAACAGCCGCTCTCAGAATAATGAAGTCCAGAGTGCATCGTCGAAAGGCTGTATCCAAGGCTACAGTGATTGCTGGCGGACACGAGCTCTATTGCTGTCGTTCTCGATTAAACAGCGCCCGGCGGATCTTGATTGAGTGCGTACAAGCCAGCAGCGCAGACGGCTCGGTTTGCGATGTGTGTGTGGGGGGGGGGGGGGGAGGGGGGAGGGGCGGGAATCCATTGCAGACGGGACGGCACAACAGGGGAGGTGTAGCCCTAGAGCGTAAGCCTCCAAAAAAATGCCTATCTAGCAGAACTTTTCAACTACAGTTAGCATCTATGCAGACGATCTACACTCCTGGAAATGGAAAAAAGAACACATTGACACCGGTGTGTCAGACCCACCATACTTGCTCCGGACACTGCGAGAGGGCTGTACAAGCAATGATCACACGCACGGCACAGCGGACACACCAGGAACCGCGGTGTTGGCCGTCGAATGGCGCTAGCTGCGCAGCATTTGTGCAACGCCGCCGTCAGTGTCAGCCAGTTTGCCGTGGCATACGGAGCTCCATCGCAGTCTTTAACACTGGTAGCATGCCGCGACAGCGTGAACGTGAACCGTATGTGCAGTTGACGGACTTTGAGCGAGGGCGTATAGTGGGCATGCGGGAGGCCGGGTGGACGTACCGCCGAATTGCTCAACACGTGGGGCGTGAGGTCTCCACAGTACATCGATGTTGTCGCCAGTGGTCGGCGGAAGGTGCACGTGCCCGTCGACCTGGGACCGGACCGCAGCGACGCACGGATGCACGCCAAGACCGTAGGATCCTACGCAGTGCCGTAGGGGACCGCACCGCCACTTCCCAGCAAATTAGGGACACTGTTGCTCCTGGGGTATCGGCGAGGACCATTCGCAACCGTCTCCATGAAGCTGGGCTACGGTCCCGCACACCGTTAGGCCGTCTTCCGCTCACGCCCCAACATCGTGCAGCCCGCCTCCAGTGGTGTCGCGACAGGCGTGAATGGAGGGACGAATGGAGACGTGTCGTCTTCAGCGATGAGAGTCGCTTCTGCCTTGGTGCCAATGATGGTCGTATGCGTGTTTGGCGCCGTGCAGGTGAGCGCCACAATCAGGACTGCATACGACCGAGGCACACAGGGCCAACACCCGGCATCATGGTGTGGGGAGCGATCTCCTACACTGGCCGTACACCACTGGTGATCGTCGAGGGGACACTGAATAGTGCACGGTACATCCAAACCGTCATCGAACCCATCGTTCTACCATTCCTAGACCGGCAAGGGAACTTGCTGTTCCAACAGGACAATGCACGTCCGCATGTATCCCGTGCCACCCAACGTGCTCTAGAAGGTGTAAGTCAACTACCCTGGCCAGCAAGATCTCCGGATCTGTCCCCCATTGAGCATGTTTGGGACTGGATGAAGCGTCGTCTCACGCGGTCTGCACGTCCAGCACGAACGCTAGTCCAACTGAGGCGCCAGGTGGAAATGGCATGGCAAGCCGTTCCACAGGACTACATCCAGCATCTCTACGATCGTCTCCATGGGAGAATAGCAGCCTGCATTGCTGCGAAAGGTGGATATACACTGTACTAGTGCCGACATTGTGCATACTCTGTTGCCTGTGTCTATGTGCCTGTGGTTCTGTCAGTGTGATCATGTGATGTATCTGACCCCAGGAATGTGTCAATAAAGTTTCCCCTTCCTGGGACAATGAATTCACGGTGTTCTTATTTCAATTTCCAGGAGTGTAGTAGAATTTAGAAACAAAAGCAGACTCGTTCAACGCTCTTTGAGTTACTCTGAGGCGCTACTTTGCTGCGGGCGTTATTCTGATGAGGGACTGTATATCGATAATTTTAATTAAAACTTTTTCAATGCAATTAATTATATTCGATATTATCGATCACCTCTCCCCTATATGAGAATAAGCCTGATAATATTGTTCGCAATTAAAAGAGCGGTTATATTCTTTATGGAAATTTTCTAAATAAATGAAAAACACGAGTATTTTTAAAGTCCTCTTGAATAAATCGGCCACCCACCACCCCCGTCCCTCCTTTGACAAAATCCTGGCTACGTCCTTGCTTCTAACATGGACTCCTTTAAGTGCGAGAAGGTATGGGAAACGGATGCAAACAAAATTGGCCTAGAGAACAATGTGCGCTTATGTGAAGCAGTGCTTGCAACACATTTGCGTTCACATACAATTTGTGCTCCAAGCGGTGCTGATAATCTATTAGCCGCCGCCATAACAGCTGTCAGCTGCTACATACTACGCATCTACGAAAGGAAAACCTGACAGTGGCCATGATAAAAGTCTACTGGATTCTTGAAATCGAAACTGGTAGTTACATGTTGAATGATCGTACTTGTGGCTAACAATTCCGTAGCAGCCCTCATAGAAAATTTGGAAATGAAAAAGAATCACTAGTAAAACTTATATTGTGACAATAAAAAGAGAATGAGTAAAATTTTTCACTTAGTGATATTTGTACACACAAATCAGTCTTACTCAGTCTCATTACGTTTCTCAGCTGTGCACAATGCATTATTGTTCCTACTGTCCGATTCAGGATTACCAGTACTGATAGTGGTTTCGTCTATTGCGATTTCGAGGACATCGTCGAGCATCAAGTAATCTTCTTCTGGTTGCTGGACCTTATTTCAGTACCCCTACCAGACAGCAGCAGTTACTGATAGAAAGTCTTCACTTGCAGTTTTAAACAGATTGTCTTTGTACAACATCTTCACTTTGATGCCATACAATGTGGGTGTTTTGTCCACACTTTGGTTTGGTATGGAGCATTGTCCACCATAAGTTTGGAAGAAGATTTGGAAAAATCACTTTTGCAAACCATTTTTCGGAGTTCATTTGACCATGGTAATCGCCTTTTGTGGATTTAGCATTGAATTTTAGTTGGTCTTCCCTGACAAACCCTTTCCTCGATCCAACACTTTCAATAATATTGTTTTTAGAGGAGGTTTCCCACCCCATAAAGCTAACATCATCCTTCTGACAACATTTACCAACTGTCATATTGCTGTCTATCCAAGTTTCATTCAGACAGGATATTTCTGCGGCTGCTTTCCTAATTGTTTCATTTCTGCAATTAAATGTGACCATCAATCAATAATGTCTCCACTCTCAAGCATAATAGACACAGGCGAAAAACAAGAAGAACTGTATGGAGAAAAAAGGCTTTGTTTCACCTGAGCTAAGTTAAAAACAGCACAATAACTGAAATTGTAATCTGTTTCCTATGTAAAACCTTCCCTGAGTTCAATAATTTTGAAGTAGAAAGACTAGCTACAAAAGGTCTAAACAGAAGTTTCAAAATTGGTGTTGTCTTCGAACTAAAGGAAAAAGTAATGAACAGTTCTATAAGGCCTAAGAATGTAGTATTACAGCGTTTTTTATTCCGGAGAACATTCGAGGCAGCAGTATGATAGAGCTTACTATTGTAACTGCAGGTCAACAAAACTGGAATCAAAATAATGTGCCCATAGTTTTAGCTAGTGTAAATGTTCAATGTCTACGAACAAAATGTGATCTGTTACCTATATTTATTGAAGATGCAAAGCCAGATGTGATATGTGTATGTGACCACTGGCTCGACAAAGAAGAGGGTGAAAATTACAGATGCATTGAGTACCTAGAGATGGTGAGCTCATGGTATCGAGAAACTACCACTCATGAAGGCCTGTCTCTGTATGCCAGTAAAAATCTCAGCATTAGGGACGTGAACCTGAGAAATTACTGCTCAGGTATGGATTTAGAACTGGTTCACTTAGAACTAGTAGATATGAATATGATTATTGTTTCATTGTACCGTTCACCAAATGGAAATTTCGAAAACTTTATCACTAACTTGGAAAGTTGTTTACACGTCATAACACCAAACACTGCACTGTGTGGCGATCTTAATGCATACTTAGGTGAAAATAGTACAAAAGCGAGATCATTCTTGAATTTAGTAAATATTTATGGTCTCATTATAGCAAACAGACTTGCAACTAGAGGTGATGCCTGCCTTGACAGCATTATTACAAATATATATACCTGGAGTTACAAAATAAATGTAGTTGATGCTTGATGTAATGATAGCAGACCACAGTGCATTAGTCATGAAACTACAAACGAAGACTCTGGGTAACCAACAGACAAATACAAGGCAATCAAATTATGTGTTTCACAGAAGAGTAGTGCCAAAAGAAAAACTAGACACTTTGAATGCCTCACAGTCCAGTATAAACTGGCAGCAATTAATTACAGAAGCAAAACCTAATGATGCCTTAAATGTTCTTTTCCAGGCACTAAAAATCAAATTTGATGAGATATTCCCACTAATGCCAAAGAAAAGCCACACAGGTAAAGCACAAGGAAAATAGCAAATACTAAATGAAAAAACACGGTACACACCTGAGCTAGCCAATCTAAAAAACATTGTCCTAATGTGGAATGGCTGTGTCAAAGCAGCCACAGATCCAAATAGTAAACTATTGTTACACAGCAATTACTTAAAGGCCAAGAGATTTTACAGAAAAAAAGTAAAAGAAGCTAAAAGGAGGCGGAATGATAGGTTCATAAGAGAAGCCTACAATCCGTGGAAAGCAACCTGGACTCTAGTAAATGACATAGGAAGAAGCCTACTTCCTCTTCTAATGCCTGCAGCCCTGATGACTTCAATGAATACTTTATCAGAGTTATAGAAAACACTGTTGCTGAAATCCCGACTCGATTATAGATCCTACTATTTACTTACCAAATAAAACTCACAGTAAATTTGAAACATGGAAAAAGTACATGCAAATGACATAGTGAAAATAGTAAAATCTTAAAAAACTTCGGAGATTCAAGATACCTACGGGATGTCCTGAAATATCCTAAAGAAAATTATTGAAGAAATAGTACAGCCATTAGCAACAGCTATAAACAACTGCCTATCTGCAGGAGAATTCCCAGATTTCTTGAAACTTGGAAGGACAATACCAGTTTACGAAAAAGGAAACCCAGTTAATGTGTCAAGTTTTAGGCCAATATCAATCATTCCTATACTAGCAAAAGCGACTGAATCCATCACGAAAGATCAGATCCTAACCTATTTTGAAGAAAACAATCTCTTCAAAGATGCACAACACGGGTTCCGGAAGGGAAAGTCCTGTACCACTGCAACATTACACTTATCAAGAAAAGTGATGCAGGCATTCGAGGAGAGAGAGTTTGTGGCACTCACACTGCTTTCGATTGCATCCCCCACAAGATCTTGCTCAAAAAACTAAAATGCTATGGTGTGGGAGGAAGAGCCCTCGCTACACTTCATTCTTACTTGGAAAACAGAAGGCAAATTGTTTCAATCCATGGATCAACATCCCAGTAAAAGAAGGTAGAACACGACGTGCCACAAGGTTCGGTCATAGCCCCACCCCTCTTCCTCAATTTTGTAAATGATGTAAGAGAAGTTGGTGAGACACTACAATTTGCGGACAACACCACTCTTATTGCCAAAGGGGAAAATTCTGCCCAAGCAGTCATGAAGTCTGATGTATAGTTCGAAAACGCTAAAAAATGGTTCATCGCCAACAAGATGATAGTAAACGAAGGAAAAACCCATCGTATGGTATTCAGTCTTAGAAAAAACACACACTTATATATAGAATCTGTCTTCCGTTACCTGAAATCGCGTCTTGGTGGAAAATCATTCCACGACGATGAAGAGATCAAAGATGAAGATGAAATGTGGTTCCAACAACAGGCGGCAACCTTCTATGACTGTGGGACACAAAAGCTTGTGCACCGACTTAACAAATGTTTGGGTAACGGGGGTCATTATGTCGAAAAATAACAAATAATCCAGTTAGTAAGATGTAACTGACGTTTTCTAAATAAATGTTCCATTTAAGGACTGCGAGCCGTTGTATATTCACTTTTCGAAATGCCCTCGTATATGTTCTCACGAAATTTTTTGTAGAGATTTTTGTGATCTATGTTGTAGTGGAATCTACATTGAAATCGATGCACTCGTGTCGGTGCTATAATACAAAGACTTATTAATACCTTACTTAATGCGACGGGCCAGCGGTGGGATCGACGCTTTAGTGGTTAGGGAGAGAGAGGATGTGAATTGTTCAGAGCTGACTTAGTTATGCTAATGCACGTTTAACTGCACCAGAAGATGTATGTCAAGAAACACACACGGGTATGGATACGTGCGGGTTAAGAAACGTTCTGGCAGTTCTGGAACATTAGTTGTGCATTAATTCCTTTGATTTTTGATGTACGCTTAATATTTACCTCGTCTCCCCACTGATGTACAACAATGCCAGCTTGGATGCATCGGCTATTCTCTCTTCGTGTCGACTTCTTTCCCGAATAAGTCCATTCAAAAATGCAAATCCTCCTCGCATCAGGAGGTGGAGATTAGATCATGGCTTGGTAGGAGAATGAAAACATGCAACTTTTGCATATTATAACTTTTAATCAACACAATATGTAAGTACATACGTCTTTATCGCACCAGCTCAAAAAAACCCACAGACACCGAGCTCGGTGAAAAAAATAATTGAGGTACATAAAAAAGTTGATAGTATAGCTTTCAATTTTCTGTAAGCTTACTCAGGTATAATTATACGTCCCTACGGTATCTTTGTACACTATTTGCACCTGTTTTGTACACTAGTCCAGCAGTTGTCCAGCGCACGCACCTCACTTGGCGTACGTAGCGTATGCTGCGCCCGAGTTTGTTAACGATGTAGTGAAGTTGAGCTGTCCTTGAGTGTGCTGCAGTTTCAGGTATTTTCCCAAAGTCAATAAAAGTGCTCATCCCATTGCTGCAACGTAGTGTGCCGAGGATTGTGCATAGTGGAACCATCGATGTTGTGGCGAGGAGGTTCATCATTTGTGGCCTAGGCATTTGTACCCGTCGTAATCCACATGTTTCAGTGGTTGAGCCAGGCTCACGCTATCAGCATCCCGAAGGCAATTGAATGGGTTTAAGATAAGTCTCCAATGCCTTTATTCGTTTCCATACCCTCTCTGTGTTAGAATGTCTTGTCGATAGCAGATACCTTCGAGGATATAAATGTTCGTTACTGCCCAGCACTAGCACACGGTTGTCATTTTTTCAATCTTATTTGCCAATATTGACAAAATATTTGCATACAGCATTATCACATGGTGTTTGTGTTCCTAAATCCCACCTGATTCGAGTATCCATCGTTACAGATGGCGGAAAAGAAGCTTCAAAACATGAATTCTCAATAAGAATACATAAGTACGTTCAGCTATGCTTCTGACAAGTTTATTAGGATGTGTCTACCGGTCTACAGGAAATGATGTGGGCAGGAAGAAGCATTCAATTTTACTCTACTACTGCAATCCTTCGTTCATCACGAGAGAACTGCTGAGTGCGTAATTTCATTTCATGACTATCTACTCGTGTTAATCCACTTCGTTCGTGTTTACTATCTATTGATACTTTCTGACAGTACAATATTGTGTTATACAAGTGATATCACCGACTGTAAACAGTATACTTCAATGTCGGTGACTTCTACTTTCTTTTGCCACATGATATCACTCCTTTGTATTTTGTTGTGCATGAATATGTCTGTATGAGAATTGTGCCAATGAACAAGTGTAAAACAACGTTGAGACAATTTGGGTTCGTTTGCAAATATACTGTAATAACTCTTGCTTGGCGCTCTTCACAGTCACGTGGACTTGTAATACTTGGTCTGATCCCTTTTCATTTGGTAGCACAAGACCTAAGTTCAAGCTTTTTATACATATGCATACTGTAACTTATTCACACATACTTTCATACCGTCACACTCACATATATTTTTATACGTATATAATTACTTATTTTCGAAGCGGCCCTTACACTTTGGTACAGACACCACGACGGAGGATTCTTCTCTTCGGCGATCTCATCTCCAAGGAAGGTCGCATCCTTTAGTTTTCCAGGTTGCTGCGGCTAGGTGATCGGCTGGAGCTTCTAAACGGCGATGGGGACCTTGATTGGCGTGTTGGGGAGCGTCCTCTCCAGCGCCTAGCTTGCGGCGATGGTGTCCTACGTCCTCCTGCACCCGCATCTTCTTGTTCATCTTCGTCGTCCCGGAGTCGGCATCGGCTAAGATCGGTCTGCTGTAATCTGGCGCGGGCGTCATCAAATATCCGCCGCCTTTCCCGACAATAGCGCACCACATGTCCCGGTCGTCCGCAGTGGAAACATGCTGGATGGTTATCCTGGGTCCTCCAGACGTCATTCTTCCTTGCTGCCCAAACAGGTTCCTCATGCTGCATTGTAGGAACGTAACTCCGCCTGGGTCTCGACATTTTCACCGTTTTAACGGGAAATGAAGGACGAGAGATTGGGTTCAATGTCTGTCCCACTTCCTCCCTTATGAACTCTTGAAGCGTCTCGGTTTTTGCTCGCCATGCAATCCAAGTGTCTTCTGAACTTCCTCTCTCACTATCTGACGAAGAACACTTATGAAATCAGTCGCTTCCTCCATCACAGACGTTTGGAAGTCGTTCAAACTTCTTGCATGTAATTCATTTTTGGTGCATTGTCTCGATATACTGGCACCATTTTATGAAGTCGTCTGCTGTCGAAACCTCCTTCAGGAGTAGGGCTTGATACATGTCCTCAGCAATACCCTTCATGAGATACCTTCCGCTTTCATTCTAGGATCCACTATTTTACACAGCTCCAAGACGTCTTGAATGCAGGATGCTGTAGTTTTTCCTGGACGCTGTGCCCTGCACTTTAAATTATCTTCAGCCTTGTACTTTTGTCGTCGTGTGTCGCCGAAATTCTTGCGCAGTTGCGCCTGGAATACCTCCCAGCTTGTGAACGTCTCCTCGTTGTTCTCATACCATTGCTTGGCAGCGCCCTCCAAGTAGAAAAATACGTTATACAAACACGCCGTGTCACCCCATTTGTTAAATTTGGCTATGCGCTCATATACCTTCAGCCAATTGTTTGGATCTTGGCCATCGTCACCAGAGAACCCCGAAGGACGTCTCATGTGGTGGCACACAGTTGCTGTCATCATAACGTCCTCTTCTTTTTCTGTCTTCGATAGATTGCGATCAGTTGAATACGGCTCGAACTCGGGTTTCTCGCCACGTAAACGGCGGCTCTGTCGTGGCCTGATGGGAGCCACTGTGTCGTCGATAATGTGCGTTATCACAATACCCAGCGCCTCCACCAGAATATTGTCACGTAGAAGAAGGTGTAATTAGATGAATGACGAACACTAATTTCACTTACGGAAAGTTTATTCAGCACTTGCACATGCAAGAGTGCGGTGCGAACTGCCTCCGGCCAGAACACATACGACGTGTACTAGAAAAAAACCGGACTAGTACTGGTGAAACTATAAAACGAATGCAATAAGGCTGAAAGTCGCGTGGCCAGTCACGTGACTCTCGCTCCGCCTACTGCTCGAGTTTCATCTGCCTCCTGCACTCAGTCTGCCCGTGGCGTCTGTTTCAAGTAGTTGACGTTTTGTCTGTGCGTCGGAAAATGTTGAGTATACAGAAAGAACAGCGTGTTAACATCAAATTTTGTTTCAAACTAGGAAAATCTGCAAGTGAAACGTTTGTAATGTTACAACAAGTGTACGGCGATGATTGTTTATCGCGAACACAAGTGTTTGAGTGGTTTAAACGATTTAAAGATGGCCGCGAAGACACCTGTGATGACACTCGCACTGGCAGACCATTGTCAGCAAAAACTGATGCAAACATTGAAAAAATCGGTAAACTTGTTCGACACTTTCCTTGTCAACTCCTGTTAACTCAAACACTGCTCTGATTGTTAAACGGCGATCTTGTCGAACAAGTTTACCGATTTTTTCAATGTTTGCATCAGTTTTTGCTGACAATGGTCTGCCAGTGCGAGTGTCATCACTGGTGTCTTCGCGGCCACCTTTAAATCGTTTAAACCACTCAAACACTTGTGTTCGCGATAAACAATCATCGCCGTACACTTGTTGTAACATTACAAACGTTTCACTTGCAGATTTTCCTAGTTTGAAACAAAATTTGATGTTAACACGCTGTTCTTTCTGTACACTCAACATTTTCCGACGCACAGACGAAACGTCAACTACTTAAAACAGACGCCACGGGCAGACTGAGTGCAGGAGGCAGATGAAACTCGAGCAGTAGGCGGAGCGAGAGTCACGTGACAGGCCACGCGACTTTCAGCCTTATTGCATTCGTTTTATTGTTTCACCAGTGCTAGTCCGGTTTTTTTCTAGCCACACCTCGTACGGTATACATACAGCTACAGGACATTCCCGTACAATGATTCTCGACATTTGTGGATACTTCTAGAATGCACTCGAACCGACTATAGAAGTTAAAATTGTATAGTCCAGGTGAATTTTGAAATCACAACCCTCTATGCAATAGTTTAGTATCATACCACAGTGCTACCAAGCTTCTTTCGCGGCATTATTCTGTCAGAAATTGTGACTGCTCCTGCTGAATTTTTGCGTGAGCCTCAGACACCTTCTTCAGCTTTTCCTCGAACTGTTCTTGTTTCTCGCCTGCTGATTACACTTTTTGCCTTAAATTTTTTATATCCTGCGACAAGTTGGTGAGCAATTGTATTTTTACATCTTTACCCATACTTATAAGTTTATCCGATACCTCATTTGAAAAATCACCATGCATATCTTTTGCCAAATAATTGAACTGTCGTGTTATGTCGTTTTTGAAAGCATCAGAAGTTTGCTTTTGCTGTTCCAAGTAATTCCTTTTGTGTATCTGTCTGTTGTTTTGCAAAATCGTTAAATTTTTAGCATCGTTTCTATGAAAAATCATTAAATTTTCCATCAATCCTTTGTCTGAGTGTTTGTTTTTGCTCCTCATTAAAGTCGTTCTTGAAATCACTGAAGCTTTGTTTAAATACTTCTTGTAACAACTGCATCGTGATCGGGGTTTCCGGTGTGGGCATTGCACCCGGTCGACTCACGTTTGCATTAGGCGCAAGAGTGGGAGCCGAAGAATGATTATATGTCAACGTTGTCACGCGTTTCGTTTTCACCAGCGGAAAAAATATCCCTTGAGAAAATTGTCACCCTCTCTCATCCACTGTGATCGTGGTACAATTTCGAATGATGATGTTGCTATCTCCTGTGTCCACGTTAATCGAAAAATAAGTGGTCGTCGTCACTGCAACCGACATTTTCAGTTTTCCACGTCCACGTCCATCCTGCAATAGACTGGCAACCATGTGCCTATCTTGTGTACGCATTTTTTTGATAATCTTCCAAAATGACAAAATAAATGAATACTTTTGAAAATGAAATATTCCGTTTGTAATAGTGAAGCCACACCACTTCGAAACCTTTTCCGTAGTGCCTCGCTCACATGTATCAAAATACATTTCCAGCGTAACTCAATTGTATGCACACATTTCTCTCCCTAAAACTAATTTTCTGTCCAAAAGTCTACGTATTTTACGAGAATGCCTCATTTTGGGAATTGGATTAGCAAAGGTACTACGATCATTATTGGCAGACACGCTACTAAGCGCAGTCATGCGCGTAACGGATCGTGAATTTTCCTACGTTTTCGTTGGCTTTCTCGCTCCTTCCCGAATTAATGTTCCAGTCGTTATGTTTAATCTTTTGCACATCGTGTGATTCCATACACTTTGCGAAAATGTAGTATATGTTGCTGTTGTGGTCTTCAGTCCTAAAACTGGTTTGCTGCAGCTCTCCGTGCTACTCTATCCTGCACAACCCTCTTCATCTCCGAGTAACTACTGCAACCTACATCCTTCTGAAACTGCTTATTGTATTCAATTCATCTCTTTGTCTCCCTCTACGGTTTTTACCCTCCATGCCTCCTCCAGCACTAAACTGGTGATCTATTGATGCCTGAGAATGTGTCTTATCAACCGATCCCTTCTTCTAGTGAGGTTGTACCACAAACTTCTCCCCATTTCCGTTCAGTACCTCCTCTACCTCCTCATTAGTTACGTGATCTGCCCCATCTAATCATCAGCATTCTTCTGTAGCACCACATTTCAAAAGATTCTATTCACTTCTTGTCTAAACTGTTTATCGTCCATGTTTCACTTCCATACATGGCTACACTCCATAAAAATACTGTCAGAAAGGACTTCCTGGAACTTAAATCTACATTCTATGTTAACAAATATCTCTTCTTCAGAATGTAGTAGTCCATTCACAAAACAGAGAAAGACAACAATTAACATAACAGAAAACAGCTTATTCCCGATGACGACGTCCTCGTATAGGTCGCCAGATACAGTGGTTAGGGAGAGAGATAATGTGAACTGTTTGACTTAGTTATGCTGATGCACGTTTAGCCGCTCCAGAATTTATAAGCCCAGAAACGCACGCAGATATGGATACTTATAGGTTAAGGAACGTTGTGGCAGTTCTGGAACATTAGTTGAAGATTAATTCCTTTGAGTTTTAGTGTACGGCTTGATATTTACCTCGCGTCACCAGCGATGTGCAAAAGTGCCGACGTGGTTGCATCACCTACTCTCTATTCGTGTTGACTTATTCTCCAAAGAGGTACGTCTAAAAATGCAAGTCCTCGTCGCATCGGGAGGTGGAGATTAGAACGTAGCTCAGCAGGAGAACGAAAACTTGCGACTTCCGCATATTATAACTTCCAATTGACACAATACTGGGAGAGAACAAGGTCATACGTCTTTATCGCACCGGCTCAAAAGACCGACAGACGCCGAGATCGGTGAAAAAAATTGTGATTCATAAAAAATAGCTTCCAGTTTTCTGTCAGCTTACTCTGATACAATTATACCTCCCCACGATATCGTTGCCGCATGGGTACAGCACGAGTAAGAATTATTGACAATATTTATTTATATGTGCAGGCCGTTTAAAGAATCTACACAGTGCACATCCCGAGTTGTGCGTCTGCGATACTTATTCATTGCGACAGTACTACCGACATGTGAACGAATCCGCGAGTAAAAGGTAATTGAATATACACTCCTGGAAATTGAAATAAGAACACCGTGAATTCATTGTCCCAGGAAGGGGAAACTTTATTGACACATTCCTGGGGTCAGATACATCACATGATCACACTGACAGAACCACAGGCACATAGACACAGCCAAAAGAGCATGCACAATGTCGGCACTAGTACAGTGTATATCCACCTTTCGCAGCAATGCAGGCTGCAATTCTCCCATGGAGACGATCGTAGAGATGCTGGATGTAGTCCTGTGGAACGGCTTGCCATGCCATTTCCACCTGGCGCCTCAGTTGGACCAGCGTTCGTGCTGGACGTGCAGACCGCGTGAGACGACGCTTCATCCAGTCCCAAACATGCTCAATGGGGGACAGATCCGGAGATCTTGCTGGCCAGGGTAGTTGACTTATACCTTCTAGAGCACGTTGGGTGGAACGGGATGCATGCGGACGTGCATTGTCCTGTTGGAACAGCAAGTTCCCTTGCCGGTCTAGGAATGGTAGAACGATGGGTTCGATGACGGTTTGGATGTACCGTGCACTATTCAGTGTCCCCTCGACGATCACCAGTGGTGTACGGCCAGTGTAGGAGATCGCTCCCCACACCATGATGCCGGGTGTTGGCCCTGTGTGCCTCGGTCGTATGCAGTCCTGATTGTGGCGCTCACCTGCACGGCGCCAAACACGCATACGACCATCATTGGCACCAAGGCAGAAGCGACTCTCATCGCTGAAGACGACACGTCTCCATTCGTCCCTCCATTCACGCCTGTCGCGACACCACTGGAGGCGGGCTGCACGATGTTGGGGCGTGAGCGGAAGACGGCCTAACGATGTGCGGGACCGTAGCCCAGCTTCATGGAGACGGTTGCGAATGGTCCTCGCCGATACCCCAGGAGCAACAGTGTCCCTAATTTGCTGGGAAGTGGCGGTGCGGTTCCCTACGGCACTGCGTAGGATCCTACGGTCTTGGCGTGCATCCGTGCGTCGCTGCGGTCCGGTCCCAGGTCGACGGGCACGTGCACCTTCCGCCGACCACTGGCGACAACATCGATGTACTGTGGAGACCTCACGCCCCACGTGTTGAGCAATTCGGCGGTACGTCCACCCGGCCTCCCGCATGCCCACTATACGCCCTCGCTCAAAGTCCGTCAACTGCACATACGGTTCACGTCCACGCTGTCGCGGCATGCTACCAGTGTTAAAGACTGCGATGGAGCTCCGTATGCCACGGCAAACTGGCTGACACTGACGGCGGCGGTGCACAAATGCTGCGCAGCTAGCGCCATTCGACGGCCAACACCGCGGGTCCTGGTGTGTCCGCTGTGCCGTGCGTGTGATCATTGCTTGTACAGCCCTCTCGCAGTGTCCGGAGCAAGTATGGTGGGTCTGACACACCGGTGTCAATGTGTTCTTTTTTCCATTTCCAGGAGTGTATAAAAAAATAGAAGCTATTACTAAGCGACAGACGACTTTTGGAAATGCTTGCAGGTGACACCCTATTTACGTAGCAGTGTACAGCTGTGCTTTGAACAGACCAACAGACCCAGTTTTCAGGCAGAATCAGTAGAAGAATATTACTGTCAGCGTCCACGCCTTTTCTCGATGAATTGTTACATGAAATGTAACCGCTCTTTTAATTGAGAACAATATTATCAGGTTTATTCTTATGTAGTGGAGAGGTGATCGATAATATCAGAAATAATTAATAGCATTGAAAAAATTTTAATTAAAATTATCCGTACATAATCTCTCATCAGAATAACTCATGCAGCAAAGTAGCGCTTCAGGGAAATCAAAGAGGGTTCAACGCGGCTACTTTTGTTCCTAAATTCTACTATGTAAACCATTCACGGGTATGTTAGTTCTCTGGTCTTCTTTTCTGCACTCTGAATATGTCTAAACAGCTATGGCGTGCGATATAGCTGGCATTTCCGTGTGATATGCTACGGAAAGGATCAGGGCACTTTCGTTAAACTACAAGAAAACTGACTATAATTAATTTATATGGGACAGACTTTTGCCGTAAGGTCATGGATTGAGAAAATCTGAGGAATTGTGTGCGCGAGAAAAAGTAGCGCTCAGTATTAAATTCTATTATATGCCGAATAACTGATAATAGGATCTGTGGACTATACGAAGGGACGTTAAACGGAATACAAGAACGGAAGGACACTCAGCTTTGTTGAAGTAAAAGCGTATGGAGTTTTAGTCACTGTATCAGAGTATAGTAATGGAGCATAGTCCTTGCAATAATATCCTTGAGTGACGAGCTAAGGACATTCTAGCTGCCGTAATTGCTGAGAGAAACTGTAGGTGAACCCTCCTTTTCCCTATATACAAAGCACAATCATTCATGATCGTTTAATTATTATTAAATGTTGTTAACGAAAAAATTAAGTGATCTCCACAATAGCATGTGTATTAGCCAATGATAATCATAGGCAAGCTGCAAACTGTATCTCTGGATGACGCAACGTTCGATTATGAAATATTACGAAGCGTAAATTGTGACATAAAAACTATTTCACATTTCATTTCCAAACGGACAGAAATAATATAAAATCATAAAAAGTGCGGGTAAGCAGTAACGTCAGAAATTGGAAGCTGAAATAATAACCAACATCCAAAGCTGTTATTAACTCTTGTCTTCAGTAAGGCAGCAACAAATGAAGGGTGATCGACTGTGCCAAAATTCAACATTAACTATTATTGTGAAAACGCGAAATTTATTCGCCGTTACAGTGAAGATGTTTGTGGCTGCTCCATCTGATATGTAGATATAACGAAAAATCGGGCATATACAGTAGATAACAACATCAATATATTACATCAGAGAAGTCGACGACAGCAGATAGACGGAGGGTGGCTACAAACTAAGCTACAAAGAAACTCATATCGAGCAACTTTAGTGATGTAGATATAAAACATATTTTGCGAAGTGTTGAACCATACGAAAATGATCTCCCTTGTTTTTAGCTTTGCTGGAGAGCTACAGATTTGGCAACAAATGGACGAAAATATGGAAAAACATAATATTTTGAAGAATCAGCCTCAGCTGAACCAATTTTTTGGTCTTTACCAGGTTTTGGCTAAATTAATCTAGCCTTCTTCAGAAGCATAAAATTACTATAACATGCTAGAGTAAGGCACAGTCAACATTAAAATTAAAGCCTATAGTACCATGATACTATGTCGAATTAAAACTACTTTACTGAAGTCCAGACCCAGCATCTCTTCACCACGTGGTCGGTTGGCAGTGGCAACGACATTGGCACTCTATAAGTTTTAATTTTGCTGACGGGGTAGCATCATGCTAAAAATTCTTATATGGAAAAATATCTTGCAGAGGCTTATAAAAGAAAATGACTCGCATCAGCATCTTGTGTCAGTTTCCTGTAACAACTAGGACTGTGAAAAGATCTTTCTCAGCTTACACCATCTAAAGACATAATATCTTCTCCGCAAGATGCCAGTTGTTGTTGTTGTTGTGGTCTTCAGTCCTGAGACTGGTTTGATGCAGCTCTCCATGCTACTCTATCCTGTGCATGCTTCTTCATCTCCCAGTACCTACTGCAACCTACATCCTTCTGAATCTGTTTAGTGTATTCATCTCTTGGTCTCCCTCTACGATTTTTACCCTCCACGCTGCCCTCCAATGCTAAATTTGTGATCCCTTGATGCCTCAAAACATGTCCTACCAACCGATCCCTTCTTCTAGTCAAGTTGTGCCACAAACTTCTCTTCTCCCCAATCCTATTCAATACCTCCTCATTAGTTACGTGATCTACCCACCTTATCTTCAGCATTCTTCTGTAGCACCACATTTCGAAAGCTTCTATTCTCTTCTTATCCAAACCAGTTATCGTCCATGTCTCACTTCCATACATGGCTACACTCCATACAAACACTTTCAGAAACGACTTCCTGACACCTAAATCTATACTCGATGTTAACAAATTTCTCTTCTTGAGAAACGCTTTCCTTGCCATTGCCAGTCTACATTTTATATCCTCTCTACTTCGACCATCATCAGTTATTTTACTCCCTAAATACCAAAACTCCTTTACTACTTTAAGTGTCTCATTTCCTAATCTAATTCCCTCAGCATCACCCGACTTAATTTGACTACATTCCATTATCCTCGTTTTGCTTTTGTTGATGTTCATGTTATATCCTCCTTTCAAGACACTGTCCATTCCGTTCAACTGCTTTTCCAAGTCCTTTGCTGTCTCTGACAGAATTACAATGTCATCGGCGAACCTCAAAGTTTTTACTTCTTCTCCATGAATTTTAATGCCTACTCCGAATTTTTCTTTTCTTTCCTTTACTGCTTGCTCAATATACAGATTGAATAACATCGGGGAGAGGCTACAACCCTGTCTCACTCCTTTCCTAACCACTGCTTCCCTTTCATGCCCCTCGACTCTTATAACTGCCATCTGCTTTCTGTACAAATTGTAAATAGCCTTTCGCTCCATGTATTTTACCCCTGCCACCTTCAGAATTTGAAAGAGAGTATTCCAGTCAACATTGTCAAAAGCTTTCTCTAAGTCTACAAATGCTAGAAACGTAGGTTTGCCTTTTTTTAATCTTTCTTCCAAGATAAGTCGTAAGGTCAGTATTGCCTCACGTGTTCCAACATTTCTACGGAATCCAAACTGATCTTCCCCGAGGTCCGCTTCTACCAGTTTTTCCATTCGTCTGTAAAGAATTCGTGTTAGTATTTTGCAGCTGTGACTTATTAAACTGATAGTTCGGTAATTTTCACATCTGTCAACACCTGCTTTCTTTGGGATTGGAATTATTATATTCTTCTTGAAGTCTGAGGGTATTTCGCCTGTCTCATACATCGTGCTCACACTTCCATTTCCATAATATTGTCCTCAAGTACATCGCCCTTGTATAAACCCTCTACGAGGTGTGGCTAGAAAAAAACCGGACTAGTACTGTTGAAACAATAAAACGAATGCAATAAGACTGAAAGTCGCGTGGCCTGTCACGTGGCTCTCGCTCCGCCTACTGCTCGAGATTCATCTGCCTCCTGCACTCAGTTTGCCCGTGGCGTCTGTTTTAAGTAGTTGACGTTTTGTCTGTGCGTCGGAAAATGTTTAGTGTAGAGAAATAACAGCGTGTTAACATCAAATTTTGTTTCAAACTAGGAAAATCTGCAAGTGAAACATTTGTAATGTTACAACAAGTGTACAGCGATGATTGTTTATCGCGAACACAAGTGTTTGAGTGGTTTAAACGATTTAAAGATGGCCGCGAAGACACCAGTGATGACACTCGCACTGGCAGACCATTGTCAGCAAAAACTGATGCAAACATTGAAAAAATCGGTAAACTTGTTCGACAAGATCGCCGTTTAACAATCAGAGCAGTGTCTGAGTTAACACGAGTTTCCAGGATGTCAGAACAAATCATTATTCGGCGTTCCTTCTGTTCAATTGTGAGACACTTTGGAACCATTTTTGAACACACTTTGTTCATGTTGAAACTTTCATGAAGAATCTGCCTAACACTTTCCTTGTCAACTCCTGTAACTTTTTTTCTAGCCACACCTCGTATATACTCCTTCCACCTTTCTGCCTTCCCTTCTTTGCTTAGAACTGGGTTTCCATCTGAGCTCTTGATATTCATACAAGTGGTTCTCTTCTCTCCAAAGGTCTCTTTAATTTTCCTGTAGGCAATATCTATCTTACCCCTAGTGAGACAAGCCTCTACATCCTTACATTTGTCCTCTAGCCATCCCTGCTTAGCCATTTTGCACTTCCTGTCGATTTCATTTTTGAGACGTTTGTATTCCTTTTTGCCTGCTTCATTTACTGCATTTTTATATTTTCTCCTTTCATCAATTAAATTCAATATTTCTTCTGTTACCCAAGGATTTCTATTAGCCCTCGTCTTTTTACTTACTTCATCGTCTGCTGCCTTCACCACTTCATCCCTCAGAGCTACCCATTCTTCGTCTACTGTATTTCTTTCCCCCATTCCTGTCAATTGTTCCCTTATGCTCTCCCTGAAACTCTCTACAACCTCTGGTTTTTTCAGTTTATCCAGGTCCCATCTCCTTAAATTCCCACCTTTTTGCAGTTTCTTCAGTTTCAATCTGCAGTTCATAACTAATAGATTGTGGTCAGAATCCACATCTGCCCCAGGAAATCTCTTACAATTTAAAACCTGGTTCCTAAATCTCTGTCTTACCATTATATAATCTATCTTAAACCTGTCAGTATCTCCAGGCTTCTTCCATGTATACAGCCTCCTTTCATGATTCTTGAACCAAGTGTTAGCTATGATTAAGTTATGCTCTGTGCAAAATTCTACAAGGCGGCTTCCTCTTTCATTCCTTCCCCCCAATCCATATTCACCTACTATGTTTCCTTCTCTCCCTTTTCCTACTGACGAATTCCAGTCACCCATGACTATTAAAGTTTCGTGTCCCTTCAATACCTGAATAATTTCTTTTATCTCGTCATACATTTCATCTATTTCTTCATCATCTGCAGAGCTAGTTGGCATATAAACTTGTACTACTGTAGTAGGCATGGGCTTTGTGTCTATCTTGGCCACAATAATGCGTTCACTGTGCTGTTTGTAGTAGCTAACCCGCACTCCTATTTTTTTATTCATTATTAAACCTACTCCTGCATTACCCCTATTTGATTTTGTATTTATAACCCTGTAATCACCTGACCAAAAGTCTTGTTCCTCCTGCCACCGAACTTCACTAATTCCCACTATATCTAACTTTAACCTATCCATTTCCCTTTTCAGGTTTTCTAACCTACCTGCCCGACTAAGGGATCTGACATTCCACGCTCCGATCCGTAGAACGCCGGTTTTCTTTCTCCTGATAACGACGTCCTCTTGAGTAGTCCCCGCCCGGAGATCCGAATGGGGGACTATGTTACCTCCGGAATATTTTACCCAAGAGGACGCCATCATCATTTAATCATACAGTAGAGCTGCATGTCCTCGGGAAAAATTACGGCTGTAGTTTCCCCTTGCTTTCAGCCGTTCGCAGTACCAGCACAGCAAGGCCGGTTTGGTTAATGTTACAAGGCCAGATCAGTCAATCATCCAGACTGTTGCCCCTGCAACTACTGAAAACGCTGCTGCCCCTCTTCAGGAACCACACGTTTGTCTGGCCTCTCAACAGATACCCCTCCGTTGTGGTTGCACCTACGGTACGGCCATCTGTATCGCTGAGGCACGCAAGCCTCCCCACCAACGGCAAGGTCCATGGTTCATGCCAGAAGCTCGTTTAAATGGACTGGCACTGACGCATATCCATGAGCCTATTGCATCAGCGATGATCACCGAGAAACATTCGATAGGTTGTGTAGGAAACACAAGAAAAAAGTTTTATTGCAGCCGGCCGAGGTGGCCGAGCGGTACGCCGGCACGGGTAGCTCAGCGTGTTCGGTCAGAGGGTAACGTGCCCTCTGTAATAAAAAAACTGAGTTAACAGATCAACAACAAACTTGACTGGATGTCTTACGACGTCCGCCCCGAGCAGGTGCAACGAACTAGAGCGAACAAAATGAAAAAAAAAGAAAAAGAAAAAAAGTGGTTCTAGACGCTACAGCCTCGAACCGCGCGACCGCTACAGTCGCAGGTTCGAATCCTGCCTCAGACATGGATGTGTGTGATCTCCTTGTTTTAGTTAGGTTTAAGTAGTTCTAAGTTCTAGGAGGAGGAGGATATTGGTGTTTAACGTCCCGTCGACAACGAGGTCATTAGAGACGGAGCACAAGCTCGGATTAGGGAATGATGGGAAAGGAAGTCGGCCGTGCCCTTTCAAAGGAACCATCCCGGCATTTGCCTGGTGTGATCTAGGGAAATCACGGAAAACCTAAATCAGGATGGCCGGACGCGGGATTGAACCGTCGTCCTTCCGAATGCGAGTCCAGTGTGCTAACCACTGCGTAAGTTCTAGGGGACTGATGACCGCAGCAGTTAAGTCCCATAGTGCTCAGAACCATTTTTTTATTGCATCACATGTAATAACGAGTGTGATAACATTATGGTTGTAACAAAATTATTTTCTTATACATGTTTTGTGTGTGTGTGTCTGTATTTTAAAATTAGACTCACAAAGCCTATAAGAACATGTTCACACTTCAAATCTTTTGCCCCACCCTGAAAAAAGAAAAAAAATCTGTATCCTCCCCTGCCCGTGATGGGCCAGAAACAGCTTCATCGTTACTCACAAGAGACGCATTACTTCATTAAGGAACACAAGAAGTCGCAACACTCAATTCACAATGACTACATATGCAATGTTCTATATTAGATTGCTGACGTTGTCAGCAGGTTGACACAAAACATGAGCAGACTGACTCCTACTGACTTCTGCCAATTCAGAACTAGGTAGCCCTTCCTCTTTGTGAAGAAACTGTACGTCCACAGAACACCATGCAACAAAAGCAGCTTCAGTTATATGTGAAGCAAAAACAAATTTGGAATCATATACCCCACCGAATATTACAGGTGCGAGAAGAACACAGTCAGAACATGCATAAAGCTAGGTTCACACATGCAACAGAAGCATCGCCACAGCTAGTGGCGTACTGCAGTTTCTAAGCAGTTGCATGTCTGAACTCCCAGTTTTCAGTAGCGCAACTTAAGAGGCGCCATTTTGCCACACCACAAATAGTTCATCTTGGTTGCACTTTTGTTACTCCATTTTTCTTCGACTGGATAAAGACAGTAGAACTCTAAGTGATAATGTTTTCTTTGGTGAAGCTCAAACTAAGAAAATAACTGTTTTTCCAGTAACAACTTCTCTTTCTCTGAACATGACACACAGTCAGGATAAATAACAGAACACTTTAGAGTATGGATACTCGGCAGTGGAAATCAGTTAGAATGATTAATGACTCAAGGAGAAATGAGTGCCTCAGTGCCATGGTCGCCATACCAATAACTCTAAAAATCGCTGTTTTGTGATATACTGAACTGCAAATAATCGTCTTAATGCATGCCAAACTTGTCTGCAACTTTTTCATAGTTTGATTGGTGCTGACACCTGGCATTATATTTGGGAACTACTGCTAGGTAGTAGTCATGGGCGAGGTGTAGGCCCTCAGTTATAGGTAAGTTAAGGGGCAGCGTACCAGGCCACCAGTATCTTCAAGCCAAATGCAGCTTTAAGTCATGTGATAGAGGACCTAAGGTGTTTATGAAAGGACTTTACAAAAGAGGACCATCTAGTGATAGTGGGTGGGGTGGGAAACAGTTAGGACATGACATAGGTGGTGACCCGAACAAGATATCTTCCTGACTCATGGCACCAACATACACTTTGTTGAGCTGTTCTGGCGTCATGTTCGACCACACCATGATGTAGCTGTTAGGTCAATCGGTATGGGGTTAGGGATCGCTCTGAGGACAGCCAACTTTGCTCATGTTTCTCTGGTGCCTGTCGGGACTATCAACAGATGGGGTTTCACTAGGCATGTCCTACACCAGGACTGGGACTGGGAAGGGAAGATTGCTACAGCTGATTCATGAAAGTATAGGGGGTGGATCTTGGGCCATACATGGTCAAATACCTGTTGTCGTAGGTAGGAAAAGTATGTCTTTTTTGGATAAATCCAGACAGCAGGTTCCCCTCGTAAAGAGTATCTCCAGCAGTTTAAAAAATTCTGAAACAATCACTCACAAGACAGATTTTAACACTTCAAATGTCACACAAACGAGATGTCACAAATAAAAACGAACCAATGGAAACAGTAACATGAGGCATTTCACAGACTTAAGAATCCTCCAACAAAACGTGCAATCAATAAAAAATAAAATACGACTATTAGAAGTTAGCCCCAGACTTTGAACTGCACAATAGTTTGTATTACTGAGCACTGGTGTAGAGACACAGAAATCCAACATGTAGTATTATCATTGTATGAAAGGGCAAACTCTTACTGCAGTATTACTTCCAAGGGATGGAGGATCATGCATTCATATCAGAAAAGGAACACAGTTCAAATCAAGAGATGACCACAGTACAGTAAGTGAAGACAAACACTTTGAAATATCAGCTATTGAATTAACAGGTCTTGATATCACCAATTTTGTGTGTGTATAGATCTCCCAGTGGTAGTAGGGACACTTTTTTCAATAAATTAACAGAAGTTGTAGATAAAGTCTCAAGTATGAAGGTCAACATAATTCTGTGTGGGGACATTAACATCAACACTAATATCATAAATGAATCCAGCAGCACCTCAACATCCTTCAAAGTTTTGGCATCTCCGTATTGGTCAATAGCGCAACAAGGGTAAATACAGCGACTACATCAGTAACTGACTATGTAGCCACAAATATGGACAGGGAAAAATGTGATGAAGCTGTAAAAGATCTCAGACTATCACACCGTCTTTGTCAAATACCATCAGTATAATCAGACATCAAATCATTCCCTAAACTACCAGCCTGCAAACAACATCTACCAAAAATAAAAAAAATATTTTTCAAAAGAACTAGAAAAACAAAGGTGTGATGAAGTGTATAAGGAAATCAATGTGAATATGAAACTCTCTAAATTCTCAGCATTATTTAAATTGAACTTTGTAAAGGCATTTCCAAAAGTATGCATGTCTCTATCAACATCTCAAAAAACAGGTGAATAACAGCAAGTATTAAGAACTCCTCCCAAGCACTTAAACACCTCAGTTCCATGAAAAAGATTTGCAATGATTCTTTATTCTTAAATTTCTATCATAGATACAAAAAGATCTATAGGACGTTGCTGATTGCTGCAAAAAAGTCATTTAATGCCAAAATAATATACAATGCAAAGAATAAAAGCAAAGCAGTCTGGGATATTATAAAAAAGGAAACAGGGAGAGGCAAACAAATGCAGAATAGCATACTGCTAAGAGAGGGGGATAAGGTAATAAATGATCCACAACACTTAGCAAACAATGTAAATGAGCATTTTTCAAAATGGTTCAAATGGCTCTGAGCACTATGGGACTTAACATCTATGGTCATCAGTCCCCTAGAACTTAGAACTACTTAAACCTAACTAACCTAAGGACATCACACAGCACCCAGTCATCACGAGGCAGAGAAAATCCCTGACCCCGCTTGGAATCGAACCTGGGAAACTGGGCGCGGGAAGTGAGAACGCTACCACACGACCACGAGCTGCAGACGAGCATTTTTCAAGTATTGAAGAGAATTTACAGCAAAAATTTCCAAAAACAAATATAACACCTGTAAATAATGTTGCACTAAATACAATGATGTTACTTCCAACCACAGAGAATACAGTACAGAGAATACAATAAAACTGTACAAAAACTACAAAATAAGAGGTCAGTAGGCTTAGATGAAGTATCAATATGTGTACTGAAACAATGCATAGGGACTATACAAGGCACCTTAACAAATGAATCCTTCACATCAGGGACATATCCAGAGCAGTTAAAACAGGTTAGAGTAGTACATTTGCTTAGTAAAGGTGATGCAGAAGACATAGAAAATTACCGGCCCATTTACCTGCTGTCAGCATTCTAAAAATAATAGAAACAGTTATGGAAAACAGATTAATGAATTACCTGAATAAGTACAAACTTTTAAGGGAATCACAGTTTGGTTTCTGAAGTGGCAAAAATATGTAGTCAGCTATAATAGAACTCACAAAAGTTGCACTTGATGCTCTTGATAAAGATGAGTTTGCCACAGGCATATTTTTGGATCTTTCTAAGGCGTCTGATGTGGTCAGCCACAAGATTCTATTAAATAAGTTAGAAGCAGTAGGAATAAGAGGGGTAGCTAATGACTGGTTTCGATCATACATAGGAAATAGGGTACAAAGAGTATTTATTTATTTATGTATTTATTTAGCCATCTATGAACATTTTAAAATATATGGATGTTGTCAGTTGCGTACATTCATATATTTATACAGTTTGTTGTTACCTGTAGTTAAACATTGTGACATACAAGTTCTTTACAATCATTTTTGCTCCTTATCAAAATATTGTGAAACAAAAGCTATTTACAATCTTTTTGTACTAAGGAATTCACTTATAGCGTAAAAGCAGTGTTCCCGCAAAAACAATTTAAGATTTTTCCTAAAGCGGTACATGTTATCTGCTTCATTTATTTTCTGCGGCAGTTTATTATACTGTTTTAAATCTTCATACAAGAAGCTATTTTGAGTTTTATGTTTATTCTTCCCGTCTAGGTGAAGACAGTGACTTGTTCTTGTATTATAGTTATGAAAACTGCTATTTGTGCTATAATTTTCTATATTTTTCTTGATGTACACTATGGTTTGGAATATAAATTCACAAGGAACACTTAGAATTTCTAATATGTTGAAAAGTTCCCTACAGTGGGCCAATTTACTGCTTTTTGTTATAATTCTTACTGCTCTCTTTTGCATTTTAAATACTGTTTGTAAATTCTGAGCACTGTTTCCCCAGAAAATAATACCATAACTGATTACTGAATAAACATAACTAAAGTATACAGATCTCAAACATTCACTACTGCATGCGGATACAAGTACTCTAAGTGCATAACATGTTGTGGATATCTTTTTTGAGAGTTTCATACCACGTTCATTCCACTTCATTTGGTTGTCAATGTGCAACACTAAGAATTTTGTTGTAGGTACATCATCTATGGATATGTTATCTACTTTTAAATTTAAGGGACTCTGTTTTCTGTTGATTCTAAAGCATATTGTATTTGTTTTCTTTACATTGAGAGTTACTTTGTTTTCCTGGGACCATTTGTGAACATCCCTCAGCACTTCAGTAGAATTTTCCAACATTTGTGCTGGTGTCTTACTGGTGATTACTATGTTGCTGTCATCCGCAAACAATATCTTCTCTCCATGGCTGATATGTTGTGGGAAATCATTTATATACACCAGAAATAATACAGGGCATAGTACACTTCCTTGAGGGACCCCAATATTTATATATTGTGGATCAGATGTATGTTTTTCAATGTACTTTGATCCACTGGAGACATGTGTGATCTCTACTGACTGTACTCTGTTTTCTAGATATGAACGAAACCATTTGAGAACCACTCCCCTTACTTCTAGTGCCTCTAATTTGTGCGACAGCTTCTGGTGGTCAACTGTATCTAATGCCTTAGACAGGTCTAGGAAAAGGCCAGTTACATAGCTGTTCTAATCTAGTGTTTCTAAAACTGTTTTTGTAAATTGTGCTATTGCAGATTCTGTACCTCTACCAGGCCTGAAACCATGCTGGTTATTGCAGAGGAGGTTGAATTTACTTAGATAGCTCAAAAGCCTCTTTTTCATTATTGTTTCTATCACCTTAGAAAAGCATGACAATAGGGCTATTGGTCTGTAGTTCTCAACGTTTTCTACGTCACCTTTCTTGTGAACTGGTAAAATTTTGGCATGCTTCAGATAGTCAGGGAAGCAACCAGTTTTGAAGGATTCATTTATGATTTCTATTAGTGGAGCTTTGATACCGTTAAACATTTTTTCATCACACTTATTGGGATTTCATCTAAACCTGCCGAGCTTTTGTTCTTTAATTGCCTTACAGCATTGCATACTTCCTCCTCGGCAGTTGAAAGCAATACCATTGAGTTTACTATATGCTTCTGTATTAGTTGATTAGCACCTTTTGGAAAAATTTTCTGTAAGTTCGTTGAAATGCTGCTAAAGTAAGTATTCACATAATTTGCTAATTCTTTCGGGTTACTTTCTAACTGTTCCTTGTTCCTGATTTGTGTGTTTGTACCTCTCTGCTTCACAGTTCCTGCTTCTTGTTTCACTACAGCCCATGTAGCTTTACTTTTATTATTGGCTAAATTTATGAATCTATCATTAGCTGATTTTTTTGCAGTGTTGAATACCTTTCTGTAGATCCTTTCGTAGTTTTTGTAACAGTGCAAAAAAAACTGGATCGCTATTGTCCTTTTTAATGGAGTTTAGGTATTTACAAGTTTGAGCACTTTTTCTAATTCCTTTAGTAATCCATTTATTGTTGGTGGGTGTTCCAATCGGAATTAATGCTTTGCGGAATGTTTCTTCAAATTTTAATTTAAACTCAGACACTTTAGTTTCTATGTATACTCCTTCCCAACTTTCATCTGTTAACTTTAAGGAAAACTCTTGCAAAGCTGATGGAGCGTAGACTCTTTTATATACATGCAGTTTTGATTCTTTATTTACAGAAGCTTTCACTTTTATGATCTGACATAGATGGTCAGACAGTCCCAGATTTTTGACAAGTACCAGGTGATCAAAAAGTCAGTATAAATTTGAAAATTGAATAAATCACAGAATTATGTAGATAGAGAGGTACAAATTGACACACATGCTTGGAAAGACATGGGATTTTATTAGAACCAAAAAAATACAAAAGTTCAAAAAATTTCCGATAGATGGCGCTTCATCTGATCAGAATATCAATAATTAGCATAACAAAGTAAGACAAAGCAAAGATGATGTTCTTTACAGGAAATGCTCAATATGTCCACCATCATTCCTCAACAATAGCTGTAGTCGAGGAATAATGTTGTGAACTGCACTGTAAAGCATGTCCGGAGTTATGGTGAGGCATTGGCATCGCATGTTGTCTTTCAGCATCCCTAGAGATGTCGGTCAATCACGATACACTTGTAACTTCAGGTAACCCCAAAGCCAATAATCGCACGGACTGAGGTCTGGGGACCTGGGAGGCCAAGCATGACGAAAGTGGCGGCTGAGCACACGATCATCACCAAACGATGCGTGCAAGAGATCTTTCACGCTTCTAGCAATATGGGGTGGAATGCCATCCTGCATAAACATCGTACGTTCCAGCAGGAGTTTATCAGCCAGGCTATGGATGATGTGATTCTGTAACATATCGGTGTACCTCTCACCCGTCACAGTAGCAGTTACAAAACCAAAATCACGCATTTCCTCGAAGAAAAAAGGTCCGATAACGGTAGATGTGCTAAATCCAACCCATACGGTGACTTTCTCGTCATGGGGTGGAGTTTCCACGACAGTTCTAGGATTTTCGGTAGCCCAAACTCTGCAGTTGTGGGCGTTGACAGACCCTCGGAGCGTGAAATGAGCTTCTTCGGTCCACAACAAGTTATTCAACCAATCGTGATCTTCCGCCATCTTTTGAAATGCCCACACCGCAAATGCCCTCCGCTTCACTAAATCGCCAGGTAACAGTTCATGATGTCGATGGATTTTGAACGGATAGCATCGGAGGGTTCACCCAAGAGCCAACCAAACAGTAGTGTATGGAATGCCGGAGCGACGTGCGACTGCACGAGCACTGACTTCCCTGTGCATAGACGAACCCGCTACAGTCTCCATTTCTTCCTGAAATATCTCAGCTGCATTACACCTTGTGCTCGGTCGGCCACTACAGGGTCTATCGTCTAAACAACCCGTGGCTTCGAACTTCGAAATCATTCCCGCCACAGCTGCATTTGTCAACGGACCTTTCTTTACCCGTTCAAAGCCACTTCCTATGGCGATAGGATCGTAACGCTGAACTATTACATTCCCCATTCTGATAATACAGCTTCACTAAAAGCGCCTTTTCAGGTAATGCCAACATGCGGCGACTGCTGACGCATCTGATTCTCTCTCTCAGTAAAGCTCCTTTTATACACGATTGTCATGTGCATTCACTGACGTTGTGCTGTCCAGCGCCATCTGTCGGACATTTTGTGAACTTTGTTTTTTCTTGGTTCTAATAAAACCCCATGTCATTCCAATCATGTGTGTCAATTTTTACCTCTCTATCTACATTATTCCGTGGTTTATTAAGTTTTCAAATTTATACTGACTTTTTGATCACCCGGTACATCACAGTTGTCTCTGCCTACATCTGTAGCTACATGGTCAATGGAAGATGATCAATGTGTGGTTATTCTTGCTGCACAGTTGACTAGTGATGATATACCAAAACTATGTAGGATATTCATAAATGTGTTACTGGTGTCATGTGTTTTAGTTGTATTTATGTTAAAGTCCCCACACAAAAGGATATTTTGTTTCAGAGTCAACGCTAGTTCTAGGCTTTGTACAAGTGTTGAAAAGAATATCTCCAAATTACCACTGGAAGAACGATATACACATAATATAGTTAGTTTCTTGGGCATATTTATAGCAACTATCTCTATTGCTGACATGTCAAAGTCTTTGTCTACACTTAGCATGATAATATCATTTCTGACTTTAAATTCAATACTGTTCTTAACATAAATACATGATCCTCCACCTTTCATTGTGTTTCTGCAATAAGAACATGCTTGGACATATGAGGGTAAATTAATATATAAAATTTCACTTTCTTTACACCAGTGCTCTGTAATAAAGATAACAGTGCTGTCTAAGATTTGTAACTCGACTTCCAGCTGTTGCACTTTGTTTTTTACACACTGAATATTTTGGTGGATTACTGTTAGACATTTAATGTTACTTATCTTGGTGGCTTCTTTTTCGTCATATCTGCAATTAAAAAATCCTTCAGATGGGAAGGAGGTGTCCTTTTCCGTCTACTTGCTTCCCCATGGATGGTTGTTTCCATGTTTGCTGCTGCTCCTGCTATTGCTGGGATTTCTGTTGTTACTGCTGTCTGTGATGCTGCTATTGATGGTGATGTTTTTGTTGGTGTTTTTGCTTCGATTATTGTTTTTACTGCTGCATTTTGGGTTACTGCTATTGGTTATGTTTGTTCTGCTACTTTTTTTGTTGCTTGTATCATCTGTGATGAGATGGCTTCTCCATTTTGAGTTGATACAATAATAGGCATGATGTTGTTTTTTGTGTACATCATCTCAACCATCTCATTTATTATAGAACCTATGAACTTTTCCCCATGAATATTTTAATGCATACAATGCCTGGTGAAGTGTTTCCTTTCCAAGAATTTCACATCTAGGAAGTTTGTGTTTCTGTATGCTTTGCATATTTTGCGAAATTGCCTGTTGGCCTTAATAATTTCCTGGTTGACACATGACGTTTCTATTGGGTCATATCTGTGTGGTATTCCAGTCACTATTACACTTTCATTTTTCACTGTATCTAGGGTTTTCCGGAGCTCACGGACGACACTTTTTAGTTATTGCAATAAACATCGTTTGCACCACCAGTTATGACTAAAACCTGATTTTCTTGTGTAGTGTTACCACGCTGTATGTTCCTTATTATTTCGTTCATTGGGGCCCCAGGTTTTATATAGGTGGTAGCTCTAAGATTGTGTTCGTTTTGCAAAAATTGTTGCGAGATCGCGACCATGACTGTCGGAGTAAACAACTAACTTGGATTTCCTAAGATACGTATTTCTGCCATTACTGCCTTTTGGGGCAATGTTATTTCTATATTTTCGTATATCAGCAGCGTCTGTTAGATGGCAATCAGTATCATTAAAGTCTTCCTTGTTTGCTTTTACAGTATCTAGAATAGCGAAATTGTTCTGCAGTTTTTTAAACCAAGGACTGCTGTAAGCACTTTCTGATTCACAGTTTTTGTTCTCAAGAGAATTCCTCAATACGTGCTTTAGATTCTCCAGGAATTCTACGTGTTTTCTAGCTGCATTTATATCACAATAAAGCTCATGTAACACATTTAGTTCAATTTCTGCACTGCACATTTCCATTGCTACTTGGAGACCGTTACACAGTTGACCACAATCGCACGAGATTTTATCAGGGTTTCATTTCACAAAACAACTTGAGTGGTACCATTTATGCGTTAGTGAGCATGCTCTAATACCTTGAAGAGGAAAAATGACAATGTTAAATTAGGTGTAGATAGGACCTCTATAGACTGTGAAACAAATGAAAAATTTCTAGGAA
Source organism: Schistocerca nitens (assembly GCF_023898315.1). Taxonomy (NCBI): domain Eukaryota; kingdom Metazoa; phylum Arthropoda; class Insecta; order Orthoptera; family Acrididae; genus Schistocerca; species Schistocerca nitens. Next base: position 31,823,206 of record NC_064620.1, on the reverse strand, counting down.
TGAATACTGATTCTCAGTTGAAGTGGTGTGAACACACAAAGGTACTTGCAAACAGAATGTCATCAGCATGTTATGGCCTCAGAATCCTATCATCAGTGTGTAACATGCAAAGTCTTTTAGTTACATATTATTCATATGTACACTCAGTTCTTAGCTATGGCATTCTTTTTTTGGGTACAAATGCACAAAATATGAACTCAATTTTCAAACTCCAGAAAAGAGCCATAAGAATAATAAGCAAAAATATTATTTGAGTTCATTATAAAGATCTATTCGAAACACTAGGAATTTTAACTACTCCATGTGAATACATTTACCAGTCAATTGTACACATCAAAAATAACATTGGTAATTACTGCACAAACAGCTCTATCTATGACCATGCAACAAGAGATAGACTCAACTTACATTTACCAAGAAAAAATAAACATAAAACTCAAACAGCATTTTCTACCAAGGAATAAAACTGTACAATAAATTACCAAAAAAGATTTAAAAAATTGCAAAAATATATTTATTTGAAAAGGTAGCTAAAAAGTACCTGTTATGCAATACATTTTATACATTGAAGGATTACTTACATGAAACAGCATAGGAGTTTAATAAAAAATTTTATACAAATAAATAACAATAATAATCATCATAAAACATCCAACATAACACCTTCACTCTATGTTTTTCCTTCTTTTCTTATTTCTAGAAATACTTACCCCCCAAGCTATGCATAGCACAGCACTAACTCCTCTTCCTCTTTCTGAGCTCAACAACTCACTCATTATGGAGGGATGCTGACTCAGTTTTCCAGGATAGCAAATGGGAAGTAGTGGTAAGAAAATGGCCCAGAGATCACCAGTGTTTGTTTGTGTGTGTAGTGAGTGAAGTGTTCTAAAACAATGTGTGTATAGTGTGTGCAGTGACTGATAGTGAGATGTGAGTGAGCGGTGTGGCATTACATTATTTAATAAGTTATTTGTAAAAAAGTATTGTATACCTGGAGTAAATCTAATGATTGTGTCTAACTAGAAGTCTGTAACTGTATATGTATACCAGTTAGCTTATTTTGAATTCGTCTAAATATGTAAATACTTTGACATATCCTATATCCTTGTAAAAAGAGATCTACAGATGAATAAAGCTGCTACAACTACTACTACTACTACTACTACTAGGCTGTTTACGAGGGCACCATATGTGCCAACTCAACATCAAGATGGCGAATGAAAGATGTTCAAAGTTAATTCTAGAAGAAGGATTGTCTGATAATAGTGATGATCACCTGGATTATGTTCCAAATTCTGATGATATTGGATCTTCAGGCAAATATAAAACTATGTATGTAATTATTACATTATGTGATAACCTTGACAGTTTATAAAAGAGCATTGAAAATTCTAGTGGGTTAGGCACGTCATGCAATGTATAAATTTTACTAAAAAAGACCACAGTTAAGCAACATTTAATTTTCTTTGTAATTTTATAATAATTCGTTTTGAATTACTTATGGACACTATTATCAATAAAACAGTAGTTACTTAAATTAACATAAATATCTCTTTTACAAAGCTGTGATTCAAGTATTTTGTTGGTTAAGCAAGTCCTGTTCTGAATTTTTTACATATCAACAACATGAGCAACAGAAACTCGAGATCACCACTCCAAAGAGATGTAGAGAAAGATTAAGAAAACTGGAAACTCACAAAGTGTTTATTAGAAAATACAAACAAGACCACAGTAAAGTATACATATCTGTATCTGGCGACACAGTGCCTAACAAGCAATGTTCCTTGGATCCTTACAGTTGCTAATTGCAGTGTGATACCATAATTTCTAGGCAAAGGAGACATCAAATTTTTGACATATATTACAACATGACTTGGTCTCTAAAACATGCATGTATAAGTGGACAAGTTGAAGTACCAGACCGAGCGAGGTGGCGCAGTGGTTAGACACTGGACTCGCAGTCGGGAGGACGACGGTTCAATCCCGCGTCCGGCCATCCTGATTTAGGTTTTCCGTGCTTTCCCTAAATCACTCCAGGCAAATGCCGGGATGGTTCCTCTGAAAGGGCATGGCCGACTTCCTTCCCCATCCTTCCCTAATCCGATGAGACCGATGACCACGCTGTCTGGTCTCCTTCCCCAAACCAACCAACCAACCAAGTACCAGATGTTAAGCAGAGATATGGTAAATATGATGTTTTTTGACACAGTAAGACAAAAGTGTACCAGCTTCAAGATGACAATGGTGAAGACAAGACAGTATCCAAACATTCTTTCAGGGAATGCTATCAGTGTTCCATGATAGTACAACCAATGCACTAAGAGGAAAAAGGTGAATGGAACATCAGGAAGTGACAAAAGTGTCAAATATGTGCCACATAAATAAAACAAATCTACAGATGAGGAGTGGGTTTATAGATCCATTGCAAAGTTTCCCACGTACGAGAGCCATTATTGTCACTGAGATAGCTCATGAAAATATTTATCACCAGATCTCAATATGGCTATAATGTTTAAACTCTATGAGGAAGAGAGCAGTCTGAACAGTCACAGGGCAGTGTTTTGCCTAGTTTTCAATACAATATTCAACATGCATTTTAAACAACCAAAAAAGAGCACCTACCAGACCTGGTATGAATTTCAAGCCAAGATGACAAATTTCTAAGAAGCCCTTAAAAAAATGACTTGGTTGTGCAGCATGACCTTCATTTAAGGAAAGCAGAAGCTTTGAAAGAAATGAATAAAAGGGACATAAGAGAAGCAGCTCAGTCAAGTGGCACAAAACAGGTTCTTGTTTTTTATTTGCAGGAAACACTTGCTACCCCAGTATTAACAACGAGTATATCTTATTATAAGCGGTAGTTATGGGTCAACACTCTAGGAGTACATGATCAAGTTAATAACATTGGTCATATATGGAGTGAACATACAGGCTGCTTTCTGTGCGTCATAAGAAACTGCCTCATTCTTTTATACTATATTAGAAATTGCCCCCTCCGACTAGCAACAAAAGAAATAACATTCTACAGTGACAGTTTCGTTGTCCAAAACAGAAACATTAAATTACCAGTGATGTTAACTATATTTTACAGAAAACTGAAATTAAGGAGCTAAAACAAAAGTTTTTTCTTCATGACCACATTTTTCTACTGTGATCAATATTTTGGCATTATTGAAAGGGAAGAGAAATACAATCCTTATATTTTTCACTCTGATTATTGATCTATGGTGACTGAAAATCCAAAGAAGACACAACCAAAATTTGTGCCTCATAAAGTGAATAATGATTTAATTTTCAGTTCAGAATCCTTGGAATAAAATATTACCAACAGGAAAGTAAATATGAAAAATGACAAAGTCGAATGGTTGAGAATAGAGAAGCTAAGAATTCACAAATAACATCCAAAAATGAAATTTTATATGTACAACTGCTTTGAAGATGATAGTTTCAGTGCACTAGACTGTCAAGACAAGGAGATCTAGCGACAGATTCCAGAAAGTCTACAACTGTTATATGCTAATGGCAGAAAAAATATCAAACGAAAAGAAATCAAGGATTTGCTAAGTCTTCTGAAATTTGTGTCAGTACACTATCATGAGTTTTACATGTCTCTTAAAGGAGCAGAGGAAGTAATTCCTTCACACAGTGAGAGTAATTAAGACACAGTGATTTGAGTGGAACAAAGCAAAAGAGATGAAGATGAGTGACATGAAGCAAAGTGGGAGAGGTGAAGATATAGTGACAATAGAAGAGAATTGAAAACTCAGTGAAGTGAATGGCATGAATATGTCAATGAGGATTCTAAGAATTAATTGTTCTTAAATAAGTTATCTGTGATCTTATAAATATATTTAATTTGTATTCTGACAAAACTCCCATTTTGACGTGTGCCATACTTGCCTATCAACTACCAAAGAAACAAAAACTTTATTTTCAATCTGTTAGTTTTCAGTGCCAGAGATGCCTATCATTGGTTAATAATAAATATTGTTGATACTGAAGTGCCAATTTTTTTTTTTTGTTTTGAGATGTGAAATTACGTAAAATGTGCACTTTCTGTTGCAATAATAGGTAACTTCTATATTCATTACTTACTTTCTATATTAATATGAACTTTAACTCAATGTATCTGAAAACTACATAAATGTCGGTTAGACACCAATGGCACCAAGCCACTCAAATGTTTTTAAGAATTGTTCACAGGAGATGACATGGGATGCATTTTATGTTGAACAAAATTCTAACATAAAATTTATTCTGTTCCATTATAAATTCATATCACTATTTGAAAATAGCTTTGCACATTAGCTAGTCAGAAAGGACAGTAAACAGCCAGGTAAAAAAACCATGGACACTAGAGGGATTAAAGTATCTTATGAAAGGAAAAGGGAAATGTATATTTACGCAAGAAAAAGTAGGGATCCTGTGGTAGTTGCACACTACAAAAAATAATCAAAATTTCTAATAAAGGTTATTAAAAAATCAAAGAACATGCACATAATCTCAGAAATGACTACTTCCAACAACAGGTTTAAGACAAAATGGAATGTAGTGAACCGAGAGATAGGACAACTAGCCACAGAACAACACAACAGCACTATTGAACTGAATGGAAGGACTATAAATGATGGGTTGCAGGTAGCAAATGCATTTAATAATCATTTCTTAAATATAGTAGAAAGCATATGCACAAACAGTTCAAGAGAAAAATCACAGCAGTATGTTGAAAATGTGTTGTTGTTGTTGTGGTCTTCAGTCCTGAGACTGGTTTGATGCAGCTCTCCACGCTACTCTATCCTGTGCAATCTTCTTCATCTCCCAGTACCTACTGCCACCTACATCCTTCTGAATCTGCTTAGTGTATTCATCTCTTGGTCTCCCTCTACGATTTTTACCCTCCACGCTGCCCTCCAATACTAAATTTGTGATCCCTTGATGCCTCAGAACATGTCCTACCAACCGATCCCTTCTTCTAGTCAAGTTGTACCACAAACTCCTCTTCTCCCCAATCCTATTCAGTACCTCCTCATTCGTTATGTGATCTACCCATCTAATCTTCAGCATTCTTCTGTAGCACCACATTTCGAAAGCTTCTATTCTCTTCTTGTCCAAACTATTTATCGTCCATGTATCACTTCTTGAAGTCTGAGGGTATTTCGCCTGTCTCATACATTTTACTCACCAGATGGTAGAGTTTTGTCAGGACTGGCTCTCCCAAGGCCGTCAGTAGCTCTAATGGAATGTTGTCTACTCCCGGGGCCTTGTTTTGACTCAGATCTTTCAATGCTCTGTCAAACTGAAAATGTAACTTTAATAAAATTCAATCATATGAATGTATCACTAACGTCTCCTTCTGAAATTAAGAATATCACACATTTTCTCAAAAATAAAAGCTCATGTAGTTTTGATGGTGGTTCCAATAGACTATTAAAAATTTGTCCCCATGTAAAAAGCCCGTCTTATATCAGAAATATGTAATGCATCACTTACTCAAGACATTTTTCCAGAGAGACTGAAATATGCTGTTCTATGTAAGAAGGGCGACAAGAGAGATGTCCATAATTACCAACCTGTTTCACTGCTGACATCATTCTCCAAAACTTTTGAGAAGGTGATGTATTCTAGAGTAGTATCTTACCTAAGAACAAAAGTATCCTTAGGAAATCACACTTTTGTTTTCAGAAAGTTTGCTCTACGGAGAGTGCCATTTATTTCACATGCATTAAATAATAAAATAGCAGCAGTTGGAATGTTCTGCGCTCTCTCTAAAGCATTTGACTGTGCAACTCACAGTATTCTCCTAGATAAATTAACGTTTTATGGGATTGGTGGTATAGTCAACCAATGGATAATGTCATATTTAACCAAAAGAATATAGAAAGTTGTGCTTAGTAATTCAAGCAATATACTCCAGGAATATAATTCTGACATGCGAGGAATCACATTTAGAGTTACCCAAGGTTCAGTCTTAGGTCCACTACTGTTCTTCATATATGTAAGCGATCTTCTCTCTAGTACACAACAAGCAGAGTTAGTTCTGTTTGCACATCACACTAGTATTGTAAACAGTCCTACCATACATGTAGAACAGAAGAAATGGTAAACAAAGTTCTTAAAACTATCATTGACTGGTTTTCTGCAAATGGTCTCACCCTCCATTTTAAAAAAGACCCAACATATTAAATTCTGCACATCTAAAGGTAAATGTAACACATGATGAGGAAATAATAAATGAGGTGGAAACTTCAAAATTCTTAGGGATCCTTGTTCTTGTGGTCTTCAGTCCAAAGAATGTTTTGATGCAGCTCTCCATGCTACTCTATCCCGTGCAAGACTCTTCTTTCCGAGTAACTACTGCAGCCTGCATCCTTTTGAATCTGCTTAATGAATTCATCTCTTGGTCTCCCTCTACGATTTTTTCCCTCCACACTTACATCTAATCTATTCAATACCTTCTCATTTGTTACATGATCTGCCTATCTAATCTTCAGCATTGTTCTGTAACACCACCTTTCAAAAGTTGTTCTCTTCTTGTCTAAACTGGTTATCGTCCATGTTTCACTTCCATACATGGCTACACTCCATACAAATACTTTCAGACCTCCTGACATTTAAATCTATTCTGGATGTTAACAAATTTCTCTTCTTCGGAAATGCTTTCCTTGCCATCACCAGTCTACATTTTATATCCTCTCTACTTCGACCATCATCAGTTAAGTTGCTGCCCAAATAGCAAAACTCATTAACTACTTTCAGTGTCTCATTTCCTAATTGAATTCCCTCAGCAGCGCCTATTTCGTTAGACTACATTCCATTATCCTCGTTTTTCTTTTGTTGATGCTCATCTTATATCCTCCTTTCAAGACACTGGCCATTCCATTCAACTGTTCTTCCAATTCCTTTGCTATCTCTGACAGAATTACAATGTCATTGGCAAACCTGTATGTTTTTTATTTCTTCTCCCTGGATTTTAATTCATACTCCAAATTTTTCTTTTTTTCTTTACTGCTTTCTCAATATACAGAATGAATAATATCGGGGTTAGGCTACAATCTTGTGTCACTCTGGTCCCAACCGTTGCTTCCCTTTTGTGCCCCTTGACTCTTACAACTGCCATCTGTTTTCTGTACAAATTTTAAATAGCCTTTCGCTCCCTGTATTTTACCCTTGCCATCTCCAGAACTTGAAAGAGAGTATTCCATTCAACATTGTCAATAGCTTTGTCTAAGTCTATAAATGCTGTAAATGTAGGTTTGCCTTACCTTTACCCAGCTTCCATGAGAAGCCATAGGGTCAGTAATGGCTTGCATGTTCCTATATTTCTCTGGAATTCAAACTGATCTTCCCTGATGCGAGCTAACACCCCAAAGATGTTTCGGCTCGCTTGCAGTTCCTCTTCGTCGAAATGTCTTGGCTCAAACTCGTCTAGGGGTTGAACCGCACGTGTCGCATTACGCGCCCTAAATTAGACACTTGTGTCCCTTTGGTTAAATTGTCTGGCTGATGGTAAGTGTGCGAAATAAAAGGTTAACATAACATATAACAACAGTAATAATAATATCTGGAACTAAATTAACGACCCATAAATGATGTTGGCCACATAGTTGCGATTTGGTTAGAGTAATGTTTATTCAGAAACAAAACTAATAGCGAAAGTGGTCGTATTTAGAGTTACTGTTACACTCGAGCGCATATCCACGTGGTACAGTTCGATGATTCACAAACTCATTGCGAAATACAAGTTATCTACGCGAAAAATTGGAGTTCACACCAGGCGCGCGGCTGCTCACTGTTCAGAGACTAAGTCCAGCGACATCGCACAACGCGAAATTTTCTAAGTCGTTTCACTTTCTAGCTGTGGGAGCCACTGTGTCGGCGATAATGTGCGCTATCACAAGCTCCAATACCCAGTGCGTCCACCAGAATAGTGTCACGTGGAAGAAGGTGTAATTAGATGAATGACGAACACTAGCTTCACTTAACGAAAGTTTATTCAGCACTAGCACATACAAGAGGGCAGAGCGAACTGCCTCCGGCCAGAACACATACGGTATGTGTACAGTTACAGAACATTCCAGTCAATGATTCTTGATATTTGAGGATACTTCTAGAATGTCCTCAAAGCGAATATAGTAATTAAAACTGTACAGTCCTTGTGAGTTTTGAACTCACGACCCTCCATGCAACAGTCTAGTATCGTACCCTCTACACCATAATGATGGTACTACTCAGCATCTTGTGCGACAACATATTTAAATGAGAGCACAGTACTCGTTAACTTACACCGAGATCTGCATCTACCATTTTTCCATTCTTTTGCAAAGGATTCGTGTTAGTATTTTGCAGCTGTGGCTTATTAAACTGATTGTTCGGTAATTTTGACACCTGTCAGCACCTGCTTTCTTCTTGAAGTCTGGGGGTATTTCGCCTGTCTCATACATCTTGCCCACCAGATGTAAGAGTTTGGCCATGGCAAATTCAGCAGAAGTTCTAAGGGAATGGTGTTTCTGCTTAGATCTTTCAGTACTCTTCTTTGCTTAGGCCTAGTTTACCCATCTGAACATTTGATACTCTCCTTTCCCCAAAGGTCTCTTTAATTTTTCTGTAGGCTGCATCTATCTTACCCCTAATGGTGTATACTTCTACGTCCTTACATTTATCCTCTAGCCATTCCCGCTATATTGTGCAGTTCATAACCAATAAATTGTGGTCAGAGTTTACATCTGCTCCTGCAAATGTCTTACAACTTAAAAACTGGTTCCTAAATCTCTGTCTTAACATTACACAATTAGTCTAAAACCTTCCAAGGTCTCAGGTCTCTTCCACATATACAACCTTCTTTCATGATTCTTAGACCAAGTGTTAGCTGTGATTAAGTTATGCTCAGTGCAAAATTCTACCAGCCAGCTTCCTCTTTCATTCTTTACCCCCCTTTCCATATTCACCTACTGCTTTTCTTTCTCTTCCTTTTCCTACTATCGAATTCCAGTCCCTGATGAATAGTAAATTTTCGTCTCCCCTCACTATCTGAATGATTTCTTTTATCTCATCATACATTTCTTCAATCTCTTCGTCATCTGCGGAGCTAGTTGGTATATAAACTTGTACTATTATTTTAGGTGTGGGCTTTGTGTCTATCTTGGCTATAATAATGTGTTCACTATGCTGTTTGGAGTAGCTTATTAAACCTACTCCAGCATTACCCGTTTTTGATTTTGTAGTTATAACCCTGTATTCACCTGACCACAAGTCCTGTTCCTCCTGCTACTGAACGTTGCTAATTCCCACTATATCTAATTTTAACATATCCCTATTGACAAGAATTTAAATTAGAAAAAAAAGTATTTTGGAACCCCTTAAACAACTTAGGCCAGCCCCTTTTGCACTTAGAATCATTGAAAATTTTGGGGAAAGAAAAATGAGTAAGTTGAGATATTCTGAATAATTTCATTCAATAATGTCATATTCATTAATATTCTGGGGTAACTTATCTTTAAGAAACGAACTCTTCATTGTGCAAAAACTTGCTGTGAGAATAACATGTGGCACTCATCCACATCATCTTGTAGACTTCTGTTTAAGACATTTATTCCCTGATGAAGCTTGCTGTAAATAATTCATTACAGTTCAAGAGTAACGATGAGGTACATAATTAGAATACCAGAAGGGAAAATGACATTCATTACTCGACATTAAGGTTGTCTTAAGCACAAAAAGGATGCTCAATGCTGCAACAACAGTTTTTTTATAATTTACGCAGTGATATAAAAGTTTGACATATGGAAAGTAAAATTTGATAACAAACTGAGAAAGTTTATCGTTGACAACTAATTTTATCCCGTAGAAGAATTTCTATTATTGTAATGGGAGGGAATTACTAAGTGACATCTTCTGTACATTTTTTCTTTCTTTTTTTGAAACAAAGAAGAAGACATAAATGTTCACAATGTAACCATATGTAGAAATTTATCTGCAGTTGATTGACTGATTGATTTTTATTTGGTCTCATTTGATTATATTTTGTACAAAGTGTGTTCATGTAATATAGGACAAGTCAACTTAAACCTATTTTCTTACAATATTTGACACATTATTCCAATTTAATACATCAAAGTGGCAATACTTATAATAATGTTGCACACATTTTTCAACCACTTTTAGGTCCTGAAAATTATTTACATAATACATTATACTCATATTTACATTTACCTCAAAGTATTCATGTTCTCATGTTAGATAATATGTTTAATTAGTTATGGTAGATAATATGTTTAATTAGTTATGGTATCTCCACAACAGTAATAGTAGCATTTCTCATCCATTAATACATATCCTCTTCTACACTATAAAATTCTTTTTCCATTAAACAATCCTTTAAAAGTTTTTGGAATGTCTTTTAGGCCACATTGTCCTGAAACTCTTTTGGGAGCCACTTTATGAGTTTGACACCCAAATATCGAGGACTCTGTTCAGCAACTCTCAGTCAGTGTTGTATACTTCCCAGCTGGCCTTTATTTATTGTTTCATATGTATGAACGTCTGCATTTCTTTCTAGTACTGCATTTAGTTTGATTAATGATATTATTGTTTTGTAAATGTATACAGATGGAAACGTCAGTATTTTTAGACTATGGGAAACAGTTCTGCATGAGTGTCTTTGTTTCTTGTTCAAGATGGTCCCAATAGCTTTTTTTGCAATGTAAATATTCTTTTTGTATTTTTGCTGCTTGAATTTCACCAAACCGTAATTCCGTACTGTAGATATGGCTCATGTAGAGCTTGGTACACTATACATAGAAGCTCCTTGTTGGCATAATGTGCAAGCTGTTTCATACCATTGCAGTGCTTACTTTACAGCAAACATTATCTGTATGTTGATTCCAATGGAGCTTATTGCCAACTGTAATCCCCAAAAATTTAATAGTGGTAACTTCTTCCAGTCTTATTTCACTTATGAATATAGCTATGAGTTCTTCCTTTTCTCTATTTGTGGATACCATTAACAATGTCTTTTTCAGATTTAAACTTAGGTCATTTTGTATAAGCCACTGTGCTGTGTTATTTATTGACATACACACATTTCTCTCTGGTGTTTTCAGATTTTTTCTACATACATTAGTGTTATGCGGCATGTAGTATTTTTTTTTATCTTTCTCACTGACACCAATGTCGTTTACAAATAAGTTGAATGGAAGTGGGCCAAGTACAGATCCTTGAGGCACTCTGTACTAATATTTCTGATTTCAAATTTGCATCCAGTTTCTGTTTTCACATACTGCTTTCTGTTGCTGACGTATGATTTTATCCACCTGCTTGCATGTCTACAAATACCATAGCTTTCAAGTTTTTCAATAAATGTAGTATGGGTGATTGTGTCAAATGCTTTAGGCAAATCCAGAAACAAAGCAGACACAGTTTCTTTTGTCTAATGCATCTATAACGAATTCTGTAGGGGATTGAGATGTCAGTTTCTGTAGTTTTCCCATTTTTGAAACCATGTTGTGCTGGAATAAAAATACTGTGTTTCTCCAGGAATATGGTCAACCTACTATGCATAAGCATCCCTAGTATTTTTGAGAAACCACTGGTCTGTAGTTGTTTGGATCAATTTTGTTTCCTTTCTTAAATACTGGTACTACTTTGCTTATTTTTAATTTTTCTGGGAATGTTCCTTCTCTAAAGGAGCAGTTTGAAATATCCAAAAGAGGTTCGATTATTTCTTCATTCCCATGTTTTATTAAATAATTTGATACTTCATTAACTCCTGGAGACTTCTCGGGTTTTAATTTCTGGATTATTTTTATGAGTTACGTTTTTGTCACTGGTTCCAGGAACATTGAGTGGGATGATTGACCAAGTGTTTTAACCTGCTTTGACCACTGATTATTTGTATCCCCTTTTATATTTTGTACAGCAACTATAAAGTTGCTGTTTAGTATATTAGCAATTTTTGTTCCATCTGTAACTATGTTGTCATCAGTTCTCTTTGACTTAATAAAACTGCTGTTTTTTACACTTTTTTGGCTATATCTTTCTCTGTTGATTATATCCCATGTTGTTTCACGTATTTGATTTGAATTTTGTATGGATCTGTTTATTGAAATGGCTTTTGCTTCTATTATTAATCGCTTGTACTTCTGATAATGTTTATATGTCTCCATATTCCCTGCTTTTCTGAGTTCCGTCACCTTAGTCCTGAGTTAAATTATATCTTTCATAATCCATTTCTTACTGTGACCCTGCTTTTTCCGTTAGGCTACTTTGGGGAACCATGGACCTTGCCATTGGTGGGGAGGCTTGCGTGCCTCAGCGATACAGATAGCCGTACCGTAGGTGCAACCATAACGGAGTGGTATCTGTTGAGAGGCCAGACAAATGTGTGGTTCCTGAAGAGGGGCAGCAGCCTTTTCAGTAGTTGCAGGGACAACAGTCTGGATGATTGACTGATCTGGCCTTGTGACACTAACCAAAACAGCCTTGCTGTGCTGGTACTGCAAACGGCTGAAAGCAAGGGGAAACTACAGCCGTAATTTTTCCCGAGGTCATGCAGCTTTACTGTATGGTTAAATGAAATAAAATATTCTGGAGGTGAGATAGTCCCCCATTCGGATCTCCAGGCGGGGACTACTCAGGAGGACGTTGTCATCAGGAGAAAGAAAACTGATGTTCTACAGATCAGAGTGTGGAATGTCAGATCCCTTAATCGGGCAGGTAGGTTAGAAAATTTAAAAAGGGAAATGGATAGGTTAAAGTTAGATATAGTGGGAATTAGTGAAGTTCGGAGGCAGGAGGTACAAGACTCCTGATCAGGTGACTACAGAGTTACAAACACAAAATCAAATAGGGGTAATGCTGGAGTAGGTTTAATAATGAATAGGATAAGAGGAATGAGGGAAAGCTACTACAAACAGCATAGTGAACGCATTATTGTGGCCAAGATAGATACAAAGCCCACACCAACCACAGTAGTACAAGTTTATATGCCAACTAGCTCTGCAGATGACGAAGAGATTGATGAAATGTATGATGAGATAAAAGAAAATCTCAGATAGATTATGTAATGGTAAGACAGAGATGCAAGAACCAGGTTTCAAACTGTAAGATATTTCCAGGGGCAGATGTGGACTCTGACCACAATCTATTGGTTATCAACTGTAGATTATGTAGTGTCGGCAGACTTGCCAACACTACGTACACTAATTGAAAGAGGCGGCCAAGATGCACGCGCTAACTCACGAAGGATGGAGTGAGGTCTGAAACAGGAGACTTAATGAATGCTGTAAAGAAAAGTACGTAGCTCCTTGAATACTTAACTTTTAATACATTCTTGTATACATCGTTCTTGATGAGATATCTGGAGATTGTGGCGATACAAGTGAGGCTCTTTAGATACAAGCTATCTAAGGCTAATGGCGCCTTGCTAGGTCGTAGACATGGACGTAGCTGAAGGCTATTCTAACTGTCTCTCGGCAAATGAGAGAAAGGCTTCGATCAGTGTAGTCGCTAGCAATGTTGTCGTACAACTGGGGCGAGTGCTAGTCAGTCTCTCGAGACCTGCCGGGTGGTGGCGCTCGGTCTGCGATCACTCAGTGGCGACACGCGGGTCCGACATGTACTAATGGACTGCGGCCGATTTAAGCTACCACCTAGCAAGTGTGGTGTCTGGCGGTGACACCACAGATTAAAACTGAAGAAACTGAAAAAAGGTGGGAATTTGAGGAGATGGGACCTGGATAAACTGACAGAACCAGAAGTTGTAGAGAGCTTCAGGGAGAGCATTAGGAATGAAGAATGGGGGAAAGAAATGCAGTAGAAGAAGAATGGGTAGCTTTGAGAGATGAAATAGTGAAGGTAGCAGATGATCAAGTAGGTAAAAAGACGAGAGCTAGTAGAAATCCTTGGGTAACAAGAAATATTGAATTTAATTGATGAAAGGAGAAAATATAAAAATGCAATAAATGAAGCAGGCAAAAAGGAATACAAACGTCTCAAAAATGAGATTGACAGGAAGTGCAAAATGGCCAATCAGGGATGGTTAGAGGACAAATGTAAGGATGTAGAGGCGCATATCACGAGGGGTAAGATAGATACTGCCTACAGGAAAATTAAAGAGACCTTTGGAGAAAAGAGAACCACTTGCATGAAAATCAAGAGCTCAAATGGAAACCCAGTTCTAAACAAAGAATGGAAAGCAGAAAGGTGGAAGGAGTATATAGAGGGTCTATACAAGGGCGATGTTCTTGAGGACAATATTATGGAAATGGAGGAGAATGTAGATGAAGATAAAATAGGATGAAAGAGTTTGACAGAGCACTGAAAGACCTAAGTCGAAACAAGGCCCCGGGAGTAGACAACATTCCATTAGAACTACTGACAGCCATGGGAGAGCCAGGCCTAACAAAACTCTACCATATAGTGAGCAAGATGTATGATACAGGCGAAAGTCCCTCAGACTTCAAGAAGAATATAATAATTCCAATCCCAAAGCAAGCTGGTGTTGACAGATGTTAAAATTACCGAACTATCAGTTTAATAAGCCACGGCTGCAAAATACAAACACGAATTCCTTATAGACGAATGGAAAAACTGGTAGAAGCGGACCTCGGGGAAGATCAGTTTGGATTCCATAGAAATGTTGGAACACCTGAGGCAATACTGACCCTACGAGTTATCTTAGAAAATAGATTAAGGGAAGGCAAACCTACACTTCTAGCATTTGTAGACTTAGAGAAAGCTTTTGACAACGTTGACTGGAATACTCTCTTTCAAGTTCTTAAGTTGGCAGGGGAGCGAAATGCTATTTACAATTTGTACAGAAACCAGATGGCAGTTATAAGAGTCGAGGGACATGAAAGGGAAGCAGTGTTTCGAAGGGAGTGAGACAGGGTTGTAGCCTGTCCCCGATGTTATTCAATCTGTATATTGAGCAGTGAAGGAAACAAAAGAAAAATTCGGAGTAGGAATTAAAATCCATGGAGAAGAAATAAAAACTTTGAGGTTTGCCGATGACATTGTAATTCTGTCAGAGACAGCAAAGGACCTGGAGGAGCAACTGAATGGACAGTGTCTTGAAAGGACGATATAAGATGAAGATTAACAAAAGCAAAACAAGTGTAATGGAATGTAGTCGAATTAAATCGGGTGATGCTGTGGGAATTAGATTAGGAAATGAGAGGCTTAAAATAGTAAATGAATTTCGCTATTAGGGGAGCAAAATAACTGAGGATGGTCGAAGTAGAGAGGATATAAAATGTAGACTGGCATTGGCAAGGAAAGCGTTTCTCAAGAAGAGAAATTTGTTAATATCGAGTAAAGATTTAAGTGTCAGGATGTCGTTTCTGAAAGTATTTGTATGGAGTGTAGCCATGTATGGAAGTGGAACATGGATGATAAATAGATTAGACAAGAAGAGAATAGAAGCTTTTGAAATGTGGTGCTACAGAAGAATGCTGAAGATTAGATGGGTAGATCACATAACTAATGAGAAGGTATTGAATAGAATTGGGGAGAAGAGGTTCTTGTGGCACAACTTGACTAGAAGAAGGGATCGGTCGGTAGGACATGTTCTGAGGCATCAAGCGATCACCAATTTAGTATTGGAGGGCAGTGTGGAGGGTAAAAATCGTAGAGGGAGAACAAGAGATGAATACACTAAACAGATTCAGAAGGATGTAGGTTGCAGTAGGTACTGGGAGATGAAGAAGCTTGCACAGGATAGAGTAGCATGGAGAGCTGCTTCAATCTAGTCTCAGGACTGAAGAAAACAACAACAACCCCAACTTCTTTCTTATCTTGCTTTTTTTCTGTTTTTGAGCTCCTATGTATGTGAATGTGAATTACATGCTGGTCAGACTATGATCAGTCGCTCTTGTAGGTACATCTACTATTGTTTTCATATTACACTGTAATAATGACTATTTCAATTTTTGTTTTGGTTTTGATTCTTCACCTACAGCTATGATATAGTTTTCAGATATTACAACAGTTTTCATTTTAATCTTAATCGTTTTTCTAGTTTTTTTCAGAAGTGTTGTAATATTACCACTTGAGGACCTGTGTACACAGATAATTATGAGCTCTTCACTCATTACGCCAGTAACTCATAGTATTTTTCAACGTAAGTTGGAAGGTTTACATATTTACGGTATTCAGTATCTTGTACACTTCCAATTTTCTTCTTGTATATAGCTACACCTCCATCTTTATGTTTTGATCTACAGAAATAATTAATCAAATCATAGTCTCTAATTATTAGGCTGCTAAGTTCTACTTCATTTAGCCCATGCTCACTGATGCATAATATATCGAATTGTGTTTCATTCGGGACCATTTCCACTTCAAGTTTTTTGTTACCGAATTACTGAATATTTTGGTTCAAGATGTTAATTTTCTTGTTTTCTTTATGAGTCCTTTATGAGTGTGAATATATAACGACTCGTTCCTCATCATTACGATCGATCTTACAAAATGATAACTAACCATGCAACCTAACGGTTAGGTTTCGAGCCATTCTAGTATGTTTTCGTTCGCGAATTTTGATTTAACCCGTCTTCAGCTGTTTCAGTGTCAAAACCCTTGTCACCAATAACAATTTAAAATTTCTAGAGCTATACGAGAAACGTGATGCTTACGAAATCAGAAAAGTGAATCTTATAAAGATAGATGAGAGACGAAATATTGATTTTTACTGTAAAAAATATGCGCGAATACGTCCCTGGACTTGATATAGCTACTACGGTACAAAATACAAAACAAGAAACATTAGAAATCCTTACACGAACGAACACAGGAAAGTATTGAAATCGCTAAAGACTGGTGTGTCTGCAGATGTTAACCCTTTTTGTTGCCTGTGCTACGTTAGTATAGACTTTGTAGTCGATATTCAGTAGTTTGGTGTTAAAATTCGAAGAACTTTGGATTAAATGGCGCTTGTTTCAAATGTTCCACTGTAGTTGCAGAATAATATATATCGTACGGAAGATCTCGGAGAATGTTCGTTGCGTGGTTGCAATATGAATTCGGACTGAGGTGATTTTACTAGGTAATTGATGTACTTTCCATTTAAAGATATTTACTAACATTTGCAGATATTTTTGTTTTACTTGCAGACCAGCAGATATTCTCGAAAGTGGACTAGACCTGACAACGGTTGGAATTAGGTTGCAGGAAGACTTTCTTCTATATTTGGAGAAGAGTAATTATTTGGAGAAACTGAAAGAATATTATGCCAAACAAATCAATGATTCACTAAAGAACAGCATTTTACAACCCGTAAACTTCTATTTACCAATTGATATGGAAGATCTGTTGAGTGTATCAGGTTAGTAGCATTCCCCGCACCATCTTTACAAGCGTGATATTTCGCCGTATTTCCGAGAACTTAGAAATTGACGATAAACGCTGTGTTGTGGAACATGTCAGCATAATAAACACAGTACGTTAACATACGACTAAGGAAAAGGAAAATTAATATTTATGCCACTACATGCTCACCGTTTGCATGTGTTATTTCATTAAAAACAATTATAATTATATTTTCTCACGTATTCCTCTATGGTACCGGTATTGAAGGAATTGTTAAGGAGAAACATATAGAATTTACATTTGAAAAAACTCCTTCTGTCCGCAAGACATATTGTTTCCGTGGGTGAACCGCTAACAATTTTTAGAGCTGTAAGTTGCACTCATTTGTGTGTCAAATTTAGATTCATTAAAAGGTGATGCAGACGAGTTTTCTTTCTAGTGCCCCACATGTGGAAATCTCTGTTACTCTCAAACTTAGCGGGGTTGTGCATAACAAATTACATAAATGGGTAACACTGCTGTGAGGGTGCGTTTAATATCTTCAGGGGCGAAATAGTTACTTTATTTCAGATGGGGACATGAGATTAATATTTAATTCACTAAAGAGCCTTTGCATTACTTCATTGTCTGCTTTGTTTTCTCTTTGGGATTATTTGCATCAAGTATCTCACCTCTATTTTAAAAGTAATTATAAAAATGTATGCTACACATGAACGGGTCAAGAGAAATGTTCGATAAGAGCTGTTGGCTTTTGCCAGTGATGTAATGTTCATGGCTGGTGTAACGTCACCTTTGGTGCATATATTCACAGTTTTGTTATTAGCTGATGACACCAACGAGTTTGAAAGAAAAAAATAAATAAAATAAAACTAGTTATATGGACACACTGATCTGTAGCTTAGCCTGAGGCGTAGGTTAGGTTGAAAGGTAGCAACCTGGTTGTGAGCTGGTGAAGCCAAAGAATGTCATAGTAAAAAAACAAAAAAAAGACCTCTTTGTGGTGACTGACTGCCCTGTGTCTTTATCCAAAGTATTGGTTAGGTTGGAGGGTGACAGTATGCGTGCGAGTTAGCGAAGCCAATAAACGTGATACTCAAAAAACCTGGTTGTGGCAACAGACTGATCTGTATCTTACCCCGTTTGAAAAAATTGCCAATAATATCATATTATAGTCGTCATATTGTTTATGGCTTTGTTACATGTTTCCCATGTCACTGGTCAAAGCTGATGACTGGTATCACGCATTCCTCTATATCCCACATGAACAGCCTTTCACAGTGCTCTCATTCTCTGCAGCAGAAATAATGTCATCTTTTGTGGCTTCTTCCCCTGTTTCTTTTTAACAATATTCCATATTGATTTGATTTTATTATCTAATTTGTCAGTTTCAAACAAGATGTACATTTACACTTTGGATATTTTTTATCACTTTTGCTACTGTTTCAGTGCTGTTTACTGTAAGAAATATTTTGGAATCATTACATGTTCTGGCTTTTTCATTGTGAAGTGACTCTTATCCTATAGTGATCCAATGTGTCTTGAATGTCAGCACATTGGACTCGCATTCGGGAGGACGACAGTTCAATCCCGCGTCCGGCCATCCTGATTTAGGTTTTCTGTGATTTTCCTAAATCGCTCCAGGCAAATGCTGGGATGGTTCCTTTGAAAGGGCATGGCCGACTTCCTTCCCCGCTCTTCCCTAATCCGATGAGACCGATGACCTCGCTGTTAGGTCTCTTCCCCCAAACAATCCAATCCAGTCCACTCCAATCTTTAATGTCCTGCCATTGTTACATACAATTATATTTTTAGGAGAACTGCTTTCAAAAACTGATACAAAATCATGAATAACAATGTTTAATTTATTTATTTATTGTCCCCTGAATCAATACTGTACATGACATGCACACGGTGATGCACAAACATACATTTGATGTTGGACAGTATGATAATTTGCTGGTATGAAGTAATATGCCGAAAGTTTACACAAACCTGAGCTTGCATACAAATTTTCTGAGAAGTTATGAACACACAAATTACATACTTACTTACACATTTGTATTTTAGTGCTGTATTCCTGTCACACATATACACAACAGTATCTGGTTGGGTATTCTTTCTGCACTTAATTTGCTTAGTAGCAGATGATATAGATGCAAGATTTTTGCACATACTTGCATTAATGTTTTACTCTTTACAAAATTCTTTGCTGCAATTTGTTTCATGTTTCTTTCCACCCACCTGGAGCAGAAATTCACTTGCACTGTAGAATCAATGATCAAATAGAAATGATTTTAGTTTTTTATTAAATACAGTCAGGGGCTTACTGTTTTTTATTCATGATGGCAGGTTATTGTATATTTTAATGCCTTTGTTGAAGGGAAAGTTTTTGAAGGCAGAGAGGTGCGCATTCCTTTAACATGGAGTTTCATTTTCTGTCTAGTACCATACTCATGGACATTTAAAT
The DNA here is from genome assembly GCF_023898315.1 of Schistocerca nitens. Classification (NCBI taxonomy): domain Eukaryota; kingdom Metazoa; phylum Arthropoda; class Insecta; order Orthoptera; family Acrididae; genus Schistocerca; species Schistocerca nitens. The sequence continues at coordinate 31,803,435 of NC_064620.1, read as the reverse complement.
TTTTATTAAATTTTGTAATATTACTTTTTACAAATTTGCATAGTTCTCGTATATACAGGCTGCCAAGGGGTAGGAGAGCAACTTTTGGAAGAGAGTTCTGCAGCTATCAGTCGGCTTTGCCTTATTCATTATTCTTATAGTTCTCTTTTTGGTGAGGAGAATGTTTGGGCTATGTGTAGAGTCTCCCCAGAATATGATACCATAATGCATTACATGGTGGACTTGTGCACAGTAGACCGTGTGAACAGTTTTTGGGCTTGTGCAGTATGCGGTGATTCGCAGGGCATAGCACACTTGGTTTAGCTTACTATTAGTTTTATTAATGTGTGTTTGCCATTTTAGAATATCCTGAATATATAGGCCTAGCAATCTTGTTTCTGTATTTGGGGATATTTGGGAACTGTGTAATTTCATATCAGGCATAATTTTATTTGATCTTAGGTGGAAGTTTAAGTAAGTGGTTTTCTTTGTGTTAACTATGAGCTTGTTTTTCTCAAACCAATCACCAAGTTCGTCTGTATTTCCATTTATGGCCTCTTGGAGTTCATGTTCATTTTTGCTTGTTTTGAGGATACTGGTATCATCTGCGAAGAGTGTACTGGTGCTGGCATTGATGTTTGATGGTAGGTTGTTTATGTACACAACGAAGAGCACTGGTCCAAGTATTGAGCCGTGGGGCACACCTTGTGTAATATTGCAATAGTCAGAGTAGTATGTTTCGATATGTCCTTGATTGTTATGTTTTATTGACACTTTTTGTTTCCTATTTGTCAGGTATGAGCTGAACCAGTTTAGTGGGATGCCTCTGATGCCATATGAATCCAGTTTGTTGAGAAGAATCTTGTGGTCTGTGACATCAAATGCCTTGGACAAATCTAGGAAGATCCCAACTGCTTTTTGTTGTTTGTCTAGAGCATCTAGGGTGGAGTGTAAATGCTCATATATGGCGGTTTCTTCTGAAACCGTGCTGGGCATCACATAGTATCTGGTTCTTATCAAGAAAATGTATTAGTCTTTGGTGAACTAATCTCTCCAAAAGTTTACAAACACAGGTAACAGCGATATGGGTCTGTAATTTTCTGTGTTGAGTTTTTCATCTTTCTTAAAGATTGGGATAACTTTAGCCACTTTCATGCATTTTGGAAATGTATACATTTGAGAGTGGGAGAGCTATTTTGTTTATGCAGTTTTTGATGATAAAATCTGGGATGTCATCGATTTCAGATGATAATTTATTCTTGAGGTAATTTGCACTTAGTACAATTTCTTCAGGAGTAGTTTCCCAGAATAATATAGATTCTACAGGAGTGGTTATTTTGTTTTGTCTGTTGGGTGTGGGTTTGTTGATGCTTTGTAACAGATTTTTAACAATATTTTCATAGTAATTGTTGAAAATATTTGCAATTTCTTGTGGATTAGTGACTCTGGTGTTGTTGTGGATCAGGATAGTGTTTTCATGTTTACGTGGCTGTTGATTTGTTTCGTTCCTTATGATCTTCCACACTGCCCTGGTTTTGTTTGAGAATGTTGCCACATAGTTGTCATTTGCTGTTCGCTTTGCTAGTGCTATTACTTTTTTAAGGATTTTGACATATTGCTTTATATATCTTTCTTGAGATGGGGTGGGGATGGTGTTATTTTTTAGATACTTCAACAGATCTCTCTTCCTTCTGCAGGAAATCTTTATGCCAGTTGTTATCCATGGCTTATTATTGGGTTCTTTTGATGTGGTGTGTTTGAGTTTAAGAGGAAAGGCAATATTAAAGTGATATAGAAATGTGTTTAGAAAGGATTCAATTTTGTTGTCTGTATCTTCTGCTTCATATACTTTGTTCCATGTTTCTGGGAGTTACTGTGAGGCACACTTCTATTATGTTGTACTGTTAATTAATTTTAATGTTTCAGGTGAACATTTTACAAACTTGCTGTTTCATGAACCACACATTGCTCTTTCTATTATTCACAAAGTGATATATACTGCTCTACTTTGCATGGAAAATACACATATGGTTTTACCAGGACAAGTAAAAATTGTACTGCGACCCTCAAATATATTGCGTAATGTCTCTTATTGGGACTATAGTGCAGAATATTGTGGAATATCAATATTGCAAGGAGTTGTAATATCACTATCAAAGCCACATAAGTACACGTAAGTGTAAGATGTTTCTAGAAAAAAGAATTTAGTGCTTTCTAATTTAATGGTGAGATTTAATTGAGTAATTTCTTGTCTTGTTTCAGCCAAAGTTCAGTTGTCAGATGCCAGGAAACAAAGTGTATCAATTCAAAAGGTTATCGTATGCCAGGAGTCGTAAACACATCATACATTCATTGCAACCTCTGTGGTTCAAAACTAATTGAAGAAATTAGGTGTAGAGAAACGGGAGATCAAGTTCTTGCATTGATGGTCAACCCAGAAGCATATAAATTTAATCAGCAGCATCTGTACAAACGCAACCAGGCAGTGCTTGTCTGTTTTCAAGGTATTGATTTTTTTCTTGTTAAATTTGGGTATCGTGTAATCTTGTTAATATGCAATCAGGTTCAGTTACTCATGTTAGTAATTACAATCTTTATATGAATACACCATAAATATCGTACTGCAAGCATACTGGGAATGAACCTTTGTAACAAATTATATGATGTCATAGCTCTGTGTTTCAAGACCCAGGTCTTGTCAACTATACTAACAATAGGAATGAATAGAGTGTGTTTATACAGAAAAAGACAGGGTGCAATTATACGAGGGCGGTTCAGAAAGTAACCTCCGATTGGTCACAGTGCGGGTTGTGGGGGGAGTAGCGACGTCATCTGTGCGTTCACGCACTCAACAGGTCAGTCGGCATCAAGCCGTGGTCGAGTGAACGTCGTACCTGCGCTAGTTTAGTTTTTGTGGCAGTTTGAAATGTGTGCTGCAATAGAAAACCCCGCCAAATGTGAAGTGCGTGCTGTCATAAGGTTTTTTACAGCCAAAGGATATTCTGCAGCAGCTATTCATCGTGAGCTTTGTGCCGTGTACGGACCAAGAGTTATGAGTGAAGGAGTTGTCCGTGAATGGGTACGTTTATTTAAAATTGGACGAGAAAACGTTCATGATGAAGAGAGGAGTGGTAGACCATCATTGGTGACTGACGAACTCATTTAGACAGTTGATGCAAAAGTTCGTGAAAATCGACGTTTCTCAATGTCGGAGTTGTCTACTGGTTTTCCACAGATTTCTAAGACTCTCTTGTACGAGATAGTGACAGCAAGATTGGGTTACCGTAAGTTCTGTGCACGATGGGTGCCCAAAATTCTTACCGACCACCACAAAACTCAAAGAATGGCCTCTGCATTAGACTTTGTCACGTTATGAGGACGAAGGAGAACCATTGTTAAACAGAATCATGACCGGTGACGAAACCTGGATTAAGTACGTGAACCCTGAGACAAAAGAACAATCAAAGATGTGGGCACATTCAAATTCGCCTACCAAACCAAGAAAAGCCTCGCAAGATTTTTCTGCCAGAAAACTGATGGCAACGGTGTTTTGGGATGCCAAAGGGGTGTTGTTGGTTGAATTCATGGAACGTGGTACGACCATTAATCAAGACGTGTACTGTGAAACAATAAAAAAGTTACGACGGGCTATACAGAACAAACGCCGTGGTATGCTGACTTCCGGTATCGTTTTCTTGCACGATAACGCCCGTCCTCACTCTGCTCGCAGAACAACGGCCCTTCTTGAGTCCTTCAAGTGGGACGTTATCAACCATCCACCTTACAGCCCAGACCTGGCGCCAAGTGATTATCACCTCTTCATGCATTTGAAGAAATGGCTCGGGTCACAGCGGTTTGATGACGACGAAGAGCTCAAAGATGCGGTCACAGGCTGGCTCCAGGCACAAGCGGGTGATTTTTATGCAGAAGGAATTTCAAAGCTTGTGAAGAGATACGATAAGTGCCTCAATCGCTATGGAGACTATGTAGAAAAATAGTGCAAAGATGTAGTTGTAAGATGTATATATTAAAATATTTTTATTTAACTTGGTGTATTTTTTTAAATCAACTGGAGGTTACTTTCGGAACGGCCCTCGTATGTAACTACTAAGGAATGGCGAAATTGATAATAACATTTCAGTGATGTTATTGTTTATGATCTTTAGTCTGAAGATATATTTGCAGCAGCTCTCCATGCTATCATATCTTGTGCAAGCTTCTTCAAGACTGGATAACAACTGCAACTTACACCATTTGAACCTGCTAACTGTAGTCAAAGCTTGGTCTCCCTTTATAATTTTTTGCTCCCCTCATAGCCGTGCCTTACAAAATTGATGATTTCCAGTAAAGGTGCACTTATGGGGTCAGTGGCTTTTCCATTGTGTGCTGCTGTTGCCAATTGTTTGGCCAGTGAATCGCAGAAAATTGACACAATGAATCTTGAGTCAAATGTAGGTAGTTGCTGAGATTCTCATTCGTAATTTCCCACGGTTCATAAATAAAGTTAGCTGGTCTTTTATTAGGATGGGATTCAGTGTGCGATTTGCAGGGGGGGGGGGGGATTTCCCCCCCTCTGCATCAGACCATCCCCTCCTTTGGCTTTAGTTTATGCATCTCAACCTGGGATGTTTATTTCCCACGCACTGGAGTAAAACTGTACATATAATTTAAATTTGTTTTTAATACAGTCTTACTATTAATGCTATTAATATGTTTGCTTATTAATTTTGAAAAAGTGTTACGTAGTAGTTAAGCATTTCAAAACATTTAGAACCAAATCATCATTCTCATGTTGTCATTGTTGCTTTCGTCTAAGGTGCGTCGTAATCCGTTTACTTGCTAGCTTGTGAGGGAAGTTGTGTGGCAGTCATACCACAGCAGTCGTACCACAGAGTTGGGTGAGCTGGTGGCTGAAAGTCCCACCCCGGGCCCTGACACAGGGTGGTGACCGGCCCGGTACCTGTGCGAACATTCACCATTAGGCCACCTTTTGGCAATGGTATGGCACGGACTAACGCGCCTGGGACGAAAGCACACATTACTAAATAATGCACCATCATCTGCTTCTAATTCCTAGGATACTATTTCGTGGACCTTCTTTAAATACTCTTCTCTTCCACCATCGTTTTATTTTCCTTTGGTTTTCATTTCCGTTGTTAGCTGCACGTGCAAGTACCAAGTAGGCCGCCGCTGCGATACTTTATCATCCTTTATACTGCAAGACCGACACACGTGTGGCACAAATTCTGTTGCTTTGGTATAAATTAACCTGCCGCATGCAACATACGCCACCAGATGTTGCCTGTTGTAGCATGCTACAAGACGACGCACGCCACATTTCCGTAGCATGCCACAATGTTGCAAGACGTCGCCCCAGTGTAAACGAGGCTTTAGAGCTAGGTCTGTATTTTATGGTGGATGTGATGTGTTGTGTACGAAACTAAAACCTGCAATCAGATCCAAACGTCATAGAAAACTGTGAAGAGGTGTCATCCTGCAGCAAGATAACGCTCGCCCACATTCTGCCAAACGGACAGCCGACGTAATAAAGGAGTTGAGATTCGAGGTGCTGGAACATCCACCATACAGTACAGACCTGGTTCCAATTGATTTTCACATGTTTGGACCCTTAACGGAAGCACTACGTGGAAGAAGATTTGAAAGTGATGAAGACGTCATTGCTGTGGTGCAAAATTGGTTACAGAGGCAACCGAAAAACATATTTTGTGATGGAAAAAAAAAACTCATAAAACGTCGGGAAAACTGCATTGAAGTCTAGGGAGGTTACATAGAAAAATAACGCATGTTTCAGTTTTCTATCATCAGAATAAGTACAGCTTTTCACAAATGTGCTTTACTTTTTGAATTCCCATTGTATACCTGTATGTAGATGATTTTGTAAGTAAACTTTACCAATAATGTACTTTTAAAGATATAACAAGGGATAGCTTTTCTGATAGTGCATACACGTGAATAGTGAGTTTCGGCATTAACATCTATTTATAAATAACTGTTTAACCATGGGTAACACCACGGTCCAAGCTAGTAACATACGTAATTATACTAACCCCCTAAGACATCCCCCCCCCCTCCCACTGGTAAAAGCACAAATCGCACACTGATGGGATTTAACCATGTCTTTGGAACTTTTAGCATAATCAATAGTAAGGTATACAAGAATTTTATTGCAGTGACCACTGTATCTTTGATGCTTTGCTACTCATGAGTCTATTACAGCAGTTTTATTTTTATGTTGAGATTTGTTGACTTTGCCAACTCACAAGCAACTTGTTACATTCCACTCTAACCTAGTGTTTGAGCTATAGTACATGTCAGTCTGTAAGCACCTCTGGTTTTCTTTGTAATAAATCAAGAATTGATGGAATTTCTCTTAACTACAGAGACATATGATATGACCTGATTAAAACTACGTTTCAACATTATTTTCATTTGTGATGTATTTAATTTGTGATTTTGGACATTTATGAAGTTTTCTAGTATTTGGGTCAAACTTTGCAACATATGTATTTTTCTGTTTATGCAACGATAATTACACATGCTAAATTACTGTACCATGCAAATTAGTTTTTGAATAATTAACAGTAAAAGGGTATAAAGCAGAATATTATCACTTATGGTGGTAAAACTTAACAATGGATGTCATCTAGATACTAATTTGATTTAGGAAAGTTTCTGGACGCTTCTGAGACAATAGACAAAGTATATATTCTTCTTTGGTGCCAGATGCGTCACTCATGCTGTAACTGTAATGGCAGAAAGTTTGTGAAGGTCTTTGACATGTTGTGGCTAAGAAGACAATGTACAATTTTACAACACATTTTTTGCGTACTTATTTGTGTTTCCATGTGAAAATTGACGGTCTTTGTGACTTTGTGACCATTAATACTGATTGGAAATAAAACCTGAAAATCTGGAAACAAGTTGTTACATTTCAGCCTTATCATTTCCACAAACCAGGAACTAATGAGTTGTATTAAGACTATGCAATTATCATCACACTCTGGACGCTGGCATGATTTGAAGGTTAACTGAATACATGTGGAGATTCCTTTATTGAACTTTGTCTATGTACCCTGTACGTGAAGTGGTTTACACAACTGGAAGCAATGCTATTTAAAATTAATATTTACAATGTTGAAAATTAAGGGAGGATATTATATTCACATTTGTTAGTTTCTCCCGCTCACATCCAAACTATCACAACTGTCACATTCTAACCTAAACTAGGCCTCAGGCTATGCTGTTGGTCAGTCTGTCATCACATATAGTTGTCTTCCATACTATTTGTTAGCTTTGTCAACTCACAACCAAATCATCACATTCCAACATAACTGAAGCCTCAGGCTTTGTTACAGTCAGTGTCTCAGTACACCTAGTTTTTTTCCAGCCACAAAAGAAATATGAAAATTAGTAAGCAAGCTTAAAATTCAAAAGATCCAGTTAATAACAGTTATTCTGGCACTCTTCATATTGAAAACAAATGTAATCAGTTCATATCTGTTCCCAAAGGAAATCATTAGATTCAGCAGTTCTCATTGGCCACCAAATACTATCACCTGATTGGTCATGAGCAACATCAATGACCTGCCAATATCACCATGCAGTGCAAGAACCACTGACACCATAAGTGCACATTAACTCAATTACCTGATTCTTTAGAATGCGTGTTATTAGCTTACAAATCAATACTTGATCCATAGACCATGAATACGACATTTTGTAATGAAGTGGAACATGTCAGTTTAACATACGTTTTCTTTACACAGTATAATTAATTAATTAATTAATTTTATTTTTATTTTATTTTTTTATTTCTTAGAGTTGCTACTTCTTAATTAAAAAATCATCTACTGAGTAGAAGGAGCTGTCATTCAAATTCTTTTAATTTGTTTCAAATGTTGGTTGGCTGTCTGTCAGACTCCAAATGCTATTTGGCAAATGACTGAAGATTTTTGTGACGGCATAATTCATCCCTTTCTGCGCCAATGTCAGATTTAACCCAGAATAGTGAAGATCATCCTTTCTTCTGATGTTGTAACCATGCACTTCGCTATTATTTTTGAATTGGGGTTGGTTATTAATAACAAATTTCGTAAGTGAATATATGTATTGCAAAGGTACTGTGAATATCCCGAGTTCCTTAAATAAATGTCTGCAAGGTGATCTAGGTGGGCTCCAGCTATTATTCTGATTGCACACTTTTGTGCAATGAATACTTTTTCCCTTAATGATGAATTACTCCAAAATATGGTGCCATGTGAAAGCAGTGAATGAAAATAGTCATAGTAGGCTAATTTACTGATACACTTATCACCAAAATTTTAAATTCCCCTAATAGCATAAGTAGCTGAACCTAATCATTTCTGCAGATCGTTGACATATTTCTTCCAATTCAATGTCTCATCAGTACACACACCCAGAAATTTTCAGTATTCTGTCTTGGCAACAGACTTCTGTTCAAAGTCTATATTTATCAATGGTGTTGTGCTGTTTACTGTATATAATTGTTTGTACTGTGTTTTCTCAAAATTTAGTGAAAGTCCATTTGCAGAGAACTACCTAATAATTTTCTGAAAGACATTATTTACAATTTAGTCAGTTGATTCTTGTTTGTTGGGTGTTGTTACTATACTTGCATCATCAGCGAAAAGAACTAGCTTTGCATCTTCATGAATATAGAGTGGCAAGTGTTATAGGAAATTATACAAGAAAGTAATTACTGCTGCAAAAAAGTTAAATAATGATTCATATATCAGTAGAAATAATGGCAACAAGAAAATGAAATCAGTTTGGAATGTGATCAATAGCAACTTAGGAAGAAGCAAAGTAAGAAACAACATTGTTATTAAAACTGAGGACAAAACTATAAATGATCCATTACATATTGCCAATATATTCAACTGTCATTTTACTAGTGTAGTTCAAAACCTCATACGAACCCAAAGTAGTACAGACATCAGTCATAACATCACATTGAATCCCAAAACTATGTTTTTGTATCCTGTAACAGTACATGAGGTAGAGAATGCCATCAGCAAACTAAAAAATAAATTATCCTGTGGCACCGATGGCATTCCAGACAAAATCATTAAACATAGCAGATATATTACTCCTCTTCTTGTAGATATAATTAATGCATCTTTCAGTACTGGCACTTTACCTAGAAAGCTGAAACAATCAATTATAAAACCATTATACAAAAATGGGGACCGTTATGATGTAAAAAACTACAGGCCTTTATCAATGTTATCTTGTTTTTTAAAAATTATAGAAAGAGTAATGTATGGAAGACTCTCTACTTTCCTAAAAATAAGTGGAATATTGGTCAATGAGCAAAATGGCTTTCGAAAGAATAGATCAACTGAAACAGCTATATACAACTTTCTAAAACTCGTCCTAAATTCCATTGATAATAACGAAGTAAATTGTGGGGTCTTTTTAGATTTATCAAAGGCCTTTGACGTTATTGATCATAAACTACTGCTCGAAAAACTTAGTTGCTATGGAGTCCGTGGTACTGCTCATGCATGGTTTAAGTCATACTTATCTGGCATATGCCAGAAAGTAGAAATAGTTCATGATGGAAAGTCATACTTTTCTGGTTATAAGGAAGTTAGTTATGGGGTGCCCCAAGGTTCGGTGTTGGGACCCCTGTTGTTCTTGATCTTTATAAATGACTTGCCAAACTATTTGACACAAGCTGATTGTGTACTTTTTACTGATGGTACAAGTCTCTTTATTAAAGCTCAGAATGAGACTGACCTTAACAGGAAAATTGAAACAACAACAGTTGAAGCAAGTAAATGGTTCAGGGACAACAGTTTATTTTGAATCAGAAAAAAACATTATGGATGAATTACAGACATTTTTCAAATAATGTGAAGCCCAATATAACTGTGAAGCTAGGCCAACAGAATGTACTACAAACGCCAAATACAAAATTCTTAGGAATTTGGTTAGATGAACATCTAAAGTGGGACAAGCATATAGATGTGCTCAATAAAAAATTAAGTAAATGTTGCTATGTATTTAGAATGCTCAAAAATTGCTGCAGTGATCAAACAGTACTGTGTACATATTATGCATTTATGCATAGTCTTTTACGATATGGTGTCATATTTTGGGGCAATTCAAGTCAGGCAAAACGCTCTTTCATTATTCAGAAACGAGCGATAAGGATCATAAAAGGAGCTGCACCTAGAGATCCATGTAGGGAATTTTTCAAGGAATATAAAATCATGACTCCTCCATCCATTTACATCTATGAAAGTATATGCTTTCTGAAGTGTCACCCCCAGTTTTCTTCTTTAAACAGTGAGTTCCATGACTATACAACAAGACAGAGTAATGACTTTCACAGAGAAGTGCATAAGAAAGCCCAGTACAACAAGAGTGCAATATACCACCCGAAAATTCTCTATAGTGCTCTTCCCTTAAAAATTAAAAAGATTCAGAAGCTGAGCAGTTTTAAAAGTGAACTCAAAAGAATGTTAATTAGTAATAGCTTTTACAGTGTTAGTGAATACATGAATTCTTCAGAAAGATAGCGTGCCTTCACCTATCTTATAAGTAACTCATATACAAACTTTTGTCGTGGGGTAGACTCTTTTATGTACACACAAAAATTAATTAATTTGTCAATATAGAGTGTTATAATCATTGTTTCTTGTTGCTGTCCATTATACACAGAAAATATGTAACTTATTTGTGTCCTATATTGTTACAAATTTATATCATGTAAGCTATAATTGTTTTTGCCCATATGTTTAATTCAGATTGTTCACTGATATTTTTTTACATAATATGTTGTTATTCATATTTTTTCTGTATGTAACATATGACAAATCCCATATCATTGTACATGGTAAAACGGGTGCTCAATAAATCAATCAATCAAATAAATCAATCAATCAATCAATTAAGAATGATAAGGGATGAGAGACTGAACCCTATGGGACACCATTCTTGATACCTCTCCAGTTAGGAGACTGATGAGTTTTGCAGATTATCTGTACTGTTAATTTCAACCTTCTGCATTCTTCCAGTTAAATATTAATAAAACCACTTCTGCACTGTCCTTATACCACAATACTTACATTTGTCTAGAAGAATTTCATGAATCACACAGTCAAAAGCCTTTGAGAGGTCACAAAATATCCCAATGGATGTTCAGTTATTCAGAGCATTAAATATTTGATCAGTGAAAGCAAATATAGCATTTTTTGTTGACAAGCCTTCCTGACATTTTGTTAATACTTCATTTTTCCAGTTATGTGATGCTACTCTTGAATACATTACTTTTTCAAAAATGTTGGATAAAGCTGTCAGAAGTGAGTTTGGGCAGTAGATGTTAGCATCAGATCTATCCCCTTTTTTATGTAATGGTTAAACAGTAGCATATTTCAGTCTGTCTGGAAAAATACACTATTTCAATGAGCTACTACATATGTGCCTGAGAATCCTACTTATCTGTTGGGAACAAGCTTTTAGTACTCTGTTGGAAATGCCATCTACTCCATGCGAGCTTTTTACCTTTGAGTGAATTTATTATTTTCCTAATTTCAGTAGGAGAGGTAGGTTGAATTTCAGTTTTATCAAATTGCCTAGATATTGCCTCTTCCTTCTACTGCCTTTCATTTTCTAGAAAATAGCTGGATCCTATTTTCTCTACACTGCTCAAAAAATGATTATTAAAAATGTTTCCTACTTCTGACTTTTTGTTAACAAACTTTTCATTGATATGATAGAAATACAGTCTTCCCATGCTCTCAGTTGTCCTGTTTCCCTTTTAACAATATTCCAAATTGTTTTAATTTCATTATTAGAGGTGCTAATCTCAGACATAATACACATACTTCTGGACTTTTTAGTAACTTTTCTTAATGCAGTGCAGTAGTTTCGCAGTTTCTGGATCATTACTCCACCTAGCTATAAGATACATTTCCCTTTTGTGTTTACAAGATGTTTTTATCCCTTTAGTAAGCCATGCTTTTTAGATGGTTCCTTACAATTATATTTCACTGTTTTCTTAGGGAAACTGTTTTCAAATATACTTACAAAGATATCATGAAATAGGTTAAGTTTTATATTAGCATCAGGATCCCTGTACACCTCGTCCGAGTCTTAACTGTTGCAAGCTTTCCCTAAAATTTGCCATTGTTAAATTGCTAATTGAACGTCTGTTTTGAATTACTGTATGGAGCTATGTCACATACTGTAACTAGCTCTGCATCATGATCAGACAAACCATTCTTAACAGGAAAAGTTTTTATTTGACTAAATTTATCTTGGTCTATGAAAAACATTGTCTGTCAGTGTGCTGCTTTTCTGTACCATCAGAAGAGGAAAATCAATAACTGACATCAAATTGAGAGAACGAAGTAATACTTCAAGGGCAGGGTTTCTATAAGACTCTTTCAGAAAATCTACACTGAAATCCCCACAAACAATAATTTGGTTCCCTTTGTCTGACAGCACAATAAAGAATTCAAGTTTTTCAAAAATAGCTGATTATTTCCCAATGGGGACCTATACACAGCTACAATTATAAAAGTACCATTATTTAATTTAAGCTCAAATGCACATGGTTCTATGTGTTGTTCTACACAAAAAAAAAAAAAAAAAAAAAAAAATGTTTTTTAAATTTTTCACACTGTGACTAATTTTAACATACAAGGTAGCTCCTCCTTTCTCTGAAGTGTCTCTACTTATATATGCTGAAAGCTTATATCCACCTACGTTTACCTTTTCCATATCTGTGACTATATTATGTTCAGTTAGGCAAGTACATCTATTCCCCCCTCAGTTTCTAAATCTTCTAAATAAACGAGAAGCTCACCTACTTTATTTTTTAATTCCCTGATATTGTGATGCAATGTACTAACATTATTTTTCACTATGCCTTTATGAGAAACTTGTGACATACTAAGATTATTTTTCACTGTACTTTTATTAGAATCTTGCGATATTTTAACATCTCCAGTATCAGCCTGTCTGAGCTCCATTAAGCTTAATTCCATTCACTGTTAAATCACTGGATACTGGTCTTAGCTTAAAAAAGAGGTACTCCCATGAGTTTCAGTGCCACCTGCCCCCCCCCCCCCCCCTTAAAGATTTTGCTATCATCCCAGCCAATTTGCCCTTCCATTTCCTATTGAGATACAGGTTATGTCTTGTGAAGTCCCATCTACCAAAACTGTCAACAGAAACCAAACCTATGCCTGACAAAGTAGCCGCCTGAAGCATCTTATCTAGCTCCATTTTGACTCTTCTGACAGAGCTATTCAGCTGGTGCTGATCATACCACATGGAAGCAGAGACCAAGCCAAGATTTGTATGGTTAGTTGCAGATGTTATTTTTACTCTAATCAGATTGTGCCATGAATTTTTATTTCACCCAGTTTTATTCAGTACCTCTGCATTAGTTATTTGATGTACTCATCTAATCTTCCATGGTTTTTCTCAGCACCACATTCCAAAAGCTTTTGTTGTCTCTTTGTCTAAACTTGTAATTGCCCATGTTTCAGTTTTGTACAAAGGTACACTCCAGATAAATAGGCCCTACCTTCAAGAAAGACTTCATATCATTTATGCTTATGTTCAGTGTTAAAAATGTCTCTCTTTTAGTAATGCTTCTCTTGCTATTTCCAGTCTGCATTTTATATAGTCTCTACTTCAGCAATTGTCAAAAATGTTGCTATCCAAATCATAAACTCCTCTACTACTTTTAGTGTCTCATTTTCTTATTTAATTCCTTCAGCATGGTCTTTCAATTCAGCTACACTCCTTCACCCTTATTTTACTTTTGCTGATATTCAGTTTATAACTTATTTTCAAGACACTATTCAACTGTTCTTCCAAGTCCTTTACTGTCAGTCATAGAATTACGATGTCATCGGCAAATTACAAAGTTTTATTTCTTTGCCCCGAACTTTAATTCCTTTTCCAAATTTCATTGTGGCCGAGCGGTTCTAGGCGCTTCATTCTGGAACCGCGCAACCGCTACGGTCGCAGGTTCGAATTCTGCCTCGGGCATGGATGTGTGTGATGTCCTTAGGTTAGTTAGGTTTAAGTAGTTCTAAGTTCTAGGGAACTGATGACCTCAGCTGTTAAGTCCCATAGTGTTCAGAGCCATTTGAACCATTTTCCAAATTTCTCAATGGTTTTGTTTACTGCTTGCTCAGTGTACAGATTGAATAACACCGGAATATTCTACAAACCTGTCTCACTCCCTTATCAACAACTACTTCCCTCTCATATCTTTTGACTCTGTCTATCTGCAGTCTGGGGTCTGTACAAGATTTTAATAACTTTTTGCTCCCACTATTTTATCCCTGCTATGTTCAGAATTTCAAAAAGTCTTTTTCCAGTGAACATTGTCACAATATTCCTCTAAAACTACAGATACTTTAATGTCTGTTTGCCTTTCTTCAACCTGATTTCTAAGATGATTCATAGGTCTGTATTGTTTCCCCTTTTCTCCAGAACTCAAATGGGTCTTCCCTGAGGTCAGCTAATATTAGTGTTTTCATTCTTTTATAAATAATTTGTGTCAGTATTTTTCAACAATGACTTATTAAACTGACAGTTCTGTAATTATCGTATCTGTCAATACTTTTCTTTTTTGAAATTAGAGTAACTAGATTCATCTTCAGTCTGATGGTATTTCACAAGTGTCCAACAAAGGACTCCATAATTTTAAAATTAAATGTCAGGAAAATGAAGACTGATAGAATAATGCAACAAACAGTATGTTTATTGTGAAAGCTAAATGTATTTTATACTTAAGTTTTGAAATAGTAGTTACAAAAGCTACTAACATGTGGCACTGTACACTGTGCAGCTCATATCAGCATCATGAATAAACTTGTTCTCTACAAGCTTTCTTTGCTTTCACATCACATTCTTTTCAAAATGTCCACTGCTTGCGAATTTGCAGTGAAATTTGCTGTCCCATCTTGTAGCATTTCAAAGGAAATGGGTTCAGTTGCTGCACAGATAAACTATTCAATCTAGTCCAGCTTGGTGGGATAATTTTATTAGATTGTGTCCTTCAGTGTGTGACAGAAAGCAATCACAAAGAATCAGATTGGTCAGTTAATGTCTATATGGGAAATTTGTGATAATTCAACAAAATCACTTTATTCCCAAAGTATCCATCAAGGAAGTGAAACAATATTTCTGTGTGATATAATTCGTGCGCATCTTGGATGAAACACCCATTGTCTGGGCACTCCTCCAATGCTTCCTGTGTTTGGCAATTGTTTCAAAATAGCAAGTTTCACATTCACTTGTTATAGATTCTTGCATGAAAATGTGGTTGGTAATGTCTCTGTTGCATACTGCAGTCCAAATAGGCACTTGGAAGGATGCAGTGGTTTTGCTTCACACAAATGGATATTTTTGGAGCCACAAAATGATCAGATTTGCCTGTTCACAAATCCACTGAGGGGGAAATATGATTATTCTGTCTAGCAGATGCAGCCAATATCAAAACCTGCATTATCAGTCATTGTCAGAGTCTGGTTGACACAGAGGGTGTGGATGTCACCTGGTGACAGGATTTTGAAAGGAAATGTGTGTAGATTGATTCCCAGTATTTTATGCATGCTGGAATGCCTCAAATCAGTCTCTTCTGCAATTCTTTGGACATATTTCCTCAGATGTTGTTGAATATGTCAAGAAAACATGACAACATTTTCAGGAGTTAACTAGAGTTGGCCTGGGGTCAACATTACCCACTAAATCATCAGTCATGTAGCCTGTCTATTAGAATCTGGCAAGGAACTCGCAAATGCTTGTCACATTTGGGTTTTTGGAAGATTAAATTGTGTTTTAAAACTGTCTTGTTGTTGTAATATTGTGTTCTTCTAACCTATGATATTTCAGTAGCAGAAACACATTTTTAATGGAGTACATGATTTTAATCTCTTCCTGTGGTACAGCAACCTTCTTTCACATCTAAACAGTGGGATTGACTACTCATGGCTTAATGACACTGGTTTTTAGGCATCACAGAGTTTGATTACATCACCATCTGTTACCAGTTTTTGCAACTACTACTAGAGAACTTCTGTGTAAAATTCTTACAGATTTCACAGTAAATAACCATTTGTTGCATTCCTCTACTGATTTTTGTTTTCACATTATTTAATTTTAAAACCAGGGAGTTTGTTGGACACCTCATTTCTTGCACATGAGGTGGAATAATTTTGTCATGGCTGGCTCTCCCAAGGATCTCAGTTGTTGTGTGGGAATGTCATCTACTCCATGTGCCTTGCTTCGACTTACATCATTCAGTGCTTTGTCAAATTCTTCTGACAGTATCACATCTCCTGTCCCATTTTCGTATACTTCCTCTTCCCTTCCTGCACTAGTGGCTTCAAGTTCATTTCCCCAGTATAGCCCATCTCTATGTTCCTTCCTGCTTTCTGCTTTCTCTTCTTTAGTTAGGGCCAGTTTGTTCATAAAGATGCTTCTCTTTCATCCAGCATTCTCTTTCATTCTCCTATAGGTTGTATGTATGTATGTATGTATCTATGCATGTATGCATGCATGCATGCATGCATGCATATTCCTATTTAGCCATTACACACTTTTTGTCAGCCTCACTTTTGTATGTCAGTATACACTTTTCATTGCTTCATTTGTTGCATTTTTGTAGTTTCTCCTTTTTTCCATTAGATTCAATATCTCATATAGTGGGTATGCACAGAGAACCATGTTTGTATTGTTACACTGTGTTGCTGAATGCCTCCAGAAAACTTGCTGCTGTGATAACATTTAGTCATTGAGGGAAATTGTCACAAATAATCCTCATACATTTAATGTAGAATTAGTTTCCCTAAAGCTTGATGATGGTGAACAGTTGTTGCCAGGTTTTTGGCAGATGCATTTGATGTTGTGAATCATTCCACACATGTTCTGAGGTACACAGTGGTAACAGAGTTTCTGATTAGGGGCATTATCATGCTCAGGCAGAAAAAAGGTTTGAATGCAGATTGTTGCTTCATTGTGAGAAGCTGGCTTTTGTTTAAAATGTTTCATTGAACACCAAATTCTTTTTGCCAGTGACCAGCACAAATTTCTCAAACCAAAACCAGTCAAATTAGCACATGACTGTTGCACCTCTTCTAAAACTCACTGTCACCACAACATTCATTGAAATATATGCATAGACATCCACAAGGTCAAAGCAGTATTGTGTGTCAAATAATGAGCTATTATGACAACGAAAACAATTATTGATAAAATTATTTAATTGTATAGATAAAAACTCTACTTACCAAGCGGCTGCAGAACACACACACACATAAATGACTGTTGTGATTGGCAAGCTTTTGGAGCCAGTGGCTCCTTCTTCAGGTAGAAAGATTGAAGGGGAAGGAAGAAGGGTGAAGGAAAAGGACTGGAAAGGTCTAGGAAAAGGGGTAGATTTTGGGGATGTCACCCAGAACTGTGGGTCAGGGGAGACTTCTGTACGGGATGAGAAGGAAAGACTGAGTGTTGGGGACTGCATCAGATGAGATTTGAAAACCTGAGAGCTTAAAGGTGGAAGACAGGATAATATGCAAGACAGAGATTACTACTAAAACATCGTGCATGGGTTAATACGAGTGAGAAGTTAAATGCATTGTACATAACTGAGGTGGGAGGGGGCTGTGAAAAATAGATGGGAAAGACAGTGAAAGCTATAGAAAACTAAAATGGAGTGAAAGAAAGAGTAGTTACAGTGAAGAAAAGCTGAGATGGAAGAAATTAACGTAAATTAAGGGCAGATGGTTGCAAGAACCGAGGACATGTTGTAGTGCTAGTTCCCACCTGCAGAGTTTTGAGAATCTGCTGTCTGGGGGAAGAATCCAGATGGCATGTGTGGTGAAACAGCTGCCAAGGTCACGAATGTTATGTTGTAGAGCATGCTCTGTAACAGCATTTGTGAGTTGCCAGTATATAACCTCTGCCTGTGCTCATTCATCCTAACTGATAATTTTGTGGTAGTCGTACTGATGTAGAATGCTGAACAGTGTTTACATAATGACTGGTATATGACAAGTGTCGTTTCATAGGTGGCTCTCCCTTTGATAGTATATGTTTTGCCAGTTACAGGGCTATTATAGCTGGTGGTAGGAGGGTGCATAGGGCAAGTCTTGCTGTGGGGATGGTCACAGGGGTAGGAGCCATAGGGTAGGGAGATGGGTGCAGAAGGAGCATAGTCTGACGAGAATATTGCAGAGATTGGGAGGATGATGGAAAGCTATTCTAGGTGTGGTGGGCAAAATTTGACAGAATGGATCTCATTTCAGGGCATGATTTTAGGAAACCATGGCCCTGTCGAAGTAGCTGATTGACACATTCCAGACCAGGATAATACTGAGCCACCAGTGGTGTGCTCCAAAGCTGTTTTGTGGACAAATCAGCAGTACCAGAATTAGATGTGATGGCCTAGGAAATCTGCATTTTAACTAGGCTGGTGGGGTAATTACGTGCAGTGAAGGATGAGGTGAGAATGGTGTGTATTGCTGCTGTAGAGTCTGCATATGAAAATTTGCCGCAGATGCCAAGGCTGTATGGGAGCTAACGTTTGACATGAAAAGGATGGCAACTCTCAAAATGTAAGTTGTTGGTAGGTTTAATGTGGATGGAAGTGTGTAGCTGGCCTTCGGTGAGGACGAGATCAACATCAAGGGAAATGGCATGGGATTCCAAATAGGACCATGTGAAATTTAATTGGGAGAAGGTATTCTGAGATTCCAGGGATTGTCTCAGGTCAGCTTCACCATGAATCCATATGGTAAAGATGTCATCAATGTATCTAAACCAAACCAGGGGTTGAAGATGCATGGAACCCAAGAAAGCCCCTTCCAAGCAACACATGAAAAAGTTTGCATAAGAAGGTGCCATCCTGGTTCCCCTGGCCATACCCCTGATCTGTTTATGTGTCTGCCCCTCAAAGATGAAGTAGTTGTTGGTAAATTTAAAGTTGATTAAGGCGAGTAGCAAGGATATCATAGGTTTGAAATCAGGTGGGCGCTGATTGAGGAAATGTTCAGCAGCAGACCGACCATGTACATGGAGGATATTGGTATAGAGGGAGGCGGCATCAATTGTGACATGCAAGGTGTGTAGTGGGAGTGGGATGGGCACAGATGTCACACGATGTAGGAAATGATTGGTATCTTTGATGTAGGAGGGGAGTTTGTGTAGTATGGGTTGCAGGTGTTGATCAGCTATGGCAGATATACGTTCGGTAGGTGCTTTGAAGCCAGCAACTATAGGACAGCTGGGATGATTGGGTTTGTAGACCTTAGGAAGAAGGTAAAAGGTGGGATGCATGGTTTGGGTGGGGTCAGAAGTTCTGTGGACTGAGGTGTTAGTCCTTGTGAGGGGCCTGAGGTTTTAAAGAGGGACTGCAGGTCAGTTTGAATGACAGGGATGGGATCTTGATGGCAGATGCTGTATGTAGAGGTGTCAGACAGCTGGCATAGACCTTCACTAACATATTGCTTTTGGTCAAGTACTACAGTGGTTGATCCTTAATCTGCTGGCAGGATAATGATGGAGTTGTCAGCTTTTAGGGAATGCAGAGCCTGGAGTTGTGCAGAGGAATGGTTAGGTCATGTTGTAGGGACCTGAGGAAGGGTTGTGAGGCAATGCTGGTTGTGAGGAATTCTTGGAAGGTTTGTAAGGGAAGATTTTGAGGTAGTGGTGGTGGATCAAGTTGGGATCATGGTCTGAACTGTTCAAGGCAGGGTTCAATGTCAGGTCTTCTGTTGGAAAGGTTTTGTGGTTAGGTTGCAAAGTGATATTTCCAATGGGCATTATGTGTGAAGGAAAGGAGGTCCTTCACCAAAGCAGCATGATCAAATGCAGGTTTAGGGCTGAAACTAAGACCCTTAGATAATGCAGATAATTCAAGAGGGGAGAGGGATTTAGATGAGAGGTTAAGGACACTGTTCTGTTGTGACTGGTTCTTGGGATTATGGTTATTCTTAGTCTGGGAGGCAGTGGTGATGTCCATGGGATGTTAAGGAGATTGGCTAAGCTTGGTCTGTAGGAGAGGACTGGTGTTTGATGGTGTGGCTGTTCAGGGAGCTGCAGGACAGGAAGGAAAAGACGACTGTTCAGATAGTTTAGGAGAATGTGGGACAGATTTTTGAGGTGAAGACTGGCATGTTGTTGCAGTTCGAAGTTGGCTTGGCAGGTGATACCATTTAAGGAAACATGAGGGGCAGATAACTGCAGGATTTTGTAAGAGGAGAGAAGTCTGGTAGAGTGGAAATTTGCTGATGAGGCATATAGTTCAAATTCGCTGGGTGAGAGCAAGAGATTGCTGTATTGGAAACTGTAAAAGAGCCTGGTGTAGGATAGGATTGCATCCAGAAACAGGGACTTTCAATGTTAGGCTTTTTGTAGTAACTCCAAGGGACAAGCAGGTTTCAAGAAGAAGAATTTGGGACCTTAGTTTTGATAGTGCAAAGGCATGTTTTTGAAAGGAACATACGTAATATGAGATTGAATTCATCATGGCAAGAGAGGACAGTTTGGAGAGTTTTCCTTTTTTTCTTTTACCATTTTTCGTATCTATATAGATCACTCACTCATTACCTCTTACTAACGATTTCCATATGAATTTTTCTGACTTTTTTCATTACTCTTCCATTTTTCTGTCTTTTCCGCCCTCTGCTTATTTATTTTTTGTCACTCTCATGATTTTTATCTCTCCAAACTGTTGTCTCTTGCCATGATGACTCCCATCTCGTATTACATCCGTTCCTTTCGGAAACATGTGTTTGCACTATCAAAACTAAGGCCCCACATACTGTTTCTTGAAACCTGCTAGTCCCTTGGAGGTACTCCAAAAGACCTTAGATTGAAAGTCCCCATTTCTGGATACAATCCTACTGTACACCAGGCTCTTCTACAGTTTCAAATACAGCAATCTCTTGCTCTTACTTGGCAAATCTGTGACCTATACACTTCATCAGCAAATTTCCACCCTACCAGGCTTCCCTCCTTCTACAAAATCTTGCAGTTATCTGCCCTTCATGTTTCCTTAAATGGTATCATGCGCCAAGCCAACTTCAAACTGCAACAACTTGCCAGACTTCACCTCAAAAAGCTACCCCACCTTCTCCTAAACTACAGTGGTGTTTCCCTTCCTGTCCTTCTGCAGCACCATAAACAGCTACACCATCAACCACCACTCGCCTCCAACAAACCAAGCTTGGCCAACTTCCTTAACATCCCACAGCCTCCACCACTGCCTCCCAGATCAAGAATAATCCCTAATACCAAGAAGCAGTCACAACAGTACAGTGTCCTTAACCTCTCATCTAAAGCACTCTCCCCTCCTGAATTACCTGTATTATCTAAGGGTCTCACTTTCAGCCCTAAACCTGCATTTGATCATGAACAGTTCAGACCATGTTCCCAACTTGATCCACCATCACAATCTCAAAATCATCCCTTTAAAGCCTTCCAAGAATTCCTCACAACCAGCATTGCCTCACAATGCCTTCAAGTCACTAAAACATGATCCTAATCTGTCCTCTGCAGAACACCAGGCTCTACATTCCCTAAAAGCTTATGACTGCATCATTATCCTCCCAGCAGACAAAGGATCTACCCCTGTAGTACTTGACCGAAAGGAGTATGTTAGTAAAGGTCTATGCCAGCTGTCTGACACCTCTACATACAGTGCCTGCCATCAAGATCCCATCCCTGTAATTCAAACTGACCTGTAGTCCCTCCTTAAAACCTCAGGCTCCTCACAAGGACTAACATCTCAATCCATAGAACTTCTCACCCCACCCAAACCATGCACCCCCACCATTTACTAAGATCCACAAACCCAATCATCCTGGCCGTCCTATAGTTGCTGGCTTCAAAGCACCCACCAAAGGTATATCTGCCTTAGCTGATCAACACCTGCAACTCCATAGTACAAAAACTCCCCTCCTACATCAAAGTTACCACCCGTTTCCTACATCGTGTGACATCCGTGCCCATCCCACTACACACCTTGCATGTCACAATTGATGCCACCTCCCTCTATAGCAATATCCCCCATGTACATGGTCTGTCTGCTGCTGAACATTTCCTCAATCAGCGCCCACCTGATTCCAAACCTATGATATCCTTCCTACTCACCTTAATCAACTTTATACTTATCAACAACAACTTCACCTTTGAGGGGCAGACATACAAACGGATCAGGGGTATGACCATGGGAACCAGGATGGCACCTTCTACATCTACATCTACATCCATACTCTGCAAGCCACCTGACAGTGTGTGGCGGAGGGTACCTTGAGTACCCCTATTGGTTCTCCCTTCTATTCCAGTCTTGTATTGTTCGTGGAAAGAAAGATTGTTAGTATGCCTCTGTGTGGGCTCTAATCTCTCTGATTTTATCCTCATGGTCTCTTCACGAGATATACGTAGCAGGGAGCAATATACTGCTTGACTCCTCGGTGAAGGTATGTTCTCGAAACTTCAACAAAAGCCTTTAGAGTTTATCTATCATCTCTGTAACACTTTTGCAGTTACTAAATGATCCCGTAATGAAGTGCGTTGCTCTCCATTGGATCTTCTCTCTCTCTTCTGTCAACCCTATCTGGTACGGATCCCACATTGGTGAGCAGTATTCAAGCAGTGGGCGAACAAGTGTACTGTAACCTGCTTCCTTTGTTCTCGGACTACATTTCCTTAGGATTCTTCCAATGGATCTCAGTCTGGCATCTGCTTTATCGACGATTAATTTTATATGGTCATTCCATTTTAAATCACTCCTAATGCCTACTCCCAGATAATGTATGGAATTAACTGCTTCCAGTTGCTGACCTGCTATATTGTAGCTAGATGATAAAGGATCTTTCTTTCTGTGTACGAGGTGCATTCGAGTTCTAAGGCCTCCGATTTTTTTTTCTCCGGACTGGAAAGAGATAGAAACATGCGCATTGTTTCAAAATGAGGCCACGTTCATTGTCAATACGTCCCAGAGATGGCAGCACTGTACGGCAGATGGAATTTTACCGCCAGCGGCGAGAATGAGAACTGTTTTAAATACTTAAAATGGCGACGTTTTCCTTACTTGAACAGCGTGCAATCATTCGTTTTCTGAATTTGCGTGGTGTGAAACTAATTGAAATTCATTGACAGTTGAGGGAGACATGTGGTGATAGAGTTGTGGATGTGTCAAAAGTGCGTTCGTGGGTGCGATAGTTTAATGAAGGCAGAACATCGTGTGACAACAAACCGAAAGAACCTTGGGCTGGCACAAGCCGGTTTGACGACATGATCGAGAAAGTGGAGAGAATTGCTTTGGCGGTCACCGAATGACTGTTGAACAGATCGCCTCCAGAGTTGGCATTTCTGTGGGTTCTGTGCACACAATCCTGCATGACGACCTGAAAATGCGAAAAGTGTCATCCAGGTGGGTGCCACGAATGCTGACGGACGACCACATGGCTGCCCGTGTGGCATGTTGCCAAGCAATGTTGACGCGCAACGACAGCATGAATGAGACTTTCTTTTCGTCGGTTGTGACAATGGATGAGACGTGGATGCCATTTTTCAATCCAGAAACAAAGCGCCAGTCAGCTCAATGGAAGCACACAGATTCACCGCCACCAAAAAAATTTCGGGTAACCGCCAGTGCTGAAAAAATGATGGTGTCCATGTTCTGGGACATCGAGGGCGTAATCCTTACCCATTGCGTTCCAAAGGGCACTACGGTAACAGGTGCATCCTACGAAAGTGTTTTGAAGAACAAATTCCTTCCTGCACTGCAACAAAAACGTCCGGGAAGGGCTGCACATGTGCTGTTTCACCAAGACAACGCACCTGCATATCGAGCTAACGTTACCCAACAGTTTCTTCGTGATAACAACTTTGAAGTGATTCCTCATGCTGTGAGGTGAGGTGAGTAACCTGACCTGGCTCCTAGTGACTTTTGGCTTTTTCCAACAATGAAAGACACTCTCCGTGGCCGCACATTCACCAGCCGTGCTGCTATTGCCTCAGCGATTTTCCAGTGGTCAAAACAGATTCCTAAAGAAGCCTTCACCGCTGCCATGGAATCATGGCGTCAGCGTTGTGAAAAATGTGTACGTCTGCAGGGCGATTACGTCGAGAAGTAACACCAGTTTCATCGATTTCGGGTGAGTAGTTAATTAGAAAAAAAAATCGGAGGCCTTAGAACTTGAATGCACCTCGTATTTGCAGCACATTACACTTGTCTACATTGAGGTCGAATTGCCATTCCCTGCACCGTGCGTCAATACGTTGCAGATACTCCTGCATTTCAGTACAATTTTCCATTGTTACAACCTCTCCATATACTACAGCATCATCCGCACAAAGCCTCAGTGAACTTCCAATGTTATCCACAAGATCAGTTATATATATTGTGAATAGCAACAGTTCTACGACACTCCCCTGTGGCACACCTGAAAACACTCTTACTTCGGAAGACTTCTCTCCATTGAGAATGACATGCTGTGTTCTGTTATCTGGCAACTCTTCAATCCAATCACACAATTGGTCTGATAGTCCATATGCTCTTACTTTGTTCATTAAACGACTGGGGAACTGGACGAACAGCGCGAGCTGGGTTTCACATGATCGTCTTTTTCGAAACCCATGCTGATTCCTACAGAGTAGATTTCTAGTCTCCAGAAAAGTCATTATACTCGAACATAATACGTGTTCTAAAATTCTACAACAGATCGATGTTAAGGATATAGGTCTATAGCTCTGCACATCTGTTTGACGACCCTTCTTGAAAACAGGGATGACCTGTGCCCTTTTCCAATTCTTTGGAAAGATATGCTCTTCTAGAGACCTATGGTACACCGTTGCAAGAAGGGGGGCAAGCTCCTTCATGTACTCTGTGTGAAATCGAACTTCGATATCTACAATTTTGTCATCTGTGCGACAATCTGGAGAAGGAACTACAGTGCAGTCTTCCTCTGTGAAACAGCTTTGGAAAAAGACATTTAGTATTTCGGCCTTTAGTCTGTCATCCTCTGTTTCAGTACCATTTTGGTCACAGTGTGTCTGGACATTTTGTTTTGATCCACCTACCGCTTTTACATAAGACCAAAATTTTTTACGATTTTCTGCCAAGTCAGTACATAGAACTTTACTTTTGAATTCGTTGAACGCCTCTCGCATAGCCCTCCTCACACTACATTTCGCATTGTGCAATTTTTGCCAACCTTTTCGTGGGTCACTTGGAAGGGGCATTCTTGGGTTCCATATGTCTTCAGCCCCTGGTTTGGTTTAGATACATTGATGACATCTTTATCATATGGACTCGTGGTGAAGCTGACCTGCTAAAGTTCCTGGAATCACTGAATACCTTCTCCCGATTAAGTTTCACATGATCCTATTTGGAATCCCATGCCACTTTCTTTGATGTTGATCTTGTCCTCACCGAAGGACAGCTACACACTTCCATCCACATTAAACCTATCAACAAACAACAGTACTTACATTTTGAGAGTTGCCATCCTTTCCATGTGAAAGGTTCCCTCCCCTACAGACCTGGCATCTGAGGTAAACGTATTTGTTCAGATGCAGATTCTTCACAGCAATACACCATCATTCTCACCTCAGCCTTTGCTGCATGTAATTACCTCACCAGCCTAGTTAAAAAGCAGATTTCCCAAGCCATCACATCCAATTCTGGTACTGCCAATCCCTCCACAAAACAGCTCTGGAGCACACCATTGGTGACTCATTATTATCCTGGTCTGGAATGTGTCAATCAGGTACTTCAACAGGGCCATGACTTCCTAAAATCATGCCCTGTAATGAGATCCATTCTGTCTGAAATTTTGCCCACCACACCTAGAATAGCTTTCTGTCGCCTTCACAGTCTCCCCAATATTCTTGTTTGACTCTATGCTCCTTCTGCACTCATCTCCCTACCCTATGGCTCCTACCCCTGTGACCATCCCCGCTGCAAGACTTGCACTATGCATCCTCCTACCACCAGTTATAATAGCCCTGTAACTAGCCGACGTCGCAAGCTGAAGAGGAACAGATAGAGAAAGTGTATGAGGATATTGAAAGGGTAATGCAGTATGTAAAGGGGGACGAAAATGTAATAGTCATGGGCGACTCGAATGCAGTTGTAGGGGAAGGAGTAGAAGAAAAGGTTACAGGAGAATATGGGCTTGGGACAAGGAATGAAAGAGGAGAAAGACTAATTGAGTTCTGTAACAAGTTTCAGCTAGTAATAGTGAATACCCTGTTCAAGAATCACAAGAGGAGGAGGTATACTTGGAAAAGGCCTGGAGATACGGGAAGATTTCAATTAGATTACATCATGGTCAGACAGAGATTCCGAAATCAGATACTGGACTGTAAGGCATACCCAGGAGCAGATATAGACTCAGATCACAATATAGTAGTGATGAAGAGTAGGCTGAAGTTCAAGACATTAGTCAGGAAGAATCAATAAGCAAAGAAGTGGGATACGGAAGTACTAAGGAATGACGAGACACGTTTGAAGTTCTCTAACGCTATAGATACAGCAACAAGGAATAGCGCAGTAGGCAGTACAGTTGAAGAGGAATGGACATCTCTAAAAAGGGCCATCACAGAAGTTGGGAAGGAAAACATAGGTTACAAAGAAGGTAGCTGCGAAGAAACCATGGGTAGCAGAAGAAATACTTTAGTTGATTGATGAAAGGAGGAAGTACAAACATGTTCCGGGAAAATCAGGAATACAGAAATACAAGTCGCTGCGGAATGAAATAAATAGGAAGTGCAGGGAAACTAAGACGAAATGGCTGTAGGAAAAATGTGAAGACATTGAAAAAGATATGATTGTCGGAAGGACAGACTCAGCATACAGGAAAGTCAAAACAACCTTTGGTGACATTAAAAGCAACAGTGGTAACATTAAGAGTGCAACGGGAATTCCACTGTTAAATGCAGAGGAGATTGCAGATAGGTGGAAAGAACACATTGAAAGCCTCTATGAGGGTGAAGATTTGTCTGATGTGATAGAAGAAGAAACAGGAGTCGATTTAGAAGAGATAGGGGATCCAGTATTAGAATTGGAATTTAAAAGAGCTTTGGAGGACTTACGGTCAAATAAGGCAGAAGGGATAGATAACATTCCATCAGAATTTCTAAAATCATTGGGGAAAGTGGCAACAAAACGACTATTCACGTTGGTGTGTAGAATATATGAGTCTGGCGACATACCATCTGACTTTCGGAAAAGCATCATCCACACAATTCCGAAGACAGCAAGAGCTGACAAGTGCGAGAATTATCGCACAATCAGCTTAACAGCTCATGCATCGAAGCTGCTTACAAGAATAATATACAAAAGAATGGAAAACAAAATTGAGAATGCGCTAGGTGACAATCAGTTTGGCTTTAGGAAAAGTAAAAGGACGAGAGAGGCAATTCTGACATTACGGCTAATAATGGAAGCACGGCTAAAGAAAAATAAAGACACTTTCATAGGATTTGTCGACCTGGAAAAAGCGTACGACAATATAAAATGGTGCAAGCTGTTCGAGATTCTGAAAAAAGTAGGGGTAAGCTATAGGGAGAGACGGGTCATATACAATATGTACAACAACCAAGAGGGAATAATAAGAGTGGACGATCAAGAACAAAGTGCTCGTATTAAGAAGGGTGTAAGACAAGGCTGTAGCCTTTCGCCCCTACTCTTCAATCTGTACATCGAGGAAGCAATGATGGAAATAAAAGAAAGGTTCAGGAGTGGAATTAAAATACAAGGTGAAAGGATATCAGTGATATGATTCGCTGATGACATCGCTATCCTGAGTGAAAGTGAAGAAGAATTAAATGATCTGCTGAACGGAATGAACAGTCTAATGAGTACACAGTATGGTTTGAGAGTAAATCGGAGAAAGACGAAGGTAATGAGAAGTAGTAGAAATGAGAACAGCGAGGAACTTAACATCAGGATTGATGGTCACGAAGTCAATGAAGTTAAGGAATTCTGCTACCTAGGCAGTAAAATAACCAATGACGGACGGAGCAAGGAGGACATCAAAAGCAGACTCGCTATGGCAAAAAAGGCATTTCTGGCCAAGAGAAGTCTACTATTATCAAATACCGGCCTTAATTTGAGGAAGAAAATTCTGAGGATGTACGTCTGGAGTACAGCATTGTATGGTAGTGAAACATGGACTGTGGGAAAACCGGAACAGAAGAGAATCGAAGCATTTGAGATGTGGTGCTATAGACGAATGTTGAAAATTAGGTGGACTGATAAGGTAAGGAATGAGGAGGTTCTATGCAGAATCGGAGAGGAAAGGAATATGTGGAAAACACTGATAAGGAGAAGGGACAGGATGATAGGACATCTGCTAAGACATGAGGGAATGACTTCCATGGTACTAGAGGGAGCTGTAGAGGGCAAAAACTGTAGAGGAAGACAGAGATTGGAATACGTCAAGCAAATAATTGAGGACGTAGGTTGCAAGTGCTACTCTGAGATGAAGAGGTTAGCACAGGAAAGGAATTCGTGGCGGGCCGCATCAAACCAGTCAGTAGACTGATGACCAAAAAAAAAAAAAAACTAGCAAAACGTATACTCTCAAAGGGAGAGCCACCTGCGAAGTGACACGTCATATACTAACTATTATGTAAACACTATTCAGCATTCTACATCGGCATGACTACCACAAAATTATCAATTAGGATGAATGGGCATAGGCAGAGGTTATATACTGGCAACTCGCATTATCTTGTTACAGAGCACGCTCTAAAAGATTACATTTGTGACCTTGGCGCCTGTTTCACCACACGTGCCATCTGGATTCTTCCCCCAGGCACCAGCTTCTCAGAACTCTGCAGGTGGGAACTAGCACTACATGTCCTCGGTTCTTGCCACCCATCTGCCCTTAATTTACGTTAATTTCTTTCATCTCAGCTTTTCTTCACTGTAACTGCTCTTTGCTTCACTTCATTTTAGTTTTCTACACCTTTCATTTTCTTTCCTGTCTGTTTTTCACCACTTCCTCCCATTTCAGTTATGTACAATGCATTCATCTTCTCACTCTTATTAACCCAGTCATAATGTTTTAGTAGTAATCTCTGTCTTGCATATTACCCTGTCTTCCACCTTCAAGCTCTCAGGTTTTCAATTCTCATCTGATGCAGACTCCAACAATCAGTTTTTCCTTCTCATCCCGCATGGTAAGTCTCCTCTGATCCACAGTTCTGGGTGTCCTTCCAAAAATCTGCTCCTTTTCCTAGACCTTTGTAGTCCTCCTCCTTCACCCTTCTTCCTTCCCCTTCAACCTTTCTGCCTGAAGAAGGAGCTACTGGCTCTGAAAGCTTACCAGTCACAATAGTCTTTCATGTGTGTGTGTTCTGCCACCGCTTGGTGAGTAGATTTTTTTATCTTTCCAGTTAAGTTAAATAATGAGCTATGTATCATCTCCCATAGATCTGACACTGAATACTTAACAGATGATTGATGACATTATTTATACCAATTTAAGCAGCTGTTGTGATAAATGGCTTGTGAAAAGCTGTACATATATATAATAAGCAAGTCCTGTCATCTCTTGGCAGATTGTTCTTATGGTGAACACTGTATTAGAATGACAGGGAAGTTCCCCGGAACACATGCTAGTTACAGCAGTCTAACAACTGATAGACCCTCCAGAATGCTGATTAAGTGTAATGCTTCTTGTATTTTCTATTTCGCAAAATATCTATTGATAGACATCATGACATAGTTTTTGAGTCGCTACAGTCAAGTCTCATTTAAACTCATCGTGTTCGTTCACCCAGTCTTTCTCATGGGAAACACATCTATGATATTTGTTGCATTGTGGCTGAAATCCATAAGCTTATCACAGACCATATTGGGTGGGCAGAGATACAGGTGGCAGCAAAATCCTATTGAAGAACAGATAAATCATATTTGTTTCTTTAAGCGAAAGCACAAAGAATACCATGTACAGCCAATAACAGTAAGTCATGTGGGTGCTTCTTTAGCAATCTGGTCAGTTTCAAAAACTTCCTGATACATTAAACCTGTACACCAGACTAGGATTGGAACCCAAACTCTAGCAACTGACCACAGGCAAAGGTTCCAGTATCAAATCACAGTTTGGCACTTAATTTTAATCTGTCAGGGATTTTCAGATCAGCACACACTATTCAGCAGAGTGAAAATTAGTTCTGTAAATAATCACGTAGGCTGTGGCTAAGCCATTTCTCCCCAGTTTCCTTTCTTTCAGATGTGCTGATGCCACAAGATCTGCAGGAGAAATTCCATACAGTTTGGAAAATAGGAGAGAGGCCCCTCAGGGGCTCATGACTATCATAAGGACATGTGGCGAACATTGGGCCCCAAGCTATTGCAGCAACTATTTTCTTTCTTGTACTGCTATCTCCCATTTCCAGCTATCTTTACTTCTCTTACAACCTAACCAGTGGTGGCAGTCTTTGATGCTGACGTGGGTATTTCTCTAGGTGCTACTTTATTTTGCATTAACATCCTTATCCATTTACTTTACAGCAAATTTTTCAACTGAAATAATTTTTGGCCCACCATTTGGTCTGACTTCCATTATTCTAAGTTTTACCTGTCATGTGGACTGATCGGAGAAGGACACCTTAAATACTGCCAGCTGTCTACAGTGTCAAAGATGCTCTGTATACAATAACTACATAAGCTCAAATACACACTTGAAGGCCAACATGATAGCCAACCTGACATAGTGGGCTCAAACATCGGAATCATACTTTCGATGCCAAGCTGAGGGAGTTCCCCACGCTCATGCCAAGGTGTAGCCGCCTGTCATCTCGGCGGCATCACAACTTCCAGCAAGGGCCACTGTGCCACATGACCTTTAATGCAGCTGGGTGACGCCTGTGGGGAGAGTTCTTGATCGGAGTAGATGGCATCAGGGCAGATATTTCACACATGAAATTCATCAAACTAAACCAACATAATCACCATACTGATCCATCTGTCTCCATAGATATAGATATTTCAGTGCAGACAGTTATGGTCCAACAGTTTCCCTTAGCCTAACTATCCATGGGAAGAGACACAAGCTAGAAGACAGGAAACAAAACAATTTATTTAATAGCTAGTGTATACTAGAACAGATAGAGGTACTTTTGTGGTGATGAACATTTTTTGGAACAAATAGAATTCAGAGAAGTAGATGGATTGAAGAAAATTTGAAATTGGTCACTACTGATTAAAACCTCCTTTGCTGCACAATTTCAAGTACTTCAGACATGTAAAACACTACACGACATACCACATAACTCCAGATAAAACTCTGAATATGATACATGGAGATATCTTTCAGTGAGGCCTTACACTTCAGACAAATGAGGAGCTACGAGCTAATCTAGAAAAATGAGCCTATGTTTTGTCTGCCATGTAAAAAAAAGTTCCAAAAGATAACTGAATAGAGACAGGCACTTCCTTCTTTGCTTTTGAAGGAAATGTTCAGTCAGAAAAATTTAAAGTTATGGTGTGTAGGTGTGGTGTAAGACCTTACACCCCACTGTGCATGAGGTGTTTCCAAGGCTTACATTTTGGACATGCCACCATGCTGCACAGCCAATCCAGAATACAGAAACTATGAAAGATCTCTTCACAGAGGCCATCGTTGCAAACAGCTGCTTTTGTGTGTAAATTATGTAGCACACCATCCTCCACTATGACTGGTTTGCCCATTATTTAAAGAAGAAGAAGAAGAAGGAAACAAGAATATAAAATGACTGGCTGCCTGCTTTATACAGAGGGAAGACAAAAATTAAAACTCACGCCTCTAGTCAACATGCAAATTATGTGAAAGTCAGTTATCAGCCTATCTACCCCAACATATTTGCAATTGTTGCTAATTTTCTGCTCAGTCATTAATCATTCTCAAATTTTGGATGGGTTGATAATTTAAATGCACTGTTCTACAGGGAGAGTTTGTAAACCTTATTATTTTGAAAGAAATGTGATTTTCTTAAACTATTTGTTCACTAGGTCGGTCAACCTGTGTTTGTGTTTGACATCTCTTGGTTAGATCTAGCACTGTATTTGTGGAAAAGCAAGTATAAATAGGAAATTCATCAAATATGGCACAATAGCCTCGGAAACTGTGAAATCGAGATTGCGCTGTACGATGTGCTTTCGTTACACAACGGTCATGTGATCTCAGAAAGTCAGAACACAGAATAAGACAACATTACACATTATGGAATCAGCCAGTTGTATCATCACATTTTCAATGTGTGAACATACAAACAATGGAAAAATTTGAAGGATGAAACACAAAGTAGATATTCCAATGTAATGTCCAAAATGTACAGTACCATTCAAAGTGATTCTGTAACATAGCAGTAGTGTTAAGGAAATTGAAGTCACCAGTTTGCCCAAAAGGCATGGAGTATTAATCGCTAGTCATGCTTGCAACATTTTTCGAAAGACTTACCGCATTACAATTCAGCTGGGTGGGTAAAGTGATGTAATACTGGGTATTTACTTCTGGCAATGTGCTTGATGGAATATATACTCAGCTAGGTAACATACGAAGTGTTTGGTCTTTCTGCCATATTATGGGATGCCACTTCTGACGTCCTGCCACGTTCTGTCCATGTTCTGTGCGTGAATGGAATGAGCCTTCATATCTATGAAGTTCACACTGTGGTTCAGTTTAAGGTGCAGAAAACCTTCAGTACCTTGAGTGTTGTATGAACTGAGGCAGTCACTAGAAATCGTCATCCCAGGGAGGATCTTTTCTTTTATTATTCTGAACAACATTTCCTCGATCCGAAATTCAGCGGACTCA
This sequence comes from Schistocerca nitens, assembly GCF_023898315.1. Lineage (NCBI taxonomy): Eukaryota > Metazoa > Arthropoda > Insecta > Orthoptera > Acrididae > Schistocerca > Schistocerca nitens. Next base: position 31,770,619 of record NC_064620.1, on the reverse strand, counting down.
GGGAAGCAATTTTTGACCTTAGCTGAACTGCACCGAACGCCCAATTTCGTATCATTTCACAGCCTTTGTTGTGTTTCCTTTCCCCAAATTTCACTTTGTCAACTGACTACAACTGTTGTATTCCAATCTAACCTAGATCTTTGGCTATGCTACATACCAGTCTGTCACCAAACCAGATTTTTGTATTTTTGTTTTTACATTCATTGGCTTTGCCAACTCACATCCAAACTGTTGCATTCCAGCCTCTAGTTACGCTACAGATCAGTCTGTCATAGCAACCAGGTTTTTTGCTCTCATATTCATTGGTTTCTCAATTTCACAACCATACTGTTGCATTCCGTTCTAACCCAGACCTCTGCGTACACTACAGATCAGTCTGTCACCACAATTACGTCTTTTACTTTCACATTTATTGTCTTCGACAACTCACAACCAAGCTGTTGCTTACAGTGCCCGAACGCGCGATACCCATATATAAAAATGTAACTTTTCGTAGATTACAAATAATGCAATAACGATGGCAAAAAGTGTAATTACTGTTCACAAAAAAGTGCAAAGTGAGTTTTCAGCAATTCTGTGGAATAGTCGAAGTGCTCAATGGAACGTTTATTCAGCCAGATAACCCATGAAATCTCAAGCGTACAGCAGTGAAATTTTTAATCGTGCTTGTTACTAATATTCAGCTGCTGCAATTTAAGCTGTGCTCTTAAGATTCTGCCTAACCACACTTTCAGAAAACAAACACCAAAAAATGTTGACAACCAATATTATTTGTGAAAACTTAGCTTTTCTTGTAGCTGTACTGCATGTATATTAATGTAAACCATTAACTTTCCCTATTGCCACTTAATAATGATGTTGCTATGACTGATTACCTCATGTGTGGTATGCTCTGGATATCTGCCGTCATTGGCTGTTGAGATAATGTGACATGAGCTACGACTTGCTAACAAAAACGTATTGCAGTCTCAATTTCAGTGCTTCGTAAGCTACTATGCTGTATTTGGTGGAACTCATCTTTATACTTTTGTAATAAAAAAAAAATGCAGTGTACATGAGGCTGCATGGCAAATATCTTTCTAAAACACATGCATTTTTAAGTGTTGCATTTCTTAAAGTATTGGGAAGCTCTACGTTGGTATATAAAATCTTTAGCATTCAAAGGATAGGTGTTTTATAGCTCTGATGGTAAGTATATTGTCACTTAACACTGAAAAAAATGTACTTTTACTTGAGGTATAGTGTATTTTCAACTGGGAAAAAGTGTATTTTTAACCAGGAAATCTGGGAACTTTGTTTTCTTGTCCACGTATACACCCTGTAGAGCCATTTTACTCTCTGCCACTCTTCACCTTCACTAAGGTGACATTGATTTACCAAATGTTGTTGGTATTCGTGGTTCATAATACTGTTTTCAGAACCCTGCATCCCATGTCAAACCACCGTTTCTTATGTCATTGCTGGATGTTGTTGTTGTTGTTGTTGTTGTTGTTGTTGTGGTCTTCAGTCCAGAGACTGGTTTGATGCAGCTCTGCATGCTACTCTATCCTGTGCAAGCTTCATCATCTCCCAGTACCCACTGCAACCTACATCCTTCTGAATCTGTTTAATGTATTCATCTCTTGGTCTCCCTTGACGATTTTTACCCTCCACACTGCCCTCCAATACTATATTGGTGATCCCTTAATGCCTTAGAATATGCCCTACCAACTGATCCCTTCTTCTAGTCAAGTTGTGCCACAAATTTCTCTTCTCTCCAATTCTATTCAATACCACCTCATTAGTTATGTGATCTACCCATCTGATCTTCAGCATTGTTCTGTAGCACCACATTTCGAAAGCTTCTATTCTCTTCTTGTCCAAACTATTTATTGTCCAAGTTTCACTTCCATACATGGCTACACTCCATACAAATACTTTCAGAAACGACTTCCTGACACTTAAATCTATACTCGATGTTAACAAATTTCTCTTCTTCAGAAATGCTTTCCTTGCCATTGCCAGTCTACAATTCATATCCTCTCTACTTTGACCATCATCAGTTATTTTGCTCCCCAAATAGCAAAACTCATTTACCACTTTAAGCCTCTCATTTCCTAATCTAATTCCCGCAGCATCACCCGATTTAATTCAACTACATTCCATTATCCTCGGTTTGCTTCTCCTGATGTTCATCTTATATCCTCCTTTCAAGACACTGTCCATTCCGTTCAGCTGCTCTTCCAGGTCCTTTGCTGTCTGTGACAGAATTACAATGTCATCAGCGAACCTCAAAGTTTTTATTTCTTCTCCATGGATTTTAATTCCTACTCCGAATTTTTCTTTTGTTTCCTTTGCTGCTTGCTCATTGCTAGGTACACGACACTAAATCCGGAGCTGGTGATAACTGGTCTCTTAGACATTTGAAGGAGATAAGTAATCCTCAGTACTCTTTCAGAATTGCACCTAATACCCCCTTCTTCTCAAACTCGTGGCGCAGTTCCAAGAACAGTTCTTCTAACCTCTTTACTTCATTTCCCACTTCCCACACATTTTATCTTAGTTTTAGCATCCACCAGTGGCTGGTTAGGATGATGTCTTCCTGTCTAGCAATTTCAGAGATGCAGTACTGCCAAGACTATGATGCAACCCATGGTCTTCCTAACTGATTATGTTACAAGGGGAAAGGAAGTTGTAATCATTCTCCATCCCTTCTTCCAAGTCCATTTTCTGTGATTAATGCCTTATACTAAACCCCCAAACATATATGAGACACTCTACTCCTGTGATCTGATGTTCCTTGTAACTGTAGTGTGCTGTGCATGCCGGAGGTTGAGTGAGTGGTGGCGACAGGGTATGGGGTCCACAGCAAACATTTTTAACAGTTACAAAGAACTTTTATTGACTTAGATATATGGCATGTTTTGGCAGGCATGTCTCTGCTCGTTGACCCTGGTGGGGCTGATGAATGGGGTGCAACCAAGCCAGTACCTCACACTGCTGAGGCCGGCAGCCTGTGTAGGCCACAGTTGTTGATGGAAGTGGTGCATCATGTTGTACTGCGATGGTATCTCACTTGGGAGATGTGACTCAGCTCCACACGTGGCCGTGGTGGTGGTGTGTGGAGTCTGCTGTGCGTGAGGTGCAACCTGCTGCCCTCGGACAGAAGTCGGCCTGTGGCTGGTGCCGTGGCACCAAGTCCTCCTAGGAACCCAGTGTCGGTGGCAGCAACAGGGATGACAGGGCAGTGACTGAGTCCCATGAAAGACTTAGTGCAGACAGCAGATGCAGTCAGATCTCAAACCTATGGCTGCAACTGGCAAAGACCAGTCGTCTTGATGTTCTGTAAAATGGTGTACTGCTGGCTTGTGGTGCTGACAAGTGATCCCTGCCTTCAAATTCAGACTTATTCATATGCTTCCAGTGCCCATTTGTTTCACTAAAACATGACACCTAGTGACATTGCCATAGCAAGAGACTTGCGGTGGTATGGTGACACTGCCCTACTTGCTACATTCTTACTGCTGCATGGCACCATTTACTGTTGAGCTTGGCTATACTCACTGCAAAATCCACTGGAATATCTGTTATTGTGATCCACATGTCACCACACTTGTGGCTACTGACCCACACATGTTAACGCAATGTTCTTTGGTGCTTCCATCCTACTTCTCCTTACTTTTGTTAAAGACATAATTTTCTGTCCAAAGACCAGGCCACAGCACTACATTGGTCTCCTCTACAGAAAAGACCTGGTCCCTTGGGTCTTACCCTGGCACAGTACTTTATTGCGATTACTTCTACCCTTAATCCATGAAACTAGTACCCAACACTAAATCTGCTAGTCTTAACTACTATGCAAATTAATGCATTAAACCATGACAATGTAAATCTGTCTTTGATCTCTTGCTATTGCTTAATCTCACAACATCTCTCAATGGTCCCTTGCCCCAAGCATTAACTTAAATATTAGAAAACCTGTTTCACTCACTGCTAGAGCTGTTGCCATGCTCATACACAAGAAAAAATGTCTAATTCTCCAATTACCACTTACAAAGAAAAATGACACTCTTTCCTTCTTGATCAGTTATTCTTGACAATACGAGAGAAGGAAAATTGCTACTCACCATATAGTGGAGGTGCTGAGTCGTGGTAGGCACAATAAAAAAATGGGTTTTCCATTGTTCGGTTATTCTTAACTTTAACAAAACATAGTCTGGCTTCATTAAACTTTTACGCTTGGCATGTCATATGTCTGTCTGATGGTTTCGTAACTGTTAACTTTCAGGCTCGTGTTGCCCCTTCACTCACTTCATACTCATTCATTCATTCATTCATTCATTCAGTTATTGGTCCATTTGATTCATTACATACTTAAACAGTACACTGAATATAGGACAAGTCAAAATTGCGAAAGGAGCAGAAAAAAACACACACACACACACACACACACACACACAGAGAGAGAGAGAGAGAGAGAGAGAGAGAGAGAGAGAGAGAGAGAGAGAGAGAGAGAGCATGACAAAATTAATTACAGATAACAATCATAAATTACAAGCAACAAATATAGCAATTTGAATTTAACCATTATTACATAATCATTGTTTACACGGCTATTTGTTGTAATTTAAAAATTCTTTTACAGAGTAAAAACATTTTTTCACTAGAAATGATTTAAGATTATGTTTAAAAAAATTTTATGTTGCTGCGATTTTAAATCACTGTTAAATAGCTGAACTGTTATCTGTGATACACTTTTTTGGTACAGTGCTGTTCTACATTGTGACATGTAGATATTATTTGTGTTGTGTTGTGACTGTGTATATGCTTATTTTGTTGAAGATGTCCAGTTTGGTTTAAAAGATACTCATTTGCGAACAGCATACACTCGTATATGTAAAGGCTCGGTAGGCTCATTATTTTCATCTGGATGAAATGTGGTCTACATGTTTTCAATTTTCTTAGATTGCAGATAGCCCTGATTGCTCTTTTCTGCATCCTAAAGATCTTTATGTTGGTGGATGAATTTCCCCAGAAGATTAGCCCATATCGAAGTAGTGCATGGAAGTATACATAATACTCCTGAATAACTGTTGACTTGCTTACACTTTTATTTAACACACGCAGAGCATAACAAGCTTTTGAAAGTTTTTTCTCAAGTTCTTTTATATGACAGTCCCATTTTAAATTATCTTGTACCCATAGGCCTAGAACCTTAGTGTCAGTAACGGAGTTCAGTAACGTATTTTCAAGGTATGGTACTGTAACAAAGTTTTGCACATGTGGAGAACAGTGTAAATTCATAAAGACAGTTTTTTCGTTATTTATTATTATTTTATTTTTTGAAACCAGCTAGTAATTTGGGACATTACAGTACCTATTGCTACTTCCAACGAGATTTTGTCAGCAGCTGTTATTAATATGCTGGTGTCATCAGCAAATAAGATTAGTTTTCCCAATTTAATAAAGTCATTTACATCATCAATATAAAAGAGGAACAGTAGAGGTCCTAGGACAGAACCTTGTGGCACTCGGTACTTTTTGTTGATTTACTGGAGACGTGTTGTTGTGATAATATTTCCTTGTACTGAAATGTCATCATGCCTTAAAACCACCACTTGCTGCCTGTTTTCTAGGTAAGATCTTATCCACTGATTTGGGATTCCTCGGACACCTTTTTGATCTAATTTGTGAATGAGGAAGTCATGGTCAATTATGTCGAAAGCTTTTGAAAGGTCCAGAAAGATACCAGTAGCATCTTTTCTGTCATCCAGTGCTTTAAGCACAGCTTCTATGTATTCATACATTGCCGTTGTAGACTTTGATTTACTGAATCCATGTTGATTTGCTGAGAGTAATGAATTTTTTGTAATGTAGCTTAGTAGTCTATTGTAGAAAATTTTCTCAAATATTTTGGAGAAAACACTGAGTTGGGATACTGGACGATAATTATTTACATTTTCAGAGTCCCCTTTTTTGAACAGTGGAGTTACTTTAGCTGTTTTTAGGCTATTGGGAAAGATTCCAGTTGATAAGGAGTCATTTAATATATATATTAGAGGTTTTAATACATTATCAGATGACTTTTTAAAGACATAGTCTGGCACACCATCCAGTCCACATGAATATTTGTTTTTGAGTGACCTTATTATTTGTTTCACGTCTATTTCCGTGACTGTTTGAAGGAACATATACTTAACACTAGCATTTAAATAATTTGGCAGGCATGTAGATTCATCGTCATACTGATTTTCGATTAACTGCTTTGCTATATTAGTAAAGTACATGTTAAACTTTTCAGCTACCTCTTTTGGATCTGGGTGTCTGTTATTTTCAATTTGAAGAGAGATATTTTGTGAAGTTGACTGTTCTGTACCAGTTTCCGCTCTAATAACCTTCCATACAGCTTTCATTTTATTGTTTGCATTTGAGATGTACTTATCATTTTTTCGTTTTTTGGCCTCTTTTATTACCTTGCTGAATATTGGGTTGTATTTTTTCACATAATTTCTGAATTCTGGAGTAGTATTTCTGTGCTGAATAAGACAGTGAAGAATTTTTTTCTTTCTACTGGAAGTTATAATGCCTTTCGTTACCCAACATTTATTTTTTACTATTTTAATCCTCCTCTTTTTCATTGGAAACGCCACATGAAAGTAGTGAAGGTATACATTGTGGAAACTGTCAAACATGATATTTACTTCAATTTTGCTAAAGACATCACCCCATGTTTCCCTTGACAGCATAAAATTAAACATTCTAACGTTGTTATAACGTCAAGTTTAACACATATATTTCAGAACGCCACATGAAAGTAGTGAAGGTATACATTGTGGAAACTGTCAAACATGATATTTACTTCAATTTTGCTAAAGACATCACCCCATGTTTCCCTTGACAGCATAAAATTAAACATTCTAACGTTGTTATAACGTCAAGTTTAACACATATATTTCAGAACGACACAACACATATAAGTCACAGAGTAAGTTGACAAGCAAGACATGTGTACACGTTAGCATTCGAATGAGAACTGAGTCCCAGTCTAGCGGCCGCTGCTCGGCTGGCCGCTTAGGTGCCGCAGCTGCTGCATGGCTGGCAGACAGCGCCGCATGTAGAGGACGCGTGTAATTGCGCGGCTGCGCTTTGAATGATCGGCGAGTCACAACACTTTTCCCCCCTTTGAAATTGTTGCACTGGTCCTGATGGAGGTGTCCTGGAGATGGCTAACGTCCATAGGCGTTGTTTGACTCGCCGTAAAGTCTCGAGGAGGAGGCTTCCCATATGGACGGAAGTGTCCCCGATGATAACAGGTCGAGATGACAGGAGACGTAGGGGTCGAATCTGCTGGGGCCCCATGCACCAATCTGCCCATTGCGGCAAGTCCAGTTGATATGACAGGAGACATGGGCGATGTGTCGACGTCTGTTGGAGGAGGAGGCGAGTAGATTTGCTCTGACAGAGGATGGTCATCCGGTTCCTGCATGGGCACGTCTCCTGGTGGTGTCCGTTCTAGTGCTGGCATCGCGATGACGGTGAGAGGGCTGCGTTGTGAGTATTGAGAGATGCCAAGATCCCGAGCATCAGGTAGAGCCGAAGGTGGTGTAGCGGCATTCGGAACAGGCGTTGCCGGCACACGAGGCTGAAGCTGGTCCGAATGACGCACTGCAACACCCGTGTCCATCTGGATTTCATACAGGCGTCGGCCACGGTGTCGTAAGATGCGGCCCGGGCTCCATTTTGGCCACCTGCCATATCCCCTTACCCAGACGAGGTCGTCGGCGGTGAACCGACCAAGTGAAGGCACCCGCGGCCGTGAGATGGGAGGCCGCAGAAGATGAAGTAGCGTGCGGGGCTGTCGGCCATGTAAGAGCTCAGCCGGGCTGTGGTCGCCCATGGGGGTGAAACGGTAGGAAGCCAGAAACTGGAGAAGCGCATCATCAGCAGCAGAAGAAGTCAGAAGTTTCCGCATCTGAGCCTTAAATGTGCGGACCAGTCGTTCAGCCTCACCGTTTGATTGTGAATGGAACAGCAGGGCCGTGACATGCATAACGCCGTGATGAGCACAAAAATTCGGAAGAGGCAAATTGCGGACCATTATCAGTAACAAGAGTAGAGGGGAGGCCTTCCAAAGAAAAAATGCAGGCGAGAGCACTGGTGGTTGCCGCGGTGGTAGGCGACATGCAACAGACAATGAAAGGAAAGTTAGAGTAGGCGTCAATTACGAGGAGCCAATAAGTACCTAAAAAAGGTCCCGCAAAGTCAGCATGAATGCGCTCCCAGGGCTTCTCAGGCGAAGGCCACGGTGACAAAGATGACTTCGGGGCAGCGGCCTGTGACGCACAAGGGCCGCAGGCGGTGACCATGTGTGCTATTTCAGAGTCGATGCCGGGCCAGTACACATGACGGCACGCCAGAGATTTTGTGCAAGACACACCCCAGTGCCCTTGGTGAAGGAGGCGCAAGACCGAAGCATGCAAAGACGCAGGTACCACAACACGCGGCGAAGCATTGTCAGTGGAAAGGAGGATAACACCATCCCTAGCCGTGAGGCGGTAGCGCAAAGCGTAGTAGTTCCGCAATGGATCAGAAGTCTTAGCGGACAGGCAATCTGGCCAACCCTTCTGAATACAGTGTAAAACCCGGAGAGGGTAGGGTCAGAACTCGTAGCAGCCGCCAGCCTCTCCCCGGTGATGGGGAACCCATCCACAACCCGCTGCTCGGCAACATCCAGGTGGAAACAAAAGTTCGTCCCTATCGAATGCCTGATCAGGACCCATGGGAAGGCGAGACAGAGCATCAGCATTTGCATTTTGAGCCATTGGCCGGAAATGAATCTCATAATTGAAACGAGACAAGTAAAGAGCCCAACGCTGGAGGCGGTGTGCAGCCTTGTCAGGAAGTGACGTTGATGGATGAAACAAGGAAACAAGTGGTTTGTGATCCGTAACAAGATGAAATTTTGAGCCATAGAGAAAAATACCAAACTTATGAAGAGCATAAATAATGACCAAAGCTTCTTTCTCAATTTCAGATACTTTTGTTGGGCATCCGTGAGCGTTTTGGAGGCATAAGCAATGGGTTGTTCCGAACCGTCAGAAAAACGGTGCGCAAGGACTGCACCGACTCCGTATTGAGAGGCGTCTGTGGCAAGAACAAGATGTTGGCCAGGTCGATAAGTAGCCAGGCACGTGGCCTGTTTCAGCATAGTCTTCAATTTCTCGAAAGCCACATCGCATGACGCGGACCAGTGAAAAGGCACGTTTTTATGCAACGGGCGATGCAACGGCTGAGCCACCGAAGCTGCAGACGGTAAAAACTTGTGATAGTATGCTATTTTCCCCAAGAAGGCATGCAGTTCCTTAAGATATGTAGGGCGAGGAAGGGCATCGATCGCAGCGACAGTTTGCTGAAGCGGACGAATACCATCCCGAGAGAGTTGCAACCCCAAGTACGTGATAGATGCCTGAAAAAATTGTGATTTCTGAAGATTACACTTAAGACCGGCAGTCTGTAAGACATGAAAAAGTGTGCAGAGATTTTGAAGATGTTCTTCAGTGGTGGAGCCAGTGACAGCAATGTCGTCCATGTAATTGATACACCCAGGGACAGGGAGCAATAATTGTTCCAAGAATCGCTGAAAGAGAGCAGGGGCGCTAGCAACCCTGAATGGCAAGCGTTGGTATTGATAGAGGCCGAAAGGCGTGTTAAGGACCAGAAACTGCCGGGAAGCAGCGTCGAGAGGAAGTTGATAATAAGCTTCTGACAGGTCAATTTTAGAAAAATACTGGCCTCCAGCAAGTTCAGTGAACAGTTCTTCAGGACGGGGCATAGGGTAAGTGTCGATGAGGCATTGAGCATTTACAGAGGCTTTGAAATCGCCACAGAGACGAATATCACCATTTGGATTAGCAACGACAACGACAGGAGGGGACCACTCACTGGAAGTGACAGGAAGCAAGACCCCTGAAGTAGTGAGACCATCCAACTCCCGTTTTACCCGATCACGAAGGGCCACAGGAATGGGCCGAGCCCAAAAAAACTTAGGCCGAGCAGTGGGTTTGAGCGTGATATGAGCTTCAAAGTCATTTGCATGGCCTAACCCAGGAGAAAAAAGGGACGAAAATGTCATCGACAAGGAATCCAGTTGAGCATAAGGAATAGCATCAGAGACAGTGTTGACAGAGTCATCTATGGAGAACCCAAAAACGCGAAAGGCATCGAAACCAAAAAGATTCTCTGTGTTACTCTGGTCGACCACAAATATGGGGACAGTGCGAACGACGGATTTGTAAGATACCTCAGCATTAAATTGTCCCAAGAGAGAAATCTTCTGTTTATTGTACGTCCGTAATTGCTGAGTGACAGGTGACAGGAGTGGAGAACCCAACTGAAGATATGTCTGAGAATTAATTATAGTGGCAGCAGAACCGGTGATTGAAAGTAAGGGGGGAAACGAAATGGAAATAAATGAAAGGTGCAGAAAAGCAGGGCAGTTCTACAAATGCATTAGGGGGCTTATTTGGAGCAAGGAGGTGCCACAGAAATCCAAGGGAATTATATACCGAACCTACTTTGTCCCCATATTGGCATACGGAAGTGAGACATGGGTAATGCACAAAAGCGACAAAAGTAGAATACAGGCTAGTGAAATGAAGTTCCAGAGGAGCAGGTTGGGTGTAACAAGACGAGACAGATTGCGAAATGTGTATGTGAGGGAAAGACTAAAGGAGGAACCAGTACAGGACAGGATAGAAAAATCAAGACTGCAGTGGTATGGGCACATGAAGAGAATGGATGAGGGAAGAATTCCAAAGAGGATGTTTGATCTGCAACTGGAGGGGAAGAGGCCCAGAGGAAGACCAAGAGATAGATAGGTGAAGGGAGTGAAGGAATGTGTGATAAGAAGAGGAGAGAACTGGACGAAGGTGGAAGAGGGGGAATGGTGGAAAGACAGAACACGATGGAGAGGCTTGTGTTCCCGACAGACCCAGCCAGTGGCTGGAAACTGTCCAAGATGATGATGATGATGATGAGAACCGGTATCCACCTGCATGCGAACATCTCGACCAAGGATTTGAACAGTGAGGAATAACTTCCCTGAAAGGGAAGAAGTGCAATTGACAGACAACACAGAAGCAGAATCAGCGTCATGTTCATTAGCATCATGTATGTGGTCAGATTTGCAAACGGAAGACACATGACCTTTCTTTTTGCAATTGTGACACACAGCCCAACGTTCGGGAAAATCCTCGCGTGAATGTTTCGTAAAACACCGCGGGCATGAAGGAAGCTGCTGGGGGTTATGCTGCAGTTTCTTAGCGGGTTGTTTACGGTTAGGCCGGCGGGGACACGCCGCACACGTCGACAATAGCGCACAGAGGTTGTATTTCCCCGACATCACCCCACGCCTCTATTTGCGCCCCAGCGGCGCGAAAAATTTCAAAAGACTGCGCAATGGAGAGAACTTCATCTAGAGTCGGATTTGCCAACTGAAGGCACGTTGCCGAACTTCTTTGTCAGGTGCCGACCGGATAATAGCATCCCGTACCATGGAATCGGCATAGGATTCTTTGTGAATGTCAGGAACAAATTGACACTTTCGACTGAGGCCGTGAAGTTCAGCAGCCCAAGCGCGATAGGATTGATGATGTGGCTGTTTCTGACAACGATAAAAGGCAACACGAGAGGCTACCACATGCGTTTGCTTTTGAAAATAGACAGTCAGAAGTGAGCACATTTCAGCAAAGGACAAAGACGCAGGATCCTTCAAAGGAGCCAATTGCGACAACAACCGATACATTTGAGGTGAAATCCAGGAAAGGAACAGAGACTTATATGGTTGTTCGTCCGTGACATGAAATGCCAAGAAGTGCTGTCAAAGACGTTTTTCATAATCAGACCAGTCTTCCACCGTCTCGTCGTAAGGAGGAAAAGGAGGTACAGCCAACAACGAGAAATGCCCCGCATCTGACGCCACAACGAAATCGCGAATCGCCACTGTTAGAAGCGTTTGCTGTTCAAGGAGATTTTGCAATAGTTGCTCGACAGTAGCCATGGAAACCTGTGGGTCAACGGTGAAAAGGAAAAATCCCATCCTCGTCGCCAATTGTTATAACGTCAAGTTTAACACATATATTTCAGAACGACACAACACATATAAGTCACAGAGTAAGTTGACAAGCAAGACATGTGTACACGTTAGCATTCGAATGAGCACTGAGTCCCAGTCTAGCGGCCGCTGCTCAGCTGGCCGCTTAGGTGGCGCAGCTGCTGCATGGCTGACAGACAGCGCCGCACGTATGGACGCGCATAATTGCGCGGCGGCGCTTTGAATGAATGATCGGCGAGTCACAACAGTTGTCATCACTGAAGTCTCTTTGTTCAACTATTTTAGCTTTTGGTCCACACTTAGTGTCTGATTTCAGCTCAATAGACAGGAGCTGAGCTTCATGGTCACTGTAACCCATATTTATAACATTAGTGCTATAATTTAGGTCACATAGTGTTATAAAAACTTGGTCAACTGCAGTTTTCCTATCGGCAGTAATTCTAGTTGAGGAATTGACTGTGTGTTTAAAACCAAAACTATTGACTATATTTAACCTTTCATTTCTATGATTTGAATCTTGTAAAAAATCTACATTTACATCTCCACAAATAACCACTTTCTTTCTCTCACACTTTATAAAATTTATCAGCCTTTCAAAAATTTTAATGAAAATTTCCCAGTCCCCAGACCTCTAGTGTTACAACCAAAATATTAACATCTGTCAAATCAACAACACACAGCTCAAAGGCTTTGTCTATTGCCAAGCTTTGATAATTTTCTACTGCAGTAAATTTTAAATAATCTTTTACAAAAATAGCTGCTCCGCCACATTTACTATTGCTTCTACAATAATAACTGGCAAGCTTGTAACCCGGAATCACAGTTGACATAATCTGGTTTTTGTCTAACCAGTGTTCAGTTACACATAGAATATCAATTTTTAGTTCAAGATTTACTAATTCAAACTAGAAATAACTTATTTTCTAGAGATTGAACGTTGTGGTGTAAGAGTTTTAATTCATTAATATACTTATTAGCAGATGTATTTACCCATGATTGACTGTTTATCTTGTAATTTCCCTTGTCCACTGTTTTTTGTGTGATATTTGTGTCCTTGTCATTTGATGTGAGTGCAGGTAACTTGGACACTGATGCAGTGGCCTTCAGCTTACATGTTGCTTGCTTCCTCTTGTTAATAAAAAATCCTTCTGGTGATTTGGCTGCTTTGTGTTCCTAGTAGGTGGTGTTTTGACAGTTTTCTTTTGGGAAGGCACTCTCCTTGTTCTGCGACAACACCATAGAAAGTCCTTTTCCTGCATTGCTGCTCTTCTTGGCCTTAAAGACATCTTTTGGCTGCCTGCTGCTAGTGCTTTTTCAGGTGGTGATCTTGTTTCTGCTGAAGCTGCTGAAGTTTTTGTTTTTAATATTTTATCTGTGACTGTGAAACTGACATTGCGTACATCAGACCTTGGCTGTGCTGTAAACAGCTCACTACACATGTCAGGTGCTTGCCTTGCAAGCTCTAACCCAGTACTTGTGCTCACGTTACATTCTGAACCTCTGGTGTACACTCTTCAGCAGATTCAGCCCTGTCTACTTGATTACCCACTTTACAAAAAGGCTTCCTCTTCCTTCCTTTCTGTCTGTTCCTCCTGCTTCTCAGGAAGTACTTGTGCCTGTACTGTTTCTTCCCCAACATCTGCAACACTACTATCAACAACTTTTTGTGCATTCCCTATACTGTCTAAAATAACAAAACCATCTGGATTTTCATTCTACACAATATAAAAATTACCAGCACATGTGCTTCCCTGTCCATCCAGTCCAGGCTCCTTGGCCTCAACACAATACACATTATCACCCAGTAGTGCAGAAATTATTGCTTTGCAAAGTAAGTATTCTGTGCCTTGATAGTTCCTAGAAGCTTATATTTTGATACCATCCACAACTAATTTAATCTTACCCCCCCCCCCCCCTCCCAAAAGAAAAAAAGAAAAAAAAATCATCTGACCAACTTGGACATTCTGTCATACTTCTCACAAGTTCGACAGGTTTAACTACATCAACAGTAGTTTGATATTATCCAGGAACAGGTAAATTATCCACAGGCCTGTTACTCTCTTTCAGCTTCCTCTTTCTCTTTCCTCTTTTCTTTCTTTCTGTCCATCCTCTCCAAAATCAGCCTATTTCTCACATCCAGAAAGCCACTTTACATTATCCATATGTCATATCCTCTCCACAGTTCCTCTGTATAGTGGAGAGATCTGTGATCAGTCATTTCCTTCAACTCAGCATCTCTTATTCTTCTCTGCCTATTCTGCTTGCAATTTATCTGTTTCACCTCTTAAAATTCTCAGTACCTCCTCCCTGCTATCTCCTTGCAATACAAACAACACTGCTATCTGTGGTACTGACCAAAGCATCATTACCTCCTATCAGCTACACAGTCATAAATGAAAGAAAACCACTAAAACATGCCACTATCCTAACATGCCTCACTACCTTACAAGCTTGCACCACACAAAACAAAATAAAATTATGAGGACACGTAACCATAACACTAACACGCCACAACTTAATTACTCTTACACGAGTGGCAGCTCACACTCACTGTTCTTATACACTGAAATGATGAGTTGACTTAGCTTCATCTACTCATGGTTAACAGCTTATATACTATTAGACAATGACCCACACCTCTTACTTGTGACACCCATATTATACTTGTCAGTGAGGTGAAAACTAACATTTATATTTACACCTCCTGCAATTACTCCTGTCACCGACTGAACTTACAAGCATGACTCAACCCCTGGCAAAATGCACTGGCTTTCCATGACACTCACAGTCAAACAAAAAGACTGCACTCACCCTACCATGAAGATACTGTAGGCATTGCTGCTGCTTTTGCTGCCACCAGAGGGCACGGTGACAGACTCGAAGATCCAGTGCCAGCACCACTGAAGCTTCAGAGAGATGGTGCAGAGATGAGGGCTCGTGACCCGCGGCTGTTAATGTAACATTCTACAGTGCTTGCCTGCTACTTCTTGTTACTTTTGTTAAAGACTAATAATTTTCTGTCCAAAGATTGTGTTGCAGCAATACATTACTGTAACATTGTAAATACAAGTAAAAATAAGAATAATACACCTTAATATGTGAGTACTACTACTCCTTTTGCCATCCCAACACATATGGAATTGATTATGAGGGGGGGGGGGGGGGGGGGGGGCTTTGGAAGGAGTGCTTATGTCATGTGTGGCAATGAATCTGATGCATCTCTAAAAGGATGAATACACCTGACATGTATAATGATCATATGCTTTAGTAATTGCAGGTTGACATTTACTGGTGATGTCATCGTAACAACTTGATACAGACCTTGGTGCAGATGACAAATTTTTTCATTGTACTGTACTTATTTCCACATTGCCTTCAGTCTCCTCGGAAAAACTTGTATGGGTTCACCATTTTTCCTTATCTTTGGTTTGATTACCTCAAGTGGTGAAGGTATTTTCCTACATGCATCACTTCATGCAGTGATAAGTCTGTGCTTTCAAGGGTTTTCAAATTATGAGCTGTCACTGCGTATGGCAGGAAAGTATCCCAATCACTATGATGGCTGTTCATGTAGTACAGGCCTGGTCAAACAGCACTCCGTGAGCACAAGCACTCCACCCGCACTCATGCATAGTGCTCCAAGTGCAGTGGTGAGTGAGGCTGAGGGAAGAGGAACAAGGCGAAAAGGAAGTCTGAAACCAAATGCCACCAGGGTAATCGCCAGGGTAATCGCCTTGTAATATGCCAAGCAGTTTGGTAACACTACTGTTTGTGGTAAATTAGATTTATGCTCTGCATTGGGAATGTTAGGATGTCTACACAACTGTCCAAAAAATAGAAAAAGGGAAGAAGCCACATCACTCAATATGGAATTGGCAGTGCTTCACTTTTTGTATTGTTTGAAGACCATGTAAAGTGCTTAAAATGCCACTGGACTATCATGAGATGGAAAAACACTCACTAAAACCTCATTACATTTGAGGCACAAAGATGATATGGAATGGTACACTTGTCTTCTGACAAATGAGAGTGAATGCTGGCTGAAATGAAGGCAGCTATCAGGGGGGAAAAATGAGTTAAGAGTAATTGTGTAGTGACAAAGTTGTAAATGGTCGACATCACTAATGGAAGGTGGTGGGAGGTTCATTTGGGAACAGATATGATGGACAAGATTGATGCTGTCAAACAAAAATTAATCCTGTGGAAAGGTCAGCTTCAATTTCATGACATGAAACATTGATCGGAACTCGAGGCAGTCATTTGTGGACAAAATATTATTCTAAACTTTTATAAAATGCTATTCAACAAGCAATATCCTTGACTGGGCAGACAAGCCCCAAAGTTATTATTGTGTGAACTTTTTTTTCTGGTATGAAATTGACAAACAGCATCCAGTGTTAGAATTTAACAGATTTTAATCTGCATAACTCCATGTATATTACATATTCTAAAATCAAAATATGTATAAATCTATAAACATCACAGCTCAATATTATATGCCTGTATGGAAAGCTTTTTGTAGTTCAGCTCACCTTATTTTCACCAACTAACATATTTATTTAATTAAGTAATAAAGTTATTCCTCTTACAGAAATCTAAGAAGTTGAAAATAAAAACCAGTGATAAAATCCTACTTATCTTCCTAAGTTTCCTGCTTGTACAGCATTCAGCATGTAGCCATCTCATTTACACACCTGCTCGGAATAGCACAGTGGTGGGGAAGCCTGGTGTGCTCAGGTGTGCTCAGGCAGTCTGAACACCTTCCAGGAGCACAAATCCTGGACATACTCTATTTAGTAGCTTATCTTCTTACCTATTGTCAATATACCCATTCCATCCTTCCATTAGCCTGTTGATGCAATGGGCCTGTTCGTAGTTTGCTGATTATGTTATAAGGGACATAACTACTTCATTAATTCTGACATAAAGATGGTGCACTGATCTATTATTATCTTATCTGTAACACCGAATTTAAGCAACCAATTATTTACAGTCACGTGTGTTACTGTGTCCATCTGTTGGTTCAGTAAAGCGACTATTGCAATGTGACAAGAGAAATGATCTACAATGATCAGAATGTAACAGTTTCCCCATGGTGTCTGGCTAAAAGGCCCCATAACATCCAGTCTGATCATCTTGCAAGTCTTAGTAGCCTCTGGCAGTCTCTATAGTGGCATGCACTGTTGACTAAAATTCTCACATTGTGCACGTGGCACTCAGTTTTTACATACTCTTCTAACTCTTGTTTACATTTTCTCCACCAATTTCGATCTGCTACTCTTCAGTATGTGGTCCTACATCCCATGACCAGATAATCTGTGATGCACTTCCTTCAATACTTCTTCCTGTAGCAGAACAGGAGCTACTACATGAGGCCCAAGTCTTGTTGTTTACACAATAAACCACTGTGAATGATGGACTGTGGTTGCATTGCAAATAGGTTGCACTCTTGCATCAGCAGCCTGCAATCTCGGTCATTCTGCAAGACTATGACCTCAAGTGCACACTCACTACACCAGTTTTTCTGCCAAGCCCCTCTGCATTGCTATGTATCTTACCAGATTTGTGCATTACATCGTAATTAAACTGATTCAGTTTTAATGCCTGTTGTGTAAGCCTACTTTGTAGATTCCTTCAGTCCCAACAACCATTTCAGTGCTGTATGATCTGCTAGCACCTTGAATTTTTTCCCATGGCAATAACAGCAGAATTACATCACACCGTACATTACAAGATAATTTACTTGTGCAGATAAAAAATCTAACACACACATAAGAGGGTTGTAATTAGGCAAGTTTTTGGAGTCAGTGGCGGCTCCTTCAGGCAGAAGGGTTGAAGGGGAAGGAAGAGGAGTGAAGGAAAAGGACTGGAGAGGTCTAGGAAAAGGGGTAGACTTACCACGCGGGATGTGAAGGAAAGACACCATATATTACAATATTACATTTAACATTTCCTTTTTGATGGTAGAGTAATTATTTTCTGCTATGTTCAATTTCTGTGAAACGTAAGCATCTGGTTATACCTTACCCTGGACTTGCTAACTTAAAACATGACCTACCACATGGTTGCTAATCTCACATGATAAAATAAATTCTTTTTCATAGTCCAGAAAAATCAATATGGGACTAGTTGTTAGTAACTTTTTTAATTTTTCAGACATAGTTTCGCATTCCATTCTCCACTGGAACTTAACACCTTTGTTTAACAAGTGCGTGAGTAGTTGTGGTTTTTCTGCAAAAGCTCATTACAGATTTCCTATAGTAATTCCCCAGTCCCAAAAATGACTATAAATCCTTGCTCGTTTGATGTTTTGGAAAGCTTCGTACAGGTTGCACTAATCTTGGATCTGTTCTTACTTGAGTCTGGCTAATTATATGTCACAAACAACTCATTTCATCAAGTGCAAAGTATTATTTTTGTATGCTAATGATCAGGTATGCTGAAAACTATCTTTTAAAAACTTCTCCCAACTGTTGTACATGTTCTTTCATGTCCTTTGTATACACAATAATATCTTCAAGATACACCATACACTGTTTCAGCTTTAACCCTGTCGAAACTCCATTGAACAACCGTTGAAAATGGCTGGTGCTTTTTTCAAACCAAATAGCATTTACGAATACCCCAAGGTAATGTAAGTGCAATTTTTGGTCAGTCCTTTGTTACCACTTCCAGTTGATGATACCCACATCTTAGGTCTGTTATACAGATTTTTCACAATACCTGAAGTTGGATATGCATCTGTAATTGTATCTGCATTGAATTACCTGTAATCACAGCAGAACTGATATTTCTTTGTCACATCTGAAGAATTCTTTGGCTCTATGATGACTGATGCACTCCATGGACTATAGTCTGATTTAAAGTAGTTGTCACTTGACAGGCAATGGGCTGCAGGGCTCCTGCCACCTATAAACCAATGGCAGCCGGCGCTGTCGGCTGCCACTGCATTGCCACTTCGCTCTGCTGAGCTGCCTAAGGCATTGTGCCAGCCAGTCCTCAGTGAGCCGTTGTAGACGTGTGGGTGAGAGATTTGAGTGACTTGTAGCTTCGCGTGTTTTCGATGTCTGATGAAAGCAGTCGCAAGAGAGGGAGGCCGAGGCTGCACAATCCTCAGAAACCTCCAAAAAGTGGCGGACATGGCGTCATAATACGCAGTCAGGCATGTGAATATGTGTGTTCCTTATGGGAGTATTTTGAGAGAGAGAGGGATGTAGGAGGGTCTCTCGTTCCTTTGGATAAGGTAGTGGAGCGAACTGCAGCTGCTCTGCAAGTTAGCGAAGAATCTGCAAGGAGAAATTCACAAAAGAAGGCTCAAGTGAATCATCTAAATTGGAGACACCTGGGAAAAAGAGGCGACTAGAGGAGAGGGTCACAAAACTTGACTCTTTTCAGGAAGATGCCATTCATCGTCAAATATACCCATTTCACTCGAGGAAGGAGTATCCACCACTCAAAAAACTACATGCTACCCTCACAGCGGCTGACCTGTTTCAGGGTAGTAAATCGTCTTTGTTACGATTCGCTATAAATCCAACTCTGGCATAAAGTTACTAATGGAACGCCAAGATATTGCAGCCTGGTGATGCCGCTTTCTTAGAGAATTAGTGGCGACAAATTTTAATGATATCGTTTGGCTTGATGAAACGTGGGTGAATGCAGGACACAGTTTAAAAAAAGGCTGGACAGACGGTACCATCAACGGTAGTATGGCAGCTCCGATCGGCAGAGGAAAAGGGATAATTGTAGCACCGGAAATTCAAAAGGTTTCATTCCAAATTGTCTGCTGCTATTCAGTTCAAATAAGACCTCCGACTACCATGAAGAGATGAACCACAATACTTTTGTGAAATGGTTTGAAGTCTGTGTGCTCCAGAAATTAACAAAAAACTCTATCATTGTTACGGATAATGCTCCTTATCACTCAGTAATACAAGATAAAGCACCCACAAAGGCAACGAGGAAGAACGACATTGTTAGCTGGTTACAGAAACATAAGGTACAGTTCAACAGTAATTTGACAAGGGCAGAATTATTAGAACTTGTATCGCAACACAAGCCAAAGAACCCGATTTTCATTATGGATGAAGTAGCAAAACAATACGGGCATAAAGTGCTCAGATTGCCTCCTTACCATTGCCATTTCAACGCAATAGAGCTGATTTGGGCTTAGGTTGAACTGCATATTGCTGCAGAAAATAAGAAATTCACATTAACCGAAGTGGAACGCCTTTTGAAAGAGGCAGTTGAAATTGTGACATCGGAAGACTGGCAGGAGGTAGTGCATCACGTGAAAGGAGTGATATAAGACGCATGGAACAATGAAGGTATCTTACAACAAAGTGTCGAAGACTTGATTATATTTGTCAAAATGAGCAGCGACACGGATAGTTCCACTGACTCTGACTCTGAATCAAGCGGTGTTTTTGCATTGTCTGATTAGTGTGTAGTGTACTCAATGCCATTAAATATTGTGTTTGTGAATTTATTTCGATTAATTCTTATTCTTGTTGTGAGACTAAGAAATACTATTTGGCCAGCTCTCGTCATCTCCTTACGGTAAGTTAGACTGAATTTTAATCCTATTTCATTTTGTATACACACGAAGATGTTATTCAATGTGTGTAATAGTTTTCGAGATGTGCAATCTAAAGAAGAAAACTTTTCCGGACGCGAAAATTTCTCACACTTCAATAGTTAATGTAACAACGGCCCTAATTAAAATTAAGAAAAGATATTTGATGTGCTTACAGATACCACTAAGGCCGATACTGTACGTAAATTTCAAAATATTTACATAATATTTATAGGAGATAGAGATTTTAAACGTCATACATGTTTCGAGTTCAGTACTGATAGGGTTGCTTAAAAACGCTGTTTTCAGAAATTTATATTCAGGAAACGTAATGCACTACGAAAACTTTGAAGGATTCTTTGCCGAGTGCATTATTTTGGTAACGAATGTAAAAAAATATTTTACTGTGACACCAGTAGTTTTTCAGTAACGACGTGATAAGTTAGAAGCTGATTGCGAAATCGAGAATTTAAATGGTTTCAAACAAATTAATGTAACTCTTGTCCTAATTAAAATTATGAATAGATATTTGACAGATTGAGAGACATTGTAGAGATATACATCATATGTGGGTTTGAAATTTTTTACGTACTTTTTGTAGAAGATACAGGCTTTAAAACGATTTTCTATCGCTGGGGGTAGCGATGCGCTGAGGCGGCTGCCTCCAGCCAGTGCTTGATGTGACAACGCCGTAACTTCGCAGTGCAAACGTCAAGTGACAACTACTTTAAATCAGACTATAGTACTTTTCTCAGTGATGTGACACTTAATTGCAGAGGCCACGCCCAAAGCCACATAACGGCAGGGCTGCATAGCTAATTGTTTCAGCGTCTGTGGCCGACAATACCCAGCAGAGTGCGACACAGAATGTTTTTTGCTGAGTGTCTTCTTAATTATGCTCAGTATTGGTTTCCAAGCCTTTCTGAAATTATAGGCACAGTCTCGGTTGATGAGATTCTCCCTGATGTGTATTTTGATCACCTCTCTAATGACGCTGTCCATTATTTCGAAGTTTGTGCTAAAATTGTGGTGCTGTCGCATTCCATCGCATGAGTCTCAAGCAAATAGTGCTCTGCAACCACTGACTTGTCGAGATACATTAGTTGAGTGTGCTACTCATGTTCTCAGCATCAGTTTTAGATGGTGTATATGTTTTGTCCAATATATGTCTTGCTACACTGTCACAAAATGTAATATACACCAGCCTTCCATAAACCAGGCTGGTTTTGATGCTCCCCAGTAATGCCTATGTTTTATTGGGTGGGCAAAAGGCAGTTATCACTCAGTGCTTTTCCAGTATGCACCAGATTTTTCCTGATAACCCAACAGTGTACTGTAAGAAGGCAGTGGCTGCATCTTTCTCAGTCTGTTCCACAAGCTCTAGGAGGGGAGCAGAGCACACCTAATCTGCCATTCTGAGTAAGAGTTTTTTTAGAATACAGTTCTGATGTGATCCAGTTCCTGGGAAAATCTTTCTGCCGTCTGAGAAGGTGTGTTCCCCGTGTACTAGTGTTTTAGTACCCCATTCCACTGTGTGGGGTGGTGGCATCTGTATGGATGCAAGTACAGGTCAAAGTGCATTTTCTTCTGATACTCATCATGGCCAAAGATGCCATAAGCTCTAGATCATTACATCAAGGAATGGTAATCTCCCTTTTGCCTTGTACACCATAGTGAACTTGATGTTGGGATGAGTGGAATTCAGTTGTGCAATGAAGTCTTGGAGTTTGTTTCTTCCACGGTGCCAGATGACGAATGTGTTATCCATGTAACAGAAAAGCATCCATTTGGGTGACTTCAGGACTTCTTGTGCGAAATGCTTCGTTGATAAATATGCTACCACAGGTGGAGGGGGCTGCACATTGTGACTCCCTCCATTTGTTTATAGTATTCTCCATTATAAATAAAATATGTGGATGTTAGGACATGCCTGAAAATGTCAGTGGTCTTCCTGGCAAATTTATGACCAATGAGTTCAAGTGACACTTGTAGAGGCAACCTGATGAAAAGTGAAATGATGTCAAAGCTCACCAGGACATCTGAGTCCTTCAGCCTGATGTTGTTGAGGCATTTCACAAAATCTACAGAATTGTAGCCCTTATTAGGGCTTTGTATGTTTTTCGGATATTTTTCTCGGCAAACATTTTGATGCCCTGATGAAGTCGACAGTGGGGCACAACGTGACCCATCTTTGTGGGTCTAAGGGAGTCCAAAAATCTTTGTAGAACAGCTCCTCATAACAATTTCTTGTTGAGCCCCTCTGGTAAATCTGAACTTTGAGAAGCACCCTGGTCTTGTTCTCCACCTTCTTGGTGGAGTCAGTATTAATCTTCTCATAGAACTTGGGTAGCAGGCAGGCTATGTATCTTCTCAGTGTAGCCCTTGTGGAAGAGATTGACAGGAGTGTTACCTTTTTCATCAGGTAATACTATAATTTGGGCACTCTCTCAGGTCCTGAATGGTAGTTGTGTTTTAAAACGATCCGTAGCAGCATCATCATCAATAGTTTTTACTAAAAACTATTTCATTAAAAATTCCATTCATTTAGCTACCAGTTTACGCAAGGTGTCTTGTTCTGAAGATTCTAAACTAGTATCGTTTGACGTAACAAGTTTATACACTAATGTACCAGTCGACCACACGCTGCAAGTACTAGAGTGCAATTTACGTCACCATAACAAACTTTTGGATAAAGAGGTTTATGAGTTGATGATGCTGCTACGGATCATTTTAAAACACAACTACTTTACAGTTAATGGGAGATTTTACTTACAACCAGCAGGTTTGGCTATGGGAAGCCCCCTAGCTGGGATTTTATCAGAAATTTTTATGAATTACTTAGTCTGATTTTTTTGCCAGTAACAATGAGATTCTTAGGAGAATAAAATTTTACAAAAGATATGTTGAAGACATTCTATTAATCATTGATGGTTCTCAAAATGATGTAGACCATATTTTTTCAATTTTTAATGAGCTTCACCATAATATCAGTTTTACAATTGAGCGAGAATCCGATACTAGGTCCTTAAATTTTTTGGACCTCACTTTAACTGTTGTTGACAACCGCATTGAATTTAATATTTTTCGGAAAAACATGTTTTCCGATAATATTATACCTGCAGACTCGGCCCATCCATACGCCCATAAGATGGCCTTTTTTCATTCTAATATTCATCGAGTTATAGCTATCCCTCTTGTACCAGATGCGGTAGAAACTGAACTGGTCACACTTGAGAATATTGCTGTACATAATGGTTATAGGCCTCAGTTGGTAAGTTAGATGTATAAAAAGAAAATAAATAAAAATAATATTACGTCTTCCACCCTAGGGGATGCGTTAGATGACAAACAGGTGGCAACAATATCTATCCCTTACATAGGCAATATAAGTTACAAATTGGGGCGTTTACTCAGAGCCCATAATTTCAGAGTCACCTATTCTACTAATAATAGTTTACATAAGAATTTAATTCACTCCTTGCAGAGTAAGAGCGATAAACTTTCCCAATCAGGAGTATATAAAATTACATGCAGGGGTTGTCCAAAATTTTACATTGGACAAACGGAACGAGCTCCAGGTCTCGGGTATAAAGAGCATATTCCTACTAGAAGCGGTGACGGTACTAAGGGCGGAACACCTTGTGCAAACGGCTCATGCGCCGAGCCCTCCAGTTGATATCGAGTTACTTCATGCCGAGGTTAAGGGCTTGAAACTGGATGTTTTGGAAGAAATGCAGATCTTTAAGCATCTGCAACATGTTAAAGACAATATCCTCAATGACCAACTCCTACTAAGAAATAGAAATTTTTTTTAAGGTTTCACGCCTTTACTTTGTTCTTCATACTTGTAAATCTGATGATCTGGGGATTATCACATGCGCGCGCTGATTGGCGAGTGCAGCTGGTCAAGCTGTTCATCTTCTTTCTTTTTATACTCATTTTCCTTTTACGATGAAGGTGATTTTAGCCTGTTAAACACCTCACGTTTTACCCATATATCTTTATTAGCATGACGTCTTTAGATTACGTCCCATCAGCAACCCCCCGCCCAGGCTAACTACTGGCTTTAGGTATAGTTTTTAAGCATTCCTCCTGTTGTCATAGGTAGCTTCATATATAAGTTTCTTTACTAGCATAAGCAACCGTGTGCAGTTATTTTTAGGTTTTATCTCCTATTTACCTCGTCTCTTGTTCTATCCATTTCATTTTTTGATATACGTTGATCCACAGTTGGGAATATATGGGCTATTTAGCCCCGACCCATGGATAAACTTTCTCGTATTCGTATGCGCATGCGCATTCAAGTAACTTCCCTTGTCTTGCGCATGTGCATACATAGCGGGTCAGGCTTGTAGGTGAGCAACCGTTTGTAGCTGCGGTTTATGGTGGGTCATGGCCCATCGAAC
This sequence comes from Schistocerca nitens, assembly GCF_023898315.1. Lineage (NCBI taxonomy): Eukaryota > Metazoa > Arthropoda > Insecta > Orthoptera > Acrididae > Schistocerca > Schistocerca nitens. The sequence continues at coordinate 31,745,547 of NC_064620.1, read as the reverse complement.
ATAGGCTGGTGTGAGGTGGAGCGTACACCATTAAGTTAAGTAGTGGTTATGACTTTGTACATATGTACTGTTTGTGTTTTCCTTTTCTTTTTTGTTTATAAATGTATAGCTGTGGTGTTCTTTTAATCATTGACAAAGGTCTTCTTAGGCACTTGTGGGTTTTACTGTTGTTCTGAAGAAGGTGTAGTTATCTACGCCGAAACCTGGGTTAACACTTAACACTAGGTGCTTTTTTCACAATTGAGGCAGGTTTTTAGTTTTTTAATATATTAACCAACGATTGCTGACGCACTGCAATGTTGAAGGTTCTTATGTCCTGGTAAACTTTGACATTGTTTTGCTTTTCATCAGGGTGCCTCTATGAGAGTCACTTGAACTCAATGGTGAGAAATTTGACAGGAAGCCTACTGACTTTTTGGGGTATGTCATGACCTCCATGTATTTTTGATTTAATGAAGAACATTATGAACAAACAGAAGGAGTTGCACTGGACAGCTCACTCTTGCTTGTGATTGCGAATTTGCATACAGAGCACTTTGAGGAGAATGTCCTGAAATCATCCAACAGGAAACCCATTAGCTCTTTCTGTTATGTGGATGACACCTGCAAGAGACAAACACGATGGATTTTTAGCACATCTGAACCCCATTCATCTCAACATCAAATTCACTATAGAGACTGAGACAGAAGGAAGATTACCATTTCCTAACATCATGGTCGCAAGAAGTTGATGGCACCCTGGACCATGTTGTGTATGGGAAAGAAACATACAGTGACCTGTGTTTGCATGCAGGCAGCTGCCACCATCCAGCACAAAGGAATGGGGTACTAGAGACACTAGTACACAGGTATGCACCATCTAGGTTGCAGATAGTCTTCCCCGGGAACTGGAACACCTCAGAAATGTGTTCTGAAGAAATGATCTCTCGGTATGGCGGATTAGGCACTCTCTGCAACCCTCCACTTCAGTAAAACCTGTGGAGATGGACAAATAGACAAAGAAAGAGGCAGCCATTGCCTTTCTACCCTACACTGGCATGCTATTGGGAAAAATCCATTTCATGTCACTTTGCAACATTACATCTAGATATTTAAGTAACACGAATGTGTCAAGCAGCACATCATTTTGCTACATTTGGAGCAAGATGCCATTCTACACACCAAATAGATATTCTGAGTCACCTTGAATCTTCATTTAATCACTGTGATGACTGTTTCACATACACTATAGGGTCATCAGCAAAAATTTACAGATTGCTGTTCACCATATCCATCACATCATTTATGTATGTAGAGAATAAGAATGGTCCTATCACACTTCCCTGTGGCACTCCTGACAATACCCTCATCTTTGATGAACACTCACCATTGAGGACTGTGTATTGGGTGCTGTTACTTAAGAAGTCTTCAAGCCACTCACATATCTGGAAATGTGTTCTGTATGCACAGACCTTCATTAACTGTCTGCAGTGGGGCACCATGTCAAAAGATTTCCAAGAAATCTAAGAATATGGAATCTACCTTTCACCCTACATCCATGGTTCACAGGATATCGCGAGAAAAGGGCAAACTGTGTTTTGCATGAGCAGTGCTTTCTAAGTCCACACTAATTTGTGAACAGAAGCTTTTTTTGTCTCGAGGAAATTTGTTATATTCAAATTTCAAATACACTCCTGGAAATGGAAAAAAGAACACATTGACACCGGTGTGTCAGACCCACCATACTTGCTCCGGACACTGCGAGAGGGCTGTACAAGCAATGATCACACGCACGGCACAGCGGACACACCAGGAACCGCGGTGTTGGCCGTCGAATGGCGCTAGCTGCGCAGCATTTGTGCACCGCCGCCGTCAGTGTCAGCCAGTTTGCCGTGGCATACGGAGCTCCATCGCAGTCTTTAACACTGGTAGCATGCCGCGACAGCGTGGACGTGAACCGTATGTGCAGTTGACGGACTTTAAGCGAGGGCGTATAGTGGGCATGCGGGAGGCCGGGTGGACGTACCGCCGAATTGCTCAACACGTGGGGCGTGAGGTCTCCACAGTACATCGATGTTGTCGCCAGTGGTCGGCGGAAGGTGCACGTGCCCGTCGACCTGGGACCGGACCGCAGCGACGCACGGATGCACGCCAAGACCGTAGGATCCTACGCAGTGCCGTAGGGGACCGCACCGCCACTTCCCAGCAAATTAGGGACACTGTTGCTCCTGGGGTATCGGTGAGGACCATTCGCAACCGTCTCCATGAAGCTGGGCTACGGTCCCGCACACCGTTAGGCCATCTTCCGCTCACGCCCCAACATCGTGCAGCCCGCCTCCAGTGGTGTCGCGACAGGCGTGAATGGAGGGACGAATGGAGACGTGTCGTCTTCAGCGATGAATCGCTTCTGCCTTGGTGCCAATGATGATCGTATGCGTGTTTGGCACCGTGCAGGTGAGCGCCACAATCAGGACTGCATACGACCGAGGCACACAGGGCCAACGCCCGGCATCATGGTGTGGGGAGCGATCTCCTACACTGGCCGTACACCACTGGTGATCGTCGAGGGGACACTGAATAGTGCACGGTACATCCAAACCGTCATCGAACCCATCGTTCTACCATTCCTAGACCGGCAAGGGAACTTGCTGTTCCAACAGGACAATGCACGTCCGCATGTATCCCGTGCCACCCAACGTGCTCTAGAAGGTGTAAGTCAACTACCCTGGCCAGCAAGATCTCCGGATCTGTCCCCCATTGAGCATGTTTGGGACTGGATGAAGCGTCGTCTCACGCGGTCTGCACGTCCAGCACGAATGCTGGTCCAACTGAGGCGCCAGGTGGAAATGGCATGGCAAGCCGTTCCACAGGACTACATCCATCATCTCTACGAACGTCTCCTTGGGAGAATAGCAGCCTGCATTGCTGCGAAAGGTGGATATACACTGTACTAGTGCCAACATTGTGCATGCTCTGTTGCCTGTGTCTATGTGCCTGTGGTTCTGTCAGTGTGATCATGTGATGTATGTGACCCCAGGAATGTGTCAATAAAGTTTCCCCTTCCTGGGACAATGAATTCACGGTGTTCTTATTTCAATTTCCAGGAGTGTATGTTCAAGAATTCTGCAGCTCACTGATGTTAAGGATTTTGGTCTTCTGTGTGTCCCTTCTTTTACCCTTGTTATATACAGGAGTAACCTGCACCCCTAGGGACTTCGTGCTGGGTGAGAGACCAGCGATAAATGCAAGCTAAGTAAGGGGCTAATGTTGGATAGTATTCTCCATAAAACCAAATTGTGATTCCATCGGGAACTGGTGGCTTATTGTTTTCAACACTCTCAGTTGCTGCTCAGCACCAGGGATTCCTATTTCTATGTCCTCCACATGGGAAGTTGTGGTGTGATCAAACAGTGGGTATGTCTATATGATCCTCCTGTGTGAATGAGTTTGTAAACATGAAATTTAAACATTTAGCTTTTGTTTTGCTATCTACTGTTGCCACATCAGATTGTTCAACAAGTGAGTGGGCAGAAACATTTGACCCATTTTGTAATTTTATTGAGGACCAAAATTTTCTTACATTGTTGGCAAGATCCTTCACTAAGGTATGGCAGTGGAATTTGGTGTATGCTCTCTGCACATTGATATTTTTATAGACTCACAAATTTCTACTAACTTTTCCCAGTCGACATTTTCTCATTTTCTTTTGGGCAGAGACTGCAACAATTTCTGCTTCCTCAGCATACTCCATATTTTATTATTAAATTATCCTTAATCCAATTACTTGTCAGATACTTCTCCAGAGTATGAATTAGTTAGTGTAAACTTTGTCCCTAATTTCTGTATGCCCTTTAGACTAGAACTAAATGTCCGTCCATTGTCTAAGTGGGATGCTAACAACTGTTTATCTGTTCTTTTAAGTGTAAATAGTCACCTAGTTTTGTTGATTTTTTTAATTTAAGAAACCATCATCACTATCGTGATCACTAATCCCCATATCTATATTGACACTGTCGATAAGGTTAAGCCTGTTTGTACCTACAGTGTATAAAATATTTCAGTTGTGAGTGGGTTGTAGAAATAGCTGTTGGAGACAGTTTTCGGAAAACATGTTCAAGTACTTCACAAGACTGCCTGTCTGTATCACCTACAATGAATCCTTATATGCCCCAGTCTAGACTCAATAGGTTGAAGCCCTCCAACTAATATTGTATTACGTGCATATTTCCACACTATTGAGTGTAGAGTTTCATGGAATGATACTATAACTCTTAAGGGATCAGTTGCAGAAAAAACATCCAATGATTAACTTAATCTCACCTACGCCAATTATTTGTGTCCATATAACTTGTAGTGTTCCTGTTAGTTATTTGAGTAATGTTTATGCCTGTACTAATCATTCTGGCAGCACTCTCCACAATGTCCCCTGCAGGGGGATTGGGAGTTTGTACACAGGCGTATACGGGGCTGCAAGCTATTGTGGCCCTTTCTTCCTTCCCTGGCTGCATTCCCTTCCCCTTGCCTCTCAGTCCCTGTCCTTGCTCCTTCTCCTCTGCCCCCTCCTTCCCCTCTCTCAATGTCCTTATCCTTCTGGTTGCTGCCAGTAAATCACAGTGTTTGGGTTGCTTTCCGCACAATATTATTTACATGATCATTCCAATTTAAATTATTTATAATTGTAACCCCTATGTATTTAACTGTGTTTACAGCCTCTAGATTTTGTTATTTATTGTGTAACTTACATGTAGTGAATTACTTTTAGTGCTCATGTGGATGATAGACACATGCTGCCACGGGATGGTAAGGCCACAACTGTTCCATACTGAGAAAATTGGATAATATTTTATTTTGTCCTTCTCAGTTGCATTGATATAAATTTTAGTTGCAGTGGTTACTGGTTTCAGGCTGACACACCCATTCTCAAACCACACACGTTGCTATTAACGCAACCAATTGCAACAGTGTCTGTCAGCTGCAACAGACACACGGGCTAAGATGAGTGATTGCACTTGTTGCCTACTATATATTTTTATAATAGAGGGAAACATTCCACGTGGGAATAATATATCTAAAAACACAGATGTGTGACTTACCGAACGAAAGTGCTGGCAGGTCGATAGACACACAAACAAACACAAACATACACACAAAATTCAAGCTTTCGCAACAAACTGTTGCCTCATCAGGAAAGAGGGAAGGAGAGGGAAAGACGAAAGGATGTGGGTTTTAAGGGAGAGGGTAAGGAGTCATTCCAATCCCGGGAGCGGAAAGACTTACCTTAGGGGGAAAAAAGGACAGGTATATATATATATATATATATATATATATATATATATATATATATATATACACACACACACACACACACACACACACACACACACACACACACACACACACACACACACATATATATCCATCCGCACATACACAGACACAAGCAGACATTTGTAAAGGCAAAGAGTTTAGGCAGAGATGTCAGTCGAGGCGGAAGTACAGAGGCAAAGATGTTGTTGAAAGACAGGTGAGGTATGAGCGGCGGCAAATTGAAATTAGTGGAGATTGAGGCCTGGCGGATAACGAGAAGAGAGGATATACTGAAGGGCAAGTTCCCATCTCCGGAGTTCTGACAGGTTGGTGTTAGTGGGAAGTATCCAGGTAACCCGGACGGTGTAACACTGTGCCAAGATGTGCTGGCCGCGCACCAAGGCATGTTTAGCCACAGGGTGATCCTCATTACCAACAAACACTGTCTGCCTGTGTCCATTCATGCGCATGGACAGTTTGTTGCTGGTCATTCCCACATAGAAAGCTTCACAGTGTAGGCAGGTCAGTTTGTTGCAAAAGCTTGAATTTTGTGTGTATGTTTGTGTTTGTTTGTGTGTCTATCGACCTGCCAGCACTTTCGTTCGGTAAGCCACACATCTACTATATATTTTGCCATACAGAATCTGTTTGCACCTTTTGGCATCACACTGTGTAAATAATTATGGTTGATAGCAAGGTGTGTGGTTTGAGAATAGGTGTGTCAGCCTGAATCCAGTAACCACTACAGCTAAAGTTCATATCAGTGCAACTGAGATGGACAAAATAAAAAATTATCCAATTTCCTTACAGTCAATTGCAACTTTTTGCAACATACAGACATCTTGTGTAAATCATATTGCAATTCATTTTGATCATCTGAGACTTTGCTTGATGATAAATGACAGCATCATCTGCAAATAATCAAAGTAGACCACTCACATTGTCTACCAAATTGTTTATGTTGATCGGGAATAACAGAGGGCCTATAACACTTCCTTGGTGGATGCCAGATATTACTTCTGTTTTACTCAGTGACTTTCCATCAGTTATTACAAACTTTGACATTTCTGACAGGAAATAACGAATCTAGTCACACAACTGAGACGATACTCTGTAGGCACACAATTTACTTAGAAGTCACTTGTGAGGAATGGTGTCAAAAGCCTTCTGAAAATCGAAAAATATGGATTCAATTTGACGTTCCCTGCTTATAGCACTCATTACTTTGTGAGAATAAATAGCCAATTGTTTTCCACACGAATGATATTTTCTCAATCTGTATTGGCTCGTTTTTTTCTTCTTTTTTTTCCAATAAATTGTTTTCTTCAAGGTGATTCATAATGCTCAAGCACAGTGTATGTTCCAAAATCCTTCTGCAAATTGAATTAGTGATATGGGGTGTAATCTTACCCTCCCACACATCACTATTAAATTTTTCTTAGTCTCTTAATTATTTTTAAAAGCTTCGAGAGGCATAAGATATACAAAAGAAAAACCTTTTACTTATCTTCATTACCTCTTGTTATTGGCTCCAAGTCTTGTGTCTAGGGAAACATTCTTGCAGCTGAAATTTTGATTTAACATTGTGGGTTCATGATGACTGAATAACTAATGAAGATTGGCCTGTATATTTCTTGAATTTTATTCTTTGTCACATTATTAAATGTCACACCGTTTTTACAATTTCCACTTAATACTCCAAATTACATTGTTAGTACTGATCATATAATTACGTCTGTCTCCATCGGAAGCATGCCCACTACTACTTACATTCTGCAATATTTCGAAGAGTTTACAGAGCAAAAGAGTTTACAGAGCAAAAGAGTTTGCAGAGCAAAAGAGTTTGCAGAGCAAAAGAGTTTGCAAAGCAAAAGAGTTTGCAAAGCAAAAGAGTTTGCAAAGCAAAAGAGTTTGCAAAGCAAAAGAGTTTGCAAAGCAAAAGAGTTTGCAAAGCAAAAGAGTTTGCAAAGCAAAAGAGTTTGCAAAGCAAAAGTGTTTGCAAAGCAAAAGTGTTTGCAAAGCAAAAGAGTTTACAAACTTTCTTGACAAAAGAATGGTTCTTGCCGAAATACATCACTACTCTGTAAATGAGTCGAGAAATAAATTTTATGTTTATCGTCAGATTGTGCAATTAATAATAGGAATTTTAAGTATGTCAGACATTTCGTAGTTTCAAACATCTCCAGAAGAAGAAGAATTTTAACTGCACATACAGAGTACTAACAAATTAATTTCTGTTTATACAGTTTAGCCTGAAATATAATAAATCATATACAAATCAAATTAAATTCTTTCAGTGAAACAGCCAAGAATGTTTACCTGTACAAGAATTGACAGTATACATGGTATCAGTTATTTCTATAAGAAAAAGGTTATGTTAGAAAAAGGTGTCCCATTACAATATCCCCCTCACAAAATTTGGAAGCAGAATGTTTACAATATTTTGTGACTGAGTACAAGATCTGCCAAATGGTGCACATAATGAAGCCCAAGATAGCAGATAGATGTATATATTTGATACATTACATATTACAGAAAACATAAGAAAAATATCTACTATACAAATCATAATCTATACATATATCAGGATATGGTATTCAGATTTTCAGACCAATGGAATATACTGTCACAAGACAAATAATACAATGTCAAAACTATAAAATTACATCACTAAACTATAGAAATAAATACAGAGACAAGGTAAATTACTAAAATTACAAAATTTTAGGTTAAAATCCATACAATCAAACATGTAAAATCCTCAAAAGAGAACCGAAAAAAATTCAGAGCCTAAGTGTACTTCGAAAAACTCACGACAACAGGTACAGACAAGCAAAAACATACTCAATCATGAGTAGGAATCAATTAGCCGTTTAAACCAGAGTATTTAAGAATATGTTGATGTACGAAAGAAAAAAATAATGGAAAAATATTAGGGCCTAAGTTTACGATGTGGGGATCAACCCATGAATCCAAACCACACCAGGTACAAACCAGCAAAACATGTTTCGACACAACAAAGTGAATGAAGTTCACAATCATATCAATAAGTTCAATTGTGTGCAAAGAGTAATTGTAAGGAGCATCTAGCTTCAATCAATGACTGTACACTCTTCTTGAGGACACACACACACACACACACACACACACACACACACACACACACACACACACACACACACGCAGAGAGAGAGAGAGAGAGAGAGAGAGAGAGAGAGAGAGAGTCGCGATGAACTCAAGTTCCAATCAGCTACAATATTGCAATATTCAGGATAAATACAGGTAAACATAGTCATAATTAGCTTTGAATGTTGACACAATCTAGTAGCTTGAGGACTAAAATCAGTGCATGAAAGCAGACAGGTATACATCTTGTTATATTGTCCATGCTAGTAAATGTCTTCTACACTATTTGCTAATTTCCATACAGCTAACCTACATACATAAAAACCTAGAAGATTCATTTACAAATGATGAAAAAGTACATACAAGTTACATAATGTATTGGAAAGTCAATCCCCCTACTTGCAAAATCATGCATTTATGCTGAATAATGCTATCTTTAGCAGTCTTGGCTAACAATTCACAAATATCAGTCACAACACAGATCCAGTTCGCTTTCGTCACCTCCTTCAGCAACTTGATTTTCCACTCCCTGCAACCTTTAGAGTGGGCAAGAGCCCAACGCCACCTTGGCTTCAGGCTCAGGTTCGCATTCACCTTGACCTCAGCTTGCTCTCAAAGGAGGTTACCCCAGCTTCGGTATACTGCTCGCGGTTTGTCGAACTTTGTTCAGAGTTCATTAATATGATCTTCATTTATACAGAAGGCTCTAAGACCAATGACGGTGTCGGGGTGTTCTTTTATTGTCGGGGCACACAGTTTCAAATACTGGCCCCATGGCCATTGTTCGGTCTTCACAGCTGAGCTATTTGCCCTCTATCAGGCTGTTCTTTACATCCGCTGCCACCGACATTCTGCTTATGTCATCTGCTCTGATTCCTTGAGTGCCATTCAGAGCCTCAGTGATCCGTATCCGGTTCACCCTTTTCGTGCACCGGATCCAACGCTCTCTTCAGCAGCTGGCGGCCGACGGTTCTCCGGTTACCTTTGTATGGGTTCCTGGCCATGTCGGTATCCCTGGGAACGAAGCTGCAGATGCCGCGGCCAAGGCTGCAATCCACCAGCCTCGGACAGCTTCTTGTTGTGTGCCTTCATCTGCTTTTAGCAGGGTCATTTGTCAGCGCATTTTATCGCTGTGGCATGCCGATTGGTCTACACTTACTGAAAACAAGCTTAGGGCCTTGAAACCTCTCCCCATGGCTTGGACGACCTCTTTACGCCCTTCTCAGCGGGAGGAGGTTGTTTTGGCCCGGTTACGGATTGGACACTGCCGGTTCAGCCACTGCCATCTATTGACAGCTGAGCCGGCGCCGTTCTGCCCATGTGGGCAATTGCTGATGGTACGCCACATTTTAATGTCCTGTCCGAATTTTAATACACTGCACACTGATCTTGGCCTGCCATGTACTCTGGATGAAATTTTAGCAGATGACCCAGGAGCAGCTGCTCGCGTTCTTCGTTTTATCCACTTGACAAACCTATCTAAGGACATTTGATTATGCTATTTTCTTTTCATCCCTTGCCTGTTAATGTGCCTTTTATAGTGTTGCCCTTTTAGTTGCTGTTTTAACAGTGTGCCTCGCAGTGCATTCATAATTTAGTCTGGCCGCTAATGACCACTGTAGTTGTGCGCCCCAAAACCCATACAAAAAAAAAGGGGAATGGACCTGCCTCCTTAGGGTTCTCATCACACACTCCAACGGATAGGTAACTTCCTGCCTAGCAATCACATCAAATCCTGAAACATTGTTTTTTATACTAGATATGCTGTTCAGTACCTTCTTCACAACACATGAGATATGCTCTCCTTAGTCATTTTTTAAAGTCAGTTATATAGGATTTATGTCAGTTCAAATTAAAAAGTGTTCACATAAGGAACATTAATAAATAGAGCTAAATGCAATGAATAAGAAATGAACTAATAAGGTGATACACAGATATACTAAGATACTATTCCTAATTTTTACAGTGCAAATTATGGACATTGTCCTACTTCAAAATTGCAAAAGAATCTACTCATTTAGTCTCATGACATATGTGTATCAAATTCACGTGCACAAATCTATTTCAGAACATAATTATATAGTGTATCATAGATTTTAACTCACTCAATGGATAAAACAAATGTATAGTCTTATGAATCTACAGACAGATTTAAACTCAGTCAATGGATAAGATAAAACTCTAGAAATCACGTCTTCATATGTACTAAATTCTTGACAGTGGAAAAAGAATAAACAAACAAAAATTAGATACTTATGGATCATGTCTATATGCTTTCAGTTCAGTGATATTGCGTAATCCAAACAACTTCTTAGATTTAGGATACGCAGGTCTGTATGCATTAGGATGTGGATTTTCAAGAATTTTGAATGGTCCAATATAAATACCGAAAAATTTCTTTATCTCGGATGTCAGCACTTTAGATTTTTCTTTTGCTTTCGCCAAGACCAGATCTCCTACTTCAAACTTAATAAATCTACCTTTACCATCATGTCTCTGCTTTCTCCTATCCCCCTATTTTTTCATCTCCCTTACACATTCTTCCCTCTCTTGTGGTGACAGAATTTTATGTGGTGGAAACTCAACATTTTTAGAAATAAAATGATTTCAAATGGTGAAAAACCTGTTGAATATTGTAAGCTGTTCATAATATCCTGAAAATCACTGACATAATTTATTTAACTGGTATGATTCTTACTGCAATATGTTTTAAACAGTCTTCCAATCTCTCACATATATCTTTCTGCACGATTACTCTAAGCATGGTACACCAAGGTTAGAATATGCTTTATTTTTGCATGATCAACAAAATCTTTCCAAGCTTGTGATGTAAACTGAGAACCATTTTCAGTGACATTGTTTTAGGAATACCCACCTGTTGAAAAGATGTGTTTTAAAACTTAGAGATGATTTAGCTACTGGTAGCTGTACCCCCTGCGGGTCCGGGGGTTAGAATAGACCCGAGGTGTTCCAGCCTGTCATAAGAGGTGACTAAAAGGAGTCTCACCTATTTCAGGCTTTGTGGTGGTCCCCTGTAGGGTTTGATCTCCATTTTTGAAAATTTTCCCGAAGAGCGAGCCAATTGGGGAAGGGCGCCTTACATGTTGCAAGGTGTCCATCATGCGCTGAGACCTATTGCATCCTTTGTCTACGTGGATCAGCACTTCTGTTCATTCTCCAACTGTTGGGCGAGGTCACCCTCCTGGGTGCATATTTTTCAATCAACTGTACAGTATCATTTTCTACACTGACAATGATAATGGATTTGTTTGCTTGGTTGCACCTGATATCCAGCATGGTAGCCAGTCCGTTGTGGTGGGGCCGTCATGTACCCTGTTGGTTGTAGTCCCCTGACCACACAGGGATCACTCTGCTGATGCCTGTGCTGTTAACTCCTTTGTATGCCAAGGGGTAAATTCCCATCCTCCTGGGGCATCGGGACTCCCGGCAATGGCCATCATGCCAGTTGGCCTTTGCTGCGGCTGGGTGGTGCCCGTGGGGAGGGGCCCTGGTCGGAGTGGATGGCATCAGGGTGGATGACACGCGATGAAGCATATTACATCATCTCTTGCTAGTGGTCAAACACCAGCAGTCTCTAAGCATTAGCATGCTCAATTCAATGCACAGAAGTATGACCCAAAATCGTTCCCCTCCCTGGCCACACCATGGGAGGAACGTCAGGCTAAGGATGACAGCAGCTCATATTCGCCCCAGTACCTTGTATGATTAAGAGATGATGGGGAATCTTTTAAGACGATGAAGCCTCAGTTTTTTGTTGAGCATTTAGAGGACAAGATGGGGGAGGTGGAAGGCTTGTCCAGAATGAGATCTGGATTGATCTTGATCAAAACAGCATCCTCTGCCCAGTCACGGGAATTACTCGCTTGTAACAAGCTGGGGGATGTTTCTGCAACTATCATACCTCATAAGAGCTTAAATATGGTCCTGGGTATCATATTTCACAGGGACCTTCTGCTGCAGTCCAACGATGAGCTGCACGCCAATTTAGAATGGTGGGATGTACATTTCGTTTGGAGTGTCCACTGGGGTCCTAGGGATAATCAAGTTGCCACCGGTGCTTTCATCTTGGCCTTCGAGGGTGATACCTTACCCAAGAAGTTCAAGGTGATTGTCTGCTGCTGTGATGTAAAGCCCTATATCCCTCCCCCGATGCGGTGCTTTAAGTGCTGGAAGTTCAGCCATATGTCTTCCCGCTGTACTTCCAGCATCACATGTCGAGATTGCGGATGCCCATCACATCCCAATATTCCATGTGCTCCGTCTCCAATCTGTGTCAACTGTGGAGAGCACAATTCAGCTTGCTCACCAGACTGCTGCATTCTTCAGAAAGTAAGGAAAATCATGGAGTACAAGACCTTGGACCAACTGACCTACACTGAGGCCAAGAGGAAATTTGAACGCTTACATCCTGAAAGAATGACATTGTCTTATGCTGCCGTTACAACAGTTCTAGCCCCATCAGCTTCGCCACTCCTAGTCACCTCTCAGAGCCAGGAGACTACACCTGCCCCCTTGATCGTCGGGGGGGGGGGGGCACTTCCTTCCCTGTTGCTCCTGCACCACCTACCCACCTACTTCAGAGCAACACCTCCCCCCCCCCCCCACCCCCAACCATTGGATACGTCCATCCCCACTTCTATGCTGGAGAAGTGTACAACTTCTTCGGCTGCTCTCGCTAGGAAGGGGTCTCTTGGGTCACTCCCTTCCCAGGTTTCTGCTAGTGGGAAAGATGACACCTACCAGTCACTGAAGAGCCCACAAGCAGCTAGTTGCAGGTCTTTACTGTCATCCTCTGTCCCGGAGACTGAATCAGTGAAGTCCTCCCAGCCAGGGAAACCCAAGGAACAGCGAGAGAAATCCAAAAAGAAGGTCCGCAAGACCAAGGAAATTGCAGTGGAATCCACACCACCGCTACCTCCAAACTCTGCATCTGCAGGTGAGGATGAGATTCTGGCGTCCACTGAGGACCTAGATCTTGCTGGACCCTCAGACAAAATGGATATAGACTGCTCAGGCAAAAAGTCGGTGGCAGCAGGTGACCCTGAGGCGTAAACTGCCTTATTGAATGTTCCATGCCTTCCCAGTCTCATGAAGACGTCATCCTCCAGTGGAATTGCGGCAGTTTTTTCCACTGCCTGGCTGAGCTACGGCAACTGTTGAGCTCTACACCTGCTTTCTGCATTGTCCTCCAGGAAAACTGGTTCCAGGCAATGCACACCCCTGCCCTCCGAGGCTATAAGGGATACTACAGGAACCATAGCAACTGTAATCGAGTGTCAGATGGAGTTTGCGTTTATGTCCTAAACTCAGTCTGTAGTGAACCTGTGCTCCTTCAAACCCCTCTTGAAGCTGTGGCTGTCAGAATAAGGATGACACAGGAAATAACTGTCTGCAATGTGTATCTTCCTCCAGATGGTGTAGTATCCCTGAATGTATTAACTACAAGGATTGATCAACTCCTTAAACCTTTCCTACTTTTGGGAGATTTTAATGCCCATAACCCCTTGTGGGGTGGCACTATGCTTACTGGCTGAGGCAAAGATGTCGAAACTTTACTGTCTCAGTTCAACCTCTGCCTCTTAAGTACTGGGGCCGCCACACATTTCAGTGTGGCTTGACGTAGTTACTCAGCCATTGATTTACCAATTTTCAGCCCAGGGCTTCTCCCATCTATCCACTGGAGAGCACATGACGACCTGTGTAGTACTGGCCACTTCCCCATCTTCCTGTCACTGCCCCAGCGTCAAGCCCATGGACGCCTTCCCAGATGGGCTTTAAACGAGGCAGACTGGGGAAACTTTCACCTCTGCTGTCACCGTTGAATCTCCCCCACATGGAAACATCGATGTGATGGTTGAACAGGTGACTACAACAATCGTTTCTGTAGCAGAAAACACGATCCCTCGCTCTTTAGGGTGCACCCGGTGAAAGACAATCCCTTCGTGGTTGCCGGAAGTCGCTGAAGCAATTAAGGAGAGTCAGCGAGATCTACAGCGGCACCGTTCCCTGGAGCACCTCATAGCCTTTAAATGGAACCATGCTCGTGTTCGCCAACTTATCAAACAACAGAAGCAGTAGTGTTGGGGGAGATATGTCTCAGCCATTAGGTGCCATACTTCACCTTCCCAAGTCTGGGCAAAGATCAAATGTGTTTTCGGGTACCAGACCCCAACAGGCATTCCTGGTGTTACCATAAATGGCGTGTTATCTACCGACGCAAAAACGATTGCCAAACACTTTACTGAGTACTTTGCTCGACCCTCTGCATTGGAGAATTCCCCCCCCCACCCCCCCCACCCCCCACCCCACCCCCTCGCAGCCTTTCACACTCTCAAGTGGTGGCTGGAAGGGATCATCCTCTCACTTACTACATGCCACAGTGAATCCTATAACGCACCATTTACTGAATGGGAGCTCCTCAGTGCCCTTGCACATTGCCCCGACACAGCTCCTAAACCAGATCAGATCCACGGTCAGATGATTAAACATCTCTCATCTGACTACAAGCACCATCTCCTTGTCATCTTCAACTGGATCTGGTGCGATGACATCTCTCCATCCCAATGGCGGGAGAGCACCATCATTCCGGTGCTCAAACTCAGTTAAGCCTGTGGCTCTCCGCTGCCACTTTCTCTCGATTTTTGATGAGTACCATGGCCATGAAGTGGTTTACACCGATGGCTTGATGGCTGATGCTCACGTCTTCTTCGCGTATGTCCATAGAGGACATATTGAACAGCATTCCTTGCCTGATGGCTGCAGTGTTTTCACTGCCGAGCTGGTGGCTATATCTCGTGCTCTTGAGCACATCTGTTCATGCACTGGGGAAGCATTTCTTCTGTGTACTGACTCCTTGAGCAGCCTACAAGCTCTCGACCAGTGCTACCCTCATCATCTTTTGGTAGCAACCAGCCAGGAGTACACACCTTTGTCCTGGAATGGTCCAGTCATTCAGTGGTGTTTGTCTGGACCCCAGGTCAAGTCAGAATCCCAGGCAACAAAATTGCCGACAGGCTGGCCAAACAGGCTACACGGAAACCGCTTATGGAGATCAGCTTCTCTACAACTGACTTGCATTCAGTACTACGGCGCAAGGTTCTTTCGGCTTTGGGAGATGAAATGCACAACAAACTGCGTGTGATTAAGGAGACTACAAATGTGTGGCAGTCCTCCATGCGGGCCTCTTGCAGGGAATCTGTGGATCTCTGCAGGCTCTGCAATTGCCACGCTTGGGTGACAAATGGCTACCTCCTGCACTGTGATGACTCACCTCATTGTTGGTGCAGCGCCCGGCAGACAGTGGCCCATATCTTGGTGAGCTGTCCTTTTTTGGCTGCCTTGTGATGAACTCTTCAGTTACTGGACTCGTTGCCATTAATTTTAGCTGACAATGCCTCACCGGCGAATTTAGTTTTACGTTTTGTACGTGACAGTGGGTTTTATCATTCTATATAAGTTTTAGCGCATGTCCTTTGTCCCTTTGTGTTCTCCACTCTAATGCTTTTAGGATGGATGTTTTAATGTGTCGCAGAGTGGCTGGCTTTTCCTTTTTATTCTCGTGGTCGGCCAGCCACGGTCATCTGCTCTCTTGTTTTTACCCCTTCTACCTATTTCTTGCTTCTCTCTATGGTTTTCTTTTCCTGTTTTTGTCCATAGTAGTGTTGGTTGTCCTCCTGTCTTTCTTCTGGTTCTTCCTTTCTCTTGTTATTGTGGTGTACATCTCTTTTCTTCTTTCCGCTATGTAATTATTTTACTGGGAACAAGGACTGATCCACGGACACGAGATCAAGGTTACCATGAGGCAGTATGTTTTGGATTTGGCTTCTACTTGTTTGGTTACTTACCTTCACTCTTTGACATCTGTCACTGCTGGCAATTGTCTTCTTGACTCTCCTTTCTATGTTATAAAAACAGATGTTTTCCTGAATCTTTTGTGTGATTTTGGTTGATCCACTATGACCAAAACTATCATGTGTATAGGTAATTAAAGTATCAATACACTGTTCCGGACAACATAGTTTCCTTCTAATAATTTCCGGGTATGCAGCCGGATCCCATCGACATTCTGCCACGATATTTCGGCCCAGAGACGTCCGGCCATCATCAGGTGAGTACACAACTACTGAAGAGCCCAGGTGCAGTCGCGGTATTTATACCGAATCTCGCGCATGCGAAATGTACTGGCATCCTACAGCGCATGCGTCAATTGTTGACATGCGCGGCATAGCCGGGTTGTACATGCTGCCCTCGGTGGTGAAAGTAAAAGATCAGCTAGTCATTGAGTATCGAATGACGTTGTCGATTCCGCTGTGATTTTATAATTTTAATAACAGGATTCCAATTTTTATCCAGCTGAAAGCCGTTGTCACGATTTATAAGATTATCGGCAAGACGTATTTCCACTGATTCTTTGATTACGGAATGCCAAAATCCGGAAACCGGAGCTAAAAGAGAAGCCTACAACGAGAAGATATATAGTCAGCTAAACGATTCTACGTACCGCAGAATTCCAAGGATTTTGTCAGTCGTTTGAAGGAAGTTAAGCTTAGCAGCTCGGATTTATTAGTCAGCTTCGATGTGGTCTCACTTTTTACCAAAGTGCCTTTAATGGAATCGCTGCATCTTATTGGTACCTTATTCAGTGCAGAAATGACGGCCTTGTTTGAACATGTTGTTGTTGTTGTTGTGGTCTTCAGTCCTGAGACTGGTTTGATGCAGCTCTCCATGCTACTCTATCCTGTGCAAGCTTCTTCATCTCCCAGTACCTACTGCAACCTACATCCTTCTGAATCTGCTTAGTGTATTGATCTCTTGGTCTCCCTCTACGATTTTTACCCTCCACGCTGCCCTCCAATGCTAAATTTGTGATCCCTTGATGCCTCAAAACATGTCCTACCAACCGATCCCTTCTTTTAGTCAAGTTGTGCCACAAACTTCTCTTCTCCCCAATCCTATTCAATACCTCCTCATTAGTTACGTGATCTACCCACCTTATCTTCAGCATTCTTCTGTAGCACCACATTTCGAAAGCTTCTATTCTCTTCTTGTCCAAACTAGTTATCGTCCATGTCTCACTTCCATACATGGCTACACTCCATACAAATACTTTCAGAAACGACTTCCTGACACCTAAATCTATACTCGATGTTAACAAATTTCTCTTCTTGAGAAACGCTTTCCTTGCCATTGCCAGTCTACATTTTATATCCTCTCTACTTCGACCATCATCGGTTATTTTACTCCCTAAATAGCAAAACTCCTTTACTACTTTAAGTGTCTCATTTCCTAATCTAATTCCCTCAGCATCACCCGACTTAATTTGACTACATTCCATTATCCTCGTTTTGCTTTTGTTGATGTTCATCTTATATCCTCCTTTCAAGACACTGTCCATTCCGTTCAACTGCTCTTCCAAGTCCTTTGCTGTCTCTGACAGAATTACAATGTCATCGGCGAACCTCAAAGTTTTTACTTCTTCTCCATGAATTTTAATACCTACTCCGAATTTTTCTTTTGTTTCCTTCACTGCTTGCTCAATATACAGATTGAATAACATCGGGGAGAGGCTACAACCCTGTCTCACTCCTTTCCCAACCACTGCTTCCCTTTCATGCCCCTCGACTCTTATAACTGCCATCTGGTTTCTGTACAAATTGTAAATAGCCTTTCGCTCCCTGTATTTTACCCCTGCCACCTTCAGAATTTGAAAGAGAGTATTCCAGTCAACATTGTCAAAAGCTTTCTCTAAGTCTACAAATGCTAGAAACGTAGGTTTGCCTTTTCTTAATCTTTCTTCCAAGATAAGTCGTAAGGTCAGTATTGCCTCACGTGTTCCAACATCTCTACGGAATCCAAACTGATCTTCCCCGAGGTCGGCTTCTACCAGTTTTTCCATTCGTCTGTAAAGAATTCGCGTTAGTATTTTGCAGCTGTGACTTATTAAACTGATAGTTCGGTAATTTTCACATCTGTCAACACCTGCTTTCTTTGGGATTGGAATTATTATATTCTTCTTGAAGTCTGAGGGTATTTCGCCTGTCTCATACATCATGCTCACTAGATGGTAGAGTTTTGTCATGACTGGCTCTCCCGAGGCCATCAGTAGTTCTAGTGGAATGTTGTCTACTCCCGGGGCCTTGTTTCGACTCAGGTCTTTCAGTGCTCTGTCAAACTCTTCACGCAGTATCTTATCTCCCATTTCGTCTTCATCTACATCCTCTTCCATTTCCATAATATTGTCCTCGAGTACATCTCCCTTGTATAAACCCTCTATATACTCCTTCCACCTTTCTGCCTTCCCGTCTTTGCTTAGAACTGGGTTTCCATCTGAGCTCTTGATATTCATACAAGTGGTTCTCTTCTCTCCAAAGGTCTCTTTAATTTTCCTGTAGGCAGTATCTATCTTACCCCTAGTGAGACAAGTCTCTACATCCTTACATTTGTCCTCTAGCCATCCCTGCTTAGCCATTTTGCACTTCCTGTCGATTTCATTTTTGAGACGTTTGTATTCCTTTTTGCCTGCTTCATTTACTGCATTTTTATATTTTCTCCTTTCATCAATTAAATTCAATATTTCTTCTGTTACCCAAGGATTTCTATTAGCCCTCGTCTTTTTACCTACTTGATCGTCTGCTGCCTTCACCACTTCATCCCTCAGAGCTACCCATTCTTCTTCTACTGTATTTCTTTCCCCCATTCCTGTCAATTGTCCCCTTATGCTCTCCCTGAAACTATGTACAACCTCTGGTTCTTTCAGTTTATCCAGGTCCCATCTCCTTAAATTCCCACCTTTTTGCAGTTTCTTCAGTTTCAATCTGCAGTTCATAACCAATAGATTGTGGTCAGAATCCACATCTGCCCCAGGAAATGTCTTACAATTTAAAACCTGGTTCCTAAATCTCTGTCTTACCATTATATAATCTATCTGAAACCTGTCAGTATCTCCTGGCTTCTTCCATGTATACAGCCTCCTTTCATGATTCTTGAACCAAGTGTTAGCTATGATTAAGTTATGCTCTGTGCAAAATTCTACAAGGCGGCTTCCTCTTTCATTCCTTCCCCCCAATCCATATTCACCTACTATGTTTCCTTCTCTCCCTTTTCCTACTGACGAATTCCAGTCACCCATGACTATTAAATTTTCGTCTCCTTTCACTACCTGAATAATTTCTTTTATCTCGTCATACATTTCATCTATTTCTTCATCATCTGCAGAGCTAGTTGGCATATAAACTTGTACTACTGTAGTAGGCATGGGCTTTGTGTCTATCTTGGCCACAATAATGCGTTCACTATGCTGTTTGTAGTAGCTAACCCGCACTCCTATTTTTTATTCATTATTAAACCTACTCCTGCATTACCCCTATTTGATTTTGTATTTATAACCCTGTAATCACCTGACCAAAAGTCTTGTTCCTCCTGCCACCGAACTTCACTAATTCCCACTATATCTAACTTTAACCTATCCATTTCTCTTTTCAAATTTTCTAACCTACCTGCCCGATTAAGTGATCTGACATTCCACGCTCCGATCCGTAGAACGCCAGTTTTCTTTCTCCTGATAATGACGTCCTCTTGAGTAGTCCCCGCCCGGAGATCCGAATGGGGAACTATTTTACCTCCGGAATATTTTACCCAAGAGGACGCCATCATCATTTAATCATACAGTAGAGCTGCATGTCCTCGGGAAAAATTATGGCTGTAGTTTCCCCTTGCTTTCAGCCGTTCGCAGTACCAGCACAGCAAGGCCGTTTTGGTTAATGTTACAAGGCCAGATCAGTCAATCATCCAGACTGTTGCCCCTGCAACTACTGAAAAGGCTGCTGCCCCTCTTCAGGAACCACATGTTTGTCTGGCCTCTCAACAGATACCCCTCCGTTGTGGTTGCACCTACGGTACGGCCATCTGTATCGCTGAGGCACGCAAGCCTCCCCACCAACGGCAAGGTCCATGGTTCATGGGGGGGTGTTTGAACATATACCCTCCTCAATGACGAATTCTTTGAACAAACAGATGGCGTCGCCATGGGGAGCCCTTTGTCCCCTGTGGTAGCTAATCTCTTTATGGAGGACTTTGAGGAGAAAGCACTTGAGTCTGCCGTTTTAAAGCCTACGGTCTTCTGGCAGTACGTAGATGATACTTTTGTTGTATGGCCTCATGGCAGACAGGAACTGGAGAAATTCCTTCATCACTTAAACTCATTAGATGACAACATCAAATTCACGATGGAGGTTGAAAAAGATGGCACTTTACCATTTCTAGACGTGCTAGTAAGCCGTAAAAATGATGGGTCATTAGGACCTTCTGTGTACAGGAAACCGACTCGCACAGATGTGTATCTCCAGGCGTCAAGCTGTCATCACCCAGCACAAACAGCCGGTGTTGTCAGTAACCTTAATACATCGAGCGCATGTAATATCGGATGATGAGAACCTCCACGCAGAATTAGAACACTTGGAGAAGGTTTTTAAAGAGAACGGTTACTCTTTACGCCAAATAAGGAAGGAAGGCCATGCGCAAGTGTCTTGACAAGAAGCAACGTACTGAGGACGCTGGTGACAACTTTAAATCAACTGCGTTCCTTCCATACGCAGGGAATGTGTCGTCGAAAATAGGCCGATTACTGAAGAAATATAAAATCAAGGTTATCTTCCGTCCACCAGCAAAGAACTGGGCTCTGGTTGGATCCGTTAAAGACGATTTACAACAGAAGAAAGCAGGCGTCTACAAAATTCCCTGTGAATGTGGCTCTGCATATATTGGCCAGACGACAAGAACTGTCCATGAACGATGCACAGAACATGAAAGATACACCCGTCTGCGGCAACCGTCAAAATCGGCAGTAGCAGAGCACTGTTTTTCTTTAGGACATTCAATGGAATACAATGAAACAAAAATTTCAGCTTCGGTTTCCGGATTTTGGGATTCCGTAATCAAAGAATCAGTGGAAATACGTTTTGCCGATAATCTTATAAATCGTGAAAATGGCTTTCAGCTGGATAAAAATTGGAATCCTGTTATTAAAATTATAAAATCACAGCGGAATCGACAACGTCATTCGATACTCAATGACTAGCTGATCTTTTACTTTCACCACCGAGGGCAGCACGTACAACCCGGCTATGCCGTGCATGTCAACAACTGACGCATGCGCTGTAGGATGCCAGTACATTTCGCATGTGCGAGATTCGGTATAAATACCGCGACTGCACCTGGGCTCTTCAGTAGTTGTGTACTCACCTGATGATGGCTGGATGTCTCTGGGCCGAAATATCGTGGCAGAATGTCGACGGGATCCGGCTGCATACCCGGAAATTATTAGAAGACGAAATATGCCGGGAAAATTTCAGAAGTCACAACGTAGTTTCCAATCCTCTGAGTCAGTCTTATGTCTCCTGAATAAAATACACTTCGTTTACCTTACAATACTATTCTGTCTTTTCTCCTCCTTTCTTACCCAACTTGCTGTTAACCAATTTCCAATTTTGATCATGATTTTGATGCCTACGGATGTCTTTGCAAATTTTCAAGATCTCTTTTTTTCTCCTTCACACCTCACAAAGTACATAATTTTAAACTCCGTCTCTCCTACTCCAAAATTGTTAGATGATTCACTTCGTAAAGATAGCCTAGACAAAGTATCAGCAACTACATTTTCTGTGCGCTTAATGTATCTGATTTTGTAATTGAACTGCTGTGAAAACAAGTCTCAATGAGTAATTCTGTTATGGTACAGCTTACACACCAGAAGATTACATAATACTTTGTGATCAGTATAGGTGATGACTTTGAGACCTAGTAAGTAATTTTTAAATTTGTTTAACACCCAATGCACAGTCAAAAGTTCTTTTCCAGTTACAATGTATGTTTTTTCATGTTTCTGCAATAATCTACTTGCAAATGCTCAATAACACCATCATCTTCAACCTCCTGAAATAAATGAGCACCCAATCCAAGATCACTACTGTCTGTCATAATACAAAAAGGAAGAGATAAATCTGGTCTGAACAATATCTGACTTTGATACAACTGTCGTTTGATCTCATCGAAAGCATACTGACACTCCTGATTCCAGTCCCAAACTGTATTCTTCTTTAAAAGTTCACACAAGCATGGAGCATTCAAAGCTTGGCTGTTACAAAATTTTCTATAAAATCTAGTTAACCCAAAAAATGATTTAAGCTGTTTTTTTATTGTGAGGAGGAGGAAAATTATCAGTAGCATCAAGCTTTTCTTTATCAGCCGCAATTCCTTTTTCAGACATAAAGTGTCCTAAAAATTTAACTTCTTCCACACCAAATTTACACTTACCTATTTTCAAAGTCATGCCTCCTGATTCTAAATTTCAAAACACATCTCTTAACAGATTCAAATGTTGTTCCCAAGTCTTTTCAGTGACCAGTATGTCATCAACATACACGATTAATTTTGAACTCACTTCACTTCCTAAGACAGAATCCAGAGCTCTTGTAAATTCATTACAGATACATTTAGTCCAAATGTCTCCACACAATATTGAAAACACTTACCTCCATACAAAAATGCTGTATACTTTCTAGATTTAATTTCAAGTGAGACCTGGTGAAATCCAGAAGTCAAGTCCAAACTACTCATGTATTTTGTATAATCAAATTTGTGTAAGATCTTAACCATGTTCTCAGGATGATCATTCTCTATGAAAAGAAATTTATTAATATGTCTAGAGTCCAAAAGAAGTCTCACTCCACCATTTCTCTTACTTACAACAACTAAAGGATGATTATAAGCTCTCCTACTTCTCTCAATTATACCCCATGTTTCCATTTTCTGAATTTCTTACTCTACATCTTTCCTTTTTGAAAATGGTTTATTATACGACTTGAGAAAGACAGGTGGATGATCTTTAAGGTAAAGTATGCACTGATAGCCTTTCACTTTCCCTGGTTTTTGTCTAAACACATTTCTAAATTCCAATAACAAATTCCTAAGTTGTTCCTTTTTGCAGGTCATTAAGAGTTGCAGCTTTCCTTTCTTTACAATCTACTACACTTTCAAAATCCTGATCTTTAATCTCATCAAAATCTATATCATCACCACCTTGGTTTACAATGTTTTGTAAATATTTACAACTTTCCCCACAGTTTAAGATACAGAAATTAGTTTTCACATAAGTATTACTTTTAAGTGCCAAATTAAACAATTCTTTAGCATTCCATCCACAACAGGCCTCAACTTTCACTATCCAATCCATACCAAGAATTATATTTTCTTCAAGACTATGGATCACTAAGCATCCATGTTCAAAGGTTTTGCCTTCTACACTAAATGTTAAAAGTGCCGGATATTTTACCAGTTTGCTTTGCTTATCTGTAGCTCCTCTTACCTTTACACCTACAATGGGCATTTCACAAAATTCTTACTATATGTATACACACTGTTTTTGCAGGGTTTTATCAATTTCACTGGTATCATAGCATTACTTTGGTTACTCATGTTGTCAGGTAAAGATTGAACACAATGAATAGATTCCATACCACAACTAATATGACGTATAACAGAAGGAACACAAACTATATTATTGCAGAATTACGTTTCCTTCTTAGATCTTCTTTCACTTTGTTCCACCAATTTGAATGCAAATTTTGACTAACCACAGCTAATGTATTCCAGAATGCACATTTATCTATGTTCCCATCAATCTGGTCCCAAACAAGTTTCAAAAAGTTTTCACCTTTATTCTCCAGGCCATAGATAACTCACCTTTAATGTTTGGATCATCACTCTGTATTACATTAATGAAAAACTGCTTTGACTGGATTGGTGTTCTATGGCTCTCACTTACATCATCACATGCATCACTTACCTTACCTGTATTTGCAAATAACTCTGAAACTTCATTACTCTTAAACTCCTCAAATACCTGATACTCATCATCATCATCATCATCATCATCATTACTGCCATCATCATACTCTTCCAAAATTACTTCATCAGCAAACTTATTAACAACACAAGTCTCATCTCCATCAAAGTTGCACACGTCACCTACATTCATTTGCAGTAAGCTACCAGTCTCAGACTTTCCAACCTCAGTCATTTCACAGCTTTCATTCACATCTACATCACAAAAACCACCAAATTCAGATCCAATACAATTATCACCTGTTTTGCATGCATCAATAACACTGTTTTCTGACCAAGAGAAGAGATCCTTAGTACACACTACATCAAAATTCTCATTACTCTCCTATTCTGGTTTGTGATTAGTATCTACATCATTATAATTGAACATAGTATTCCAAAACTTTTAAGCAAAACATAAATGACAAATCTGATGTTCCTTCTGCTCAACTTCAAATACCTGTACCACATTATTAATACTGTTATTATTGCCTAATTTTAGGTGTAAAGTGGGGGTCCTGTACTTGTATTTCCTTGCTCCAAAACTGCGGACCTTCATTGAGGCGGACTGCCATTTCCCGAATTGTTACCACTATGATTGTTTCTCCTATTATATTGCCCATGGTTATCCCCATTATTCCTGTTCTGCTGAGGTTCAAAATTTCTGTCTCTATTATCATTTTGATCCTAATAGAAATTACCAGTATCTCTGTTCTTGTTGTTATTACCATTTCGATCTTTATCATTTTGATTGTTACAGTACATGCTTCTTTCTACTGCCCTATCCAGCCTGTCAATATATCATAAAAATTGTTCTAGGTAATCGTCAGGTCCATGTACTAAATCCAACTGCAACCTCTCTAATAATCTCCTTTTTAGTGCACCAGTCAATGTCATTTCATCAAATGGTTTGTGAAGATGAGTTAATTTCTTAACTTGATTTTTACAAAATTCTTTTGGTGTGCTGTCCCTATTCTTATAATTTGGACCATTCAGAAATTCACTTTTAATTCTCTCTTGTTCAGTTTCTGACCAAAATTTATTTAATAAACTTTTTTCTAAACTTTGGTATGTTTCCCACTGATTAAATTTAGATTTACCCAAGACGAGATTCGCCTTCAAGATATCTTTAAACAAGTTTAATTTTTTGATTGTCACTCATGCTTGAAACAAAACTTGCTCTACAATGTTGTAGAAAATCCACTGGATGTAAATTGTCTGATGGAAAACTTTTGATTGGAATGTCGGACCATGCAATATCATATTTTAATACAGATTGTTGTGAATGCAATTTTCCTGAACTACTGGTATTTTTCTATCTAAAACATTTACATTAGCTAGCATACTGTTTTCAACATTTTTTGATCTAAACCTAAAGTTCTGTTACATTATTTTCTCTACAGCCTTCTGTTGAACTCTGACATCATTAACATTCTTCTCCTGATTTGCGGATTGTGCAACTAACTCATTTTCCAAAACAATAAATTTATTTCCTAATAAATTGACTTTTTCGTTCACAATTTTTAATCCCTCTGACAACCCATTTTTTAGCTCTGAAACCTTATTACTAAGTTGGTCTATTTGGTATTGCACCCTGTCCATTTTATCATTGTTTTCAGTTTGTATTTCCATTAGCTAATCAGTAACTGCACTCAATTTTACCAAAATCAACTGCATAACCTCAGTTTTAACTGTTTCTTTGCTAACTACACTTTCATGTGGTTCAAACTTGTCTAGGCTACGTCCTACAGCTTTCATGTCATCACCACTACACTCGTCTCTATTCGTTTTCCTAGCAATCACAAGAGTCCACCAAAAATATTAATTTCACAAATAGTCTGTACTTATCTTTTTTCTTATTGATGTCCTTTGTCATAGTTGTAAACTCCTCTTTCAATTCATCTGGTCAGTCTTTGTTAATGTTATCTCGTCGCTGTTGGTCTGAATTTGATGGGCTGTTCGAGGGTCTTCTTTCGCTGAGTGATTGAAGTTCATTTACATAAAAACTGCAAATACACAAATCCAAAATCCATTCTTCTTCTGCAACAGACAAAACTTCATTATCAGTCAACAGATCATGGCTGATGCCCACACTTGTAATCTTACCCTCCCACACATCACTATTAAATTTTTCTTAGTCTCTTAATTATTTTCAAAAGCTTCAAGAGGTGTAATATATACAAAAGAAAAACTTTTTACTTATCTTCATTATCTCTTGTTGGTTCCAAGCCTTACGTCTAGGGGTACATTCTTGCGGCTGAAATTTTGATTTAACATTGTGGGTTCCTGATGATTAAATAACTGATGAAGATTTGCCTGTATATTTCTTGAATTTTGTTCTTTGTTACATTATTAAATGTCACACCGTTTTTACAATTTCCACTTAATATTCCAAATTACATTGTTAGTGCCAATCATATAAATACGTCTGTCTCTGTCAGAGGCATGCCCACTACTACTTACATTCTGAGGTACTCACAATATTCCAAAGAGTTTGCAAAGCAAAAGAGTTTACAAACTTTCTTGACAGAAAAATAATCCTCACCAAAATACATCTTTACTTTGTAGATGAGTCCAGAAATAAATTTTATAATTGGAATTTATAATAGGAATTTTAAGTATGCCAACCATTTCATAGTTTCAAACATCTCCAAAAGAAGAAGAATTTTAACCACACACACACAGAGTACTAACAAATTAATTTCTTTTTATACATTTTAGCCTGAAATATAATACATTGTATACAGAATCAAATGAAATTTTTTCAGTGAAAGAGCCAAGAATGTTCACCTATACAAGAATCGACAGTATACATGGTATCGGTTATTTCTGTAAAAAAAGGGTTATGTTAGAAAAGGGTGTCCCATTACAGGGAAGAAACCATGGAACCCCTGGTCAGAATGTGTGGTATCAGGGCAGACACTCTGCATATGAAACGTATTAAGTTCCAAAAAACTGGTCATTCTTCTGCGGCTCTCTCTTCAGTTGGGAATGACTCTTTTAATGCTACTTCTTTTAACCCTGCAGCCTTTCCTTCCATGGCTGCCCTTTGGCAGGAAGGCCAGGCTTGCTAGCTTGGGGTGAAACCTTTTGCCCATTACCTGGTCTGCATCAGAAATGATGAGAGCACTTTCACTGGCACCAAACCGCTATTTTTTTGTGGACACTATCAAAGAAAAGTTTGACAAAGTGGACTCTGAGTAAGATGCAGTCGAGTTTGCTGTCAATCAAAACTACTTCCGCCACCCAATCTGTGGCCCTTCATACCTGTGACCATCTTGGTGACATTCCAGTGTCCATTATTCCTCATCAGTCTTTGAATATGGTTCAGGGAATCATTTATTATACGGACCTCATCCTTCAAATTGATGAGGAACTTGGGCCAATCTGGAACAGCAGGGCGTTTAGTTTGTTCAGCATGTTCTGAAAGGCCATAAGGACAATACATCAATACCAGCACCTTTATTCTGGCATTTGAGGATGATACCCTCCTGGAGAAGGTCAAGATTAAGGTTTATCGGTGTGATGTCAAGCTGTACGCCATACCACCCATGAGTTGTTTATGGTGTTTGCATTTGGGTGACGTCTTCCTGCTGTACAATGCACTGAAGGTTTCAGTGCAGTGAATGTGGACATCCACTCCATGACAGGAGCCCCTGTATTCCGCCATCTGTGTGCATTAATGGTCATGACCCTCAGTCCCCACACTTGCCGTATTGCCCAGTTTATAAGAAGGAAAAGAAGTTACAGAAGTATAAGTCCTTTCATTATTTATCCTACACTAAAGCTTGTCAGATATATGACCATCTTCATCCTGTGTCTAAGACATCTAACTTTGCCTCTATCACATACTTTCCCCTCCTCCCTCTTCCTTATCCCAGGTCTGCTCCCTCTCCTCTTCCCTTCCCCTGCATTTCCCATGGTTTCCCCTCTGGGTGCCGCTCCTCCTTACCAGCCGGAGAAGTGTCTCACTCCTTCAGTGCCTACTGGTGATGGAGCCTCTTGCTGAGACTCCCCATAGACCAGTTCCTTGCAGACCACGACCTTTGCCTTCCTAATGGTGGTTCCACTATCCATTTTAGTCCTACTTTTGGCACTGTCTCTGCCATTGACCTTTTGCTCACTTCCCTTCCCCATCTCCCTTTATTTCACTGGTCACCGCACAATGACCTGTGTTTCCTACTGATTCTTTCATTCCCTTCCCACATACTGGAGGCCAGGTTACCCCCTTGGGCTTTCCATTACACTCATTGGCCTCTGCATACCTCCCAGGTCATGTTTACTCAGTCTTTGTTGGATTGTATTGATGAAATCATCTGTGAAGTCTCTGATATGATTATTCGTGCCACTGATATTGCTGTTCCCCACTCGATGCATGCCTTTTGCCAATGATGGTTCTGTGGTAGAGCGTGGCGATTGCCATTGCCTTCTGTGATCAGCATCAGGCCTTGCAATGCCTTAAGTGGCTCCTGTCTTCAACCAGTCTTATTGCCTTTAAATGCCAAATCCTGTTACTTAATCAAACAGAGCAAGCAAGTATGTTGGAAAAGCTTTGTCTTCTCCCTAGATTCTTCTGTCCCTTTGTGACAGGTGGGGCTTTGCTGGAAACCCTCCAAGGTTGCCAATGGGCATTTTCCATCCATGGTCTTGCCCTCCCACTAGATCTTTGTATGGATTCATTCGTTATCATGGAACACCTTGCAACTCATTTTGCAGTGGCAGCCTCCTATCCAGCTGCCCTCCTCCGGAAACAGTGGGATGTAGCTTCCCACTCACATTTTACCCCTTGTCAGGCAGAATCCTACGCTGAACCTTTTACTAAATGGGAACTTTTTCTGACCTCCTCTTCCCATATTGTGTCCCTGGCCTTGATTCCATCCATAACCAATTGCTTCAAGACCTCAATCGTTCACAACAATAATATCTCCTCCAGGTGTTTAACCATATTTGGCTCCAGGATGTTTTCCCCTCTCAACGGAGAGACAGTATAGTGGTTCCTGTCCTTAAGCCTGGTAAGGATCCATCGCCCCTTGATAGTTACTCTCCAATCAGTCTCTTAGATCCCTTGCAAGTTATTTGAATGGATAGTGGCTCATCGGCTCTGTTGGGTCCTTGAACTCAGGACCTTTTATCTCCTTACCAGTACAGCTTTTGAAAGCGACCATCTCCGATCAATCTTCTGCTTTGATTGGAAACCACAGTTCAGCAGGACTTTTCTCAGCACCACCATCTTGTTGCAGTCTTCTTCAATCTTTGTAAGACAGCTCGGCACCATCACATCATTACATCTTACTTACATGCCATGAGTGAGGTTGTCAGGACCCCCTTTCAATTTTTATCCACCAGTTCTTATCCCATTAGTCGTTCTCAGCAGCAGCAGCAGCCTATTCAGTAGTTGCAGGGGCAACAGTCTGGATGATTGACTGATCTGGCCTTGTAACACTAACCAAAACGTCCTTGCTGTGCTGGTACTGCGAACGGCTGAAAGCAAGGGGAAACTACAGCCACAATTTTTCCCGAGGGCATGCAGCTTTACTGTATGATTAAATGGTATGGCGTCCTCTTGGGTAAAATATTCCGGAGGTAAAATAGTCCCCCATTCGGATCTCTGGGCGGGGACTACTCAGAAGGACATCGTTATCAGGAGAAAGAAAACTGGCATTCTACGGATCGGAGCGTAGAATGTCAGATCCCTTAATCGAGCAGGTAGGTTAGAAAATTTAAAAATGGAAATGGATAGGTTAAAGTTAGATATAATGGGAATTAGTGAAGTTCGCTGGCAGGAGGAACAAGACTTTTGGTCAGGCGAATACAGGGTTATAAATACAAAATCAAATAGTGGTAATGCAGGAGTCGGTTTAATAATGAATAACAAAATAGGAGTGCGGGTAAGCTACTACAAACAGCATAGTGAATGCATTATTGTGGCCAAGATAGACACAAAGCCCATGCCTACTACAGTAGTACAAGTTTATATGCCAACTAGGTCTGCAGATGACGAAGAAATTGAAGAAATGTATGATGAAATAAAAGAAATTATTCAGATATTGAAGGGAGACGAAAATTTAATAGTCATGGGTGACTGGAATTCGGTAGTAGGAAAAGGGAGAGAAGGAAACGTAGTAGGTGAATATGGATTGGGGCTAAGAAATGAAAGAGGAAGCCGCCTGGAAGAATTTTGCACAGAACATAACTTAATCATAGCTAACACTTGGTTCAAGAATCATAAAAGATGGTTGTATACATGGAAGAAGCCTGGAGATACTGACAGGTTTCAGATAGATTATATAATGGTAAGACAGAGATTTAGGAACCAGGTTTTAAATTGTAAGACATTTCCAGGGGCAGATGTGGACTCTGACCACAATCTATTGGTTATGAACTGTAGATTAAAACTGAAGAAACTGCAAAAAGGTGGCAATTTAAAGAGATGGGACCTGGATAAACTGAAAGAACCAGAGGTTGCACAGAGTTTCAGGGAGAGCATAAGGGAACAATTGACAGGAATGGTGGAAAGAAATACAGTAGAAGAAGAATGGGTAGCTATCAGAGATGAAGTAGTGAAGGCAGCAGAGGATCAAGTAGGTAAAAAGACGAGAGCTAATAGAAATCCTTGGATGATGAAAGGAGAAAATATAAAAATGCAGTAAATGAAGCAGGCAAAAAGTAATACAAACGTCTCAAAAATGAGATCGACAGGAAGACATACCAACAATTAAAGGGAACAGCCATGGGTACCAGGATGGCCCCCTTGTACGCCAACCTATTCATGGGTCGCTTAGAGGAAGCCTTCTTGGTTACCCAGGCCTGCCAACCGAAAGTTTGGTACAGATTTATTGATGACATCTTCATGATCTGGACTCACAGTGAAGAAGAACTCCAGAATTTCCTCTCCAAACTCAACTCCTTTGGTTCCATCAGATTCACCTGGTCTTACTCCAAATCCCACGCCACTTTCCTTGACATTGACCTACATCTGTCCAATGGCCAGCTTCACACGTCCGTCCACATCAAACCCACCAACAAGCAACAGTACCTCCATTATGACAGCTGCCACCCATTCCACATCAAACGGTCCCTTCCCTACAGCCTAGGTCTTCGTGGCAAACGAATCTGCTCCAGTCCGGAATCCCTGAACCATTACACCAACAACCTGACAACAGCTTTCGCATCCCGCAACTACCCTCCCGACCTGGTACAGAAGCAAATAACCAGAGCCACTTCCTCATCCCCTCAAACCCAGAACCTCCCACAGAAGAACCACAAAAGTGCCCCACTTGTGCCAGGATACTTTCCGGGACTGGACCAGACTCTGAATGTGGCTCTCCAGCAGGGATACGACTTCCTCAAATCCTGCCCTGAAATGAGATCCATCCTTCATGAAATCCTCCCCGCTCCACCAAGAGTGTCTTTCCGCCGTCCACCTAACCTTCGTAACCTGTTAGTTCATCCCTATGAAATCCCCAAACCACCTTCCCTACCCTCTGGCTCCTACCCTTGTAACCGCCCCCGGTGTAAAACCTGTCCCATGCACCCTCCCACCACCACCTACTCCAGTCCTGTAACCCGGAAGGTGTACACGATCAAAGGCAGAGCCACGTGTGATAGCACCCACGTGATTTACCAACTGACCTGCCTACACTGTGACGCATTCTATGTGGGAATGACCAGCAACAAACTGTCCATTCGCATGAATGGACACAGGCAGACAGTGTTTGTTGGTAATGGGGATCACCCTGTGGCTAAACATGCTTTGGTGCACGGCCAGCACATCTTGGCACAGTGTTACGCCGTCCGGGTTATCTAGATACTTCCCACTAACACCAACCTATCCGAACTCCGGAGGTGGGAACTTGCTCTTCAATATATCCTCTCTTCCCATTACCCACCAGGCCTCAATCTCCGCTAATTTCGAGTTGCCGCCTCTCATACCTCACCTGTCATTCAACATCTTTGCCTCTGCACTTCCGCCTCGACTGACATCTCTGCCCAAACTCTTTGTCTTTGAATATGTCTGCTTGTGTCTGTATATGTGTGGATGGATATGTGCGTGTGTGCGAGTGTATACCCGTCCTTTTTCCCCCCTAAGGTAAGTCTTTCCGCTCCCGGGATTGGAATGACTCCTTACCCTCTCCCTTAAAACCCAAATCCTTTCTTCTTTCCCTCTCTTCCCTCTTTCCTGACGAAGCAAACGTTGGTTGCGAAAGCTAGAATTTTGTGTGTATGTTTGTGTTTGTTTGTGTGTCTATCGACCTGGTAGCGCTTTCGTTTGGTAAGTCACATTCATATGATTTTGAAACGCTTTCCTGTTGGTTTTTGAACATTTTTGAACACATTTTAAGTTGATTTCTGAATGAATCATAAGTTGACTTTTGAATGCATGCATAATGTATGTGACGTCTCTGTCAGGAGAATCCTCGTCACATCTAGAAATAAACTTTCCGCAGACAAAGAGGAACGGGGCTATATGAGCTGAGCGGAGTAAAGCCGAACGGATGAATGCGCTGTCTGATTATGTGGTTGATTGGGTTTGCAAATGATAAACATTGTTATAATTACTAGCGAAATCCTTAGATTCAGACCACCATAATGGAAATAAACAACTGACAGGAATAACAGGTGAGGAAGATTACGTATTATCTTCTCGGTGTATCCAAGAAAACAAAATTTTGACAGAAAATTTTGGCCAGATCGCTACACTAGTAAAGACCAGTAGTACAGTCCCCGGCTAGCAGCTGTGTCAGTTCTATTCTGGAAGTAACGCGGAAAACGTGTTGTTCGAACATGTAATAACGCCTAACCGGAAAATAATTGCGGGACAACTAAACCTGTGATTCTGGCGGGGTTAGTGAAGTTAATCGGCGAACAAATTTTGACAGTGGCAGCAATAGCTACAGAATTGGTGATGACAAGATTGTTTGTTAGAACGAGGAAGGAGAAGAAACGGGGACATCACACAAATTATGGAAGAATAAGACGATCCCAAATTTATATAAAAATTTCGTAATACTACTTTTCGATCCCTTACTTGAAAAGCTGGTGCGTATGAATGAAATGTGAAACTATTTCCTAACATAAAGCCTTTTGCTTGTAGTAGGCCTAATAGGCATTTGATATTGGTGTTTATTGGATTATATTCTGTTGTGTTATAAAAATGGCCATTTGTGCCAAAACAGTCTCGTTTATTTGGTATGTTACAAAATTGCTGCCACATTAGAAAGGCCAATTCGTTTTATCTAGCAGACAGTGACAAAATAGACGTAATCAGATCGAGAAACCACACCAGTCTTAGGTATTATTTGTATTAACAGCTTTTTCAGTATTAGATAACGACATTTCGATTTTTCATGCAGCAAAACGTTTGACAAACTTTGATGAGGTAATAGATTCTTTCGCAGAAAGGAAAGCACGCCATGTAAAGCTGTAGCAAGATTAGTGAGGAAAAAAATGCTAGGAGCTAAGGTTTGAAGAAATGTGTAATTTCTTGTTTATCTCTTGTCAATATTGGTTTTATATATCCTACATTTAATTTTATGTCACACATAATAGCAAGTTATTAACTAATAGGCAATAAAGAGTTCAGATTTTCTGAAGAGTTCTTGTTCTCAAGATTACAAATAATCCCATCTACTAGTAATTGCGAGATTTTTTTAAAGAGGGGGGCAGGCCGTCAAACCAGCCGACTGGGAGCAGTAGAGGCACCATAGGACATTTCAATTTCCACTCTCCTGAGTATAGTTTGGACGTGCGGTAGAAAAATGGTTTATGAAGAGGCGTGGCACTGCACTTCGGCATACTTAAGACCAAATAATATGTCTTACATTTCCTTGAATGCATATGTTTTATGTTTCAGACTTTTCAGAAAGATGTGGGCTACAAGATGAACATATTTTGAAAATTTGATTTTCTTTAGTATTGGCCCGGTTCGCAAACATCGTAGATTTGGGACTGATGCGCAGAGCAGTCTGAGTTATAGCGGGTAGTATCCACGTGACCCGTGTTTACATTTAGTGATTTTGCTGTTTCCCCTTCGTTTACTCTCACATCAAATGAAAACAAAATGATATCTGTGGCCTGGAGCTATCAAGTGAATTAATCCACATCACATAATTACGGAAGGCTGAAATATGTCAAAGAAGTTAAGTCCCATAGTGCTCAGAGCCATTTGAACCATTTTTTTGAAATATGTCATTAGTTTCAGATTTTATTTTATTTCCACCTTTCTGACAGTCAAGCATTAATCGTCTTGCAGAACAATGAAGTTATTTTTGTCTGTTTGCTAAAGAAATTTTACTTTTGTTAACTTTTTCCGCAGAGGCAGTCAATGTATTTGAAGTGAAATGTTTAATTCCACAGTACTGGCTAGTTTCAACTGTTTGCTGCACTTCAAGTGAACGTTTTCATTTTCTAGCACATATGGCATTATGCCATAATAAAGAACCAAACGTGATATAATACAGTACTGGTGCTCCAAGAAAATTTACATCCCGAAAGCCACACTGAAAAGCTTAATATCTGGACATATGAATGTGCCCCTGAAGAATGCACTTTAAATGTGCACATTTTAATACGGTTCACGAAATTCTGATGGAAGCACTGCCATTATCCTTCTGTATCGGTGTGAGCTTCTAACACTCGTAGCAGTGGATGCTTCTGATAGTTCAGCAGAGATATGTGCCAGTGGCACTGCTCACTCAAGGCCACATAGTGCTAACTCAGGCACAGAGTGGTGAGTGGTCTAAACAGTGTCAGCAAAGCAGGACATGGACATCAAATGGCCATCTTCGTCAAATAGCCATCCTGCCACTGCAGCCTTCCAATATCATTGGCACTGCTAGAAGATCACATGCCTGCAGAAAACATATCATTTGCATTGCAGCACTACAATGTTGTAATTCAGTACAAAATAAAATATGTTGTATCTTGCAGTGGAATTTATGTAGCCACCCCTGGCCAGCACCACCACCTTCACAACGTGCCATTGCACCAGCTGGGAGAGCTAGCCTTCTTGACAGCCAAATGTGTTTCATTATCATCTTTATCTGAAGCTGTATAATTTGTTTTACACCTATTGTGGAGTAGTTGCTCTGTCTTTATATATCATGAAGGGTCCATCCTATCATGAATTGTTCTACTAGGTGCATATACAGGGTGTCTCACCTAACTCTGCCACCTCAAATATCTCTGAAAGAACAATAGATATTCAAAAATGGTTTCTCCAGCATGAATGTACTGCAGGGGCTTAGTAAACCAAATACTATGCGAAATTTTAAAATGTAAACAATACTATTTTCAACACAAACTTGTGTACTTTTAAATGGACACCCCCTGTTATTTCATATGCAATCAATAGCATGAAAAATCACAAAAATAATGGTGTTGGTTGCACCGCAATATATCAATTACATCCCAAGAAATTGCAAAGTGAAGTTGACGCTTGAAATAAATGAAGCACACAGCTAGCGCAGGTCCTGACACTCAAGCGTGCATCTCACACTGCCTGTGTCAGGGTCTCACACAATGGGGAGGTGTGCACAATCCACAAAAATAAACAAGTAACACGTCCAACACAAAGTTGCATTTTTCAAATAGTAAATGTGTGTTTATTCTAGCAAAATGACAACTAGAGCTACAATTAGAGATAACACACTTGAATTCACTTTGCTGCTAAACACATTTACTAGTGCCCTGTCACCAACAGAAACTGTATTATTGTGCATTACATCCAGCATAGAGAATACACCCACATCTTGACCAATGAAACTGTGTCAGGTCAACACATGTTTGAAGTTCCCTCCGTTTGCATCAATACACATTTGCAGATGGGTAGCTTGAGAGTGTTGCACAGATTGTAGAGTTTCTGCAGATATTGCCGCACACGCTGCAGTAATATGATGTTGCATATCCTCTACTGCCGTTGGGGGTTCTTGATACACTCTGTGTCTCACTGCGCCCCAGAGAAAGAAGTCTAATTGCATCAAGTCGGGAGACTGTGGTGGTCATCGCACAGTACCTTCCGGCCCCATCCACCTATTTGGAAATGTCACATGTAGAACATCTCTGGCAGCTTTTACATTGTGTGCGGGATGTCCATCATGTTGGAACCACATTGGTAGATGAGTTTCCAATCCTAGATCCTCCATGAGGAGCACTAGTGTGTATTGAAGAAATGATGCATATTACTGTCCATTCAATGTTCCATGGTAAAAATAGGGACCTACAATACAGTTAGCAACAATACCGCACCAAACATTGACATTCCACTGTCATTGATGAGCAACTTGGTGAATCCAGTGGTCATTTTGCATGGACCAGTAGTGCATGATCCACAGATTCACATTACCCTGATTTGTAAATGAAGCCTCGTCTGTAAACAACATATTGCTTAGAAATACTGGATTATCTTGCAACTGCTGAAGTGCAAAATGACAGAATGCAATGCAGGATTCAAAGTCATTCTTGTACATATCTTGGTAGTGTGAGATATGGAACTGATGAAACCGATGCTGATGCAAGATTCTGCACACACTACTGTGGCTTATTCCTACACCTCGTGCAACTTCTCGTACACCCACCTGAGGATTGTGCGCTACAGCAGCCAGGACAGCAATTTTGTTTCCATTGCCAATCACTGGCATTGTACGTCAATGTTTTGTGGGAGACCAGCATCCTGTTTCTCTGAGTGTCTTGCAGATGTTGCCAATGGTTTGACGTGACGGACACTGCCGATCTGGGTAGCGTTCAGCAAACAGTGTCACAGCTGCAGTTGCATTTCTGTGACATTCGCCATAAATTAAAATAATACCTAGTTTTTCTTCATTACTGAAGGCTGGCATATCGCCTAGAAGACAACAAATGTAACAAGCCACAATGAAACGGGTTTTAATGTGGCAACGTATGTGAATTACATTACAGTATGAGAGCAGTTCAGCAGACCAGATTAGGAGACACTTGTACACCGAAGGTAGAGCATGCTGTGGTGATATTGGTATGTTTACAGCAAGATACAGGCACCAGTGCAGGCAACCCCTTCTCTTGAGCACAATACTACATGCAATGCATTACATCAGAAACTGCGACATTGTTGCTATCCTTTACAAGCCACACTTTTCAGAACATATGAGGTTTAGAAACTTGAAACCAAGTGTGTTACCACTAATTGTGCCTCTAGTTGTCATTTTGCAACAATAAACATTATGCGCAGGACATACATCATTCTGATACCGCATTATTTGACACATTATAAGAGGTGGACCGGTTCAAGTAAGGTACAGCTCAAGAAGGGGCTAAACTATCCCCCTTTAGGAGTGCCATCAATGAAATATGGGCCAATGATGTGTTGTCATACAATGCCACACCATACATTAATACTCCACTGACATAGTATGTCAATCATAACACAATTACTGGCAAAGTGAGGTGCAAGCTTGAGTCTCAGGACATTTGCTAGCTGTGAGCTTAATTTATTTCAAGCATCAACTTCACTCGCAATTTCTCGAGATGTAATTGATGTATTGTGATGCAACCAACGCCATTATTTTTGTGATTTTTCATGCTATTGATGGAGGGTGTCCATTTAAAAATACACAAGTTTGTGCTGAAAATAGTATTTCTTTATGTTTTAAAATTTTGCAAAGTATTTGGTTTCCTAATCCCCTGTTGTACATTCATGCTGGTGAAAACCGTTTTTGAATATATATTGTTGTTCCACAGATATTTTAAGTTCAGAGTTAGGTGAGACACCCTGTATATCCAATATTTGGTCACTATTTTCTAAACCTGAGCCGTTGTTCCTCTACATGCAGTTGGCCATAGCTTAAGGTGTAGAGTGCCCCCTCGAGATTTATTTATTTGTTTATTTATTTATTCGAGACATAGACAAAATACATTGTATGGATCAGATAAAATTGTATTACATTCCCTGATAAGTATACATTGTTTACAAACCTGCATTTAGCAAATTACAATTTTGTATAATAATATTGTAGGCTATTTCATACTAAAATACAATTTTAATATTAAAAGGATAGATTGCTAAAGATGACATCTTGTGTTGCATCCAGACACAGTGAAATGACTGTTACACACTGAGCTTTCGGTCAAAGCCTTCTTTGAAAAGGAAAACACACAGCCATTCACACAAGCAGCACATCTCGTGCACACACGACTGCAGTCTCCAACTGCTCTGGCCAGAATTCTGTCCGGAGATTGTGGTCATGTGCATGTGAGGTGCACTTGCTTGTGTGTGTGTGTGTGTGTGTGTGTTTTTTTTTTTTATTCCTTTCTGAAGAAGTCTTTTCATTGTGCCTGTCTGTAATTCAGTGCTTCAACTTTACAGTGAGTAGCAATCTATCCTTTTCGTGATATTTTTGACATTTCAACTGGGACTTTCTAATGTTTAAATTATGATTTTTTTTACATCATTTATGCTACATGTACTTGTACAAGCAAGTTACATTTCTTTTTGATACAGTAATTGCATTGCAATTAGTCTTAAACTGTAGTGCACATAGAATCATTTATACTATAGCAGCAGTTTTCTATCAAAAAAGTTTTGAAAGGTTTATTAAAAGAGTTTGTTATTTATCTTTCTCAAGCTTAAAGAGCCAATGGGCATGCCACAGGGGTAACATTGATTCCCAGCAGATCACAAGTTAAGCACTATTGTGCTTGGCTAGAACTTGGATGGGTGACCATCCAAGTCTGCTGAGTGCTGTTGACAAGTGGAGTACACTAAGCCCTTGTGAGGCCAATTGAGGAGCTACTCAACTGAGAAGTAGTGGCTACAATCATGAAAGCTGTGGTGTGCTGACCATCTGTGCCTCCATATCCGCATTCAGCGACTCCTATTGGCTCGGTCTGCCAGCACTGTTGGGGTTTCTGTGTTATTTGATGGGAATTTGTCTATTGCTCTTCGTCCCACATAAGATGGCTTTGATTTGTATTTCATGATGATGTGCATGGGCTCATGGAAGAGGTTCCATTTCTTTGCATCATGGTTCTTTTGTCTTGTTATCTTGAGTATTGGGAGTGTGTTCAAATTTTGTCTGCCAAAAGAGTTTGTATAGATGTACACTGGGTATTGTTAACGTCTTAGGAGTTTTAAATGCTTGCTTCCTGATTCTTTCCATGTAAGGTTGGCTGTCATTCTTATTGCTCTTTCTTGTTGTAATTTGAATAATCTATTAATGCTTGTTTTGGAAGTGCCTCCTCGCAAAATTATGCCATAACTTAATCTCAAATGGATTAGTGTGTAGTATATAATTTTCATAATATTTATTTCTTGTAGGTACCTGAGTTTGTGCAGCACATATAGGTTTGAGCTCAGTTTCCCATTTATGTATTCTATGCACTTGTTCCAATTTACATTGTCATTTATTATTATTCTGAGGCATCTTACATATGTGGAGTGTTGATATCTTTACTATGAAAGTTTTGTAGTTTGAAATTTAGACAAAATGTTTCAGTAATGTTGTTACACACATTTACGTCAGTAAATTTTTGGAGAGCATTATTTACTTCTAAGTTGGCTTTTATTTCTAGATTTTCATTGCCTTTATTCATAAACAGTAGAATTATGCTATAGTTAATTATGTTTGGATTGTGATTTGTATATAAAATGAAAAGCAATTGGTTAGATGAATAGCTGTGGGACAGAGGAGTGTAGAGTTCTTGCTTCAGATCTTATCTCCCCCCCCCCCCCTCCCCCAGGTATGACAGGTTCCAGTTTCCTGTATTCTCTCTTATACCACATATTCCTAATATTTTGCGATCTACACAGTCAAATGCTTTTGCAATTTGCATGAAAATGCTGTGAGATGACACAGCCATTTGGATACACTTTTAAAGTCTTTACTTATGTCTTGACCACACTTTTGTTTTTCTTTCAACTTTGTCATTTTCAAAGGCTACAAAATCTAACACACAACTGGTATCAGAAGATACGAAAACATGATACATTTCACCATTGATACACGTTGTTTAGTCCAACTGGCTTCCAAAATTTTGCCTTGGTAGCTGTTTGCACTTGTCTCGTGAGTGAGAATGTTAACGTGATATGATGTATCTAATGATTTTATATGACTGACATAACGCTGGTAAGCTAGGAAGCCATATTCTAGTAATTGTAATATGTCTCTTATCAGTAGTGAAATGCATCATATTTTCATATCTTCTTGATCTTCTTTGGATCTTATGCCAGTACTTCAGGATCTCTTGTAGCTATCATTATGTAAATTGGGTGGAGGGTCTCCTGGTCTAAAAAATTGTGCACTGGGAATTGTGGCTCTTGAAGTTTATTACAGCCAGCTGAGTTGCCTCTTTGTGTATTTGATGAATGGAATGCTGGGTGTCTATCCTAAAGAATGTTATTTGTTAAAAACAGATTACCTATCTTATCATTTCTCAATTTTTCTCTTTATTTCAGGTTAAGCAACAATATAACTGAGAAAGCAACAGCTTTCTTCAAAGTAATTATTCTTCTTCTAATCTTGATAAATTTGGTTACCATAAGCAGATACAGTATAAAGTTACAAGGGCACCCATATGATAGTTCGTAGGGGGAGCCCTAGACCTTGGGGTATGGAGTATTTTGGAAGATGAATGGCAACTTGTAAGTAACCACAAAAAAGTTAGAGTTCTGACTGTTAAAAAACCTGTGTAATACCGACTTTTTAATCCTTTTCTTGAAAGAAAGACACCTCACTACATTATTCTTTTAACTTTGCATGAGAGCTAGCGGAAGGGAGGGGGGTATGGGGGAGGGGAGCACAGTCTACCCCTTGCCTGCGGATATGGGTGCCCTTCTGGTGCTATATTGTGATAATACAGTAGACAGATTATGTTTCTATGGGTCACTTGTATTTTATTAAGATTTACTTTGACTCATTCCAAACTTAATAGTAATGTAGAAAACGAAAGATTGCTACTTACCATCAAGACGACAGGTTGAGTTGCAGACAGACACAATTAAAAAGAAATTTGCACATCAGCTTTCGGCCACAGCCTTCATCATAAAAAGAGAAACACACACCATTCATTCCCACAAGCAAGAACACCTCACACACACATGACCACCAACTCCAGCAGCTCGGGCTAGAATGCCTGAAACTTTTTCTTCTTGATAGAAATTATGCAACATGGTGACTGAATCTGTTTTGATAAATATAATTTCACCATCCTATTTTCCTTTTTGTAATCATTCATAACAAATATTTACGTATTGTATTGTACACATTTGTTGCTCTTCTATTTTATTTTTTTCCCC
This sequence comes from Schistocerca nitens, assembly GCF_023898315.1. Taxonomy (NCBI): domain Eukaryota; kingdom Metazoa; phylum Arthropoda; class Insecta; order Orthoptera; family Acrididae; genus Schistocerca; species Schistocerca nitens. The sequence goes on along the minus strand of NC_064620.1, from coordinate 31,703,969 downwards.
CGCAGATGATCTTGTTTGCAGTTTACATCTTGGAGGATGCTATAACGTGGTAGGGCACAAACAGCCAAAATTCTTTTATGCATGGAATATTGAAGAAGTGGTTAATTTGTATGGAGAATATAATACAAAGAAAGTTTATTCAGCAACTCTTCCAAAACAAATTTCATACTTGTTGGACCTATTGAGGTAATCAGTTAATAAAATAATATTCTCTTATAGAGGCAATAGGTCACATTTTGAAAATGAAAATCATGGAATAATTTTTAATTTAAATGCGAATGTCAGTGATATGAAAATAGTAGTCTAAAAGAATCAAAAAGTAGTTGAGTGTACCATTGATGGATATTTCCTGTGCTATTATGGTATTATTATTATAGCATACATAGAACATACAACTTGCAGTTTTCGTGGCATACAATAGCATACTGAAGCAATAACTACATGTATTTACTTTAGACACAATGTAAACATTAAACATCTATAAAAATTTTCAAATGAATTAAATGGTCTTTAACTGAACTAATACAAAGTATTGACAACAATATGTAACATTACAACTACATTTTTATAGATTTTTGTTACAATTTTCAACTCTTAGTAATATCAAAGCTGTCCAGTTTACCAGTGGAAAAAGATGTGTAATTTACATGAATTTTACGTACTTCACATGTAACTCAGTCAGAGAGTGATACCCAATTTTTAATTTTTTTCAGTTAGGACTCTGTGACAGTGATATAAGATCAGGAAATATAGCATTACATACCCAAAATGCATTACAAGTGTAGAATAATGATATACTAAGTTACCAGATTATTGAATGAAAATAAGGGTGAAAACAACAACAATGATAACAAACCTGCAACATAAAAAAGATAACTTTATTGTGCATATATCTTTATAATAATAAGCAAGGAAAGTGCATATTGGCAGAGATATAGGTCTTTCTTCTTTCACTTGCGCCTTTGTCCCGCAGAGTGGGCAGGGTCAGCGTTGTTACAACCGAATTTGGCATGGTTAATTTGAAGGGTGGCCAGATGCCCTTCCTGCCGCCACCCCGTACCCCCCAGGACAGAATCAGTGTACCCCAACTGTCTGCATCTAGTGTAAATCATGAAACAGTGCAAACGTGTTTAAAACATCTGAAAGTCATGTAACTGAGGCGGAATGTGGGCACCAGCCCATATTAACCTAGGGGGATGTGGAAAACTGCCTAAAAACCACATCTAGGCTGGCCGGCACACCGGCCCTCGTTCTTAATCCACCAGGTGGATTCGATCCGGGGCCGGCGCACGTACCTGAGTCCAGGAAGCAGCGTATTAGTGATCTCTGCTCACCTGGCAGGTAGGTGTAGGACTTTCATGTGAGATATATTTGGAAAAAAGTATCTGGGATAACTAGATCAAGTACACACGCATCTCCTCTTTATGTGAAGAATTTGTCATACTTTTCAATTAATTTTGTTAGCTACAACAACCCAATCAGTTGGATCTGAAGTACCCACATAAGAACAATACTGTCTACTTTTCCATATAAGACAGTTAAGTGCAGCTAAACTATTTCTACAGGAATTTGCTAATATAAAGTTTTTCATCATAGATTTAATAAGTTGTGGCTTTTCAGTAAGTCTTCAAATCTTGTGAAAGTCGATCGAAAATGTGTTTTTTAGAGTGCTGTGACCTACACATATGAGCTTGCAACATATGCTTACCTCAAACACAATAAAAGATATGATTGTAAGAAACCAACTATCTTTTAAATCTCAGCATGATGGTACACTACAATACAGCTTAGAAAAAATACACAAGACTGCCTGCTGGAGCTGGTAATGGGTGTATAAGAAGCATTTTCCTACAGAGTGTTGCTGCTATTGGCTGCAGGCGATAGAGGCTTGTGGGGCGGCGGGTGGAATTATATTGTTGTTGTATAAATGTTCCTATTATTTATGCTGTTGTTTGCCGTTCTCAACACTGGCTCTCTAACTACGATATTGGCAACCAGAAAGTGATTAGCAAAACGTGAAGCCTGTAATTAGAATTCCTAGTGCCCACTTCATCTGAGAAATACACTTATAACTACAGCTTATAGCTCTGAGGAATTAGGAGATTGTCTGGGATTTATAATCAAAAACGATCGTGAAAAAAAACTCTCTATATTCTGAAAGTCACAGATGAAAACAAAAGCTTCAACACAATCTAACTAACAGAGCAGTTCAGAGTCTAATGTGCTGATGCCACTATAACTGTCCAAATTAAATATTTAAATGAATGCTCGCCATAATTTGATGATAATGTTTCATCAAACGCCACGCTAAATAATGGTAGAATGTCTGTCCCGCGGCGGCACGTGAAAATACGACATACGCAAACTGAAGATATATCATTAAAGTCATCCCCGAATTAACACTTCTCTCGAAAATGATTTCATGGTTACGCGTATTCCGAGTAACTTAATACGGCATCCGAGGCTGTTTGTAGCAATGATACCGACGCGACGCGACTCCTGACACAGATGGCTTGCTATTCAGCGTCTGGAGAGAACTGGGGCCTTGCTTCCTCGCGCAGCGTTCTTATATATAAAGCCGCGGTGCGGACGGATAAGGGAACGCCTGATCAAATCGGCTCTCCCGACTAGCCGCTGGGCTAGTAATGCACCACATTAAGTTACCGAATAAATCATAGCTTCTTTTGCTGATGGCCGATGAAGCTCTTAATTTAAATGTGCATTCAGCACACAGGTAAGTAATCATAATAAAATTTTGACGTGGCTAAGTTAAATATTTTGGGCGAGAGAATTAATTTAATTACACTGCACGCAGTAGACGAGCTCTGAACTTGCCCTTTGGAGATACGCTATCACTATAGTTTTATAGTTATTCAAATGAAACTTCTCACATCTTTATGGTTATAGCGGATCTCCATTCTACTTAAATATAAACATCCTAGCCTTATTTATTAGCCTACTTAATCTATCTTGCTTCCTTAATTTTTAAGACAAAAACCAGAAAATCATGAATTTCAACTAAAATCTTAATTTGTGAGATCCAGAAGACTGTTTCTATTAAACATTTATGAAAAAGGAATCTAAATATAAATTTTTAAGTCTCTAGCTCTTTTCTGTTACGCCAATGATTTTTACAGAAAAACGTCCAAATTTCGAAAATGGTTAAAGTTATTGAACTGATATTCAACACATATTAATTTAGTATTACTCCTGACATGCTAGAAACATTTTAGGTTATTTACTTGATTTTTAAAGTATTGCGCAACATTTATGACATCAGAGCTAGTTACAGCGGACTGGCTGGCACACAATGGAAAGACTGATGTGAATTTATTATGGCGTGAGTAGGCTGCTTCCCTACAGGCCCTTGACCAAAATTGGTGGCATCTAGTAGGGGCCCGGAGTAGCTGAATGGCATGCTATTCAGATGAATGTACATATCAACATGTGACATGGTAGTGGTGGCTGATACTACTCAAATGAGCATGCATATCAACGAGCACCATGTTAGTGCTGGCGGAATAGCAGTAATGTGGTGCAGGTTACTTCACCCTTCCTCCCCTGGGAGTGAATGGAGGCCAGATGCTGGCTCCTCTGCAGCCTGCTAATGGTTGACACATCCTTATTGTCTGGAGCAGTTGTTCTGGGTGCAAATGGTTCCCAGTCTAGCTGAACCAGTGGATAGGGGCAGAAATGGTGCGAGTGCCAACATGTGCACCTTCTGTCCTCTCCAGGAGAGCCGGCAGATGACCCCGGAACCCTGTAGACATCAGTGTAGGCAGCATCTGCGTTATTGTAAGAGGAGGTTGTTTTGGCTTAGGAGGCACTTGTGGGAGCACATCGGGCTCAGACTAGAATTCCGGGCACAAACCATGATGACATTGGTGCTGCTGCAGGAAGCCTGCCTGTTAGCAGTACATGGAGCAGCATCTGCGGCTGCCGGCCCTGCAAGAGTTCAGCTGAACTCTCGTCCCCAATTGAAGTCCTTCCATAAAAACTGAGAAAGAACTTAACTCTGCCACAAATTCTGTGACATATTTGTGCATTTGCTTTTTGAAAGGGGACACACAGACATTTTGCCTTGCAACTGTATTGTGGATGAAAGGGAGGCACCATGATGTATTGAATACCATTGTCTGAGCAAAAATCAAAGGCATCAACAACCAATAATCAAAAAGTGCCCCAAAAAAGGTCCAACACAGTCAATATCAATTATTTCCCAAGGTAGTGTGGGCACTGGCAAATATTGAAGGAAGGAAAAAAAAAAGTGCGCAATGCTGCCTGTCGATCTAAAAACTTGTGGCTCGCCATGACCAGGCACGTCACTTTGCAATTAATACCAGACCTGAACACATGCCAACACGGCAGTTGTTTAATGCAGGAGTTTCCCCACTGACCTTCATGTAATGGGTTGAGAACATCCTTACACAACATTACTGGAATCACAACATAGGAAGTACCCTATTACGTCCTCAAGAGAATGACACCATCTAAGAGGGTAAAATGATGACAGAAACCACAGAAGTTCCACAATGGGTCAGATGCCCAGCTCAACAGATAGTGAGGCCACCAATGCCGTATCATGTGCAGTGCTTGTTTAAACACCAGGTCTGCAGCTACTGCAGAGTGCAATTGTGGAACTGGTAGTGGGGAGGCCATCAGTAGTCTGTCTTGCTTCTGTATCAAATTGAAAACACAACAGTTCTCTTCCTCATCAAGCAACAGTTTGGGCCTCAGGGCAGTGAAAACAATGTGTCCATGTTTGCATGCTGTGATGTAGGGTGTATCTCAGTGTTGTAATTATATATCGACAAAGGTAAGGCTCAGCATTGAAGGTGATAGTTGGCTTTGTCAGGTAAAGCACCTGAAGTGTGAAACATGATCTATGACTAAAGACACCATATAAGAATAAGTGAAATTTTATAAGGCATAAATGACTGAAAGGGCTTCTTCCTCAACATTCATGTAGTGCTGCTGTTGAATGTTTTGGACAGAAAAGTGATAGGTTGCACAAAGCCATTTGTATGATGAAGGGCCATAACTGCTCCCACCCCATACTGGGACTCATCCACTGCCAAGACTAAATGTTTACCATGCTGGGTGGCTTCAAGGTAAGACAGGAAGTGTAATTTGTTTTTAAGTTGCAAAAATGCATGCTCAAAGACCAGCGACCACTTGAAAGAAACATCTTTGTGAAGTAACTGGTGCAGAGGGTGAGCCAGTGTGGCTGCATCCAGAATAAACCTGTGATGATATGCTATTTTACCAAGGAACTTCTGTAGCTCTTCCAAATTGGTCGGAGGAGGCAAAGCCATAATAGTGGCAAAGTGCTGTTCCAGGAGTGGGACACTGTGCCTGGAAATTTCATGACTGAGATACAAAAAGATGGTTGAAAAAATTGGGGCTTATTAAGATTACACCTAAGGACTGTTGCAAAAGAGCAGTGAGAAAATGGGGGTTACGTAAGTCTTCCTCCAGTGTAGTGCCTGTTACTACAATATTTTCCAGGTAATTAATGCCACAAAGGACATCTGCCATAAGTTGCTCCAAAAAGCATTGAAAAATAACTGGAAGAGTAGCCACTCCAATCATTAAATGTTGATACTGATAAAGGCATGGAACTGTTTTGTGTATCATCTTATGGAACCTAAAGATAGGCCTCAACTAAATCAGTTTTGAGAAAGATTTGGCCCCCAGTCAATTGTACAAGTAATTCATCAGGTCAAGGCAGAGGACATGTGTCAGTAACAGGCTGCACATACAGCAACTTTAAAATCTCCATGAAGTCGGAGCTGACCCAATGATTTTTGTACAGTCACTAATACATAGCTCAATTACTTGTTGAAATTGATCGAATGATGCCTAGTTATGTCATTTGATCCGATTCAGATTTAACTTGTTCATGTAAGGGCACAGGTAAGGGCCATGCCCCGAAAAAATGTGGCCGAGCTGAAAGTTAATTCGTGACCCTAATCCAAAAATTTAGAACACAATAAATATAGGTCTTAATAAGGAACCTGATCGGACACAAGACGCACAGTGTCAGTAATAGAAAATTAAAAAGCAGCGAAAGCATCTAATCCAAACAAATTTTCAGCATGTGATCATTAACAATCACAAATGTGACAGGACAGGCTACAGATTTGTAAGCTGTGCTGCCAGTAAATTGACCAAGAACAGGAATATGCTGTTCATTGTAGCTTACCAGATGACTTTGATGGGAGCCAATAGCGAGGAGCCCAGCCATGCTTACATTTGAAAACTGAGGAGCAAAATAGCTGCTCCAGTGTACAGTTGTAGTGATAACAGTTGGTTCAGAACTGACACTTCAATAAAGAGCTTATTCTGGCCTGCGAACAATGATGAATTACAATGAATCTCAATGTGCATTTGTTCTAAGAAAGACAGAGAATGACAAACCGATGCAATGTGGCATTTTCTGTGGCACTTCTGGTGTAATGTATTCATGAAACAATTATGACAATAATCAGTTTGTGTTCAGTTCTGTAAAAATTCAGCCGGATGAAACTTCAAATGAAACACATTTTTGATAACCACATTGCTGTATTTCACCATAATCTTGAATATGAAAACTTTCATACACTGTCAAATCTTTACAAAACCATGTTATATAGTTACAATGGAGACATCTCCGAGAAATGCCTCCCCCATTCCCGTTCACCACAAACTCAACACACAGACTCCTTCTCTTTGAATTTTTCTAGGCAAAGAAAACCAATGGTAACAGATGTTACATTTCAGTAGTACATGTTTCATTGATGTCAATTGCAGTCAGACTGCAATAACTTTTATGTAGATAAAATTATTAGAATCACAGATATATTTTGTAAAACATAAATGATTATCTAATTTTATATTCATTTTCCATAACAGATTTTTTAAATAATTTATATATTGCCAAAAATAAGTTTATTTCCTGATAACTGGCAAAAGTAGCAAATCTGGCTTCTTAGGATAATTAACACTAACAAAGATAAAGTGAAAATATAAAGAATCAGATTTTCAATATACACTGAAGTGACGAAAGTCATGGGAGAGCATTATGCACATATACAGATGACGGTAGTATAGTGTACACGAGATATAAAAGGGCGATGCATTGGTGGAGCTGTCATTGGAACTCGCATGTTTCTCATTAAAAGCCTTCTGATGTGATTATAGCTTCGCATGGGAACTAACAGACTTTGAATGTGGAATTATAGGTGGAGCTATATGCTTGGGACATTTCATTTCGGAAATCGTTACAAAAGTCAGTATTCCGAGATTCACGGTGTCAAGAGCATGCTGAGAAGCCAAATTTCAGGCATTACCTCTCACCATGGACAACACAGTGGTGGATGAGCTTCACTTAATGACAGCGCAGTGGCATCTGTGTAGAGTTGTCAGTGCAAATAGACTAGCAACAGTGCATGAAATAACTGCAGATATCAATGTGGGACGTATGACAAACATATCCATTAGGACAGTGCAGCGAAATTTGGCATCAAGAGGCCATGGCAGCAGACAATCGACACAAATGCCTTTGCTAATGGCATGACATCACCTGCACCACCCCTCATGGCCTATACACTCGCGCGCACACACACACACACATATCCATCCGCACATACATCTACATCTACATCTACATTTATACTCCGCAAGCCACCCAACGGTGTGTGGCGGAGGGCACTTTACGTGCCACTGTCATTACCTCCCTTTCCTGTTCCAGTCGCGTATGGTTCGCGGGAAGAACGACTGTCTGGAAGCCTCCGTGCGCGCTCTAATCTCTCTAATTTTACATTCTTGATCTCCTCGGGAGGTATAAGTAGGGGGAAGCAATATATTCGATACCTCATCCAGAAACGCACCCTCTCGAAACCTGGCGAGCAAGCTACACCGTGATGCAGAGCGCCTCTCTTGCAGAGTCTGCCACTTGAGTTTGTTAAACATCTCCGTAACGCTATCACGGTTACCAAATAACCCTGTGATGAAACGCGCCGCTCTTCTTTGGATCTTCTCTATCTCCTCCGTCAACCCGATCTGGTACGGAACCCACACTGATGAGCAATACTCAAGTATAGATCGAACGAGTGTTTTGTAAGCCACCTCCTTTGTTGATGGACTACATTTTCTAAGCACTCTCCCAATGAATCTCAACCTGGTACCCGCCTTACCAACTTCAAATCGTTCCGCACGCATAGTCCCAGATATTTTACAGAAGTAACTGCTACCAGTGTTTGTTCCGCTATCATATAATCATACAATAAAGGATCCTTCTTTCTATGTATTCGCAATACATTACATTTGTCTATGTTAAGGGTCAGTTGCCACTCCCTGCACAAAGTGCCTATCCGCTGCAGATCTTCCTGCATTTCGCTACAATTTTCTAATGCTGCAACTTCTCTGTATACTACAGCATCATCCGCGAAAAGCCACATGGGACTTCCGACACTATCTACTAGGTCATTTATATATATTGTGAAAAGCAATGGTCCCATAACACTCCCCTGTGGCACGCCAGAGGTTACTTTAGCGTCTGTAGACGTCTCTCCATTGATAACAACATTCTGTGTTCTGTTTGCTAAAAACTCTTCAATCCAGCCACACAGCTGGTCTGATATTCCGTAGGCTCTTACTTTGTTTATCAGGCGACAGGGCGGAACTGTATGGAACGCCTTCCGGAAGTCAAGAAAAATAGCATCTACCTGGGAGCATGTATCTAATATATTCTGGGTCTCATGAACAAATAAAGCGAGTTGGGTCTCACACGATTGCTGTTTTCGGAATCCATGTTGATTCCTACATAGTAGATTCTGGGTTTCCAAAAAGACATGATACTCGAGCAAAAAACATGTTCTAAAATTCTACAACAGATCGACGTCAGAGATATAGGTCTATAGTTTTGCGCATCTGCTCGACGACCCTTCTTGAAGACTGGGACTACCTGTGCTCTTTTCCAATCATTTGGAACCTTCCGTTCCTCTAGAGACTTGCGGTACACGGCTGTTAGAAGGGGGGCAAGTTCTTTCGCGTACCCTGTGTAGAATCGAATTGGTATCCCGTCAGGTCCAGTGGACTTTCCCCTGTTGAGTGATTCCAGTTGCTTTTCTATTCCTTGGACACTCATTTCGATGTCAGCCATTTTTTCGTTTGTGCGAGGATTTAGAGAAGGAACTGCAGTGCGGTCTTCCTCTGTAAAACAGCTTTGGAAAAAGGTGTTTAGTATTTCAGCTTTACGCGTGTCATCCTCTGTTTCAATGCCATCATCATCCCGGAGTGTCTGGATATGCTGTTTCGAGCCACTTACTGATTTAACGTAAGACCAGAACTTCCTAGGATTTTCTGTCAAGTCGGTACATAGAATTTTACTTTCGAATTCACTGAACGCTTCACGCATAGCCCTCCTTATGCTAACTTTGACATTGTTTAGCTTCTGTTTGTCTGAGAGGTTTTGGCTGGATTTAAACTTGGAGTGAAGCTCTCTTTGCTTTCGCAGTAGTTTCCTAACTTTGTTGTTGTACCACGGTGGGTTTTTCCCGTCCCTCACAGTTTTACTCAGCACGTACCTGTCTAAAACGCATTTTACGATTGCCTTGAACTTTTTCCATAAACACTCAACATTGTCAGTGTTGGAACAGAAATTTTCGTTTTGATCTGTTAGGTAGTCTGAAATCTGCCTTCTATTACTCTTGCTAACCAGATAAACCTTCCTCCCTTTTTTTATATTCCTACTAACTTCCATATTCAGGGATGCTGCAACGGCCTTATGATCACTGATTCCCTGTTCTGTGCATACAGAGTCGAAAAGTTCGGGTCTGTTTGTTATCAGTAGGTCCAAGATGTTATCTCCACGAGTCGGTTCTCTGTTTAATTGCTCGAGGTAATTTTCGGATAGTGCACTCAGTATAATGTCACTCGATGCTCTGTCCCTACCACCCGTCCTAAACATCTGAGTGTCCCAGTCTATATCTGGTAAATTAAAATCTCCACCTAAGACTATAAAATGCTGAGAAAATTTATGTGAAATGTATTCCAAATTTTCTCTCAGTTGTTCTGCCACTAATGCTGCTGAGTCGGGAGGTCGGTAAAAGGAGCCAATTATTACCCTAGCTCGGTTGTTGAGTTTAACCTCCACCCATAATAATTCACAGGAACTATCCACTTCTATTTCACTACAGGATAAACTACTACTAACAGCGACGAACACTCCACCACCGGTTGCATGCAATCTATCCTTTCTAAACACCGTCTGTACCTTTGTAAAAATTTCGGCAGAATTTATCTCTGGCTTCAACCAGCTTTCTGTACCTATAACGATTTCGGCTTCGTTGCTTTCTATCAGCGCTTGAAGTTCTGGTACTTTACCAACGCAGCTTCGACAGTTTACAATTACAATACCGATTGCTGCTTGGTCCCCGCATGTCCTGACTTTGCCCTGCACCCGTTGAGACTGTTGCCCTTTCTGTACTTGCCCAAGGCCATCTAACCTAAAAAACCGCCCAGCCCACACCACACAACCCCTGCTACCCGTGTAGCCGCTTGTTGCGTGTAGTGGACTCCTGACCTATCCAGCGGAACCCGAAACCCCACCACCCTATGGCGCAAGTCGAGGAATCTGCAGCCCACACGGTCGCAGAACCGTCTCAGCCTCTGATTCAGACCCACCACTCGGCTCTGTACCAAAGGTCCGCAGTCAGTCCTGTCGACGATGCTGCAGATGGTGAGCTCTGCTTTCATCCCGCTAGCGAGACTGGCAGTCTTCACCAAATCAGATAGCCGCCGGAAGCCAGAGAGGATTTCCTCGGATCCATAGCGACACACATCATTGGTGCCGACATGAGCGACCACCTGCAGATGGGTGCACCCTGTACCCTTCATGGCATCCGGAAGGACCCTTTCCACATCTGGAATGACTCCCCCCGGTATGCACACGGAGTGCACATTGGTTTTCTTCCCCTCTCTTGCTGCCATATGCCTAAGGGGCCCCATTACGCGCCTGACATTGGAGTTCCCAACTACCAGTAAGCCCACCCTCTGCGACCACCCGGATCTTGCAGACTGAGGGGCAACCTCTGGAACAGGACAAGCAGCCATGTCAGGCCGAAGATCAGTATCAGCCTGAGACAGAGCCTGAAACCGGTTCGTCAGACAAACTGGAGAGGCCTTCCGTTCAGCCCTCCGGAAGCGGACTTAGCCGCTGCGCTCGCTGCCGCGCGGCTTCTGATTGGCTGGGTAGCCTGTGGCGGGCGATTCAAACCGCCTGGGTGACACGCTCCCTAGACATATGTAAATGCAAAGAGGTTGGGCAGAGATATCAGTCGAGGCAGAAGCACAGAGGCAAAGATGTTGTTGAATGACAGGTGATGTACGAGGGGCGGCAACTTGAAATTAGCGGAGGTTGAGGCCTGGTGGGACGGGAAGAGAGAATATATTGAAGGGCAAGTTCCCATCTCTGGAGTTCCGCAAGGAGGTCCAATATCATGACTTTTGTCGCCTCAGTATATAAGAGGAAAAAATATAATGTGTTAAATGAAATTTTGATTGATAGTTGCCAAATATCATAATAGGCTTAAAAACACCTTTATTGAAAATGAGTTACAAACATTTCATAGAAACAACATTAGAAAAAGAACGGTGTCGAGAGGTGCATTTGATTCAGCTCTATTGTCGTCTAGTAGTGAACAGGTATCACAATGGCATAGATTTGTTTCACACTGTGCTCATTCACTTTTTGAGTTTGATTTTTTTTGTTATTGTCCTGGTACAGTTTACTTCTTGAATTGTAACTTTGCTAATTGTAGCATACGAAATTTCCCTGTGGATGTGCATGATTTGTAAATCGTTCTGTGTTATCTCTTAATTTGTCCTATGTATTGGAGGTAGTATCAACAAAAACATTCTTAAGAAAAACTATTTCTTAAGAAAAACTATTTTTAAGTGTATAATATTTCTTTAAACGTTATTTATTCAAAATGTTTTTGGCAGTAGAGCCTGCTTTTAAAAAAGAAAAGAAGGGAGTGTTCCCTTCCAGTGAATGAACTTTTCAATTTGCAGTACCGTGGAGACTGAAAAACAAAAATAGCTAAGAAAGCTAATAAGGATGAGGGCCACTGAAATCATACTCCTTGCCCTTGACATTTGATTTGCAGTCAATGCTTGTTGATATTATTCATAACTGTGATTTAGACCCAAATTTCATACAGAAATTGGAATAAAACTCATTGGTATTTACCAGGGTGTGTATGCCCTGGAACAACTGGGAAATTCAGGAGAAACCCAGGACTTTTTTCATATGGGAAAACTCAGATTCCAGGAGTTTTTTAGAATTCTGGCAATTTTTCATTGTTTTAGTTTTCAGTTAATTTTTTGTAATTTTGACTGGTAAGAACTGATTCTCTAGTGAAGGTCTTTACTGTAGCTCCTAGTGCCGAATAATACTGCAGCAATAAAACATAAACGAGAGAATAAAACCAAAATAAAATGTTTGTTGCACAGAGAAAGCATCATTTACACCAACAAGATGCACAGCACACACGGGCATCTGCTGACAGCAAAGTGTGTCAGATAGAGTGCAATACTTTGTAACAATAAACTGTTTTTGGTGTCTCTTTCTTGTGAGCCTTGTTTCGATGAGTGTGGCATCACAACAGTTTACATTTCTAACAAGTCATGGGAAAATATTGAGAATGGTTGTTTAAGAAGTGCTACTTTCAAATTAAATTTCTTATTATGCAAGATGAACTATGTTACATGTGAGAATGTGTGATGAATTTATTAAATCACAGAGAGTTATACCCTCATTCAAAACTTAACACTGGGTACTAACCACTTTGAAAAATTTTGGTCCCAGAAGACCAGCCATTTATTTCATTATTTAAAATTTTACTGACACATCTATGTGTGATATATGTTACAGGGTAAAACACACTAAAGAAGACCAACTTTCAAGGTTATTTTTCATTTTTTAAAAAAATTCTTTGATAGATCAGAAATTATGCAGTAACAATGGCATAAAGTATCATTGCAAAGTGAGTTCTTGAGCAATTGCATGTACAATTGGCTTTTCTATGGAAAAGTCAAAGTGCTCGATGGAACATGTATGCAGCCAGATAACCCATAAAATGTTCATTGCACAGCGGTGAAATTTATAACTGTGCTTGTTAGAAATATTCATTTGCTGCAATATAAGCTGTACACTTGGCATCCTGCCAAACCACATCCTCAGAAAAAAAAACAGCAAAAAATTTTGGTGAACAATATTATATGTGAAAGCTTAGTTTTTCTTGTTGTTGTACTCTTCTGTATATTAATTTAAACCATTAACTTTTCCTGTTTGTGTGTTAGGCTACTTAACAATGATGTTGTTATTGGCTGACCACATCACGTGTCCTGTGCCTTTAATATCTGCTGTCATTGGCTGGCAAAAACAAATCGAAATCTTGATTTCTGTGCTTCAGAAGCTACCGTGTTGTATTTGGTGGAATTTGTGTTTATGAATTCATAATATGAAAATATGCATTGGAGATGTTGCCACGCATCAGAGATCTTTCCAAAACACATGGTTTTTGCTGGGTTTCATTTCCATAATGTTGGGAATTTTTATGCTGGTGTATGAAACCTTCACCATTCAAAGGATTGATAAGTTTTACTACTCTGAGGGAAAGTGCATTGTCATTTACCACGGAGAAAAATATGCTTTTATCAGGGGTATATTGTATTCTGACCTGGAGAAAACTGTATTGCTACCAGAGGAAAATGTATTTTTAACTGGGGAATCCAGGATTTTTTTCTTGTCTACATATGCACGTGTATACAGTAGGTATTTCAAAAGCCAATCAGTGTGATGGCAGGTGATGCTCCCATGTCTTCGAAGCATGAGCTTCCCAAGTGAAGCCAGGACAAGAAATATATTGACTGAAGGAATGTGTTCTTCATGCCATTGATCTAATGCAGACTTTGCAACATTGTAGAATACGTTTGGCACTAATGTGATCGTCAGCTTACCTCCTGGAGAGCCACAGAAATATTCTGCTAAATTCATTTGATATTTTCATGGTCCTCAAATGTGTAACACTGGGTTATCAGATTTAGGATTTGATTCCAGGAAGGTCTACAGTTAATCTCATATTCTACCTTGTGAATTCATATTTTATCAATCAGTATAGCAAGGACAGTGGAGTGCAGGCACCACTAACTCACTTGCGATGTGGTAACTTGGTCATTTTGTGAAGTGGAAGATGCCTCGGCTCTCAGTTTCTGTCTGATGGAGACCTAGGCACTTTGTCAGCTGTTTACTTCTTCTGTTACCAAGCTACAAGCTTTAAGTTCAAAAATTGGTAAAGAAAACTTGATTTCTCGATCTTAAGTCTTCTCACAACTTTGATTTAGTACCATCATAATCTATTGAGAGACCTCCGTATTGACCACTCCTCCGAATGTCCAGGGGAAGTTCTTCCTTTGGAGCCATCCATACTCCCAAATACAGACATTTCTCCCGCCATCACGAGATCATTGCTGTTTGTGGATTCTCGATGAGCACCCTAGTAGTTGTCAAGAAGCTCTTTCTTGATTTCAGACCAATCTGTTGACTTGAGGTTTCTTTGTGGATTCAGTTCTTTGCCAGTGTGGCGTTGAGCAGTCTAACAGCCATTTCCTTCAGTGTTCCTCATCACCAACCACCTGCACCATGCAAGACCTTATGAGAGCTACACCAAATGCACTTGAAGTGTCCAATTTTTGGTCTCCTTTTGTGTAAAATTATGTCAACACTAATATATATTTGATATTTCTGTACTTTTGACACAATAAATAAATAAATAAATAAATATCAATATAATAGAGGGAAACATTCCACGTGGGAAAAATATATGTAAAAACAAAGATGATGTGACTTACCGAACGAAAGCGCTGGCAGGTCGATAGACACACAAACAAACACAAACACACACACAAAATTCAAGCTTTCGCAACAAACTGTTGCCTCATCAGGAAAGAGGGGAAGGAGAGGGAAAGACGAAAGGATGTGGGCTTTAAGGGAGAGGGTAAGGAGTCATTCCAATCCTGGGAGCGGAATACCTGTCCTTTTTTCCCCCTAGGGTAAGTCTTTCCCCTCCCGGGATTGGAATGACTCCTTACCCTCTCCCTTAAAACCCACATCCTTTCGTCTTTCCCTCTCATTCCCCTCTTTCCTGATGAGGCAACAGTTTGTTGCGAAAGCTTGAATTTTGTGTGTGTGTTTGTGTTTGTTTGTGTGTCTATCGACCTGCCAGCGCTTTCGTTCGGTAAGTCACATCATCTTTGTTTTTACATAAATAAATAAATATGAATATAATAGAAGGAAACATTCCACGTGGGAAAAAATATATCTAAAAACAAAGATGATGTGACTTACCAAACGAAAGCGCTGGCACGTCGATAGACACACAAACAAACACAAACATACACACAAAATTCTAGCTTTCGCAACCAACGGTTGCCTCGTCAGGAAAGAGGGAAGGAGAGGGAAAGACGAAATGATTTGGGTTTTAAGGGAGAGGGTAAGGAGTCATTCCAATCCCGGGGGGAAGCGCGCGCGCGCCCACACACACACACACACACACACACACACACACACACCCATCCATCCGCACATACACAGACACAAGCAGACATTTGTAAAGGCAAAGAGTTTGGGCAGAGATGTCAGTCGAGGTGGAAGTACAGAGGCAAAGATGTTGTTGAAAGACAGGTGAGGTATGAGCGGCGGCAAATTGAAATTAGTGGAGATTGAGGCCTGGCGGATAGCGAGAATAGAGGATATACTGAAGGGCAAGTTCCCATCTCCAGAGTTCTGACAGGTTGGTGTTAGTGGGAAGTATCCAGATAACCCGGACGGTGTAACACTGTGCCAAGATGTGCTGGCCATGCACCAAGGCATGTTTAGCCACAGGGTGATCCTCATTACCAACAAACACTGTCTGCTTGTGTCTGTATATGTGTGGATGGATATGTGTGTGTGTGCGAGTGTATACCCGTCCTTTTTTCCCCCTAAGGTAAGTCTTTCCGCTCCCGGGATTGGAATGACTCCTTACCCTCTCCCTTAAAACCCAAATCATTTCGTCTTTCCCTCTCCTTCCCTCTTTCCTGACGAGGCAACCGTTGGTTGCGAAAGCTAGAATTTTGTATGTATGTTTGTGTTTGTTTGTGTGTCTATCGACGTGCCAGCGCTTTCGTTTGGTAAGTCACATCATCTTTGTTTTAGATATATAAATAAATAAATAAATTTAGTACCATGTAGATCTGGACATGAAAACTTAAAGCAATTGTGAAATTAGCCAGTGTTAAAACTTGTATTATTCTGCTTATGCTGAAATAATTCTTAGTCTTTTTTGTGAATAAACAACTTGATTGTATTAGGTATGTTTCTATTTTTGATATCAATTATGACTAGTTTCACTTTAATCCTATATTTTGTAAATGAATACTCTTTCTGTATATGTACTGGTTATGTATGGATGATAATTACACTTGTTTCTTTTATATTTGTGACAAATCTATATTACATTTAAGAAACATGTTTCACTAATGAAATGCTATTGTTTTGTCTATTATATTTTTTGCACAAAATTTTCCATCTCACTTGTTAAATATATTAAATTACGTTTATTGCTAAATGCCAGTGACTACTCGAATATTTGTTTACTATAAATATGCAAATCATGTCGTTTTACTTTACAGGAGCAATGACTGTCATTCACCATGGTCATTTGTGACAGCACTTGCTTCACAGATTGCAACTGACATCTATCCAGCCTCAGCACTTTTGCATTTAAAAACGGGAATGGTTTTAAACCTGGCAGTCCAGGTGATTATCTTGCTTTTTCAATCTTTCAAAAAGCTACAACTAACACAACTATTACATTAAGTAATTAATTTTACAATATATTTTCATCCATGACAAATAGATTGGTTGACTTTGAAGGGGTGTAATTTTCATTGAATGTGGCACTTAAGAAGGAACATTCTACAGAGTATTTCTGCTCTAAATTATAATATTATGGGATGTATTTCTTTTACGATAATGAGTTACGCATTTGAAAGATAGAGTTGACAGATACTGACTGCTTGAATTTACATCTATAAGGGAGTTCAAAGTTCTGAATTTTAAAAGAACACGACAACCCTATCGTTCTTACACTATGTGCTCTTCTTTTATAGTTAGTAATTCATCTGTTAGTTAGAAGACACTATCCATAAAGCTGAAGCCTCCTGCCAGATTAAAATTGTTTACCATACTGGGACTTGAACCTGGAACTTTGCCATTCATGAGCAATGGTCTTATAAACCACCCAAACATTGCTCACGACCCACTGTTACAGCTTCACCTCTGCCAGTACCTCTCTAGTACTTTTCAAAATCCACAGGTCTGTATACTTTGGTGGATGAAAGGATATTTATGGAATTGCCAGTTCAGTAATTATTCTTGTACAAAACATACACACAGTGATGTACAAAATATAATAGACAAGACATAGTGTGATGTGCTGATTGATAACATGAGGTGATGTAGTGTGGTAATTTATTGTTGGGAAAGCGATGAAAAGTTTATTGGGCTAGTTAACTTGCACATCTTTGACTAAAGATAGATTCAGTGAAAGATTGTGGAGGCAATTTTCTTTCCTGGCCTTGAGTTTGTGGATGTACCATCTACTTTCAAAAATGGATAATCTGTTAATAACAACATTCTCAATAATACAGCAATTATTTTGTCACAGATGTTTCCTAGAGCCTGTTTGCAGAGGTAAGACAATATTCAAGAGAGATGAAGAAAGGTGTAGGAAACTACTACTCAATTTCTCTTCTTCCAGTATTTTCAGAATTCTTTCAGATTTACTTCCTGTAATGTTAATAAAAACATGACAATAAATCTTTATGGCTTTCATTATAGGTTAAGTTGATAGTAACTTTAGTTAATTGCTGGGGAAAAAATTATTTCTCTTTATATTAGTTCTAAAAAGTCACAGGAATATTTAGAGATCTCTTGAAGGTATTGCGTTGCATAAACAACTTTCTACTTGACTGGGAATTAGAATGATGTGGAATCAAGGGTAGTGTTCACAGATTATTTGACTAGAGCAAAAGCAAAGTGTGTCTAGTGCTATCTGTTTGAAAGTAGAGTATTTATAACACCAGACCTAGGAATGATTATTTAGAAGTCACAAGGTTCAGTTGTGGGCTAGCTCCCATTTTGTATATAAATGTTTCATGTATAAATATTGTTACATCATAACTGCTCTAAAGTCTAAATCCGAAAGCCAGCTTGTCAGTGAAATATGACAGCACAGATAGCACATTTATTATGAACACCAACTTACTGCCAGAACAGAATGAGCTTCCAAATGGAGAGTGCTGTTATTTATACAAAAACTGAATGTTCCAGAATATATGCATATTACAAACATAAGATATTCTGAGAAGCTTCCAGAAATGATTTATACTAAATAACAAATAATACTAAATAACAAGTAACTGGTGTTGGTTGGGGTTGAACTGACGACCAGCAGCACACCGGCCAGTGATGCTGACCACCACTTCACGCTGCATGCACCACAGCTCTCAGCAGTATAAGTTGCCATACTGTTTTATTTGCAGATATCACTTCTGTAACTATCAGAATCAGTTTATTTATGTAAATATTAGTTTACCAGTAGGTAATGAAAAGCAGTTACTTAATTTAATGTAACTGGAGAAACAGCAGCCTTTTTCAAACTATGTACATTACTGCTAATTTACTAGGTTACTTGTATATGTACTAGCAGTATGTAGCAGTATAGTCATGTTGCTGCACTATACAATAAATGGTACGAGGGTTGTTTTTTTAAGTAAGGGCCGTTCGCGCGTATAGTCCCGTAGTTCGTGCGGACGCTGCAACAAGCCACCGCGCCACTTGCCAGCATCCTTCCCGTTCACACTGATGCAAGTTGCAGCTCTGTAGCTGACGTGTACGCATCGCTGTGCTACTTTATAATGTTTACGATTAT
Source organism: Schistocerca nitens (assembly GCF_023898315.1). NCBI lineage: Eukaryota > Metazoa > Arthropoda > Insecta > Orthoptera > Acrididae > Schistocerca > Schistocerca nitens. The sequence continues at coordinate 31,684,947 of NC_064620.1, read as the reverse complement.
TGAATCGCCCGCCGCGTGTGAGATACGGTCAGTGATACGTTTTTTGACCGCGAGAAGCCTATCAGCTGCAGAAATTCATCGTCAGTTAACAGAAGTTTATGGCTTGAATGCAATGAGTGAAGGTAAAGTGCGTCAATGGGTTAGAGAGTTTAAAAATGGCCGTCAAAACGTCCATGACGAAGAACGCTCAGGCTGGCCCTCTGTGATCACTGATGATTTGGTGGCTGCAATCGAAACAAAGATTCGTGAGGACAGAAGATTCACAATTTCCACTCTTTCTTTGGAATTTCCACAAGTTTCAAGATCGGTTTTGTACAAAATTGTGTCTGAAAACCTAAACTTTAAGAAACTGTGTTCTCGGTGGGTACCCAGACTCCTCACAGAGGACCACAAGGGGAAGAGATTTGCCACTTCATTGGACTTTTTGATTAGTTACGAAGAAGAAGGGGATGACATGTTGAGTCAAACTGTCACTGGAGATAAACATGGGTATCCCATATCACACCCGAAAGCAAGCGACAATCGATGGAATGGCGACACACAACCTCACCCGTCAAGGTCAAAGCCAAACAGATGCTGTCAAAGTGCAAGTTTATGGCAACTGTGTTCTGGGATCGGCGCTGTGTTTTGCTAGTGGACTTTATGCCACGAGGAACGACAATCAACTCAGATGCCTACTGTGCAACTCTAAAGAAGCTCCGCAGAGCAATTCAAAACAAAAGGCGCGGCATGCTGACAAAAGGAGTTTTGCTCCTGCACGATAACGCTAGGCCTCACACCCTCAAAAGACTTTGGTTTTGATTGATTCTTTTGGCTGGGAAGTTTTGGACCATGCACCATACAGCCCCGACCTTGCTCCTAGCGATTTTCACCTTTTCCGGTACCTGAAACACCATCTTGGCGGGCAGCGCTTCAATGACGACGATGAGGTGAAAGCGGCAGTGAACTCTTGGCTGTCGGAGCAGGCGGCCGAATTCTTTGAAGAAGGAATTAAAAACTTAGTTGTACAGTATGACAAGTGCTTAAATAAACAAGGCAACTATGTAGAAAAATATGTAAAAGTGTGTAGAATCAGAAAATAAAAGTTTTTTTACTAAAGTATTTGTATCTTTTTTTTTTTAAATAAAAACGGCCCTTACATAAAAAACAACACAGCCATAGTGCAGTTGGCTGTACATGCCTTTACACATGTGAAGTCAATGCCATGGTAGTCGATCAACTTAAACCTGGCATTGTTGATTCTGCATGGACAGCGTTTATTGCCTGCCAAAAGCCTCACGTGGAGCCAGCTGATTCAGGAATGACCTTACTGAGTGCTGCATTGTAAATGCTCTCGCATTCTTCTTTTGTGGGCTCTTGCACTACCTTCCCCAATAAAAATTATCTCCAAGAGTGGCTTATTTAAAAACAGTCCTCTACCTTACTAATTTTAATATTGTGGTGAAAGTGTGGTGTACTCACATACCCAATTTGTTACACGTCATTCCTAATAAGTGACAAATCACCACAATGTCACTGGTGGTAACAGTTTAAGTTTGGGAGGTGTCTAGAGCTTTGACAGCTTTAACTCAAAGAAACAAAAACTGATCAAACATATAAAACTGATTAAGAAAGATATTGATCATGCAGTTGAAAGCTTAAAAGTAATAGTACTCCGTGTAGCTTGCTGATACAAGTCGACACTGTTGAAAGCGTGAGCAAAATCATATTATTACTCCACTGCTTACAACTTGTGGTATCTGGCTGTATAATTCATCTGTTGAACTTAATGTGAAATTGAAGGAATTCATTGACTAAAAGAAATAGTTATAATTCTAGAATACAGTGGAAAAGGAAGTCAGGCATGACATTCTTTCCATGTACAAGTATTGATATCTTTTTGTTTGTTGTAGTCCATTTGTAGAAATCATTGAAATGCTTTACAATCTTACCAGTGAAGATGGTATTATTGGTAATCATCAATTGCATATTATGTAATATTACTGAATGTTCAGAGTTTGTAGTATTAGAGTATGCTTCATTTCCTAGCTGCTCTTAGTTGTTGCTTACATCAACAAAGTCCCAGTTAGATAAGGTTCCATAGACAATTCTAAACATATTATCACCAAAATCAAACCACATTCATTTACGTTTAATAATAATGTTGTGAGGTAAAAGATCTAAAAAGCAGTTGATTTCTCTATTATGAGCCATTAATGCTATTCAACATAAATGAAAGTATACATGACTTAAGGTCTCGTGCTTGTCCTTTCCACACTAGTTCCCATACAGTCAATGACTGAACCGTAGTTTCATTAATGTTGATCAATTGTTAACAGTTTTGATCCCTGAATATCAATTGTGTCTTGCTACTACGCAGTTGGCAAATGGCTCTGAACACTATTGGACTTAACATCTGAGGTCATCAGTCCCCTAGAACTTAGAACTACTTAAACCTAATTAACCTAAGGACATCACACACATCCATGCCCGAGGCAGGATTCGAACCTGCGACCGTAGCAGTCACACGGTTCCGGACTGAAGCGGCTAGAACCAGTCGGCCACCGTGGCCAGCACTTAGTTGTCATTTCACATTGAGTCTTCTGAGATCTAGGTGTGTGTGGTGTCTTAAAATGACACGCAGATGGATAAATTTCCATGCAGTAAGTAGAAGCAAAGGCCGAGTCTTGTGGTACCATCCATAGGGCCACCTGTAGGAAGACAGTGAGCCCTGGAGAGAGCAAGAATCATGGCGGTGCGTGACAGCTTATTTGAATGTATCTTCTTCTGGGGAGGTTTGAGCCAGCACACCATGTGCAATCAACAAAGACAATGTTAGTATGTAGGTACCATGAGATATCTGGGTCCTATATTGTGTGATTGACAGGAATTGACTCAATAAGATTTTGAGTTGCTCATGTATGCTCTGGAGTTACTCTTCTACCTCACTTAGATTATGTTTCAAAGTAAGTTTAAAACTATCAGTGGCTGCTGCCATACTCATTTGCAGCCCAAAAAGAACACCAGTTTGATGTGAAATGATTCTGACTTACAAACAGAACTCAAAACAAAAAGAAGAATCATTATTCTTGAGCACAACTTAAAGAAGCTGAATCATTTTTCTGTAAGAGAAAACAATTTTAAAGTTTGGCTTGTTTTGTTAATTTGCTACTTACAAGAGATAAACAAACTTGTTCAGTTTTGTACATGCATATCTTGACAGCTCATCAGTGTCAAACAGCAGACCTCATTGTCAGTGCCTCACTGGCTGATCATCATCTGATATATTCTGCATTTGTCTCAGCTGCTTCCAGGGTCTACCTTAGAGTCTTCCTTCTGGCTCTCTGGGTGATTCAGTAGCTGATATACTGAAATATGGCTTTACGTGGTTCACATGTACATGATTCAGCACATTACGAGAATTAAAACTCTGCAGCCCAGCAGCGGTAGAGACAGTACTACCTGTTCTTACTATAGCAACAATCTACCAACAATTAACAGTACTAAAAGTATCATTATGACTAATACTAAAATGAAATATGCATCAAACACACACACAAGGACCATCAAGCATAGAGGTAGAGGCAACTTCTTTAAATTTATTTTTTCAACACCTACTCCAGTGCCACTCTTCACTTCAGCATTCTCAGTACTCTCAATCACTGGCACTGCCTCTCAACATCTGTAATGTCTGGCAGACAGTGTCCTTCCCTCCCCCCACCCTTACCCTGCTATCCCTTCCCTTCCTTCTCCCTCCAGATCACTGCTTCTGTGCATCATGACAGTTGCATTCTGGTCAAAGTTACCAGGGATGGCAGTCAGGTGTGTGTGAGGTGTGCTTGCTTGTGTGAGTGAATGTGTGTGTGTTTCCTTTTCTGACGATGGCTTTGGCCAAAAGCTATGTGTAAATGTCTTTTTGTTGTGCCTGTCAGCCACTCAACATGTCATCTTTATGGTAAGTAGCAATCTATGTTTTCATTATGTTGTCTATATTCCACCTGGGAGTTTCCACTGTTTGAAATGCTCGAAGGTATTTTTAAAGTTCCATAAAGAGTTGAAAATTTGATGGGGCCAAGTCAGAATATCTGAGGATGATTGGTGACAGTGAACCATAGGCTTTGGATTGTTTCGGATGTCATAGTCCTCACGTGTGGTCTCGTATCTGTATGCTGAAGATGAGGTTGCTCCTTGTGTGGATTGGTTAGAAATTTGATTACGGCACTGATATAGTTAAGTTCCACACCACCATGTTCCACACTACAATTAGGAGCCCTCTGGCAGCAGAGGGTTCCAACTTGGACCAATGAAGTGGGAAAGTCGACTGAGTAATATGCATAACATGTGGTCCCTCAGTTGATATTGATCACAAATTAAAAATTTGGAGGAAATACTTTACAGCACACCCTCATAGAATGTGCATAGTGTTTGCAGCCTATGTGACTGTAGGCTTTTCCAGTGTAAACTGTTGAAGGTTTCTCAGGTCTCCAGCCGGGTGGTAGCTTTGATATCTTGCGACGTTTTGGGAAGTGTCATACTACCCATCTTTGCCAGAAGATGGTTAGTATGACACTTCCAAAAACATGCGAGATATCAACGCTAACACCCGGCTGGAGACCCGAGAAACCTTCATCAGCTGTTTGCAGCCTATTAGTAGACACCATGGCTGCTTTGACAGTTGGACTTGTCTTTGATGGGGTAGGAGACACTGTGACAGGACCAGAGTAAATGGCAGATGTAAGAAGTATGTGGCAGGTCCTACATCTAGGTCTTTAAGGGATATGAGCCATGGAGCAAGGGGCTGATAGCAAAAGTGAAATAGTGATGAACAAACATATTGTGTAGATTGGGCAGCTGATGAAATACAGCTGTGGGAGGAGTGGGGAGCATATTTATCATATTACAGTATGACAAGATGTAGTCATAACACTCAGCAAACTTGGTTGCTCCAGTCATGGATGGTACTAAATCACAAGGAGAGCATTTCTTTGTGGTCGGACAGGGGCAGTGGGGGACTGTAAGTGACTGGAGAGACAAGGTGTTGCGGATCTGTTAGCTGCAACAGGCAGAAGACATGCTTTATTGGTGCTGCATATTTTAGTCATTTTGACCAAGATACTCATGTTGCAGTGTTTGTCTTCAGCACGCCAATGTAGAAGTGTCCACAGAATCAGCTAAGTGAAAAATCGATGCAATATGCATGTTTATTTATATATAAAAGTGGACTTCAGAATTTTCCGTTGTGTGAGACCACATGTACAAGACTCATGTTCCGATTTGAAGTTCTAGATTCAAATATTTTACTGTTCACATCCTTTCTACAAAATCTTTTATTGATTGTATCAATACCCATTTGTATTGTGATACATAATGAAATTTCAAATTTTCACGAGTGCCGTGATAAACTTGTAGTATTATTGTCAAAAATAGGCTTAAACGTGATGGTGCTCTTTTAAAATTTTTGAGAACAGTAGGCATATCCTCTTTCAAAACAATTGTTCTCTAATGTCTTTGTACTACTTCGTGAGAAATAGGCTGGCTTTATTTGGGAATTTTCGAGTGTTTACAAAACTATATTTTCATAAGTTACCAGTATGAGTGTTCTGGATATGTAATTTATCTCATAGCTAATGAGCATTTGCAGTTCACTATTCTGCCAAAGAATATGTCACCCCTGAATTCAGCATATTGAAGAGGCTATTCCAGCAGCCATTGGAGGAATAGGGTGCAGCCAACTGCGTATTGTGGCAACATTGGAACAAATGATGCCTGTCGTCTGGGCTCTGAGGTTTTAAATGAATCATTCCAGCGACTGGCAGAGTTGGTTGAGAAGATCAGCCTTGCATATGGAGTTCAATGACGCTCACAATTCGGAGCATTGTCCTCAGAACTGATTGTGGCCCTTTGGTTCTGTGTCAAGTTGAAGGACTGAACCAGAGACTTTGAAGGTTCTGTGACAAGCTAGACTGTGAGTTCCTGGATTTGCGTCATAGGGCTGAGAACTGGAGGCTCCATTAAATGGGCCAGGTGTACACTACACCTCAGAGGCTGCTACAGACGTAGCTGATGGTGAGTGGCGTGCACACAAAGGTTTTTTAGATTAGACGACTCTCCATCCTATCCAGGTAATGACAGCTATAGGAAACCCAGAAGTATTGGTGTAAGATTGAAATAAATGCCTCCCATAAGTGAAAGTATTAAAATCCTAATGGTAAACTGCCAAAGCATTTGCAGCAAATTGGCAGAGTTTGAATCACTCATGAAAAACAGTAAATCTCACGTAATGCTAGGTACAAAAAGCTGCTTGAAACCTGAAATTGATAGCAGTGAGATTTTTGTGGAAAATTCAAGTGTATGTCAAAAGGATTGGCAATTCAGAAATAGAGGTGGTGTATTTGTCACAGTAGACAAGAAATTCAAATCCACCAAGACAGAAATGGAAGCTGCATGTGAGATTATTTGTACAAGACTAACCTCCTGATGTAACTGAAGACATCAGACAAAACATCACTTGTACGTAAGTTCCCCAGTCATACTGTAATCATTGGTGTAGACTTTAATCATCCAAAAATTAATTGGAAAAATTGTAGTTTTGTTAGTGGTGGGTGTAAAAAGACATCTTGTGAAACATTACTAAATGCCTTCTCTGGAAACTACCTAGAACAGATAGTTAGCAAACCCACTCATGATGAAAATATATTGAATCTAATGGCAACAAACGGATCTGACCTCTTTGAGGATGTCCATGTTGAAACTGGTATCACTGGCCTTGACACTGTTGTGGCAACAATGATTACCAAAGTACAAAGGAAAACTAAAACAGTCCAAAAGATATATATGTTTAGTAAACTAGATAAAAAATCAGTAGTGTCACATTTAAATGAGGAACTTGACTTTCAGCACAGGTCAGGGGCATGTAGAGGAACTGGCCAAGTTAAAGAATAATTGACCAAGCACTGGATAGATATGTACCCAGTAAAATAGTTCATAATGTGAGGGAACCTCCATGGTGTACAGTCACTGTAAAGAAACATCTAAAGAAACAAAGGTTGCTGCATAATAGGTGTGAAACAAAGTGTAGGATTATAGATAGAGAGATGCTGAATGAAATGTGTTTGGCTGCTTGAGAGCCTTCATGACTACTGAGCAGAATATTGCCAATGATCTTTCACAAAACCCAAAGAAATTGTGGCCGTTAGTGGCACCAAAGTTAGAGTCTCAGTCCCTAATGAATGAGAGAGGAACTGAAACTGAGGCTGGCAAAGCAAAAGCGGAAATACTTAACTCTGTTCTCAAATGTTCCTTTACAAAGGAAAACTCAGGAGGATTACACCAATTTAATCATCGTAGCACTGAAAAGATGAGTGAAATCGGTATGAGTGTCAGAGGTGTTGAGAAACAGCTGAAATCATTAAAATTGAACAAAGCTCCAGGGCCCAATGGACTCTCAATCAGATTCTCTACTGAATTTGGAGTTGAGTTAGTCCCTCTTCTAACTATAATCTATCATAGATCCCTTGAACAAAACACCATGTCCAGTTCTTGAAAAAAAGCATAGATCACACCTGTCTACAAGAAGAGCCATAGAAGTGATCCACAAAATTACCATCCGACATCGATTTGTTGCTGAATCTTAGAACATATTCTGAGCTCAAATATAATGAGGTATCTTGTACAGAATGACCTCCTCAATGCCAACCAGCATTGATCATTTGAAACCCAGCTTGCACATTTCTCACATGACACACTGAAAGCTTTGCATCAAGGCAGTTAGGTAGATGCAGTATTTCTTGATATCCAAAAATCATTTGACTCCATACCACACCTGTGCTTATTGTCAAAAGTATAATCATTTGGGGTATGAAGTGAAATTTATGACTGGATTGAGGACTTTTTGGTAGGGAGGATGTAGCATGTTGTCTCAGATGGAGAGTCATTCTTAGACGTAGAAGTGACTTCAGGTGTGCCCCAGGGAAGTGTGCTGGGATCCCTGCTGTTCATTTGTACATTAATCACCTTGCAGACAATATTAAAAGTAATGTCAGGCTTTTTGCAGGTGATGCAATTATCTATAATTAAGTACTAACTGAGAGAAGCTGCATAAATATTCAGTTACATCTTGATGAGATTTGAAAGTGCAAAGATTGGTAACTTGCTCTAAATGTTCAGAAATGTAAAGCTGTGCACTTCAAAAAACGAGAAAACATAGTATCCTATGATTATAATATCAATGAGTCACTGTTGGAATTGGCCAACTAATACAAATACCTAGGCATAACACTTTGTAGCAATATGAAATGGAATGATCACATAGATTAGTTTAGATTAGATTAATACTAATTCCATGGATCATGAATACGATATTTCGTAATAATGTGGAACGAGTCAAATTTTCCAATACATGACATAATTAATTTAATTTAACAACATACTTAAGTTAATATAACAACTTTTTTATTTTTTTGTGTTTTTTTATTTATTTATTTTTATTTAAAAAAAATTTTTTTTCTTAATTTATATCTAAAAATTCCTCTATGGAGTACAAGGAGTTGTCATTCAGAAATTCTTTTAATTTCTTCTTAAATACTTCTTGGTTTTCTGTCAGACTTTTGATACTATTTGGTAAATGACCAAAGACTTTAGTGCCAGTATAATTCACCCCTTTCTGTGCCAAAGTTAGATTTAATCTTGAATAGTGAAGATAATCGTTTCTCCTAGTATTGTAGTTATGCACACTGCTATTACTTTTGAATTTGGTTTGGTTGTTAATAACAAATTTCATAAGAGAGTATATATACTGAGAAGCTACTGTGAATATCCCTAGATCCTTAAATAAATGTCTGCAGGATGATCTTGGGTGGACTCCAGCTATTATTCTGATTACACACTTTTGTGCAATAAATACTTTATTCCTCAGTGATGAATTACCCCAAAATATGTTGCCATATGAAAGCAATGAGTGAAAATAGTCGTAGTAAGCTAATTTACTAAGATGTTTATCACCAAAATTTGCACAAGTAGCTGAACTCAAATGTTTCAGCAGATCATCAATGTGTTTCTTCCAACTTAATCTCTCATCAATGGACACACCTAAAAATTTGGAATATTCTACCTTAGCTGTATGCTTCTGATTAAGGTCTATATTTATTAATGGCGTCATACCGTTCACTGTACGGAACTGTATGTACTGTGTCTTATCAAAATTCAGTGAGAGGCCATTTACAAGGAAACACTTAGTAATTTTCTGAAAGACAGTATTGACAATTTCATCAGTTAATTCTTGTTTGTCAGGTGTGATTACTATACTTGTATCATCAGCAAAGAGAACTAACTTTGCCTCTTCATGAATATAGAATGGCAAGTCATTAATATACACTCCTGGAAATTGAAATAAGAACACCGTGAATTCATTGTCCCAGGAAGGGGACACTTTATTGACACATTCCTGGGGTCAGATACATCACATGATCACACTGACAGAACCACAGGCACATAGACACAGGCAACAGAGCATGCACAATGTCGGCACTAGTACAGTGTATATCCACCTTTCGCAGCAATGCAGGCTGCTATTCTCCCATGGAGACGATCGTAGGGATGCTGGATGTAGTCCTGTGGAACGGCTTGCCATGCCATTTCCACCTGGCACCTCAGTTGGACCAGCGTTCGTGCTGGACGTGCAGACCGCGTGAGACGACGCTTCATCCAGTCCCAAACATGCTCAATGGGGGACAGATCCGGAGATCTTGCTGGCCAGGGTAGTTGACTTACACCTTCTAGAGCACGTTGGGTGGCACGGGATACATGCGGACGTGCATTGTCCTGTTGGAACAGCAAGTTCCCTTGCCGGTCTAGGAATGGTAGAACGATGGGTTCGATGACGGTTTGGATGTACCGTGCACTATTCAGTGTCCCCTCGACGATCACCAGTGGTGTACGGCCATTGTAGGAGATCGCTCCCCACACCATGATGCCGGGTGTTGGCCCTGTGTGCCTCGGTCGTATGCAGTCCTGATTGTGGCGCTCACCTGCACGGCGCCAAACACGCATACGACCATCATTGGCACCAAGGCAGAAGCGACTCTCATCGCTGAAGACGACACGTCTCCATTCGTCCCTCCATTCACGCCTGTCGTGACACCACTGGAGGCGGGCTGCACGATGTTGGGGCGTGAGCGGAAGACGGCCTAACGGTGTGCGGGACCGTAGCCCAGCTTCATGGAGACGGTTGCGAATGGTCCTCGCCGATACCCCAGGAGCAACAGTGTCCCTAATTTGCTGGGAAGTGGCGGTGCGGTCCCCTATGGCACTGCGTAGGATCCTACGGTCTTGGCGTGCATCCGTGCGTCGCTGCGGTCCGGTCCCAGGTCGACGGGCACGTGCACCTTCCGCCGACCACTGGCGACAACATCGATGTACTGTGGAGACCTCACGCCCCACGTGTTGAGCAATTCGGCGGTACGTCCACCCGGCCTCCCGCATGCCCACTATACGCCCTCGCTCAAAGTCCGTCAACTGCACATACGGTTCACGTCCACGCTGTCGCGGCATGCTACCAGTGTTAAAGACTGCGATGGAGCTCCGTATGCCACGGCAAACTGGCTGACACTGACGGCGGCGGTGCACAAATGCTGCGCAGCTAGCGCCATTCGACGGCCAACACCGCGGTTCCTGGTGTGTCCGCTGTGCCGTGCGTGTGATCATTGCTTGTACAGCCCTCTCGCAGTGTCCGGAGCAAGTATGGTGGGTCTGACACACCGGTGTCAATGTGTTCTTTTTTCCATTTCCAGGAGTGTATATTAAGAACAACAAAGGACCCAAGACTGACCCTTGTGGAACCCCATTCTTGATAGTTCCCCAGTTTGAGGAATGTGCTGATCTTTGCATGTTATGAGAACTACATATTTCAACTTTCTGCACTCTTCCAGTTAGGTACGAATTAAACCATTTGTGCACTATCCCACTCATGCCACAATACTTGAGCTTGTCTAGCAGAATTTCACGATTTACACAATCAAAAGCCTTTGAGAGATCACAAAAAATCCCAATGGGTGGTGTTCGGTTATTCAGATCATTCAAAATTTGATTGGTGAAAGCATGTATGGCATTTTCTGTTGAAAAACCTTTCTGGAAACTAAACTGACATTTTGTTAGTACTTCATTTTTACAGATATGTGAAGCTACTCTTGAATACATTACTTTCTCAAAAATTTTGGATAAAGCTGTTAGAAGGGAGATTGGACGGTAATTGTTGACATCAGATCTCTCCCCCTTTTTATGCAAAGGTATAACAATAGCATATTTCAGTCTATCAGGGAAAATGCCCTGTTCCAGAGAGCTATTACACAGGTGGCTGAGAATCTTACTTATCTGTTGAGAACAAGCTTTTAGGTTCAGTTGTGGGTAAAACAGGTGGTAGACTTCAGTTTACTGGTAGAATACTGAAGAAGTGCAATCTATCTACAAAGGAGATTGCTTATCAATCACTCACGTGGCCGGTTCTAGAATATTGCTCAAGTTTGTGGCCTATACCAAATAGGACTAACAGGGGATATTGAACATATACAGATAAGGGTGCACAAATGGTCCCAGGTTTGTTTAATCCATGGGAGAGTGTCACAAAGATCCTGAAGGAACTGAAGACCGCTGAAGATAGACATAAAATATCCAGAGGAGGTCTATTAACAAAGTTTCAAGAATTGCCTTTAAATGATGACTCTGGGAATCTACTATAGTCATATGTGTATCATTCACTTAGGTATTGTGAGGATAAGATTAGAATAATTGCTACATACACGGAGGCATTCAAAGAATAATTCTTCCCTTGTAATGGAATGGGAAGAAACCCTAGTAACTGATACAGTGAAATGTACCCACTGCCATGCACCTCATGGTTGTTTGCAGAGTATAGATGTAGATTTAGATGTAGATCTGTTTTTAGACATGGTGGCAGTGGTAATTTTGGTCTGTGAAGGCCTCAGTGAAACCCTCCACATTCCTGGAGTGGGTTTGCTCTCTACTGCAGATGTGGTGGCCACAGGTGGCTAGGCTGTCTGTAAGGGAGTTCTTTGTGGGGAATGAGTGACAGCTGTCAAAATTTATTGTTCGTGATTGGTAGTTATGCTGATGGAGCCATCTGTAATGGGGGAGTTGACATTGAGGGAGGTTACATTTTGGCTGTGGAGTACCAGCTGAAGTGAACTGTGAAGAGTTAGTAGAAGAATCTCCCTTCTCACCCCCACCACACCCAGCACTCATACATTCCCAGAATACATAAACCCAACCAATTAGGATGTCTCATTATGGCTGGAAATTGGGTGAAATTGGGTGCCCACAGAGAGTACTTCTGCCCTTGTGGAGCAACACCTGCAGTCTATTAGCCGTGACCTACCCCCCCCCCCCCCCATGGGGGTGGGGGGAACGGTCATTTCCTTTACCATCTCTACACAGTTCCTGTCCTTTTAGCATTTAGCATTTAAAGACAATTTAAATATGTCTGCTTGTGTCTGTATATGTGTGGATGGATATGTGTGTGTGTGTGCGGGTGTATACCCGTCCTTTTTTCCCCCTAAGGTAAGTCTTTCTGCTCCCGGGATTGGAATGACTCCTTACCCTCTCCCTTAAAACCCAAATCATTTCGTCTTTCCCTCTCCTTCCCTCTTTCCTGATGAGGCAACAGTTTGTTGCGAAAGCTTGAATTTTGTGTGTATGTTTGTGTTTGTTTGTGTGTCTATCGACGTGCCAGCGCTTTCGTTTGGTAAGTCACATCATCTTTGTTTTTAGATATATTTTTCCCATGTGGAATGTTTCCCTCTATTAATTCATATGTGCATATGTATACGTAATTCAATTTAATGATAAGTCTATTAGCCATACACTAAATAAATAAAATGTGTTGGATTCTGAGAACACATTCAACCAAGGACATTAAAGTAAACAATCTGTCTACATCAGATAATCAATGAATTTATCATGTTTAAGTAAAACTTGTGCATACTTGAATTTTTTTTGAAAATTTATCTAAAATCCATATAACACAGACAATTAGGAAAAAGAGTGTGGTGAGTGAATAAAAATGAATGGTTCCCAAAAAGAAATGATCACCACTGAACTAGTTTCCAAAGGTGAATGAGTTTGCCCACCTTTAATCTGAATCACATTTGCTACCAGAGTTTTGATCACATCTCATCATTATGTGAAATGAAAAATATCTCCCCACTTCTCTCACAGTGGAAATCATCTGTCCATCCAGTCTGCATGACATCCTATTTCATCTCTGTTGTATCCATGCTCCTAACTCCTTGCTAATGTCCTTTTGCAGGTGTCTCTTACCCTATCAAAGGCAGGGCAGCCTGTCAAAGCAGTCATGCATTCTGCTAGCTTAACTGCAAAAACTGTGTAGCATTTTATGTGGGAATGATCACAAACAATCCATCTGTGTGAATGAATGGCCACTGCCAAACTGTGGCCAACAGGTAGCTGAACCATCCTGTTGCTTGACTTTGACAACTGTTTCACAGCCTGTGCCATCTGGATTCTACCCACAAAAACTGGATTTTAAGGGCTGCACAGGTACAAACTCTTCTTACAACAACTTCTTCATCCCATATCCCCAGCCCCTCCCCCACCCCATGGCCTTAGCCTTTGCTATTCACTATTCCCACCTGCTTCTATCGTCTTCCATGTTCCCACTCCAGCCTCACACATAGCTACTATCCCCCCAGCACACCTGCATAGTCCTTTCCTCTTCTCTCCCTCTCTTATCTTTCTTTTTCCTCACGGTCACAGCCCCTTGGACTTGGCAACCATTCATCCTATCCTTGCAGTGTCCCTGCACACTCCCACAGGCAGCACTGCAGCATCTTTCCCCACGCTAACCCTGCCTCTCATTCATCCCACCCCACACCATTTCTGCATACCCATTACCTACTCCTGCCACAATTGCTGCTCACTACATTCATGTCTCAGTGCCTTGAGAGGATACTGATCCCCCTGCATGTGTGTTTTTCTACTCTCAGGGAAGGACTTTGTCTGATAGCTTAGTCTCTTTATTACAAATGTACTTTAAATGTGCCTGTCTTCCATTCACCACTCCTCCAGTGGGTAATTTGTATTCTTTGCAATTTTATTATTTTATTGTAGCTTGGAATTTCCATAGTTTTATTTTGTTTGGTGCTTTACTCTTTCATCTTCATTCTGCTCTCCACTCCCTTCCCTCTTTCTCATTTTTCCCTCCTGCACTATTCATTTTTTACCTCTAATCTATCTTTACTTCTCACTCTGTTCTCATAATCTCTGGATTGAAGATGGCATAGTGCTTATCAGTATACTGTCGTTGACGTTCCTCCCTCTTTGACACCTCCATCCTTCATCTTTCTCTCCTCTTGTGCTCACAACAACTAGGTGCACCTCAAGCTGGAGTCTCAGTGACCTACCCTTGCTTTTGAAGGAACCAATATCTTTTAAAGCTAGGATTTTGTTGTGTACTTTTATATATGTCTGTTGGCAGTACTAAATATTTTGCTTTCTGACGGCAATTACTGGTCAGCAGTGATGTCTTATGATTATATAGTTAAAAGATTATATGTACCTTTGATAAGCATAATGAAGTAAATAACATTTGTGTGGTTAGTAACAAATGAATAGATTACAGCAGATTTTTAACATGCCATGCTGATTGGAAATTGTTTCATTTTTACCAAATAGGACGCATTTATTTATTTTACATAGTCACACATGCTGGTTACTCACTTCAATTGTGCTCTTATACCTTTGAGCTGGAACTATCATGGACATTAGAGTCTTATTTTAAACATTTTAGGGAAGCAGTCAGAAGAAGCCAGTACACCTGTTGGCAATTGGAAGAGATGTGCTCTTAGCGCAGCGGCTCCTGAGGCGAGGTGGGCAACTGGGACAACGTTTTATTGAACATTTTTCACCTGTTTTTACCTGTGCTATTAATGGAAATACTCGTGTGGATGAGCAAGGTCTCCAGTGGACTGATGCTGGCCCTCTGACGCTGGCTAAAAAAGGGATATGCTGTCTAGGTGATTGGGCAAAGTTTTCTCAACACTCAAAGCACACACACATTGTTTCTGGTATGTAGCAATGCAGAGCGGTTTTTCATTTTTGTTTTATTTATTTCTTTATTTCTTAAATTTTTGCCATCATCTTGCCTTTAAAAGCACATGGTGCAGAATAAATACAATAACATTATGAACTTAAGAATTTTTTGTAACATAATACTACGTTATAGATATTTAGTATTTTAAAGTTTAGCATCTTCCCTTACTTTTTGTTAACTAAGTAACAAAATGAATGTAAGGTATCAAAACTTTTCTCTTGAATTTTATTTCAGCATTTTTATACAGAACTCATGGGTAGAGCATATGATGTAGGCTGGGGCAGAGGCATGCAGTTTTTAAGTGGTGGACTTTGGCTTATCCATCAACAATTGCTGGAAGGAGACCTCCTAATCTGAAGTACAAGAAGTATTTACTTACATCGTCCCAGACGTAATCACTCATGTTCTGTCGATAGTATATAGAGCAATTTGGTAGCCATGGAAGTATAACAGTATTGGGAAGCAGTTGTGTGAAACCTAGTTTGTGAGTAGCCCATGCACTGTCCAGGTGGAAAATTTCTTCTGTAATGCCTGTGACGAGAGGCTACATATGCTGATACTAGGTGTCCTGTACTAAGCACTACACTGTCATGATTTTTTTTTAATGTTGGAATGAGTGTTGTCTTACATACAATGGCTATCCCATACTTGCACTCCACTGACATGCTTTGTCATGTCACAGCAAATGCAGGATTGAAGTATTTATAATAGAGTCTCCAAACATATTCATGGTCATCATCAGTAACCCAATAAAAACTGGAGTAATTACATAAAACAACCTGGCTCCTATCTGTCAGTCATGACTGTATTATGTGTAGAATCAGTTGTGAGAAAGTGTTCATGAAGTAATGTCAACATATATCAAATGTAGGTGACCTCACACGTCTAGTTAAAGCAATGATTGTAAAATGTTTGTTTAAATGGAATTTGTGTGGAGAGTGATGGTTAACAGCTTATAAAACTCATATGTGAGAATAACTTTTTGATTGGTTAGTACATGCACATTCAGCATCAAAGTCTCTCCCTTACTAAGTGCACATGAATCTTAAGATATTGCATTTGCTTATCAGAGAAGGGATCTCGTAGGTGGCATAACTTCTAATTGTAAGTACTCAATGTGATGGGCAAGAAGAACATAATTGAAGGATTTGGTGAAAGAAAGTGCTAACACTAGAGCACCTATTTTGAGTTGCCAGATGTCATAAAGAAAAAGAACATCAATACAATAAGAGAAAACAATTTATGTAGCAGACAGCCATTTCTGGCATTATGTACACAGGCACTGCTTTTTGCAAGCATGTCAAGCATTCAGAAACACAGCACTTACTAACTTGAAGGTTAGTATTTTCTTCAACCAACCCCTTCAATTGTGAAACATTTCTGGTGGGAACAGAAGTTAATGAGAGCAAAGTAAGCCAACATATCAATATGGATAATGTATGTATCCTATAATAGTTTTTTATGTAAATGTATAAACTATAAGGAAGGGAATAAAGATGCATCACAAAGAAATCATCTGAATGTTACAGAAATCGATAGATGTAGTTAATGTGTACAGACGAGGAATGATTACAATTTCAGAAAAATTGGATGATTTATTCAAGAGCTTCACAAATTGAGCAAGTCAGTAATGCACTGGTACACCTCTGGCCCTTATCCAAGCAGTTATTCGACTTGGCATTGGTTCATAGAGTTGCTGGATGTCCTGCTGAGGAATATCGTGTCAGATTTGTCCAATTGGCATGTCAGAGTGTCAAAATGTCAAGCTTGTTGGACAACCCTGCTCATAATGCTCCAAATGTTCCCAATTGGGGAGAGATCCGGCAATCTTGCTGGTCAAGGAGAGATTTGGCAAGCAAGAAACTCTGTGTGGGGACAGGGATTATCCTGCTGAAATATAAGCCCAGGATGGTTTGCCATGAAGTGCAACGAAACAGGGCATAGGATATCATCGATATTCCGCTGTGCTGTAAGTGTGCCATGGATGACAACCAAAGGGGTCCTACAATGAAAAGAAATGGCATCCTAGTTGTCGGACCATATGGTGGAGGACGGTCTGATTGGTATTCTACCACTTCCACTGGTCCTTGGGGCTCAATTCAAAATGTGACTCATCACTGTAGACAGTTATACTCCAGTCAATGAGATTCCAGATGGAAGACATGACTGGAGATGCCCTGGATAATGGTGGGATACCAATCTGATTGTTGCCCACTAGGCAAATGGAAGAGCAAGTTTTGCGTTAGTGGGACAAGCCAGAAAAACACAAAGCAACTAAGTAATGTTCCTTCAGTATTTGGCCACAGTGAAGAGTCAGCTGCTTCACACTTGCTATGCCTAAACCTGCTAACCCTAGGCACGCCTTTGTACTCCGTGTATTGAAATATATCCTATTTATTGTACTTAATTCCCTGTTTTGTCATTTAATGGCAGCCCTGGATGCCCACTCTCTAATCCTGACTGCTCGACCTCCTGCACCCTGTCCTCAAGAGGCATATTTAACAACCTTCTTTTCCCTTCCCTGCCATTTTGTACATTGACATTGGTGTCAGAAGTTCCTCTCCCCATCCCCAAACCATGTACTCATTTACAGTTGGTGTCAGAATCGCGATTCGTTCCCACCGTTCGGTCCATAGGGTGGCCGTTTATTCTGGTTCATGTTTGATGTTGTGTGCTCAGTCAGAAATCGTCATTGTTATTCCGCTGCAAGCAGAGCCTGGCTGCTACAACTGAGCCATCTGCGATGCCGCGCCAGACTCTATATTTGCACATACCAGGACTCGGGCAAAGTCCCGTGCCTGCCTCTGCAGCGTGTCACACCTACACATGCTCGCTGAGTCCATTAAGTTGCGCCTGACAGTACACGTGTGCATTGCGTGTGCTCTGGCCGCATTTGACAGTTGTAGCTGCTTCGGTTTTGCTTCTCAGTCGCCGCCTGCCGACTCTGAGCCGGACGCTGTGACATGTAAGAAAACCGCGACGCATCTGAGCCGCTGCCATGGCTCCAGCTATTAACGGTCAGCGCGGCTTCCCTGCCGCTGCCGCCACCCACTTGCCACCACATGTTCGCCACCAGTCAGCTTCCCACTGCCGTCTCCATTTGGGTCCTGGCATCAATGCCCTGGGTGCGTACTTTCAGCGCCATGCAGCCAGCCACCCATGCTGCTGCTACGTGAGTACCGCATGCGTACGGCCTTCAGTCGCCACACTGCCACTGCCACATCTTTCCTATAAGCAGGCAATGGCAAACCACCTCTGCTAGGACCTTGCCTATTACAGCGGTGCGGGTCTCCTGCATTGTCCCCTATGCTCGAGTATGGGACCTCATCATCGTCATTCCTACAAGCATTATTTCTCCTTGCTCCACAGACGTGAGCGCTTTAAGGGCTGTGTAATGCCCAGTGCCGTCATACCGCGACTGCAAGGTTTCCGAAATCATTGGAAACTTTTTACCTTGATCGGAGTTTGTTTTTATTGCAAGACCAGGCATAGACATGAAATCAGCATTTAGGCCTTGTAAGAAAAGTGACAAACCATTGGATTCTGGCAGTCCTGGTGATGTCCGTTGTTTACTACTTGTACTAGGCGACTTTAGGCTCCAAGCGCATACACAGTCATAATTACATGATTAGCACTTGTGTTGCTGAAACCGATAGGACGTTGTGTGACATGCCAGATTGCGGAACCAAAGGAATGAACTTTTTCTGCCTTCTCTTTCTTTTCGTTCTTGTCTCTCTGCATTCACTTTCCTGGCTGTTTATTCTTTTTCTATTCATGCCTTCTGTTTTTCGTAAGTGGTAGTTCCTTGATTGGTTAACTCAATGCACGAAGTTACGATAAAACAGAATTGATCTGTTCTACCACTGTAAGTTGATAAGAGAGGATAGATGACTTCCGGCTGTTATTCCCCAGAGGGCAGTTAAGTTTTCTTGATATGAAGTGATGTATGAGATTGTTTTATTGAGGTTATTGGTGAGCAGGCAAAAGGTCCTTGTGTGTTGTTGTAAGTTATGTTAAATGGTCTGTTTTGTGCTGCCACCCCAGAGGTCACCACAGAACCGTTAACCATGATTCACTTTACCATGCAGTGAGTTTCCAGTTGCAACAATGTTTTTTAGTCGTCTAAATTGCGGCCTATGTTCCCAGTGAATGCTTACTATAAGCAGAGACCGCATGGCGCAATTATGTGGACTGGCACAGCCATTGCCTTGCAATAAGCCAGTCACGCCCCCAAACGCTACCATTTCTCTCCCTCTTCTTCTTTATCTTGCCTGTCATAAATTAAGTCTAATTTTCATTTGATTCATAAGTCATTTATTGCATGTTATTGAGTGACAGTATACGGAGAGTATTATATAGAGTATAAATGTTAAGTGGTTGTAAGTAACCATTCTTAGTTTGTATTATGTGAAAAGTTTAGGTATTTCTGAAGATTTTGAGGTGTTTAAAGACACCCTCTCCCAACTACTGTATAAGTATTTGTTATTTGATTATATTAAGCTATTTGCATTATATTCAGCTTTGTTGTGGAGTTTTAGTATTGTACTGTATTTCACTTTTAGGTCTCCTTTATTGACAATGATTTTGTTTTGCCTTTCGAAAGAATGCATCAAGTTTACCCTACTAAAGTTTTTCTACAACGCTGCTTTTTACAAGGCTATGTCGTTGAACGTTTTGTTTTGTTGTCAAACCTAGAATGTGGAGCCCCTCCTTGCATTTTCCATTCTATTTGTCTTTTCTTGTTCAATAGATTGTAATACATTGAATTTTCATCTAACTTTTGCAACTAATACTCCACTGTTCCACTGCTTTGCAGATGAGCTAAGTCTACTGTCGTTTTAGAAGCATTTATTTCCCTGTTTTCTTTCAAGCTGCCTAAGAGTAAAAATGACTGAAAGTTTTTCACTCTCATGCCCGCTAATAAGACTATAATTCTGAGTGGAGTTTGGAAGCAAGTGACCTCCAGCTGATGGAAAATGAAGCTAAAACACACCACAATGGGGTGTCTTCCCGTAAACCGCCATTTAGTTTGGTGGCGCTTTGCACTTCCAGGCCTCCTCCGAAGTATAGTACCACCATACCACCTTCCATAAACCCTTAACATGCCCGCTACAGTATGCATTTTCGTGGAAATCCTTGCTAAATGAAGCACCTGAGTTATCTATTCAATAGAGAAGAGTTGAATGCGCCCCTGAAGTTGAGAAGAATTGCACTACCCTCTCGCTGTAGAGCAGTAAGGGAGATAGAGAGTTTACCCAGATGAACACAAGTTTCGTTATTATTCACCCTACTTCTTACGAAGTAATTTATTGACAAAGTGAGGATGGTATGAGCGAGCATGGAAATTGACACTGCTATCATTTGGATACAATGCCCCGTCGTGCATTTAGGAAATGAGAGACACCTGTTTGTTTATTCAAACAAACACACGCATGATGTTACAAGATTGAAGCTCCCACTGAAATAAGCTCTAGTTTGTTGATGATAAGCACCCATGACATGATGTCATCACCCAAGTGCAGTAACATGTTATCTTGTTGGAAATATAGTTAGCAAGAGACTTTCACCCAAATGAATAAAAGTTTTCATTGTACATTGTGGCAGTAGTTCACCCCCTTTTGTTTCATAGCTCACCCTGCTACTTCAGCATTTGATGAATTTTGTGTTTGTTGTAAATTGTCACAGAGGTGCACTCTGTCGTCCAATATCTGTTTAAGAATTAATGCAAGTATTGTACTAATGATCTTAACTGAGTCCCCTTAAATATTTTTTACTGTGCTGCCATGCATTTAGTTTTGTCGTATAACAGTTAGGATCTCTTCATGTACAAATTAGGTGTTACTCTGTGTGGATCATTACTGGCATTTGACCATCTGTCAGCCAGCATTGTCTCTCTCTGTTTTTATGCGTACTTTGCATTATACCGCCAGTACACGCCGCCAGCTGTATTGAGTGCTAAAGAGTGCCACAGCCAGCTTACACCCCCCCCCCCCTCCCAACGTTCTTTCCCTCCTGCAATACATGTGTAATGCCACAGATAATACCCCCTCCATCACCCTGCTAGAGAGACTGGCCATTAAAGTCTGTCTACGTCCCACTTCCCCGCAGGACATGGCACGTGCTCATCTCCTCTCAGTCAAAGTTTGTTTACAAACAGTGTGTGCACTTCTGTTGCGCAGAACCACATTCTAGCTGTGAATCTTTTCGTGTTTTATAATCTGATTATAAGCTCACTGCATTATTTCCCATCCTTTATAAGGAAGTTTTATGAATAGGATAAGAATATTGTTAGCTGTTTTGTCACTGTGGACACACATCTTAATTATCTTTTGTAGAGTTTTGCCTGTGTTTTCTCCATGCCTGTAACTTTGTTTTACAAGTTTAGTTTATGCCATATGACAGTCCCCTGATTTCATCCTTAATTCCAGTGTTTTGCCAGTATAAGAAAAGGCTTTGTATCTTGCATTATAACATGAGTTAATGTGGTTAAAGATTTTCATATGATTTAGGGAACATGGAACATCATCTCTTCAGCTTGCTTTCTGCACCCTCCATTCCATTGGAATGTGTTAATATTTTGTAGCCTGTGAAACTTTGTGCAACTATTACCTGTAACTAATATGTGGAAGATATAGCACAATTTTACGTTTGTTATCACTCTTTTTAAATGTACTTCACCCAGTTCTTACCCAAGTCAGATGTTAACGACTGTCTTTCAAAACCGAGGCAGTTCTATCCAGTTAAAGCTGCTGACATGAGATGCCCTGAGTCCTCTGCTGAAACTGCTAGTGAATTCATGCCACTGGTTTTAGCCAATAGCATGCACGGGATACTGATCACATGTTCGGACGCTGGAGTGTTCTGCGGTGCAGAACACGCTTGCTTCTCTCTCTTGTAATCCAGACCTTGAGCAGAACAGACATCTTTTTGGAAGGCAGAGCCTCTGGTAAGTTAACATCAACCGCTTCCCCTTCTGTTGCCCATTTCATTTAATTGTTCGACCTCCTAAACTGGCCTAAACCTGCTAACTTCCGACCCTAGATGCACCTTTTGTACTCCGTGTACTGAAATATATCCTCTTTATTGTACTTAATTTTCTGTATTGTCATTTAACAGCAGCCCTAGATGCCCACTCTCTAATCCTGACTGCTCGACCTCCTGCACCCTGTCGTCACAATGCATATTTAACAACCTTCTTCCCCCTTCCCTGCCATTTTATATATTAACATTGGTGTCAGAAGTTTCTCTCCCCATCCCCAAACCATGTACTCTTTTACACATTTCTTTTCATAGTAGGGTCCCTTTTGTTCGAATCTGTGCCCTTACAGCACAGCGATACCTCGATGATATTCTATGCTCCGTTTTGTTGCACTTCTTGGCAAGCCATCCTGGGCTTAGATTACAGCAACATAATGCCTGCCTGCACATGGGGATAGTTTCTACTGCTGTCTTTGTGCCTTCCAAATTCTACCTTTGCCAGTAAAGTCACCCAATCTTTCCCCAATTGAGAACATTTGGAGCATTACAGGCAGGACCCTCCAACCTGCTCAGAGTTTTAACTATCTAAAGTGCTAATTGGACAGAATTTGGCACAATATCCCTTAGGTCAGGAGGACATCCAAGAACTCTGTCAATCAATGCCAAACTGAATGACTGCTTGCATAAGAGCCAGAGGTGGACCAACACCCTATTGACTTGCTCGTTTTGTGAAGTTCTTTCTCTGGAATAAGTCATCCAGTGTTTCTAAAAATGTAATCATTTGCTGGTCTGCATATGTATGTCACATCTACTGATTTCCATCCCGTTTGGGTAATTCCTACATGATTCATCATCTTTTTTTCTTTTCTCTCTTTTTTTGTGAGCCATAGGAAAGCAATGAAAGAAAGTAGGCACTGTGAGCTAATTTACTGATATATTTGTTACCAGATTTTGCAATACAGCTAATTACATAAATAGCTGAACTCAAACGTTTCAGCAGATGACCAGTTGGTTTCTTCTAATTAAATCTCTCATCGACACACACATCCAAATATTTTGAATGTTCTGCCTTAGCTACAGACTTACATTTTGAGTCTATGTTTATAAATGGTATTATGACATCTAGTGTACATAACTATGTATTTTATATCTAAAAACAAAGATGATGTGACTTACCAAACGAAAGCGCTGGCACGTCGATAGACACACAAACAAGCACAAACATACACACAAAATTCAAGCTTTCGCAACAAACTGTTGCCTCATCAGGAAAGAGGGAAGGAGAGGGAAAGACGAGAGGATGTGGGTTTTAAGGGAGAGGGTAAGGAGTCATTCCAATCCCGGGAGCGGAAAGACTTACCTTAGGGGGAAAAAAGGACAGGTATACACTCGCACACACACACATATCCATCCACACATTACAGACACAAGCAGACATATTTAAAGTTTGGGCAGAGATGTCAGTCGAGGCGCAAGTGAAGAGGCAAAGATGATGTTGAATGACAGGTGAGGTATGAGTGGCGGCAACTTGAAATTAGCGGAGATTGAGGCCTGGTGGGTAACGGGAAGAGAGGATATATTGAAGAGCAAGTTCCCATCTCCGGAGTTCGGATAGGTTGGTGTTGGTGGGAAGTATCCAGATAACCCGGACGGTGTAACACTGCGCCAAGATGTGCTGGCCGTGCACCAAGGCGTGTTTAGCCACAGGGTGATCCTCATTACCAACAAACACTGTCTGCCTGTGTCCATTCATGCGAATGGACAGTTTGTTGCTGGTCATTCCCACATAGAATGCATCACAGTGCAGGCAGGTCAGTTGGTAGATCACGTGGGTGCTTTCACACGTGGCTCTGCCTTTGATCGTGTACACCCTCCGGGTTACAGGACTGGAGTAGGTGGTGGTGGGAGGGTGCATGGGACAGGTTTTACACCGGGGGCGGTTACAAGGGTAGGAGCCAGAGGGTAGGGAAGGTGGTTTGGGGATTTCATAGGGATGAACTAAGAGGTTACGAAGGTTAGGTGGACGGCGGAAAGACACTCTTGGTGGAGTGGGGAGGATTTCATGAAATGATTTCATGAAATCCTCCCCACTCCACCAAGAGTGTCTTTCCGCCGTCCACCTAACCTTCGTAACCTCTTAGTTCATCCCTATGAAATCCCCAAACCACCTTCCCTACCCTCTGGCTCCTACCCTTGTAACCGCCCCCGGTGTAAAACCTGTCCCATGCACCCTCCCACCACCACCTACTCCAGTCCTGTAACCCGGAGGGTGTACACGATCAAAGGCAGAGCCACGTGTGAAAGCACCCACGTGATCTACCAACTGACCTGCCTGCACTGTGATGCATTCTATGTGGGAATGACCAGCAACAAACTGTCCATTCGCATGAATGGACACAGGCAGACAGTGTTTGTTGGTAATGAGGATCACCCTGTGGCTAAACACGCCTTGGTGCACGGCCAGCACATCTTGGCGCAGTGTTACACCGTCCGGGTTATCTGGATACTTCCCACCAACACCAACCTATCCGAACTCCGGAGATGGGAACTTGCTCTTCAATATATCCTCTCTTCCCGTTACCCACCAGGCCTCAATCTCCGCTAATTTCAAGTTGCCGCCACTCATACCTCACCTGTCATTCAACATCATCTTTGCCTCTTCACTTGCGCCTCGACTGACATCTCTGCCCAAACTTTAAATATGTCTGCTTGTGTCTGTAATGTGTGGATGGATATGTGTGTGTGTGCGAGTGTATACCTGTCCTTTTTTCCCCCTAAGGTAAGTCTTTCCGCTCCCGGGATTGGAATGACTCCTTACCCTCTCCCTTAAAACCCACATCCTCTCGTCTTTCCCTCTCCTTCCCTCTTTCCTGATGAGGCAACAGTTTGTTGCGAAAGCTTGAATTTTGTGTGTATGTTTGTGCTTGTTTGTGTGTCTATCGACGTGCCAGCGCTTTCGTTTGGTAAGTCACATCATCTTTGTTTTTAGATATATTTTTCCCACGTGGAATGTTTCCCTCTATTAATTTATAACTATGTATTTTGTGTTTTATCAAAATTTAATGAGAGTTCATTTGCAGAGAATCACTTAGTAATTTTTTGAAAGATATTGTTTACTATTTCCTCAGTAATCCTGCTTTATATAATATAGGGAAACATTCCACGTGGGAAAAATATATCTAAAAACAAAGATTCTGTAACTTACGAAACGAAAGTGTTGGTAAGTTGATAGAAACAATAACAAACACAAACACACACACAAATTTCGAGCATTCGCAACCCACGGTTGCTTCATCAGGAAAGAGGGAAGGAGACGGAAAGATGAAAGGATGTGGGATTTAAGGGAGAGGGTAAGGAGTCATTCCAATCACGGGAGCAGAAAGACTTACCTTGGGGGGAAAAAGGGACAGGTATACACTTTCGAAGGCCAGACATACCAAAAATTAAAGGGAACAGCCATGGATACCAGGATGGCCCCCTCGTACGCCAACCTATTTATGGGTCACTTAGAGGAAGCCTTCTTGGTTACCCAGGCCTGCCAACCCAAAGTTTGGTACAGATTTATTGATGACATCTTCATGATCTGGACTCACAGTGAAGAAGAACTCCAGAATTTCCTCTCCAACCTCAACTCCTTTGGTTCCATCAGATTCACCTGGTCCTACTCCAAATCCCATGCCACTTTCCTCGACGTTGACCTACATCTGTCCAACGGCCAGCTTCACACATCCGTCCACATCAAACCCACCAACAAGCAACACTACCTCCATTATGACAGCTGCTACCCATTCCATATCAAACGGTCCCTTCCCTACAGCCTAGGACTTTGTAGCAAACGAATCTGCTCCAGTCCGGAATCCCTGAACCATTACACCAACAACCTGACAACAGCTTTCGCATCCCGCAACTACACTCCCGACCTGGTACAGAAGCAAATAACCAGAGCCACTTCCTCATCCCCCCAAACCCAGAACCTCCCACAGAAGAATCCCAAAAGTGCCCCACTTGTGACAGGATACTTTCCGGGCTGGATCAGACTCTGAATGTGGCTCTCCAGCAGGGATACAACTTCCTCAAATCCTGCCCTGAAATGAGATCCATCCTTCACGAAATCCTCCCCACTCCACCAAGAGTGTCTTTCCGCCGTCCACCTAACCTTCGTAACCTCTTGGTTCATCCCTATGAAATCCCCAAACCACCTTCCCTACCCTCTGGCTCCTACCCTTGTAACCACCCCCGGTGTAAAACCTGTCCCATGCACCCTCCCACCACCACCTAATCCAGTCCTGTAACCCGGAAGGTGTACACGATCAAAGGCAGAGCCACGTATGACAGCACCCACGTGATTTACCAACTGACCTGCCTACACTGTGAAGCTTTCTATTTGAGAATGACCAGCAACAAACTGTCCATTCGCATGAACGGACACAGGCAGACAGTGTTTGTTGGTAATGAGGATCACCCTGTGGCTAAACATGTCTTGGTGCATGGCCAGCACATCTTGGCACAGTGTTACACCGTCCGGGTTATCTGGATACTTCCCACTGACACCAACCTATCAGAACTCCGGAGATGGGAACTTGCCCTTCAATATGTCCTCTCTTCCCATTACCCACCAGGCCTCAACCTCCGCTAATTTCAAGTTGCCGCCGCTCATACCTCACCTGTCATTCAATAACATCTTTGCCTCTGTACTCCCGCCTCAACTGACATCTCTACCCAAACTCTTTGCCTTTACATATGTCTGCTTGTGTCTGTTATGTGCGGATGGATATGTGTGTGTGTGCCAGTGTATACCTGTCCCTTTTTCCCCCCAAAGTAAGTCTTTCCGCTTCCGGAATTGGAATGACTCCTTAACCTCTCCCTTAAAACCCACATCCTTTTGTCTTTCCCTCTCCTTCCCTTTTTCCTGATGAAGCAACCGTGGGTTGCGAAAGCTTGAAATTTGTGTGTGTGTTTGTGTTTTTTAGTGTCTCTATCAACATACCAATGCTTCCGTTTGGTAAGTTACATCATCTTTAAAAACAAAGATGATGTGACTTACCAAACGAAAGTGCTGGCATGTTGATAGATACATACCTTCCTTTTTTCCCCCTAAGGTAAGTCTTTCCACTCCCGGGATTGGAATGACTCCTTACCCTCTCCCTTAAAACTCACATCCTTTCGTCTTTCCCTCTCCTTCCCTCTTTCCTGACGAAGCAACCATTGGTTGCAAAGGCTTGAATTTTGTGTGTATGTTTGTGTTTGTTTGTGTATCTATCAACTTACCAAACGAAAGTGCTGGCAGATCGATAGACACACAAAGATACACACAGAATTCAAGCTTTCACAACAAACTGTTGCCTCATCAGGAAAGAGGGAAGGAGAGGGAAAGACGAAAGGATGTGGGTTTTAAGGGAGAGGGTAAGGAGTCATTCCAATCCCGGGAGCGGAAAGACTTACCTAAGGGGAAAAAGGACAGGTATACACTCGCACACACACCCATATCCATCCGCACATACACAGACACAAGCAGACATTTGTTTTTAGATATATTTTTCCCACATGGAATGTTTCCCTGGAGAACGATCCCATTCATGATACATCAGTTACGAGGGATGTGCCGATTTCTGCATGTTATGTTAACTGTTTGCGTCAACCTAGTTCACTCTTCCAGTTAAATACGAATTAAACCATTTGTGCAATGTCCCACTCATACCACCAAGAATTCCATAATCTATACTATCAGCAGCTTTTGAGAGATCACAGAAAATCCCAATGTGAAATAATTGGTTGTTTAGAGCATCAAATATTTGATCAGTGAAAGCATATGCAGCATTTTCAGTTGAAAAGCTTTCTGAAAACGAAACTGACGTTTTACTACTACTTTTTTTTTACAAATATGTGAAGCTTTTCTTGAATACATTACTTTTTCGGAATTTTGTGTAAAGCTTTTGAAAGTGAGATTGGGCTGTAGTTGTTGGCATCAGACCTATCCTCCTTTTTATGCAATGGTTTAACAGTAGCGTGTTTCATTCTATCATGAAAAAGTCCTATTTCAGAGAGCCATTATATATGTGGCTGTGAATCCTACTATCTGTTGGAAATAAGCTTTTAGTACTCTGTTGGAAATGTCATGAATTCTATGTGAGCTTTTACTTTTCAATGAGTCTGTTTTTTTCCCCTTAATTTCAGAAGTAGAGGGGGTAGAATTTCAATTTTATCAGATTGCATAGGTATTGCCTCTTCCATGTGTAGCCTTGTCTTTTCTAATGAACAACGGGATCCTATTTTCGCCACAACATTTAAAAAATGATTGTTAAAAATATGTTCAACTTCTGACATTCAATCACTTTGATGGTAATACAGTCTTCTTGTGCTCTTGGTTGCTTTGTTTCCCTTTCAACAATATTGCAAATTGTTTTAGTTTTATTATAAGAGGTGCTAATTTCAGATATAATACACATACTTCTGGACTTTTTAATGAGTTTCCTCAATATAGTACAGTAGTTTTAATAATATTTGTATCTGGGTCATTAGTCTTCCTTGATATTAGATACATTTCCCTTTCTGATACAACGTATTTCTATTCCATTAGTAAACAATGGTTTTCACTTGGTTTCTTACAGTTATATTCCACTGTTTTCTTAGGGAAGTTATTTTCAAATATAATCACAAACATATCATGAGTAAGTTATATTTTAAATTAGCATCAGGTTCCTGGTAGACATCATCTCAATGTAAGTGCTGTAAGATTTCCCTAAAGTTTGCAGTTGTTAAATTGTTAATTGAGCACACCTTGTTGGAGGACTGTTTTGCATTACTGTATGGAACTATGTTGTATGCTGTAACTAACAGTGCATCATGATCAGAAAAACCATTCTCAACAGTATAAATGTTTATTTCATTAAATTTATCTTGGTCTGTGATAATATTATCTGTCAGTGTGCTGCTTTCCGATACTACTCGTGTAGGAAAATCAATAACTGATGGGAATTTGAAAGAACCGAGTAATAATTCAAGGTCATTTTTTCTGTCAGAGTCATTCAGAAAATCTATTCCCACAAATAATAATTTGCTTCCCTCTGTCTAACAGGCAGCATGACAAAGAATCCAGGTTTTTCAGAAATATCTTATAATTTCCCAGTGGGGCCCTACACACAGTTACAGTTATAGAAATACCATTATTTAGTTTAAACTCACAGCCACGTGCTTCTATATGTTTCTGTACACAAAATTTTTTAGTGTCTATATTTTTCACTCTATGATAACTTTTAAAATATATGGCAACTCCTCCTTTCTCCATACTGTCTCTACTTGCATGTGCCAAAAGCTTATATGCACTTACATTTACCTTTTCCATATTTGTAACTATATGATGTTCAGACAGTCGAGGCAAGTAAATATCTTTATCTTCCATATTACACATGCTGCTAGTTTTTAATTAAAAATTTGTTTGTGGAACAGCTATAGTTAAAAAGAAGTAATTTCAGTTAAAAACTTTTCAGGCTTTCACAGCAGATGTGTTGGAACTACACTTATTGGGTTGACCACCGGATAACAATCAGTATGAGTAAGTCCCACAATATTTCCTTGGAGCATATGGTCAACATCCGGAGGTAGTAAGGAAAGTCACTGCAAGATGCAAAAGTGAAAGATGATATTCACCTGGTGACATCTAGACCTATTGGGCCCATGATCAGGAATCATGCATGTGCAGAAATGAAATGAAAGTAGCACTCATCATGCCTCCTTGCTGGGAACTGAATAGAGGCCTTCCTCATGTGTGTCGTCAGCAATGATTGTGCTGCCAGATATTCCTGTAGCTAAAAGCTGAATTAAAACTGTGTTCTGTTTAGTGTGTAATCAAAGTTTCTTGTTTCTCTCCTTCAATTTTATGGCAGCCAATTCTGGATTCCAGGCTAAGTTGAAATCCCGCATGCCAGTTGATGGATAGTCTGCCATATGGATATGCGTAACTTCATTAATAACACAATCTCAGGGCAATGTACTACAGATAAAAGTGTGTGATGCTCCATGTTTATACAATAAGATGGCAGCTTACCAATTTTAGATGTCATCGTTAGAATAAAATCAAAGAGAATGCTGGGACACAGCACCTACTGCAAATGTACTCACACAGAGTTACATTTACAAGCCAGTGCAGTAGTGTCTTACTCCTTGGTTCATTGATCTTGGGGCATCAATAGGTCACATCGACCACGTAAAGCATGATCTTTGAAATCTAACTGCTCTGATGAGCCACCATGTTAATGTTCCAGTCAGCCTTTGTACCTTGTACAGTGTACATGTGTATCTTTCTTTGTGCTGAAATATATGTATGTATAAACATTTATGGGAACAGTTTGTAGCATATACAGTTATCTGTATGCCCGTTTCCCATAATCTCATGTGGTCTCTGACCCTGATAGCTTGCCAGGTGAGCTGCACCATCTAAGGATGGTGTACTGTTAGAACAGTTATTTTGAAAAACAGGTACATGAAGCATTCTGGCCAAAGCAAGTTCATTCTAGGGAGGCACCCACTGCAGTGACCTTCTTGCTATATTTTGGCACTATTTGTTCAAGAATTGAAAGGATTCTCAAGTGATATCTCATTGTGCAAGAACTCTCTTTTGAATATCATCGACATACTCGCTTTAGCCAAACTCACAAATCACTGATAGCAGCAAATTGTCTAAACATAGTGTATCAAATTGTTAATGGCAATACTCAAATTATGTCCTCTGCAACATTGTTGTGGGAATTTGTTGTTTAGGAAGTCAAGCATATCTTTACTGAAGACAATCTCCTCAACAGGAACACAGGATTTTGACTAAGCGCTGCACAGAATGCAGTGCTGGCTGCCATTAAATTATAGCTGGAGAAAAAAAGGAGCTCCAGTTACCGACCCAATAAAGCTTTTGCAATGCAGATTTTTAATTCAGTTTTTAGTCACAAGAATTTCTGGAAAACAATTATTGCCATGATGCACACATGGAAGGCCTCCATTTGGCAACCAACAGGGGCCTCTAGGAGCGCTATTTTCATCTGACTGTAAGTGCTTTCCCTGAATGTGTGATTCCTGCCCATGGGCCCTATAAATTTGGACACTGTCACACAAATATCGCAAGTCCCTTCTTCCAGCAATTACTCTCCTAACCATTTGAAGATGTTTGAATAGTTACTTGATGAAAAATTGTGGGACTTACACTGTATTGTATGTTGACAAATACTATAAGTATATTTGCAGTTTCAGTTTAAATTAAAATTTTATTTTGTTACATGTCAGATATTTTATGTTACTGTACAAATATAGACTTCCTACAAAAAAAGCAGCTTACAAAATCCTCATTTGACTGATACTTGTGTAGTGCTGCAAAGTTTGGTACCTTTACTAATTAATATCATTATAGGAAACAGAAGAGATCCAAAACAGTGCTTAGCATTTTGTCACAGGTTCGGTTAGTAGACATGAAAGCATCAATTAACTTCAACGGCAGACACTATAAAATGTGTGTTGTGCGTCGTGGAGTAGTTTATTATTAAAGGCCCCAGAGCATGTTCATAGAAAAGTCAACTAAAAATATTGCTTCGTATTACATTTATCACCCAAAAGGCCCGTAAACGTCAAACTAGAGAGAGATGACCTCTTATGGAGGCTTACCAACAATCATTCTTCTCACACACCATTTGTGACTGAAACAGAAAAGGGGCCAGGTTACAGTGGTATACCAAGTACCCTCTGCCACACACCAGAAAGTGGCATATAGAGTTCAGATTTAGATTCAGGGATAAGAGTATTGCCTGTGAAAGGCAAGTTCTGGATTTGACTCTGGATGCAGCATACAGCTTTCATGTCAAGAAGTTTCAAAACATTGCAAAGACCACTGCAGAGTGAATTATTCATTCTTCGATTTGCTGGACAATCAGACAAAGATTCACTCACTCACTCACTACCATATTCTGTAACTATCATGATTAAGGAAAATCTTCATATTGTTGTTATCACTGTCTGATATTTGATTTCCAAACTGTGAAACCAAGCTCTGAGTGAAGCACAAAGTATTGGCTTTACATTCATGTCATAATTTGATCTGTAGGCAGCAAAATGACATTTGTCAAGGATGGTATAATAAGGAACAACAAAACTGGTGAGTGGGAGCTGAATATCAGTTCTCCCACCCCCCTCCTTCTTTAACTAAAGTCTGATGTGGTTTACAATTCTAATGTACACTATCATTCCTGTCACTGCTACCGTCAGGGTAGCATGATAAGTAACATCAGTTACCAAACATTGGCTATCACTGACAAGGTCTATGTGGCAACACTATAAGCTATAGAGTGTGTAACAGTTTATTTTGATTGCATAAGCTGCTGCAACATTCAGTGGCTGCCGCAATAATGCCAAACTTCGTGCTGTTCTGCATGCTAGTATTCTTATGCATCTGGAAAACGACAAACCAGACCAGAAACAGTTCATTATTAGACCCTGGCATCGTCCTGTTTGTGTGTTGGTATATAAACCAGCTCGTAGTCATTAGTTGTTTGTTGTTGTTTGGTTTGTGGGGCACTCAACTGCACTGTTGTTAGTGCCCTTTGTTGTTGTGGTCTTCAGTCCAAAGATTGGTTTGATGCAGCTCTCCATGCTAATCTATCCTGTGCAAGCTTCTTCACCTCCCAGTACCTACTGCAACCTACATCCTTCTGAATCTGCTTAGTGTATTCATCTCTTGGTCTCCCTCTACGATTTTTACCCTCCACACTGCCCTCCAATACTAAATTGATGATCCCTTGATGCCTCAAGGGCCTACCAACTGATCCATTCTTCTAGTCAAGTTGTGCCACAAATTTCTCTTCTCCCCAATTCTATTCAATAACTCCTCATTAGTTATGTGATCTACCTATCTAATCTTCACCATTCTTCTGTTGTACCACATTTCGAAAGCTTCTGTTCTCTTCTTTTCCAAACTATTTATTGTCCATGTTTCACTTCCATACATGGCTACACTCCATACAAATACTTTCAGAAACAACTTCCTCACACTTAAATCTAAACTCGATGTTAACAAATTTCTCTTCTTCAGAAGAGTCCCACTTTTTACACAGTTCAGTTTTCACACAGTCCAATTTAGCCACTGTCACAAATGATGATGATGATGATGATGATGATGATGATGATGAAGACAACAGACACCCAATCCCGCGGCAGAGGAAATCTCCAATCCGGCTGGGAATCGAACCCGGGACTCCATGACCTAGAGGCAGCAATGCTAGCAATTAGAATACGAGCTGCAGTTGCAGTCGTTAGTTGCTCATTTGCTTAAGATATCTTGTGATGTGTCTATTGCTGACGGCCTTCTGTACACAATACTGTTATCAACACTGAAAGTGATTATAGTATGAATGTTGACTCTTCTAAAATTATTGATACACTTCATGGTCAAATGTGTTCCATGGTGGTTTTATTGATTTTGCAGTTTACAGTTTAGATACATTAAGAATATATCTTTATGTTGACACAGTTTCTGTCAAATATAGAAACTTTGTACTTGGTCATCTCTGACTTCCATATTGTATAGTTGTTACATCTTACAACAGAGATCACCATGTTCTCCCTAGGATTTTAGATTAATGTGTAGTGAATCAATATATGCATATTAAAGGTCTTTTTAAATATAAATATTTTGCAGCCATTGAAACTGGACAAATTTCATTCAGACATCATGGAAATATAACTGAAGGGATGCACACGAGTCCATTAGAGTGTTCTGTGTGGACATACTGTCAACATTCTCCTTACAGTTCAAAATTCTCAGATCAGAAGCAGATTAGAATGCTCATTAAGTAAGTATGCATTTGCTAAACCAAGTTCATACCATAAAATAAAAATAGTGTGTAACTAAACAGGCCAAATGAGATGCTTGAATAAAGAAGCAGTGGCATCATCAGGATTCCTGGCTGGAAGGATTGGTAACATGCTGATCACATGTCCCATGATCATAGATTGTTCCTCGTACTGCCTTATAGACAGCAGTCAGCCAGTTGGAACATGCCTAAGGCCTAAACCATGAGTGGTGTTTACTTACTTACTTTACTAATAGAATTGTTAAAAACACATATACTTAAAAAACACTCAGAGATTAAAGCGAAAATGGTCAGGAGCATTGTTAAATAGGACAAAACAAAAGCAATGTGATGACACTGAGTTTCTAGATAACAGGTGTGGCAGTAATGATGACACACAGAGATCATTGTTCAATAAATTCAGGGTTTACTTTCTCACAGTTGCAGCAAACATTACACATACTGACATTCACTCAATAAGACATACTTTACATAACTGAAAGACATTAGTTTCAAAAAAACACAGCCTCTAAGAAAATTTAAAAAGTTGTGATTTTGCTAGATACTTGTGATGTTTCTGGCTATGACACTGTTTTCAACAGTGAATTAAACTCTTGTTTCTCTTGAGAGGACATCCATAACTAACTGTTATAAACATGTATATTTACACTGCCCTACTGCATATAAAGAGCAACTTATCAGAATACCAGCGTAGAAGAGATGTACACTCTCATGGAACCAGAAATAGTAGCCATCTTGACATACCTTACTACAGATTATCCAAGTCACTGAACAGCTACGAAGTGGTGGGTATGAAGATGTTTAACAAACTGCCACTAGGATGGGTAGAAGCTCCATTTGATTTATTTAAAGACAAATTATTCAGTTGGTTAGCTGCAAATCCTTGCTACTCACTTCAGGAATTTTATGACTTTAAAATATCATAGTGGTAGCAGTTTGGAGAGTGCAGCATAATTTCTTTAACTGAGTAATTTATGATGCAATGTTTTCATATTATTTCATTTTAAATATTGTATTTTATGGAAAACCAATAGTGACATATTGATCGTCAACCCATGTATACAGGGTGTTACAAAAGGTATGGCCAAACTTTCAGGAAACATTCCTCACACACAAATAAAGAAAAGATGTTATGTGGACATGTGTCCGGAAATGCTTAATTTCCATGTTAGAGAACATTTTAGTTTCGTCAGTATGTACTGTACTTCCTCGATTCACCGCCAGTTGGCCCAATTGAAGGAAGGTAATGTTGACTTCGGTGTGTGTGTTGACATTCAACTCATTGCTCTACAGTACTAGCATCAAGCACATCAGTACGTAGCATCAACAGGTTAGTGTTCATCACGAATGTGGTTTTGCAGTCAGTGCAGTGTTTACAAATGCGTAGTTGGCAGATGCCCATTTGATGTATGGATTAGCACGGGGCAATAGCCTTGGCGCGGTACGTTTGTATCAAGACAGATTTCCAGAACGAAGGTGTCCTGACAGGAAGACGTTAGAAGCAATTGATTGGCGTCTTAGGGAGCACGGAACATTCCAGCCTATGACTTGCGAATGGGGAAGACCTAGAACGACGAGGACACCTGCAATGGACGAGACAATTCTTCGTGCAGTTGACGATAACCCTAATGTCAACGTCAGAGAAGTTGCTGCTGTACAAGGTAACATTGACCACGTCACTGTATCGAGAGTGCTATGGGAGAACCAGTTGTTTCCGTACTATGTACAGTGTGTGCAGGCACTATCAGCAGCTGATTGGCCTCCACGGGTACACTTCTGCGAATGGTTCATCCAACAATGTGTCAATTCTCATTTCAGTGCAAATGTTCTCTTTACAGATGAGTCTTCATTCCAACGTGATCAAATTGTAAATTTTCACAATCAACATGTATGGTCTGACGAGAATCCGCACGCAATTGTGCAATCACGTCATCAATACAGATTTTCTGTGAACGTTTGAGCAGGCATTGTTGGTGATGTCTTGATTGGGCCCCATGTTCTTCCACCTACGCTCAATGGATCACATTATCATGATTTCATACGGGATACTCTCTACCTGTGCTGCTAGAACATGTGCCTTTACAAGTACGACACAACATGTGGTTCATGCACGATGGAGCTCCTGCACATTTCAGTCGAAGTGTTCGTACGCTTCTCAACAACAGATTTGGTGACTGATGGATTGGTAGAGGCCGACCAATTCCATGGCTTCCACGCTCTCCTGACCTCAACCCTCTTGACTTTCATTTATGGGGGCATTTGAAAGCTCTTGTCTATGCAACCTTGGTACCAAATGTAGAGACTCTTCGCGCTCGTATTGTGGACGGCTGTGATACAATACGCCATTCTCCAGGGCATCAGGGATTCCATGCGACGAAGGATGGATGCATGTATCCTCGCTAATGGAGGACATTTTGAACATTTCCTGTAACAAAGTGTTTGAAGTCACGCTGGTACGTTCTGTTGCTGTGTGTTTCCATTCCGTGATTAATGTGATTTGAAGAGAAGTAATAAAATGAGCTCTAACATGGAAAGTAATCGTTTCCGGACACATGTCCACATAAAATATTTTCTTTCTTTGTGTGTGAGGAATGTTTCCTGAAAGTTTGGCCGTACCTTTTTGTAATACCCTGTATATGCTGTGTAACTTGTACGTATGTAACTTGACTTCGTCAAATGCTGCAATAGCTAAACGGCAATAAAATTTCATTCAATTCAATTGTTATACAGATTACTCATGACTGATAACATCCACATGCAGTTGTTTTGATTTTACAATAAAAATGAGAACACAACCAGGTTTCAGGACAACAGTCCCATCTTCAAGTAAATCTGAAAAATTGCAACTATATCTGATGACTATACATACTGTCAAACACTTAGAAAACCAACAGAATTTGTAGTAAAATTCTTAAGAGAATACCACAATATGTACAGAATATCAATACAAGTCAAGTAAAAGAGGGCAATATGGTGAATCTCTGGTACAAAGCATGTAAGCAGAAAATTAATTTCAGGTATTCCAAGGCCACATGGAAAACCTTTTGCAGAACTGGGCAAAGGTCCATGCATAAGCTTGTAACTAACATGCACCCACATTAGGTGAGGCAACACACAATGCTGCGTACACATCTATTGACTGCCATAACAGTCGCACACCAATGTCAGGGTGCTTACATGCCATGTACCAGAGAGTGACTACATACCCCACTTAGTTGACCCTAATGGATACTCAGTGTGTATTGTGGTATCCTCTTTAGAATGTTATTACAAGTTCTAATAGTTTTCTTAGAGTCTGACAATATGTATAGCCGTCAGATTTAGTTGCAGTTTTTCGAATGTACCTGTTATCCCGAAATCTGGTTGTGCTTTCCTTTTATTGTAAACTAGAATTTCAGACTACTGTATGAGGATGTTATTAATCATGAATAATTTAAAATCTGGTGTTAACTTGATAGAATTACCGTTAAGTTATATTTCTAATCATTTAATGACTTGGGACATGTTTCCTGGCAAACTTATATGTGTTATAGTAGCATCAATCTACAAGACTGGAGGTATGCAAACCATCTCCAACTAAACACCCATTCCACTCATTCCGTCTTTTTAAAAGTGGAGAAAGTGATGTTAATTACCTTTCAGGGCTGAACTTGAGAACTGCCTGTTAGGTTGGATTTCATACAGGATTATCTACTGACAACATTATACAGGACAATGCAGATGAAGCCATAGCAGAGATAAGCTAGGGAAATTGCTCTGGTGGTATATAAAGCTTTGCTGATGACACAACACACTAACCAAAGGCCTGAACTCATCCATATAGGCTAGCCCAAGTGATAAACAGATTACATTCTTGTTGAGTCTTTAGCCAAATGAGACTGGCATTGCACACAATATTTCCATGGTCCACCTGTCCACCATCATCAGGTGAGAAAAGCTGTGCCCCTCTCACGAATAACTTATTCAAACTGTGAATGCTGGAACCTTTATGTACAATGAAAATACGAAGGCACATGCGCTAAGGTAAAATGTGCAAGCACTTAATCCTTGCTGCTGCTCCTAGTGCAAGAAGAGTTGCTGTGCCTCCAGTGGTGGATACTGTCGGAAAAGACATATCATTAAAGCTTATTACTAATAACTAGCCGATTCAGATGCCATTGTTTCTTCATATCTGATAAAACTGGTTTCAAAGTTTTACTTGGCAGGTGTCCGTTATCATGATTAATGATATCATCTGTTAATCTGATTTCAACAGACTCTTTTAAAACACAATCCCAGTAACACAAG
Organism: Schistocerca nitens; assembly: GCF_023898315.1. Lineage (NCBI taxonomy): Eukaryota > Metazoa > Arthropoda > Insecta > Orthoptera > Acrididae > Schistocerca > Schistocerca nitens. Next base: position 31,646,736 of record NC_064620.1, on the reverse strand, counting down.
GCATTTGCAATTGTGTTTAACTGTATAGCATCCTATGTCCCTCTGTAAGACAGTGCTCAGCCACCACAGGTTTGTCAGGTTGTAATAATCAACGCAATTATTACAACCTGACAAATCTGTGGTGGTTGAGCACTGTCTTACAGAGGGGCATAGGATGCTATACAATGAGATGCAATTGCAAACGTCTCACGTTACTGGGATTGTGTTTTAAAAGAATCTGTCAAAATCAGACTAACAGATAATATCATTAACTGTGATAACGGATGCCCGCTAAGTAAAATTTGGAATCCTATTTTGTCACATATAAGAAACAACAGACACCCACTAAGTAAAACTTGGAATCCTGTTTTATCAGATATGAAGAAACAATGGCATCTGAATTGGCTAGCTATGAGTAATAATTTTTAACGATTTATCATTTTCCGACAGTATTCACCCTGGATGCACAGCAACTCTTCTTGTGCTAGGGAGCAGCAGCAATGATTAAGTGCTTACACATTTTACCTTAGCACATGCACCTTCATATTTTCACTGTACATACAGATTCTGACATGCACGATTTGAATCGGTTATTGGTGGGAGTTGACTAGCTTTTCTTACCTGATGATGGTGGCCAGTAGAACCGCAGAAATATTGTGTGGAGATGACAGTTTAACCTGGTTGAAGACCCAACAAGAATTTGATCTGTTAATGCACTGGGAAAATCTGTGTAGTCACATGATTACAAAACAGGTTGTAAATGGCAACTCTTGCATTTTGGGTAAGTATTAACTTTCAATTTTATAGTGACCAGACTCAAACAAGACGAAATGACTTGAGAACCTGCAGAGACTGGTTGAGGGAGTCAACAGTGGGCAACCAGAGAGTAAACAGGTGGACAACAACAAGAGAAAGACTGACAACTAAAAGACATGGCAGAATAATAAGTCCAATTAAACCAAGATTGTAAACCTAAGATGTAGCAGATCCAGAACCAAACAACAACTTGTATCAATATCAATGAAATAGCACAGTGAAATCATGACTGACTGACCCTTGAGTTGGCATGCCTATGTACACTATGTGATCAAACATATCCGGATAGCTGGCTGAAAATGACTTGAAAGTTTGAGGCGCCCTCCATTGGTAATGCTGGAATTCAATTTGGTGTTGGCCCATCCTTAGCCTTGATGACAGCCTCCACTCTCGCAGGCATACATTCAATCGGGTGCTGGAAGGTTTCTTGGGGAATGGCAGCACATTCTTCACAGAGTGCTGCACTGAGAAGAGGTATCAATGTCAATCGGTGAGGCCTGCCACGAAGTTGGCGTTCCAAAACATCCCAAAGGTGTCCTATAGGATTCTGGACAGGACTCCGTGCAGGCCAGTCCATTACAGTGATGCAGGGATGTTTTTGTCATGTAACCACTCCATCACAGGCCTTCCATTATGAGCAGGTGCTCGATCATGTTGAAAAATGCAATCTCCATCCCTGAATTGTTCTTCAACAGTGGGAGGCAATAAGGTGCTTAAAACATCAATGTAGGCCTGTGCTGTGATAGTGTCACACAAAAGAACAAGGGATGCAAGCCCCCTCCATGAAAAACACGACCTCACCATAACACCACCGCCTCTGAATTTTACTGTTGGCACTAACATGCTGGCAGATGACTTTCACTGGGCATTTGCCATACCCACACCCTGCCATCGGATCACCACATTGTGTATCATGATTGGTCACTCAATGCAACATTTTTCCACTCTTCAGTTGTCCAATGTTTATGCTCCTTACAGCAAGTGCGGTATCGTTTGGCATTTACCGACGTGATGTGTGACTTACGAGCAGTAGCTTGACTGTGAAATCCAAGTTTTCTCACCTCCCGCCTAACTGTCATAGTACTTGCAGTGGATCCTGATGCAGTTTGGAATTCCTGTGTGATGGTCTGTATAGATGTCTGCCTATTACTCATTATGGCCCTCTTCAACTGTCAGTGGTCTCTTTCAGTCAACAGACGAGGTCAGCCTCTACCCTTTTGTGTTGTACACGTCCCTTCACATTTCCACTTCACTATCATATTGGAAACAGTGGATCTAGGGATGTTTAGGAGTGTAGAAATCTTGCTTACAGATGTGTCACACAAGTGGCACCCAATCACCTGACCATGTCCGATGTTCGTGAGTTCCGCAGAGTGCCACAGTCTGCTCTCTCACAGTGTCTAATGACTAATGAGGTTGCTGATATGGAGTACCTGGCATAGATGGTAGCACAATGTACCTAATATGAAAAACATATGTTTTTGGGGTGTCTGGATACTTTTGATCACATAATGAATAAAATGTGCCAACCACAAATAACATTGTCTTGTACTGGTACATTGTTATTTTAAAATTTGAGCCAATACCTACTCCTTCATTAGGGCTTCAGCTACTGCAGTGTCAAGTGTCATTGTCATATGTCCAAGTGAGCAGCAGTCACATAAAATAAACATTGAGATAGCTGAGAAAAAATTTACGGCTCATCCGAGAAAATGACCCAGATTTTGAAGTAGCAACACAATCCCACAATGTCACAGTTGTCTATGAGATAATTAGTAATCGAATAAGCGGTTGGCTGGGATCTGCTGCAGCTGCACTGTTTAACACTCTTGGGCGTGTCATTACTGTGGGGTAACACTTGTGCATGGTAACAGAGTGATATGATGGAAGTTTATTTTATTATTGTTTAATTAAACAGTGCTTTAGCTTGTATAATGTGAGTTTATTTTATTGTTGCTTAATTAAACTAAGTTTAACCTGTGATTTTGCTCATATGTGTTAACCTTGGAAACATAAGGACAGCTATTCTTTACCTGTGTGCAAAGTACACTGCACACTCGCCCTTTTTATTAGAAACGGTAAATCATTACAGTTTCACACACCCGTATAAAAAATTGACTTGGTTTCATAATAAAGTAACAGTTTTTGAAGGGAAAGGTTTTTGCCTTTGAATGTTACCTATATGTGCTACCCATACATGTATGAGAACTTTTATTGCAAAACCTGTTCGAATACAATGACAGTTTGTAAATTGATAGAATCTAATGTTATTTCCTCCAGGGTTTTCAAAATTGTCAGTTTTTAAGCAGAGCATTAGATTGTTAAAATGGCTATAGACCGATTAACATTACTTGATAGTTGACATCTGTCATGTGCTGCTCCAGTGTTCCTACATCTGCTGCCAGCTACTGCTCAGTTATAGGCAACAGACAAATGTAGTGGGTCACTTCACAAATGCTGTTAATGTGTAACATGGATCATTATTGGAAGCAGATGCCATGAGGTATGACGGAAAAGGAGAATGTTATGTCAACAGCTGATTTTTAGTGATCTATAACTGAATTGCGGCAGACGATGGATTTTGTGGCCCTGAATTTAAACTAATTTCCTGAGCTAACCATAACCCCATGTTGTGCAATGTATCCAAAAAAACAGCATTAATCAGTCTGCAACAGAACTAAAATCATGATCACTTTGTTCACGGCGTTTAAGGATAACCTCTAAAAGCAACCTCAAGACAGAAAAATTTCGTAATATGTTCCTTTGCATAGCCATCTTCTACAGCAAAGTTTCAGCTTTAGCAGTGAAAGCAATTTGTAATTTCTCACTGTCATTGGTTGCCTGAAACTATCATATACACCGGCTACACGGGGTGCTGCATTACCAACTGAAGAGCAGTGCTGGTTGGCACTTGGTGCGGATTACAGATGACACAAGCAGTTTACAAATGAAAAAAGAATGATACAAATAAAAATAAGAGAAAATAAAAATGCCAATATGATGATGCAAATGACATGGCAAATTGCTGGAAATAAGAAAGAAATTGCATTTGCAATTGAATAAAAATGATAGTCTTTTGATTAGACTTAGAAAAATTTCACTGCATTTGATGAGATTGAACGTTATACCTTTTCACATCAGGTTTATGGTATAACCTCTACGCTATGCTATTAGACTGCAGCAGCTGTTGCATTTACGGTTTTGGTGTCCCAGTTGCAATGATTGACAACCTTCAAGAATTTGGCTTCACACAATATTTTGTGAAGCTTATCTAATGTAAGCCAATCTCTGTGATTACAATAACTGTATAAATGAAGTTGACATCAAGAAAGAAACCTGGACAAGGAAGTGGACATAACTAATTGTTGTGGCAGTTTGGTAGTGGCAAACGGTTCAGGCATGATGTTGAGAGCTCTGATTGGAGGAAACCAGCTACAACACATGAGGTGTCAACCATCAAGTAATTTTAATCTGACTATAGTTCATAGTTTCTCATGAATCCCTTGCACTATTGCCACAAGTCAAATATCATGTGACTGTTCAAGCAAGGTCAGTACTGTATTGAGTGCTTCAGTGTATCTGGCAATCTTGAGCCTATTTGAATGCAAATATTGTTTGCTAAGTCCTACCTTTAAGGAATGTTCAAAATGAATTTGTATGGAACCTAAATAGCCAAAGCTTAATTTGCAAATCGTATGGTAACCTCTATGTTAATCTATTAAACAATGTAAAAACGCTGATATCAGCAGCACTAGTTTAATCTACGAATATAAGACAACTCCGTATTTTTCTAATGACGAATTTGGGAAAAACCTTGTATTATAATCAGGTATATATGGTATTTCAGCATTTTATTCTTTACCTCACACAGGATTTCATGATGGGTTTCAGTCATTGCACCAGCTAATGGTCCGCCCCGATAGTTGAGTGGTCAGCATGACGGATTGCCGTCCTACAGGCCTGGGTTCGATTCTCGGCCTGGTTGGGGATTTTCTCCGCTCAGGGACTGGGTGTTGTGCTGTCTTCATCATCATTTCATCCCCATCCAGTACGCAGGTTGCCCAATGTGGTGTCGAATGTAATAAGACCTGCACCAAGGCAGCCGGAACTGCCCTGCAAGGGGCTCTCAGCCAATGAAGCCAAATGCTCATTTTCATTTACCAGCTAATGAAATTTTCTTTTCTTTGAGCTTCTTAGCAAGTTTAAGACACATAAAGAAGTTGTCAGTCATGTTTCTTTCTTGATTTAGAAATGGCCACATGAGATGCAGAATGATGTACTCCAATCTGTGTTGTCTTTGTTGCTACATGAACAGCAATCCATAATTTGAGACCAAATTTCTAGAGTTCATTGTGAATGAATTGAGGGAACTTGCACCTCATTTTGCTTGGTAATAGCAGCTAGTCTATGATTATATTTTCTCAAGGACAGTAAGAATGAATAATATTTTCCATAAACTTTCCCCAAATTTCAGATAGAAGTGTGAATTTGTTGGATGGCAGGCATTTTGTGCAGGTAGATTTCTCATAAAAATTGAGAAATCTGAGAAGCCCCTGAAATTTGTCCCTTGGCATAACATCCTTGATGAAAGTAGGGCCCAAAGTATGTGACCAAATATCAGTCACTAACATACTTTTTGTAGAAATGACAACAAGCATATAGGACAGCTAGCAATTTTTTCAGTTCCTCGAGTGATAGGCTCCCCGCATTGTTTTTTAGTTCTTTTGTACATTCATCCTATCTGATAAGTGGGTTGTAGTTAGGATGCATGGGCCTAGGCAGAGGGTGTATACAGGCAACACTCAATATCCTGTTGCAGAACATACTGTACAACATGACAGTCATGATTTCGGTGCCTGTTTCACCACACGTGCCATCTGAGTTCTTCCTCCAGACACCAGTTTCTCAAAAATTCAGGTGGGAACTAGCACTGCAACATGTGATTGGTTCTCACCAACCACCTGGCCATAATTTATGTTAATTCCTTCGGCCTCAGCATTTATTCACAGCAACTACTTCTTTCTTCACTCCATTTGAGTTTTCTACATCATTCATTTTCTGACTTGTCTATTTTTCACCGCCCCCCCCCCCCCCTCCCATCCCTGTTACATACAATAAACTTTGCTTTTTACTCTTATTAACTTGTACACGATGTTCTAGTAGTAATCTCTCTTGCACATTACCCTGTCTTCCGCATTTAAGTTCACAGATTTTCAAATATTGTCCAGTGCAGTCCCCAACAATCGGTCTTTCCTTCTACATCTACATACATACTCGGCAATCCACCATACGGTGCGTGGCGGAGCGTACCTCGTACCACAACTCACATCTTCTCTCCCTGTTCCACTCCCAAACAGAACAAGGGAAAAATGACTGCGTATATGCCTCTGTACGAGCCCTAATCTCTCTTATCTTATCTTTGTGGTCTTTCTGTCAAATGTAAGTTGGCGGCAGTAAAATTGTACTGCAGTCAGCCTCAAATGCTGGTTCCCTAAATTTCCTAAGTAGCGATTCACGAAAAGAACACCTCCTTTCCTCTAGAGACTCCCACCTGAGTTCATGAAGCATTTCCGTAACACTCCCGTGATGATCAAACCTACCAGTAACAAATCTAGCAGCCTGCCTCTGAATTGCTTCTATGTCCTCCCTCAATCCGACCTGATAGGGATCCCAAACGCTCAAGCAGTACTCAAGAATAGGTTGTATTAGTGTTTTATAAGCGGTCTCATTTGCAGATGAACCACATCTTCCCAAAATTCTACCAATGAACCAAAGACGACTATCCGCCTTCCCCACAACTGCCATTACATGCTTGTCTCACTTCATATTGCTCTGCAATGTTACGCCCAAATATTTAATCGACGTGACTGTGTCAAGCGCTACACTACTAATGGAGTATTCAGACATTACAGGATTCTTTTTCCTATTCATCTGCATTAATTTACATTTATCTATATTTAGAGTTAGCTGCCATTCTTTACACCAATCACAAATCCTGTCCAAGTCATCTTGTATCCTCCTACAGTCACTCAACGACAACACCTTCCCGTAAACCACAGCATCATCAGCAAACAGCTGCACATTGCTATCCACCCTATCCAAAAGATCATTTATGCAGATAAAAAACAATAGCGGACCTACCACACTTCCCTGGGGCGCTCCAGATGATACTCTCACCTCCGATGAACACTCAGCATCAAGGACAACGTACTGGGTTCTATTACTTCCAGTCTGGTAAGTCTCTCGTGGCCCGGAGTTCTGAGTGACTTTTCTAAACTGTATCCCTTTCCCTAAACCTCTCCAGTCATTTTCCTTCACCCCTCTTCCTTCCCCTTCAACTCTTCTACCAGAAGAAGGAGCCACTGGCTCGAAAAGCTTGTGATAGTGAAATCCTTTTGTGTTTGTGTTGCCCTGCTGCTGGTTAGTGAGTAGATTTTTTTATCTGTCCATTTACATTGCACTGTAAACTGTGGCAGACTGGAATGTGCACATGATAAATAACAACAATGAGCAACAACTCTGCATAATTGCTGATTGTTGCCACTTCATTGTTGGATTTTTTACATACGTTCAGAAGAGAAATTACAGTGGTGTCAAACTGACCCCTTCCGCTGTTCTAGATATATGAGATGAAACGTCTAAGGCAATATACATATTTTGTACATCTTAAAACATCATCACAAAGAGAAGAAAAAATTAAGAAAAGTCATATGATTTAATGAATGGAATAAAAAAAATTGCAAATGACTTTGCAGAAAAAAATAAGACAAGGGTCATTCTGTCCCCTGCCACCAATCTCTTGTTAAACTAGCTTAATTTTGACCATTATACTGCTATCCACCAAAAACTGCATTCAATACTTGAGTTGGTCATGCATGTAAAGTTTTCTTTCTGTTTCTCCGCATTGTAATTTTAGCCTCCATCACATCACCTGTTGATTATCACTCACCAAAATAAACTCTGTTAATAAGCTTAGAGAGGAGTAAGATTTACAAATAACTTTTCACTTATCTTCTTTTGTCATAGCTGGCTCCCATTCTTCATGTCTAGGGGTTGATTCTTGAGGCTGAAATTTTTGACTTGATAGATTTTCGTAGTTCCAATTGGCGTACTAACTGCTGAAGAATTACCTGTTTTTATCTTGATTTTTATTTTTTCACATTTTTCTATCTGACACTGTTTCTACAATTTCCACTTCATTATCAAAAATTACATCGTTATTGCCAAACATAAAAACACGTCCATTCACATCTGAGGCATGCTCACTATAACTAATTCATTCTGCAGTACTAACAATATTCCAAAGATTTTACAAATTTGTTGACAGCTGACTTTCTATTAATTTCTGCTGTTATTTTATAAATCAATCCAGAAATAAATTTAATAATTAGCATCAGATTGTGTAATTAATAATAGGAACTTTAAGTGTGCCAGGTATTTCATAATTTCAAATGTTTCTAAAAGGAGAGTAATTTTAACTGTACATACATATGTATTGTGTCAAAGAAATAAAATAATTTGTGTTTATACATTTTTGTTAAAGAGCTGAGATAATATTAACCTGTTTAAAAGGTATAAAGTAATTTTGATTTCGATAACTTCTGTTGAATAAAGGTAATGTTAGAGGGGGGACATCCCTTTCCTTAGCTACACCAAAATTCTCTCCTTAACCTCAAGCTGTTTTCCCTTTCCTGCTGTCTCTTACATTTTTGACCCTCTTTTATAATAAGATTTTTAAGTTGTGGGATTCTTAATTATTTCCTAGTGGCTAAACTACCCACTTCGACAAAATTTCTTCCACTACCTTGCCGCTTGTGATCACTACAGGTGAGAATTTGGTGGTAGAACACAGTAATAAGTAGACCCATCCTTTTTGTATGACTGTTTCTGCAATAAGTTTATAAAGTTGTGTTAACCCTTTTATTATCCTTTTGGAAGAATTAGCTTGTGGATGATATCTTGAAATGAACAAACATTTCAGCCACACCCACATAAAAAATTCTCTAAATTACCTGCTGACAAGGCTGTGAAGTTTAAAAACTTTTTTCAGTGATGATTCCAGAAGTGTTATATTATTATTATAATTTATTATCATTATTAGTATTTTAGAAGTTGTATTCCTCATAGGATATAGTTTAACTAATATTTCATAAGAACGAGTAGATAGGCCATACCTCCATGGCCTTTAAGGCAGTTGATCATACATGTCTATTATCACAAAATCTCAAAAACCTCTCAGATTAATAGGATACAGTGGAGTACCCATTCTTGCTGTAGATGTTCTCATTTTCTGCCAGACAATACACTTCTTAGAGTTCATCTTCACCCATCTAAACATATGTTTGAAATAATAATTTTCTTCGTGTGCAAAATACGTTTCCTGACTCCAAAACAAGCAAAATACACTCTAAGTCAAAAATAAAAAAATCGATGCACGAATTCTCTGAATGGGACTGAAATCAATAGATGTGCTGTACATGTACAGGCAAATGGTCACATTTTCAAAAGACCTGGTTGATTTATTCAGGAGAAAGAGCATCACAAATTCAGCCGATCAATAATGTGTTAGTCCATCTCTGGCCCTTATTTAAGTAGTTATTCTGCTTTGCATTGATTAATCGAGTTCTTGGATGTCATCCTGAGAGATATGCCAAATTCTGACCAAATAGCATGTTAGATCATCAAAATCCCAAGCTGGTTGGATGTCCTTACTCATAATGCTCCAAACATTCTTAATTAGGGACAGATCTGCGACATTGATGGCCAAGGTAGGGTTTGACAAGCACAGAGACAGGCAGTAGAAACCCTCACCATGTGCAGGCAGGGATTATCTTGCTGAAATGCAAGCCCAGGATCGCTCGCCATGAAGGACAACAAAACAAAGCACAGAATATCATTGACATACCATTGTACTATAAGGGTGCACAGATGCCTACCAAAAGGGTCCTGCTATGAAAAGAAATGGCAACCCCCACCATCACTCTTTGTTGTTGGGCCGTATGGCGGGGTGACAATCATGTTTTTCCCACCACTGTCAGGGGCATCTCCAAACATGTCTTCAGCCTGGAATCTCATCTATTGTCTTTAGTGATGAGTCCCACTTTGAATCAAGCCCTGATGACCAGCGAAGACATGTCTGGAGATGCCCCAGACAGTGATGAGATACCAAACTGACTGTCACCTGCTGTACGGCTGGACAGCCAGGAGCGATGGTCTGAGGTGCATTTCTTTTCATAGCAGGGACAGTTTGGCTGTCATCTGTTGCACTCTTACAGCACAGTGGTATATCGATAATATTCTGCACCACGTTTTGTTGCCCTTCATGGCAAGCCATCCTGGGCTTTACATTTCAGCAAGATAATGCCTGTCTGCACATAGCAAGTTTTTGTACTGCTTATCTTCATGCTTGCCAAACCCCAGCTCAGCCAGCAAGGTCCATAGATCTCTCCCACATTGAGAATGTTTGGAGCATTATGGGCAGGGTCCTCCAGCCAGCTTCGGATTTTGACAACTTGAGGTGTAAATTAGAGGGAATTTGGCACAATAGACCTCAGGAGATCATCGGAAACTCGATCAATCAGTGCCAAGCTGAATAACTGTTTGCTTAAGGACTAGAGGTGGACCAATGCATTATTGACTTACTCAATTTGTGAAGCTTCTTCTCTTGAATAAATCATCCAATTTTTCTGAAACTGTAACCATTTGTTTGTCTGTACATGTACATCACATCCACTGATGTCCATCCATTTTGATTACTCCTTCGTGATGCATCGTCCTTTTCTTTGTAGTTGCGAATCTACCGGATTAATACTTATATACAGTCTTCAGAGATGCACAGTAACCACCTTCTATAAACCAAGTAGTTCTCTTCGAAAATATTTCTGGTGTGCAATGTCTGTGCAAGAAATTTGTGATTCATAATCCACTCTACATTCTTAATTATTTGTAACAGTTCCTCATCTTTTTTTTTTTTCTATGAAGCTTTAACTGTGTAGCTGGGCCCCAACTGTTGCAATGAATGAAAGCAGCAATCAGGGGTGGGGCAGGGAAGGAAGAGTTTTAGCAGAGGATGAATGGAGGGGGAGAGAAAAAAAATTTTTCTGAAACTGTAACCATTTGTTTGTCTGTACATGTACATCACATCCACTGATGTCCATCCATTTTGATTACTCCTTCATGATGCATCGTCCTTTTCTTTGTAGTTGCGAATCTACCGGATTAATACTTACATACAGTCTTCAGAGATGCACAGTAACCACCTTCTATAAACCAAGTAGTTCTCTTCGAAAATATTTCTGCTGTGCAATGTCTGTGCAAGAAATTTGTGATTCATAATCCACTCTACATTCTTAATTATTTGTAACAGTTCCTCATCTTTTTTTTTTTCTATGAAGCTTTAACTGTGTAGCTGGGCCCCAACTGTTGCAATGAATGAAAGCAGCAATCAGGGGTGGGGCAGGGAAGGAAGAGTTTTAGCAGAGGATGAATGGAGGGGGAGAGAAAAGTGCTGTCCAGTGTGGCATGCAGGGGCTGCCGTAGAAGGTAGTAGGACAAGGCTCCCAGGGGCAACATTGGGGGACTGTGGGGGAGGGACGAGTGGGGAAGAATGGACTACCAGTCCATCACGCTGACCATTCAGCTATCGGGGCGGACGTCAGAAAAGGAGAGGATTAGAGAGGGAAAAAGACAGGGTGTGTGTGTGTGGGGGGGGGGGGGGTCACGCGCGTACGTGTTCTTATTTATGGATAATGCTTTGGCAGAACGCTTTTCTGAAAAGTTTTGTTGCTGCTTTTTATCCAACATGGAACCTTGAAAGTGCGTCCACTACTTGATTATTTGATCTTCAAATATGCTAGATCCAGAATCAAAACTCTTGTAAAAGAAGCGTCCAATGATTTAAACCACAATGAAGCAACATTATTTACATTAGAAACAGGAGGGCTTTATGGTCTGTGTAAACTTTACCTTCTCTTTCCATTACCAGATATTTAAATTTCTTTACAGCTAAAACAAAGGCTAAAGATTCTTTTTTCATAACTCCATAGTCCCATTTGTTGGCTGTTGTCATCCTACATGCAAAGGCAATAGTACGCCGTATAATACATTCAGGATTTTCTGTGTCATGGGAAAGTACGAATCACAGCTTATAATCAAAAGCATCTGTGACTAAATAGAAAGGGAAGTAAAAATCAGTATGTGCCCTCGGAGTCTTTCACGATGCCATACCTCAATAAAATCTTCTTGGTTTTCAAGCCGCATCAATTCGAGTAAAACTGCTGACTGTGGGGGCTGGCATGATTTCCCCCTTGTATATCTACAATAACAACCGCCAGCACCAATCAGAGAGCACTGAAATGGTGCGTGTGTGGAAGGTGAGTTGGGCAGCTAATAGCAGCTCTGGTCCGCTGTGGCACCGAGCGATGTCAGGTGGCGTGAGGGGCTTGTGCCATGGTTGAAACTGCTGCCTTCGCATCACTACATGCATTAAGCATTTGTTGTTGCTTCCTTTCGACATCCAAAGCGCACACCCTACTGGGTGTGTACCCCTGGTGTCTGTGAAAATTGTTGCTGTTCATTCTAATCTCAGCCGGCTCTTTTATAATGGAATCCCAATATGTTGACACATGAGCCAATACTCTTGTGTTCTCAAACTGTATTTTGTGTCCATTTTCCAGGCAATGCTCAACTATGACCGACTTGTCAAGCTCCCTTTGATTAATACAGCACTCTGCATCTGTGGGATTGTCTGGCCTGTATAGATGCTGTCACACTCACAAGGGACCAAGGGACACCATACACACTGGGCACACAAAGAGCTATGTCATCTTTAACAGGGCACAATATATCTCGTATCTTGGGGGTGGGCTGGAACACTGGTCTCCGTCCATGGCACTGCAGAACATCCTAACTTGGTGCTTGTTGCCCCACAGTATAGCAGGAAAGCTGCTGGCTTGAACACCCATAGTTTCCACTGCTTTGTACACAAGAAAGCAGTCCTGAACATGATAATACACAGAGCTAAAGTTAGTTCTGATGATGATTACCTACAGTCAGAATTGCAGCACTTGAGACACGTGTTCAGAGAAAATGGTTACAGCAAAAGAGACACTGCAAACAATTTCAGGTGTCACCAAAAAAAGGATACCTTGTGAATTGGCAGAACAAACCAAGCTGGTGGCATTACTGCCATACTGTGTGACAGTGCCCAACTCACCTTCCACACGCGCACACTGTTTTGGCCCTCTCTGATTGGTACCAGCAGTCGTAATCATAGATACACAAGCAGGAAATCGTGCTAGCTGCGGCAGTCAGTAGTTTTACTAATGATGATGACAGAGCTGGCTATCGAAAGCTCGAGAATTTTATTCAAATTGACATGGCTTAAAAACTGAGACTTTATTCACAATCAGCATGACGTAACAATGAAGTTAGTAACAAAGCTTTACTTATAAAACCAAATTGCTATTGGCATCCTTTGTCTTCTCTTACTTCATTTTCATCCTTATAAGGTTTAGCAGTAGTGGTGTTTTCAGGGTGGATCCAGACATGAAGTTTCTATAAAATAATACTGCAGGTGCTGGATACTTGTTGATGGCTTCATGCCTCATTCCTTCCAGGTTTATTATGTTACCTAAAAACTTTGCTTCTGTCCTACCACACTTACATTTGGCTAATTTGATTGTTATTTCCTGCTGTAACAGCCTAGATAACAGATTCTCCAGTATTTTGACATGGTCGCACCATGTTTGTCAAATGGTTACCATATTGTGATTCGTGAAGTTTACTTGGAGGATAGAATATTCCATTACCTTTCAGGCATGCATCTAGAACAGCAATATTTCATCTTCCAATTTTTGGCTGTTAACATTACAGTAATTTTCAAGATGAGTTGGTGAATGAATTCTAAATATCCAAGTGAGCTTATTTATATGCTGAAATACTAAAACCACTTGACATGATGACATACTCTGGAATAAAAGGCACACATGTCTTTGATAAGACAGTCAGCAGAAAGGTGCCAGTCATAGATAAAATGTATGCAAGTGCCAAGGTGGAAAATCCAGAGTACTTACAAATTATCTGCAACCATCACTCTTGGGCTGACTGTCTTATTTGCGGTGTATGCATATTTTACTTCTCAGTTTATAATTGTGGAAAGATGAAGTATTACAGTCCTAGATGCACTCTTGAAAGTTGATGGAATTACCATATTGTCCATAGATTAATGCTTTATTCATAAGTTTTGTGCAATGACTTGGTCCAATGTTCAAATGAAAACAGGTATTGGCACTTTGAGAGGAAACAGTAGCACGTTTAACTGATTACTATACAAATACAGAAATGGTATAGTGTCTCAATTACTCTGCCCGAGATATTTATCAGTACCTTGGTGTCAAATCCATGGTACTTAGGTGTTTTGTGTTAGAGAATCTAACTATTGATTCCTCAGTTGTAGGTGATGTATCCCTGTCAGTAGTGTATCCCTATCAATTTCAGTCATAATGTTCAGTTTTCAGGCAGCTAAAACTATTCTGACTATACCACCAAATTATTTTACCACTACCAGTGGACTACCATGTGAGCTATTTCAGGCTTTCTTCTCTTCTTATTTTCATTACCATTTACCCCATCTAGGATAGGCTCCACTGTGCTGATGTCCTGCCAAATTTAGTTTTGTGTAATTTTGTGTCTGGATGCCTTTCTTGTTACTGTTGTCATCAGTTACCTAAGGAAGGGAAGCCATGTGTGCCATCTGTCTGTGAATTGTGTAAACTTTGTTCTGTGTGTGACTATATGTTAATTGCTTGTGTATCATATTTTCTGAGGCAGAAAATGGAAAATAGCCCAGTATTTGTCTAAACACCTAAAGACAATGCCCAGACTGGCCAGTGCACAAGCCATGGTCATTAATCCACTACACGTATTCGATCTGAGTCCAGATCACCTTACTGTCTTGCATGCTAGCATGTTGTGTAGTACACTTTTATAGCAGCAGGAGAGCTTTCTCAACTCTCTGTGACAATGACAACCCAATTCCTCATTCCTTTTGCACTACATCCTTAAGGGACACAAGGATTTCACGAAAAAGGCTTATGCTGTTTTATTATTAACTTACAAAGAACTTCTTTCACCAGTCCTGGCCTCAAAGAAAACACTTAGTTGCACTTCTTCAGCAATGATACCAACTGTTCATGCTCTCCCTACTTAGCGTCAGTCCAGCTTCTATAGCTGAATTCACATTATTTTCTGGTTTTCTAACTGGCAGTGTGGCTCAGTGGGAAAGTGCCAGAGTGTAAATCCAACAGTCTTGGGTTTGAACCCCAATCAGTCTTAAGATTTTTATCTGTCACTTTTCACTTCTTTCACCTCTGGCAGTGTTTGTTGCTGTGAAAAATACAGAGTTGCACCATTGTTTGAAATCCATGTTAAACTGTAGATCTCTCTATAACTGACTGGATAAGTTAGTTCATAGGTCAGAGGAAGGCAATGGCATTGATTGATTGATTTATTTATTTATTTCTTTATTAATCCGTGTAACAATTTACATTGTGTGGATTTCGTCAGCAAAATCATATACAATACAATATACCTACAATTTATACACTTATAATTAGTATTTACACACATTTTTGAGGTATCTAACATTAGTGTTATATCCTTATGTAATTTTCTTATAGTACTGTAAATCCGGGGTTTCATATTGTAATTATTTCTTCATGTATTACAAGAAGGCTACTTTAATTACACTACATGTTTTAATTCAGATAGTCCGTTACTGCGTAATAACTTTTATTTAATAAAAAAAATTTAGTTTTGTTTTGAACTGTCCAATTGTGTCAATATCTTTTATATTTTGGGGTAATTTATTATATAATTTAACGGGATTGTACAACAAGCTCTGCTGAGTTTTAACTTTATTTTTCCTCTCTAGATGCAGATTGTATTGGTTTCTAGTTTCATAACTGTGTACTAAAGAATTTTTCATATAGCAGTCAATATTTTTTTTTTTTTACAAACATAATACTTTGAAAAATGTATTCGCATGGGACAGTTAGGATTTCCAGCTTTTGGAAATGTTCAAGGCAGTGAGCCCTACTGCCACTCTCGGTTATTATACAAATTGCTCTTTTCTGTAATTTGAAGACTATTTGAATATTTTTACTGTTGACTCTCCAAAATATTATTCCATAGGAAATAATAGAGTGGATATAAGAAAAATATACAGATCTGACACTTGTAGTATCACACACTGCAGTCAGAATTCTAAGAGCATAGCATGCTGTAGCGATTCTGTTACTAAGTATTTTAATATGTTCTTCCCACTTTAACTGACTGTCAACATGCATACCAAGAAATTTTGTGTGGTCTACACATTCTATAGTTTCATCATTTAACTTAAAGTTGTTATAGTGTGGTTTTTTGCAGACATAGATGCCCACTCACGTACACTGTTTAGTGTTTGTTCGGCTTTTTCTTTCAGTGCATCTGGTGATTTGTCACTGATTAGAACATTTGAGTCATCTGCAAACAATATTGTTTGTCCATGCTTGATGCTCTGTGGGAAGTCATTTATGTGAATGAGAAACAGTATTGGGCCAAGGACACTACCCTGTGGGACACCTATACTTACATAATTTGGGTTTGAAGTATACTTTACAATATAGTTTGAGCAACTTGAAATATGTGAGGTTTCAGTTAACTGTCTTCTATTTTTTAGATATGACTGAAACCACTTTTTCACAAGTCCCCTGATTCCCAGTTCATCTAACTTATTTAACAATATGTTGTGGTCTACTGTATCAAACACTTTAGTTAGATCAAGAGATATACCTGTTGTGTAGTTCCCTTTATCTAATGCTTCTAGAATGTGTTTTGTGAGGTGTGCTGTTGCTGATTCTGTGCTTTTCCCTGGTCGAAATCCAAACTGGTCAACAGACAGTAAGTTGTATTTATTTAAATAATTCATTAGCCTATCTTTCATAATAGTTTCTAATATTTTTGCAAAGCATGAGAGTAGAGAAATTGGCCTATAATTTTCAATTTTTCCTGCATCACCTTTTTTGAAGAGAGGTAGTAATTTGGCATATTTTAAATAGTCTGGAAAGTAGCCCTGCTTGAAAGATTGATTTATAATATCAACTAAAGGTGGAAGTAGGCTCTTGATACAGTCCTTAATTGACTTCATTCAGACCAGCTGAGTTTTTGTTTTTCAGTTTGCTGTCTGCTTTATAAACTACTTCCTGTGTTGTAGGGAATAACACCATTGAGTGTGATACACCATTATTTGGCTTTTTGACCTGAGGGGCTGTTAGAAAATTTTCCTGTAATTTTATTCCTATGCTACTAAAATAATCATTTATATAGTTTGCCAAATATATTGAGTCTTTTATTAGAGTCCCTTCCTCTTTGATTTTCAAGTTTGACAGATTCATTTTCCTGGTACCAGTTTCCTGCTTCACAATCTTCCATACTGCCTTATTTTTGTTTTCAGCAGAGAGCATCAGTTTGGAATTATGAGATCTCTTTGCTGCAAGCAATATTTTCCTATATGTTTTCCTATATCTTTTATAAAAGAGTGAGTAAGCAGGATTAGTTTGGCTGTGTTTAATGGAGCTCAGGCACTTTAGTGTTTCAGACGATTTTTTGATGCTTTTTGTGACCCACTTGTTTTATACTGCTGTTGATAATGGACATAATACTTTAGGAAATGTTTCTTCAAAATTTAATTTAAACAATGTCATGAAATTTTTGAATTTTTCATTTGCATCTCTCTCTGAGAATACTGAGTCCCACGTTTGTCCTGCTGCTATCTGTTTGGCAAACTCATATCTATTTTGTTTAGAAAAAATTCATCTGTAAATATGCATTTTCTTTGTTTCTTCTGGAGCCATACCACCTCCAACAGGATCATGCCTAATAAATCACTGTGGTGCTCAAAACAATCCTTGGATTGACGACTGTTTTACTTTAAAGGGACTAGTATGTGAACACATGAGCAAATCTTAAATATGTTGACTGTTTTCTAAATACTGTAGCTCAAAGAATTTTTAACAGATTGTTTGGGAAATTTTGATGTATGAATCATAGCTTTTGGTCTCAGACTTTTTCGTCAGTTGTATTCAACATCGCAAATGAAATGGAGCATTTTAATAATGTATGTACAGGATAGGTACAACATATCTCAAAACAAAAACACAGTAGAAACTTGATTTTTTTTCTGGAATTTCTGATACTACAATCTTTAAAGTAAACTGTTAAAAAGGAGTTGCTGTCATAAATTATGATTCAAAAATTTTTTTGTTTATCAAAAAATTGAACAATTAACTAAAGTTTTTGTTTTAAAAAGTCTTTAGTTTTCAAATTTAAGTCATAAGAATAATCTACATTTTAGTTAGGTATGTTTTAAGACAGTATACAAAATTTCAGCCCTTTATATTTGATAGCTTTTAAGCAGTGTGTACCAAAACACCAAAAAAGTGAACTTACAGGAAATTCAAGTTACAAGTTAAAATTTGTTTCTCTTTCTGACTTGCAAAATACTAAAACATCCCAGGCCCGTATTCATCTGGTTTCTGGTGTTGCTTTTATCTCTATTTTCTTTTCCAGACTACTTCTTCTTATTCTTGCTTCTTTGGTGGCTTCCAGCATTGATTTCCCTGCTTTGAAGAGTCTCCTGCAGTCAGTGGCAACTAAAGCTCTTTGCATATCTACTTCCACCAGCCACTCCCATCAACTCCAAAACCTTATGTGTGTTACGCACTACATTAAGTGAACCCTTAATCTCTAGTTTAAATTCTTGTAAAAATAAAACCCCTCTCATTAATCTACTGTGTAGCAGTGTGCTTTCCATTATGAAAGACAAGGCCTGACAGTCTGTATATATTACAATTTTTGAGCCCCATGTTAGTGCCTGGAATCTCTATAGATTCCAAAAAATGAGTAACAACTCCTTCTCAGTAGCTGAATAATTGAACTCATATTTATTATGACAATGGCTTGTGAATTCTATAGTTCATTGTTTTCCATCTTCTGGGTCGCATTCGCCGTGGAACTGTTCACAAACCACCACATATTCTGACGCATCAGTGGCCAGCTTAAACACTTGACTCACTCTAGGATGATGTAAAATCTTAGCTTCTATAAGGGCTTCCTTGATGTTACTAAATGTTTCAGCTGTACCACCATCCCAGAATTAGTTAGATCTTTGCTTTAGTAAATTCAATAAACAAGAATCATTAATTACCTGGCACCTGATAAATCTTCTATAGAAGCTGCCGAAATCTAAAAACAATTCACAGTCTTATTTGGTTGTAGTCCCTCAATTCAAACAATATTATCTAAAATCTTTATCTCTTAATGTCCATACTGTTATTTAGAAAGCTTTATTGTTACTACATTTCCTTCTGACTGGCTTAAAGTTTATGTCAGAAGCTCGCATTGGTCTAGAAACTAGTAGTAAATCACCTATCTACATACTATTTCCATTCCTAATGATTTATTTAGAGCATGGATGAAAACTGCAAATGAAGTATATAAGCCAAATGGTAATACTTTTAATTGGTAGGCTTTATTTTCAAATAAGAAAGTTGTGTATTGTCTTGACTGTTTGTGTAATGGGCCTTGCCAATATCCCAACATTAAATTCTTTGAACTAAAGAATTTGGTTTCTTCAAACTTCATAGGTCTACCCTGTTCAGTTTCTGTGTATTTATTGCATGTTCATGCATCCAAGACTAAACAAACACCACTTGCAGGTTTCTTAACATCTAACAACAGATTATTATAGACAGGAAGACTGTGTTCAATAATGTCATCTTCATCTTTTGTAGCTGTTTTCTCACTTCAGTTCAAAGATTCATAGATACCGGATAGGGTTTACAAAACAAAGGCTTATCATCCTTTACTTTAAATCTACATCTGTATTCCTTAATTATTTTTGTTTATCCGAGAACACATTTTTATATCTTAACCAAATATCTTGTAACTGAAGTTTCTGTTCTTCTGAAAATGTATATGATATCTCACATTTGACTTAATGTCCCCAAATAACTTTTCTTTTCACACATTCCAATTTATCTACCACGACAATATCAATAGAAGCCTCCAAATGAATATGATTCGTCTATGGCTGATTTTCTTTAAATTCTGATAAATTATTTTGGATGGATACACTTGGTACCCTATTATCTCTTTACCATACAACTCTTCTTTGGTCGAAATATAGTAAGATTTTATCATCCGTTATCCACACTGAGACTAGTAGTACATCTAGTTTTTAACTAGGTACTGCTAGCAATTTTTGATATAGGTCAAAGTGTTGAAGGTAATAGGTAAACGTGTTTCTTCCGTAACTGGCTTTCCTTTATGATCGGTAGGGACACAGAAATCCAACATGTATTATAACTGTATGAAAAGGCAAACTCTTACAGCAGAACTGCTTCAAGGGGTGGAGGATCATGCATTTATATCAGAAAAGGAACACAGTTCAAATCAAGACATGACCTCGGTACAGTAAGTGAAGACAAACACTTTGAAATATCAGCTATTGAATTAACAGGGGGCTTGATATTGTTACTTTTACTTGTTTTAGGTTTAAAAAGAATCTGTCTACTTCACTGAACATTACATTTATTTCACATTGTACAGTCACACAAAGACACACACCATCAAAGACCTAGTTTCTAGTACTTGTCTCTCCAAAGACTCTAGAGCAGAGGTGCTGCCAACTTTTGTCTGCCACTTAATTAAATAAAAACACATATAACTGTAACACTTTCCCTTATTTAATTAAGAAAAAAAAGGGAACACATCAACATGAACGACCCATCTTATGACATAAATCTAACAGTCTTGGTTTTGCCAGCGGCTTCGTCAGTCTACCTGCTAACTGGTCCTCAGTTGAAATATGTTGAATGCCTAACTCTCCTTCCAATACCTTTTCTCGGACGAAGAAATATTTTATTTTTATATGCTTAGTTCGATGATGGAGTGCGAGTTTCACTGTTGCCTGATTGTCAACCTTAAGGACTGGAACTTCACTCAGCTTTCTCATTCCTCTAAAAAGTCTACACAGATAGATTATTTCCTTCACAGCTTCTGTTGCAGCTACCAGCTCTGCTTCTGTTGTAGATGTTGCAGTCACTGCCTGTCTTTGGCTGAACCAGGAGATAGCTCCACCTGCATGTGTAATAAGTACACCAGATGTTGACCACACACATAGCCTTTTCAGTAGTTGCAGGGGCAACAGTCTGGATGATTGACTGATCAGGCCTTGCAACACTAACCAAAACGGCCTTGCTGTGCTGGTACTGCGAATGGCTGAAAGCAAGGGGAAACTACAGCCGCAATTTTTCCCGAGGGCATGCAGCTTTACTGTATGGTTAAATGATGATGGCGTCCTCTTGGGTAAAATATTCCGGAGGTAAAATAGTCCCCCATTCGGATCTCCGGGCGGGGACTACTCAGGAGGACGTCGTTATCAGGAGAAAGAAAACTGGCGTTCTACGCATCGGAGCGTGGAATGTCAGATCCCTTAATCGGGCAGGTAGGTTACAAAATTTAAAAACGGAAATGGATAGGTTGAATTTAGATATAGTGGGAATTAGTGAAGTTCGGTGGCAGGAGGAACAAGACTTTTGGTCAGGTGAATACAGGGTTATAAATACAAAATCAAATAGGGGTAATGCAGGAGTAGGTTTAATAATGCATAAAAAATAGGAGTGCAGGTAAGCTACTACCAACAGCATAGTGAACGCATTATTGTGGCAAAGATAGACACGAAGCCCATGCCTACTACAGTAGTACAAGTTTATATGCCAACTAGCTCTGCAGATGATGAAGAAATTGATGAAATGTATGATGAGATAAAAGAAATTATTCAGGTAGTGAAGGGAGACGAAAATTTAATAGTCATTGGTGACTGGAATTCGTCAGTAGGAAAAGGGAGAGAAGGAAACATAGTGGGTGACTATGGATTGGGAGAGAGAAATGAAAGAGGAAGCCGTCTGGTAGAATTTTGCACAGAGCATAACTTAATCATAGCTAACACTTGGTTCAAGAATCATAAAAGAAGGTTGTATACATGGAAGAATCCTGGAGATACTAGAAGGTATCAGATAGATTATATAATGGTAAGACAGAGATTTAGGAACCAGATTTTAAATTGTAAGACATGTCCAGAGGCAGATGTGGACTCTGACCACAATCTATTGGTTATGAACTGTAGATTAAAACTGAAGAAACTGCAAAAAGGTGGGAATTTAAGGAGATGGGACCTGGATAAACTGAAAGAACCAGAGGTTGTAGAGAGTTTCAGGGAGAGCATAAGGGAACAATTGACAGGAATGGGGGAAAGAAATACAGTAGAAGAAGAATGGGTAGCTCTGAGGGATGAAGTAGTGAAGGCAGCAGAGGATCAAGTAGGTAAAAAGACGAGGGCTAGTAGAAATCCTTGGGTAACAGAAGAAATATTGAATTTAATTGATGAAAGGAGAAAATATAAAAACGCGGTAAATGAAGCAGGCAAAAAGGAATACCAACATCTCAAAAATGAGATCGACAGGAAGTGCAAAATGGCTAAGCAGGGATGGCTAGAGGACAAATGTAAGGATGTAGAGGCTTAGCTGGCCGGAGTGGCCAAGCGGTTAAAGGCGCTACAGTCTGCAACTGCACGACCGCTACGGTCGCAGGTTCGAATCCTGCTTCGGGCATGGATGTGTGTGATGTCCTTAGGTTAGTTAGGTTTAAGTAGTTATAAGTTCTAGGGGACTTATGACCACAGCAGTTGAGTCCCATAGTGCTCAGAGCCATTTGAACCATTTTTTGTAGAGGCTTATCTCACTAGGGGTAAGATAGATACTGCCTACAGGAAAATTAAAGAGACCTTTGGAGAAAAGAGAGCCACTTGTATGAATATCAAGAGCTCAGATGGAAACCCAGTTCTAAGCAAAGAAGGGAAAGCAGAAAGGTGGAAGGAGTATATAGAGGGTCTATACAAGGGCGATGTACTTGAGGACAGTTTTATGGAAATGGAAGAGGATGTAGATGAAGATGAAATGGGAGATATCAATTGCGTGAAGAGTTTGACAGAGCACTGAAAGACCTGAGTCGAAACAAGGCCCCGGCAGTAGACAACATTCCATTGGAACTACTGACGGCCTTGGGAGAGCCAGTCCTGACAAAACTCTACTATCTGGTGAGCAAGATGTATGAGACAGGCGAAATACCCTCAGACTTCAAGAAGAATATAATAATTCCAATCCCAAAGAAGGCGGGTGTTGACAGATGTGAAAATTACCGAACAATCAGTTTAATAAGCCACAGCTGCAAAATACTAACGTGAATTCTTTACAGACAAATGGAAAAACTGATAGAAGCTGACCGCGGGGAAGATCAGTTTGGATTCCGCAGAAATGTTGGAACACGTGAGGCAATACTGACTCTACGACTTATCTTAGAAGCTACATTAAGGAAGGGCAAACCTACGTTTGTAGCATTTGTAGACTTAGAGAAAGCTTTTGACAATGTTGACTGGAATACTCTCTTTCAAATTCTGAAGGTGGCAGGGGTAAAATACAGGGAGCGAAAGGCTATTGACAATTTGTACAGAAACGAGATGGCAGTTACAAGAGTAGAGGGACATGAAAGGGAACCAGGGGTTGGGAAGGGAGTGAGACAGGGTTGTAGTCTCTCCCCGATGTTATTCAATCTGTATATTGAGCAAGCAGTAAAGGAAACAAAAGAAAAATTCGGAGTAGGTGTTAAAATCCATGGAGAATAAATAAAAACTTTGAGGTTCGCCGATGACATTGTAATTTTGTCAGAGACAGCAAAGGATTTGGAAGAGCAGTTGAACGGAATGGACAGTGTCTTGAAAGGAGGATATAAGATGAACATCAACAAAAGCAAAACGAGGATAATGGAATGTAGTAGAGTTAGCTCGTGTGATGCTGACGGAATTAGATTAGAAAATGAGACACTTAAAGTAGTAAAGGAGTTTTGCTATTTGGGGAGCAAAATAACTGATGATGATCGAAGCAGAGAGGATATAAAATGTAGACTGGCAATGGCTAGGAAAGCGTTTCTAAAGAAGAGAAATTTGTTAACATCGAGTTTAGATTTAAGTGTGAGGAAGTTGTTTCTGAAAGTATTTGTATGGAGTGTAGCCATGTATGGAAGTGAAACATGGACGATAAATAGTTTGGAAAAGAAGAGAATAGAAACTTTCGAAATGTGGTACAACAGAAGAATGCTGAAGATTAGATAGGTAGATCACATAACTAATGAGGAGTTATTGAATAGAATTGGGGAGAAGAGAAATTTGTGGCACAACTTGACTAGAAGAATGGATCAGTTGGTAGGACATGTTCTGAGGCATCAAGGGATCGTCAATTTAGTATTGGAGGGCAGTGTGGAGGGTAAAAATCGTAAAGGGAGACCAAGAGATGAATACACTAAGCAGATTCAGAAGGATGTAGGTTGCAGTAAGTACTGGGAGATGAAGCAGCTTGCACAGGATAGAGTAGCATGGAGAGCTGCATCAAACCAGTCTCAGGACTGAAGACAACAACATCAACAACAACATGTTGACCATCCAGTTTTGTTGCACCCTCCAAAGTCTGCATCATTCTAGCAATCTAATATGCCACTGCACAAATTTGGATGATAGATTATGCCTAGGTCACATGAACCTGCTACATACCGGAGTACTCACTTTAGTCGCACTACATCTTCTGTTGATGCTGTGTCAAGAGTTCGAGACAGGAAGCTCACACTATGAGCCAGGTCAGGTCTCGTTCCAAGCATCAGGTACATCAGTGCTCCAACTGCTTGCCGATAGGGAAAGTTACACTTCTCTGCATTCTTTCCTTCTATCTGTAATGTATCTGGTTCTTTTACAATTGGTATTGAGACAGGTTTGCACTCTTGAAAACTGAAACGCTCCAGAATCTTCTTTGCATAGGCTTGTTGACTTATCTTGATTGCATCATCATCAAATCGTTTTATCTCAAGTCCAAGGAAATATGATGCTGGTTTCACAGTGATCTTAAATTCAGCCTTCAAGTCATCAACAAACTTTCTGGCATCCAGCTGATCACTTGCCATAACTAACCCGTCGTCTACATAAAGAGCAACTAACAGTTTCTTGCCACCTTCTTCTCTGATATGTAAGCAAGGATCTGCATCACTTGCCTTGAAAACCTGCTGACATGAGAAATGCTCCAAACCGTTTACTCCAACATCCTGGGGCTTGCTTAAGTCAATACCAACTTCGCCTTAATTTGCAAACTCTCTCTGTGCCATCATTATACCCTTCTCGCTGTTGCATGAATATTATTTCTTCTAGTTCTCCATACAAGAATGCTGTAGACACATCAAACTGTATTAGATGCATCTTTTCAGCTGCAGCAACACTTAATGTTGAACGAATTGTGCTCAACTTAGCTACTGGACTGAAGGTCTCAATGTAGTCTACACCGTAGCGTTGATTAAATCCCTTGATGACAAGTCTGGATTTATATTTCTCAACACTTCCATCAGGATTAGTCTTTACACAAAAAAACCACTTACGTGGTACAGCTCTTGCTCTTTTTGGTAGAGTAGTCAGTTCCCATGTCTGATTCTCTTGTAGTGACTTCATTTCATTTTTCATAGCTTGCTTCCAGTAAACACTTTGTGTACTATTTACAGCTTCTTCATATGATTTTGGTTCTTCATATGTTTCATTAATCATCTCTTCAGTGAACATTACAATGTCATTTAGCCACGAAGGTCTCATTAATGTTGAACGATTTCGCAGTTGTCGATGAGGCTGGATAAAGATTTCCTCTTCTCTGGTATCAGCACTGCCCTGTTCAGTCTCAGATTCTTCAGACTCTTCCTTGTTGGAGTTTACCTCATCTTTTTCTTCAGCTGCATACTGTCCCTGATTACTTTTCTCAACATCCTGAAATGGTAATTTGATTTGTTCTTCACAACTTGCAGGTTTTTCGTGGAAGATTACATCTCTGCTGAGAATGACTTTGTTTTCTTCTTTCACCCACATTCTGTAATGCTCATCTCCATCATACCCCACAAAATAATCCTTGACAGCTTTCTTATACATTTTTAATCTTCTTTGAATTGGAATGTGGGCATAGCATGTGTAGAGCCTATTATACATAAATGTTTTATTCTTGGCTTCTTGCCAAGCCACAGCTCAAATGGACTAATTCCTTCCACAGATGATTCTGCAGTTCGATTCAAAATGTACACTCATGCTCCAACCAATTCTGCCCATATGGCTGCTGGGAAATTAGCTTCTTTATTTGAATACTTGAAGGTTCTTGCCATTTCATCTATAGTTCGCATGTCCCGCTCACTTCCACCATTTTGTTGCAGTGTGTAGGTGCTGTCAGCTTCTGAGTAACGCCTTCTGCTTGCAGTATGTCTTTAACTTCCTTACTGTCGAATTCTCCAGTGTTGTCATTCAGCAGCTCTTGACTGTATGACCCAGCATCTTTGAATGTTGAAGAACATATTTCAATGCATCTTTAACTTCAGACTTTTGCCTTACAAGGAAGCAATACCGAAATTTTGTGTAGCTGTCTTTGAACACAACCATATATCTCCTCTTCTGAAAAGATTCATTGAAAGGTCCATAGACATCAGCTGACATTAGTTCACCTGGGCAGGTTGACCTCTCTCTGTGACCAACTGGTAAGCGATGCACTTTGCCATAAATGCATGGCTCACAAAGTGACTGCTCCAAGGGAACATTTATGCCTAATTCCCTTTCTAACATTCCTTTGACATGGTGTTTATCCTGAGGTCACCACCTCTCATGATACAGCTGCAATAATGAAGTTTCTTCAATGGCATTTACTTCACCAATTTCTTTGGGCAAATTTGGTTGAATGTCTGCCTTGTACAAGGTACCAAAGGGCTCACGGGTTCCATGCAGCACTACCTTGTCATCAATTTTAAGCCAACACTCTCTTGTTGATGACTTAAATTCAATATTAGGATTCTGGTCCTGTGCAGCTAACACTGAAAACAAATTTCTATATAATTGTGGAACATACCACACATCCAACAACATCACATCTTGCCCATCAGTCTGAGATGATAACTGAATATTGCCTTTTCCCACTGCCATTAGTCTCTCTTCTGGCTGCCTTTACACCACATGGAGTGTCAATTTTTAGAAAGTCTGTAAAATACTGTGAACAGTTTGTTACATGCCTTGTAGCTCCATTATCAACCCACCACGATGTTGAATCTGCCTCAACTGTATAGGCCTCTTCACAGACAAACATTAGCACAGCACTAGCAGCAGCACAACTTTCTTGACTTATGTTTCAATTTTTGTTTGGTCTTCCATCAGAAATCCACTTTTTGCAGTCCTTTACCCAGTGGCCCTTACACTTACAATAATTGCAAATGTCACCTTTTCTTGGGTCATTCATGATGAACTTGCCTGTTCCATCTGGTTTTTGTTTACTTACATTCACCATTAATGCTTCCTTTGGTGTTTTGTCACTGTTTGGATTCTTCAAGAAATTCCTTTCAAACATACATAACTGCACTGCTGACTCATCAAATGTTCTTTTTTCGTCCTGTATTAACAACATCCAACTTGATTGAAAAGTTTCAAATTCACTTGGCAGAACATGCAACGTTTTGCACACTAACATAACTGGATCCATAACCTGTTACTTTTACTTGTTTTAGGTTTAAAAAGAATCTGTCTACTTCATTGAACATTATGTTTATTTTACATTGTACAGCCACACAAAAATACACACTGTGAATGTGTGAAAGATCTAGTTTCTAGTTCTCGTGTCTCCAAAGACACTAGAGCAGAAGTGCTGCCAACTTTTGTCTGCCACTTAATTAAATACAAACAAATATAACTAACAGATATCACCAAGAAATTAATCATTTTGTGTGTGTATAGGTCTTCCAGTGGTAGTGTGGACACGTTTTTCAATAAATTAACAGAAATTCTAGATAAAATCTCAAGTACAAAGGTCAACATAATTCTGTGTAGGGACATTAACATCAACACTAATATCATAAATGAATCCAGCAGCGCCTCAACAGCCTTCAAAGTTTTGGCATGTTCCTATTGCTCAATAGTGCAACTAGGGTTACTACAACAACTGCATCAGTAATTGACCAAGTGGCCACAAATATGGGCAGAAAAAAATGTGATGTAGCTGTTAAAGATCTCGGGCTATCGGACCATCTCTGTCAAATACAACAGTAAAATCAGGCATCGAATCATTCCCTAAACTACAAGCCTACAAACGACAGCTATCAGAAATCAAAATAAAAGATTTTTCAAAAGAGCTGGAAAAACAAAGCCAGGATGTAGTGTATAAGGAAACCAATGTGAATTTGAAATTCTCTAAATTCTCCACATTGTTTAAATTGAACTTTGAAAAGGCATTTTCAGGAGTATGTATGTCTGTATAAACATCCCACAAAAACAGATGGATAACAGCAGATATTAAGGAGACCTCCCAAACACTTAAACACCTCAGTTCCATGAAAAAGATTTGCAGTGATCCAGAATTCTTAAATTTCTATCGTAGATACAAAAAGATCCATAGGAAGGTGCTGATTGCTGCAAAAAAGTCATTTAATGATAAAATAATATATAATGCAGAGAATAAAAGCAAAGCTGTCTGGGATGTTATAGAAAAGGAAACGGGCAGAGGCAAACAAACGCAGAATAACATACTGCTAAGGGAGGGGGATAAGGTAATAAATGATCCACAACACTTAGCAAACTATGCAAACAAGCATTTTTCAAGTATTGCAGAGAAATGACAGCAAAAATTCCCCAGAACAAATATATCACCTGTAAATAATGTTAGTAGTAGTAGTAGTAGTAGTAGTTTATTCATCCAGAGACAATTTACATTGCATGGATTTCGTCAAAAAGATACATAGTATATATATACACACATATAGGGTGAACAATACCATACAAAATACAGATGTGCATAGTAGACCACGTATCATCAGACCACATTGAAATAGCATGTACAACTTTGATTATTTACATTGATGTATGAGAAAGACTTTTTACATGGAATACACAGTTGATATTTAGATATAACACATACAATTCTAGCACTTTTGTACATATTATTTATTTAGATCATAGCAACAGTCAGATAAAAATTACTATTGGCACAGAGTACATAAATATAATTGTTTAGTGTGGAGCTATTCCAGGTATTCTTTTACACTATAATAGCAGTTGGTCATTAAAAATTTGAATACTGCTTCTTTAAATGAAGACAATTTTTTTATTTCTTTTATCTTTATCGGTAGTTTGTTATACAATCTACTTCTTTGTACGTTTGTTTGTTTCTGCGCCAAAGCCTTGTTAACTCTTTTTATATGAATGTCATTGCACTTTCTTGTGTTGTAAGTATGTAGATCCGAGTTGGATTGGAAATTGTTAATATTTCGTTTTACATTAATTACACTTTTCTGTATATAGAGGCACAGTAGGGGTAGAATATTCAGCTGTTTAAATAATTGCTGTGAAGGAGTTAGCCTTGAACTGTTGGTAATTATTCTAACAGCTTGTTTTTGTAGAGTGAAGATGGTTTTGAGATTTTTCTTACTATGACCCCAGAAGATGAGGCCATAGGTAATAGCAGAATGTATATAAGCAAAGTAAACAGCTCTGCTACATTCCCTACTACATACAAAGCTAATAATGCGTAAAGCAAAGCAAGCATAGCTTAACTTATGTGAGAGATACAGGATATGGGATTTCCAGTCTAAATTTTCATCTATATGTACACCTAAGAATTTTGTGGTAGCAACTCTCACAATTTCTTTATTTTGTGTTCTGAGATCTAGATCAGAGTGTGACTTTGCTTTCCTGTAATGGATATAATTAGTTTTAGAGATATTTATGGTTAATTTGTTCACTTCAAACCAATTTTGCAAATATTCTATAACTCTGGTTGCAGATGTGGCAATACCCGGTTTATGTCAGTTACTACAATGTTTGTGTCATCCGCAAACAGGGTTATATGAGTACCATTTACTGGAATCTTGATATCATTTATGTAAAGAAGAAATAGAAGAGGTCCTAGAACACTCCCCTGCGGTACCCCTATTGGCACAGTCTGAATATCCGATCTGTAAACAATACGGTGATGTTACTTCCAACCTCAGAGAATGAAGTCAATAAAACTGTTCAAAAACTAAAAAATACAAAGCTAGTCAGACTTAGATGAACTACCAGTGTGTGTACTGAAACAATCATAGGGATTATACAAGGCCCCTTAACAAATATAATAAATGAATCCTTCACATTAGGGACATTTCCAGAGCAGTTAAAACAGGCAAGAGTTGTACATTTGCTTAAGAAATGTAATGAAGAAGACATAGAAAATTACAAGCCCATTTCCTTTCTATCAGCATTCTCAAAAATAATAGAAGCAATTATGAAAGACAGATTAATGAATTACCTGAATAAATACAATCTTTTAAGTGAATCACAGTTTGGTTTCCGAAGTGGCAAAAATATGGAGTCAGTCATAATAGAATTCACAAAAGTTGTACTTGATGATCTTGATAAAGATGAGTTTGCCACAGGCATATTTTTGGTTCTTTCTAAGGCATTTGATATGGTCGGCCACAAGATTCTATTAAATAAATTAGGAGTAAGAGGAGTAGCTAATGACCGGTTTCGATCATACGTAGGAGATAGGGTACAAAGAGTAGAGATAACACATACTTCAAATAGATCTAAACATTTAGTACAGGGTGTATATGACCCTGGAGATCCGGGAAAAACCCGGAATTTTTTGGAATTCCGGGAATTTTTCATTGTTTTAGTTTTCAGTTAAATTTTTGTGATTTTGACGGGTAAGAACCAATACTCTAACAAAGGATATTACTGTATCCCACTTCTGCAGTATGATACTGCAGTAACAAAACATGAACGGGAGAAAAAAAAACGAAAATAAAACTTAAGTCGCAAAAGAAATACGCCATATACAACAATAAAACACAGTGCTCATACAAGCGTTTGCCAACTGCAAAGTTTGTCAAAGGCTTTGGGAAGACTATGCAATGCTTCCTAACACAAATTGTCTCTGATGAGCGTGATGTCACAACTGTTTACTTTAGATTTGTTTCAGCAGTTGTGGCCCGGCCCTTTGTGCGTGTGCAGTTGAGTCATGTATGAGAAGTACCTTTCCCCGCTTCTCGCTACAGAGGTGTGGCAGGGCGCTACTATCTAATATTGCCACGGTTCGGAAATATCTGAGATCCGGGGCTGATTCACAGAGCAGTCGGAGTTCTAGTGGGGAGTCTCCACGTGACCCGTGTTTACATTTAGTGATTTTGCTGTTTCCTCTTCATGTATTGCTCTCACATTAAACGAAAACAAAACGGATATCTATGGCCGTGAGCTATCAAATGAATTAAAATACATTCTCATAATTACGGAAGGCTAAAATATGTTATTAGTTTCAGGTTTTATCTCCACCATTCTGACAGTCAGGCAAGAACAATGAAGTTATTTTTGTCGGTTTGCTAAAGAAATTTGGCTGGCTTTTATTAATCTTTTCCGCTGGGGCAGTCAATTTATTTGAAACGAAGTGTTTAAATCCATACTATGGGCTAGTTTCAACTGTTCGCTGCATTTCAAAAGTGCATGTTTTCATCTTCTAGCACATATGGCATTATGCCATAATAAAGAACCAAACATGAGATAATACAGTACCGGTACTCAAGAAAATTTACATCCGCATCTGGACATACGAATCTGCACTTTAAGCTGAATTACGCATTGTAGTATGGTTCACGAAATTCCAATGTTCTTGGAGTATTCTCTGATGTCTTGTTTCTTTTATGACACAGTGTAAGATCTTCTAATGTTTTACACTTACGAACATATGGGCTTCGTGCATCATCGTAAATGCGCAAGTGCGGTGATGCCTGTTTCTGGCACTCTCTGGCAACTACTGAAACGAACCTATTTCTAACAGGTCACGGGAAAATATTTCGAATGGTTGTTTGAAAAGCAGTACTTTCAAAGTAAATTTCCTTTTATGCAAGATGAAATATGTGCGAGAATGTACGATGAATTTCTTAAATCACAGAGCGTTTGGCTCTCATTTAAAAATCAAGTCTTTGAGGACATACATTTAAAAAAATTTCGAGCTCAGAAGGTCATACATTTATGTCTTTATTACAAATTTTATTGGCGCATTTGTGTGTTGTACCTTAAAGTGTAACACGCACAAAAAAATATCATTATATGTGAAAGCTTAGCTTCTCTTGCAGCTTACTAATCTCAGAGACCAATATTGTATGTGAAAGCTTTTCTTTTCTTGTAGTAACACTGTGTATGTTAATTTAAACCATTAACTTTCCTAATTGTGTGTACGCGCTACTTAAACACTGATATTGCTATTGGCTGACTACATCACGTATCCTATGCTAGAAGATCCGCTGTCATCGGCTGGCGAGATCACGTGACGAGCTAGGACTGGCTACAAAAGCGCATTGCAATCTTGATTTCAATGCTTCGGAAAGTAACATGTGGCGTTTGGTGGAATTTAAATTTACACTTTCGTAATATGCAGTGTACATGTTTCTGCACATCAAAGTTCTTTCCAAAACGTGTTTTTTTAACTATAACCATTCAAAGGATTGATAAGTTTTACAGTTCCGAGGAAAAGTATACTGTCACTTGACAGGAAAAAGGTGTATTTTCACCTGGGAGAAAGTGTAATTTTAACCGGGAAATCCAGGAAAAATCTGTGAATTTTTTTTTTTTTTCCCTTGTCCGCGTATACACCCTGTAGTAAAACACCTATCAGAATCAAAATACATTAATACAGGGATTCTGCAAGGTACCATATTAGGACCAATACTGTTCCTGATATACATCAATGACTTTCCCAGGAGTGTTATGCATAGTGAAAAAATTCTCTTCGCTGATGACAGCAATATTATTGTCACTGAGAAAAAAAAAAACTCATTGCCGAGAAAGCAAATGAAACTCTCAGGGAAGTTTATGATTGATCAATAAGCAATAAAGTAACATTGAACACAAAGAAAACTAATGCCATGAACTTCAGTTTGAAGAGGAA
This sequence comes from Schistocerca nitens, assembly GCF_023898315.1. Taxonomy (NCBI): domain Eukaryota; kingdom Metazoa; phylum Arthropoda; class Insecta; order Orthoptera; family Acrididae; genus Schistocerca; species Schistocerca nitens. The sequence continues at coordinate 31,613,821 of NC_064620.1, read as the reverse complement.
AAATGACAATATTAAATTAAATGTAGATGGGACCTCTATAGACTGTGTAACAAATGAAAAATTTCTAGGACTGATTCTCAGTTGAAGGGGTGTGAACACACGAAGGTACTTGCAAACAGGATGTCATCAGCATATTGTGCCCTTAGAATCCTATCATCAGTGTGTAACATGCAGTGTCTTTTACTTACATATTATTCATATGTACACTGAATTCTTAGCCATGGCATTCTTTTTTGGGGAACAAACGCACAAAATATGAACACAGTTTTCGAACTCCGGAAAAAAGCCGTAAGAATAATAACCAAAAATACTAGTTGAGCTCACTGTAAAGAGCTGTTCAAAAGACTGGGGATTTTAACTGCTGCATGTGAATACATTTACTAGTGAGTTGTACACATCAAAAATAACATTGGTAATTACTGCGCAAACAGCTCTGTCCATTACCATGCAACAAGAGATAGACTCAACTTACATTTACCAAGAAAAAATAAACATAAAACTAGAAACAGCATTTTCTACCAAGGAATAAAACTGTACAATAAATTACCAAAAGAGATTAAAGAAATTGCAAAAATACACAAATACACTTATTTAAAAAGGCAGCTAAAAAGTACCTGTTATGCAATACATTTTATACATTGAAGGATTATTTAGATAAAACAGAGTAGGGGTTTGATAAAAAAAATGTTATACAAATGAATAATAATAATAATGATTATAAAACATCCAACATTCCACATAACACCTTCACTTTTTTTTTCCTTCTTTCCTTTCCAGAAATACTTACCCCCAAGCTATGCATAGCACAATACTAACACCTCTTCCTCTTTCTGAACTCAACTTCTCACCCATTATGGAGGGATGCTGACTCAATTTTTCGGGATAGCAAATGGGAAGTTGCAGTACAGAAAATAGCCCAGAGATCACCTGTGTGTGTGTGTGTGTGTGTGTGTGTGTGTGAGAGAGAGAGAGAGAGAGAGAGAGAGAGAGAGAGAGAGAGAGAGAGAGAGAGAGAGAGAGACTGGTATGAAACAATGTGTGTATAATGTGTGCAGTGAGTGACAGTGAGATATGAGTGAACAGTGTGGCATAACATTATTTAATAAGTTTTGTAAAAAAAAAGTATTGCATACCAGGAGTAAATCTAATGATGGTCTCTAACTATGAGTCTGTAAATGTATGTGTATACGAACTAGCTTAGGCTATTTTAAATTGATCTAAACTTGTAAATATTTTGACATGTCCTATATCCTTGTTAAATAAAACACCTACGGATGAATAAAGCCACTATTACTAATCCCTACAACAAATATCCCCATTACCAGTAGTATGGGAGAAGGACACTGTTGTCTAATTACTGAGAGCATTTCCTATGATATTAATGATATTACACTCCAAGAATCTAAGTGGACATTGAAATTCTTCACAAAAATGTCACTCAATACATTTTCTACTTCTTCTTCTTCTTCTTCTTCTTCTTCTTCTTCTTCTTCTCTCAGATTTTAGTTCCTCTTCTTCAAGTAACCCTTCATGCAGAGATAATGATCACATGAACATTACCACCTTTTCTATCGGGGATTGTTGCTACTTCCTGAAGCCTGGTCCCTGTCCCAGAATGTATGTTGTTTTCCAATGAATGGTACAAAAATAACCAGTCAATTGATATGTTTGTGCTATTAGAATTTAATGTCTCAGTTCTTTTACACTTTTGATTACTTATCTATTGTTGTTCTTTTTTCTTATGTTAGAATATTTACTTTCACTTTTGCTCTGAAATTGTGGTGGGTAGTGGTCCTCCTCATAACTATTTGATTTTTCAATCGTACGTTGGATGCAGTCTCCCCATTTTTTGCTTAACGTATCAAGACTTTTGATAAAAGTTAACAGATCATTTACAGTTGCCAACCCACAATACCATATATCTTTCCACACAGTCAGCTAGCCTATGGAACCAACACTTTAATCAAATGAATGTCCTCTGTTGGATCATCTAAGTATTTGGTTCATGCCGGATGCCACTCAGTTTATTTCTTATAACTACATCAACTATTATGGTAGTATCTTGGATCTAGTAAATCAAGAATTAACTTTTCTTTAGCACTTAGCAAGCTGTAGTTCATCTTAAACTACCCTTGAAAAAGAAATCCTCTGAATGAGTAGTTCCCCATTCAGAAGCATCTCCTTCCAAATAATCAAGGACGGAATCAGTTTCTTTGAGTTATCTCAACACCCAGGTAATGATTTAGAAAATACTCTTAAAAAGTGATCGCCTACATAGCCGAACGTCTAGTGTCACTGCCTTCAGTGCTGAAAGACCTTGGTCCTATTCCTGGTACCTCCTCATATTTTTTTCTGACATAGGTAGGGAGGTCTGTTACAGGGTCCACTCAGCTCTTGTGAGGCCAAAGGTGGAACTTCTTGAATAAAAAAAAGATGTGGCATCTTCAGGATTCACCTAATGGCAATAATTGCTGGAGGGATTGGAGACATGTTGATCACATGTCCCACGATCATAGATTGCTCCTTGGGTGGCCTTATAAATAGCAGTTGGCCAGATGGAACAGGTCTGAGGCCTGTTTACATTTTACTGCTAAAAGATAGTAGCATGATCATCCCATTATGGCTTAAATTTAGGAAACTTAGAGAAGCTGGTTCCACTGTCTAGGTGCAATTCCTGTTATCTCTATGGGGAACCCACAATTCTCCTTATGTTTCTTTTTATTAACCTGATCTCACATTTTTGCTAGTTCGTCCCACAATATCTGTAATTCTGATTCTGTTCTTTCTGCCTCTACTGATGAATGGGGTGTTCCCACCAGTGATACAATTTTTTCTCGAATTTTTCACTCAGTTGAATCACTGGGATGCTCCACAAAAGTAGAATGTGGTATTGCAGTTACACCTTACTCTCTGTTCTGCTCTAATGCATTCAGTTGGACAGTAGTGCTCTGAGATGTGTTTACGCACTGCCATAAATTCTTTTTGAGTGAGATCTGTAATCTGCCTTAAATTTTTAGTTATGTCCCTGCACTGTTAATATCTTCATTTCCAATTAAGTTACACTTTAATCACCAGAATATGTAACTTATCTGTTAAACTCATAACTGATTGTAGTTTGGATATCTTATTGTTTATTTCTAATTTTTCGCCTGAGCATTTGTGCTATTTAATTTATTATCAAATACAGCTTGTATCTCATCACACTGAGCTTTTATTCTTGTATTAATAGCCTAAACTTTAGCAGTTAATTGTTCAGAAAATGTTTTAAATAGGTTGTCCGACACTCTGGGCCAACACAAGCATCACCGTGTGTATACCTCTTTGTTGAAAAAATACTTTTTGCATTTAAATCAGTTTATTTGCCCCACAACACAAACCACAAAAAAAGGAAAATCAATTTGGTCTTAACACAGCTCACCAAAATTTCTTGCTTAGCTCACTGTGTTGAGGTGCCGATGGAAAGCTGGATAAACTGGTTTGCTGTTGTTGGATAGGTGCTGATGATGGTGTCCCTGAACACTGTGGCACAGTTGCGGAACTGATGAAATAATCATAATCATTTTGTAGTTCAGTCAGCCAGTCTTCTGATTCATAGACTTTAACATGTTCTTCTGTAATGTAATTGTTGTTGATTGATTTAATTATGTTTCATCAACAAGTTAATTCTTCTGAAGTTTGTGAATGTTTCTTGGATGTAACTACTTATCAGTTTTGTTCTTGTAATTCTGCTGTTGGTCACATTGCTAAGGACAGCTGCACTGAAACTTCCTGGCAGATTAAAACTGTGTGCCGGGCTGAGACTCGAACTCGGGACTTTGCCTTTCGTGGGCAAGTGCTCTACAAACTGAGCTACCCAAGCACGACTCACGCCCCGTTCTCACAGCCTTACTTCTGCCAGTACCTCGTCTCCTACCTTCCAAAGTCCCGCGTTCGAGTCTCGGCCCGGCACACAGTTTTAATCTGCCAGGAAGTTTCATATCAGCGCACACTCCGCTGCAGAGTGAAAATCTCATTCTGACAGCTGCACTATTTGTCGATGTAATATTTCTTCAAAACTGCTAATTTCTTCTTGGTTTTCTCTTTATACATTATTCTTGTTCTAATTCCATTGAGTCTTGGCACAGAATTTGTTCTCGGTCCTGCACTAGGTAGCCAGAAAGAAGTGTTAACCTATTTGTGTATATGTGTTTATGTACAGATTACTAGTGCGGTTACTGTAAAATTAAGAGCTGTTGCTTTTGGATTAAGCTTTCACAGTAACCATGCATTTGCTTCTTAATGTGCACTTCTTCGCTACTGCAGTTGTTCCTATACTGGGAGCTGGAAGTTTTTAACTGACTTCAACTTTCTACTAGCATTTCTTCTGAAATACGATTACATTGCTCCTTCAGTTACTGTACGGCAGCAGTTCATAAAATATTCATGTTCATACATACGCTACAATATTATATGTATTCTGCATGACATTAATGATAGTTACAATAGATCTAATAGCTAATGAATAATCATGTGTCTCCCAAGCTTTCAACACCATTGTTAAGGTATAACCTTTATTTGACGGCATGCCTGGGTTCTCTGAGCTGGGACATTTTGGCAGGGAATAACCATCATGAGAGCAGTACTGCAACACACAGTGTAACTGCCATCACTGTACGACCTTGAGACACATACCAGTGTACATGCACGAACAATAACAAACTTCCAAACAGTTTGCAATTCTAAATTAATTGTTGTTGTTGTCTTCACTCCAGAGACTGGTTTGATGCAGCTCTCCATGCTACTCTATCCTGTGCAATCTGCTTCATCTCCCAGTACCTACTGCAACCTACATTCTTCTGACCCTCTACGATTTTTGCCCTCTATGCTGCCCTTAAATACTAAATTGATGATCCCTTGATGCCTCAGAACATGTCCTACCAACTGATCCCTTCTTCTAGTCAAGTTGTGCCACAAATTTCTCTTCTCCCAATTCTGTTCAGTACCTCCTCATTAGTTATGTAATCTGTTCATCTAATCTTCAGCATTCTGCTGTAGCACCACATTTCAAAAGCTTCTATTCTCTTCATATCTAAACTACTTATCATCCATGTTTCCCTTCCATACATGGCTACACTCCATACAAATACTTTCAGGAAAGACTTACTGACAGGTAAATCTACACTCCATGTTAACAAATTTCTCTTCTTAAGAAGCGCTTTCCCTGCCATAGGCAGTCTACGTTGTATATCCTCCCTACTTTGACAGTCATCTATTATTTTGCTTCCCAAATAGCAAAACTCATCTACTACTTTAAGTGTCTTGTTTCCTAATCTACTCCCCTAAGCATCACCTGATTTAATTCGACTACATTCTATTATCCTTGTTTTGCTTTAGTTGATGTTCATCTTATATCCTCCGTTCAAGACACTGTTCATTCCATTCAACTGCTCTTCCAGGTCTTTGCTGTCTCTAACAGTATTACAATGTCATTGGCAAACCTCAAAATTCTTTATTTCTTCTCCATGGATTTTAATTCCTACTACAAATTTTTCTTTTGATTCCTTTACTGCTTGCTCAATATACAGATTGAATAACATTGGGGAGAGGCTACAACCCTGTCTCCCTCTCTTCCCAACCACTACTTCCCTTTCATGCCCCTCAACTCTTATAACCGCCATCTGGTTTCTGTACAAATTGTAAATAGCCTTTTGCACCCTGTATTTTATCCCTGCCACCTTCAGAATTTGAAAGAAATTATTCCAATGAACATTGTCAATAGATTTCTCTAAGTCTACAATTGCTAGAAACGTAGGTTTGCCTTTGCTTAATCTGTCCTCTAAGTAAATCTCAGGGTCAGTATTGCCTCACATGTTCCAGCATTTCTATGGAATCCAGAATGATCTTCCCTGAGAGGTCAGCTTCTACCAGTTTTTCCATTTGTCTGTAAAGAATTTGTGTTAGTATTTTGCAGCCGTGACTTATTAATCAGATGGTTTGGTAATTTTCACATCTGTCAACACCTGCTTTCTTTGGGATTGGAAATATTATGTTCTTCTTGAAGTCTGAGGGTATTTTGCCTGTCTCATACATCTTGCTCACCAGGTGGTAGAGTTTTGTCAGGGCTGGCTCTCCCAAGGCTATTAGTAGTTCTAATGGAACGTTGTCTACTACCAGGACCTTGTTTCGACTTAGGTCTTTCAGTGATTTGTCAAACTCTTCATGCAGTATTGTATCTCGCATTTCATCTTCATCTACATCCTCTTCCATTTCCATAATATTGTCCTCAAGTACATCACCCTTGTATAGACCCTCACCCTTTCTGCTTTTCCTTCTTTGCTTAGAACTGGATTTCCGTCTGAGCTCTTGATATTCATAAAAATGGTTCTCTTTTCTCCAAAGGTCTGTTTCATTTTCCTGTAGGCAGCATCTATCTTACTCCTAGTGATATATGCCTCTACATCCTTACATTTGTCCTCTAGCCATTCTGCACTTCCTGTCGATCTCATTTTTGAGACGTTTGTATTCGTTTTTACCTGCTTCATTTACTGAATTTTTATATTTTTTCCTTTCATCAATGAAATTAAATATCTCTTCTGTTACCCAAGGATTTCTACTAGCCTGGTCTTTTTACTTACTTGATTTTCTGCTGCCTTCACTAGTTCATGTCTCAAACCGACCCATTCTTCTTCTACAGTATTTTTGTCCCCTGTTCTTGTAAATCATTCCCTAATGCTTTCCCTGAAACTCCCTACAACATCTGGTTCTTTCAGTTTTCCAGGTCTCTTCTCCTTAAATTCCCACCTTTTTGCAGTTTCTTTAGTGTTAATCTACAGTTCATAACAAATAAATTGTGGTCAGAGTCCACATCTGCTCCTGGAAATGTCTTGCAATTTAAAACCTAGTTCCTAAATCTCTGTCTTACCTTTATATGATCTGTCTGAAACCTTCCAGTATCTCCAGGCCTCATCCATGTAAACAACTTTCTTTCATGATTCTTGAACCAAGTGTTAACTATGATTATTAAGTTGTGCTCTGTGCAAAATTCTACCAAGCAGCTTCCTCTTTCATTCCTTACCCCCATTCCGTATTCACCTACTACTTTTCCTTCTCTTCCTTTTCCTACTATTGAATTCCAGTCATACACGACTATTAAATTTTCGCCTCTGTTCACTATCTGAATAATTTCTTTTATCTCTACATTTCTTCAATCTCTTCATCATCTGTGGAGCTAGTAGGCGTATTAACTTGTACTACTGTGGTAGGCGTGCAATTAATTAGTTAACAAAAATACTTTCATTGTGGCAATCATCATTCATCAGCTAGGTAGACATTGGGTAACAGATGTCTCCTCTAATTATGTTCGTATGATTGGGGAAAACATCTACTAGTAAACTGAGCTTTTCTCTAAAGCTTTTAATTACATTTGTGATCAAATCAGATTGTTGATCGAAGCATTCAACCGTAGGTTTATGCCCACCCTTGATACTTAGTCTTGCCATAACAACCTTGCATGCAGCTTCAGTTTCCTTTTTTGGCCTAGGATGATGCTATGTATGTGTATCATATGATTTTATGACAATAGCAAATTCCAGTAGAAAGCCAAAGAAGACCCGAAACCTCAGCTATGATAGACATCATATCAAAACTGAACTTGGGGCTACCACATCAACTACAGATTGTTTATTTTGGACAAGTATGGAAATAGTGTTTATCTTTTCTCTGTGTTTGCCTTTATTTCAAAATTAATTATTTAGTTCTTGGGCATTCAAATAGAAAATTTTAATCTGAAGAAATTATATTCAGAGCTTAATTTTATCTCCTATAATGAGTGCATGACAGCTTCTATATGCTGGTGGAAGTGTGAATGTTTTACATTTTGTGTGTTTTACTTTTGCTTTTAGTTCACTTGTGTTTATGAAACACGATTGGCACAAGTTTTGCATCCCAATACTATTTTATGATACTATTACTGCTTCATGCGTTACAAATGTGACAATTTTAATGATCATTTGCCAGCTCATATTTACATGCTGAAGGAAGTTGGTATCAGTTGCATCTACACTTATTTTTTTATGTATAATTTCCAGTAGTGCAATGAAAGATTTTCTTGGTATCAAAGTGCTTCGTTCATAAAATTCTGCTTAATATTGTAACAATGTGATTGGCAGAAAACCATTAAATTTTAAACTATGATTTATTATCAATAGATAACTTTTGTATGCCTGCCTGTGAAATAAGTTTTGTTGTTTGCAGCATTTTTGGTATTCCGTATCTGTGTGATGACAGCAATGAAACCGTGGAAATTTGTCAACACATTTTAATGAAATCAATATTAAGAACTGAAAGTGAATTAAATAATGATGACTTGAGAGAGGTAAGGTAATGTTAGCAATACTTTTTCATGCACTCAATAGGTTGTCATTGGACATCATTCGTATTGCTGAAATTTAGTTGTGTAGCAAATTCTCAAATAGTATGTTCTTTGACTTGTTTCCAAAATGATGCACTTTAGCCTACAGACTCTGCTGGATGACTACCACAAAGTTGGTTTTAATTGCACAGTCATTGAACAGCAGATATCCCCTGATAGCAACACCCAAATGTTAAAATTATTCAGACAAAGTAAGTAATGAAAATAAACAAGACATACTTTAACACTGAAGTAATAATTGAGATCCGGGAAAAACCCGAGAATTTTTTCATCCGGGAGAAACCCGGGGATTTTTTAGGATTCCGGGAATTTTTCGTTGTTTTAGTTTTCAGTTAAATTTTTGTAATTTTGACTGGCAAGAACCGATAATCTAAACAAAGAATATTACTGTATCCCGCTACTGCAGAATAATACTGCAGCATTAAAACATGAACGAGAGGAAAAAACGAAAATAAAACTTAAATTGCAAAGGAAATGCGCAATATAAAATAACACGGTGCTCGTACCAGCATCTGCCAACAGCAAAATGTGTCAAAGGCTTTCGGAAAACTATGCAGTGCTTCGTAACAACAAACTGCCTCCGATGAGCGTGACGACAAACTGTTTACATTTGACTCATTTAATCAGTTACTAGCGGGCTCATGCACACACGCAGTTGAGTCGCGTACGAGTAGTGCCTTCTCCCACTTCTGGCTACAGAAATGTGGCTGTTGGCTGTGTAAGCAACAGTAGCAGCAACCAGCCACATGGTGCCCAAGCTGCTAGATTTATGCGTGCGCAGCAGGCCCGGATCTATTGGGGGGAGGGGGGGGGGGGGGGGAAGGCAAACCGGGGTATCTGAACCGGGCGGCAATTTCGCAGGCAGGGGGCATATTCATATTCTTGAGGAAAAAACCTTGTTTCACTAAGCAACTAGCATCCAGCGCACGTCGGTCTATCAGTTACTCATATGATTTTGAAATGCACACCTGCTGGTTTTTGGACACATTTTAAGTTGATTTCTGAGTGAATTATAAGTTAATTTTTGAATGCATGGATAGTGTACGTGATGTCTCTGCCAGGGGAATCCTCGTCACATCTAGAAATAAACTTTCCTGCAGACAATACGGGACGGGGCTATGCGAGCTGAGCGGAATAAAGCCGAACCGGTGATTGCCAACTGCTGCTTGTTTATGTGGTTGATCCGGTTTGCGAATGCTCAGCGTTGTTATAATTATTAGCGAAATCTACAGATTCAGACTACCGAAATGGAAATAAACGACTACCAGGAATAACAGGCGAGAAAGATTACGTATTATTTTCTCGGTGTATCCAAGAAAGTGAAAATTTCACAGAAAATATTTGTTCAGGTCGCTACACTAGACAGGGCCAGTTGTAGTCCCCGGCTTACAGCCGCATGTTCCATTCTGAGTAGCGCGGAAAACGCATTGTACGAACACGTAATAACGCCTAACCGGAGAATAATCGCTGGATAACTAAATCGGTGATTGTGGCAGGGTTAATAAAGTTAACCGGAGAATTAGTTTTGACAGTGGTAGAAATAGTTACAGAATTAGTGATAAGACTTTGTTAGAACGAGAAAAGAAGAAACGGGGAATCTCACAAATTATGGAAGAATATGACGATTCCAAATTTATACAGAAAATTGTTACCACTGCTTTTCGGTCTCGTGCGTGAGAAACTGGAGCGTATGAATGAAATGTGAAACTATTTCCTAACGTAAAGCCTTTTGCTTGTAGTAGGCCAAGTAGGTATTTCATTATGGTGCTAAGTGAATTATATTCTGTCGTGTTATTAAAATGATCATCATTGCCAAAACAGTCTCGCGTATATGGTGTGTGTTGCAATTAATGCAATATTAGAAAGGCCTATTCAGTTTTATCCAGCACACAGTGACAAAATAGACGCAATCCGATCGAGAAACCACACCAGTCTTGGGTACCGGTACTATTATTTGTATTAACAGCTTTTTCGGTATTAGACAATGACATTTCTATTTTTCATGTAGCAAAACGTTTGACGAACTTTATAAGGTGATAGTTCTTTCGCTGAAAGGAAAGCACGCCGTGTAAAGCTGTAGCAAGATTAGAGAGAAAAATCGTTAGGACCTAAGGATTGAAGAAATGTGTACTGTCTTGCCTGTTTCTTGTCTTTACTGGTTTTAGGTATCCTATCTTTAATTTTGTCACACTGAAGAGCAAGTTGTTAGTTAATAGCCAATAAAGAGTCCAGATTTTCTGAAGAGTTCTTGTTCTCCTGGTTACAAGTAATCCTACCCAGTACTAATTGGAGGTGTTTTTTGTGTTTAATTTCCACTGTCCTGAAATAGTTTGATGACAGCCATTACAAAATATACACTTTTGAGTTCCACAGAGCGAAATACAGTGACGCGCGGTATAGGAATGTTGTTTGAAGTGGCGCGGCACTGGACTGTACACTTTAATTACGGAAGGCCAAAATATGTTACTAGTTTTAAATTTTATTTTATTTCCACCTTTCTGACAGTTAAGCATTAATCGCCTTGCAGAACAATAAAGTTATTTTTGTCGGTTTGCTAAAGAAATTTGGCTTTTATTAAGCTTTCCAGCTGAGGCAGCCAATGTATTCGAAACGAAGTGTTTAATTCCACACTATTGGTTAGTTTCAACTGTTCGCTGCATTTCAAGTGCACGTTTTCATCTTCTAGCGCATTTGGCATTACGCCATAATAAAGAACCAAACAGGTGATAATACAGACGTCATTGGGAATCTGGACATACAAATATGCACTGTCAGGGTAGCTGCACAAGCGCGGTGATGCTTCTTATCTGGGGCTCTCTGGCAATTTATTTATTTATTTAGCATCCAGTAGATCACACATGTGATATAGGATTTGTCATTTGATTACACGTAACACATAACAACACATACACATAATAAATTGACAAACATATACAAACAGCAAACAAATTACATACACATAGTACATAAGTAGTGTACAAGAACTTATTACCCAAAAAACAAAAGTACATGCTCACAATAAACAATTTTAGATAATGAACTATGCCTTATACACAAAACATGTTACGGATATACACAAAACGTATTACAGATATTTAACAGATTTTTCCTAAGTATCATAATTACAAAGTTGAAAACATCATTTAATTAGTCTGAATTTTTAAAAAATAAGTAGGCTACAGGTTTCAATCCACAGTCTGAGACAGGTATTCATTTACACTGTAGTAGCATTTTTCCATCAAGTATTTTTTTACTTCATGCTTGAAATTATTTTTGTCTTTGAATTCTTTAATTTGAGATGGAAGTGCATTTAAAAGCTTTATTCCTAAGTGGCTGACAAGTTTATGACTTCTAGTTTTTGATACATAGGGAATGTGGAAGTCTTTAAAATGCCTTGTATTGTGATCATGATAGCTTGAGTTGGTTTGGAGATCGCAGTTATTTTTACTTATCATTTCCAGACATTTAAAAATATATATTGATGGTATTGTAAGTATCTTTAGTTGTCTGAATAAGGGTCTACAGTGAGTTTGTGGTGGGCTGTGTGTCATGATACGAATAGCTCTTTTTTGCATAATAAAAATGTCATTTAGTCTTGACCCGGTTTTTCCCCTAAAACTTATGCCACAGCTTGCAACTGATTGGAAATAACTGAAATACACTGCTCTAATACATTCTTTGCTGCATACTTTGGATATTATTCTTAAGGCAAAACGTGCTGAGCTAAGTTTCTGAGTAAGATATACACTGTGTTCATTCCAGTTTAAATCTTGGTCAATTCGCATTCCCAGGAACTTTGTGGTGCACACTTTTTCTATTTGTTTGCTATCCAGCATAAGGCACATATTTTCCCCTTGACACTTGCTTCCATACTGTATAAAGTTTGTTTTCTTTGTATTTAATGTCAGCTTATTTGAATAAAACTATGACTGTATGTATGAGAGCGTTTTCTTTGCTGTAGTACACAATGATTCTTTTATATCACTAATTATGATACTCGTGTCATCTGCAAATAGTAGAATTTTGGCTGAGCTGTCTGGAGCCTGTATATCATTGATATAAATTAGAAATAACAATGGGCCCAGAATGCTGTCCTGTGGCACACCTATTTCAATTTGTTTTGGTTCAGATATGAGTTTAAAATTGTGAAGATTGTTGGATGATCTCAGCTCAACAACTTCTGATCTGTTTTGCAGATAAGATTCAAACCATTATTTTAATGTACCCCAGATGCCTATTGCTTCAAGTTTCTCTAGTAATATTACATGGTTCACAGTATCGAAGGCTTTGGATAAATCTAGATTAATTCCAACAACCTGTTTATTTGACTCCAAATTTCTTGCTATTTCTGTTGTGTAGTCCAATATGGCTGTTTCTGTACTGTGCCCTGCTTGAAAGCCATGTTGACTGTTATTTATTAGTTTATGTTTTTCTAGATATTTTGTAACCCTGATTTTCATTAATTCCTCAAGTATTTTGGAGAAGGCTGGGAGGAGAGATAGAGGTCGGTAATTTTCTATTTTATGTCTGTCACCATTTTTGTATAGAGGTATAGATTTTAAGTTTGTCCGGAAATATCCCTTCACTAAGGGACAAGTTTGCTATGTGCACTATAAGTTTGACAACACATGGAGCAATTTTCTTAATTATTGATACAGGTACATCATCCAACCGAGAGGACATTTTGGATTTCAAGCATTTAATGACTTCTAGAACTTCATGCTCATCTGTTGGCATTGCCATCATGCTGGTATTTACCATTGGAGTTGTCACTGTTGGTTGTTGCTTAAATTTACTACTTAAAGTAGGGGGAATATTTACAAAATAGTTGTATACATAGTTTGCCATGGCGTCTTTTTCTATGGGAATATTTTCATTATTTTTAAGATTGATTTCCTGTTCTTTAGTTTGACCCCCCAGTTTCTTTTTTTACCATTTTCCACATCATTCTGGACTTGTTACTAGCCTGCCTTATTAATCTATCATTACTTAATAATTTTGCTTTTGCTATTACTTTGCGGTAAGTCTTTTTGTATGTCCTCACATACTCAACAAACTGCTGATCATGACATGTTTTTAACTTTAAACTTAGTAATTTCATGGTTTCACTTGACTTTTTAATTCCGGGTGTAATCCAGGTCCCTTTGGATCCAGATGATCTATAGCTCAAAAGCTTTTTTGGGAAACACATTTCAAAGTATGTCATAAAAGTGGAAGCAAATATATTGTAAGCATCATTTGTGTTTGTTTGTGCCAGGACCTCTGACCAAACTGCATTTTTAAAATTATTTTTGAACTGATTACAATTTTCAGTAGAGAAAAATCGTTTGTACTCCTTTTTATTTTCCTCCTCCTTGGAAGTTGCAGTGAGATTAAAGGTTAGTGCATTATGATCTGATAATGCTATATTCACATTTGTAACTGCAACTTCATGTGTGTCCACATTTGAGAAGATGTTATCTATTAGGCTTTCACTGGAATCCGTTGTTCTAGTGGGAGCTGATATGTGGGGGAACATGTTGAAGCTTTTTAGTATGTCTACTGGACTCTGGACCAATAGATTAATATTAAAGTCACCACAAAGAATTATGGCAGAGTTCTCATTTGAGAAAATGTTGAGCATTTCTTCCAAATTCTTAAGAAAGAATTCAGTATCTCCAGATGGTGACCTGTATATTGCTGCAACAATTATTTTCTTCTTTCAACTATATAACTGAATGGCTACTGCCTCAAAATCCTTTTCTATGATTAATGGTTTAGCCTCGTATCTTAACTTAAATTTAAGCTTGGGATTTAGATACATGCATACACCACCACCTTTGGCATTTTGCCTACAGTACTGACTGGCAAGTTTATATTGGCTTAAGTTTATGCTGTTTAGTTCACTGTCCCTGCACCAATGTTCCATAACACATAAACAATCAATATGGTCACTATTTGCTGTTACCTCAAGTTCAAGGTACTTGTTTTTAAGACACTGAATGTTCAGACTCATAATTCTTAGCTGATTTGAACAATCCAACTGACCTGTGACTTTACACTCTGTTGATGCATTTTCTCTTACACTGTTACAAGATTTCATACCTTGTTGTAGATTCCTTTGCTTGCAAACATTTCCCTGTTTCCCTGTTATGTGCTGTTGTTCACTGTTTTGCCCCAGCAAAAATCCTGGCTTCTTCTGGTGTGATGACTGCTCCTATTTCCACTGCTGCTGCTGTGTGCTGCTGCAGTGAATGTCAGTGATTCTGGTTGCTTGGTTATTGATGTTGGAACTACTGCTTCTGATGTTGCTGTGACTGTTAATGATTCTGGTTGGTTGGTTTTTGATGCTTTAACTATTGCTTCTGTTACTAGTTCTGCTGCTGCTAATGTTGGTCCAGTAGTAGGTTCCTCTGTTGCTGCTGTTTTTTGGACGGTCCATTTGCGTGCTGCTGCTGTTTGTGCTGGTGTTTCTGCTATTGGAGATTTATACCATCCCAGTTCAGTGGCTGTCGCTTTGTAATTACATTTAATTGCTTCCCTTATTAAGGTTCCTAACCTGGCCTTCCCATTTCTGTTTAGGTGAAGCCCATGTTTCGTAAAACATTCTCTATCAAGTGTGCTGGAGCCAATTAATTTCACGTTGCTGAATAGCCTACAACTACTTTTAAGTTTCGCATTAATTCTGTGAATTTCCTTATTCACACATGACCATTCAGGTAAATCATGCCTGTAAGGAAAGTTCACCAGTAAAATGTTTGTATTTGACAGTACAAGCAAAACACTCCTGAGCTGTTTATACATTTTCATAGCATTGTTTTCGTAAATGTCTTTAGCTCCAGCGCAAATTACAACACTGTCCTGCTTGTCATAGTTATATTTTACGATGTTTTTCGTCACTTCTTTGAAACCAGCACCTGGTTTAACCATGCCTGTGACCGTCGTTGATTTACTATTTACTTGCAGTTCTTGAGAAATTCCTTTGGCGTGAGTATCCCCAAAGACGTCGACTTTTGATTCTTTCTTCTTTGTCACACACGTCAGTTTTTGTTTATTTGTATTTTCACTTTGTTGCAAAACGTCGTATTTGTTTTTATCGCAAAATGTGACAGATTTTACGGAGTTTGTTATTATTTTAGTGGACAACGGATTACCTTTGAGTGACACTTTTATCCACTCGGACGTTGTTTCACTGTCTTGCATCACTTCACTAGCGTTTTGCTTATCCTTATTGCAGGCATCACTACTATTCGACAGAACACTATACCTGGTTTTATCTGCAATTATAATTTCATTTGCTGTCTTTGATTCCTGTCTATCGCTTCCTTTCCGCATCTCATAACTCACCAGGTTCCCGTTTTGTGGCTTAATTGTTTTATCATTTAGAAGATGGCGCAACTTCTTCAGCTCACAGTTTTCATTAGTTATATGCGAAATCTCACGTCTTAGAACATCTACAATTTTTTGTAAACTTGAAATGCGTTCGTTTAGTTTTTCGATTTCAGTTTTACAGTTTTCACAGGATTCCTTTTTTACGACAGAACAGTAACTTTTATTCACGCATTCACTATGCATCACTACACTTGTCGCCATCTTGCTCAGATTAAATGAATCTATTTCTTACAGGTCGCGGGAAAATATTGCAAATACACTCCTGGAAATGGAAAAAAGAACACATTGACACCGGTGTGTCAGACCCACCATACTTGCTCCGGACACTGCGAGAGGGCTGTACAAGCAATGATCACACGCACGGCACAGCGGACACACCAGGAACCGCGGTGTTGGCCGTCGAATGGCGCTAGCTGCGCAGCTTTTGTGCACCGTCGCCGTCAGTGTCAGCCAGTTTGCCGTGGCATACGGAGCTCCATCACAGTCTTTAACACTGGTAGCATGCCGCGACAGCGTGGACGTGAACCGTATGTGCAGTTGACGGACTTTGAGCGAGGGCGTATAGTGGGCATGTGGGAGGCCGCGTGGACGTACCGCCGAATTGCTCAACACGTGGGGCGTGAGGTCTCCACAGTACATCGATGTTGTCGCCAGTGGTCGGCGGAACGTGCACGTGCCCGTCGACCTGGGACCGGACCGCAGCGACGCACGGATGCACGCCAAGACCGTAGGATCCTACGCAGTGCCGTAGGGGACCGCACCGCCACTTCCCAGCAAATTAGGGACACTGTTGCTCCTGGGGTATCGGCGAGGACCATTCGCAACCGTCTCCATGAAGCTGGGCTACGGTCTCGCACACCATTAGGCCGTCTTCCGCTCACGCCCCAACATCGTGCAGCCCGCCTCCAGTGGTGTCGCGACAGGCGTGAATGGAGGGACGAATGGAGACGTGTCGTCTTCAGCGATGAGAGTCGCTTCTGCCTTGGTGCCAATGATGGTCGTATGCGTGTTTGGCGCCGTGCAGGTGAGCGCCACAATCAGGACTGCATACGACCGAGGCACACAGGGCCAACACCCGGCATCATGGTGTGGGGAGCGATCTCCTACACTGGCCGTACACCACTGGTGATCGTCGAGGGGACACTGAATAGTGCACGGTACATCCAAACCGTCATCGAACCCATCGTTCTACCATTCCTAGACCGGCAAGGGAACTTGCTGTTCCAACAGGACAATGCACGTCCGCATGCATCCCGTGCCACCCAACGTGCTCTAGAAGGTGTAAGTCAACTACCCTGGCCAGCAAGATCTCCGGATCTGTCCCCCATTGAGCGTGTTTGGGACTGGATGAAGCGTCGTCTCACGCGGTCTGCACGTCCAGCACGAACGCTGGTCCAACTGAGGCGCCAGGTGGAAATGGCATGGCAAGCCGTTCCACAGGACTACATCCAGCATCTCTACGATCGTCTCCATGGGAGAATAGCAGCCTGCATTGCTGCGAAAGGTGGATATACACTGTACTGGTGCCGACATTGTGCATGCTCTGTTGCCTGTGTCTACGTGCCTGTGGTTCTGTCAGTGTGATCATGTGATGTATCTGACCCCAGGAATGTGTCAATAAAGTTTCCCCTTCCTGGGACAATGAATTCACGGTGTTCTTATTTCAATTTCCAGGAGTGTAGTTGTTCGAAAAGCGTTATTTTCAAAGTAAATTTGCCTTTTACCCAAAATGAACTGTGTGTGAGAATGTACGATGAATTTCTTAAATCACAGAATGTTTGCTGCCTTTTAAAAATCAACTCATTCATGACGAGCCATTTAGAAGAATTTAGAGCCCAAAGATTTAAGTCGGTATTAAAAATTTTACTCGCGTATTTGTGTGATGTCTCCCAAAGTGTAACATGCGCTAAACAGATGAACATTAATGTGAAAGCTTAGGTTCTCTTGTAGCTTATTAATCTTCGAGATAAATATCATATGCGAAAGCTTTGCTTTTCTTATAGCAACACTATGAATATTAATTTAAACCATAACTTTTCCTGTTGGTGGAATTCGAATTTATACTTTCGTAACACGAAAACATGCAGCGTACATGTTGCTGCACAGCAAAGATCTTTCCAAAACATGTTTTTTCCCCCCTGAGTTTCGTTTTCTAAAGCGCCGGGAAATTCTACGCAGCTGTATAAAACCATGTCCATTCAAAGGATAAGTTTTACAGTTCCAAGGGAAGTTTTTTTCCTTGTCGACGTATACACCCTGGTATTAAACTGCAGGGTGAAAGTTTACACATGTAAAATTGCCATGTTAGAAATTTTGATAATTTATGCAAACTCTAAATTAGGGGCTTCACTGAATAGTGAAGAGTGTTGTCTGGTTAAAAAGTATTAGCGCAACACAAGTATAATGTCAAATCCTGGAATCTGGTAAGCATGAAATACAAAAGTAATTTTGGATGTGACCAGTCTTTAATTACTAATATCTTTTAGCTAACTAGTTTTTGGAAAACTGAAATAGGTTACTAGAAAGAATGAAATCAGGATTTTGTAGTGAGTGGTGTCAGTTCCGTGAGAACTACTGATTAGCTCAGTTGAATTTGACTGTAACACACTATTCTAACATAAAACGTGTGTAAGAAAATTGTATGAGAAAATTGTCTATCTTTACTTGCTCAAGAACTATAGCATTTTCATTGTTCATTCCTGTCTGATCATGAACATATTTTTCTCATTTGTTGAAACTAATTGATTAACAATAATTTTTTCTTAATGTTACTTGAAATTATCAATACGAAAAATATAAACAATAGATTCACATCATATGAGAAATATGCATAATAGCATTGTGAAAATTAAATTTGCAGTAGAATATATTTAATGAACTGTAAGACAAATTAGATTTTCCTTTAGCATTTTTAAATAACTTTTCTATCCTTTCAATATTACCGTTGCTTTCATAAAAATAGAAAATTCTTTTCAACTACACTGCCTTAACTTTATAATAGTTTTTAAATGTTGCCTTTTACCATATGAGATGTGATCAAAAAGTAATGGGAATTTTTGTTGTTCTTAAAGAATCTTTATTTATTTAGTGACGTCAACTTTGTCCCTTTCAAAGTAATCCCCCTCCAGGTATAATAAGCTTGTGCCAGTGCTTTTTCCAATCTTGGAAGCACTTCTGGAAATTAGTTTGCGTTATGGAGTTCAGCTCCTTCGGTGATTCTGTTTTTCTCACCAATGGTGGCAAAATGACATCCTTTCATGTTTCTCCGAACTGTGTGAATTGAGAGAAGCTGCATGGACCAAGTCTGGCAAATATGGTGACTGAGGCAACTTAAAAATATTGTTTTTCTGCCGAAAAATCATGAATAACAATTGAGATGTGAGTGGGAGCATTATTGTGACGCTATTCAAATGAGTGTTTTTCCACAATTCTGGGCATATTCTCCTGATTGCTTCATACAAATGGTGCATAACTTCCAGGTAGTGTTCCTTTTTGAGAGTACAACCAGAAGGCAAGAACTCATGATGCACTAACCCATTTGCACCCATATACCCATGCTTATTCATCACTTTTAACCATATTTAGAAGTTCTGGATCGATGTCAGTTCCATTCAGCAGTTCCTGAGCAATGTCTACATGATGTCATTTTTGGTCAAAATTCAACAATTTTGGAACAAACTTTACTGCTACACGTTTCATGCCCAAAATTTATGAAACAATTGCTAAGCGTAAGCCAGAGGATATGTTGACATCAACAGCAATCTCTCTCTCTCTCCCTCTCTCTCTCTCTCTGATAGTGATCTTGCAATTTTCCAGAACCACTTTCTTCAATTCTTCCACATTGTCATCATTAATTGATGTGCAAGGGCATCCAAGGAGGTGGTTGTGTTCAGCATCTTCTTGGCCTTCTTTGAAACTTATATACCATTCGTAAACTCTTGTCTTACTCTTAGTAGATTTTCCCAAAGCCACATTCAACATTTTGAATGCAGTGCTGTAGTTTATTCAATTTTCAAGCAAAACGTAATGCACATTCTTTGATCCATCCTCTCCAAAAGTTAAAATTCGCCAAGCGCTCGTAAACACACAGTCTTTTCGACTGTCAACAATAAACTAAATATTCAAAACAGATGAAAGTGCAAACATACATCAGAAATATGTGTACCAACAAGATTTTATTTTTTCTTAAAATCAGATGTATACAGCCTGCAAAAAGAAAAAATTCGCATTACTTTTTGATCACACCTTGCTCAGATTTTTTTAGTACAGAAAAGGTTATACTCTCCTGTGCATAGTCTTTTATCATTCCTCATATCTGTTATACCATTAAATTCTTTATTTACAAATTGAAGAAATGTCCTTAAAAATTTGAACTGTTACAAAGACAGGGTATCAAACAACTTTCTCAACTGTTCTTTCATTGTGTCACATTTCTCATACTTCCAATTATGACTTCAAATACTTCATTACCTTTTGTCACTTCAGAAATCTTACAATACTTCATCAATTCACTATTCCATCATTACTTCATATCACAACTTTATTATGTAATCCTTCATTAATTGGACATCCAATCCCTGTTTTGCTTTAATATGAAAAAAAGACCACAGCATGACATTCCATAGCAGTCATCAAAAATATTTTAACTTAGTTCATGTTACAGACAAAACTTTAGTTATTTACAACATTATATTACTTTGATCACCATATTTTTCTTCCGTTAATATTATTATAAGCAATATTGCTCATATCATTTTGATTTTCCTTATTTCAGCCTGCAGGACTTCAATGTGGCACATTTTTATTGAAAGTACACTTCCTTGTAGATGACTAAATTCCATTTTACTTTACACTGAACAAATGATGTTATATTTATGCTCAAATAGTCGCACAGATACTAGTGAATTCATTTTCGAAACATTTTCCTTACTGCTGATATACAAATTTGGTTACTTTGCATACTTACAGTTTTTTTTTTCAACACAGTCTTTTAACAATTCACAGTCTGTGGCTTCATCTCAGTATTCAAAAACCTTATCATCACTGAATCAAAATACAAATAAGAAATTTTTCACAAATTTTGTCAGCACTGGCTTCAAATATTCTTGGCTTCGATTGTCTTACAAGAAAATAGCACTCATCAAAGATTCAGTTACCAAAACAGAATATTTTAGATTAAATAAAAATTGAAAATAATAAAGGATAAGTATACTCTCCCCAACAATCTATTGATATGATAGAGAAGACCAGACCAGCCACCTACCGGCATACCTTTTAGCCAGTATCATCCTGACCTTGAAAAGCTCAACCACATCCTTCACCAGGACTTTGACTACCTCTTGATGTACCCTGAGCTGAGGGATACCCTACCCAAAATATTACCCACAGCATCCAAAGTAGTGTTCTGCCACCCACCCACCCAACCTACACAATATCCTTGTTCATTCCTACTCCAATCCTGTTCCCAATCCTACACCAATGGGTCATTCTGCTAAGTGCAGATGCTAGATCTGTCCCATACCTCTACTCCTCACCTCCTACTGCTTTCCAGTAACAGGCACCTCCTACCCAATAAAATGCATGGCGCCACTTTGGCGTCAGCATAATTAGCTGTTGGTTGGGAGGGCCAGGCCACAACAAGTTAATGGAAATAATATTTCAAACATCAATCACAATTAAATAAAGTTCAATAAACGTTTATTTCAAAGGGTTACTTTACCCATAACTTACAATGAAATTATTTATGTCTTGATTGTAAACCTTTTCCAAAAGAATCCAAAATCAAATTTAGAACAAGAACTTTTAAATTAGCACCTCTGCAAAAATTCACAACCAGGTGGGTTCATTCGCCATAACATGATCACCCAATAGGACCCACGGGCACAGGTAGAAGGGAAGTTTCAATGAAATTGCTACAAGAGACTATAAACTAAGTTTACATTTCAAATTAAGAAAATTCCAATATCCTTCCAGAAGGCCTCAAGTTTAAACAGCACTGATCATAATAAACGTGTTACAAATAATGAAAAAGATTACCTTAAGAACAAATACCTACTTGAGATTCAATAACTATAAGAAATTCAGGATGGCAATGGCCAGCTGTGCAGTAAAATTTATACAGATTTGGTTAACCACAATTAAATGAGCTGTAATATCTCGGGCAATAGTTTTGTAAAGAAATAAAATTTGGCCATCTTGTACAACTTTAAGTGTTCTCTTAAGAATAATAATGAAAAGAATTTTACGAGCCATATTGAGCCAGAAAAAAGTAGGTAAATCGGCCAGAAAAATAGGTACCTGAAAAAATTTCGAAGTTTGGCTTCTTCCATCTCCTGAACTAATGCTATGATGAACGTGAAACTTGGCATGTAGTAACCTTACACCACAAGGTTCTTAAACATAAAGTTTCATTTCCATAGCATTTTTCAGTACTGAATGAATTAAGCGCAAAATTGAAGATTTTGTAAAAACCTCAAAAATGTGGTATTTTCGTTCCAATTTTGCTAAAAAACTATGCTCTATAAAACATACCAAGCTGTACAAATGGAATGAAAGTTAGGCGCGAAAATCAGGCCAAAAAAAAGAAAAAAAAATGTAAACTTCGGCTAAGCATATCTACTAGTGTGAAAACATGATGAAAATGAAATTTAGAGTGAAATAGATTGACTGCACAAAGATAAGAAATAAAAATTTTTATTCCTCTACTACTTTCCAATAATCTAAAAATTAGTCGAAAAGATGTTGATTTTTATGAAAAGATGAAAGCAGGGTATATTAGATACTTCATTTTCAAATACCATTTTCTATTAATGCTTCAAAGACAGTCTCATTCGAACAGCAAATTTTAAGTCCCCCACCCTCTCCAGAACAATGAGTTTAATTTTCAATATTGGCTAACAAAAGAGGCAAAGTAGTATGAAAAATTACACTGAGAAAAGAGATTTAACTTTGGCATGTTGTTTCTCGTTGATCAAAGGCATTTAAATCAGTTATGGAAAACATGTTTTGTACAAGTAGCCCGAATGTGATCTACATTTGTACTACTAACGATAAAAGAATATAACTGTCCATGTTACGGGTTAATAATTTAAATATATCTTACGCAGATTAATATATGGGTTTTGTTATACTGGCGCAATGTACTCAGTGTAATCACATTTACCACAGTACAGATATTGCGCCATCTCAATCACCAAGTCCGTTCATTTGCCAGTAAACTGCTACTTATGAAGAAGTCAGGCTTTGTTGGAATAATTTTACACCTGTTGCATCTATTTCCCATCCTTCTTTTCGATCCGGGCTTCTTGACCAGCACTGGCAAAGTTAATAATAGATTTTTTTTCCTGTAGTAATTCATTCAGAAGTGTCAGTAGATTTCTCAGATTTGGTTCCCAATGATTAGTAATGCTTCTTTGTATAATAAGTCTCAAAGCAGCGTACAATACATACTGGAACGTTGCAAGTTTTGCATTGGTATCTAGTTTCCCGGCGCACTTTCTGTTTCGTGCATACCACGCATCTGCGCATTAGCGTACTTTTCTGCGAATGTTCACTCAAGATAACAGCCGGAAAATGTCTCCCTGTGAATTGCAGAGGATTCTCGTCATTGTAGTGCCTTCCCCTACCAGCTTTTCTCCGTTCTGTAGCATATTTTTCTACAATCTCCCTTACAAAATAAAGGTGAAACTCTGCGAGTGCCATTTTTCACCTTGTTACTGACCGGTGGAGAGCATGAGCATTTAGAATGCACAAATCCAGAATGTGAAAAAAATATTTCTTATTCCATTTCACAGTCTTACGCACTGATCCCACTGAGCTCAGTAACATGTCACAATGGTCAATTGCACCCCTACTCGAATTGTAATCTACAATACATTGCAGTTTCTTTATTTTTTCACCAGTATTTCTGTCAGTCTTCTCTGTTTCAATCATTTGTGTTGTGTGACTTGTGGTCAACATGTACACCTCTCTCTTATCGCACCACTTGATAGCAAGGACCTTGTCAGTGGACCTAAATTCAGTTTCTCCTTGTTTTAATTTCTTCTGCAGTTTTGGTATGTTGCGCCCATTCTTACGAACAGTGCCACATGCGGCTGTTCCATAGTTGTGAGGCCAGAGGAACAGGTCCGGACTGGAGTACCAGTTATCGACATGTAGAATATGACTGTTCCAAATATGGCCCCATAACAGTTGCCACTACGTCGCCACTTTTTCCCAAATTGTGGAACCCAATTTCTGTTGTTGCGCCTGTATATACAATAAAATCTGAAATATACCCACTCTGACAGTCACATAGTACAAATGTCTTTATTCCGAGTCTACTTCGCCTGGTTGGAATACATTGCTTAAAAGATAATCGTCCTTCGAACAGCAAGAGACTTTCATCTATACAAATCTTTTGATGTGGGCGAAATGAATTACGAAACGTCTTACAAACTTTGTCAACAATCATCCTAATTTTAAATAGACTGTCGCCTCCAGTACTCGCAGAGTTATCACTGAAGTGTAACATTCTCAGAAGTAGACAAAAACGGTCTCGGGACATAATTTCGCTGAAAACTGGTGTGTTTAAAAGTGTATCTCCGGACCTGTAGTCACATAATTTTAACTTCTTAACTAGCACCATTAGAAGGTAAACAGCAACAGAACAATACATTTCCTCAAATCCAGTGTCTTTCCACTTTGACAATCGAGAATTCACAGATTCTGTAGTATTTTCTCTGGTGTAAACATAAAAATGATTTGTTTCACCTGCAATGAATTCTTGAGACATAAATATCACAAAAAATGAAAGAATGCTTGGGTCAGTATCTAACTGACATTTGTGTCCTGAACTCGAGTCATGGTTTAATGGTTGGAAATCGGTTTCTTTCCAGTCAAATGTGTCACTTAAGTGCGCTCTTTTCTGAACCGTTTCACTGTCACTTTCTGATTCCTCAGAATCAGAGGAACTGCCGACTGTAATTCTTGCTCTCCCCTCTGATGTAAAGGGTTGAGGACTACATCTTCGAGATTCTGCTGAGGACTACAGCTTCGAAATTCTGTTGAAGACTCATCACTGTTAGCTACGTTAGATAATTCACACTCACTGTCGCTCTTAGTGAGCATATCCAGGATTTCTTTATCTGTGCAACCACGGCGAAGTGACATTTCTCACGTAGAAAACAAGACAACTAACAAAAATACAGGAATCTACATCGAATTCTGCAAAGATGTAACACAGCAATAAACATATATGCACTCTCGAACTATACAGTCAGACCACTGAACAGGGAGGAGGGCGGAAAGACAGCTTTGCGTGTGTACACGTCTGTAGCGCTCAGGTAGCTGTGACTCAGCGCGCCTAAACTCGTCCCTAGCGGCGGGAAGGCCGGAGGTGCGGGACGCGAAGACGCGTAAATACATCGTTAGTGCTGTAGGGAAGAGACAAGACCACGTGTATACACGTCAGGCGCACCAGGGGAACGGCAAGGCATGACAAGTTTACACATCCCCAGCAGTCAAAGGGTTAATATAAAATGGCTTTTGTAATGAATTACCCTGTCTTTAATCACTCTTCTTCTTCTTCTGCTTCTGCTGCTGCTGCTGCTGCTGCTCTCATCTGATTCATGATCTACATGGCTGTCGCAAGTTATAAGTCTCTCAGCGAGGTGTCTTGTTTACCTACAGTCAGCTGTGTCCACCTGCATGCTGATTGGCTGCTCATGTGCCCAGTGGCTGCTTCCATAGAACTCACTCGCTGTTTGGCTGCTGTCATACTGAAGCCATGAAACCCCGGCACTGATTTGCTGTTGCATCTCCTCCATTTAAATCATTAAACCGCTAGAGTTCACACTTCACTGTCAAAGTTTGCAAACCACTCGAGTTCACACATCACTGTCAAAGTTTATTGTGCCCACATACAATAGTCCTCACCCAGGGCACCAAATGTGACGTTTGCCTGCTTTATTTCTTTGTTGATTGTCCTTGGTGTCAACGAATTGTGTTGCTACACTGGCTGAAAAATGGGGTTTGTACTTTCGATACAGACTACTGTAAATAATGTAGCTGACAGGTGATAATTTGCGTTTCACAGTTCTTTACTTTCACTGTTCACAACCCCCCCCCCCCCCCCCCCCCATAGTACACAGTTATATGGCCAGTGCACTATTGTTTTGTTTAACTTTCAGTTAGCCTCATTAATAGGTTGCAGGCAAACATCCACATACTGCCACAATAATTTACTGTTGAACATCTACAAGCAGTAAAAGCCTAACCACACACTTCACAGTTGTTGTAGACTAATAATGTATGTTTGGAACACACACTGTCATTGTTTTAACACACAGCCTAATTGTGTTACACTTATTTCACAGATGCATTGTTGTTGTTCTAACCAATACAGGTTTATTGTCTGAAACTCCGCCATGGACTGACTGCCTAGAGGCCAAAAATTGGGCCCTTATACATCCTCACCATAACAAGTTCTGCAACTATACATTGTTTGAAGTTAAAGTTACAGAAATTACAATTAAAACATCACTCATTAAATTAAATGAATACATCAAAAAATTGGTTCTTTTTAACAGTTTCCTCTACTACAAGGGTTAAGCTGTATTATTTATTTAAATCATGAAATTAACAAATATAGTTATGCAAGCAATACTTTTAACAAAACTGTTATTACTTTGGAATTAATTAAGGGCTTGCTTTGCTAACATGTTTTCAAATAGAGCCAAATAGATCCTTTAAGAGTACTCTTAATTGTTCACTCAAAAGTTTATAATTATTATAGAATTTATATTTGTTTATAAGTCAACAATAGAATTTAAGTTGCAAAACAATCACTGACTTTCACCCTGTAATGAAAGTATTAACTAGAAATAGTCCAAATAAATTAGAAAATCAATTACATACATAAAACTAAGTACAAAATTAGATCTGGTGTTATATTATTTAAAACTGAGGGCCAACCTTTCTCTTTTAGGAAAATGCAGATTGTGGTGTCACTGCCAGACACCACACTTGCTAGGTGGTAGCTTAAATCGGCCGCGGTCCATTAGTACATGTCGGACCCGCGTGTCGCCACTGTGTGATCGCAGACAGAGCGCCACCACACGGCAGGTCTCGAGAGACGTACGAGAACTCGCCCCAGTTGTACGGACGACATTGCTAGCGACTACACGTACGAAGCCTTTTCTCTCATTTGCCGAGAGACAGTTAGAATAGCCTTCAGCTAAGTCCATGGCTACGACCTAGCAAGGCGCCATTTGTACCATTGCATGTATCTCAAGATAGTCTCACTTGTATCATCAAGAATGCTGTATACCAAAGGACGATATAAAAGTTAAGTGTTCTAGTAGCTACGTTCTTTTCTTTATCACATTCATTACGAATCCTGTTCCAGACTTAACGCCAGACGGCGTGAGTTGACGCGTGCCCTTTCGGCTACTTCACTGTGGACTGGCTGCCTTAACAGTGCACTACATTGGCGACGCGGATTAATCAGGATCTTGTTCTTTCTAATTGCTTCCATTTCCTTGTGTCATGGCTTCGCCAGATGTACTGTCCGAATTTTATCGCTTGCAGAATCAGCAGACGCAGGCGTTATTGGATGCCCTTGGACAGCTCGTCCAGGGTCAACGTGCGCTGCAAAACGATGCGGCCACTGCCGCTTCATTGCTACCGCAGCCACAACACGCCGTTGCACCGTCCTTCCGTGGTTTTGATGCAGCCAACGAATCCTGGACAGAATGGTCCCGACAATTTGGATTTCATCTCGCCGCCTACAGAATTCAAGGTAATGAGCGGCAGCCGTTTTTGCTTTCATGTGTAGGTGTGTCCACCTACCGTGTGATAGTGAAATTGTTTCCCCGGCGCGACGTAGCGACTCTGTCATACGAAGAAAATACGTTCTTTCGTACGAAACGTACGGCCGGTCAGACTAATAGGGAGTGAGTTGCAACTTTGCAAGGACTTACTAGGGAGTGTGCATTTGAATGTGACTGTGGCCTCCCTTATTCAGATACAATGGTGCGTGATGCAATAGCACAGAACGTTTCTGATGTTCGCATACGGGAACAGATTTTGAAACTAGTTACTCCCTCCCTTCAACAAGTGATAGACATATTGGATAGGCAAGACACACTTGACTTTGCTCAGGAATCATTTGCAACTTCGCCAGCCGTGTGTCACATTACCCGGCCCGCCGGGCCCGCAGCACGGTACGCTAACAGGCCCTCGCGCACATCCGCGCAGCTGCAGCCTAGCTCGCAAACATGTGTGCCGCGCAAGCAAGCAAATGCAGTGAAATCATGCCCGCGGTGTGCAACTAGACATTCGTGTGACAATTGCCCATCACGCCAAGCTATTTGCTTTTACTGTCATAACAAAGGACATGTTCAAAGTGTTTGCCAGAAAAAGATCAGATCAGACACACAACATTCCAGGCCCTTTGCTTCGCGCCGGAATCGAACCAAGGACAATCGGGCTCGTGAACCTTCGCCCATGGACATTCATGTAGTTAATTCCACTCCGCCCAGTGTTCCTCTCGCTAACAGTGACTGTGTTCGTCCCACAAAAAGTGTGCGTCGACGTCGACGGAAGTCCCGTCACGTCGCGCGTGATTCTGTTCCAGTGTCTGTTCAAGTTGCGCAAAACAGTCGCTCTTGTCGTCAGCAGGACAATAAACTTTTTGTAGATTTGGACTTTGCCGGACAAGTGGTACCATTCCAGCTCGATACTGGAGCTGCAGTTTCCTTGCTCAATCACGCCTCGTACAAACAACTGGGCGCACCACCATTGCGTGCCGCAAATGTTCAGCTCAAGAGTTATTCCGGACAAGCTATCCCTGTGTTAGGACAGTGCACTCTTCTTGCAACATACAAGGGACAAACAAAACTTGTGTCATTTTACGTTCTTAGTTCTTCTTCTGCTGTGAACTTGTTTGGGTTAGATTTATTTCAGTTGTTAACATGTCTATCGTAAATCAGGTCCTATCAGTGAACCAGACTGTGCCTTCCGCCAGTGTTTCTAGTCTATGTGAGGAATTTGCAGACATTTTTGCGCCGGGCCTTGGTTGCGCTATGAACTATGAAGCTCATTTGGAACTCAAAGTGAATGCGCAACCAAAATTTTTCAGAGCGCGCAATGTTCCACACGCATTGCGTGATGAGGTCGCCAGAACATTAAACGATTTAGAATCACAAGGTGTCATTGAACGTGTGCAGGCTTCTCTCTGGGCCTCACCCTTAGTTATTTTGAAAAAACCTTCCGGAAAATTGAGACTTTGTGTGGACTTCAAGGCAACTGTGAATCCACAACTAGTGACTGCTACTTTTCCTTTGCCCCGCCCGGAAGATCTTTTTGACTAACTGTGCCCGGGAACGTATTTTTCAAAGTTGGACCTAGCAGATGCGTACTTGCAAATACCGGTGGACGAAGAATCCCAGCGAGTATTGGTGGTTAACACGCATCTTGGTTTGTACCGCTTCAAAAGACTGCCATTTGGGTGTGCATCCGCCCCTGCATTGTTTCAGCAATATTTACAAACTGTTTGTGTGTTGGTCCCTACTGCTGCGAACTATCTGGACGATATTGTGATCTCCGGAAAGACAGAAGCCGAACATTTAGCCAACCTATGAACGTTATTTCAGGTCTTGCGACAAAATGGTCTTCGCTTGAGGAAGGACAAATGTGTGTTTTTTGCTCGTGACTTACCATATCTGGGCCATGTCATAAATGCACAAGGCATACATCCGAGTCCAGAGCACCTCCGTGCCATACAGGAGTTGCCTTCGCCACGGAATATGAAGCAGCTACAGAGTGTGTTGGGAAAAATTAACTACTATGCCAGGTTTGTGCCGCGCGCTTCTTCCATTTCAGCTCCGCTTCATCGCTTACGCCGTAAAGGTGTTCCGTTCGTCTGGACGACGGAATGCGAACGCGCCTTTCGCCGGTTGAAATCGGCGTTGCTTTCAAATACTTGCCTTACGCCATTTGATCCCCAGAAACCCCTTTTGTTGATGGTCGATGCATCGGAATTCGGGATCGGTGCTGTGCTTGCGCACAAAGATGGATCGCATGATCGTCCTATTGCCTTTGCTTCAAAATTGCTCTCGTCTGCGCAACGCAATTATTCCCAGATAGAGAAAGAAGCTTTAGCTCTCGTGTTTGGTGTTACTAAGTTCCATGATTTCTTGTATGGTCGTCACTTTACCATCATCACAGACCACAAACCTTTGACATCGCTTTTTCATCCGAACAAGCCTGTACCTCCACGTACAGCGCAGAAATTCATTCGCTGGTCTCTTTTCCTCTCGCAATACCGTTACGATATCTTGTATCGGTCCACTGCTCAGCACGGAAACGCTGATGCGTTGTCCCGTTTGTCTGTTGCTGAGGATAAAGCATTCGATTCTTCCGAACTTGCTTGCATGTTCATTGATTCGGAAACCGATGACGTGGTCGAATCGTTTCCGATTGATTTTCGTCGTGTAGCTACAGCCACAGCTGCTGACCCTGTCCTTGCTACTGTTTTGCATTTTGTTGCTACTCAATGGCCCTTGTCAAAGTCACGGATCGAGGATCTGTTGGTTCGCCGATTTTTTGCTCACAAGAAGAGACTTTTTGTACGACGTGGTGTTTTGTTGTTGCGTTCTGATAATGATCAGTCCAGAGTCGTGGTCCCACGTTTGTTACAGTCCTCTGTCTTACGGCTTCTTCACCAAGGACATTGGGGTATAGTGCGCACGAAACAACTTGCTCGTCAGCACTGTGCTTGGTTCGGAATCGATGCTGCGATTACGAATATGTGCTCTTCTTGCATGGCGTGTGCCGAACAACAATCCGCACCGCCGCGGAAATTCTTTGCATGGCCGAAAGCCAGTTCCCCTTGGCAACGCTTGCACATAGATTTTGCCGGTCCCTTCTGGAATGCTCCATGGTTGGTTGTTGTCGATTCCTTCAGTAATTTTCCATTTGTTGTCCGGATGTCTTCCACGACGTCTGCTGCCACCATCCAAGCGTTGTCTGCTATTTTTTGCATTGAAGGTCTTCCGCAGACTATTGTTTCCGACAATGGCCCACAATTCATGTCTGCCGAATTTCAGTCATTCTGCAAGGCCACTGGTATTCAACATCTGACATCCGCGCCGTTTTCGCCACAGTCAAACGGTGCCGCTGAACGATTGGTCCGGACTTTCAAGTCACAGATGTTGAAGTTGAAAGAGTCGCATTCTCGGGAGGACGCGTTATTGCTCTTTTTGTCCTCGTATCGCTCTCAGCCCCGCGATGGTTGCTCGCTGGCTGAGTTGCTCCACGGTCGTCCTCATCGAACCTTGATGTCTTTGCTGCATCCGCTGCATCAGGTTCCTGTGCAGCGGTAGACTCCTGCTTTTGCTCCTGGCGACGTTGTATTTTATCGCAACTATCGAGGTTCACGGCGTTGGCTCGCAGGGCGCATTCTTCGCTGCCTCGGCCGCGCGATGTATTTGGTTTTGGGGGCCTCTGGTGAGGTGCGTCGGCATCTCAATCAGCTGCGCCTCTGTCGTCGCCTGGGTTCTGCCGCTCCCCGTCTGCTTTCAGCGACGGTGCCGTCCGGTCAGCGCCCTGGGGACCCATCTACTGGCTCGCCTCATCCCCAGGTGTTCCCGACGCTGCCTTCCCTATTGCCTCATGGCGACATGCCGCCACCGCCGCCGCCTGTTCTCCCGCCGGCGCCGCCCGCAGTGGACGCTTCGCTGCAGCCGCCCAGCGCCTCCCTGGGTCACGCGCCGCCGATCGCTTCCCGTGACCAGCTGTCCTCCGACATGGAACTCTTGCCCGCTCCGGCCCAGATGTCGTCATCGCGCGTCGGATCCCCCGACGCAGTGGAGGTCGACCCTTCGGCCCCTCCTGTCTCAAAACGGGCGCATACACCGCATGTTGACGTGCACCCTGGACTAGGTTTTCAGGCGTTTCCTAGCTCCCCTCAGACCGAATGGCCGGGTGCGGGTGGCACAGCCTCGCCTGTTGTTAGGCTCCCCACCTCATCGCATACGTCAACATGGGGTCCTCCCCACGGCGGGCGGAAGCCTTATAACACGACCGTTCGCCGATTTGCGGGGGAGGAATGTGGTGTCACTGCCAGACACCACACTTGCTAGGTGGTAGCTTAAATCGGCCGCGGTCCATTAGTACATGTCGGACCCGCGTGTCGCCACTGTGTGATCGCAGACCGAGCGCCACCACACGGCAGGTCTCGAGAGACGTACGAGAACTCGCCCCAGTTGTACGGACGACATTGCTAGCGACTACACGTACGAAGCCTTTTCTCTCATTTGCCGAGAGACAGTTAGAATAGCCTTCAGCTAAGTCCATGGCTACGACTTAGCAAGGCGCCATTTGTACCATTGCATGTATCTCAAGATAGTCTCACTTGTATCATCAAGAATGCTGTATACCAAAGGACGATATAAAAGTTAAGTGTTCTAGTAGCTACGTTCTTTTCTTTATCACATTCATTACGAATCCTGTTCCAGACTTAACGCCAGACGGCGTGAGTTGACGCGTGCCCTTTCGGCTACTTCACTGTGGACTGGCTGCCTTAACAGTCCACTACACAGATTATATTTATGTATGTTAATGGTAATTAGTTAAAAGTGAAAAAACGAATTTAAGGAGGCAAATGGCAAAACAGGAGGGGAAGTAAAATTATCCTGGCTTGCTTCATCACAGTGTCAGAAAAATTTTTCCAGGTAGCATCTGGCTGCTTGTTGCTACAGCTGATATGGCTAACAGTCACACTTCAAGTAGCCAGAAGTGGGAGCAGGCATTGCTCCTATGCAGATCAACTCCACATGCACATGAGCCCACTGACAACTGTTCAAATGAACCAATGAACCTAATGTGAACAGTTGAGATGTCACACTTATTGGAAGCAGTTTGTTGTTAACCCTTTGACTGCAGCTGGCTGCTACAACAGTCTGAGCGCACTGTGGCCTGGGTGTGACCGACTGCTGTAGAAGTTCTGAGATGTTCGCTCACCTATTGTTTAGCTGCAGTTGAATAAGATGTCTGTTTGTTTGCAGCGCTACTGGTGGGCTCTCACCACATTGTATCATTTGCTCTAATCGCAAAAAATTGTATTTCAATATGTGGAACATGACTACATTTGAAGCTGATGTCAGCTCTTTTGGCAGACCCTCACAGCAATTGTACAAGTGATTTGCTTTAGACACAACTGTGATGCTACTGTGATTTCTTTCGAACTGTAGTTTCGTGCCTTTCTGCAAGACTCTATTCTTGGTTCTGACATCAGTCGCCTATTATTCTCTTGTGTTTGCATAGTGAATTTACGTATTGTGGTGGTGTGTAAAAAGCTCCTCACCTCCGAAGAGATAATACAGGTGCAGATGGAGAGTGACTCTGAAGAAGCACTGTGCTCTTCAGTAGACAGTGATTCAGATGAAGAAGATTCTCTTATTAATAGTTTACAGTCTGCAGACGTTGTTGATTCTCGTTCATCTCCATCTGTAATTACTAGGGCAAAGCCTACAACATTGAGAGGAAGTCCGCAGCTGGGTACTTCTGTTCAACGCTCATATCTTCAAATGAAGACCAATAAGGATGACAGAAAATGATGAAAACATAAATCCAAAGAGTCATCAGTTCAACGAATCCTCATCAGGAATGAAAGCTCACATAAGTGAGAATGAGAGCTGCCTCTGTTTCTTTAGACTTTTTGTAAATACAGACATTGTTAAAATGGTTTGCCATGAAAGAAATAAGTATTATATGTATCGATCAACCAACTGCAAACTAAAGACAAATTCTAGAATAAACAAGTGGAGTGACACAAATTTGTCAGAAATGTATGTTTTTATAGTGTCTTCTTTTCTGATGGCTAGAGTGAAAAAGTTAAAACTGAACGAATATTGGTTGACAGATCCTTTACTGGAAACACTAATTTTTTCCGAAGTAATGTCCAGAGACCAATATTTTTTACTGTTGAATTTACTGCATTTCCACTACAACACTTCACCCCTAAATAGGGATTACTTATCGAAAATTCAGACTATTGTAGAACATTTTCAGAAAATGTTCAAGGAAACTTTCTTTCATTATGAGAAACTCTGTATAGATGAATCTCTGATGCTGTTCAAAGACCATCTGAAAGTAAAGCAAAATATTCCAGCAAAGAGAAGTAGGTTTGGAATTAAAAAATTTTTAATTTGCGGTTGCAAGACAAATTATATACTGGATTTTATCATTTATGTTGGGCACAGACAGACACTGATAATCTTGGTATGGGAGTGTCTGGAACTACAGCAGCCATATTAGTCCAACCTCACTTGGAGAAAGGACATACCATGTTTGTTGACAACTGGTATACCAGCACAGATCTATTTTGTTGGTTGTATGATAGAGTGACAAATGCAAGTGTTACATTTAGGTGAACACAGAAGGAAATGCCAGTAATGGAGGAGAAACTGAAGAAAGGAGAAATATCATTCTGATCATAAAATGAAGAACAAACCGCCTTCAGTCACAAGTTGCGTTTATTTACTGCACTATGCATTGCGAGCCTTGAAGGCTCATCTTTTGATGTTCAGAATCAGGAAACCTAATTGCTCTGAAGTTGCAGGACAAGAAGGAAGTCTAGATGCTATCCATGTTCCACAGATCTGAATGCATCTGACTTCAAAAAGAGATTGGAAGAGTGGTTATCTGAAAATGAAACCAATTGTGGTAATAGATTACAATAAATCAATAGGACTAGTTGACCAAGCGACATACTAGTAAAAATAGTGGAAAGTACACGGAAGTTGTCTAAGTGGTACAGGAAATTGTTTTTCCATATTTCGGACACGGCAATGTTCAGAGCTTTTTGCTTATACCAGAAATATGGGACAAAAATGAAGTATGAAAAGTTTCATCTCCATGTAATTAAAGAAAGTTTTGCAACTTTTTTACATCAATTGCAGGAGAGCATTGGTGCTGAACATCAAGAGTACGGTACAAGACTAAACGTGTCGACACATTTACCAGATCAGTGGGAAATGTAGAAGACATGCAAAATGGTGTAAGGAAACAAACTAAGTTCTGCTGTAAGGAATTTAATGTAACTCTTTGTGTTTATCCATGCTTCAAAACTTATCACAAACAATTTCATTAATATAAAACTGTTAAACTTTGTTTAGAGAGAATGTAGAAGTATGTCACTATTGTAAATGTCTTTATTTGTATATGCATATTTTTTTTTTTTTTTAATGCACCTCACATGAACATGAAGAGTGTAATTATTGTAAATAAATCCGCCCCCCCCCCCTTTCCCAAATTCTTCCAAAGCCAGAACCAAAGACCAGAACAAAATAGAAAGCTGAAAAACAGTAAGTGTTTTGGAAGCACTGCACTGGCAAGTGCGCCAAAAGCATTCAGCACTCAGCGCACGGCGAGCAGTGCACCAATGCAGAACACAAGGTGCGCCTGCCAGTGTTGCGCATAGCAGTCAAAGGGTTAAGAAGAACTGCATAGTCCTCATCCTAAAGCCTCTGACACGTTTTACTGTTGGCAGACGCTTTTGTGCCCACTGTGTTTCATTGTTGTAAATGGCGCATTTCCT
Source organism: Schistocerca nitens (assembly GCF_023898315.1). Classification (NCBI taxonomy): domain Eukaryota; kingdom Metazoa; phylum Arthropoda; class Insecta; order Orthoptera; family Acrididae; genus Schistocerca; species Schistocerca nitens. The sequence goes on along the minus strand of NC_064620.1, from coordinate 31,578,458 downwards.
TTGCAATTTAAGTTTTATTTTAATGAAAACAAGCAATTATTAATAAAATTATTTAATGGGATAGATAAAAAATTTACTCGCCAAGTGGCGGCAGAACACACACTTAAAAAGACTGTTGTGATGGGCAAGTTTACGGAGCTAATAGCTTCTTCTGCAGGCGGAAGGGCTTACGGGGAAGGGAGAAGGGTGAAGGAAAAAGACTGGAGAGGTCTAGGAAACGGGGTAGATTTTGGGAAAGTCACCCAGAACCGTGGGTCAGGGAAGACTTACCATACAGGATGAGAAGGGAAGACTGATTGTTGGGGACTGCATTGGACGAGATTTGAAAACATGTGTGTTAAGGTGGAGAGGCCAGACAAACGTGTGGTTCCTGAAGAGGGGCAGCAGCCTTTTCAGTAGTTGCAAGGGCAACAGTCTGGATGATTGACTGATCTGGCCTTGTAACAATAACCAAAACGGCCTTGCTGTGCTGGTACTGCGAACGGCTGAAAGCAAGGGGAAACTACGGCCGTAATTTTTCCTGAGGGCATGCAGCTTTACTGTATGATTAAATGATGATGGCGTCCTCTTGGGTAAAATATTCCGGAGGTAAAATAGTCCCCCATTCGGAACTCCGGGCGGGGACTACTCAAGAGGATGTCGTTATCAGGAGAAAGAAAACTGGCGTTCTACGGATCGGAGCGTGAAATGTAAGGTCCCTTAATTGGGCAGGTAGGTTAGAAAATTTGAAAAGGGAAATGGATAGGTTAAAGTTAGATATAGTGGGAATTAGTGAAGTTCGGTGGCAGGAGGAACAAGACTTCTGGTCAGGTGACTACAGGGTTATAAACACAAAGTCAAATAGGGGTAATGCAGGAGTAGGTTTAATAATGAATAGGAAAATAGGAACGCGGGTAAGCTACTACAAACAGCTTAGTGAACGCATTATTGTGGCCAAGATAGATACGAAGCCCACACCTACTACAGTAGTACAAGTTTATATGCCAACTAGCTCTGCAGATGACGAAGAAATTGAAGAAATGTATGATGAAATAAAAGAAATTATTCAGATAGTGAAGGGAGACGAAAATTTAATAGTCATGGGTGACTGGAATTCGAGTGTAGGAAAAGGGAGAGAAGGAAACGTAGTAGGTGAATATGGATTGGGACTAAGAAATGAAAGAGGAAGCCGCCTTGTAGAATTTTGCACAGAGCACAACTTAATCATAGCTAACACTTGGTTTAAGAATCATGATAGAAGGTTGTATACATGGAAGAACCCTGGAGATACTAAAAGGTATCAGATAGATTATATAATGGTAAGACAGAGATTTAGGAACCAGGTTTTAAATTGTAAGACATTTCCAGGGGCAGATGTGGAGTCTGACCACAATCTGTTGGTTATGAACTGCAAATTGAAACTGAAGAAACTGCAAAAAGGTGGGAATTTAAGGAGATGGGACCTGGATAAACTGAAAGAACCAGAGGTTGTAGAGAGTTTCAGGGAGAGCATAAGGGAACAATTGACAGGAATGGCGGAAAGAAATACAGTAGAAGAAGAATGGGTAGCTCTGAGGGATGAAGTAGTGAAGGCAGCAGAGGATCAAGTAGGTAAAAAGACGAGGGCTAGTAGAAATCCTTGGGTAACAGAAGAAATATTGAATTTAATTGATGAAAGGAGAAAATATAAAAATGCAGTAAATGAAGCAGGCAAAAAGGAATACAAACGTCTCAAAAATGAGATCGACAGGAAGTGCAAAACGGCTAAGCAGGGATGGCTAGAGGACAAATGTAAGGATGTAGAGGCTTATCTCACTAGGGGTAAGATAGATACTGCCTACAGGAAAATTAAAGCGACCTTTGGAGATAAGAGAACCACTTGTATGAACATCGAGAGCTCAGATGGAAACCCACTTCTAAGCAAAGAAGGGAAAGTAGAAAGGTGGAAGGAGGATATAGAGGGTCTATACAAGGGCGATGTACTTGAGCACAATATTATGGAAATGGAAGAGGATGTAGATGAAGATGAAATGGGAGATACGATACTGCGTGAAGAGTTTGACAGAGCACTGAAAGACCTGAGTCGAAACAAGGCCCCCGGAGTAGACAACATTCCATTGGAACTACTGACGGCCTTGGGAGAGCCAGTCCTGACAAAACTCTACCATCTGGTGAGCAAGATGTATGAGACAGGCGAAATACCCTCAGACTTCAAGAAGATTATAATAATTCCAATCCCAAAGAAAGCAGGTGTTGACAGATGTGAGAATTACCGAACTATCAGTTTAATAAGCCACAGCTGCAAAATACTAACACAAATTCTTTACAGACGAATGGAAACACTAGTAGAAGCCGACCTCGGGGAAGATCAGTTTGGATTCCGTAGAAATACTAGAACACGTGAGGCAATACTGACCTTACGACTTATCTTAGAAGAAAGATTAAAGAAAGGCAAACCTACGTTTCTAGCATTTGTAGACTTAGAGAAAGCTTTTGACAATGTTGACTGGAATACTCTCTTTCAAATTCTAAAGGTGGCAGGGGTAAAATACAGGGAGCGAAAAGCTATTTACAATTTGTACAGAAACCAGATGGCAGTTATTAGAGTCGAGGGACATGAAAGGGAAGCAGTGGTTGGGAAGGGAGTAAGACAGGGTTGTAGCCTCTCCACGATGTTATTGAATCTGTATATTGAGCAAGCAGTAAAGGAAACCAAAGGAAAATTCGGAGTAGGTATTAAAATCCATGGAGAAGAAATAAGAACTTCAAGGTTCGCTGATGACATTGTAATTCTGTCAGAGACAGCAAAGGACTTGGAAGAGCAGTTGAACGGAATGGATGGTGTCTTGAAGGGAGGATATAAGATGAACATCAACAAAAGCAAAACGAGGATAATGGAATGTAGTCGAATTAAGTCGGGTGATGTTGAGGGTATTAGATTAGGAAATGAGCCACTTAAAGTAGTAAAGGAGTTTTGTTATTTGGGGAGCAAAATAACTGATGATGGTCGAAGTAGAGAGGATATAAAATGTAGACTGGCAATGGCAAGGAAAGCGTTTCTGAAGAAGAGAAATTTGTTAACATTGAGTATAGATTTAAGTGTCAGGAAGTCATTTCTGAAAGTATTTGTATGGAGTGTAGCCCTGTATGGAAGTGAAACATGGACAATAAATAGTTTGGACAAGAAGAGAATAGAAGCTTTCGAAATGTGGTGCTACAGAAGAATGCTGAAGATTAGATGGGTAGATCACATAACTAATGAGGAGGTACTGAATAGGATTGGGGAGAAGAGGAGTTTGTGGCACAACTTGACCAGAAGAAGGGATCGGTTGGTAGGACATGTTCTGAGGCATCAAGGGATCACCAATTTAGTATTGGAGGGCAGCGTGGAGGGTAAAAATCGTAGGGGGAGACCAAGAGATGAATACACTAAGCAGATTCAGAAGGATGTAGGTTGCAGTAGGTACTGGGAGATGAAGCAGCTTGCACAGGATAGAGTAGCATGGAGAGCTGCATCAAACCAGTCTCAGGACTGAAGACCACAACAACAACAAGGTGGAAGACAGGGTAATATGCAAGACTACTACATCATCATGCAAAAGTTAAAAAGAGTGAAAAGCTAAGTTCATTGTACATAACAGAGGTGGTATGGGGGGGGGGGGGGGGCGGCGGTGGAAAAATAGACAGGAAAGACAATGAAAGATGTAGAAAACTAAAACGGAGTGAAGGAAAGAGTAGTTACAGGGAAGAAAAGCTGAGACGGAAGAAGTTAATGTAAATTATAGGGCTAGGTGGGTGGCGCGAACCAAGGACATGCTGTAGTACTTGTTCCCACCTGCGGAGTTCTGAGAAACTGGTTGAGAAACTGGTGTCTGGGGGAAGAAACCAGATGGCGCATATGGTAAAACAGGCACCGAGGTCACGAATGTCATGTTCTGGAGCATGCTCTGCAACAGGACATTGCAAGTTGCCAGTATACACCCTCTGCCTATGCCTATTCATCCTAATTGATAATTTGGTCGTAGTCATGCTGATGTAGAAGGCTGAATAGTGTTTACATGTTGTTGTTGTTGTTGTAATGGTCTTCTGTCCAGAGATGGGTTTGAAGCAGCTCTCCATGCTACTCTATCCTGTGCAAGCTTCTTTTTCTCTTGGTAACTAATGCAGCCTACATCCTTCTGAATCTGATAAGTGTATTCATGCCTTGGTCTCCCTCTACGATTTTTACCCTTCACGCTACCCTCCAATACTAAACTGATGATCCATTGATGCCTCAGAATGTATCCTACCAACCAATCCCTTCTTCAAGTCAAGTTGGGCCACAAATTCCTCTTCTCCCCAATTCTATTCAGTACCACCTCATTAGTTACATGGTCTACCAATCTAATCTTCAACATTCTGCTGTAGCACCACATTTCAAAAGCTTCTATTTTCTTCTTGTCTAAACTATTTATCATGCATGTTTCCCTTCCATACATGGCTACACTCCACACAAATACTTTCAGAAAAGACTTCCTGACACTTAAATCTATACTCAACGTTAACAAATTGCTCTTCTTCAGAAATGCTTTCCTTGCCATTGCAAGTCTACATTTTATATCCTCTCTACTTCTACCATCATCAGTTATTTTGCTCCCCAAATAGCAAAACTCATTTACTACTTTAAGTGTCTCATTTCCTAATCTAATTCCTTCAGCATCACCGCATTTAATTCAACTACATTCTTGTATCCTCATTTTGCTTTTGTTGACGTTCTTCTTATATCCCCCTTTCAAGACACTGTCCATTCTGTTCAACTGCTCTTCCAGGTCCTTTGCTGTCTCTGGCAGAATTACAATGTCGTCGGCAAACCTCAAAGTTTTTATTTCTTCTCTATGGATTTTAATTCCTTCTCCAAATTTTTCTTTTGTTTCCATTACTGCTTGCTCAGTATACAGATTGAATAATATCAGAGATAGGCTACAACCCTGTCTCACTTCGTTCTCAATCACTGCTTTCCTTTCATGTTTACATAACAGCTGGTATATGACATTTTGTTCCATAGGTGGCTCTCCCTTTGATAGTATATGTTTTGCCAGTTACAGGGCTATTATAGGTGGTGGTAGAAGTTTGCATAGAGCAAGTCTTGCAGCGGGGATGGTCACAGGGGTAGCAGCCATAGGGTAGGGAGATGGATCCAGAAAGCATAGGGTCTGACAAGAATATTGCGGAGATTGGGAGGGCAACTGAAAGCTGTTCTAAATGTGGTGGGCAAAATTTCAGACAGAATGGATCTCATTTCAGAGCGTGATTTTAGGAAGTCATGGCCCTGTTGAAGTAGCTGATTGACACATTTCAGACCAGGATAATAATGAGTCATCAATGGTGTGCTCTGAAGCGGTTTTGTGGAGGGATCAGCAGTACCAGGATTGGATGTCATGGCCTGGGAAATCGCTTTTTAACGAGGCTGGTGGTGGGGGCTGAAATGAGAGTGGTGGTGTATTGCTGTAAAGAGTCTGCAATCGAACAAATGCATTTGCTTTGGATGCCAAGACTGTATGGGAGGGAACGTTTGACATGGAAAGGATGGCAACTTGCAAAATGTAAATAATGTTGTTTGTTGGTAGGTGTTAATGGGGACAGAAGTGCATATGTGGCCTTCAGCGAGGACAAGATCAACATCAAGAGAAGTGACATGGGATTTGGAATAGGACCATGTGAAATTTAATTGGGAAAAGGTATTCAGAGATTCCAGGAATTTTATCAGATCAGCCTCACCATGAGTCCATATGGTAAATATGTCATCAATGTATCGAAACCAAAGCAGGGGCTGAAGACTTATGGATCCCATGAAAGCCCCCTCCATGTGACTCATGAGAAGGTTGGCATAGGAAGGTATCATCCTGGTTCCCATGGCAATACGCCTGATCTGTTTGTAGGTCTGCCCCTCAAAGGTGAAGTAGTTGTTGATAAGTATAAAGTTGATTAAGGTGAGTAGGAAGGATGTCACAGGTTTGGAATCAGGTGGGTGCTGACTGAGGCAATGTTCAGCAGCAGACAGACCATGTGTGTTGGTGTAGAGAGAGATGTTATCAATGGTTACAAGCAAGGTGTGCAGTGGGAGTGAGATGGCCATGAATTTCAGGCGATCTAGGAAATGGTTGGTGTCATTCATGTAGGAGGGGAGTCTTTGTACTAAGGGTTGCAGGTGTTGATCATCTAAGGCAGGTATACTTTCGGTGGGTGCTTTGAAGCCAGCAACTAAAGGATGGCCAGGATGATTGGATTTGTGGATCTTAGGAAGAAGGTAAAAGGTGGGATGCATGGTTCGGGTGGAATGAGAAGTTCTATGGATTGAGGTGTTAGTCCAAGTGAGGGGTCTGAGGTTTTAAGGAGGGACTGCATATCAGTTTGAATCACAGGGATGGGATCTTGATGGCAGATGATATATGTAGAGGTGTCAGACAGCTGGCGTAGACCTTCAATAACATACTCCTTTCGGTCAAGCACTACAGTGGTTGATCTTTTGTCTGCTGGGAGGATAATGATGGAGTCATCGGCCAATGACTCCATCATTATCCTGCCAGCAAACAAAGGATCTACCACTGTAGTGCTTGACCAAAAGGAGTATGTTATTGAAGGTCTACGCCAGCTATCTGACACCTCTACATACAGCTTCTCCCATCCATGTGATTCAAACTGACCTGCAGTCCATCCTCAAAACCTCCCATCTGTTTTTCACCTCCTCCCTCCCATCTATGTTACGTGCAATACACTTAGCTTTTCACTCTTTTTGACTCATGCGTGATGTTTCAGTAGTCTTGCATATTACCCTGTCTTCCACCTTTAAGCTCTCAGTTTTTCAAATCTCATCTGATGCAGTCCCCAACAATCACTCTTTTCTTCTCATCCCATACAGTAAGTCTTCCTTGACCCATGGTTCTGGGTGACTTTCCTGAAATCTATCCCTTTTCCTAGACCTCTCCAGTCCTTTTCCTTCACCCTTCTGCCTGAAGAAGGAGCCACTGGCTCTGAAAGCTGGCCAGTCACAACAGTCTTTTAAGTATGTGTTCTGCCGTCACTTAGTGAGTAGATTTTTTTAATCTGTCCAATTAAATAATTTTAAGTTTTATTTTTTTTCTCTTGTTTAAGTTTATTTTGATTTTTTTGTCCCATTTATGTTTTATGGCTGCAATAGCAAGATACAGTAAAATTCTTTGTCAGAGTATCAGTTCTTACCAGTCAACATTACACAAATTTAACTGAAAACTGAACTGAAACAATGAAAAATTCCTGATTTTTCTTTTTTTCCAGTTTTCTCCTGGATGAAAAAATTCTCAGGTTTTTCCTGGATTTCCCGGTTGTCCGGGGCGTATACACCCTTGCTATGGTTTTATATTCTCCTATCTCTAGATCCCATTCACCTTGGAACAGTTCACATGTCACACCATATTCTGAAATGTCTGTTGCTAATTTAAATGTTTCATTCATTACGTGAAGTTTTAATATTGATGCACTCATTAAAGCTTGTCTAATATTTTGAAATGCATCGAATGACCCTTTTACTTTAACAACGATAATGGTCTGTGATTGTTTGTGGGTTGACCTTGTATGTTGTGATGGTAAAATCTAGTTAGCACACAGGACTCACATTGAGGGGAGGACAATGGATCAAACCCGCATCCACCCATCCAAATTTAGGTTTTCTGTGATGTCCCTAAATAGCTCCAGGCAAATACCCAGATGGTTCCTTTGAAAGGGCGTGGCCAATTTGTTCCCCATCCTTCACATAATCCAAGCTTTTGCTCCATGTCTAATGACCTTGATGTTGATGGGATGTTAAGCCCATTGTTCCTTCCTTCTTGTGATGGTGATATCCAACCAGCACCAGGAGAGACCATAATTGTTCCACATTTTTCAGTTCCCACCAGTCTTCAATCATCGTGATTCTCTCTGGATCTGGTCTTATTCCATGTATTCTTACTAGATGCTCTAGAAACTTGAGTTCTTAAGTAAAGTTTTAGTTAATGACATGCAATGTTCTTCCCATTTCTATGGACTAGCAAAATATCATATGCACAAATAATTAAATCTTGTATTAAGTCTTTATCTGAGGATTCATTCAGTGCATGTGTGGTGTCACCGCCAGACACCACACTTGCTAGGTGGTAGCCTTTAAATCGGCCGCGGTCCGTTAGTATACGTCGGACCCGCGTGTCGCCACTATCAGTGATTGCAGACCGAGCGCCGCCACACGGCAGGTCTACAGAGACTTCCTAGCACTCGCCCAGTTGTACAGCCGACTTTGCTAGCGATGGTTCACTGACTAAATACGCTCTCATTTGCCGAGACGATAGTTTAGCATAGCCTTCTGCTACGTTATTTGCTACGACCTAGCATGGCGCCATGTTCAGTTACTATTGATATTGTGAATCATGTACCGTCAAGAGCGATGTTCACCATTAATGGATTAAAGTTAAGTATTCCACCAGCTACGTCCGTTTTTCTAAATTCTAATTTCCTTGTCCTGTTCCAAACCTCACGCCAGTCTGCGTGAGCTAAAATGCGTGCATTTCGGCCTTCTCTAGTAATACGGTGTTGGCTCTCCTGCCAGCCACAACAGCATGTATGAACAAAACAGATTCAGTCCAAAAGGTAATATCCTAAACTGATATGACTTTCTGTCAAAAAAAATGCTCTATACTTTCATGAATTCTCATACAATTTTACCTGCCAGAACCCATTCATCAAATCCATTGAGCTAACATAACTCACATGATTAAACTTGCAGTTCATCAGTACAGATGGGTCTCTCTCTGTCTATGTGTTTGTTGAGTGTTCATACATCCAATACCAAGTACACCCCTCTTGTAGTTTTCCTTACTATTAATAAGAGATTGTTATATACACTTAAACTTCTTTCTATTACCTTATTTTCCCCCATTTTATTTATCTCTTCATTTACTGCAGGTTGTAAACTTGGTGGAACGGGATACAGTTTACAGAAGAATGGTTCATTATCTTTTATTTTAAACTGACAGATATACTTGCCAATCACTCCAGGTTTATCGGAAATACATTACTATAGTTTAACATGGTTTTATATAAATCATGACTTTGTTCTTCAGTTAATGTTCATATATGTTAATTTAATTCCTCACAACCATTCTTGATTTGTCTTTGCTCAATGCCTGAGCATTAGCAACTAAATGCACTTTATGTAGTAATACAGTTAATCTATTTGCTAAGTGATTTGTCTTATTACATAACTAGAATCTCCACTGTTCCAGTACAGTACTTTAGCATAAAGTTAGTATGAACTTAAATTTATTTATGTGTATGGGTATACTTCTTACTTCTTTAATTAACTTTCATTTACTTCGTGTTATTACAACAGTATAGACTCCAGTCACTTTTAATATGAGACAAGTACTCTTATTTATATTTGTCTCCAAAAAATCCTTGGATATCAAAGAAATCTCACCTCCTGAGTCTATGTAAATATCTACATGCCTTCCCCACACATTTCCTATCATTATAGGCTTTATTTGATATTTCTTGTCCTCCTCCTCCAATAACCATTGCCTTGTTGGAACAGCCCGTGTGAAAGCGAGCAATTTCTCGGTATATAGGCCTATGATTTTATTGTTACATCCTGGATTCTGAAAATTCATCAGTTTAAATGCCTTGGATCATGCTTCAGCTGTAAAAATATCATAACTCTGGACATAAATGAGAGAATAGCCTCAGGATCAAGACGTCTGTATGCTCTAAGCAGCCCATTCAAAAGTAAAGCTTTGTCAGTCACCACTAAGATAAAGATATTATAACATCATCATCTGCCCAGTAGTGCTGTATGGTTCAGAAGCTGAGCGTGTACCTAGAAAGGAAGAGAAAAACTGAATGTTTTCGAAAGAAAAGTGGTGAGAAAAACCTTGGGACCAGTGTTGACGTACGACATATGGAGAGTTCGAAAGAAAACTGAAATTTATCAGTTAGTGAAGTGACCCACTATCTTCCAGAAATTAAAAAGTTGGATACTGCAATGGGCTAGGGATGTGGCTAGAATGGAAAGCCAGAGAATTCCTAAGAAGTCATTTGAGGGGACTCTCCAAGCAACAAGACCATAAGGCCGACCTTGCACACGATGGAAAGACAACATAGAGAAGGATGTCACAGCTTTAGGGATCCCCGCAGGACAGAGAGAGACAGCGAGAGATAGAAGAAGATGGAAGAAAATTGTTGATGCAGTGTTTTATCTACAGGGCCTGTGATTATTGAATAGAAGAAGAAGAAGAAGAAGAAGAAGAAGAATCCTGACTTCTGGCCCATGTACCCCATTTACCATTACTATAAAGGGATAATTGCTTTTTTTCTGTGCCATGGTTAGTAAAAGATGTTCCATGTTTTACTAGTGTCAACAGCATTCATGTTGCTGTGTATAAATACCTCTGAGCTATTATTGTGTTGACCATTTCTTGTTTTATTTCAGCTACTGCTTTTTTTTTTTTTTTCCTACATGATAGAAGTTACTTTCCTTTCTCTTTTGAAATTTTGATGGATGATGATGTCCTTCACTGTTCTCTGTCTTGCTGTTTTCTCCCCTTATGTAATCCCCTCTTTCTTTTTCTTAAGCCTATCCAGGTCTTCTATAAAGATTAACAGATCATCAACAGTGTCTGTCTGCTATACAATATTTCTTTCCTCGCGTAGTAAGTTAATTTCCTAGTGAGGAATTGCACCAAATGTTTTTCCTCGACCAGGTTATCTAAATATTTAGAGCTAGTTAAATGCCACTTGATGTATTTTTGTCCACCCTATGTATTTTTATAGTATTTAGGATCTAGTAATTCTAGCATTAATTTCATCTGTACACTGGAAATCATCCTAAGATACATATTCTTCTGAGTGAGCAGTTCCTCATTCTGCCATGTGAAGCATGGTGTAAAATCTACTTTCTTAGAATCTTCCCACCTCATTGGTAAAGATCAAGAGAACATACTTAAACAAGAAGCCAGATGTACCTCACAATCTAGCTTAAATTTAGGAATCTGCTTTGACAAATTCATCCCATTTCCCCTTTGAAATACTTCTGTTAAATATTCCGTATCCCTGAACTAGTGACAGTCATTTTATTTCATTGTTCTTGCTGTATACTTCCCAAGGCGTGCCATAACTTCTGAAATTCATTATGGTGCTCAACAGTATTGTTCAAAGAATTAGTGATAGCTCAAGTAGAGTTGAGTTTTTCTTGTACCGTTTATCCAACTAATGCCAGTAGATATTTCTCCAAATTAGTCAAACCATTTGGATCATTATTTACGTCAAACAATTCTCTACTACGTTCTAATGCCTTTCCTCAGAGTCACACACCTGAGGTTTTGATTATTCATACTTTTGAAATTACTACTTGAAGATTCTTTTATATGTTTCATCTTAATATTCACATCTTTAAACTGTTCTTCAGTTTTTTTGGAGATGTCTAAGTCACACTGCTTAAATATTTCTATATCATTAGCTAAGTTTCCTAAGGTTTCTTGTATTTTAGAAATTGTATATACTTTTGTAGATACTTATCTCCTTGTCTCTCTAGATCTGAAATGCTAGTACTTAATTACTCCCCTTGGGTTTTAAGTTAAGTGATACTATTACATATTTCATATAATTTATATAATTTCTCCACTTGTGCAGTACTACTAATTGCCATTTCTTACAATTTCTTTAACACCTAACTTGGTGACTGAGAACAAGATACAGAACAACATTGCATCAGTATTTACTTCATTTACAGACTAATAATTATAGCTCTGGCAGTATTATGTTTATAGGTTGGTTAGTACCTTGAAGTACATTTGACAAGAGCAAGCCATTAATGCTTATTTTGCCATAGGCAACAGGTCATGTTGAAGTGTGGATACTAGCATGTGTAGTCCACTTGTTGGTGCAGTTATGACTGTGCGTGAAACATAAGGTAGTATATTATGTGATGTATTTATGGAAAGACTGTTAGACATAGGAAAAAAAAAACAACCAACACATTGGAATATGTACATATTAAGGTACCACATATAAAAACGTTTACACTCATATCTTTACACCCTGTATATATTTAAAAACACTTCAGTAGTATGAATCTATTTGAACACCACTGACCTTAACTAATGAAATTTGTTTCAGTAACTTTTACACACTATTCTAACACAGAAAAATTGGACATGTGTGAGTAGGATTTGTGATCTGAGGGTTTCACATAAACTCATCTTAGGAATGAAGAATCTCGATGACTTTTGCCTCTTTCTGATATTGATATTGGCAATTATCAGTCCATGGAGATTTTTGAGCTTGTATTAATTTTAAGATTTAAAATTAAATTTTTTTGTGTAATTTTGCATTTACTATTATAATTCCTGAGAAAAAATAGTCTTAACAGATGGTCAGAGAGATAGTCAGATAACATATGACAAAAAAAGAGCTGCTTGGCAAATTTTATCATCTTAGGTCAGTGGGGAGTATCCTACAGGTTTGAGAGTGTCAAGATATATGACATAAATGAGATATATGACATAAATGACTGCATCTTATGATTGCCCTGCCTTAGAAGCTTCCATTCTTTATACTGCCAGGGGACAATAGACATTAGTATCTGACATAAAATTGGACTTGATACATCTACCCATTCCTGAGAAAGGGTTCTTAATAGATGGACAGACAAATAAAAAATGACAATTTTTTTCATCTGATATGATTAGAAATTAAAAATTTTCCAACTTTTTCCTTTACTTGTGCTGTGAAACCTAGCTTGCTGCCAAATTTCATGAATCTACATCCAGGCAAAATACCCAGTAGGTTTTAATGAGTGAGTTTACGAGTATAAAAATATGGCCACACCTTTTGATTACGCTAACTTACACTGAAGCACCAAAGAAACTGGTATAGGCATGCATATTCAAATACAGAGATACGTAAATAGGTAGAATACAGTACTGCACTCAGCAACTCTTATATAAGACAGCAAGTGTCTGGCACAGTTGCTAGATCAGTTACTGCTGCTACAGCGGCAGGTTATCAAGATTTCAGAGAGTTTGAATGTGGTGTTACAGTCGGCGCATGAGTGATGGAACACAGCATCTCTGAGGTAGCGATGAAGTGGGGATTTTCCCATATGGTCAGACGAGTCTTGTTGCAAATTGCATCAAGCAGATGGACATGTACAGGTATGGAGACAATCTCATGAATCCATGGACCCTGCATGTCAGCAGGGGGATGTTCAAGCTGCTGGAGGTACTGTAATGGTGTGGGGTATGTGCAGTTTGTAACACACCCGGGAGTATAAATGGGTGGGGTACTTTAAACTGGTTGTTGTTTCGACCGTGCGCTCTATCCACACCACGTACCTGGTAATCTCGTGGCGATCGTATTCTTCTGCTCCACACTGCTGCTGGCTTGCCGGGAATTATCTATCAAAATATGCAAGCAAGTTAGGGGAGCCACTCAATGTCAAAACACAACACTGTCTTACGTTTGGTATGAACAACTATATTCCAAGACGATAAAAGAAAAACGCAGGTTGCACTGTTTACATTCTAAGTCGTAAATGTTTATCTCAATTAACAATCTTGATGATTATCTGTCCACAATATCATTCAGATGAGTGTACGCGTAACCGCCACGACGCGGGTGATTGTTGATGATGCGGAAGACGAATGATTGAACGAAAGTTCTTACGCTCGTCGCACATACAGATATCTGGTAATAATCCTCCTTGACACTAGTAATGATATAACACTGTTTGTAAAGTTAATTTTTCGGTTCTCAGTTCTCACTCGTGTACGAGCATGCGTGTAACAGTCGCGGCGTGGGTGATTCTTGATAATGCGGAAACGCGGTGATGGAACGCACGTTCTCACACTCGCTACAAAACACTGTCACTTGACTGCACTCTTTTTATGGTAACTAATCTCTATTGATTCACATCAGTTCATACTGGGAGACCGAACACGGCACGGATGATTGATACAGTATGGTACGACGCGCAACGAGAGGTTACACAAATCCGTTATCAGCAGCACTGCTCATTTTAAATTACTTCTTGACGCACTTTCCTCTGAATCATTTACTTATTTTATCACTTTACTGTAATAGCACTTGTAGCAACACTTCAACTTCCATATTAACAATGCCTCTCACATGCAGAGCTACACTCTACACAACATAACATTTCCGTGTCCCATGCTCGACTCTCAAGACGCGGCTGCCCGCAAAGATACTCCACAACTAAACCAGTGATATGACAGTACACTTACATTCCTGCACGAAAAAGTTTTCAAATTGTCGAAGAGAATAACGAAATATAGATAATTTCCTACTGCAGGGGATTAAAGAGATGGTGCGAGGGGAGGGGGGTGGGGGGGGGTGGGAGGGGGTATACTGCTCCATCCCACAGTTATATACCATTGTCACATTGTGGACCAGATGTGAGTTACACATAATATAGCAAAACATAGATATAATAGAGTGAATACACAAGGAGCTAATACAATAAGACACACAAATATTAAGTCCCTGAAATAGAAAAGTTTACAAATACAATAAATGGAAATGCCGTGTGGTTAGGGCCTCCCGTCGGGTAGACCGTTCGCCTGGTGCAGGTCTTTCGATTTGACGCCACTTCGGCGACCTGCGCGTCGATGGGGATGAAATGATGATGATGAGAACAACACAACACCCAGCCCCTGAGCGGAGAAAATCTCCGACCCAGCCGGGAATCGAACCCGGGCCCTTAGGATTGACAGTCTGTCATGCTGACCATTCAGCTACCGGGGGCGGGCTACAAATACAATAGGTTAGATATGACAGACAGATGCCTGAAAGAAAGAGATAAAAAAAAAAGTAGAAAAACACACATGTTCAGTGCTAGTCTTGGTAGGCAATATCACTGGTAACAGTATTAGGCAAAAACTGAAGAACCTCCATCAACACTAGGCAGTCAAAACCCAGGGAAAAGAAAAAAAATTATTTCACTACCCACAACACTGCATCACAAGGGAGCGTTCTTTGCAATGAAAGGGGTGGGGAGTGACTGTAGGGTCGATGCTGCGCTGACCGGCAGATGTGCAGTATAGTCCGCAGCTCGCCACTCTTGCCTCGCGGTAATCCGTCCATTGGCGTATATGAAACAGTTTAATGGCGCTCTCAGTGTTGCCCTAGCAATGCCTATTCAACTTAGCCTTAGTCTGTTACTACTACAGTAGACATTACGATGTTCTATATGACATAATAAACACATAGGCTATTAAGAAGATATGGATTTAGTTACTAAGTGAAAGGTACAAACAAAAAAAAATAGCAGTCATTATGCAGGAGTAGTAAGAAACTTTTAAATGAAAAACTTTTGGATAGCACAACCTACATACACTAGACACTAGTAATCACTCAAACCATATCACTGTGTGGGCAAGAAGAAATGTAATACATATCATCTAGATTAAGCAGATAGAAAGTGAAAAGAAAAAAAAAGTTATTGCATGTGATGGGTACACATTCTAATTAAATCTCACTCGATTAGTGTGTCCTCATAAAACCACATAATAATCAGAAATTAATGTCTGTACATAAGGACAATAACAGCTGACATGTGTACAGTTCCCACATGTCACAGAAAACAATCAGTCATTAATCTTGCTCACTATGGTATGGTTTAATGTTTTCTACATGGTGCTTTCCCTCATGCCTATTTGGCTTCACACGAACCAGTTCAACAGTATTAGGACATTTGATATCAACAATACAATATGGTCCTTGGTATTCATGATGGAACTTCTTAATTTCTTCGTTCAGTTTGCTAGAATGTGTGTGGGTTTTGATTAACACAAGGTCACCGACTTCATACTTAATCGGTCGCACGATCTTATCGTGTCTTTCTTTCTGCCGTTGAGCCTCATCCCGTAAATGTTCCATGGCCAATTCAATTTTTCTGTCCCACGATTGATCCACAGCAGGAGAGTCATTCAAGATATTGGAGAATATACTTTCAGGTGGTTGGTTCAGCAGTATTTCACATGGTTCAAAACCTGCCGTGGTATGAGGTGGGCTATTGATTACACCCTCAAAATCTGTTATATACTCTTTCCATTTGCTATGTTTCCGACTACAATAAGTCCTGCACATGCGGTTCACCTCTTTCATGACTCTCTCACCTGGATTAGGGTTGGTCTATACTTGGCTATCAGAACCTGTTCCACACCGTTCCTCCGCAACATCTCCTTCCACTCCTTTGATACAAATTGTGGGCCATTGTCTGATAGCACTTGCCTCGGTTTGCACACCTGCGTAAAATAGTCATTTTCCATTCTCGCCGCCGATATTGCCTTACCAGTTGCTTTCCTTAGGGGGTAGAACTTTACATATTTTGAGCACACTTCCAACACCACCATGAGCTGTGTGAAATTGCCACAGGACTTAGGCAATGGACCAAGCAAATCAACGGCCACTGTCTTTGATTTCATCAGAAATTATGGGGTGCATAGGTCCCTGATGGATAACAGTACTTGTCTTAGTCTACTGGCACACATCACAGGTCCGTAATAGCTTCCTAATCTCTTTGCTCATACCAAAGAAAATACACTCCTTCCTTAGTTTTTCCAGACATTTGGTTGCGCCAAAGTGTGCATTACTGAAATGCGTGTACCACACCAGCTTCTCAACAGTATGTTCCGGAATGAACAACTTCCACTCCTGTGACGATCCATCCAAACAACAGTATAGAATGATGTGATGAATTAAATATTTTCTCAATTTATCTTCTCCAGTACACCCGTATCTCACTTGCACACTCGTATTGAACGCCCTTGATCAAATTAATGCTTAATTCCTGCCCTTGTGGTCCATTAACATTTATATCATCAGCGCCAGGTAACATCCTCGAAAGTGCATCAGGTATGGTGTTCTGGTTCCCAGGTCGGTAGACAACACTAAACTGATATTCTTGTAAGGCAAGTGCTCACCTGGTAAGACATCTATGGTATAATTTGCCATAAAGTAGAAAGGTCAGTGACTACCTTGGTGGTTCTGCCAGCCAGGTAATAACTGAATTTAGTGAAACCACCTACAGGACAGCAAGTGCCTCTCTCTCTGTGACTGTATATTGCCGTTCCCATTTAGTCAGAGCCCTGCTTGGAAGTGCGGTTGTTTCAATATTATCAGAGTCCATTTCATCCAGTTGGTATAAGTGCACTCCTAATCCATAGTCTGAGCTGTCACAAGCCAAGTTAAATTCCTTGCTCAAGTCTGGGTGTGCAAGCAGCTTAGGATTGCACAGCTGTTGCTTTATTTCCTCAAAAGCACCTTGGCATTCATTTGTCCAATCCAGTAACACCTTGTTCTCCAGCAGATTCAACAAATGTGGGTTACTAAGTGACTGACCACTTATAAACTTCCTATACCATCCACATAAACCAAGGAAACCTCTTAATTGCTTCTTACAGCGTGTTGCAGGAAAATCCTTGACCACTTGTAGTTTGTCCTCGTCCGATTTGATCCCCTGTGCATTAAGGATGTGGCCAAGAAACTTAACCCCACTCCTTCCAAAATCCAATTTCTCCAAATTCGCTGTCACTCCTGCTTTCTCAAAAGCCCATGAGTACTCCTTCAAGTGTTTTAACATGCTCTTCCCAGTTTGCAGTTGCTGTCAGGATGTCATCAACATACACAGTGACCTTCTTACTCAACTGCTCGCCCAGTACCTTATCCAATGCTCTAACAAAGGCAGATGTGGAAATATTAAGGCCAAATGGTAGTACACGATACTGGTAGCTTCTTCCTCCATACAGGAATGCAGTGAAGGGTCTTGAATCCTTATGTAGAGGGACCTGCCAGTACCCCGATCAAAGATCAATACTACTGAATACAATTGCCCCATGAATCTTTTGGAGTAACTCTTCCAAATTCTCAGGTCTGTCTCTTTCTGGAATAATAATTTTATTCACTGGACGTGCATCCAATACGACTCTGACATCACCATTCTTCTTTTCCACAACAAACAGTGGGTTGTTATATTGGCTAGTTGACCTTTCTATTATTCCCATTGGCAACATTCTCTGGAGCTCTTCTTCCACTGCTTCACGTTTCGATTGAGGTATCACATAAGGCCGTACAAAAAATGGTTCATGCTCCTTCACTTGTAATTTGCACTCAGCTGTCTTGATTATATCAGATTCACTTGAAAAAACCTGCCTGTACCTTTGCAGGACCCTCACCAATTCTTCTTTGATCTCACGGTCTTGATGCTCTAATAACTGGAGTTTCCGTTTGACAACAGGTTCAATGTCTTCTGTGCTGGTCTTGCCTTCCCATCTCCACTGCTTCATGTTCAGAGCTCCGGAATCTCCTTTCACAGTGCCTTGTGGTGTTAGTTGCAGATCGATATCATAGCATATCTTACTTGTTCCAACTACTTCTTTGACATTAATCCTCTCTTTAAAGGCAATAACAACTTCCGTTCCTCCTTCCTGCACTTCCTTACATCCTTTTCCAAAGTTTAATTGAGCCTTTTGTTGACTTAACCAGTCGACCCCTAAGATCATGGGAAATGCCAACCCGGGCATGACTAGTGCCAACACATCATAATCTTCATCGCCAAGCTTCATTGTGACTAAGATCTGTTCCTTAATAACCTTGCTCTTTGCACCAACGGCACCTGTGAAACATATTCCATGTACAGGAAAATTGGGTATTCTTCTTCCTTGTTCCAACCACTCCATATAGAGCTTCTGACATACTGCACTGACCTGACTACCAGAATCCACTAACACATCGATACAAGTACCAAAGATTTCTGCTTCAATGATAGGCTGTATATCTTCCTCATGGCCTTCACCAGCTTCTTGCATTAGGTCTTCCACAATCTCTGTCACATTATCCAGCTTGCGAATAGACATAATAATGGGCCCTCCATCCTCTGTTTCTGATCGGGCCGCGCCAGGAACCCCCTCTAGTTTTCTGGTGTTCCTTCCATATGCTGCCTATCCGGGCTATGATCTGAGTTTCGCACCTGGTCATGTGATACATCAGGCCATGGGTTCCGATATCCATAGCCACCACAGTGTCCTCTGTGACCACCATGGCCACAGAAACTACCTCCATGTCTCCTACCATTATTATTCCAATATCGTCCATCATGTCTATTGTTATGGTTTAAATGGGTATCTGTATTGGATTCGTTGTACCCTGATACTCTACTATCACCTTCTCCTCCTCCTGTTCCTTGTGAATCATACAATGTGTCTAATTGTCGTAAGGCTGACTTTATTGCCTCTACGTCGTCTCTAGGAATTGCTAACAACTTATCCTGAACTCCTGTAGGTAGTTTACTTATGATTAGGGACACTATTGCTTCTGTCATCATCGGTTCATCTAAATACAAGTTTCTCTCACAATAATCTTGGAAAAACTTCTTTAAATTCTGGTCACGCCCTCTCTCAAACCTTCTACCTTGGTTAGACTGTTACGTACTTCATTTTGCTTCCATCTCGACCAATATTGTTGCAAAAATTCCTTTTCAAATTCAGCAAAGGTTGTACACTTATGTCCTATTCTCATACCCCAGGTACCAGCTTCACCTTCCAATCATGCTGCAACGAAGCGTACCTTTCTTTGCTCGCCCCATAGTTCAGACAACACGCCCTTAAATTGATCTAAGAAATCTTTAGGATGCCATCTCCCATTTGGTTCGAAGTTCTTAAAATTCCCTATGCCAAGGAAGACCTTGTCATTTTGTATACCAATTAACCTACCTCCAGCAATGCTTCCATCACGTAATAGTGATTTCACTTCACTCTTCACCTGCTGACCGACCTGTTCCTTAGTCTTGACTACCTCACTGTACACGTCTTCTACTCGCTGCGCATAAGCATCCTGGTTTAGCGCAACAGCTGATATCCTGTATTTACAGTGTTTCACTTCCTCATCCAGTTGTTCGAAATGCTCGTCATAAACCTGAACCATTTTTGTAAGTTCTTCCGTCGCTTCTTTGACATCCGATTCTACCTTTTCAGAACATTTAGTATTGCTTGCAATGTTCTCCTCAAACCGAACGGTAAGTTCATCTATCCTCTGATGACTTGACTCAGCCAGTTTCCCTAGAGCCTCATTAGTCTCGTCAATCTTTTTACTGAGTCGTTCATTTATATGCTCTACCAATCGTGTAATATCTTCCATTAATTGTTTGTTTTCATGCCTCTGGTGCCTAATTTCTTCCTTTATTTGTTTGTTATCATTCAATAACAGTTTCTGGTTGTCTACTGATTGCATAATTTCTTCCCTTACTTGTTTGTTTTCTTCCTTTAATTGTTTCTGGTTGTCCTGCAATAAACTTTTGAGCATGTCAACGATGGACAGGTCAGGCCTAAGTTTACACTCATTCCTTCTAAGCGTCTCCATGATTGGTGACGACATTGCATTAGGACTTCCCATCTCTGTTGATAGACTACTGTCCCCTATACCGGAATCCGACACTTCACTACTCCTTGCTTCTGTTCTCATCTCCATTTGATTACTTTTGCCTAAAGAGTCTACTTTCACCTATCTGCCTACTGCAGTTGCACCAACCTCATTATTTGCCATATTGAACTACAGATAAGTCACTCAAGCGAGCAATAAACAAATCACAACACTCGTAGCACAGAATAGATGGCAATAGCCACAAACAAACTACAACACTGTATGCATTCAATGCTGCAATTCGTGCTCACAAGCACACATAACATACAAGATCATGTAAAAGAAAAGAAAAAAAGTCAATATAAGCTAACGTATAGTTCTGCAATTGTATTAACTGTTGCTAAAAACTTAGACTACTAAGTAAGCAGGGGCTGACAGTGACATTTAAGTTTACTGTACGATCGGCAAGGTAAATATTGTATTGTGACATTAATTTAATGATACAAAAGAATTTCAACTGTTACTGTTTGTAATTACGTAATTATAGAATGCAATCTGCACTGCCAGTTAATTACTCTCATTACTTAAGTTGCATGAGGTAACGTGGTGATGCGCGACTAACTTTGCGTTGTCTTATAGCTCCGTAGTCGCGGCTGTTGCGTAGCGCCAACTCAGTTGACGCCATCCGGCTGTCAGCACTGCACCATCTCTGCAAAGCGTCGCTCCTAGCAGCACCCCCTGTAATAATGGCTACCATATTAGTGCTCACTTTCGCACATAGGTGCCGCTAGCATCATCAAAAGCGCACCACCGTGGAGTATGTTTATTTCGTACTACTAGTTCTTTGCACTGTCACGGATCAGACGAGTATATACACTGTGTCACAAGTTCTTTGACGTACACATCCGACAGCTAGCGTGACGGCACTCAACAATCCAAATTAACAGATATACAGAAATAGTTCTCCCTCCTAATAAATTATACAGCACTTCTTATCCGAAAATTGCAAGTCCTGAATACATGTCACCATGTAACACGCCCAGGAGTACAAATGGGTGGGGTACGGTACTTTAAACTGGTAGTCGTTTCGACCGTGCGCCATATCCACACCACGTACCTGGTAATCCCGCAGTGGTCGTATTGTTCTGCTCCACACTGCTGCTGGCTTGCCGGGAATTATCTAGCGAAATATGCAAGCAAGTTAGGGGAGCCACTAAACGTCAAAGCACAACACTGTCTTACGTTTGGTATGAACAATTATATTCCGAGACGATAAAAGAAAAACACAGGTTGTACTGGTTACATTCTAAGTTGTAAATGTGTATCTCAATTAACAATCTTGATGATTATCTGTCCACAATATCATTCAGACGAGCGTACGTGTAACCGACACGACGCGGGTCATTCTTGATGATGCGGAAGCTGAATGATCGAACGGAAGTTCTTACGCTCGTCACACATACAGATATCTGGTAATAGTCCTCCTTGACACTAGTAATGATATAACACTGTTTGTAAAGTTAATTTTTCGGTTCTCAGTTCTCACTTGTGTACGAGCATGCGTGTAACAGTTGCAGCGCGGGTGATTCTTGATAATGCGGAAACACGGTGATCGAACGCACGTCCTCACACTCGCTAGAAAACACTGGCACTTGACTGCACTCTTTTATGGTAACTAATCTCTATTGATTCACATCAGTTCATACTGGGAGACCGAACATGGCACGGATGATTGATACAGTACGGTATGACACGCAACGAGAGGGTACACAAATCCGTTATCAGCAGCACCGCTCATTATTAAATTACTTGTTGACGCACTTTCCTCTGAATCATTTACTTATTTTATCACTTTACTGTAATAGCACTTGTAGCAACACTTCAACTTCCATATTAACAATGCCTCTCACATGCAGAGCTACACTCTACACAACATAACATTTCCGTGTCCCATGCTCGACTCTCAAGACGCGGCTGCCCGCAAAGATACTCCACAATTAAACCAGCGATTTGACAGTACACTTACAAGTTGGAGTGAGTATGGGACCCCTGATACATCTAGATATGACTCTGACAGGTGACATGTACGTAAGCATCCTGTCTGATCACCTGCATCCATTCATCTCCATTGTGCATTCCAACAGATTTGGGCAATTCCAGCAGGACAATGTGACACCTCGTATGTCCAGAATTGCCACAGAGTGGCTCCAGGAACACTCTTCTTAGTTTAAACATCTCTGCTCGCCTCCAAACTCCCCAGACATGAACATTATTGAGCATATCTTGGATGCCTTGCAGCATGCTGTTCATAGGAGATCTCCACCTTCTCGTTCTCTTACAGATTTTTGGAGAGCCCTGCAGGATTCATGGTGTCAGTTCCCCCCCCCCCCCCCCCCCCCCCAGTACTATTTCTGACATTAGTCGAGTCCATGCCATGTCATGTTGTGGCAGTTCTGAGTGCTCGTGAGCGCCATACACGATATTAGGCAGGTGTACCAGTTTCTTTGGCTCTTCAGTATATAAGGTAATGTTTATTACACTGCCAAGGGACCATAGAGGTTAGTATGTGACATAAATTCCAACTAGCTACATCAGCCTGTTCTTGAGGAAAAGGGGTCTTAACAGATTTATGGACTAACAGAGAATCTGATAACAAATGAATTTTTTTCCTGTAATTTAATTACAAATTAATAGTCGTCAGAATTTTTCCTCTGCTTGTAGAGTGAGACCATGCTTCTTGTGAAAATTTCATGATTTTAGGTCAGCATGAAGTACCTGGTAGATTTCGATGAGCGTGTTTGTGAACAGCAAAATATGTGACTGAATGGCCATTATTTTGATTGCATTGACTTAGATGCTTCTCTTTTTTATGTCACCAAGCGACCATAGACATTAGTATGTGATATAAATTTCAACTTGATATATTTACGTGTTCCTGATAAAAATGGTTTTGAACAATCAATCAGCCAGCCAGCCAGACAGTAAAGTAATCCTCTAAGGTACGATATTGCAGTGCCTGTGTTATTTTGAATTATGATGCAAAATTCCTTTGAACATGCATGCATTGACAAAGGAACAGGCACTGCAGCAACGACAGTCGTTATGAAATATGTTAAATGTATTTTTAATTGTGAACATGGAAAACCATCAGCTCATCACGAGAAATTGCCTTACCGTTTGGCTATCCATGCATGGCTCACAGTCAGCTCTAAATTTCCATATGCCATCAGCCATGCCTCTAAGGCCAGCACTCTTTCATTCATTACATATATTCCCATACAGGTGAGACATTTTACTTGAAAGTCATTTGTCCGGTGTTGGCAGATAAATACGATAGTACAGTGCCTTGTCATTCTGAATTAAAATGCTAAGTTCCTTTGGACACACGTGCATGCTCCAGGCAAGCAACTTTCAAGTCAAATGTCTGACCTGTAAGGGAATATGTATAACAGATGTACGAGTACACATTGCAGATGCATGGCTGATGACACATGGAGGTTTGGGTCTAACCTTTGAATCATGCACAGATAGCCAAATGGTAAGATAACTCCTCACGATAAGCAGGAAATCCGGGTTTGAGTCCTGGTCCAGTACAAATTGTCATTGTCATCATTTCATTCTACAGGTGATAGTTGTGCACATCAACAATTGTGAATACATTTAATGATCCTGTAAGGGTTCTGTTTTTACTAACTAATCTTTAAAAAATACTGAGTTCTGTGTTATTTACAGCTCATCTTATACGTCACACTATTAACTGCCCTGTGCTGCCGATGCTGAGCAATTGTGCAGATTAGATTAGATTAGTTTACGTTCCATAGATCCGTGCCAAGGAGATCCTCGTGGATGTGGAACATGTCAATTTTTTTTTTTTTTTAAAAGCTGAAATAACAATACTAATAGTATGAATATATACCATACATCAGTGTTGCATAGTCGGTTGACTGGCTGCTGCTCTGCAAACCAAAGCTGCGCTATTGTCACATTGGTTGACCACTGCTGAGATGCTGTTGAATGTCACTGGTGCACTCATAGTCCCGAAAACAGTATTCAGAATTCTTCCATATAGCTTCCATATGCTTCTTGATTCACAAGTTTTTACTCAAGCACACAAATATATCTTGCTGTTGATCTTGCTGCAATGGTGAACTATTTTCCTTCATACAATTCTTTGTAACTATTCAAAATTCTTTGGTTTTCACTGAATGAAAATTACTTCTTCTTAAACATTTTAATTACAGTACTTTGGGTGACACTACATCGTGTTCTCGCCTATATCTTCTTCACTTTTTACTCAGGTTGCTTTTCCCATTATTTCTTTAAAATTGCTCTAATTTTTGATTAAACTCTTCTTTTTGCACCTACTATTCATATCCTGCACTCAAGGCACCTGATATGTAACAACCAAGTTCAACATACATTTATCGAAGTTTCTTGACGAGGTGGACCTGCTATGCAGTACCATAAAATCTTGTCATGTAACTTCTTCACCGTCTGCAGAGGGTTGTGAGCTGTAAGAGTGCTCTGAACTACACAAGCTTGTAAGTAAATGGCATAAACATTTTTCAGTAACTCTTCTTTATTTTGTATCCAGTACATAGCAACCATTTAAGACTGTGGGTGGACAGATCTCTTTTCAACTATCATAGATACAAAAAGATCTATAGGAAGGTGCTAATTGCTGCAAAAAAGTCATTTAATGATAAAATAATATACAATGCAGAGAATAAAAGCAAAGCTGTCTGGGATGTTATAAAAAAGGAAACGGGGAGAGGCAAACAAACGCAGAATAACATACTGCTAAGGGAGGGGGATAAGGTAATACATGATCCACAACATTTAGCAAACTATGTAAATGAGCATTTTTCAAGTATTGCAGAGAAGTTATAGCAAAAATTCCCCAAAACAAATATAACACCCATGAATAATGTTGCACGAAATACAATATGTTACTTCCAACCACAGAGAATGAAGTCAATAAAACTGTTCAAAAAATAAAAAATAAGTAGGCTTAGATGAAGTATCAATGTGTGTACGGAAACAATGCATAGAGATTATACAAGGCCCCTTAACAAATATAATAAATGAATCCTTCAGATCGGGGACATTTCCAGAGCAGTTAAAACATGCAAGAGTTGTACCATTGCTTAAGAAAGGTAATGCAGAAGACAGAAAATTACCAGCCCATTTCCTTTCTGTCAGCATTCTCAAAAATAATAGAAGCAATTATGAAATATAGATTAGAGAATTACCTGAATAAATACAATATTTTAAGCGAATCACTGTTTGGTTTCTGAAGTGGCAAAAATATGGAGTCAACCGTAGTAGAATTCACAAAAGTTGTACATGATGCTCTTGATAAAGATGAGTGTGTCACACACATATTTTTGGACCTTTCTAAGATTCTCTTAAATAAATTAGAAGCATTAGGAATGGGAGGGGTAGCTTATAAATGGTTTGATCATACCTAGCAGATAGGATACAAAGAGTAGACATAACACATATTTCAAATAGATCTAAACATTTAGTGAAACATGTGTTGTTGTTGTTGTCTTCAGTCCTGAGACTGATTTGATGCAACTCTCCATGCTACTCTATCCTGTGCAAGCTTCTTCATCTCTCAGTACTTACTGAAACCTACATCCTTCTGAATCTGCTTACTGTATTCATCTCTTGGTCTCCCTCTACGATTTTTACCCTCCACCCTGCCCTCCAATACTAAATTTGTGATTCTTTGATGCCTCAGAACATGTCCTACCAGCCGGTCCCTTCTTCTTGTCAAGCTGCGCCACAAACTCCTCTTCTCCCCAATTTTATTCAATACCTCCTCATTAGTTATGTGATCTACCCATCTAATCTTCAGCATTCTTCTGTAGCACCACATTACGAAAGCTTCTATTCTCTTCTTGTCCAAACTGGTTATCGTCCATGTTTCACTTCCATACAGGGCTACACTCCATACAAATACTTTCAGAAATGACTTCCTGACACTTAAATCTATACTCGATGTTAACAAATTTCTCTTCTTCAGAAACGCTTTCCTAGCCATTGCCAGTCTACATTTTATATCCTCTCTGCTTCGACCATCATCAGTTATTTTGCTCCCTAAATAGCAAATTTCCTTTACTACTTTAAGTGTCTCATTTCCTAATCTAATACCCTCAGCATCAACTATATTCCATTATCCTCATTTTGCTTTTGTTGATGTTCGTCTTATATCCTCCTTTCAAGACACTCTCCATTCCGTTCAACTGCTCTTCCAAGTCCTCTGCTGTCTCTGACAGAATTGCAATGTCATCGGCGAACCTCAAAGTTTTTATTTCTTCTCCATGGATTTCAATACCTACTCCGAATTTTTCTTTTGTTTCCTTTACTGCTTGCTCAATATACAGATTGAATAACAATGTGAACAGGCTGCAACCCTGTCTGACTCCCTTCCCAACTGCTGCTTCCCTTTCATGCCCCTCGACTCTTATAACTGCCATCTGGTTTCTGTACAAATTGTAAATAGCTTTTCGCTCCCTGTATTTTACCCCTGCCACCTTTAGAATTTGAAAGAGAGTATTCCAGTCAACATTGTCAAAAGCTTTCTCTAAGTCTACAAATGCTACAAACGTAGGTTTCTCTTTCCTTAATCTTTCTTCTAAGATAAGTCGTAAGGTCAGTATTGCATCATGTGTTCCAATATTTCTACAGAATCCAAACTGATCTTCCCCAAGGTCGGCTTCTACTAGTTTTTCCATTCATCTGTAAAGAATTCGCATTAGTATTTTGCAGCTGTCACTTATTAAACTGATAGTTCGGTAATTTTCACATCTGTCAACACCTGATTTCTTTGGGATTGGAGTTATTAAATTCTTCTTGAAGTCTGAGGGTATTTCGCCTATCCCCTACATCTTGCTCACCAGATGGTAGAGTTTTGTCAGGACTGGCTCTCCCAAGGTCGTCAGTAGTTCTAATGGGATGTTGTCTACTCCTGGGGCCATGTTTCAACTCAGGTCTTTCAGTGATCTGTCAAACTCTTCACACAGTATTGTATCTCCTATTTCATCTTCATCTACATCCTCTTCCATTTCCATAATATTGTCCTCAAGTACATCGCACTTATATAGACCCTCTATATCCTCCTTCCACCTTTCTACTTTCCCTTCTTTGCTTAGAACTGGGTTTCCATCTGCGCTCTTGATATTCATGCAAGTGGTTCTCCTTTCTCCAAAAGTCTCTTTAATTTTCCTGTAGACAGTATCTATCTTATGCCTAGTGAGATAAGCCTCTACATCCTTACATTTGTCCTCTAGCCATCCCTGCTTAGCCATTTTGCACTTCCTGTCGATCTCATTTTGAGACGTTTGTATTCCTTTCTGCCTGCTTCATTTACTGCATATTTATATTTTCTCCTTTCATCAATTAAATTCAATATTTCTTCTGTTACCCAAAGATTTCTACTAGCCCTCGTCTTTTTACCTACTTGATCCTCTGCTGCCTTCACTACTTCATCCCTCAGAGTTACCTATTCTTCTTCTACTGTATTTCTTTCCCCCATTTGTGTCAGTTGTTCCCTTATGCTCTCCCTGAAACTCTGTACAACCTCTGGTTTAGTCAGTTTATGCAGGTCCCATCTCCTTAAATTTCCACCTTTTTGCAGTTTCTTCAGTTTTAATCTACAGTTCATAACCAATAGATTGTGATCAGAGTCCACATCTGCCCCTGGAAATGTCTTACAATTTAAAACCTGGTTCCTAAATCTCTGTCTTACCATTATATGATCTGTCTGATACCTTCTAGTATCTCCAGGCTTCTTCCATGTATACAACCTTCTTTTATGATTCTTGTACCAAGTGTTAGCTATGATTAAGTTATGCTCTGTGCAAAATTCTACTAGGCGGCTTCCTCTTTCATTTCTTACGCCCAATCCATAGTCACCTACTATGTTTCCTTCTCTCCCTTTTCCTACTCTCGAATTCCAGTCACCCATGTCTATTAAATTTTCATCTCCCTTCACTACCTGAATAATTTCTTTTATCTCATCATACATTTCATCAATTTCTTCATCATCTGCAGAGCTAGTTGGCATATAAACTTGTACTACTGTAGAAGGCATGGGTTTCGTGTCTATCTTGGCCACAATAATGCATTCACTATGCTTTTTGTTGTAGCTTACTCCCATTCCTATTTTTTATTCATTATTAAAGCTACTCATGCATTTCCCTTATTTGATTTTGCATTTATAACCCTGTATTCACCTGACCAAAAGTCTTGTTCCTCCTGCCTCCGAACTTCACTATTTCCCTTTATATCTAACTTTAACCTATCCATTTCCCTTTTTAAATTTTCTGACCTATCTGCCCGATTAAGGGATCTGACATTCCATGCTCCAATCCGTAGAACTCCAGTTTTCTTTCTCCTGATAACGACGTCCTCTTGAGTAGTCCCCGCCCGGAGATCCAAATGGGGGACTATTTTACCTCTGGAATATTTTACCCAAGAGGACGCCATCATCATTCAACCATACAGTAAAGCTGCATGCCCTCAGGAAAAAATTACAGCTGTAGTTTCCTCTTGCTTTCAGCCATTCGCAGTACCAGCACAGCAAGGCCATTTTGGTTAGTGTTTGTAGTGAGTGAAGTGTCATGAAACAATGTGTGTATAGTGTGTTCAGTGACTGATTGTGAGATATGAGTGAACAGGGCGGCATTACATTATTTAATAAGTTTTTGTAAAAAATAGTATTGTATACCAGGAGTAAATCTATTGATTGTCTCTAACTAGACGTCTGTAAATATATGTGTATATGAATTAGGTTATTTTAAATTGGTCTGAACTTGTATAAACTTTGTCATGTCCTACATCCTTGTAAAAAGAGTTCTATGGATGAATAAAGCAACTACTACTACTGCTACTACAACTACAACTAGTAACTTGCATAAATTGTTACATATTATCATTCTTGTAAGGAATCTTAGAACAGAATGAAATTTTTTGAAGCTTTCTTCAAGTGTTCCCAGACATTGTCATTACCAACAGCACCTATTGCTCTGGGCCTTTCCAGACACCACCAAGCTACAACGCCAAAGTATAAGCAAACCTGCCACTACCGGTGGAGATGATCAATCACCATAGTACCTCGACCATGTTCTGTGCTCAAACTTCTCTCTCCAATTATACACATACATCAAACCACAGCACACACAGTGGCAAATTTTGTATTTAAATACTACATGATGAACTTTTTACACACACAACTTTCATTGCCCTGAGTGGAAGAAGTGTAACATGTTCTGAATGAACAACATGTCGGTCGGACCACAGCGCATGTGCGCGTGCACACACACACACACCACTCTTTATCTCTCTGTGCTAATTCCAGTAAAAATAGTTTTCTACATTAAGTTCTCTAAGGCTGCATATGACAGACTGTGAAAGTAAAACAGCAATGCAAAACTTAGGAAACAACAAACACCACAGCGTGTTGTAGCAAGGTATATATAAAAGAATCTTGTCTGTTTTCAAATTTGTGAATACTTTCTTAAAAACTCAAATTTATATGTGCACAGGTAGAAAAGCACATTTGTATTGTTGTTTAATAGAAAGAAAATTATAAAAACCAGCAATAAAATCACGTGAAACATAGTATGAACAGTGTTTTGGTAGTTTTAAGTACATACTGCCTAAAACTAGTGTTTATAAATACATTCAAAAGAAAGATAAGTAAAATGGTTATTTGAGAGGAGTAGAATTCTAGTAGGCGGACTAACTCCACCTTGCCATGTTTCACACAGGACAGTACTCTCTCAAGTCTTTCTTCAGTTCAAAATATCACGCTGTATATTCTTAAATATTTGTACATCCCCCAACGTTGCAGAGAAAGTTCCTTCATGAGTTGTCAGTATGTACCAGAAGAGGGCTGATTCACTTTTCAACTTCCAAATTCCCTCCATTTTTGAAAACATTTGTTAGTCACACGATTAAAGTCATTACCAAGAAGAGGGACCATTAGTACCAGATAAATGATACAGAACAGATATTAGTGGGGACCTTTATATTCTGTAATGATGTGAAGAGTCTCATTGAGGTAACAGTCAAGACTCTATCTGGCTCCTACATAAATACTTTCGATATCACTTTTCTGGAAACTACACATTGGGAGTTGGTACTCATCCTGTAAATATACTTAATTTAAATTGTTCTTCATTGGTGAAGGGCAGTTCAAAATATCAGCCTTAAATTGTGTCATGAATAACATATGAGTTCTCAACCACCTCCACAAGAAATACAACCATATTGTAGGTATGCCACCAACTAATTTCATTATAGGCAATTAGTAGATGCAATTCTTGAACCTCATATGACTCCAGTTGAATACGAACTACTAGTGGCAGAGAGAAATTTTTTGACTAAGTTAACCATACTTTGTGCATGTACAGACATAAATATATGCTGCAAGCAGTCATTCCCTTTTTTTTACAATTATCTTTCTTCAAATCCAGTTTCATTAATTGTCCTGCTATGTGCAACACAAGCTACATTTTTCTTTTTAGAATTTATTCCACATTTGGTACTCTCCACACACCTAAAGTCAAGTTGCCTTCTTCAAAAATACTCACATGATGCCCAACTAAAATTAGAAACCACACCTAATTTTAAAAACTTTTTAGTATTATTATAAAACTGTGTCCTTAACAGCATGTACAGATGTATTTTAAATGAGTAACTCAGCTTTTATATCTCATCATTAGCCCACCGGTCACTAAATGGGTAGAATGTTCAGATCACATAATAGAAAAAGAAGGTGAAATAGCAAACAATTATGAAAGCAAGGGTGCATCTCGGTTCACATGTAGATATGAAAGCATATAAGGGTTGTAAAGACCACAAGTCAGGCAACTACACTGTTAAAGGGTTACTAGATGCCAGTCCAGCCTTTAGCATTTTCATCTGGGACACAGAACAATGCAAAAGGTAAAGTGAAGGTGAAACATATACTGTATAGAAAGATAATAGAATTCAGTGAGATATTGGAGATGCACCAACCGAAAGCAACTGGAGCAGCCCCCGCCCCACCGATCTACATCTTGTTCCTCAGCCACTGCAGAATACAAGTAGAATACCTCTGTTGTGGATTGGAAGAAGATAGGCATAACATCCACGTCACACTGAAATGTAGCAAGATGATGTAAATTGTGTATTTTGTTTTATTCATCTCATGACATACATTTGCAATCCATTTGGTTTGCATACAGAAGACATGTCAAAATGTATAATACAGTTTCAATAATTTTTACATTAATAAATAACAGCCTACAATAAATAATAACACTACAAGAATATTTCTTGGAATATGTAATACATTGTATCCAGATCAAATTACCAGTGTGTCTCGCATGAATTCATCTACTGACAAGGGAACCTCCCCATCGCACCCCCTTCATATTTAGTTATAAGTTGTCACAGTGGATAGGCCCTGAAAAACTGAACACAGATCAATCGAGAAAACAGGAAGAAGTTGTATGGAACTGTGAAAAAATAAGCAAAATATACAAATTAAGTAGTCCATGCGTAAGATAGGCAACATTAAGGACTGCGTGAGTCCAGGAGCGCCATGGTCCCGTGGTTAGCGTGAGCAGCTGCGGAGCGAGAGGTCCTTGGTTCAAATCTTCCCTCAAGTGGAAAGTTTACTTACTTTATTTTCGCAAAGTTGTGATCTGTCCGTTCGTTCATTGACGTGTCTGTTCACTGTAATAAGTTTAGTGTCTGTGATTCTATGATTTTGCGAAGCTGCACAGGTACACGGAGCAGTATTGTTTACGTGATCGTGCGTCAATTATCAAAGTTCAGGCACTCACACATAATCAACTTCGCTCTCCAAAATTCCGGGACATGTTCAGATTTGCTTGGACATATGCAGGATTTGATAGTCTACACACGGAAAAT
The DNA here is from genome assembly GCF_023898315.1 of Schistocerca nitens. Taxonomy (NCBI): domain Eukaryota; kingdom Metazoa; phylum Arthropoda; class Insecta; order Orthoptera; family Acrididae; genus Schistocerca; species Schistocerca nitens. The sequence continues at coordinate 31,546,133 of NC_064620.1, read as the reverse complement.
TTTGAAAACGTTAAAAACATATGTTTTGACAGAGCACAGGGAAAACTGTGTGATTGTGAAACTGTTGCATTCATTTGTTGCAGTTTATGTGACAAACTAATGTTTTCATCACTTTTTTGGGAGTGATTATCACATCCACAAGAAAACCTAAATCGGGCAAGGTAGAAGAGTCTTTTTACCCATTCGCAAAGTGTACAAGTTAGGTGGTCGACATATTCCTGTCACGTGACCCACATGCCGTCACCAGTGTCGTATAGAATATATCAGACGTGTTTTCCCATTTGAGAGGCACGTCCTTTCGTCTACTAATCACATGGCTTTGAGGTGCGGTCGCAAAACACAGACACTAAACTTATTACAGTGAACAGAGATGTCAATGAACGAACGGAGAGATCATAACTTTGCGAAAATGAAGAAAGTAAAATTTTCACTCGAAGGGAGACTTGAACCAAGGACCTCTTGTTCCGCAGCTGCTCATGCTAACCACGGGACCACGGCGCTCCTGAGCTCCGAATACCATTAATGTTGCTTATCTTACGCATGGACTACTTAGTTTGTATATTTTGCTTATTTTTTCATAGTTTCATAAAACTTCTTCCTGTTTTATCGATTGATCTGTGTTCAGTTTTTCAGGGCCTATCCACTGTGTCAACTTATAACTAAATCTGAGGGGGGTGCGATGGGGAGGTTCCCTTGTGAGTAATAACACTTCAGTGTCAGTGCCTCATATAGCTTTATTTTAAGTGAACCTAAATTCAGAGCACTGAAAGACCTGAGTCGAAACAAGGCCCCGGGAGTAGACAACATTCCATTAGAACTACTGATGGCCTTGGGAGAACCAGTCATGACAAAACTCTACCATCTGGTGAGCAAGATGTATGAGACATGCGAAATACCCACAGACTTCAAGAAAAATATAATAATTCCAATACCAAAGAAAGCAGGTGAGCTGCAAAATACTAACGCGAATTCTTTACAGACGAATGGAAAAACTGGTTGAAGCGGACCTCGGGGAAGATCAGTTTGGATTCTGTAGAAATGTTGGAACACGTGAGGCAATACTAACCTTACGACTTATCTTAGAAGAAAGATTAAGAAAAGGCAAACCTACGTTTCTAGCATTTGTAGACTTAGAGAAAGCTTTTGACAACGTTAACTGGAATACTCTCTTTCAAATTCAGAAGGTGGTAGGGGTAAAATACAGGGAGCGAAAGGCTATTTACAATTTGTACAGAAACCAGATGGCAGTTATACGAGTGGAGGGGCATGAAAGGGAAGCAGTGGTTGGGAAAGGAGTGAGACAGGGTTGTAGCCTCTCCCCGATGTTATTCAATCTGTATATCGAGCAAGCAGTAAAGGAAACAAAAGAAAAATTCGGAGTAGGTATTAAAATTCATGGAGAAGAAGTAAAAACTTTGAGGTTCGCCGATGACATTGTAATTCTGTCAGAGACAGCAAAGGGCTTGGAAGAGCAGTTGAACGGAATGGACAGTGTCTTGAAAGGAGGATATAAGATGAACATCAACAAAAGCAAAACGAGGATAATGGAATGTAGTCAAATTAAATCGGGTGATGCTGAGGGGATTAGATTAGGAAATGAGACACTTAAAGTAGTAAAGGAGTTTTGCTATTTAGGGAGCAAAATAACTGATGATGGTCGAAGTAGAGAGGATATAAAATGTAGACTGGCAATGGCAAGGAAATCGTTTCTGAAGAAGAGAAATTTGTTAACATCGAGTATAGATTTAAGTGTCAGGAAGTCGTTTCTGAAAGTATTTGTATGGAGTGTAGCCATGTATGGAAGTGAAACATGGACGATAACCAGTTTGGACAAGAAGAGAATAGAAGCTTTCGAAATGTGGTGCTACAGAAGAATGCTGAAGATAAGGTGGATAGATCACGTAACTAATGAGGAGGTATTGAATAGGATTGGGGAGAAGAGAAGTTTGTGGCACAACTTGACTAGAAGAAGGGATCGGTTGGTAGGACATGTTTTGAGGCATCAAGGGATCACAAATTTAGCATTGGATGGCAGCGTGGAAGGTAAAAATCGTAGAGGGAGACCAAGAGATCAATACACTAAGCAGATTCAGAAGGATGTAGGTTGCAGTAGGTACTGGGAGATGAAGAAGCTTGCACAGGATAGAGTAGCATGGAGAGCTGCATCAAACCAGTCTCAGGACTGAAGACCACAACAACAACAAATTCATCTCCATCAACTTTTCCCTTTTAATTTATTACAGATTTTCATTCCCATGTATTGAGGTCCCTGGGCATACAGTGTGAGGTGGTGGGTGGGGAGCATAAAATTTTCTTTGTTTTTAGTATCATGTGAATGGACAAAATGGTTTCCCTCAAATACTTCATGTCTGGTGTACAAAAATATAATAGTCTCATATATGTATAAGGATGGCAGAGTTACTCCTTTACATACCTAATTCTTTTTCTTGTCTGTCAACTGCTAATGCCTATACACATAATGTACATAACGTGTACACAAAATTGCCAAGTTCTTATTCATTTCTTCAGGTGTTAACATACAATGCATGCTGTCAGCTAAGTCATTCAAGCATTGTGACCTTCAGCTTTTTGCAGTTATTATTGTTATGTGTATACTAGTTGTTGGTGTAATACATGAGTAGAGAGTAGAAGAACAAGAGTTAAATTACGTAGCAAGTGCATAGCTGACCACTAGTGAGAAAGTATAACACTTAGGCCTGCCAAGTGCTGCAACCTGTAAGTAAAACTGCAATTACAATTGAACATGAGCAGAGATATTGAAACAACCAATTGTCTTTCTAAGTTATAATGTAAACGAGGAGTACAGCATTCCAATACTAAATGTTTCATTAATCAAATAAATTCATTTGACAACATCACATTCAAGAATGATATAAAATGCATTAGCAGTCAACTGCTGAAACTTTGGTACCTTGGGCAATGCTATCCGAGGCTTACTTGATGACACAGAATATGAAGCCAGTGTTGCAGTATGTGGAAACTATACAAATTCAGTAAAGCAGGTGATCCTGAAGGCAAAATACAGAATTGAGGGAAGACTTTCACACACCACAGCTGACAGGACACCTGGGCTTTCTACGTAGTAGTGCAAGTTTGACTGCCACCAATCAAGTCAGAGCCATTTTTCAGTGACACTAAGCACTGGACTCGTTTCTAGGAACAGTCTGAATCCTCTGTTGATGCAGAACCAAACTTGTCAACTGTCAACAAACATGTATTTCTTTGAGGTTGTCTGGATAATTCATACAAAAAGAGGATACAGTTGTCAGAGAGGTGCCCCTATAGCACAAAGTATTCTTGAGGGAACTTGCACACCAACTAATATTGTAGCATCTACAGCAGCTCTCATTGTTCAGTCTATGTCAGGACTTACAACAAGCAGCTCCATACTGAAGATAGAAGCTTATTGCGTGTTTGGCAAGCAGTACTGTCACTGGGCACAAGTTTGTGAGAAGGTGAAAGGTGTTAGTGACTCCCTCAGTAGTTTGAGCTCCATCGACAGGTGTCTTTGCCTCAGCCAGGGTCACACTGTAAAAGACTGTAGAGAAAAAGAAACAGCTTTTTGTCTCTTTGCAAGAAAGGCCATCACAAATCAGTCAGCAGCTGTTTGAAACATCTTCTTTGGCTACTCTTGCTGAACTTAGTTCAGTCAGCAGTGTAAATACTAGATGTTTAGGACTCGCTTAACTCCAAACAGCCCATGTGTATGTAATAGGGCCCACAGGTATAAGCAGACTTGCAAGCTGTGTTTTAGATAGTGGCAGCCAATTTAGCTTTGTAAGCAGTTCACTGTTTGACAATTAAAAACTGGAAATCGTTTCGAATCATCCACTGGCTATTGATGCCTTTGAGTCTTCAATCCCTATGTCACACTCATATTGGCTGGTCCACCTAAGATTGACAAGCCCACGGAACAATACTTACGTTACAGTTACCACATTTTTGAGTTTTCAGTCCTTTTTGTGACATCCCTTAGTACCTCAAGAATTCAACTTACAGCTGGCTGTTCATGCAGAAGAATATGATGCTCTCCCCATTTAACTGCTAATTGGGTCACTATTGGAAAATTATTTATTGCATTGTGCCAATATGTATCCCCCCCCATCACTTGCTTATTGCCTTTGAAATTGAGATGGATCATTAACAGAAGCCACCAAAGGATTTCTACAATTCAAGCCATTGTTAATCTCATTAACTTACTGTTCAATCAAGCATTTGACAACACAGTCCAAAACTTCTGGGACTTAGAGACAGTAGGAATATGCAACAACCAGGACTGATCAAAACATTTTTCTACTCATCAGTGAGTTTGAAAGTTTCGGCACTTCAAGAGGAATTCCACACTTCCTATTGTATTGACGGTCAGCAGAGAATAGTCCATCTCCCACGAAAATTAGCTGCTGTCCTTCTAAAGAACATCAGTCGGACCACTACGGTAAGCATAGTGCCTGCCGACATTCAAATGGTGCAACCCGCAACTATTTAAGGCAGCTGCCAGGGGCAGCACAGTAACCGACCACTATCACCTGGTCCGCCTGTGCATGGACATCTCTACAGCAGTGACACTTGAAGGGAATGATATCTTTATAAGGACATACATGGGCTTCCAGGCCCACAGTTGTTAATGCATTCAATGCGTGTACACCGCTTACGCTGTATTTTTGTTGATGTCGCTCCCTGACCCACACTATTTGCGTGTATTCTTATTGAGGTCATTCTTTGACCCTATAAATTTGCATTTCTTTTACAGCTGCGTGTTTCCTTGTGTTCCTAGTTAGAACCTAAGTGGTGCTGGGCAGGGGTAGAATTTTCATGAGTTTCAAATTTCTTGGCTTTTCTATGATTCAGCTCTCCCATGCAGCCTTTACTCAAGCCGCTTCTGCAACAATAGCAAGTGTATACTGTTGTGTTGAATTGGTTGTTGGCTACATTAATGCAGACTCTACCATCAATTGTTCATTAGCTGCCGTTCCCATCCTATGATGAATCTGCGGGAGACTGGGACCCTTAGGAGAAGCAGCTTCGCCAGAGCTTCACAGCATTCTGCGTGGTTTACAAGGAGGTCTGTAAGGCTCTTATCTTATCGAGGGTACTCCTCATTTGTAACACTTATGTAACAGTTAGTTCCTCTGCAGGAACCAGCATTGTGCTCTTTTCATGATATGTTTAGTTTGCTGTCGTGCTATCATCACAAGCATATGCATATGATCACTGCACACATGGAATTCTACCAATATAACAAACAGCTGCAGCAGTTGTATTGCACTTGAGCTGCCGAACTTCATGGCTTCAGTCATAAGAGCATGGTATTAGGAGCCGTATGTAGAGCCATCATTGCAACAGTATATTGATCTCTTACCCTCAATGGACATCGATATTCATACTGTTTCATTGTTGTGTTTGCTGTCGTCTGGAGGCTGGAACAAACTTTTCATTGAAGTGTGGGTGATGGATCAGCCATTAATCTTACAAGTCGATATATGGGCTACTGTGACCCTACTCAACTCATAGACATACACCAGGCATGGGTCTCCACCTGTGGCACTTGTTGAGCACCAGTTTATAAGCAATATCAGCAGATTCCTGTTCTTGGTCAATTCACAGCATCATAGTTTGCAATTCAGTTGCATGTTCTGTTAAGTACTTGGTGGTGAACGATGCAAGAACTGAAAATTTGTTTGGGCTACATGTCTTTATTAATTTTGATTGTTTTATTATGGATGCATTGCATCTAATATACAAGCAAGTTCCTTATCATTTCTGATTTTTCAGATGTGTTCAATCCAGGGTTAGATTGTGCAGCCGGCTGTTGTGGCTGAGCGGTTCTAGGCACTCGAGTCTGGAACTGCACGACCGTTACAGTCGCAGGTTCGAATCCTGGAACAGGCATGGATGTGTGTGATGTTCTTAGGTTAGTTAGGTTTAAGTTGTTCTAAGTTCTAGGGGACTGATGACCTCAGATGTTAGGTCCCATAGTGCTCAGAGCCATTTGAACGGTCGGTAGCTTTACAAGACCAGGTTAAGATGGAGCTGGATCACATAACAACACTCGAAGTGATTAGATTGATTCTTAAATTGAATGGGCCGTACCCTTAGCAACTGTCACAACGCTGTCTGGTTAGCTTCAACTCTATGGTAACTTCAAGGTCACTTGTAATGCACACCTGCCACAGATACTTACCCCTTCTTGCCTGCAGGAGCTGCTCAAAAAACTGACTGAGTTCAAAAATCAACTTGGCGAAAGCCTACCTTAAAATTCTGTTGGACAAAGCATCAGAACAGTTGCTTACGAAATGATAATTAAATCGAAATCCTCAGCAGCCGACAGGTATCGATATACAACAATGGGGACAGCTGAAAATGTATGCCCCGACTGAGATTCAAACCTGGGTTCTCCTGCTTACATGGCAGACGCTCTATTCATCCGAGCCACTGAGGGCACAGAGGATAGTGCGACTGCAGGGACTTATCCCATGTATGCCTCCTGCGAGACCCGCATTTCCAACTGTCCACAACCTACATTCGTAGTACTCCTAATAGATATTTGCCCATTCACTCATTACTCATGAATTAGCTGCCAACAGGTGTTGTTGATATACAACAATGGGGACAGCTGACAATGTGTGCCTCGACCGGGACTCAAACCTGGGATCTCCTGGTTACATGGCAGACGCTCTATCCATCTGAGCCACCAACTGTCCACAACTTGCTACATTTGTAGTACTCCTAATAGGTATTTGCCCAATCACTCATTACTTGCGCCAGTCTAAGCTGACGAGTCCCAGGTCAATGGCCGGGTAGCCTTAAACTATATGAAGATGGTATCTGTTCCCAAAAGAACGATACCATTGATGACCGTGCAGCTTCTTTAGAATGAAATGATAATTAAATCGAAACCCTCAGCTACCGACAGGTGTTGTTGATATAGAACAATGGGCACAGCTGAAAATGTGTGCCCCGACCAGTCATCAATGGTATCTGTTCTTTCAGGAATAGATACCATCTTCATACAGTTGCTTATCATTAATACACCTTTCAGCCTCTATCAGCATCAACAGCTAATGTTTGGGGTCGCTTGCGCCTGCTACCTTCCAACACAGCGATTGACCCTAATTGCATCAGTTATCTTTACATTATCATTGTGACAGGTACTACCACACAGGATCACCTACACAACTTCCGTTCTTTGTGTACTGTTCTACAGCCAGCCGGCCTCAAATGTCATCTCACCAAGTCTTAACTTTTTCCAGACTTCCATTGTTTATTTTGATCAACAAATTTCCCGGCAGGTCATGCGCCCCATGGAACAGTTTTTCACCCTCATTACTGCGTTTTCCTGACCATCTAATCTATGAGAACTTCAGGCATTCCTTGGCAAAGTGGCATACTATTGCATGTTTCTTCCGAGAGCAGCTGCTATCACCCACTGCTTGCATGTGTTGCTTTGGAAATGTGCTTCTTTTGTTCGGTCTACAGCTCATGGGCTTAAGTATAGTCTCTGTTTCACACTGTGTCTTGCAGCACTTCAAGCCAACAAGCATATGATCTTGGCCATGGCAGCATCCTAGTATGAAGGGAGGGAGGGGGATCCTGGCTCATTGCCATTCAGATTGACTCTGAGCAGCCTATTGCCTTTGCACCGAAAACATTCAGCTAAGCCCAGCAACTTTATTCACATGTTAAAAAAGAAGCTATTGCCATTTTCTATGCCTTAAAAAATTTCATGTGTTCTTGTGTACTACAAAATTTCATCGCTGACCATAAAGCCCTTGGTTTCACTGTTCAGCCCACTGGCATCCTTACCTGATAAAGCTGCTCATCATCTTCAGCCTTGGGCTCTCATATGCACCCCACATCAAGACATGTGAATGTGGACTCCCCATGGGACCTGACCCCTCATTCGACAAGCAGGGACTGGTTTGTTTTCCACTGGATACGAAGGCAGTGCACACAGTTGGTGGCTTCTCCATCGCCAGTTTCCATGTTGCCTGTGCCTGGTGGCGGACCCCCCTGCGGGTCCAGGGATTAGAATAGGCCCAAGGTATTCCTGCCTGCCATATGAGGTGACTAACAGGAGTTTCACATGTTTCGGCCCTTATGTGATGGTCCCCTGTAGGGTTTGACCTCCATTCTTCAAAATTTTCCTGAAGAGCGAGCCAATTGGGGAAGGGCGCCTTACAAGGTGCATTGAGATCTTTAGCCAACTTTCTTGTCATCACATTGCAGTCCTGCCCATCCTCCATCTCTTGGGTGAGGATACCTTCCTGGGTGCATTTTCCACCATGCACTATGTGATGTCGATTTCTGCATCGACGATGACCATGGACTTCTTTGTATCTGATAACCAGACAAGTAGCCAGTCCATTGTGATGGGGCCGCCATGTACCCTATTGGTTGTAACCCCCTGACCACACAGGGATCGCTCTGCTGATGCCTGCACCGTTAACTCCCCAAATATGCCAAGGGGTAGATGCATATCCCCCTGGGGCATCGGGACTCCCAGCAATGGCCATCCAGCCAGGTGGCCTTTGCTGCGGCTGGGTGGCACCCATGGGGAGGGCCTCTGGTCGGAGTGGGTGGCATCAGGGCGGATGACATGCAATGAAGTGTAGTCCATCATCTCTTGCTGGTGAAACACCAGCAGTCTCTAAGCGATCATGAGCTCAATTCATCGCACAGAAGTACGACCCCAAATTGTTCCCCTCCCTGGCCACACCATGGAAGGAACATCAGGCTAAGGATGGCAGTGGATCTTATTCACCCCAGTGCCTTGTATGTTCGAGAGCTGATGGGGAATCTTTCATGATGATGAAGCCTCAGTTGTTTTTTTTTTTTTTTTTTTTTTTTTTTTTTTTTTTTTTTTTTTTTTTTTTTTTAGAGTACAAGTTCGGGGAGGTGGAGGGCTTGTCCAAAATGAGATCTGGGTAAGTCTTGATCAAAACAGCATCCTCTGCCCAGTCATGGGAGTTACTTGCTTTTGATAAGCTGGGGGATGTTTCTGTAACCATCACGCCCCATAAGAGCTTAAATATGGTCCAGGGTATCATATTTCACAGAGACCTTCTTTTGCAGTCCGACGATGAGCTGAGTGCCAATTTAGAGCGGCGAGGTGTACATTTCATCCGGCGTGTGTCCACTGGGGTCCGAAGGATAATCAGGTTGCCACTGGTGCCTTCATCTTGGCCTTTGAGCGTGATACATTGCCCGAGAAGGTCAAGGTGATGGTGTACCGGTGTGATGTAAAACCCTATATCCCTCCGCCGATGCGGTGCTTTAAGTGCTGGACTTTCAGCCATATGTCTTCCTGCTGTACTTCCAGCATCAAATTCCGAGATTGCGGATGCCCATCACATCCCAATACTCCATGTGCCCCGCCTCCCATCTGTGTCAACTGCGGAGAGTACCATTTTCCTTGCTCGCCTGACTGCAGGATTCTCCAGAAAGAAAGGAAAATCATTAAGTAAAAGACCCTGGACAGACTGACGTACACTGAGACTAAGAGAAAATTTGAATGCCTGCATCCTGTGTATATGACATCGTCTGATGCCACCACTGCAACAGTTCTGGCACCATCAGCTCCACCAATGCAGGTCATCTTTCAGAGCCGTAAGACTACACGTGCCCCCTTGATGGTGGGGGGCATTTCCCTCCCTGTTGCTCCTGCACCACCTACTTCAGGAGCAACCCCCCCCCAACCACCAGGGACGTCCGTCCCCACTTCTAAACTTCTAAGCCGGAGAAGCGTAAGTCTTCTTCAGCTTCTCTTGCTAGGAAGGGGTCCCTTGGGTCACTCTCTCTCCAGGTTTCTTCTAGTGCGAAGGTTGACACCCACCAGTGGCTAAAGAGCCCAAAAGTAGCTGGTCATAGGGCTTCACACTCATCCTCAGTCCTGGAGACTGAGCCAGTGAAGTCCTCCCAGCCAGGGAAACCCAAGGAGCAGTAAGAGAAATCCAAAAAGAAAACCTCTAAGACCAAGGAAGTTGCGGTGGCAGCCACACCACCGCTACCTACAAGCTCTGCGGGTGAGGATGGGGTGGAGATTTTGGTGTCCGCTGAGGACCTAGATCTCGCCAGACCCTCAGACACGATGGATATAGACTGCTCAGGCATTAAATCAGTGGCAGAATGTGACTCTGAGGCATAAACTGCCTCATTGAATGTTCCATGCCTTCCAAGTCTCACGATGTAATCCTCCAGTGGAATTGCGGCGGTTTTTTCCACCGCCTGGCTGAGCTACGGCAACTGTTAAGCTTTACACTTGCTATCTACATTGCCCTCCTGGAAACCTGGTTCCTGGAAATGCGGTCCCCTGCCCTCTGCGGCTGTAAGGGATATTACAGGGACCGTAGTAACTATAATCGAGTGTCAAGTGGAGTTTATGTCCTAAACTCGGTCTGTAGAGAACATGTGCCCCTTCCAACCCCTCTTGAAGCTGTGGCTATCAAAATAAGGACGACACAGAAAATAACTGTCTGCAATGTATATCTTCCTCCAGATGGTGCAGTACCCCTGAATGTATTAGCTGTACAGATTGATCAACTCCCTAAACCTTTCCTACTTCTGGGAGATTTTAATGTCCATAAACCCTTGTGGGGTGGTACCATGCGAACTGGCTGAGGCAGAGATGTCGAAACTTTACTGTCGCAATTTGACCTGTGCCTCTTAAATACTGGGGTCATTGCAGCCCACGATTTCTCCCATCTATCCACTGGAGAGCACATGATGACCTGTGTGGTAGTGACCACTTCCCTATCTTCCTGTCCCTGCCCCCGTGTCAGGCACACTGACGCCTGCCCAGATGGGCTTTGAACAAGGCGGACTGGGGAACTTTCACCTCTGCTGTCACCGCTGAATCTCCCCCACACGGTAACATCGATGTGGTGGTTGAGCAGGTGACTAGCACAATTGTTTCTGCTGCAGAAAATGTGATCCCTCGCTCTTTAGGGTGCCCGAGGCATAAGGCAGTCCCTTGGTGGTCACTGGAAGTCACTGAAGCAATTAAGGAGCGTCGGCGAGCTCTACAGTGGCATAAGCAGTACCCTTCCCTGAAACACCTCATAGCCTTTACACGGCTCCGTGCCCATGTTCGCTACCTTATCAAATAACAGAAGAAGGAGTGTTGGGAGAGACACGTCTCCACCATTGGGTGCCACATGTCACCTTCCCAAGTCTGGGCAAAGATCAACCGTCTTTTCGGATACAGGCGCCAACAGCTATCCCCGGTGCTACCATAAATGGCGAGTTATGTACCGATGCAAACGCGATTGCCGAGCACTTTGCTCGAGCCTCTGCGTCGGAGAATTACCCCCAGCCTTTCGCAGTCAAACGGCAGCTGGAAGGGAATGTCCTCTCATTCACTACACACTGCAGTGAATCCTATAATGCCTCATTTACAGAGTAGGAGCTCCTCAGTGCCCTTGCAAATTGCCCCGACACAGCTCCTGATCGCATCCGCAGCCAGATGATTAAACATATCTCATCTGACTACAAGCGATATCTTCTCATCATCTTCAACTGGATCTGGTGTGATGGCGTCTTTCCATCGCAATGGCACGAGAGCACCATCATTCTGGTGCTCAAACCCGGTAAAAACCTGCTTGATGTGGATAGCTATAGGCCCATCAGCCTCACCAACGTTCTTTGTAAGCTGCTAGAACGTATGGTATGTCAGCTGTTGGGTTGGGTCCTGGAGTCATGTGGCTTGCTGGCTCCATGTCAGGGTGGCTTCCGCCAGAGTCGCTCTACCACTGAAAATCTTGTGTCCATCGAGTATGCCATCAGAACAGCCTTTTCCAGACGGCAACACCTGAATGCCCTTTTTTTTTACTTATGTAAAGCATATGACACAACTTGGTGACATCATATCCTTGCCACATTGTATGAGTGGGGTCTTCAGGGACCACTCCCGATTTTTATCCAAAACTTCCTGTCGCTCTGTACTTTCCATGTCCAAGCTGGTGATTCCCATAGTTCCATCCATATCCAGAAGAATGGAGTCCCACAGAGCTCTGTATTGAGTGTCTCTATTTTTAGTGGCCATTAACGGTCTAGCAGCAGCTATCGGGCCCTCCGTCTCACCTTCTCTGTATGCAGACGACTTCTGCATTTCGTACTGCTGCTCCAGTACTGTTGTTGCTGAGTGTCACCTCCAGGGAGCTATCCACAAGGTGCAGTCATGGGCTCTAGCCTACAGCTTCCAGTTTTCAGCCGCAAAGTTGCATGTCATGCACTTCTGTCGGGGTCGTACCATTCATCCAGAACCCGCACTTTACCTTAATGACGATCCACTCACTCTAGTGGAGACATATCAATTCCTAGGACTAGTTCTTGACACTCGATTGACTTGGCTCCCTCATCATCGTCAGCTTAAGCAGAAGTGCTGGCAGCACCTCAATGCCCTCCATTGCCTGAGCAACACCAATTGGGGTGCCGATCACTGTACGCTGCTACAGCTCTACAGAGCCCTTGTCCAATCCCGAATTGACTATGGGAGTGTGGTTTATGGTTCGGCAGTGCCTTCAGCATTGCATTTACTCGACCCTGTGCACCACTGTGGGGTTCGATTAGCGACAGGAGCTTTTAGGACGAGTCCGGTGACCAGCGTACTGGTGGAGGCTGGTGTTCCTCCACTGCAGATCAGATGTGCACAACTGCTCGCCAGTTACGCAGCACACATTCATAGTTTCCCTGAGCATCCGAATTATCGTCTCCTTTTCCCTCCTGCAGCAGTCCATCTCCCGCATTGGCGGCCCAGATTGGGGCTAATGATTGCAGTTCATGTGTGGTCCCTTCTCTCCAAACTGGAGTCCTTCCCTTTACCACCTCTACTTGCGGTCCATTCACGTACACCTCCATGGAGTACGCCTCAGCTGCAGCTTTGTCTGGACCTTTTGCATGGCCTTAAGGACTCCGTTAACCCCACCACCCTCCGTTGTCACTTCCTCTCGATTCTTGGTGTGTTCCGGGGCTCGGAAGTGGTTTACACTGAAGGCTCAATGGCTGATGGTCACGTAGGCTTCACATATGTTCATGGAGGACATATTGAGCAGCACTCCTTGCCAGATGGCTGCAGTGTTTTCACTGCAGAGATGGTGGCCATATCTCGTGCTCTTGAGTACATCCGCTCATGCCCTGGTGAGTAATTTCTCTTGTGTTCTGACTCATTGAGCAGCCTACAAGGTATCGACCAGTGCTACCCTCACCACCCTCTGGTAGCATCCATTCAGGAGTCCATCTATGCCCTGGAACAGTCCTGCCATTCCGTGGTGTTTGTGTGGACCCCAGGATACGTCGGAATCCCCGGCAACGAACTTGCTGACAGGCTGGCCAAACAGGCGATGCGGAAACCGCTTCTGGACATAGGCATCTCCGAAGCTGACCTGCGTTCTGTCTTACACTGCAGGGTTTTCCAGCTTTGGGAGATGGAATGGCATAACAGTATGCATAATAAACTGCATGTCATTAAGGAGACTATGAATGTATGGAAGTCTTCCATGCAGGCCTCTCGCAGGGAATCAGTTGTCCTCTGCCGGCTCCGCATTGGCCATACGTGGCTAACGCAGGGTTACCTACTCCATTGTGAGGACCCACCTCAGTGTTACTGTGGCTCCCAAATGACAGTTGTCCACCTCTTGCTGGACTGCCCATTTTTAGCCGCTCTGCGGCAGACTTTTAACTTTCCTAGCACCCTGCCTTCGCTGTTGGGCAACAATGCCTCCACAGCAACTTTAGTTTTACATTTTATCCGTCAGATTGGGTTTTATACTTCTATGTAGTTTTTAGCGCATGCCCTTTGTCCCTCTGTGTCCTCCGCTCTAATGCTTTTAGGGCAGAAGTTTTAATGTGTTGCAGAATGGCTGGCTTTCCCTTTTTATTCTCGTGGTTGGCCAGCCACTGTAATCTGCTTTCATGTTTTACTCTCTTCTGTTTATAGTGTCTCTCTGTTGTTTTCTTGTCCTCTTTTGTTCCTTTCAGTGTTCGTTGCCTTCCCTTCATTCTTGTGACTTTTCCTTTCTTTCCGTTTTGTGTCATATGTTTCGTCCATTTTATTCTCACACTTGTGGCATTGTTTTATTAGGAACAAGGAACTGATGACCTCGTAGTTTGGTCCCTTCTCCAACCATGGTGGCGGATCTGGTGCTTTGGCAGGTCATATGCAAGATGCAACTCGGGTGGTCCAAGTGTCCGCAGAAGCAGGTATTGGACCTGCTTCAGAATTATGAGGGTGGTTTGATACTCCAGTGAAAAAGCAAGAACAAATGTCTTTTTCATAGACAACTAACCTTACTTCTTGACATTGTTTCCTTTAAGGGATATATACCTGGTCCAGCAGTCCTTCACCTTTTTCATCTCACTAGAAAAAATTGTTCTGTCAAACTCCACGAACTACTCATTGACTGCAACTATCACTTCCTCATTTGATGAAATTTCTTCGTAGCAAGTCAAAGTTTCAGTTTAGAGAACATGAAGAAGTTGCTAGGGGCTAAGTCTGGTGAACTGTGTGGATGAGAAACCAATTCAAAGCCCAATTCATGCATTTTCACCATTGTTATCACTGGTGTATGGAACGGTGCTATATCTTGATGAAGGAGCAGTTTTTTGCAAGCCACTCTTGATCCGCTTTCAATCAATTCAAGTTTCAAACAATCCAGCAATGAAGCCTATTAGGGCCCAGTCATGGTTCTGCCTTTTACCAAGTAATCTACGAGGATTATTCCTTGGGAATTCCAAAAAAAAAACAGTGGCAATCACCCTACCAGCTGATAAAATGATCTTTGTGTTCTTCAGTGCTGTTTCATCAGATCTTGTCAATTGTTTTAACCACCATGTTGACTCTGGTGTGTAATGATGGAACCAGGTTTCATCAACAGTGTAAGCGTACAAGCTGTGGCGGGAGTTCACAGCGGCAGTTTCCCGCCGCAGAGCACATGGCTAGTGGTTACTAAGGAGCCATGGTGAGTGGCTAGTGATTACGTGGCCTTGGAAAAACCCGAGTGGGAGTGTATGGCCATGTCTGTGTGCTTGGAGAAATTTATATGCCAGAGAGAGAGAGAGAGAGAGAGAGAGAGAGAGAGAGAGAGAGAGAGAGAGGGGGGGGGGGGGAGGGGGGGGGGGGGCAGACCTAAGAATGACATGGAGGTGCGAGTTGGCACTCATGGACAGAAAAATAAGTAAAACTAAATTATCTAGACGTACCACAAAAATATGTAATAGTTTAAAAGTTATTGTCATCTTCAAAACTGTAAATTTATGAAAGTTCAAAAGCTCATATCTCGGCAATGCTTTGGCCGATTAATAGGAACAAAGTGTCTACAGATGCGGCTAGTAGAGCTGCATCGAGCAGTCACAGCCAATTTAGCAAAACATGTACCATTTTTGAATGAGAGGTCGGAGTACGGGATTTGACCGAGAGAAATTCTGTTTTTGGTAATAAATAAATTTGAAGCGACGAAACTAAAGGCAGCATTCTAAAGTTTAAAGAGTAGATAAGTAATTAAGTCTGTATTTTTATTTGCTTATTTATGTTTAGCATTAAAAATCTGGAGAAAGCAAAATCACGCCACAAGAACATTATTTGTGAAAAAATAGTGGCAAAAAAAAAAGACTTTAAATTGTTATTGTCCTGAAAATTTCCATATTTTCCAATATATTATATGTGTTTTTGTGTTTAGTTTTAGAATATTCATAACCTTTGTCACATATTGTTTTGAGTTACGCAGTCATTTCAAGGGTGCATAGGGTGGTCATCTTTGAGGGCAGTTGGTTCTGAGTGATGCTAAGAGCCGGACATGCCGCGCGTCTGGGGGTAATAGTGGGTTGGTAGCCACGTTCGGGGACTAGTATGTATGTAGCAACATTCAAAAACAATCGAGTGGAGTGCAATATAGTGGTTTAGGACAGCAGACAACAGTGTATTTTGTGAACAGACTGTCGAGTGCCGTGATCATAACATAAGAATTTTATATTGAAGTGTTGTAGCGTCAGTTATTAAAGGCTGCCTTTATGTAAAAGCCCCTCAGACCGCATTTTAAGTGTTTATTGAATATATTGAAGACAAATAAACTACTTGTTCTAATTACAAATCAACATGAGTGACTCAATATTTTAAGTTTCACCGCAATACCTGCTGGCATTGTTTTGTTCTATTTTATTTCAACTTAAAAATTGAGTTTACAACAGGTGTGAGCTGGCACCCCTACGATGAAAAACGTAGTCAAACATTCAGACCAGCTACATCTCTGGGCTGCTCAATTAAGCTGAGTGTAACATATATATATATATATATTTTCGTGCCATAGCATGTGGGGTCTAGAACTAATTATTCAAGCTACAGTGCGTAGTGCCCAGTACAGTCGTAACGGTCACAAACTGGCACAAAAAGTATTGCAGATTGTGACTGGACATCACCCAACATTACGTTGAAATGTTGTTCTGGATGAACTTTTGGGTGACTGGGAGCAATCACGACACTCACCTTACACACAGTTTCTTCATAGTCAATCCTCCAAGCAAGACATTATGCTTTCACTCAGTTGAGATGCCTACAGTCTCAGCAATCTCACGTATTTTTATTCGGTGGGCTTACATTACCATACAATGGATTTTGTCAATGGTTTCCTTTGTGGTAACATAAATTGGACAGCTAATGTGTTTTGATTTGCGTAACAGTCACATGCTTCAAATGAAAAAAATTAATAACACCACAAAACTTTGTTTTCTCCATTTTCAGTTGCAGCTGACACACTGAATAATTCAAACAGCAGTCACCAATGAACTGTATGCTGTACTTTGTTGAAATTCTTTATACAATCCTTGGAATAATCAAGCTTACTAACCATGAAGGCACAACAAAAATGCTCCAGTCTTTAATGGAAAGGTTCACTTCCCAAATTGGGTATCCAGTGGCTTGGCAGTGAGAGGACCTCCATTTTACAACAGGGTCAGTGGGGTATCTCTCACACAAAAACTGTTGGCACATCACCATGCATTTTGGTCGAGTATCGAACAGGAGGTGGAACACCTTGTCACGGCCTGCTGCAAGTGTTCTTGTCAGCAGCCGGCACCACACTATGTTTTTTGACCGTGGTCAGTCCTTGCACAGCCTTGGGGAAAAGAGTCAAAATTGATTTTGCTGGTTCTTTTATAATCAGTTTCTGGTTGTTGGCAACTGATGTTTTTTCTAGTTTTCCTTATGTCATTCATTGTCAGTCTGTGACAGTAGACATGACTGTCAAGGCCCTGACGAAGATATTCTCTATAGAAGGCTTATCCTGCACCCTGGTTTTGGACAATGGGCCTCAGTTCATTGTGCAATCTTTAAAGGACTTTGGTACACACAATGGCATTCACCAAATCAAGGTGCCTCCCTTCCATTGGTAGCAAAACAATAAAGCAGAATGCCTCTTCCAAACGTTTAAGATGCAAATGCGCAAGTACATAGAAGATTTTCCAGCCAAGGAGGTTCTCACATTTTTTAAGCTTTCACAGAATGAATCTCCTGCAAGCCATCAGCTGCAGACACTGCTCAACCACCCACACACTACCAGATTCATTGCCATTCGCACCCAGCACACCAGTCTTGGCCAGGGTGTATGGACAGTGCCCTCACTGGATTTCAGCTGTTTTACAAAGCCAGTGCGGTCATCGAGTCTTCATGGTTTGCACCACAGATCAACTCGTGGCATGCCACCAGAACCAGTTGCATCCCAGGGTGGGTGCAGGAGCCCCTTCTCGAGCCTTCGGTCTGATGCATTGTTTTCTGTCGGTCCTTGCCACTCCAGGGGTTGTGCAGGCTGGGCTGTTACCACCTATCCCAGCAGTCAGCACTGACTGCAGATTTGCTTCCTGGACACTGATGGTGAGATGGGTCTGCTCCCTATGTCGCTGGTCCAGTCCAGTGGGCACCATGGGGTCTAGAGACTGCAGGGGTGTGTTTGCACCACTCACTTTCATCATAGGCACCAGACAGATTGGGAACTTCTTCCACCTTTTGACTACCAGGACCAACACCGCCATCGATGTCTCATCAGTTACAACATGTGGACGGCGACACCTGGTCTTTCCCCCTCGTAACGAAGGAGTAGTGTAGTAACTTGCCAGTTATTACACCTACCACCAGGCCATTAGACCACTACAGCAAGCTTAGCACGCACCAGCATTCACACAGTGCACCTGCAACTACCTGAGGCAGCCCAATCATCGACCACTGTCACCTGGTCCGCCATGCACATGCAGCATTACAGCAGTGGTACCTGAAGAAGAGAGCATCTTCATAAGGACATGCATGAGTCTCCAGGCCATTAGCTGTTAATGTTTTCAATACATGTACACTGCTTTCATTGTTTTCTTGATGAGGTCTCTCCATGACCTAATGCATTTGTATTCCTTTTATGGCCTTACGTTTCCATGTGTTCTAGTTGAAACAAAACTGGAAAAGATGCTGCAGGGTACATTAATAGATAGAATGAAAAACAAAAGATAGATAATGTGCAATTCTCAGGCAGTTCAGATTCTTTCTAAATTTGTATTGACACCTATAAGGTCTCAAGTCAGTCACACATCGCATTTTTCGTACCCTCTTGCTATTCTGTATAATCTATCTGTACCTTCTGTGATTATCAGCACTGTCTGAAAAAAGTCAAGTAAGTACAATTGTATAATGTATTCGTCTCTTTGCTTTATTGCAGTTGTTACTTTAAATATAGTGAGAGAAGTTGGTTTTCCTTGACAAGAGAACTCTGTACCTATTTGAATGGCTGGTCATTAGTTATTTCAGAGCAAAACAAATACACCATCACCAATGCCTTTTGCTCTATCAAATTGTACCAGTTAAATCAATAATGATAGAATATATTTTGTGTTTGTACAGATTTAAATTTTTTAATAAGTTAGCAACACCACATTGACCTACGGAACAAACAGCCAGATAGTTGACCATTGAAATAAATTGTGGTGTGCTAATATGATAATTAAAATAACAATTATAATGTGGTGGATGCAAAGACAATGATTGTCCTGAGACTGAGGCCAGGATGATTATGGGAGGGACGGATATTTTGTAAGGGTACCTTCCATCTGCGTAGTTCAGAGAAGCTAGTGGTGAAGGGAAGGATCCAGATGGCTCAGGCTGTGAAGCAACCATTGAAACTGAACATGTGGCGGTCAGGAGCATGTTTTACCACCGGGCGGTCAACTTTGTTCTTGACACCACTTTGACGACAGCCATACATGCTGGTGGACAGTTGGTTGGTAATCATACAAACAGAAAAAGCTGGGCAGTGTTTGCAGCAGAAGTGGTATATGACATGGCTCCTTTTATAGGTGGCTCTGATAGGGTAGGATAAGCCTGTGACAGGACTGGAGTAGGAGATGCTGGATGGGTGGATTTGGCAGGTCTTGCATCTTGGTATGCCACAGGTATATGATCTCTGTGGCAAAGAGTTGTGAGTGGGAGTGACATAAGGCTGGATTAGGATGTTGTGTA
Organism: Schistocerca nitens; assembly: GCF_023898315.1. Taxonomy (NCBI): domain Eukaryota; kingdom Metazoa; phylum Arthropoda; class Insecta; order Orthoptera; family Acrididae; genus Schistocerca; species Schistocerca nitens. The sequence goes on along the minus strand of NC_064620.1, from coordinate 31,526,629 downwards.
GGTTTGATGGCTGATGGAACTCTGGTTTAGGAGGGGTGGGAACGATCTCATATAGGAGGTCCTCCATTTCTGGACAAGATGATAGATAATCAAAGTCCTTATGAAAGATATGATTCAGTTGTTCCAGTCTGTGGTGATCCTGAGTGATGAAGGGTGTGCTTCTTTGTGGACAATTCTTGCGGGTGATGGGTGGTGGGAGGATTGTGGGTGTGTGACAATATGGTATGGGAAATTGATTGTGGACTGTTTTTTTTTTTTTTTTTTTTTTTTTTTTTTTTTTTTTTTTTGGGGGGGGGGGGTTAGTTGCCAAAGACTGTGTGTGTGTGTTTTTGATGAAGGCCATTCTGGCTGAAAGCTAATTTGTGACAGTCTTTTTGTTGTGTCTACTTGCAACTCAGCATCTTTTCACAATACTGTTACGTTCCAACCTGGATTTCCCATTGTTTGATTTTAACTAATGACTGTATCATCTCTAAACAACAGATTCATGGTGAGACAAAAGAGTAATGTTTACTTCATTTGCAGTTTCTGCGGATTGTCTCAACAAAAAATCTAGTTCTTAAAGAAGAGGCCAGACAACTTATATGCAGTTATTTTGTGGCCTGTCGCAGAGTACGACCTGACTGTCTTCCTGTTGGTGCAATAGAAACAATGTACGTATTTATGCTGGACAACTGGACAATGTGCAGCCTGCAGATAAGCCTGACAAACCCTGTCTGTCAATTTCAGCACAGCACTGTCTGAAGGGCACGCAAGATTGTCGATGAAAAGTGAAGTATGCTATGAAGATGTTTTGCCTGTTCTAAGACTCTATGAGGAATCTCTGTATGCAATATTTGGGAACTCTCTTGTATCTCCTCCACCAATTGCAAGGCAAAGTGGACTTACTTCAATGAAATCTTTAATTATGCAGGTAACAAAAATTTTAATTTACTTAGGCAATATATTTTTAAAAGATTTAAAGCTATTTAACAAGCAATATACTCTATCTTTTTAACTGCTGTGAATGTAACTTTCTACATATGTTTCGTACAACAAACAATTGACTGAATAGTAGAGGCATTGAGTTGTTACCAGGTGCACAAATAAGCTTGGAAACTTCACTAGGTTTTGGATGAATCCTTTTTTGGGTGAGAGAGGGGGAGGGGGGGGGTGGTAGGGAGGGGGGGTCGAGTGCATGGTGTACTTAAGCTAAAAAAAGCATTTGTCTGAAAGCTAGTGAAGTTTTCACTCTTGCTTAAAGAGTCTGGTGATGACTCAATGCCTCTACTATTTGGTTCATTGTTACATTTACAAATAAACCATGAGGGTAGTCTGAGAAGTAAGAAACACATGCTTGTAAGGCACAAACAAAAACAATTAGGAAGATAGGGAAAAAAGTACATTAAAGTACAATTCTTAAGTTTCAAACTCATATATTTATTTTTCTACAACGTCACTGTTGAGACAAACACATTTCTCTGAATGTGTAACAAGTTTTTTCATTACGTCACTGAAAAATTCTTCTGACTTTTCTCGAATCCAAGACTTAAGTGCTGCCTTCACCTCACCATCTAAGGTATCATGGTTACCCTTGAGTTGTCTCTGGAGTAGATGCAAAAAATAAAAATTAGGTGGCACAAGACTGGGGGAGTAATTAGAGTATGGAATACTTCAAACTTCAGGTTTCACAGAGCCGCCTCAGCTGCATGTAAGGCATTTGGACAAGTATTGTCATGTCACACGATTACTGGCACCAAGCTGCCTGTGACACAACAACTCAACATCAGAGTTGTTCTAGAGTCTATCTACTGAGGAGAATTAAGCATTGCCCCTTGTACCAGATAATCAGTCACATAAACTCAGTGAGCATCCCAAAACATAATCAAAAGAGTTTTTTTTATGTTTCAATTGATGAGAAGACAGATGTCGATATTCAGCGCTCTGTCTTTTGTCTTCTGGATCATAATGACAGAACCACGACTCTGTCCAACATCACAGTATTCAAAATGAAGTTGTCTCCTCCATCACAGCAGCACTATAAAAGTTGCTTGCAGCTTTCCGATCAAAGCTGTTTTTTCTTGCCTATGAGACAGTGTGATACCCATTGTGCACAGATTTTAGGGTATACTAATTCTTTGCTATAAAGCGGACACATTCCTTGGATATTCCAGTATGGTTTGTGATACACATTAGAGTGATTTGCTGGTCATTTTGAAGCAAATTTTCAACAAGTTTGGGATGATTATCATTTTTTTGTGACAGTGATTGGACATCTGCTGGGCATTTCATCAACAATCACAGCTTTTTTTAGGCTAACAACCACAAAATTTTCTTTCCGATTTACAGTACACCATTCAACAGCGTTGACACCATAAACAGCCCTTAAATGATAATGTATCTCACTAGGGGTCACTTTTACAGCAGTTAAAAATGGATGAAAGCATCTTGCTTAACTTGCATTAATGCAGCACTAGAACACAACTCCATACTTCTGCTGCTCAAAAGACACTGGGATGACCACAAGACCACAAGACATTCAGATTATGCATGCATACATGCATATGAAGGAGGAAGTTACCGTCCACTTGCCATCTGGTGCATTTCTCCAGGTCAGTAAGGTTCAAGCATATGTGTATTACTTTTCAGTCTACCCTTGTGTGTACATTCTGCCTCAACTTTCCTACCATATTAACAGTCTTTTTTTTTCCAGACAAAGACTGAGATGGAACATTTTTCAGCCTGGATAATTAACTACATCAAATCTGTAATTGGAGTACATCCCTTTCAGTATTGCAATGCTGAAGAATAATACAGCTTATCAAATTTGTAATTTATTGTCTTGTCAAAAACTACTATCAGTTACATGGTAGACTGGCACAATTTCTTACTGAGTTAACAAATGGTTTAAATATGTTCTATTCTGCCAAATCCTGCCTCAATTGTCAGTTTTTAAAGAAAGGCAGTAATTCCTGCCACAAGAATGTTACTGCTATCACCTAAATTAGTATCATATGTGAAATGATATATTTTGTAAGCTTCAAGCACTAATGGGAATGAGGGGCTAGAAATTTGTTCAAGTAACCAAATCAAACGAATAGTTTTTACACATACCTGTTAGGACAAATTTCCAGAAAAGTGAGTGTGGTTATTATTTTGATATCAGAAGATGCAACAGATCTTTTTAAAATATCATTTGAGGTTATCTTCCACTTCAAAATTTATCTACAAAAATATTTTTAATGTACGACAATACTGAATAAATCTGTACATCAGTGTGACCAAGCAACAACAGGATCCACACATCAAATAAGTGTGAAAGTTAAATATTATTGCACTACCTACAGTGTCTGCAGTGAATAAAATTTGTCACTTGGGTTCAGCATCCATTTTAGTCTATAGGCTCACATCTGTATTCTCAAGAATACTAACAGTAAGTTTTAGGAACAGTTTTAATATTGAGCACAGAGAATAGGTTATATTATATTGTCATCATGCAGAATCAGTTGGAAAAATAGCACAGACGTTGGTTCCCAAAGAAATATTAAACACAAAGCAAACATAACAAGTAACTGCTAGTGTGTTTTCAGCTTTATTACAGATGACTGTTAAGCAACAAGCAATTGGGATGGGCAATTGAAAGTAATAAGTATGTTAGAATTTTATTTTATTTCCTTGTAAAATATTTGGTTGTATACCACTTTTTTAAACATCTATGTACAGATTACAATACATGAAGCTTCTAAATAAATTGAGCAGAAAAAAATGAAGTATTTTAATAAACAGTTTTTAAATCTTCTCCTGTCAGTTTACATGAGAACACAGAAAAAGATGACTAGATCTGATGAGACCATGCAGTACCCTTGTATAAGAAACTAATGTTACGTAGTTTCATGAACTGATACATTGATATAGTATTCAGAAAACAAAATGTACCATTATTTAATTATTGCTAAGATTGAGATTCAAATATTAAATAAGACATCTGGAAACAATGCAGTTACAGGTGTGGAGGAAGTGCTCTCTCTCAGCACTGTGCTATAAAATAAACAAACTTCCACTTCGGCAGATTTCTTTGTAATTATGTAATACTCTGCGAAACTTTCACAAGTAAAAATGAGGGATACAGGAAACCATTTATACTTTCAGATAACATCATTTTGTGTAGAATGTGATAATAGATATACAATATTTCTGTTTGTTCTCATGTAATTTGTGCAGGATTCAGTTTCTGAATTGTGCCTCATTCTAAGACTAATGAAATCACCTTATTTTGAACTAAAACAAATATTTCCTAAAATTGTTGGAATGTAATAGTTTTATATGATTGAGCACCAATGCATAAATGAAAATTTGTGCAGGTTAAGTTTTCAGTAACTTTTATTGTAAACACTGATCCATCTTGTCTGAAAGTCTGACCATCCCTGAATGAGAAACTGCTTGTAACTAAAATGTGGACATTTTTTAATAGTAATAAAAAAGTAGTAACATAATACAGTGCTGTTTTTAACAGTTAATTAACAACAGGTTAACAGTCTCTTGTGGGAATTACTGACCCAAATGATACAAAGTTTCAGCAACTAACCATGCATCATAATCAGGAAAAATTTTAACAGGAATCCTATTCTCAATAATGTTATTAGCTGTATGAGCCACCAGTCACAAATCAGTAAAATGCTGGAAACAATTTTCTCCTGACTCCATCAATTATTACAAACAATCAACACATAAACAAGAAAATTTGGAAATTAAATTATTTTTTCCACCAAATGTTTGAACTGCATACTACGAATTCTTAACTTACATATTTGAAGTATAAATACAGGAACTTCAGAATCTTCGCAGTACACAGTAAATGAGAAGCTAGTTAGCATACTGTGGAACCTTAGTTTTGAGACACTGTATCCTCCTCATGAAATGCCCTTGTTCAAATATCTTCCAATATTCAATAATATGAGGGAACATATTATTAACAACCCAGAAAATGAAATGAATGAATATACAAACTTTGCGTAAATACAAGTACATTTGTAATTGTACACGTGAAGACAATACAGTTATTACGTACACGTGAAGACAATACAGTTATTACATGTTTTTATTGCCTTGGGATGAGCCCATTAACTTCTGGTTGCAGAAATTCTTCAATAATGCCTTTGATCATATCTTCTAAGGTATCTTTGAGTACTTCAATATTCCTGCACAGAGATGAAAGGGAAAAATAGTTATGTTGTTAATAATGCAAAACAGTATTTTATTGATACACAAATAAATTACTGTTTGATATACCACAGAGATGAAACCACAAGTAGACAACTAAATGAGAACAATTTTAGAACACAGAGAGAGAAAAAAAAAGATACCCTACATTGTAACCTTATCATCATGGATATTATTTTAATACATCAAGAAAGCCTCAAACAGCAAAATTATCAATGTTGAAACAACCATATAGACCCACTAGAAATTGCCAATGAGACAGCTATAGCACAAACTGTCATAGAAGGTCAATGGACGTAAATATAGTTCAGCAACTGGTGCTTCTTAAAGAATTCATTTGTCAGTAGCTAATGGAGATGGTAACTGGTGTACTATCTGCCACTGCCAAATCATCACGAGCAGCATAATTTGAAACAATTATGGCTGGTACCAAACCATGTGAATTCACTGCCCCCTCCCCCCCCTTTTTTTACGTGTGTAGCATGTATCTCTGAGTAAACACATAAAAATGATTTTTTAGCCGCAACTAGTTGTGTAACTACGAAGGAGTCTTAACAAATACACAGTCCAAGTAGACACATGCCATTTTCATTTACTAAATATGTCATTGTACACACCATCAAGGAGATGTACTGGTTCAGTTCAAATGAGAAGTAACAGTAAGTAAAACATTGGCCTGCCTGGTTAGCTGTGTGGTCTAACGCACGGCTTTCCAGATTGGGAAGGAGTGCCTGGTCCCCAGCATGAATCCGCCTGGCGGACTTGTGTCGAAGTCCGGTGAGCCAGCCAGTCTGTGGATGGTTTTTAGGTGGCGAATGCGGGCTGGTTTCCCTTATTCCAACTCAGCTACACTATGTCGGCGATTGCTGTGCAAACAAGTTCTCCACGTACACGTACATGTACACCACCATTACTCTACCACGCAAACATAGGGGTTACAATCGTCTGATGTGAGATGTTCCCTGGCGGGGTCCACCGGGGGCCGAAACACACAATATCCCTGAGAGAGAGAGAGAGAGAGAGAGAGAGAGAGAGAGTGTGTGTGTGTGTGTGTGTGTGTGTGTGTGTGTGTGTGTAGGGGGGAGGGATGAAGTGGACTGTGGTAGTTGTCGTGGGGTTGTGGACCACTGTGGCTGCGTCAGGGATGGAGCCTCTCTGTCATTCTAGGCCCCCAGTTAACATACAATACAAGTAAAACATTAATAAATCAATTCCACGGCACAAAATATCATGCAGCCTTCCACTGAAGAATTCAACTTGGGTGCTGCAGGTTCTAAGAGTAGCAATATAATTGATCTATACACGATATTAATAAGAGAAATCAGACATTTAAGATAATAATTGTAGCCAACAGTATCCTTCCTTTGGATCAACTGACAGTATATAATAAAACTATACATAAAGTTTTATCACAGGACCAGAACCCTTTCTTCATCTACTGTTGGGAGCATTTTCTTGGACAAGCATACACATTTTGTCAACTTATACAGAAATTTAATAGCAATATACTAAAAGAAAACATACTCCAGGACAACTACCTTGTGTCTACACTTTCTCACACATTACTCCTAACTGCTTCTTATATTTAAAACTTCAGCCACGCAACTATCTCCAGAAGAGAAAATATCTTAATCTGCTGGGTTTCAAGCATTATTACCTACTGAGGCCAGTGTGTGTCATACTATTATGATCTGAAGTGTGTGTCAAACAAAAAGTAAGAAAAAATATCCATAAAAAAGCATAGCAAGTAACAGTGTTTTGTAGATCTGTGGAAAATTCACAGCTTACAGATATACCAAAAGCTCATATTCTTCCCATAACCAAGTAAAACAAAGTTTTTTTTCACATTTGTAAGTGAAGCTACACTTATGGCCTTGACTACCAATAAGTGTTGTTGTGTTATGCACTTCAATGCATATAAAAATAAAATTTACAAATGTGTGACTTATTCCACTTTCTAGGGTACAATTTTTATCTATCTTATAAGCTAATTACTTTTGAATACATTGTGGGAGCAACCAGTGATCAGTGTTATTACTAATATTTACTATCAAAAACAGTGTTGATCACAAAGACTGTTCTTAATAGTAAACATCTTATAAGCCTTCCTAATGCAACAAGTAGAATTACACATGAGAGAAATTTTTTATTATTCCACTTAATAGTAAATGCAATACTTGAAGAGTTAGCATGAGGAAAGATAGAAAAATAATATCAAGAGTAATGTTGTTTTTATGTAAGCTCTGTACTAGTAGTATATAAGCGAAAACTTACAAGATTTGTGTTCTTGATCTTGTTCGCAGTAGTTCACTTGATGACTTTTCTTGTAAGTGTGGATTCCTTTTTATTAAAATATGAAATGTACGTGTAAAAAGGACTTTGTATTATTCTTTCATAAGAATTAATCATCTCGGATGACACCGAGATGCTCATTTTTCAAGTGCTTAATGTTGATTAGCCTTATTGTTGCATATAAAAAAGGAGACTGAACTAATTATGACATTTTAAGCGAGAAAGCTAATTCACGTTTTCATCTGGTAAAAAGTGGTAGAATTTTAAACTCTTAATTACCAGTGATGGTGTAGAAACCCTTTCACTGAAGTGCAGAAGAATAGGTAATGTACTTTTAATTCGATAAGAGATTACTACTTTCGCAGCCAAGACGACAAAAATAAATACACTCTTTGGTCTGGCTAGCGGAAGATTTATATTATGTATCTCTGTCTTTGTGACATGTTCTACATATTTGAGGATCTCCTCACTACGGATCTATGAAACAATATATCCAATATCTAAAAGTTAATATTTGTTTGTTCATCTTCTATTCATTCCCATACCATTCAACTCATTATGATGAACCTTGGGTGAATTTATTGTGCATATGCCTATGGAGGTTCTTGTAGGGGCCAAGGACAACCTACCACCCAAAGGTATATAAATTTAACTCAGGAATCTCTGGAGCAATTTCAATCGAATTTCATATAAATATGACTCATTACTTTATTTAAAAAATATTAGTATCAAATTCATAGTTTTTGGGATCACTGAACTTCTTGGTGACACAATGATGTTTCACCCTTAAGCCCGTATTACACAATGTGCCTAAACCGTATACCTATGCACCAATGCCCCTATCGTGCATACCTGTAACTACAGACTGGTTCACTTCTGACCTATTACACCATCCATGCGGGATATACCTAGTGCGCATGTGCAGCAGCAGTCTGTATGTGCGAAAAGAAAATACATATCTTACGTCTTAGTGTCTTGTAAAGTCGTTCGTTCTACCGCGCACAACTCAAGGGCGACTGTATGAAATACTGAAGCATCATACGTTCAAATTATTTGTCAACTCAAGGTTCCTATTTATAAAGAAATTGTTTTCTACCATTATGTATTAAGTAATAGTTTGTCTCTAATGTAGGTTAGTACTGTTCTGAATTACAGACGCAACAGTTTTATATTACGACACTTGATTACATGGGTATACGTATATCGAAATTTACATTTATACAGCATATTGCACATGGAGGATCCACTTGTTTTTGGAGCTATTGCCCTGGCAGTGACAGTAAATCTTTGGATTAGGGCAGAACGGCAACGAAAACGAAAAGTCAAACGTTGTTGGGTTCAACCCTGGCTGACAAGAAGGGTGGAAGGCAGGGAAATATATTCACTGTTAACGAAAGAACTGAGGCCCGAACTTCCGCAAGAATTTCGGAACTTCGTTAGGATGGACATGGCGTTTCGAGAAGCTGCTGTCTATGATAGAAGATGGAAACAGAAAGTGTGACACAGTCATAAGGGAGGCTATCTCACCTTATAGAGAGTAAGAATTATATGGTTATGTTTTGTGATCATACCAACCTAGATCACTAATAAAATACCGGTGAACGCGCTGTTATGTTGCTGGCTGGTTGTAACATTAAGTTTCCTGGCGAATGGGGAATCTTTTAAGAGTCTGGCTTTAAGCCACAGAATAGCACAGCCCACCATTTCAAAAGTAGTTGTGGATTTATACACTGCAATTTGCAACACATTAAATGACCAATACTTAGGTGACCTTTTGTTATTTCTCCAAGTTTAGACTATACTCAGAATTCTGCAGTTCTCGTCAGTTGCACTGGGGCAAAGTGCAAGGACTTTCTCCCTTTCACTGCCAGTTTCTCTTTTCTGGCATGTTGAAATCAAGCAAGAAGTGCAATTAAATCAAACCTGAACTTTCGTAAACTAAGGCATTACGATACAAATCGAAAATCACCATATAACGTTATATGCATATTCCTCTGAAAGAAACGATTTCCGACTACCTTATTATGATACAGTGGGTCATACATACACCTTTCCTCGCTGTATGCCTCATTTCAGACGCTTAATTCATCTCTGCTCCATTTCATTTCTAGAATACAAAGCTATCAATAGAAAAAAATCCTTTCACAAACAGCTAGAATATAAGAGTCTACTGCAGAAAGGTTTCTTTTCTGCATTTGTGAAACCTGTTTACTGAAAAAAATGCGGAAGATCCCCAACGCAAAAAATCCCCAACATGAACGTCTGAAATTAGCCACAAGACGCCTAACAATAACCAAACAACAAGCAGAACACCATGGTACACCCTTCTGCGCATGCGCGAATTATCGCCACCTACTGCGCATGTGCGGATTGACGGCAGTTTAGAACTGCACTCTATTCCTGCGTGCAGATAATGTATCTGCTAATTTTCGTAGTTTCACCCGTTCTACCGCAAGATGGCTGTCGCGATAGACCAATGCCGTTCGCGGCGGATCGTCGTGTAATACCGGCTTTAAGAGATGGGGAGGGGTGGGGGTTGAGGGGTGGGGGTTGAGGGGTTGGGGGGGGGGGGGGGGGCAGCAGTAAGGCAGTGGCATATCAGCATATCTCTGTAATGCCTGAAGGAATTTCCACTACAATTGGCACATGTGTCACTTGCTATCTGGAAAAATTTAGTGTGACAGAAAGACATCTCTAGGACCCTTGTGACTGAGGGTCTGGACTGAAAAGCACTGACATAAAAGCACAATGTAGGAATACCTGGAAAAATTTCAACCAATTTTTGTATGTAAATGATGTTATTTGAAAAAGAATACTTTGGGAGTAAGACACTCCTTTTATCACTAAGGGTTGGAGTGACAATGAGAAAAGGTTACATGCAGAAACATTTGACCTGCTGGTAGTTATTTCCTGTAAGTAGTTGACTTGGAATACTTCAAAATTATGAAGTGCAATCTGTCTCTTCTTCGGGTTGCTCAATGCATCATCTACAATGTCAGAATGAACACTGCAGTGAGCCAATAATTTTGCTAATGTCTTTCAGGACCAAAGATCATGCCACACAGCTCAGTACATCGTATATATTTAATACTCTCTCTAGAATCAGAAGTAAACAGTTGCCAGTGACACTCCTTTTTCTCGAAACGACAATCAGCTATGGGCAGAATTACAAATTTCCTCAGAATTTACATGAAACAGTATGACTAGAGATATGGGTGAAATGTGTGTACAAATACGTGACATATGTACACATGAGTAAATCTGTGTGCAATACATATATCTTTCTGACCAATACTCTGTACCGTTAGCACCATAAGCAAATTTCATACTGCAATGTGTAGATTCAATTTCCTAAACACATAGGGCCTACAACATCTGACTCTTACAATTAACTTCTGCAGCCATTCATGTTGTTGTTGTTGTTGTTGTGGTCTTCAGTCTCAAGACTGGTTTGATGCAGCTCTCCACGGTACTCTATCCTGTGCAAGCCTCATCATCTCCGAGTAACTACTGCAACCTACATCCTTTGGAATCTGCTTACTATATTCATCTCTTGGTCCCCCTCTACAGTTTTAACCCTCCTTGCTTCCATCCAGCACTAAATTGATGATCCCTTAATGCCTCTGAATGTATCCTACCAACCAATCCCTTCTTCTAGTTAGGTGGTGGCACAAATTACTTTTCTCTCAAATTCTATTCAGTTCCTCCTCATTAGTTACACGATCTATCCATCTAATCTTCAGCATTCTGCTGTAGCACCACATTTCAAAAGCTTCTATTCTATTCTGTCTAAACTGTTTATCGAACCATGTTTCACTTTCATATGTGGCTACACTCAATACAAATACTTTCAGAAAAGACTTCTTCATGCTTAAATCTAAACTCAATGTTAACAAATTTCTCTTCTTCAGAAATGCTTTTCTTGCTATTGCCAGTCTGCATTTTATATCCTCTCTACTTCGAGCATCATCAGCTACTTTGCTGGCCAAATAGCAAAACTCATCTACTACTTTAAGTGTCTTATTTATTAATCTAATTCCCTCACAATCACTTGATTTAATCTGACTACATTCCATTATCCTCATTTTGCTTTTGCTGATGTTCATCTTATTCCTCCTTTCAAGATACTGTCCATTTCGTTCACTTGCTATTCCAAGTCCTTTGCTGTCCCTGAAAAAAAAAAAAAAAAAATTTCACTGGCAAACCTCAAAGTTATCATTTCTTCTCCCTGGACTTTAATTCCTATTCCACAATTTTTTTTTGTTTCCTTTACTGCTTGCTCAGTATACAGATTAAATAACATCGGGGATAGTCTACAGACCTGTCTCACTCTCTTCTCAACCACTACTTCCCCTTCGTGCCCCTCGGCTCTTATGACTGCCATTTGGTTTCTGTACAAATTGAAAATAGCCTTTCACTCCCTGTATTTTACCCCTACCACACTTAGAATTTGAAACAGAGTATTCCAGTCAACACTGTCAAAAGCTTCATCTAAGTGTACAAATGCTATAAATGTTGGTTTGCCTTTCCTTATCCTGCTTTCATGAAAAGTCACAGAGTCAGTATTGCCTCTCGTGTTCCTACATTTCTCTGGAATCCAAACTGATCTTCCCCGAGGTCGGCTTCCATTGTTCTGTAGAGAATTTGTTTTAGTATTTTGCAACTGCAACTTATTAAACTGATAGTTTGGTTATTTTCATGCCTATCAGCACCTGCTTTCTTTGGAACTGGAATTATTATATTCTTCTTGAAGTCTGAGGGTATTTCGCCTGTCTCATACATCTTTTTCACCATGTGTAAGAGGTTTTCTCATGGCTGGCTCTCATTAGTTCTAACAGAATGTTGTCTACCCCTGGGGCCTTGTTTGACGGTAAGTCTTTCAGTGCTCTGTCAAATTCTTCACTCAGTATCATATCTCCTATCTCATCTTCCTCTATGTCCTCTTCCATTTCCATAATACTGCCTGTCAAGTACAGTCATCTCCCTTGCATAGACACTCTATACACTCTTTCCACCTTTCTGCATTCCCTCCTTTGCTTGAGTCTCCTGTAGGCAGCATGTATCCTCCCTCTAGTGACACAGGCTTCTAAATCCTTAAATTTGTCCTTTAGCAATTTCTGCATAGCCATTTTGCCTGCTTCATTTACTGCATTTTTATATTTCTCCCTTTCATCAATGAAACTCAATCTCTCTTGGTTATCCAAGGATTTCTACTAGCCCTCATCTTTTAACCCACTTGATCCTCTACTGCCTTCACTGTTAATTTCTCAAAGCTATCCAATCTTCTTCTGCTTTCCCCTGTTCTTGTCAATTGCTCCCTAATGCTCTCTCTGGAACTCTCTACTACCTCTGATCTCTAAATTCCTACCTTCTAGCAATTTCTTCAGTTTTAATGTACAGTTCATAACCAATAAATTGTGGTCAGAGTCCACATCTGCCCCCGGAAATATCTTAGAATTTAAAATCTGGTTCCAAAATCTCTGTCTTACCACTATATAATTTATCTGGAACCTTCTGGTGTCTCCAGGTCTCCTCAAGGTCTCTTCCACGTGTACTACCCTCTTTTGTGATTCTGATACCAAGTGTCAGCTATGATTAAATTATGCTCTGTGCAAAATTCTACCAGGCAGCTTCCTCTTTCATTCCTTTCCCCTAGCTCATTGTCACCTACTATTTTTCCATCTCTTCCTTTCTGTACAATTAAATTCCAGTCCCCCATGACTATTAAATTTTTGTCGCCCTTAACTATCTGAATAATTTCTTTTGCCTCATAATATATCTATTCAACCTATTCATAATCTGTGGAGTTAGTTGGCATATAAACTTGCACTATTGTGGTGGGTGTGGGCCTTGTGTCTATCTTGGCTACAATAATGTGTTCACAATGCTGTTTATAGTAGCTTATGCATGTTCCTATTTTTTTTATTCATTATTAAGCCTATTCCTGCATTACCCCTATTTGATTTTACATTTATAACCCTGTATTCATGTGACCAGAAGTCCTGTTCCTCCTGCCACTGAACTTCACTAATTCCCACTATATCCAGTTTTAACCTACCCATTTCCCTTTTTAAATTTTCTAATCTACGTGTCCGATTAAGGCATCTGACATTCCACGCTCCAATCCGTAGAACGCGTTTCGTTTCTCCTGATAATGACATCCTTCTGGGTAGTGTCTGCCCAGAGATCCAAATGTGGGACTATTTTAACTCCAGAATATTTTACCCAAGAGGATGCGATCATCATTTAACCATACAGTAGAGATGAACGCCCTTGGGAAAAATTACGGTTGTAGCTTCCCCTTGCTTTCAGCTGTTTGCAGCACCAGCAAACCATGGCCATTTTGATTGTGTTACAATGGCAGATCAGTCAGTCGCCCAGATTGTTGCCCATGCAACTGCTGGAAAGGCTGCCGCCCCTTTTCAAGAACTATGTTTGTCTGGCTTCTCAACAGACATCTCTCCATTCTGGTTGCACCTACAGTACAGCTATCTGTATTGCTGAGGCATGTGAGGATTCCCACCAATGGCAAGGTCCACGATTCATGGGGAGGAGCAGTTCATGACAGAGACATAACATTTAATTTCTTAAGTGATAGTAAGTTTTAACCTACGACTCATAACAAATTCTAGTTAACATATAGCAGCTAAATGTGAGTGTATTCATTTGTATATCAAGTATAGTTGCATTATTGTCCTTTTCAGCACTGCTAATTTGCTGGAGGTGGAAGCAACAGAGAAGAGTTGAGAAACTGAGAATGTGTACTGATAATGTAGCAACCAGCATTACTGTCGCTGTCATCACCATTGTCGTCGTCAACAACAACAACAACAACAACAACAACAACAACAACAACAACATATACATACATCTGTCAAAGAGAGGTTCCAACTGTCCTTTGGACTATTCCTTGGTGTTTCTTTTAGTGCTTGGCAAGATATCCCTTCTCTCAGACCCCTCAGTGCCTTTTTTATGTCTGCTTCTTTTTCTTTTCCATTCATGTTAATTCTCTGAAAATAGTTTTCTTCCCTTAGAATGTGTCCAGTCCACTCTGCTTTCCTCTTTCTAACATATTTGACGAGTGTCTGGTTTCTTTCACTCTAATACTTCACCATTCCTTACTCTGTCTAACCATTTAGCTTTCTTTTGTCTTCTCCACAGCCAGATTTGAAAACAATCCAAACACTTCTACTCATTCTTTCTAGTTGTACAAACTTTTGAGCAATATGTAACTGAATTCCAAACATAGCATTTTGCAAATCTCTCTTAGACTCATTCCTTTAACTTTTATTGTTACTAATCTTTGAGTTCTCTAAGTACCTCCTTCCTGTAAGCTATCCATTTTCTCATTTCTAATATCCCATAACTCTCGTGATAAGGAGACAAACTTGAAGAGTGGTGGCAATATCTTTTGCATAATGCATAGTTTCCCCTTTGTGTGGTGCAGATCCAGAAAGTAAACACCCAGCTTTGCAGGTGGATACGAAGTTTGTATTTCATCACTGAAGCCTTTGTTACACCAGTTCTTGAATAAAACTGTAACATCTCTTTTCTATATCCAGACTTTGATTTGAAACTCTGTTTGTTTGTGTGTATTTAGATAATACAATAATTCTGGTTTCTTCATCTAAACTGATTTAAGTTCACATTACTGGAGACACAATATTCACACTCTATCGCATTTTCCTTATGTTATGTGGTTTGCGGCAGCAACCCGTCTAATTTGTCCTTTATGATGTAAAGTTTATTGAATGGTGGTAGCAGCAGCTGCTTCTGCAACTGTAAAATAGGAAATTTTGGCTATTCAAGATACTATAGGAACAGCAGAATGACCTACTGAGGTGCATAGCAGAACATAGTAGTAGTCTACCAATAGCTTCAACATCACTGGTACCTTACCAGCACTGTCAGCAAATATGTTTCTAGTGCTCAGTGGCCTGAAAGAACCTTGGAACTGATATTTCCAATGGTTACTGAGGTTTCCCAAGGCTAATAATGTTTTTGATATGTATGTTCAATGGGATTTGTTATTGTCTTCTGTTGGTCTCATTTACAAGTTGGTTCACAAATTATAACTACTACTAGAACCTAGTAACTTAGTGTTCAGCATCTTGTATAAGTTGTTGTCTATTGCTTCTGAGATGCAAACATAGTGGCTGTTAGGTTAAGTTTCCAACTCTGTCTGAAGAAAGTGAACCAGTTGCGTAAATCCTGCTTGGTTGACGTATAGAGTCTCAGTTGATAGAGCAATTTTTTATGCTCATAGTGTAGCAAGACTTATCTACATCAACACAGATAGTCTGCAAGTCACCATGTGGTGTGTGGCGGATGATATCCTGTACCCTACAAGTAATTTCCTTTGTTGTTCCACTCGCAAATAGAGCAAGGGAAAAGCAACCACCTAATATGCCTCTGTATGAGCCCTAATTCTCAAAGCTTATCTTTGTGGCCCTTATGCACAATGTACATTGATGGCAGTAGTATCACTCAACAGTCAGATTCAAATGCTGATTCTCTAAATTTCATCAATACTGTTTCTCGAAAAGAACATCACCTTCCCTCCAGGGATTCCCATGCGAGCTTCTCAAGTATCTCTGTAATTGCATGTTGTTCAAACCTACTGGTAACAAATCTAGCAGCCTGCCTATGAATTGCTTTGATGCCTTCCTTCAATCTGACCTAGTACCAATCCCAAACATACAAGCATTACTCAAGACTAGGTCGCACCAGTGTCCTATATGCAGTCTCCTTTGTAGGTGAACTGCTCTTTCGTGAAATTCTCCCAGTAAACTGAAGTTGACTATTCAGCTTCCCTATCACATTTCTCACACACTCGTTCCATTTCATACCACTTTGCTATGTTATGCCCAGATATTTGAACAACTTGATGGTGTCAAGGAGGACACTAATAAAACTGTGACCGGACATTACAGGTTTGTTCTTCCTCTTCATCCACATTAACTTACATTTTTCCACACTTAGAGCTAGCTGCCATTCATCACACCAACTAGAAGTTTTGTCTAAGTAGTCTTGTATCTTCCTACAGTCACTCAACTTTGACCCCTTACCGTACACCACAGCATCATCAGCAAACAACCACAGATTGCTGTCCATTCTGTCTGCTAAATCATTTATATAGAGAATAGCAGTCCTATCACACTTCCCTGGGGAACTCCTGACAATACCCTTGTCTTGTCGAACAACTGCCGTCGAGGACAACATACTGGGTTCTATTACTTAAGAAGTCTTTGAGCCACTCACATATCTGCGAACTTATTCCATTTGCTTGTACCTTCGTTAATAGCCTGCAATGGGGAACCATGTCAAATGTTTTCCAGAAATCTAAAAATATGGAATCTGCCTGTTGCCCTTCATCCACAGTTCGCAATATATCATGTGAGAAAAGGGCAAGCTGAGTTTCGCACGAGTATGCTTTCTATTCAAACTGAGAATATGCTCAAGGATTCTGCAGCAAACTGAAGTTAGGGATATTGGTATCTAATTATGCAGGTCCAGTCTTTTATTCTTCTTATATACTGGAGTCATCGCTTGGAACTTTGTGCCAGGCGAAAGATTCACGATAAATGCAAGCAACGAAAGGGGCCAATGCCATGGAGTACTCTTTGTAAAATCGACTTGTGATTCCATCTGGACCTGGTGATTTATTTGCTTTCAAATCTTTCCATTCTTTCTCTGCACTAGAGATGCTTATTACCATGTTGTCCATATGGGAGTCAGTCTGATGGTCAAATGTGCTATCTTCAACTGCCACACCAGACTGGTCAACAAGGGACTGAATGGAAGCCTTATCCCACTTAGCAATTTTACGTATGGCCAGAATTTTCTCCCGTCCACTGCCAGATCTTTTGCTAAGGTGTGGCGGTGATAGTAGTCGTATGCTTTGCACATAGATCTTTTCACAGACGCACAAATCTTTACTAACCTTTGCTTGTCATCATTTGCACATTCTCTTTTGAACCGAGAGACAACAGCCTCTGCTTCCTCAACATCTTCCGAACTTTGTTATTAGACCATGGTGGACTGTTCTCCAACCTTAACCCACTTACTAGGCACATAACTCTCCAGACCCCGACTTACAATCTGCTTAAACTTTGCCCATACTTCATCTACCTCCATCTTATTGGAAATAAGTGATGTCTATTCACTTTCTACATAAGATGCTAATAACTCATCTGTTCTATCCAACAGAAACACTCTCCTAGCCTTCTTGACTGATTTATTAACTTTTAGCTTTCTTGACTAATTTATTAACTTTCATAACCATAGTTGTTAAAATGACATCATGATTACTAATCCCCGTTTCTTTAATGACATTGTTGATAAGGTCTGGCCTATTTGTAGCTACAAGATCTAAGATATTTCCATTGCATGTGGGCTGCCAAGCTAGCTGCTCAAGGCAATTTTCAGAAAACATGCTCAAATGTATTTCGCATGACTGTCTGTCTGTACCACCTGCAATGAATCCAGACCCTTGGGACTTTGCGATGGGCAAGAGATTCATGATAAATGCAAGCTAGGTATGCCCTGCCCCCCCCCTCCCCCCCCCCCCCCCTCATACAACAAATCCTTAGACATCCCAGTCTATACTCACTAGGTTAAAGTCGCCTCCAACAAGTATTGCACGATATGGGTATTTTTGCACTATTGACGGAATACTTTATTCGAATGGCTAATTCATAATGTTCTTATAGTTCACACTAGTGGTCTTGGGCAAGAATCTTCAATAGTTCAGATATCTGAAATTGCATATGCAATTGGCATCAACTTGTTAACTGCACAATATTCATCTATGTTGACTTGGATGTGGTAAAAGTGCACCCGAGAAACATCGTTTCCTAAAGTCAACTGATGATTGGACAATATCATCTGCAGATTCTGTGGCACCACCACACTAAGGAGCAAAGTGGCAAATTAGGATTTATTTACAAATTCCTTCTCAATGTCAGCCCAAGCAAAAATATGATTTCATATATACTGTATAATAATTGTAGCAGCAGCAGCAGCAGCAGCAGTAGTAATCTTACTGATATGTCACAAGGCTTAGCAAAAGCAAGGAAATCTAACAATGACTATTAACATAGTCACAGGCAGAACAACTGCCCACCGCACCATGTTACATGCTTTGCTTGCAACAAATGTGGGTATGTGGTCACTGTCTGTCAAAGCTGCCCACCCTTTGCCACAGTGTCACTTCATATTGCGCAGTTACAGGCTAGTGCCATCAGTTGATATCAAAACTCCACTAAAACTGATGATCTACTCAACAATGTGGCCGTGGATTTTCAAGTGGGTACTGGAGCTTCTTGTACTCATAAATAATACTGAAACATACCAGCATATCAGCTCACTGCCTATGAAAGCAATTAAAACATCACCTGGTAATTTACAGTAATCATCCTGTAGCTTTTAAAAGATCAAGTAGGTGTCAATGTTACCCTATAACATTTCTTTAATATTTCCACTTGTAGCTTCTGATACTGTTTGGTCTGTAAATCTTTACAGGTTTCGGATTTAAAATACAAGGTTCCGTTTAGCAATTTGGATGCTTGATGTAAGGAATATTGAGTCTAATCTGGGATTTGCACAAATTTTGGAGCACACATATAATTACAGCCTCTCATTTTTTCCCTGGATTAGGCCTGTGCCTTTTGCTATGAAGGAAGAAGTTAAAGTGAAGCCCAATTACTTATTGACGTATCCGGTTTTGTGATACCAATCTCATTTAGCCAATAGATGATGCCCATGGTTGCAATTAAAAAGCCTAACTGTTTCCTCTTTGTCAAGCTTTTGGCTTCTCTTCAATGTTTCTCCCACCATGTTATTAATCACATAACAATTTGCCTCTGTCCAGCCTTCATGTTATAACACTGCATTAATATCTTTAACTCCCAGCAGGTGGCACGCTTAAAGACCGTGAAGATTTCATTTGCACATGTCAGAAGTTTCCAGTCCATAGGCACTGTGATCATGATTGCATCCATGTCAAAAAATACACTTTAAATAAAAATTTGACCTCACCCTCTTAGATTTTGCTGAAAGTCAGTATACTTATAGTGGGTGCTGAAACTAAGAAAAATACCAAACTTCAATTTTTTACCTCAAACCATTCCTGAAATATGGTCATGTAAACTTTTCGAAAACTGGCCACAACTGTGTGAATGGACTTTTTTAAAACTGCCCTAATTGAGCTAGAGAGCTGGGAAAAGTGTCATTTGCAGCATTTTTCATGCTCTTTCCAATGATATACAACAAAACATAGCTTTTTCAAAATACTAATTAATATTTTGATATAATTTTTTTTTAAAAGTACATAATTGAAAATTTTCAAAATATTTCCATAACTACTTCATACTGTTGTAAATCACATGGCAAAATATAAATGTGGGATGATGATGGGTTCATTGTTAAAAAAATTATTCCAGACTCTTGTTTTTCACTAACAGCCGTAGTTTGACCAAACTGACCTTTAGCAAACAGGAATTTCATTAAAATATACTGAAAGGTAAGTAAAGAAGTACTAGAAATATCAAAATATCACCTTCTTGAAACAAAATTAGACAACATTTTCTATAATTGATTGCGTATTGTTTTTGGTTTCTTACAGTCTATTAACGGGCAAAACAAAATTTTGAGTGTGGGACCTATAGCTAAGATTTAAATAAGGTGTGAAAAACTTGTAAGTAGACTATTGATGCTAATACTTCTGGTCCAAAAATGCACATTTCTTCAGTGCAGACTTTAGCCACTGTATGAAGGCTGAGCTTGCTTGTGTTACTGTCGATGTATGCAGCAAGCTGTGAACAAGTTGAAACAAGCACAATGCTTGATGTCTGTGCAATCATTCAGAGACTGGAGTCATTGTTGAGATGATATAAAACTGTTACCTTCTAAGGCTTAGTGTGCCTACAGCATTATTGTGCACTGTGGTTTTAGTGTAAATCAATTGTTACTTCTGTGTTGACCAGGTTGTATCTAGTATATTTAATAGTTCATTTACAAGTATATCTATAAATAGAAGGAGAGTTTATAAGTGGTTTTTGTATCAATATGGAACCAAGTAAAAAATGCAGTGCTGTAAGAGTGCAGTGTTGTAATCCACTGAAGAAGTCAAATCATTTTCTCAGACAGAAAAAAACTGAGAAATATCACAGCATGGCTTCCCGAATTATTACCACAAGTACCTAGTGGTGGCAGGATTTGTGATAAATGTAGGAAAGATGTAACCACATTGAAAAATACACCAGAGCCCATCAGTGATAAAAACGTTGAAGAAGATTCTTCTGGATCAGAAATAATCATCCCAGACCAAGACCCTGACTTCACTGCAACTTCAGTGATTGTTCAAACACTTAACACATCACTTCAAGAACTAGGCGAGTCCCCAGTTGATAAGAAAAAAGTAACATCTATGCATTACATCAAATCAAAAGTGAAGAAATCTCCTCATCAGTGACATGTAAACTTTTTGTTACTGCTGAAACTTCTTCGTCAGATACTGATGAATCCTTTCTTCAAAATCTCAAAACAAACTTTAATAATTCTATAAGTAGAGCAAAAAAACTAATGATTCTTACAAGTTTACCTGAAAAGTGGAGTGTCAGGAAAATAATGAGGGAATTTAATTGCTTCTAATTAAATTGTTCAGCAGTCCAAAACAATTTTGAAAGAGAAAGGATACATGGAAGGTCCAAACCAAAAGCCAGGGAAGTGTTTACCAACAGGAACTGTCAAAACTGTACATTCATTTTATGAAAATGATGAAGTTAGCTGGGCAATACCAGGTATTAAAGATTGTGTGACAATTACAGAAACAAGTGGATGTAAAACAAAAATATCAAAAAGACTTATTTTGTGTAACCTTAAAGAAGCTTACAAATATTTTAAAGACAAGTTTCCTAACATAAAAATAGGTTTCTCTAAATTTGCCGAGTTGAGACCGAAACATCGTGTATTTGCTGGCTCGAGTGGCACACACACTGTCTGTGTGTGCACAACTCACCAAAACATAAAATTAATGACAGAAAATGCCAAACTAAATACAGTAACAAACAGCAGCTTAAACAATTATAAGCAATGCATTGCATAAATGCTTTGCAACCCATCATCAGTTGATTGCAACATGGGAAACTGTTAATATTGCCCAGGAGAAACTGTCATAGGTAAAATTTTACAAGACTCTTTTCATGAAATCTTAATTGAATGAGTTCAGTTCCAACAGTGGATGTCAGTTGACCGCTGTAATCTGGAAATTGTTCATCAAACTACTGAAGAATTCATAGATTTATTTTGTAGTAAGATGTCTACTTTGATTCGGCATGACTTCATTGCCAAGCAACAATGAACATTCCTTAACCAAACAAGAGAAAACCTTACGGGATCTGAATTTGTCATATGTGATTTTTCGGAAAATTATAGTATAGTTCTACAGGATGAAGCTCAGAGTTACCACTGGACAAGACAACAGATTACCATTCATACTTTTGTTATATATTACAAACACAAAGACAAAATTGAGCATATGAGCTTTGTCATTGTTTCTGATTGCCTGGAGCACAATACAGTTGCGGTTTACACCTTGCAAAAGAAGCTTATTTCTTATCTAACAAATAAATTTCAGTGTAGTTTCAGCTCTCAGAGACTGCATATGTGTGTGCAAGTTGCACTTGCATGTGTGTGTGTGTGTGTGTGTGTGTGTGTGTGTGTGTGTGTGTGTGTGTGTGTACTGCTGGCAAAGGCCTTAATGGCCAAAAGCTATGATTGTGTGAATCTTTTTATTGTGCCTATCGCGGCTCCATCTCCGCTATATGGTGAGTAGCCACTTTCCTTCTCCTGTATTGTTACATTCCATCCTGGATTTTCCATTGTTTGAAATAAATTTCAAAAGCTTCCAAAAAAAGAAATCCAATAAATCTGAACATTATGCTGCCAAGTACAAAAATAAGACTATCTTCATGAACCTTTGCCTTCAAGAGGAAGACTTTAACATAAAAGCTGAGTGGCACTTTTCAGCCACGGCACATGGGAAAGGGCCTTGTGATGGAGTAGGGGGTTCAGTTAAGAGACTGGCAGCTCGTGCAAGTTTGCAGAGGCCATACCAAAATCAGATCCAAACACCACAAGATCTATTTGAGTGGGCAGTAGGTAATATCACAAATGTCGATTTTGCGTATTCCACTCAAGAAGACTATGCTGCTTCAGAAATAATATTAAAAAGCCGGCACTGACAATCAAATGAACACAGCAATTTCACACTTTCATTCCCAACACTACATCAAAATTAATAGTCAAATACTTTTCAGGTGTTATGCAGAGTTGGGAGAGGGAAGTAACTACATCACCAGACAAACTGAAGCTACAATATGTATCAGACTATATCACCACTGTATATGGCAGAAACTGGTGGCTTGGGTATATTTTATAAGAGGGGGAAAAAAAGGAAGAGAGAGAGAGAGAGAGAGAGAGAGAGAGAGAGAGAGAGAGACTTTTATTCATCTATGTGGACCAGCTAAGTCATTCTCCTATCCTGCACGTGCAGATGTCCTGTGGGTATCAGTTGTGGATGTTCTCACAAAAGTAAATCCATTTATTTCGACAGGGAGAACATACATTCTTAATGAAAGTGATGTACACCAAACCCATTCGGCTTTATTGAAATGTAATCTGTGAAGTTCCAAGACAATTTATTGGGAAACTGCTTTCAACTCAAAACTTAATTTTTGCCTCAGGTTAGTGTCAAAGTATATTTTACAGAAAGTTGTTTCAAAATTACTGTTAGTACCTACTGTGTTAAATTTAGCTATGTGTAGATACCTGTTACTCAACAACAAACATAATTCATTTAATTTTTTTAATAGTTTCATTCCAAACATCATGGACCAGAACTATTATGAAAATACTTGTACTTTTTCATACTTTATTTCAGTTTGTAGATAAATGCTCAAACATTTTTGTTTTATCAGTTAATATGCTGTTAGCTAAGTTGTATGAAATTAAAATAAGCAATAAATTATAAAATATGCTGATTAGTTTTGTTTTAATAAGGTGATGTTTTGATATTTCTAATACTTTTTTAATTACCTTTCAGTATCAAAATATAATTAATATTTTGAAAAATGTTATTAATTATAAGCTATGTTTTATTGTATATCCCTGGTAAGAGCATGCAAAATGACACCTTTCCCAGCTCTCTAGCACAATTAGAGCAGCTCCTAGGGCAATTTAAAAAAAGTCCACTCACACATTTTTGGCTGGTTTTTGAAAAGTTTACATAGCCATATTTCAGGAATGGTTTGAAGTAAAAAATTGAAATTTGGAATTTTTCTTAGTCTCAGCATCCACTATAAGTATACTAAATTTTAGCAAAATCTAAAATGGTGAGGTAAAATAGGTGTGTTGATTTGACATGGAATGACCCCATGCACCTCACACAGTAGAGGATTTGCCCTACAAGTAGAATACACTATAGTTGAATTCTTTTATCTTGGCGGTTCGCGCATGCCCGCCCAGACGCGGGAGATTGCTGCGTTGCCAGTTGCACACGACGCACGCGCCAAGAGAAACAGCGCCATAGTACAGTATAGTTCGCAAGCTTACGTTTAGGGGGGAGCGCGCAGTTTATGAAGTACAGCCACCACGGCCGCATTAACCCTTTCGCTGCTACAGAGACGTGCTCCCCGCATTCCGCGCTGTGCGCGATTTTGTCACTGCACTGATCGCCTGTGCTGACACATGGTGTTTCCGACTGCTTTGACACACTTATCATTCGATTCCACAACAACTATTTGGCCCAAAAATTAGATTTTTACACATATTCTTGACTGATACCTTCCCCCCACTTCCTTTGACTGACTGAAGTGCTTTAAAATAAAGCCAAACGCGCCCGGTGTAAATAAAACTTTTATTACAGTCGCGAAAGACGGAATATTTCTCAATATTACATACGACACCTATGTGGTACTTAAATTAAATGAGATATTGTTATACAGTAAATTTTATATGAAATTTAGGTACCTTGTCCACATTTCATTCTCAACATTGTGACAACTAAAATCGACCATACGGAAAGTATACGCTATGGACTTTTACCTCTGCAAACTCTTCAAAATTTCGTGCAATGGTTTACTACATTTAATGCTGCACAATAACTGGGTTGAACATCGAAACAAAATTAAGTCATTTATGGGGGGAAGGTATCAGTCAAGAAGATGTGTAAAAATCTAATTTTTGGGCCAAATAGTTTTTGTGAAATCGAATGATAAGTGTGTCAAAGCAGTGGAAACACCATGTGTCTGCACAGGCGAGCAGTGCAGTGATGACAAAATCGCGCGCAGCGCGGAATGCGGGGAGCACGTGACTGCAGCAGCGAAAGGGTTAATGAAGAGACAAAGCACTAGAAATTTCAAAAAACTGCATTCAAACGAATAAAATTCGTGAAGTAAGACACTTCGATATTGTTTTAAAATTAAAAAAAATATTTAGCATCGCACAAGGTTTGAACTCGTTATCTATTGCCTTCAAATCCAACGCCTTAACCATTACGCTAACGCAGTTCACGCTGCAATATCTCTCCATAAGGACTCTAACACGTCACGCAAAATTCTGACAAACACTGTTGGTATGCCTATGAATTACTCGCACTTCGTCGAAGTACAATAGGAAATAGACAATTACCGCTGTTCTTTATTGCGAAAAAGCGGTTCGTGAAATTGATACAAATACCTTTCCTTGCTATCGCCTGAATTAAGAGTCTTATTGCTTGTTTGGTTTAATTAATTAATAGAAAATGAAGCAATTGGCATAAAGAACGGTTTTTCCAAACTTTCAAAAAACAAAGTCTGCTATCAAGACATTGCTTTTGTTCTATTACTTTATTTATGACTGAACGTTTCTAAAACTGAAGACACTCGTCCGTGCTCTGTACTACAGTCGAGATCTGGCAACGTCGTTCTCTGTTCATTGGCTGACTGTATGTTTTGACGTCAGATGCGCAGAACGAACCTAAACTCGGCCGCCAAGATATATGACGCGCACTTTAACTGTATTTAATTAAGAAGAACTGAGACTTCGCAACTAAGAAAATTATTATTAATCTCAGAAAGTCAAAATGTGTGAAAATGTAGATTTATTGCATTTTGGTGGGCAACAACTTTTCATACTGCAATTATGGTGCAAACATCAGGGTTTGGAGGCAACAAGGCACATTCTGCTTATGAACTTTTTGTTGTGAGTAGTCCTACAATGCAGTCATAATATTAATAAAGTGAAGTATATGTTTTAACTGTGATTTTCTTTTAGCCTAACTAGCTGTACAGACTTTTCAAACCATGATCTAACATGATAACTGGCACTACCAAGTAGCAAAGTACCAAACTTTAACTAATGTCCTAGGGCACATTAATCTGCCTTCTTTTTTTGCATTGGCATTTTGTACTTAATTATCTTTCTCAATTTATCGTGTTGTTTTATATGCTGACATTCTTCAATTTCTTCCCAACACTCATTTTTCAAGCTGCATATCCCTTATTTTTAGCCCATTCCATATTCACATGTTGATATTCTTCCATCAAAGGAGTACAGATATTCTTCCATCAGAGCAGTACCTTCACTCAGCTTGGAGATGACATCTGCATTTCTGCTTGTTAAGTTACTGATGGTGAAGCCCAGTGTGGTGTTTTGAGGCCCACAGTTCCACAGACTTCTAATGCTTCACAGGAGGACACTCACATCATTCGTCACATTGTTATGGTAAATTTATTTCATAAAAAATTTCTAAGCCTATACTCAAACACTTTTTTGCCATTATAAATATGAAATAGACATTCTTTTGATATAGAAAAGCTACATTGTATTGTCTGATGGGGGTAAAACTTTTTATTTACTTTAAAAAAATAAATAAAAATAGGGATGGAGAAAGAGAAGTAGTATGTTACTTTTTAAAATTACCGCAAAATCTACAGCAAATAAGGGTGACACCAATTCATGACTGACTGATGATGAATCTGCCATGTCAAACAATTTTTAATGACAAGACAAAGTATATTTTCACCAAACAACAAATTTTGCAAAAGGAAAGTGGTTTATTCAATATTAACTTACTGTTCAGTTGGTGACGCACAGAGCTCTGTGTAGTATTTGAGTTTTGGTTCAGTACCACTAGTACGCAGGGTAGCAACTAGTCCATTCTTAAATGTGAAAGTCAGCATCTGACTAGATTTTGATGTAGGCAGCAGAGCTTTCTTATCTGGTTGTGAGGAATCATAACCAGTTGTAAGATCTCTAACACCAATTACTTGGTACTTTCCTTGTAAAAGTGATCCTGGATACTGAAAACATTAATAGAGAGTACACTGTAGAACAAGTCAAAGTAATTTCAGTTTAGACTGCACTCTATATAAATCAAAACAATAAGTTATGGGTAAGCATATGTAATTACAAATCCTGTGAACATTAAAGTATTTTACAGCCCCAAAAGTAACATGCAAGGAAACCAAATACATTGAGAAAAAAAATCTTGTAGACAGTAATTTCATGTGTTTGGTACTTATTTAATGCAATTTTCCTGCTGGGAGGATCTCTGAAAATAATATTATTACGTTAATCCCATGAAGTGCCCTACCGACATCTGTACACAACTGACTTGTGAAGAACAATGTATGATATTCAATGAAACCATTTTAAAGCTGATACTTGATTTGAATAAACAATAATTTCTCACATTTGGCCATAATAACCTTGTCATTTTCAAGAGCATTAAATCTTGCATAATACCTTAACATCTGAACTGTTATTATCAGTAACAGATTCAAATAATATACCACATTCCAGACAAGTGTATCTTGCAAGAAGCCACCACTCATCTCACACACACCATAGTACTCAATGCACAGTGCAGCAAAGGAGTGTGTTCCATTATACGCACCAATATACCAATAGTCGAAAGGATGTGGTGGCTTGTTGAGAGTCACATGAGTGTGGGATACACTACATATTTGATCCTGTAGGTAGGCTGTTGATATACAAAAGGAAAACTCATGTGAGAAATTTATAAAATTAATAGGAGACAGAATGGCTGGCCAATACTTGACATTAGATATGATTTGTTACGGAACTGTGCAGGAGTGCACAATTGTGTACACGCAAAAATAAACAAGGTATCAAAACAGGCTCATCATGTGAAGTAACTATTTCAAATAAAATGACAGACTACAGAGACATGTTTGGCTAGCTCTATTGGTACAGTACTAGCCTGCAAAAGGGAAAGGTCTCAGGTTCAAGTCCTGATCTGGTATATAGTTTTCATCTGCCAAAGTTTCAGCCTATACAGAAAGTGGTTTCCCTCAACAAAGTCAGATGGCTGTGGACACCAAGTGTAGCAAAAAACTCAGAATACATTTGTTCAGATCAGTGGTGTAGCTATCCTCATTTCAGAAGGAAAGTTTGTTATCTCTGAGCAGGTACCTTATTTTAAGAGTTCCATGAATTCTGATAACCCAGTATAGTGGCAGAATTACAGTAGTCACATTACATGACTACCTCAGAGAGGATTAATCCAGTGAGCTACAGAGGATGAAAAGTTAATGAGATGTCTTCTAGCCCACAGAAACTGACAGTGGCAAACAGCATGATGTTCTTTTTGATGTTATGTCATCCCTCAGACCCAAAAAAATGTAAATATTACCCAAGATTCTGCAGATTCATTGGTATCAACTGTTTGGTCTTCGTTTTTATCTGCTGTTCAAATGAGCTTCCAGTCTTAAGTATGTGATTGACAATGTTGCAACAGCATTTGAAAAACCATTCAAACTGCATAGAATCGCAATGTATTTTAAACAAAATAAATGCACTTAATACATATCAAGTAGTTTTGTCATACCAGGTATTGAATGTATAACTGAATTATTTCTCAGATGTCTGCTATCACAAGAAAACACTGCAGAGGGTTATGTACATTTTAGCTACTTATCTAGCATTATTTAGTTAAATATTTGCATTACCACCTCGACACTCATCTTGCCTACACTTTCATGAGAGCTCATTACAATTTACATTACTAATCTTTATTTATTTGTTACTTTAATACTGTGACATGTTATTTGAATACATTATTGTGTAGTACAACTGAGAGGAAATGTATGCAGTGTGAGTGAGTGTGTGTGTGTGTGTGTGTGTGTGTGTGTGTGTGTATACACAAGATAGGCTTGCTTCTCACATACAATGAATGGAGTTCAACGTTTTGGAAGAAAATCTAGTTAGTAGAGGAACAACGGCACTCCAAAAGTTGCTAAAACAGGCTAGTTGGAGTAGGCTTTACTTCAATTATCACCACAAATTAAATAATATAGCAAGTTTTTCATGATTGGATAAAATAACAGTATGGTTCCCTTGCACTCTTCTTCTTCTTCTTCTTCTTCTTCTGTTGTCTGTAGTCATAAGTGTCTGCAGCAGTGAAGGGATGCCATAAATTATAGAAGCTTCTGTGCTGTGTATCAATGCCTTTCTGTAGGTGCTCTGGCCATCCCTTAGCGGGTCCTGCATTGTGGTTGTGGCTACCTTTTTTGATGTAACTGACAATTCAACAACCTGATGTGGATTGTTGTTGAGCACAACACATTGTGCTTAATGGGTGTCAACTTCTTAAACATGGCTCACTGTTGGTCAGGATAGGATGTCCACATATGCCTTATGTGTAGGGGGCCTATGGTCAGTATGTAAATGGATTTTCTGCTATAGGAATTAACCCGAAATATTTAAATCCCATAAATCACTGGCAGCACCTATTGTTTTGTCTGTAGATAATTACATGCTAAGTAGGATCATAGCTTCAGTAGAGGTTGTTTGTTCCTGTGGAAAGTGATCTGCTGATTACATGCCCACTATGCCAACAGGAAGCATGGAAGAGAAGTCAAATGTCGACTAGTGAGCACTGCCAAAGCATGTCAGCTCCAAGCACCAGCTCCCTCTGGCACCAGATTTCAGCTGACAATTATGTGAATCCTCTCCTATATCTTTTCTTAGAACATTATTCCAACACTGAAATTAACATCTTCTCATGACAGCCATGACTGGATAAAGGTCTCACAGACCAACCTAGGCACACCCGTATGTTTCCCGAGTAGAGGATACACTGAAGTTTCCATTTTTAACCAACTCTTTCATTGGAAAAAATCCTTTTAGATGCACACATCCTCACCAATTTGACCAGTCCCCCCCATCCCCCACCCCCATGACAGTCAGTCTGAAGATAGATGGGCTGAGAGAGAGAGAGAGAGAGAGAGAGAGAGAGAGAGAGAGAGAGTTCAGTTCTTCTGTTGCACACAGCAACCAATCCCTACCCATAATGAGTTGAAGCCTTGCACCTTGCTGCTGCCGTGAGGTTGCCACCTAGCTACCACAATCTGTTAACATCTCACTGTGTCACTACTCCACTCACATTGAGACAATTGTAAAGGATTAGATAGTGACCGTTACCATTAAAATCTTGAATTGCAGGAACAGCTGCAAACAAAATGAATGCTGCCATCTGATTAATTCGGACTCAAACATTCAGGCAACTCTCGATGATTCCCTTACACACATTGGAATTTCTCCTCTTCTATCACAGTGCAGTATGACAAACAGTAATTTCTCCTCTTCTATCACAGTGCAGTGTAAAACACAGTTCCCCCACTGTCAAGGGTACAGGGTACTTATAAATGGTGGAAAAATCAAAATTTTTTCATGACTTTATTATATTCTGTAGTTTTTCCTGGTTACATTGATATATACATTATTGGGTTTCAAATGAAAAATTACTTATATATACCAAATTTTAAAGTTATGGTCATGCATACCGCCACACCCCCTTTATTTCTGTTACAGAAACCAATTTTATTTCGAAAAGGACTGTGAACTTTCTGTTTCCAGCGATTATACGTATGATACATTGTGTATGTTGGTAACAGTGCAGGTTTCCAATGGCTGTAAATGATTATCTCTTTGCTAGTATTTACTTTTGTTTTGCTGAAGCAGTTTGTTCACATGTTAATGAATGTTTTATTGCCCAAGTGCTACATATGTTTGGGGAAGTACATATCCTTTAGTGTGCAATAAATATGAACTATGCCACGAAATTCAATAAAAGGAAATTCCGTGGTAACCAGTTCACAAACAAAGCAAGCCACACTGTTGAAAGTAACTTATGTATCAGTTCTTCAGGGAAGAAACTCCCACATGGCATGCCTCCTGGGGCTTCAAATTTTTCTGTTAACAATGACGCTGTTTGTAGTGGATTATTTGTTGTTGATGCAGGCATCTTATCTTCTTTGATAAAGGAAGTGGCAAAATGTAAACAATGTGATGGTGTAGGCTGTCTGCAAACAACTGAACAACAAAATAGCAGGAAGGGTTTAGTTGTTCCGTGTAGATCCTGCAATAAATCTACCTTGAAAATGACTTTGAACATTGTGCATAATTCATATGATATGAATTTGAAGTTAGTGTATGAAATGTGTGCTGTAGAAAAAGGGAAAAAGGCTGCTCAGTTGTTTTGTGGTTTAGTGGACCTTCCTCCTCCTCCCAGTAGGTTCAGCAAGTGCATAAAAATACTTTTAGGTGCCTTCACAGCTGTGTCTAAAGCACCTATGAATCGTGCAGTAGAAGAAACCATAAATATTAGTGGATCCAGGGACATTGCTGCTGCACTTGATGGGACATGGCAACATTGAGGACGTCATTCCTTGAATGGTGCTGTAAGAGCTACTTGTCTGGAGAATGGAAAAGCTGATGATGTTGAGTGCTTATCTAAGTACTGACACACCTGCCATGATAACACTGAAGGACATTGAACATCAGTGTTCTAAGAATTATGATGGTTACAGTGGAGGTATGGAGTGTGATGGAGCTCTAAAAATATTTCAGTGGTCGGTGCCCTTTTATAACGTTAGATATACGATGTACGTACACCATGGGGACTCTAAAGCTTTCAATAAAATTAATGAGTGCAATGTTTATGGTGATACCTTGGTAACAAAACTGGAGTGTTGTGGCCATGTGCCAAAGAGGATGGGTGCTAGATTGAGGAAACTATGAAGAGAAATGAAAGTTGCTATCTGGTGGGAAATCTCTGTCTGGCCGAGGCAGATTGACATAAACTGAAACGGACCTTCTTCAGAATTATTATGGACTGGCCATTAGACGAACTGCACCTCTGAATGACGTTCAAACAATGATAAAAGCTGTATGGGCCACCTACTTTCATAGGATGGCAACAGATGACCACACTGCTCAATGACTTTGCCCTAAAGGAGCAGATTATTGGTGTGGTTACCGAAAAGCAAAGGAAAGTGGTCAAATATACCATGCTAAGCATTCTCTTTCGCAGCCTTTTATGAATGAAATAAAACCAAATTTTAGAGACCTGAGTGGCCCTGTTTTGCTTAGTAAATGTCTTCATGGTGGCACCCAGAATACAAATGAAAGTTTCAACGATTGCATATGGGAAAGATTACCCAAGAATGTTTTTGTAGGAATAAATATATTACAAGTTCATAGGCTAGGTACAGTGATATGTTTCAATGATGGAGTGATAGGAAGATTGGAAGCCCTGAGAAATTTATGCATAAAATGCGGCTCTAATATGGAAGATCAATTACTTGCATGTGACAGACAATGGGTGCATGAAGCTGGATTCGCTCTTCAAATAGGTCTAGTACCTCATCCATCATGTCATGCATACCTGGTAAAAATTTGGTCCCCTTCAAATGTGTAACATTGGATTAAATGGTACCTCTATTTGAGGAAGCACTTTGGAAAAAAATTGCATCAATTTCTTTGTATATATATATTTTTTTTGATAACCCTAAGCAGGTTCAAAAATATTCAAAATACTTTTGATTTGTTTAGAAAATATGCAGCATTACCTGATATCAACAAAAAATCTGTAAAACATATGCATTATAAACAGTGCCTGAAAGAAACAGGTGTTGATTTTTACATATTATTGAGCCATAAAAGTATCCTGTATCCTTAACTTCGTGCCTGTGTTCTCAGGAAGACATCAGAAAACGTCACAACATTTTTGCAAAAAGTGCATGATGTTGACCAGATATGTTCTCGGTTTGACGGTTTTCAGTTGAATATTGTGCATTTAAATTTGACTCGAGACACAAGATCCTATGTAGATTCAGTTGAATTACTGTGTAATGCCAGTAGCTTTGATGCATTGCTCAAGGGGTTATGTGGCCGATACACTGACAAAATGGTATGAATTTTATAATGTGTCAAGCTTTCCACCCTCTATCTGTGGTTCAGGGAAGATTTTGAGTGTTTGCTGGTCACATTCGATCGGTTTGATGTCCTACTTGTGTCCTGGCATCAGGCAAAGGGGAGAAATGACGTGCTTCTTGAAGAGGCAGAAGTGAGAACTGTGGCTGTATTCATCAAGAGGATATATCCAAAAACTGACAGAGAAATAGAGGCAGCTTCATCCCTGTCTTTACAAGAGGCCGCATCCCATCTTTACAAGAGGCTATTTACACTGCAATGATGAGAGCAGAAGCTACTCATTCTTTCTTGTCTTTCTCTTGTGGGAATGATTCCCATTGTGTATTCCCTATTGAGACACACTGTATGTGCTGCAAGCGAGCTGGGCATACTATCAACAGGACTCGAGCCCCCTGCTGCTCTCACTGTCAAGGACAGTCACTCAAGTGCCGACTGTGTCTATTCATCAAATAGATTAAATAGAGGCCATGAAAGGGTTTGGTGATATTGAGATAATGAAGGACACAAATCCTAAAGTAGGAGAGGAGCTGGCATAAGTAACACTCCGGGTTGCTGTTAAAATTGGTTCTCTCATTAATCTCCAGGGATTGACAGAGGTGGCAAATGTAACTGTAAAAGACAACATAAAGGAAACACCAATAAAAATCTTAATAGACATGGGCACTCAGGTGTGATTATTACTTCTAGCCCCTGGCAATAAGCAAATGCCAAACCTACCATACTGTTGTATCAGTGGATTGGGTACAGAAAGTATTAGTGTAACTTATCACTTTGGTAAAGTGATGTGAATATAATAGATGGAAACATTCCATGTGGGAAAAATATATCTAAAAACACAGATGATGTGACTTACTGAACGAAAGTGCTGGCAGGTTGATAGACACACAAACAAACACAAACACACACACAAAATTCAAGCTTTCGCAACAAACTGTTGCCTCATCAGGAAAGAGGGAAGGAGAGGGAAAGACGAAAGGATGTGGGTTTTAAGGGAGAGGGTAAGGAGTCACTCCAATCCCGGGAACGGAAAGACTTACCTTAGGGGGAAAAAAGGACAGGTATACACTCGCGCGCGCGCACACACACACATATCCATCCACGAGCCGCTGGGCTCGCACTGCCTGCTGCTAAGAAAGTGATTGCTTTTGCAGATATGACTTGCAATAACGACTGCGCGAAACGCCGCTATCTCGTTAGGGGTGCTACGGCAGACACCCTCTCGAGCACCCCGAAGACTTCTTGAGCCCTCGGCTGTGATGGGTTCCAGGCTGTCAAAAGAAATGTCGTGTGTGCCATCCATCTGTGTATGTGCGGATGGATATGTGTGTGTGTGCGCGAGTGTATACCTGTCCTTTTTTCCCCCTAAGGTAAGTCTTTCCGCTCCCGGGATTGGAGTGACTCCTTACCCTCTCCCTTAAAACCCACATCCTTTCGTCTTTCCCTCTCCTTCCCTCTTTCCTGATGAGGCAACAGTTTGTTGCGAAAGCTTGAATTTCGTGTGTATGTTTGTGTTTGTTTGTGTGTCTATCGACCTGCCAGCACTTTCGTTCGGTAAGTCACATCATCTGTGTTTTTAGATATATGGTAAAGTGATGTGATACACAAGCATTTGCCGAATTGACGAATGACGATTGCTACCATAAAAACTTTTTTTAAGTAAGGAATTAGTATAGCCTGGTGTTTGGACGTGTGTTTTATTTATGAACATGCATTCTGGAATGGATGGTGTGATGAAGCAAGCTGGGATCTTTTTACTTCCTTTCTTGTTTTGCCATCTGCCTTCTCGAAACTCATTTTTCATTTTTGAGTAATTACTATTGACATATGTGAGTATAATCTGCATCTACATCTACATCTACATTTATACTCCGCAAGCCACCCAACGGTGTGTGGCGGAGGGCACTTTACGTGCCACTGTCATTATCTCCCTTTCCTGTTCCAGTCGCGTATGGTTCGCGGGAAGAACGACTGTCTGAAAGCCTCCGTGCGCGCTCTAATCTCTCTAATTTTACATTCATGATCTCCTTGGGAGGTATAAGTAGGGGGAAGCAATATATTCGATACCTCATCCAGAAACGCACCCTCTCGAAACCTGGCGAGCAAGCTACACCGCGATGCAGAGCGCCTCTCTTGCAGAGTCTGCCACTTGAGTTTATTAAACATCTCCGTAACGCTATCATGGTTACCAAATAACCCTGTGACGAAACGCGCCGCTGTTCTTTGGATCTTCTCTATCTCCTCCGTCAACCCGATCGGGTACGGATCCCACACTGATGAGCAATACTCAAGTATAGGTCGAACGAGTGTTTTGTAAGCCACCTCCTTTGTTGATGGACTACATTTTCTAAGCACTCTCCCAATGAATCTCAACCTGGTACCCGCCTTACCAACAATTAATTTTATATGATCATTCCACTTCAAATCGTTCCGCACGCATACTCCCAGATATTTTACAGAAGTAACTGCTACCAGTGTTTGTTCCGCTATCATATAATCATACAATAACGGATCCTTCTTTCTAAGTATTCGCAATACATTACATTTGTCTATGTTAAGGGACAGTTGCCACTCCCTGCACCAAGTGCCTATCCGTTGCAGATCTTCCTGCATTTCGCTACAATTTTCTAATGCTGCAACTTCTCTGTATACTACAGCATCATCCGCGAAAAGCCACATGGAACTTCCGACACTATCTACTAGGTCATTTATATATATTGTGAAAAGCAATGGTCCCGTAACACTCCCCTGTGGCACGCCAGAGGTTACTTTAACGTCTGTAGACGTCTCTCCATTGATAACAACATGCTGTGTTCTGTTTGCTAAAAACTCTTCAATCCAGCCACACAGCTGGTCTGATATTCCGTAGGCTCTTACTTTGTTTATCAGGCGACAGTGAGGAACTGTATCGAACGCCTTCCGGAAGTCAAGAAAAATAGCATCTACCTGGGAGCCTGTATCTAATATTTTCTGGGTCTCATGAACAAATAAAGCGAGTTGGGTCTCACACGATCGCTGTTTCCGGAATCCATGTTGATTCCTACATAGTAGATTCTGGGTTTCCAAAAACGACATGATACTCGAGCAAAAAACATGTTCTAAAATTCTACAACAGATCGACGTCAGAGATATAGGTCTATAGTTTTGCGCATCTGCTTGACGACCCTTCTTGAAGACTGGGACTACCTGTGCTCTTTTCCAATCATTTGGAACCCTCAGTTCCTCTAGAGACTTGCGGTACATGGCTGTTAGAAGGGGGGCAAGTTCTTTCGCGTACTATGTGTAGAATCGAATTGGTATCCCGTCAGGTCCAGAGGACTTTCCTCTGTTCAGTGATTCCAGTTGCTTTTCTATTCCTTGGACACTTATTTCCATAATAGAGAAAGGTTAGCCCTCCATATTGAGAAATATAGCACCAGATCTAATTTTGTCCTTAGTTTTGTGTATGTAATTGATTTTCTAATTTATTTTGACTATTCTTAGTTAATATCTTTTTTATAGGGTGAAATCGGTAATTGTTTTGTAACTTTGACTTGCAAACAAATATAAATGCTGTAAAAATGATAAACATTTGGATAAAGAATCACTAGGATTCTTAAAGTATTTATTTAGTTCTATTCGAAAAAATGTTAGCAAAGCCAGCTCTCAATTAATTCCAAAGTAATTACCAGGTTTGTCAAAAGCATTGTTTGTATAACTATATCTGTTAATTCCATCATTTAAACAAATGATTCGGCTTAGAAGCCGACCTCGGGGAAGATCAGTTTGGATTCCATAGAAATGTTGGAACACCGACCCTACGACTTATCTTAGAAGCTAGATTAAGTAAGGGCAAACCTACTTTTCTAGCATTTGTAGACTTACAGAAAGCTTTTGACAATGTTGACTGGAATACTCTCTTTCAAATTCTGAAGGTGGCAGGGGTAAAATACAGGGAGCGAAAGGCTATTTACAATTTGTACAGAAACCAGATGGCAGTTATAAGAGTAGAGGGACATGAAAGGGAAGCAGGGGTTGGGAAGGGAGTGAGACAGGGTTGAAGTCTCTCCCCGATGTTATTCAATCTGTATATTGAGCAAGCAGTGAAGGAAACAAAAGAAAAATTCGGAGTAGGTATTAAAATCCATGGAGAAGTAATAAAAACTTTTGAGGTTCGCCGATGAGATTGTAATTCTGTCAGAGACAGCAAAGGACTTGGAAGAGCAGTTGAACGGGATGGATATTGTCTTGAAAGGAGGATATAAGATGAACATCAACAAAAGCAAAACGAGGATAATGGAATGTAGTCGAATTAAATCTGGTGATGCTGAGGGAATTAGATTAGGAATTGAAACACTTAAAGTAGTAAAGGAGTTTTGCTATTTGGGGAGCAAAATAACTGATGACGGTCGAAGTAGAGAGGATATAAAATGTAGACTGGCAATGGCAAGGAAAGCGTTTCTGAAGAAGAAAAATTTGTTAACATAGAGTATAGATTTAAGTGTCAGGATATCATTCCTGAAAGTATTTGTATGGAGTGTAGCCATGTATGGAAGTGAAACATGGACGATAAATAGTTTGGACAAGAAGAGAATGGGAGCTTTTGAAATGTGGTTCTACAGAAGAATGCTGAAGATTAGATGGGTATATCACATAACTAATGAGGAAGTATTGAATAGGATTGGGGAGAAGAGAAGTTTGTGGCACAACTTGACTAGAAGAAGGGATCGGTTGGTAGGACATGTTTTGAGGCATCAAGGGATCATCTATTTAGTATTGTAGGGCAGCGTGGAGGGTAAAAATCGTAGAGGGAGACCAAGAGATGAATACACTAAGCAGATTCAGAAGGATGTCGGTTGCGGTAGGTACTGGGAGATGAAGCTTGCACCGGATAGAGTAGCATGGAGAGCTGCATCAAACCAGTCTCAGGACTGAAGACCCGAACAACAACAACAACAACAACAACAACAACCTTCGTAGTAGAAGAAACTGTTAAAAAGAGAGAATTGTTTTGTAGTTTCAGTTAATTGAATGAGTTATGTTTTAATTGTAATTTCTGTTACTTCAACATCGAATGATTTTTAGTTTCAGTACCTATTATTGTGCTGATACATAAAGGCCCGATTTTTGGTCTCGAGTCAGTCAGTCCATGGCCCATTTTCAGACAAGAAACCTGTGCTGGTTAGGTCAACAACAATGTATCAACTTAACTGTGAAATAATAGTAACACAAATAGGCCATGTGTGAAAACAATGACAGTGTCTGTTCAATATATACTGTATTATACTGCAAGAACTGTGAACTGTGTGGTCAGGTTCTTACTGCTCACAGATGTTCAACAGTAAACTATTGCAGCAGCTTGCTGAAACTGTATAATCCTGAGGGATTGTGAACAGTGAAAGTAAAGAACTGTGAAACACAACTATGCAACTGTTGGCTACATCATTTACAGTAATCAGTGTTGAACTTCCACCCCCATTTTTTAGCCAGTATCACAACACAGTATGTCGATACCGAGGACCATCGACAAAGAAAGAGCAGGCGCACATCACATATGGTGTCACGGGTGAGGACATTGTAATTGGGCACAATAAACTAGGACTCTGAAACTCTGAAGAGTGGATTCAAGAGGAGTTTACAGTACCATGATTTTAATGAAGGAGATGCAACAGCCAGTCAAGTGCTTGGATTTCATGGCCACAGTAGGACAGCAGCTAATCAGCAAGCGGGTTCTATGGAAGGAGCCATTGAGTACAGGAGCAGCCAATCAGTATGCACATGGACACATCTGACTGAGATATACAAGATGCCTTGCCAAGAGAATTACAACTTGCAGCTGCCGTGCAGATGACGAATCAAGATGACAACCCCAGCGGCAGCAGCAGGAGACTAGTGAATAAGAAGAAGGTAATCTCATAACAAAGGCCATTTTATAATAAGTGATACATAATAAATGGCCTTAACGAACAAGAGAGTGTGATGGAAGAGAAGGGACAACGGGGAGGGGGGTTATATGATAGTGGCTATAAATTAGACATGAATGTAACTTTGAATGATGTGGATGACAGTTCTATTGTAGACGAAATGATAAAAAATACAGTGTATGGTGAGGTGAGTGAAATGGACGAAAACAGTACTGAAGTGGATGAAATCATTAAGGCTAAAGGGGGAGGAACCTAGTAGTGAAAATCAGGACAAAAGTTGATGGCAGACGGAGAAGTGGAAGCAATGTTAAGGCAAATTATGAGTAGTTTGAGTAGTATGAGTATGAAAGAAGAAATCAGTAGGGTGGGAAATACTATGAAAGAAGACATTACCATGGTGGAAAAGAAAACCAATAGCATTAGATCTGACATGGTTAGCTTAAAGGACGAACTGAAGAAAAGAAATTAAAAAGGAGATTTAGGTACTCAGCTCTAATCTCTCAGAATTAAATAAGAAGGCTGAGGCGGTATTAAAGATTGTGATGAGAAGATAAAGAAAGTAGAACAGAATACTAATGAGGAATTAAT
Organism: Schistocerca nitens; assembly: GCF_023898315.1. Lineage (NCBI taxonomy): Eukaryota > Metazoa > Arthropoda > Insecta > Orthoptera > Acrididae > Schistocerca > Schistocerca nitens. Next base: position 31,487,369 of record NC_064620.1, on the reverse strand, counting down.
ATTAATGAGTAGTACACGTTTAGAAGAGAGAAAGAAACTTTGTGATGACTGTAGTAGGAGGGTGGTGGCTTCCGAAAAACAGTGTTAAGATGAGGTCAAAACTGCCAGGAAATTTTGTGCTGAAAACAGGATTAAACTTGAGAACCAAATTGATCAGATTAAAAATGATTTGGAAACTGAGGTGGAAACCAAGTGTGCAGTAGATAACCTCAAACTTCGCAGCTCTACAATTGCCAAGTGTTACGCTGTTACCTCAAACAATGGACTCAAGTTTCGTGTTGCCAGACTGTGCATGCCAACATGCGAAAGGTGAAGTGGATGATTTCCAGATTCATGTAATGATTGATCGCTCATGTAGTGTTCAAAGGGACCCAAATTCACACACATGCTTTGATCCTTTATGCGCCACAATATCAGTTACAGTAGTGCCGTGTGCAACGCCGCCATTCGTGCAAAATGCTCATGCGATCAACTGCTATCAAGTTACGGCAGTTTTGCCTTCCTCACAATTTAATAACAGACATTTTTATACATCAAGTTTGCTAGGCTCAACCACCAGATCTGTCGCCCAGTTTCTCGACCACGTGGGTTCGAGCACACCTGATGGCGCTTTGCCATCCAGGAACGTTGTACCACGACAATGTGACCCCCAGCAGATTTCACCAGTGATTTATGGTCCTACCACATGGGGTACGTTTCCGATATGCACATGTGCACAGAAAACTTTCACTGTTGCCACACAAAGGGCCAAACCCCACCCACCCACTTTTCACTCATGAGGGGCACACTGATTCCGACCACACAGCTGCTTGCTCCTTCCGCAGTACCGTCTGCGCCTGCCACGTCGGTCTTCTGCGACATTTCCGAGGTGTACAATTTAAGTACTGTGCCTTTAACCTCTGGTTCAGTTTACGGCCCTACCTCATGTGCCACTCACCCGTTTGTTCCCATGGTACCGACCGTGCCTGCCGCATCTTGCTCCCATGACTCATCAGGGACATTGCACCCAACCATTGTTCAGAATGCGTTTGCTAGTAACATGCCCACACCAGTACTGCCGGGTTTCAGGACAGCTTATCCTACCAAGGGACAGCCGGCCTTCCAAGATACGCTGAAGCCAGCCGCCCCCCCCCCCCCCCCCCCCGGCCCTCTGCCATAGCTACCTCCCTTATACAAGGACAACCCCGTTTCACGGTTCACGCTTGTGGAGCACCTTTTCGAGTTACATCAGGTGACCGACGACAACTCTAAATTTCTATGTCTCATTACACACCTCCATGACAACTCAGATTTAATTTGTGATCTCCTCCTTTCACCACCACCGCCGCCAAAATATGAGTTCGCCAAGAAGACAATATTGGTCCGACTCGCCTGCTCGCCACAGGAATTAATAATCAAGATCCTGTACAAGGAACAACTGGGGGACCGCATTCCGTCACAACTCTGGCGCCACCTTCAGCTACTTGTGAGTGAGCACACGATGCCGGACATTACCCTATGGGCGGTATGGTCTGCCAAGTTACCTACTGACCTGCAAATACACCTGCTACCGCACTCCTTCGAGTCTATCGGCTCTCACCTTCGTATCGCAGATCAGCTGTATGCACTACAGCGACAAAAACAACCAAGACACCTCTCACCACCGGTTGGCACTACATCGCCTGTTTACCAGCTATCTGCGGGCAGAGGCAGGGCTCGTTCCGCCTCCATGCCATCTACACCACCGAGCAGTAGTCGTTCGCTCTCTCCTCTTTCCAAGCACTCAAGAATCGCACACGCACCATACAGCCCAGTTTACATTCCAGAACAGATGAGCGAGGACAAACCTCCTCTGCTGTCACAATCACTGCCACCACGACATCCGGCTCATCCGTACTGCTGGTACCACAAGATTTTTGGGGATGAGGCCATGAAGTGCAGATTACCTTGCCAGCATCCAAACACCGACTGCAGGATCTAAAAGACACTGAGTCCTGCGGGAAACTTCACAGGTGTCCTCAAACATTGCACTCCGTCCACTTGTCCTCTCGGCCGAGCGGTCATTTAAACGTGGCCGACATTTCGTCGCGGCTCGTTTCCCTAGTCGACACAGACACTAACATGTCCATCATACCTACATCGTTGGCTACTCCCGTCTTTTCACCGACGAAGTCGCTTCTACGTGCTGTCAACTCATCAACATTATAATCTGTTGGATCTGCTACAGTTATGGTGCATCTATCTCCTTCTCTACGTTTCCTGTGGACTTTTTACATCGCCGACATTGACGAACCAATTCTCAGTATGGATTTCTTGTCCCATTACAAACTATCCTTGAATATAGTCCAAGATTCAGTGTTACACCACCCTTCTGACACTCAGATACTATGCTCAGGCGCTTACACTCGTCGTTCCATTTCTGTCGCGACATGTAATTTGGTTCGCAAGTGCTCCACCCTCATGGGCAAAATTGTGACCTGCGTCACTAATCTACTGTCAGAGTACGATGCAGCCGCGCAACTCCATCAGCAAGATGACGAGTTGAAACAACGCATTGCCAAAACTTTCGATGAGCTCACCGCGGCTCGTACCTCACTGCTGCAATTGCAATCCACAGTTCCTTCACTTGATCGACCTTCATCAGCAGACACCAGCACGGACACTCATCAGGTTAGTTCAAAAACATTCATAGCGTGTGATTATTCGCATTCAGTGATCTCTGCACCCGCCACACACCGGCTACATGCAGTGCCACGTGTTTCAAACAGTGCTTCTAATGACAGTCGCGCACGATGCAAACACACCCACCTCGCAGGCAGCTGCCCTGCATGTTGGTACACATTGCCCCTCTCTTGCGCGCCAACCACGTGACTCAGCGGCCATTGCCGTTCCCCATGCGATGCCACTGTCTCTCTCGCTCGCGCCGGTTACTCAAGGCAAAGCTAACAACAGACAGTCGCTGCACGCCCCGATCCGCTCCGTCCTGCGCACGCAGCCGACCCCTTCGAACAAGCACACACCACGCACACGTAATAGGCATGTGACTTGCGTGAGCCTTTACCCACTCGTGCTAACGGCTACGCCTCATCGCGCCCCACTCGTCCCAAAACTTCATGTCAGGATGTTACTCAGAACTCGTGTGCAGTTCTCAGTCACTTCCGTTGCTGACGGAATGACACACAAGATAATTACCACTACCAGCCCTCCTATTAGGCACAAGGTTAGATGCATCGACCCCATTAAGTTGCACGCGGCCTGGCAGCAAATTAATGAACTTCTGGAGGCAGGCACTCTACAGTCATCAGACAGCAATTGGTCTTCACCGATTCACCTCGTCGCCAAACACGAAGGTTCTTTCGAATGTGTGGTGATTACAGACACTTAAACACTCATACCATCATGGACAATTACCCAGTGCCAAACATAAATGATTTCTCCCATGTTATCGGGCACCACAATCTTCAGTATGATTGACTGTAAACGTTCCAGATTCCCGTAGCGCCAGAAGACATTCCAAAGACTGCTATCATCACGCCACTCGGTTTGTCCCAATGCAACTTCATGCCATTTGGCTTAAAGAATGCGGCACAAACGTGGCAACGTTTCACTGACTCAATCTTACGACAGTTCGAGTTCTGCTTTGCATACCTGGATGACATCCTTATTTTCAGCAAGTCGACTGAGAACCATGAAGATCATTTATTCCAGGTCCTCCAGACCTCGAACTCCAACGGTGTCGAGGTCAACAAAGATAAATTCCAATTGCACCAGTCTTCTGTGACATTTTTGGGCTACGTACAAAGAACTCCGACGTTTCCTGGGTACTATAAATTACTACCGCTGACATCTACCTTCTGCCGCTGTCGTTCAGGCCTCGCTGTCCAGCAAACAGATTTCGGGCCTTAACCTTTGCTAGAGGCCTTCAGGGCTCTAAATACAGTGTTAGCTCATGCCGGCGTACTCGCCCAGCCCGATCCGTCTGCCGAGTTGTTCATCACTACGGGCGCCAGTGACATCACGGTCAGGGCAGTATTACAGCAACGCAAAGGCGACACAGTTTCATCCCTTCATTTCTTCTCTAAAAAACTGTCTACAGCACAGAAGAAATATTCCGCTTTTGATAGAGAACTTCTGGCGGTCTATGAAGCCCCCAAACACTTTCGCCCCGACATCGAGGGCTGTTCTTTCTTCATCCTTACTGACCACAAACCACTGGCAAACGCCTTCTGCAACCCTCCCGAGGACCCACCCCCTCAACGTTTCCGCCACTTCGACCTGGTCTCTCAATTTACTACAGACATACGCTACATCAAAGGCACAGAAAACATCCCCACTGATTTCTTTTCATGGGTCAATACTATCCGACACATCGTCGATTTATCCAAACTTGCCGCTCTCCAGGCCTCTGACAAGGAATCTGAAGCTCTCCTCACAGATCCTCAGACATCGCTTGTGTTTACCAAAGCCAAGTTCCCCGGTGCCGGCCGGTGTGGCCAAGCGGTTAAAGGCGCTACAGTCTGGAACTGCGTGACCGCTACGGTCGCAGGTTCGAATCCTGCCTCGGGCATGGATGTGTGTGATGTCCTTAGGTTAGTTAGGTTTAAGTAGTTCTAAGTTCTAGGGGACTGATGACCTTAGAAGTTAAGTCCCATAGTACTCAGAGCCAGAGCCAAGTTCCCCGGCGTTTTGGACGAAGTGTGGTGCGACTCTTCTACCGGCACTCTGCGGCTGTTGCTCCCTCCCACATTGAACCGACAAGCCTTCGACGCCTTGCATAACCTCGCCCACCCTGGCGTCCGCACCACCACACACCTCGGCACCAAGCGTTTTGTTTGGAAAAATGTTAAGCGGGACTGTCAAACCTGGGCATGCAGCTGCATTTCCTGCCAACACAACAAAATCAGACGTCACACCTCTCCCCCTTCGACAAGTTTGAAATTCCGCAAGGACATTTTCGTCATGTACATATCGACCTTATCGGCCCTCTGACACCGTCAGAGGGCCACAGATACATCCTCTCCACAATCGACCGCATGTCTCGTTGGGTGGAAGCCGTTCCTTCACCCAACATCACATTAGAAACCGTGGCCATGGGATTCGTCTCATGGATCGCTAAGTTCATTTGCCTGTCCACCATCACCACCGACCAGGGTTGACAGTTCAGTTCAAGTCTGCACTTTTCACAATTCTATGTAACCTTTGTGGTATCAAAAAAATTCATACAACAGCCTACCACCCGCAAAGCAACGGTTTAGTGGAACGATGGCACCGCACCCTTAAAATATCACTCAGGTGCCATGACTGCGTCTGATGTGAGGCACTTCCTTGGGTGTTACTCGGTGTCCATTCGACCTTTAAACCTGACTTAAAGGGAACCATCTCCAAATTCGTTTTTGGTGGAAACCCGGTTCTACCTGGGGAACTTATCCTGCCTCAAGCACCCGAGGATTTCCCGACCTCCCTATACTTTATTAGTAGAATGCGCACCCACTTTAGACACGCATGGTTACACCCGCCTGCAGGGATGATTCCGTTAGACAACCCCTGCAACCCCCATACTTTGGCCCCATTGAAGTACTCCGGAGGGGCGAGATGAAGTTCGACATTATGATTAAAGATCGCCAGCAGACCGTTTTGATACACGGGCTAAAGCCTGCTTTTGTGGACTCCGACGCCCCTACAAATCTACGTAGGGTCAAAAAATCAGCTCTGCATTCAAATAAGTTAAGTTTACAGCAGGTAATGACTCAGGTGAAGACAAGAAATAAGTGAAGAAACTTAAAACCATATGGTGCAAGGAAGGTACAACAGAATAATTCAAAGGCAGCCATTAGGCAAGTAAAGAGTCACAATAACGGAGCAACATTACCACTATATGAAGAAGGGTGACTGTTTCCTAATGAGAAATCCTGCACTTAAAGAGGGAAAAACTAAGAAATTCGCACCGACTTACAAGGGACCATACCATATTTTGCAACTCACATCACCCATGAATCACAGCTATCCGATCACATTGTGATCGTACATTTTGACAGCCTGAAGCTATACTGCTGTCATCTGATGCCAGCATCAACTGTGGTTCCTTGCCCCCCCCCCCTCCCCCTCCCAAGTTAGACCTGGTAATTCACAAAGGATTAAACATTGTAGGAAGTTTCCACTTCTGGTGTTCCATCAATACGCTTTGCATTCCAAACGCGCATATGGATTTCGATAGACGGACTGAATCCTGTTTCTCGTTGCATGTTTTACTGAACTATCACACTGTTTCATCGATGAATCTGACTTTGTTATTTGCGTCCTCCAGGATGGTTTTGAGTACAAGGGTTGGTGATCATGAAGTACCTGAGTTATGTTGGATGTTTCTTCCATTTTCATTCTTTCTGGCAACACACTTGCTTTAAGAATTATTCCATTCCATTCCATTCCAACTTGTACAACTCTTACACAATAAATCTTTCCTTCAAGACTGCACTTTACTGTCACTTGATATAAAAAATGTATATACAAACGTTCCATTAGAAGAGACTACTTCAATTATTCAGGATAACCTTCTTAGGTACCAACAACCTGTGCACTAATGAAATTGTGGAGATTATAACTCTTCATAGGTTCTTGACTATGTACAATTACATCACTTTTAATAACAAATTTTATAAGCAGTCAGATGGCTTGGCCATGGGCAATCGTCTTAAGGGGTTTTTTGCCGATATATTCATCAGTTACATCATGTGTGACTATTTCACCCGAGCCTCCATCATTTTCAAACAAATTCGCTTTTACAGGCAATGTGTTGACGACAAAATAATTGTTTTTGGTGGTAATGGATAAGATGTTATGCTTCTGGTCAAAGAGTTTAACAACCTGCATAGCAAAATGATCTTTACACATGAAGTCTTGAATAGCATTGGTATTCTCAACTTCCTTGATTTGCAGCTTTGTCTCACTAATAATAATGTCACCAAATTTGACATTCACCATAAGCCTTCGACAAGCAACTCAGTTATACACACGGCATTACTTCATCCCTATAAGTACAAGGTGAGCTACTTTATGATGTCGTATCACTGAAATTCCACTAAGCACAGAATCTATTAAAAAGGAACAGAAAAAAATTATGTGTGTCACTTTTTGTAATAACTACGGCCCCTGCATCATTGACAAATTATACATGCAAAAAACATTGCCACATGTCTGAGAAATCACTCTCAGTCCTGCGCCACAAAATTACAAGCTTGTTAAGCTTCCATTTTTAGGTGATGTGTCCTACACCATAACCAAACTCTTTCATGGTCAAAATATAAGATTAGTGTATATCAACCCTAATAAAATCCAATATCAATACATTCACAATAAGTATCTCCTCTGGCACACACATGTTCGAGAGCTGTGAATGTTAAGCAGTTAATGTTGGGCAACTGGGAAGGGCTTTTTAAAGTTAGGTTTCAGGACCATTTACTCACTAAGAAGGGGTAGGTTAAGCATAATTCTGCCTTTGCTGGGCACCTTAAATCCAGTGGCCACCAGAACTTAAAAGGTTTTACGCTATGCTCTGAAAGGAGAGACTCAATCTGCTTGAAGAGATAGAAAATTCACACACTAAGAAGGATATGTTACTCAATGAACAATTATATGGCAAAAACCAGGTTTTCTATAACTGCTTGTTTCCCATTTTTAAACAGTATATTAGTTTTTAGCTTTTTATTACCAGGTCTTGGTTACTTGTCATGTGCATGCTTCTCCATGTTATCTTTCCAGCATTGTTACCTTTCAGCATTATATTTGTAGCCTGATCTTTATTTTATCGCTCTACATATTTTACTTCACAATTCCTTTACACTGCTTTTGAGCACAAGAGTTTTCCATATCTCTGAACATAGTTTTCGATCTAGCACATCCTGCATTTTGTATATTCCCATATGCTCTACTGCACTTTCATTTATTTCTCAATTTGTCCATCACGCTTTGAATTTTGCACTCTTATCACACTGTGCACCTAATGACGGCATCGCATGATGCCTGTCCTTACTACATTTTCCTTGAGCTCCCATCATTCATATGTTCTGTACTGCTATGCCTGTCATCACCTCTACGAGGTTATACCCCAGATCACGTAAGAAACAGATTGACTGTCCTTACGGCGGAACAGGCAACCGTAAAAGTAGTTTTCCCGACGGTCAACAGATGTCGCAGGCGACGCTACAATGCTAACGGACCTGTCCATGTCGCGGAATTGGCAACGCTGTATCTTCGGTGACTTGAATGACACTGATTTGCGTTCGGCTAGAGCGCTGCGCGCGAAATGCATTCGTCACACTGCTGACTGTAGCTCATGATCGGCTGTGGTTTTTACCGAGTTTTCAATCTAAGAATTTAGATTAGCTCCTGTAATTCTACAAACCAAGTTTATTTCTCACAATCATATGCGAAATGAAATAAATGACAAGTAACACACAAACATTTCTCGCGAGTTACTGTTTAAATGCAGACTGTATTGCAGTCGTACAGGTTTTACACTCGCCTTCCATGCCGTCTATGTCCTCTTTGCTATACAGCTCTTCTGATATGGATTATGATGGAAAAAAAGATCTCCACGTGCAGGTTAACACTAGAAAGTTTTCAAAATCCGCACTCGGTTATGAAGCGAATTAAGGCTGGTCATATTTCAATGACAGTCATTTCAAATTTAAATTCTTTTACTCTCCATGTAACTTATCGTAAATGATATAAGAGTGGCACAAAACGATGAATTTTAGATTGTTGTTGAAAGGGGGCTGCAAACGCGGTAATATACAAGTGAAAGCATGTTTTTCGAGCATATTTTGGCGGTGTCAACTTTGAAAAGCCACAGACGGCAAACCATAATTATGTTAAAAATTTACATTGTACAGTTTAAAGATAACCCGCAAATATTCGCAACAGACGTACGCTTTTATCTGCAACACAGTTATTGCTGGGGATATCCGCACTCGCATAGACCTGTTACTATAAGTAGTGTTGTTTTTTAGTGAAAGCTGTGTGAGGATTATTAGCGCACAGATAAAAAAAATTAAAATAGGCAGTATCTATAGTTTGCATGCTATGCTCGTTCTCTTCTATTCTCCTCCCTTCATTCCAGTATAAACGCTTGTTCACTAGTATAAACGAATGGCAGTGAACATTGGCGAATTATCTATGAATACTCGTTTTCAGCAGTGTAAACGAGGTTTTACACTCGTTCACTTCGTTCGCTCTAGTATATACCAGGATTTAGAGGGACCGATGACTTAGCAGTTAAATGACAGCTATTATTCATTTATTTCACTGTTGCGATTTCAGCTCTAGAGCCATTTTCAAGTACCAAGGGAAAGGTCTTGTAAGGTAATGCTTCTTAAATTGTTTACCAAATGTTACCACACAATGCTTTGCGTTTTGTTATCCATATCTTATATTGGTTTCAGTTTCCACATTGCACACAAAAATGTCTCTACAGCCAAAATTACGATAGTGAAGTGAATAAACAGTTTCAAAAAGTCCAAATCGCAGCAAAGATTTCATTTAAAATTTATATGATATGACTATTGTACAGGAAAGGCTGCCACGATATATCAGAATATAAGATCGACAAAATTTAGATAGGATCGAATGCTTAGGGCTCTTTATTAATTCTTACTCTTAACTAATTTATTGATTTACCTGAATTTAAAATTCACTCCCGTAACCTTTCTTTATCTTTGACGGGAAATTTGAACATTTTTTGCTCAGGATTTGTCCGTCTACTCCTTCCACAGTTGATATACTCGCAGGCACTCGGCATGACGACTCGATCCACTACCACCTGTACGTCACAAAAAAGCTGTACTTCACAGACGCCAAATGGTGGAAAGCTGCACGCGTTCGGACAACGTTGCCACATACTTCACAGAACGGAGTGCCATCTAGTGGTTGGTGCCACAAGTAAGGGTGTGACGCTGTTGCCGCCTGGTGGCCGTTTCCTGACAAGGGTTGCCTGCTAGACCAAGCAATCGGGCAATCTGTTTCTTACGTAATCTGGGGTTATACAAAGTTTTGGGTTTCTCCTTTGTTCTCTACTCAAGCCACATTAATTGTAATGTCGTCCTCTCCTTACTGTTTCAGATAACCTGATGATGCCCCATAGCACGGTACTGGTGGAGGGAGAGAGCACTGCCTGACAGAACATGCAGGGACTAGACGGTGGCATGACAAGACTACCACCAGGCATAGCACCAGGAGACTGTGAGGCAGGGAGGTGGAGAGGAAAGAGGTTATGGGCTATCTAGAGATCTTCCTAGCCTCCCAAACTGCGAAACCCCCAGTCCGGTTCAAGTTTATTGATAATATCTCTGTGATCTGGACTCAGGGCCAAGGCACCCTATCCTCATTCCTCACAACCTCAATACCTCCACTACCATCCACTTCAACTGTTCCTCCTCAGCCCAGCATTTCACCTTCTTGAAATTGACCACCTTCTCTCTGATGGCTCCATCTACACCTCTATCCATATTAAAACCACTAGCCACCAACAGTACCTGCATTTCAACAGCTGTCATCTCTTCCACACCCAAAAATCCTTCCCATACAGCTTACCCACCCAGGGACGGCATATAAGCTGTGACGAGAACTCCTTTCCACATTGCGCAGTTTGCTGGAGGTCTCACAAAGGCCTTTGCAGACAGGCTCTACCCACAGAGCTAGTCCGCAAATAAATCTCCTGTGTCATTTCCCAAAACACCCTCCTCCCCCCCAAGAACCAGCTACAAATGAGTGCCCCCTTTGTCACCCTATATCACCCCAGAACCAAACAAAAACACATCCTTTGTCAGTGCTTTGATTACCTAGCATCATGCTCTGAAATGAGGGACATGATACTCAAGATCACTTCCAACCCTTTTAAAGTGGTGTTCCATTGCCCACCCAACCTCCACAGCATCCTGGTGCATCCCTGTGCCACTCCCAAGCCCAACCCCTTGCCACAGGAATCATATCCCTGTGGAAGAGCCAGGAGCAAGACCTGTCCATTCCACCCACCCAGCACTTCCTATTCCAGACTTGTCACAGGCTTACCGGTATCCTACCCAATCATAGGCCGAGCCACCTGTGAAAGGAGCCGTGTCATACCAGCTCTGCTGCAATCATTGCACAGCTTTTTTTATTGGTATTATTACCAACCAGCTGTCCATCGGATAAATGACTGTGGCCAAGAGCCTAGTAGACCACCCTGTGGCACATCATCATGAATCTGAACATAACATTTTCAATTTAAATGGCTGCTTTCCAATCCAGGCCATCTGGATCCTTCCCTCCACCACCAGCTTTTCTGCACTTGTTCAAGGAGAATTATCCTTACAACACATTATCTGCACTTGAAATTATCAGAGCCTCAATCTATGGCAACCTACTGTCACCACATCCTCCACTCAACACTTTCCATCCCCTCTGTCCTATCACCTCCTCCCTATTCACATCCCCCCCTCACCCTCACTGTGTGCTGCCCACTGCCAAAGCACCCATCTGGGTTTCCCCTTCCCTGCTCCTCTCCATTTCTGCTCCTGGTTGCCCCCCCCCCCCTTTCCCACATCCCAATGCTGTGCCTGGTGGCAGTTTTGTCATGCCATGCCTGGAAGTTCAACATGTAACTGTCTTTTTGTACTGCCTGACGGCAACTCAATGTACCATATTTACAGTTGGCCTCAATCAATCCTTTTCCTTACATTGTCGATATTTCAATCTGGAGTTTCAATTGTTTGAATTTTGTTGATCTACACTCGCTACTGTGGCTCTTAGGGATCTTACATTTTCTTTTCAAGGGACCTGAGATCCAACTGTGTTATAACTCTTAGTATTGGATGGTTTAACTATGTGGTTTTAAATATTCTGTTCATTCATACTTGCCAAGTATGGTTGTTAGAGTTCACATCTAACTATTAAGAGACTTAAAGAGCCCAGATTTTAGTAAGTGATGAGTTTCATTCACTATATTTAGTAATTTTAGCTTAATGGGGACTAGAAAATCTATTGGAGGATTTTTGCCAACTGCACACTAGGGAATTTAGTAATGTAATGAATATTTGCTTTTATTGATCAACTGTTAATTTCTTAAAATTGTCCACATAAGAATTGTATCATTTTTCATACAAAGTGTTGCAGGTAACTAACTGTTTCTGCTTTTCATGTTACTCATCTGTTGTGGCTGATGAGGGCTGCTACCTTAGTAGAACCATCACTCTCACCTACTGACTTGCCAATAAGGATATATAACCTCAAGTTCCTGCAATTTTTGTAGCTCTGTACAGCATCACGCATTGTGAATGGAATCAGTCACATCCAGCAGAAGTGTGGTTGCGCTGATGGTTTTAATGTGATGTGAACTTTAATTAATAATGACAAGTGCAAAGTTTTTTCAAATCAAGGAATGGATATGTTGTAGATATTAGTGCTACTTGGCATCAATTTGTAACCTAAATAAAGTGAAAGCATCTAGTCTGAATATGTTAGATCTGCTGAACAACTAACTACTAGCAATGTTAGGGTGCAAGCTACTTGCTTGTAAATTTTGGCAGCTTTATTTGTACTCCTAGTGGTATCCACTGGTCATTGTATAATACCAGTTGCCTCTCTGCATTCTGCAGCCAAGGCACACTATCATACTGGTAAGTGTATCACTTAGTTAGTGACACTGCTACTGCGAGTCCACCTGGAACTCCATTTGTTGATTGCTCGTGATTAGTTTAATGATCAGCTTGGTTGGAATTTCATATGCTGGTGCTACCAATGTGAGGGTGAGGAGCAAAGCAACAAGCCATATGATTACTGATGACCGCTTGCTCAGACACATGGTGGCCTGATTTGTGGCATGTGCCACACTTCACAATGTAGTATGGACATCCAGTGTTCATGTTCTGTGTAGTTCTCAAGGCACAATTCATGTCACTTAACATTATGAGGTCATCGAAGCCTAGATAGATGGAAGACATACCATGAAGAACTGAATTTCTGAATTTCAGGAGATATGCTCCTTTGCAGGCAACAAATATGATACACAAATCCAGAAGATAATAGCAGCAAAAGTACAGGATATATTTCAGCAATTCAAAAATGGCAAAGCATCAGGACCTACGGCTGCATATAAGGAGTTGTTGAAGGCTTGGTCAAAAATGTTATTTGAATATCCAAATGCATTATTTGAACATCTCACAAAGCTATTTAACCGCTGTCTTAGTGGAGAGGAAATCCCTGTTGAGTTTAAAGAAGGGTTCATCACATACATATTTAACAGGGGAAGCAAGGATAATTATGCAAATTATCGAGGCATCACAGTTCTCAGTTCTATACTGAGAATATATGGGGTAAGATGCTTAAAACTAGAATTCAGAAAGAAATTGAGTATGTAGAAAAACAGAGTGATTTTTGGCAGGAAGGTCTTGTATTGTAAATATCTGCAGTATTAGTCAGGTGACTGACAGTAAACTAGCACATAACTTGGAGAAACACACGGTTTTTATAAACATGCAGAAGGCCTATGACAGTTTACCACTTTCTACGGTGTGGGAAGCAACGAAAAACTAGAAGATTCATAAATGTTATGTACAAGCTGTTAGAAAGCTGTATTCAGATAATATTTGTTGTTTTGAAGTTGGAAGTTACTATCACAGAAACTTAAGGTTAGTAAAGGACTGATGCTGTTTGGCACCTACCCTCTTTAAAATATTTTTGAACGAAGCACTGAAAAACTGGAGAAGAAATTGCAAAAACATGGGAGTTACAGTAGGTGATGACACACTGTTCTCCCTAAATTTTGCTGACAATCACGTCATCTTACCGAGGAAGAAGAGGGTGTGTCTTGTATGTTAAGAAAGCTTAAAGAAGGTTATGAGCAGATTGGCATGAAAATTAACTTTACAAATACAAAATACTTGGTTGTTGGAGGTATAGCAAGGGTAACGGAAAGGTGACATTAAGCAGTACATCATGGACTGTGCGGCTGGTCCCGGCGGAGGTTCTAGTCCTCCCTCGGGCATGGGTGTGTGTGTTTGTCCTTAGGATAATTTAGGTTAAGTAGTGTGTAAGCTTAGGGACTGATGACCTTAGCAGTTAAGTCCCATAAGATTTCACACACATTTTTTTTTAAGCAGTACACTCCATTATTTGGAATAAAATGACATCCAGGATATATGAGGATATACAGAACTATGGTTGAGAGTTTTTTCTCTGTATGTTGTTGAACTATGGGAAGTCTCCAGGACCAATGTGAAGAAATTAAAGGCAATGGAAATGGAGTTTTGGGACGAATGATTAAAATCCCTCTGGGTTTTGTACTGCACCGCTGTATAAAATACTTCAATTATAAGCTACATCAAACCATGGAAACTCCAGGTTGTAATGACAACAATGTAAGGAAAAGATAGACTGCTACTTACCATAAATATGACACATTAAGTTGCAGACAGGCACAATTAAAAGATACTTCCATACAAGCTTTCGGTCAGAGCCTTTATCAGAAAAAGAAAGAGAAATACCATTCATTCATACAAGCAAGTACATCTCATGCACACTACTGCCAGCTCTGGCTAGAAAGTCTTTCCAGAGGAAGGCCACTGTAATATAGTTCAAACATTGGTTTTAAGTTTATAGTTAAAGTATTTTGTACAATGCAGTACAATACCCAGAAGAATTTTAATCATGACCTGGGCTGTGGAAGCCCACTTAGTTATGTTTTTAGCCACGAAGTTGTGAAGTAACAAAAAGAGACAAAATAAGAAATTAAGTGCTATGAGAACAGATGGGATTTACAAAAGATACTATAGATGCAACTGAAAATAAACAGCTAGCATTGTATGGACAGCTTAGAAGAAAGCCAGATGAAAGATGTCCCCTAAAATACAGCACTGGAGACCTCCAACACACAGAAAGATAGGAAGATCCTAGCTATGATGGAATGAGGTATGTGATGCAGGACAGGGAAATGCAGAAAGAGGACTGGCAGGGTAGAAGAAGATGGAAACTTGGATGCAAGAGATGCCACATGGTGTAGAGAACTTGCAAAAAGGATAAGAAGAAGAAGACATAGATGCAGAGGATTGGTAACTGTATTAGATATGTAAGTAACATATTTTACTGGACTTAAATTTGGAAAGAAGGAAAAAAGAAACACTAGTAATGTCACTTAGCCGAGCTAAGCCTATAAGCAATGTGAAATTTCTCACTAGTAATGGCACAGTTGAAGGAAGATCATGATGATACCACTGAAAATGTTTTTATCTGGACGAAAGGCTCCTGTAATGATATTAGATGACTGTGAACAGATAAAGTGCTCATTTTCTTCATTCATGAAGAATGATGTCTTTGAAGTGACATTATTACTAAATTATTTACACGATTTGGTTAAAACAGGTTGTTCTGAAAATGTAGAACACTTCTCACCCTATGTATAGGTTGCCTGAAGCCTTTTGGGTCAAATTTAAACAGGTGATAGTAGGTCCACAACTGATTCTATTGAGATAGCAAACCAATGTTCAGAAAAGCATATTTATTGTGTTATGAACATACACAGCGTACACCACATAACAACAACATAGCTCATACCAATTGTTCATAGTGACGACCGCCAGTCGCAATGTATGCGTGGCAATGGCACACTAGTTCTACAGGGGTTTCATACTCCATCGTCTTGACATAACCCACAGGAAGAAGTCCATTGTCCAAGATCACCTAACAGGACCTTATTTACTGTCTCCCTGTTTCACTGGTCCATGTTACCTGGTGTTCCCATGAGATGTGCTGCCACTGTTCTTGGAGACTGTAGCCTTCGTTGTCTGTGAAGGGATGTGGTTTCAGCAGGACACTGCACCACCCCACTTCGATGTTAATGTATGCAAGCACCTGAACAACACATTCCCCAATCACTGAATTGGAAGGGGAGGTCCTGCCCCATTGCCAGCGCTTTCGCCAGATCTCTCACACCTCTGGTCCAAGCTGCCTGTTTCCTGGTACGACAGACACCAGGGTTTTTTGAGAGATTGCAGTAGAATTTCAAATGCTGTTGCCAAGCATGCAATGAGACTGCCAGCTGTCACTCTGAACAATTTCTATGAGATACACTGTTGTTAAGTGGTGTGCACTGTGTATTCCTTACCTCAAAAATGTGCATTTCTGACCACTGGTTGCCCATATCGATATACTCAGTTGTGGACCCACCATCATCTGTTTCAACTGACCCAAAGGTTTTGAGACATCCTGTTATTTAATGCTGTATATCAAAGAAAAAGGAGAGGATGTTTAATCATGAGTACCTTCTTTCAGGAAAACTTTAGTTAAGACTTTATTCTTTAGTTAGTTTGAGGAAATCTGTGAACATGTAGAGGTTGGATCTGTGAGGAAGTTAAAAGTAACGAGTTAAAGAGCTATGAGACACATCACTGTGATTGTTATTTTGGACATGGGTTTCCCATAATTGGCTAAATCGGAGTGGCTAAAATAATGTACAACCACTTCACTTGTTGTTGTTGTTGCATTAGTTGTTGTCACAGTAGTAGTTGTTTTTGTTTTTGTTGTTGTTGTTGTTGTTGTTGTTGTTGTCCTCAGTCCAAAGAATGGTTTGATGCAGCTCTTGATACTAGTCAATTCCAGACAAAACTCGGCTACATATTTGTTCAGGTCAGAAACAAAGCAGCAAACAACTGTTTGGGTATTCTAACAAACTGAAACCAACAACAATGGTTTGTTTTTGAAGTGCCTCCATCAAAATGATCTTTCATTTCTTTGGTTACCATGGATATGTCGCAACTATTACTCTATTGAATAACAATTAATTTGAGTGATACACATGGACCTGTTTGCCTCAAATTATCAATGAAATCAGGAAAACAATGAAAAATGTCACATCCTCCTCCTCATAACAATGTCAGCTGTCACAAAGTAGCTAACAATTGATTATCTGATGGAAAAAAAACTTCTAATGGATGTCTCATTGTCCTTATAGTTTTGAATTATTGCCAAACAGTTTCTTTTTGTTTCCTTATGTCAAACGAAAAGTGTGCAAAAGCTATTTCCATACCGTGGGACACTGTTGAATCCTCCCAAAATCGTGTTATTGAGGCACCAATATCAGTGTGTAAAACATGTTTTCAGTACTGGTTTGAACACATGCAAGGAACTATAAATTTTTGGGAAATAATATTAGCAAACAAAAACAATTTTAATAAAATTCTTTATTGTTTTTGTAAAACATAAAAGATCGCCCTTATTACTCTGCCCAAATGTGCACGTTAGATAATATTTGGTGATTTGTGTGCAATGATTGTATCAATAAGAGAAGAAGTGGAACATCAAGAGTAGGAAGGAAAATGTTCTACAGCAGGGAGAAATGAGACACACCGTATAGGAAGAGGAGACAACGGAGAAGGTGTTAATATGTGAACGAAGCCAAGAAAATGAAGAGGAAGAAAACAGAGAAGAAGAATGTGGCCCACTGACTAGCAAGCAATGAGAGTGAGCGCGAGCTAAAAGGGCAGAAAATACAATTAATTCACACAGAATATAAAGATGAACTAAAATTTCAAGTAATTAATGGGCCAGCCTAGTATGTGTGTACATGTATAGAGAGTAAAATCAGTGTCTTACTCAACACATGCAGTGTGACTTGTGTCACTACCACTCACAGTTGTGCGTCAGCACCTACATTTAAAATTCACAAAATGTTACACACAAAGAATACTTACAGTGCCTGGTGCATCTTGAAAGTTCCGTAACCTTTCAAATATCTTCTTCATTATCTCTGGCTTATGGCATATGAAGTAAGAATTTTTGCTTATGTGATGACCATATCTGAAAATTAAAATTTCGTGTTACAAAAAGCTCACACACACACACACACACACACACACACACACACACACACACACCACAAACGATGAGAGGCAGAGGCAGAGGTAGAGGTAGAGGGAGAGGGAGAGGGAAAGGGGCTGACACAAAGGAATGGTTAAGCTTTAACAAGAAAGCAACAACCTGTACGAAAGTTTCTATCCATTCAAAGATGATGGAGCTATCTGCCTTGTGTGACAAAATGAAACATTGTGTGCTGTGAATAGCTTCCCAAAATTCTAACCATACCTGATGAAATCCATTGTAAACAGAGTTTCAGCTAGAGTTGAATAGAACTGCAAAAGTGCCACAGCAAAACCATACTGAACGCATGCATGTCACTAATTTCACAAAAGTCATTTAACACTATTGGTGTGGCTATACACTTGCTATTCTCCCGATCTTGGATCCTCAGTTGCCTACCACTTTATGTTCTATAAACAACATCATATGAAGAAACTTCTTCAATAAAGACGATGCTTTTCAAAATGGCTTGGTACCATTTCCAACTTCACTTCAGCACATTCCTTCAAATGTGAAACTGATTATGGAGTAGAATAAACTGCTTATTAATTTCTACATGCTATTGAAATGCACCCCCCCCCCCCCCATGAACCATGGACCTTGCCATTGGTGGGTAGACTTGCGTGCATCAGCGATACAGATAGCCGTACCGTAGGTACAACCACAACGGAGGGGTATCTGTTGAGAGGCCAGACAAACGTGTGGTTCCTGAAGAGGGGCAGCAGCCTTTTCAGTAGTTGCAAGGGCAACAGTCTGGACGATTGACTGATCTGGCCTTGTAACAATAACCAGAACGGCCTTGCTGTGCTGGTACTGCGAACGGCTGAAAGCAAGGGGAAACTACGGCCGTAATTTTTCCCGAGGGCATGCAGCTTTACTGTATGATTAAATGATGATGGCGTCCTCTTGGGTAAAATATTCCGGAGGTAAAATAGTCCCCCATTCGGATCTCCGGGCGGGGACTACTCAAGAGGATGTCGTTATCAGGAGAAAGAAAACTGGCGTTCTACGGATCGGAGTGTGGAATGTCAGGTCCCTTAATCGGGCAGGTAGGTTAGAAAATTTGAAAAGGGAAATGGATAGGTTAAAGTTAGATATAGTGGGAATTAGTGAAGTTCGGTGGCAGGAGGAACAAGACTTCTGGTCAGGTAACTACAGGGTTATAAACACAAAGTCAAATAGGGGTAATGCAGGAGTAGGTTTAATAATGAATAGGAAAATAGGAACGCGGGTAAGCTACTACAAACAGCTTAGTGAACGCATTATTGTGGCCAAGATAGATACGAAGCCCACACCTACTACAGTAGTACAAGTTTATATGCCAACTAGCTCTGCAGATGACGAAGAAATTGAAGAAATGTATGATGAAATAAAAGAAATTATTCAGATAGTGAAGGGAGACGAAAATTTAATAGTCATGAGTGACTGGAATTCGAGTGTAGGAAAAGGGAGAGAAGGAAACGTAGTAGGTGAATATGGATTGGGGCTAAGAAATGAAAGAGGAAGCCGCCTTGTAGAATTTTGCACAGAGCACAACTTAATCATAGCTAACACTTGGTTTAAGAATTATGATAGAAGGTTGTATACATGGAAGAACCCTGGAGATACTAAAAGGTATCAGATAGATTATATAATGGTAAGACAGAGATTTAGGAGCCAGGTTTTAAATTGTAAGACATTTCCAGGGGCAGATGTGGACTCTGACCACAATCTATTGGTTATGACCTGTAGATTAAAACTGAAGAAACTGCAAAAAGGTGGGAATTTAAGGAGATGGGACCTGGATAAACTGAAAGAACCAGAGGTTGTACAGAGTTTCAGGGAGAGCATAAGGGAACAATTGACAGGAATGGGGGAAAGAAATACAGTAGAAGAAGAATGGGTAGCTTTGAGGGATGAAGTAGTGAAGGCAGCAGAGGATCAAGTAGGTAAAAAGACGAGGGCTAGTAGAAATCCTTGGGTAACAGAAGAAATATTGAATTTAATTGATGAAAGGAGAAAATATAAAAATGCAGTAAATGAAACAGGCAAAAAGGAATACACACGTCTCAAAAATGAGATCGACAGGAAGTGCAAAATGGCTAAGCAGGGATGGCTAGAGGACAAATGTAAGGACGTAGAGGCTTATCTCACTAGGGGTAAGATAGATACTGCCTACAGGAAAATTAAAGGGACCTTTGGAGATAAGAGAACCACTTGTATGAACATCAAGAGCTCAGATGGAAACCCACTTCTAAGCAAAGAAGGGAAAGCAGAAAGGTGGAAGGGGTATATAGAGGGTCTATACAAGGGCGATGTACTTGAGGACAATATTATGGAAATGGAAGAGGATGTAGATGAAGATGAAATGGGAGATACGATACTGCGTGAAGAGTTTGACAGAGCACTGAAAGACCTGAGTCGAAACAAGGCCCCCGGAGTAGACAACATTCCATTGGAACTACTGACGGCCTTGGGAGAGCCAGTCCTGACAAAACTCTACCATCTGGTGAGCAAGATGTATGAAACAGGCGAAATACACTCAGACTTCAAGAAGAATATAATAATTCCAATCCCAAAGAAAGCAGGTGTTGACAGATGTGAGAATTACCGAACTATCAGTTTAATAAGCCACAGCTGCAAAATACTAACACGAATTCTTTACAGACGAATGGAAAAACTGGTAGAAGCCGACCTCGGGGAAGATCAGTTTGGATTCCGTAGAAATACTGGAACACGTGAGGCAATACTGACCTTACGACTTATCTTAGAAGAAAGATTAAGGAAAGGCAAACCTACGTTTCTAGCATTTGTAGACTTACAGAAAGCTTTTGACAATGTTGACTGGAATACTCTCTTTCAAATTCTGAAGGTGGCAGGGGTAAAATACAGGGAGCGAAAGGCTATTTACAATTTGTACAGAAACCAGATGGCAGTTATAAGAGTCGAGGGGCACGAGAGGGAAGCAGTGGTTGGGAAGGGAGTGAGACAGGGTTGTAGCCTATCCCCGATGTTATTCAATCTGTATATTGAGCAAGCAGTAAAGGAAACAAAAGAAAAATTCGGAGTAGGTATTAAAATTCATGGAGAAGAAGTAAAAACTTTGAGGTTCGCCGATGACATTGTAATTCTGTCAGAGACAGCAAGGGACTTGGAAGAGCAGTTGAACGGAATGGACAGTGTCTTGAATGGAGGATATAAGATGAACATCAACCAAAGCAAAACGAGGATAATGGAATGTAGTCGAATTAAGTCGGGTGATGTTGAGGGTATTAGATTAGGAGATGAGACACTTAAAGTAGTAAAGGAGTTTTGCTATTTGGGGAGCAAAATAACTGATGATGGTCGAAGTAGAGAGGATATAAAATGTAGACTGGGAATGGCAAGGAAATCGTTTCTGAAGAAGAGAAATTTGTTAACATCGAGTATAGATTTAAGTGTCAGGAAGTCTTTTCTGAAAGTATTTGTATGGAGTGTAGCCATGTATGGAAGTGAAACATGGACGATAAATAGTTTGGACAAGAAGAGAATAGAAGCTTTCGAAATGTGGTGCTACAGAAGAATGCTGAAGATTAGATGGGTAGATCACATAACTAATGAGGAGGTACTGAATAGGATTGGGGAGAAGAGGAGTTTGTGGCACAACTTGACCAGAAGAAGGGATCGGTTGGTAGGACATGTTCTGAGGCATCAAGGGATCACCAATTTAGTATTGGAGGGCAGCGTGGAGGGTAAAAATCGTAGGGGGAGACCAAGAGATGCATACACTAAGCAGATTCAGAGGGATGTAGGTTGTAGTAGGTACTGGGAGATGAAGAAGCTTGCACAGGATAGAGTAGCATGGAGAGCTGCATCAAACCAGTCTCAGGACTGAAGACCACAACAACAACAACAACAACAACATTGAAATGCAATACAACTTTTATCAAGCCATAAAAATCCAACAGCTTTTGAATCAACCGTGTATGATGAGAGATGAAGGCATGCAAAGTAATTTAAATAACACAAACACGCACATGCGCACTTGAAAATGCATACTCCAGCAATGTACAACTTTGAGTTGTTGGGTATTCTGCCAGATATCAGTGTCATTCTTGCATGATATTTCAGTAACATAACTGTCTTGGGTAGCACCCGATGAAGATAAGAAGTTACGTTATCAAAATATCTTGCAAGAATGACACTAATGTCCGGTAGAATACCAGACACCTCAAGATGTCCACAGATCACCGGGAAAGCCTGAATAATTACAATGTATCACTTATTACATTGATAGATGGAAGATGTTTAATAATTGATGAACTACTTCCATTAACTGCAAAAACACATATAATGACAACTGCGTGTTGCAATGACCATGGACCCAGAGCCCTTCCTACATTGGCTTGTTGTTTCATCTATAAAGGACTAACAATAAATTCCTATCTGATATTGGCTGGCTGACTAAAACCTGCAATACTGCATAATCAGTTTAAATGAGTAATCCAACCCCCACAGCACTTGTAAAATGCAGCTCACCAACCCAGTCTATCTTGTGAAACCCTCTTTATATCTGTATAATTAACGCCACCTGCATCCACTTGAAGCTAGTTACTGTATTCCAGCATTGGTGTCCCACTAAAATTTTTACCCCAGCATCCTCATAATATTGGCAGTAAGAAGATGCAGAGGAGCATTTGAGTAACGATGAACAGGATTACTCCGATGTGACAAAACCTATGAACCTTCAAGTGGGACAAGTTCTGATTCGGATGACAATCAATCAAAGAATAGGTGAAAAAACAACAGTAATGTTCAAACTGTCACAAATGAACAACAAATACCAAATATACTAAAGGAAGATTTATACTTAAGCAGTGATAGTGAAAGTGCTGTAAAAAGTTGCGTAGTTTTAGAAACGAATGAACGTGTGGAAAGGAAAGTAAACAATAAAACTAATATTCCACATCATGGTAAAAAGTGTGTAGTTCATGCTGATGAATGGAAATGTAACGTCTGTAAACTCAAAGTAGCTGGTGGGAAGGAATATGTCAATACACAAGGTAGGACTGTTTCTGTTTAAGTACTGCAGCCTCCGTGCATGTGTAGGATGAAATGCTCAGAAAAACTGTCTGAAACTGAAAGACAGAAGATTTTTCATTCATACTGGCATGAGGAAATGTCTACAGATATGAAAAGGCAATTTGTTGGCTCATTTGTTGAGCAATGTAGTACAACTCGTTCAAGAAAAAGAAATTTAACCTCGAATAAGTGTAAAGAAAACACTCTAAGCTACTATTTTACTGTAAATGGTGGATGAGTTGAGGTGTGCAAGATTATGTTCTTGAACAATCTTTCTATCTCAAATACAGTTGTAGTAAAAATTTTGAAAAACATGGAGCCAGCTGGAGTAGTAAGAAAAGATCAAAGGGGTAGGCATACTCCAAGCAGAAAAATACCTGATGAAACTGTTGAACATATCAAAAGACGTATTTCTTCTTTCCCACATCATGAAAGTCACTACAGTAGAGAACAGTGTGTCAGGAAATATTTAGGACCACAACCGAACATACAAAAAATGCATGACTTATGCATGGACAACTGTACTCAAAACAATATTGACCCAGAAATAAGGAGTAAAAAATGGCTTTATGCAGACATCTTCAATAAACAGTTCAATTCGTCATTCAAACCATCTGAAAACAACACATGTGATACATGCGATACGTTTCAGGTAAAAATGAAAAGTAATCAGACTCCAGGAGAAAAAGAATCTGTTAAAGCTGAGTGCACTACTGATCTGAATGAATAAAAAAACAGGTATCTGTTAAAAAGTAATGACACTAACAAGGCAAGAGGAACACCAACACACAAAGTGTTCACCAGAGACCTTCAGAAATGTTTGCCACGCCCATTCATATCAAATAGTATTAGTTTCTATAAAAGGAAACTTTGGGCCTTAAATTTTACCTCGTATGATGCATCAGATTCCTCAGTTCACTGTGTGATGTGGGATGAGTCAAAAGGAGGGCGAGTCAGAAACGAAATTGCATCAGCGATTTTGAAGTGGGCAGATAGTGTCATACCTGACAGTGACGTGGAAGAAATCACACTTTGGACAGACAATTGCTACAGACAAAATAAGAATGTGAATATTACAATGTGTTTTTGCTGGTTACTGCATAAGTATTCACAAATTAAGACCATAACTCAGAAGTTTCTACTAAAAGGCCATACCCATATGGAGGCCGACAGTGTTCATGCATTGGTAGAAAGGAAACAGAAGAAATTGAATAATACGAGTATTTTAACACCCTGGGACAGGTAACAATTGGTAAGAAGAACTTCCAGCAAGTACATTGTTTATAACACGGAACTTCAAGATTTCAAAAGTTTTCATTCACTGTATGCCACAAAAGGCTCTGAAAGGCCTCCCCTTGTTTAGAGGAAAATGGATATGGAGAACAGGCCATTTTTATTATCAAAGTGTGTGCAATTACAAGCGAAACAGGAAAACATGGGAATTCTGTACTTCAAAACATCTTTCAATGGTGCAACAAACAGGCTGACTTCATTATGTTATGCAGACATGGACATACATTTCCAGCATATTTGAACCAACTCTCAGATGTCCCAAGACCTATTTCCCTGCAGAAATATAATGATTTAATGGCACTGTTGGCATATATCCCTTCAGTTTGTCATGCATTTTATAAGAACCTAGAACATACACGTAATACAAACATAACAGACTATTCAGAAGAAGACATAGATGTGATTTACAACCAAATGTGACATTTATGTTCATAGAGCAAGTTGTACCACAGTGTGAGTAATGTTCTGTTCATGAAATATATTCTTATGATGAAATTAACGTGATTGAGTAATATTATTCATTAAATACCGCAACATGTTTATGAGAGGTATAAAACACCATGTCCATTACCAGGGTGTATACATGGACAAGGAAAAGAAATTCCCGGATTTTTCCCGGATCTCCCGGTTAAAAATTCATTTTCTCCCGAGTGAAAATACACTTTTTCCGTGTATACTTTCCCTCGGATGTATAAAACGTATCCTTCGAATGGATATGGTTTTATAGAGCAGCGTAGAATTTCCCGGTGCTTTAGAAAACGATACTCAGGGCAAAAAGACACGTTTTGGAAAGATCTTTGACGTGCAGCAACCTGTAAGCTGCATATTTTCGTATTACGAAAGTACAAATTCGATTTCCACCAACAGGAAAATTTAATGGTTTAAATTAATATACATAGCGTTGCTACAAGAAAAGCAAAGGTTTTGCATATAATATTTGACTCGAAGATTAATAAGCTACAAGAGAAGCTAAGCTTTCAAATGTAATGTTGATTTGTTTAGCACATGTTACACTTTAAGATACATCACACAAATACGCCAGTAAAATTTTTAATACCGACATAAATCTCTGATCTTCTCGTCATCACAGAGTTGATTTTTAAAAGAGATTTAGGAAATTCATCGTACATTCTCGCACATAGTTCATCTGCGTAAAAGGAAATTTACTTTGAAAATAACGCTTTTGGAACAACAATTCGCAAATATTTTCCCGCGACTTGTCAGAAATAGACTCATTTCAGCAGTTGCCAGATAGCGCCAGATAAGAGGCGCCACCGCGCTTGCACAGCTATAGTGACGTAGGAAGCCCGTACGTTCGTACATGTAAAACATTAAAAGATCTTACATCTTGTCATAAAAGAAACAAGACATCAGATGATACTCCAAGAGTGTCGGAATTTTGTGAACCATACTAAAATGCGTAGTTCGCCTTACAGTGCACATTCGTATGTCCAGATTCCCAATGACCTGATATTAAGCATTTCAGTGTGGTTTTCAGGACGTAAATTTTCTTCGAGCACCAGTAATGTATTATCTCATGTCTGGTTCTTTGTTAAGGCATAATGCCATACGTGCCACCGAGCGAGGTGGCGCAGTAGTTAGCACACTGGACTCGCATTCGGACTTTATTGTTCTGCAAGGCGATTAATGCTTGACTGTCAGAAAGGTGAAAATAAAATAAAATATGAAACTAGTAACATATTTTAGCCTTCTGTAATTATGTTAATATATTTTAATTCACTTGATAGCTCCCAGCCACGGAAATCGGTCTGTTTTTATTTGACGTGAGAGCAGTAAACAAAGAGGAAACAGGAAAATCACTAAATGTAAACATGGGTCACGTGGAGACTACCCCCTCTCCCCCCCCTTCCACTATAACTCAGACTGCTCTGCACTTCAGAACGTCAAAAATTAAAAAAAAAAAAAAACTTTTCAAACATAAGTTCATTTTGTAGCGCACATCTTTCTGAAGAGTCTGATACATAAAACATATATCTTCGAGGAAATGTAAGACACGTTATTTGGTCTCAAGTGTTCAGTGCAGTGCCACGCCTCTTCAAACAACATTCTTATAGCACACGTCACTGTATTTCGCTCTGTGGAACTCAAATGTGTATATTTTGTAATGGATGCATTCAAACTATTTCAGGACAGTGGAAATTAATATGTCCTGTGGTGCCTATCCTGCTCCCAGTCGGCCGGTTTGACATCCTGCCCAACCCCTCGCAATTAACACTGGATAGGATAATTTGTAACCAGGAGAAAATCTGTACTCTTTATTGCCTATTAGCTAATAACTTGCTCTTCTGTGTAACATAAAATTAAATATAGGATACCTAAAACCAGTAAAGACAGGAGACAGGCTAAACAGTACACATTTCTTCAATCCTTAGGTGCTAGCGATTTTTCTCTCTAATCTTGCTACAGATTTACATGGCGTTCTTTCCTTTCTGCGAAAGAACTATTACCTTGTCAAAGTTCGTCAAACGTTTTGCTACGTGAAAAATGGAAATGTCGTTGTCTAATACTGAAAAAGGTGTTAATACAATTAGTACCCAAGACTGGTGTGGTTTCTCGATCTGATTAGGTCTATTTTGTCACTGTGTGCAGGATAAAACAAAATAGGCCTTTCTATTATTGCAGCTATTGTAACACATACCAAATAAATGACACTGTTTTGACAATAATGATCATTTTTATAATATGACAAAATAATTGACGAAGTACCAATACGAAATACCTATTTGACCTACTACAAGCAAAAAGCTTTACGTTAGGAAATAGTTTCACATTTCATTCATGCGCTCCAGTTTCTCATGCATGAGACCGAAAAATAGAACAAAATTTTTGTGTAAATTTGGAATCGTCCTATTCTTCCATAATTTGTGTGATGTCCCCGTTTCTTCTCCTTCCTCGTTCTAACGAAGTCTTATCATCACTAACTCTGTAACTATTCCAACCACTGTCAAAACTCATTCTCCGGTTAACTTAACTACCCCGGCCACAATCACCGGTTTAGTTATCCAGAGATTATT
This sequence comes from Schistocerca nitens, assembly GCF_023898315.1. NCBI lineage: Eukaryota > Metazoa > Arthropoda > Insecta > Orthoptera > Acrididae > Schistocerca > Schistocerca nitens. The sequence continues at coordinate 31,460,142 of NC_064620.1, read as the reverse complement.
CTCCGATTAGTCGTTATTACGAGTTCGTACAATGCGTTTCCCGCGCTACTTCAAGAATGGGACTTAAACGGCTGCTGGCTGGGGACTGCAACTGGCCCTATGTAGTGTAGCGATCTGGCCAAAAATTTTCTGTCAAAATTTCTCTTTCTTGGATACACCGAGAAGATAATACGTAATCTTTCTTACCCGTTACTCCTGTTAGTCGTTTATTTCCACTCTGGTAGTCTGAATCTATGGACTTTGCTAGTAATTATAACAACGCTGAACATTCGCAAACCGAATCAACCACATAAGCAAGCAGCAGTTGGCATTCTCCGGTTCGGTTTTATTCCGCTCAGCTCGTAATGCCCCATCCCGTTTTTTCTGCAGGAAAGTTTGTTTCCAGATGTGACGACGATTTTTTCCTCAAGAATATGAATTTGCCCCCTCCCCCCAAAATTGCCGCCCGGTTCAGATACCCTGGTTTGCCGCCACTCCCCACTAGATCTGGGCCTGCTGCGCACGACAGGAAAATTTTCCCCGGTACCATGTGGCTGGTTGCTGCTACTGCTACTTACACAGCCAACAGTCACATTTCTGTAGCTAGAAGCGGGAAAAGGTACTAAAAAGCCTTTGACACATTCTGCTGTAGGCACACGCTTGTACGAGCACTTTGTTATTTTATATGGCGCATTTCCTTTCCGTTTTTTTCTCTCGTTCATGTTTTAACGCTCCAGTATTATTCTGCAGTAGCGGGATACAGTAATATCCTTTAGTTAGAGTATCGGTTCTACCAGTCAAAATTACAAAAAATTAACTGAAAACTTAATCAACGAAAAATTCCCAGAATTCTAAAATGTTCCCGGGTTTTTCCCAGTTTTCTCCCGGATGAAAAAATTCCCGGGTTATTCCCGGATCTCTAGGTTGTCCCGGGTCGTAGACACCCTGATTATGTATCTGCAAAACTGGTACAAAATGAAATAAGGCTATTACATGTGAAGCAACATGATACTTAATGTTCAAGGTGTAAACTGACCAAATTTCGTTACAGTGATGCTATTAATAGGTCAAGATATGTAAGGGAGAACACAGTGTAACACCTTCAAATTGCTCTCATGCAAAATTTAGTAAATGTGGCAGTGTCCTATACCTTTGACTCTGTGTACCAACTAAATATGTTAAACTAGCACTGACTGTCTTCAAAGTAGGACACATTTTGTTCCACATGTAAATGGATGCACAGACATCAGGACTCAGAACATTTCTGCAGCCATTCTATGTTAGACCGCACAAGAGCGTGGCATTTTGGGATTACAGCAGAGTACAAGAACATGCCTATAGTACACTATTAGTCCAATGCCAATAAGCAGATTTCTTTTAATTAAACTTTACACAGTGTAAGGGCACACTTCAACGTTAAAAGCACTACCAAAAAAATATGTAACAAATACCTTCTTAGTAATGCAATCTGTCTCAGACTGTTTTCTGTTGAGATACTAGTCAACCTAATTTGAGATCATGAGTTTCTCAACATGAGATAAAAATCGTACCAGTTCGAACTCATCCTACACTCTACATATTGTGTCAAATCTCTTAGAAGAATAAATGGAGTAGCATTCAGTGCTGTCTTTCATATTCTTCTCACATCACACATCACTGAGGTTCATTTTTTTTTCTTCAATAATTCTTTATTGAACATAGTGAGAACTGTACATTAAAGAACGCTGATTCATCTACACACCCTATTTTTCCACGTAATCTCCATACCATTCTATGGCCTTCCTCCAGGGCAAAACAAGGGCATGTATGCCCCGTAGGTGCCAATGCTTGTCCTGGTAGCATGGTAGCTGTACTCCTCATCGACCTCAAAATGTCTTCCACGAATGGCATCTTTTAATGGCCCAAATAAGTGGAAGTCACAAATGACAATATCAACTTGCTGCAACATGTCAGGTGTGATAGCCATGGATGATCTCCCCGATCACTGCAAATTGTGGAGCTCCACCAAACCTTGATGACCTCAACCAACATGCCCAGCGACTCAATGTACTTCTATCAACAGCAGATGCTCAATAGACTTTGCACAAGTGTGTGTGAATATTCCCCACAGTTACTTAATCTGTAGTGATAAATTCAATGACTGCATGCTTGTAATGTAAATCACCTGCAGATGCAATTTTGAAACTGTCCTGTAGTTACGCTCACTCAGGAGACTTCAAATAATACATACATTTTGCATTTGCAGTATTATTTTTGGCTGAGAGAAAAAAGAAAGTGCTGTGCATTACTTTCTAGGCAACCCTCGTAATTAACAACAGACTCTCCATACTTCATTGTGTAATCTTGGAATCACCGTCGGCATTTTCCTTGGCAGTATATTTATCTTAACAAACAATGATCTTAAGTTAAACAATCATAGCTCAAAAAAATCAATCCTTCTGTCTGTCTCTAAATCTTTCATATTGGAATGTTCTTCTCAGAAAATAGTATCTAGCTGAATCACTCTGAAAGGTCCATGACAGCAAGTTATTCCATAATAACGCAAGGCAGTGCTCACAGAAGAAATGCAAAATGATTATGAGATATGTTATTGCACACTAAAACTATGATAAAAAACTTTTTGTAATGCAGTGCAGACTGATCACACAAAACTCAATGTGAAAAAATATAAGGGGCTACATACTTTGTATACAGATCATTCAGCTTATCAGCGAGGGTCAACTGGTTTGATTGCAAATACGCCACCATTTCAGCTACACGTACTCCAGCTGAAATTCCATCTTTGTCAAGCACTGCTGTTCCAAACATAAATCCAATTGCTTCTTCAAATGCAAAGATAACATGCTTCCCTTCTGCAATAAGTTGGTCAGCTTTATTTCCCATCCATTTAAAGCCTGTCAGTGTTTCCTGAAATAACAATAAGTGGTCAAACAACAAATTTTGTACATCAAATATTACATGCTGCATCTCAGTGGTATACGGCTTACCCAGGCGAGTGGGGCTCTGCCTGGGCAGATCCTAACTTCCCTAGGTGCACATGGACCTTCTATGGAGCCTACTAGTCCTATTAAAGGCACTCTCAGTGGATTGTATGGACCACCAGTCAGCACTCACAACCAACCCAACAAACAAAAGTAACTGCAATAATGTAATAAAAAAGTTAATGTAAATAAAACAGTTAATTGCATATGATATCTGAATAACAACAAGCTCAATGTTTAAATGTACATGTATTTATTATAATCAGTACTAAAAGTTTTTAAGTAAACTTAGAGTCTGAATGTTGTTTAGAGATGGGTTTGTCATGGCACTGTTAGTTGTCAGTCTGAGTAACAGTATGGTCAGAGGCATGACGAAGTGTGCCAAGCTTTATGAACAGTTTACTGTGTTTTGGTTAACAGGTACTTGTAAACTGACAAATCTTAATTTTGAAAAATATTTTTATTTGCTTTGAGTGTGACCCAGTTGGTGCACAAAATTGATAGCTAAGCCTCTGTATAGTTTGACAAAAGATTATACTACAATATGGACTGTAAATGGAGTAGTTGTAAAGTAGTATATAATAACTAGTGAGAATTCATTGGCATTGCATAAATGACCAGTTTACCCCAAAGAAATCTTTGAATATCAGTAATAATAGGCATGTTGCATAATTGTGGAAACAAATTGTTATATTTACCACCCAGTTCTGAACAGCCTAAATATTTGCATAAATGACCAGTTTACCCCAAAGAAATCTTTGAATATCAGTAATAATAGGCATGTTGCATAATTGTGGAAACAAATTGTTATATTTACCACCCAGTTCTGAACAGCCTAAATATTTATTTCAAACAGTGTTTCTTTTAATCAGTCATCACTGAAATATTTCCTACAGGCTATATATGAAATACTGTTCTTAACAGATGGCTTGGAACACATCAGAACTATCTTGATGAGCAGAACATATGACAATATTTAGTGCTACGCTAAATAATTGACAAAATGATAACAAGGGACAAACAAAGAATTTTAATAGCAAGCATCAGTGATGATTCAATTACTTTCATTATTAGACCAAATTTTACTAGCAAAGTCCTCAGACTGAGTAAAAATTTTGTTTTCAACAATTTGTCAAGTAAACACCCAAATGCAATTTATTTATTTATTTACTTATTTACATTTTATGGCCTTTGTTGGACCACTCTGGCCAATTTTATACAAAGAATTTTTCAGTTTCTTGTCAGCTCAGTACTTCTTCTATCTCTCGGATCTCATCCTTCTTTCTTCATCGGAAATCACGCTTCCTACTGTCTGTTTGTTGATTCTTGTTTGCAGTCTGGTTTGTTTGTCTGTGAGATTCCTGATTTTGTAAGTTTTGTTTCATAGGTCTTCCAATGTAATCTGTAGCTCATCCATATCTTCCTGGATTTCTGTAATCCATTTAATGTTGCACTTACTATTCCACAATTTCTCTGGTGTTCTGATTAGATGTCCAAAAATGAAATGAGTTTCCTCCTGATAGTACTCATTACCAGTTCTATTTCCTTGTAGACTGTTTCATATGTAGCTACTCTCAAGTGTTGTCTATTTGTGCAGTGTTAGTTGTTTAGAGGTGGTTTCACTTGCGTATGTTATTTCTGGTTGAGTGACTGTTTTGTAGTGTTTTAATTTTGTTGCGATTGACAGGCTCTTTTTGTTGTAGGTGTTCTTGGTGATATATTGTGCTCTAGTCAATTTGTTTATTCTGTTATGCCACTTTGGCATTTCATTGAGGTTATATGTTTTGATTTCTCCCCCATATTTAAATTTATCTACACTTTTCATTTCTTGGTTTCCTATGGCAATTTTGTTTATGAGTGGTGGGTCAGTTAACATGATCACTGTTTTTTCAAAGGATATTCCAAGACCAATTTTCTGTGCTATTTCCTGTAATGAGATAACTTGTTTTTCGGTTTCCTGAATACTGTTGGACAAGAGAGCAGGGTCATCAGCAAATCCTAGACAATTTAAACTTATTTTGCAATTTGGATGTTCTTTGGGTTAATATTGTACCATTCCCTCATTACGTATTCTAAAGCACAGTTGAACAGCAGGGGTGGCAAGCAATCTCCTTGTCTTGAACCTGTTTTTATGACGAATGGCTCAGAGAGTCCCCCCTGGACCTGACTTTTGATACGGTGTTGGTTAAGATGAGTTCTATCAATCTGATTAATTTTGTATGGAGTCCAAAATTTCTTAAGATTTTTAACATTGAAGGTCTATGAATACAGTCATATGCTCTTTTAAAGTCCACGAAGGTTATTACAAGAGGTTTATTTCATTTCTTGTAATATACTATGGCTAATTTTAAAGTGATGATCTGTTCTACACAGCTTCTCCAAGGTCAGAAGCCTCCTCGGTATTCATCTAATTCTTCCGCTGATTGTTCTTTTGTATAGGAGTCTGGAGAAAATCTTGTATGTACAGTCTAATAGAGAGACACCTCTGTAATTATCTGAGTTGCTTTTATCTCCTTTTTTATGGAGTGGGTGGATTATGGCTGTGGTCTAATGTTTGGGAAACTTTTCTGTTATCCAGATTTTTGTTAGGGCTATGTGTAAGGATGTTCACACTGTATTACTGGCATATTTCCATATTTCTGCAAAAACTTGGTCTTCTCTGCGTGTCTTATAATTTTTCATCTCTCTAAGTGCTGTTTCCACCACTTGGATAGTTGGAGGATTTATGAGATCAGGTGGAGTCTTGATGGGTGTGTCTGTATTAATTGCTAAAAGTTCCTGGGGTTCTTCACAATTCAAAAGTTTACTAAATGTTTTTGCCATAATTTCTGCATTTTTCCTTGTCATTATGTGCCATTTTTCCATCTTCCCTTTTCAGCATTTAACTTGGGAGGGGCAAATTTTTGTAATTGTCTTCCAAATATTTTGTAAAATGACTCTGGAATTGGTTTTATGGTAATTTTGTTTTATTGAGTCGATCAGATCTTTCTGTAATTGTCTCTTGGTTTGCCTGATAATTTGTGTGAACTTTTTCCTGATATTTTTGAGGTTGGTTGCATGCAATTATAGCAACTAAGATTTAAAAACAAGATGTAATAATATATAATATAAACATAAGCTGCAGCATCATACAGCACTAGCTGTTATGCAAAGTTTAATACTATGTGGTGACGCACACTGAACAGTTACACTTGCCATGTAAGACATGTATGTACTTCTGCTTACTGTACAGTATATTCTAACAAAGTGCTACACAAATTCAGATCACAAAATTGCAAATATGCCATATCTTAACAGTGCTCGTTACTGAATGGATTCCTTTCCTTGCTCTTCAAATCACACTTACTACAATTAGCAGAACTGAATGAAATATTACATGAAATGCAATGTGGGTACAAAATTTAGTTGGCCTGTAAATTCTGCACCTAAGGTAAAAAGTTTGGGGAAGAGTTTTGGACAAGAACTTGACTTTCCCTCAGTCTGCAATTAGGTACAGAAGTGAAGTGCTGCATTGGTGATAGTGTTACTGGACAGAGATATTGTCTGATTTCTATGCTTTTTCTTTGGGGAGTACTAGTCTATTAAGATATGTCAACTGCACAATTAAGAAATTTATTTAACTTAAATTTGCTAATTAAGCAATTGATGTCTGAAATTTGTTATGAAATATATACCACAGTTGCTGAGAAAATAACAGTTATGAATAAAATAAATTAAGGTAATAGAAGATACAGAGAATACTGCAGCAAAAAGTGAGGACAGTGTTGGGGATAGTATGGCAACAGGAAAATATATGAAAAAATTGGGAAAGGGGATGAAAAAGAATTAAAGCACTTGGAGCATAAAGAGTTAACAGTGGTACCTTTACTGAGTTACAAGGGAAATACTGAGTAGTAACATAATGGGAAGATGAAGGGATGACATACTTATTAAGCAACGATCTTTAAAAACTGCATACATTCAAGTAAAAACAGAGCAAGAATGGGAAGGAGAACATAAACCAGAAGTAGGTAATAAATGCTCAGTAGAATTCAGTACTAACAGTGTGTTTGTTTGTTTGATAGCAAGTGATAAAAGTGGACAATGAAATGGTGGGACAAGGAATAACATGTAAGGGCGATCAAAACCTTCCCATTTGAGTGCACTGCTGCCGTGTATACACAACATAGCATGACTCTGGTGTGGGTATCAGCCAGAAGATCGTGATCACCTACCAAACAGCTGGTATGTCCACCTTTGGCATGGATAACAGTGGTGACGCATAGTGGAATGGAAGCAACAAGGTCTCGATAGGTTGCCGAAGGGAGCTGACACATGTGCACACACAAATCACGTAATTCCTGTAAATTCAGGAAGGAGGGCAATGAGCACTGACACCATGTTCTATCACAGCCCGGATGTGTTTGATCACATTCAGATCTAGGGAGTTGAGGGACCACCACATCAATTGGAATTGGCCACTATGTTCCTCAAACCACTCCATCACACTCCTGGCCTTGTGACATGGCACATCACCTTGTTGAAAATGCCACTGCCATTGGAAAACATGATTGTCAGATGGGGTGTATGTGGTCTGCAACCAGCATACGATACTCCTTGGCCGTCATGGTGCCTTGCACGAGCTACACTAGATCCTTGGATGCACACATGAATATTCTTCAAAGCATAATGGAGCCACCATCAGCTCGTCTCCGTCCTGCAGTACAAATAAGGAGTTGTTCTCCTGAATGATGATAGATTTGTGCCCACCCATCAGCATGATGAAGAAGGTATTGGGATATATCAGACAATGCAACACCCCACCACTTTGCCAACATCCAGTGCCAATAGTCACGTACCTTGTTCAGTTTTAGTTGCTGATGTCGTGTTGTTAAAATTGGCACATACACGGGTTGTCAGTTCCGGAGGTCAATTGTTAGGAGTGTTCAGTACACTGTGTGTTCAGACACACTTGCACTCCGCCCAGTATTAAAATCAGAAGTTAATTCCGCTACGGTTTGCCGACTGTCCTGTTTACTAGTCTTCCCAGTTTATGATGTCTGACATATGTAATGAGGGGTGGCGTCCAACACCAAGATGTCCAGACGTGGTTTCAACTTGGTTTCACCATGTGTTCAAGAGACTCACCACAGCACTCCTTGGACACCTGACAAACCATGCAGTTTCTGAAATGCTTGTGCCAGGTCTCTGGGTCATCACAATCTGCCCCCCGGTCAAACTCTGATAGATCTCATGCCTTCCCCATTTTACACACAACAAGCACACTCACTGATACTACATGTACAGTGCATGTGACTGGCTAGCAGTTACTCCTCACTGGGTGATGCTGCTATCGCCTGGATGGGTTTACATCAATAGTAGGTCAGTGGTCATAATGTTCTGGCTGATCAGCGTAAGCACCAACTTGTCGGCAAATGAACAGTTGGCATTCACACATTTCCTACGAGCTTGCAGGAAATGTGGAAAAGTGAACTATGCCAAAATTATTAAAAAATGTGTCCAAACAGGGCCAGTACACTGTTATTCTTTTCTTGGCTGCAGAAGGCTGAACACCAGCAGACATCCATCAGAGGATGAAGAATTTGTATGGGGCATCATGTTTGTTAAAAACAACTGTTGTGGAGTGATGCACCAAGTTCTACACTTGTCGGTGATTCACCAGCTGATCTAGCAGGCCAGCGTCATCCTTTACGCTGACTCAAGTGGGAGGCACTTGAGCACCCACACTATACTCCTGATCTCTATCCATGTGATTATAACACCACCTCTGGTCCCTTAAAAAGGCTTTGAGGAGTAAACAATTCCTCTACGACGAAGACGTGCAGCAGACAGTTACAGACTTCTTCATGGAGCAGGACACAGCGCGTTACCAAACAGGTATCTGAAGTCTCACATCAATTTTGCCTGATAGGCGTTCAGGTTCTGGACTGAACAGACTTTGGGCAGAAATCTTTTGGTTGGACCTTTTAGAAAAATAAAAGGATGTGGCAAGGGATGAGAGATAAAAATAAAAATAATAAAATAAATAAATAAATAATAACAATGAGAAGCTGAGGAAAGAGCTGAAGGCATGGGAAGGGAAGGTCATTAGTTTCGAAGCAGAAACTGGGAATAAAAGAATGAGTTTAAGGACTGTGAAGATAAAATCCATAATTTGGAAGGAGACTTGGAACAGCTGCTTAAGGAACACATTAATAAAAGAATATCTTGCAACCTGTTTGATGAGAATTCCGAGACATTGCAAAAAGGCTAAATTCAGTAGACTTCAAATTGGACAACGGGATTCACTACATCCTATTGAATTTATAAATGATTTAATGAGGAATATGCCTATGAGTTGGTCTGATGGCGAGAGACAACTCAGAGATAAAGCATGAAAGCCTCATATGGGGATATGAATGTTTTGTGAAATATAGTACTGATCAAGTACTGGTCAAGCCAATGCTATTAAAAATTTTATTAGTAGTTCAGAATGAAAGAGGAATGTGGAAAGTGTCAAGTCACTTTGTGGAAGTTTAGAAGAGTTCTTAACAAGGGAGAATCTATAACAGAAAATATTTTCGAACAAGTTTAGGCAAGGAAGCCCAAAAGAAGCTCAACTGAATAGGAGGGGGGGGGGGGGGGGGCAACAAGGGGTGTGAGTGTAACTTGATGGCAGGGAGGATCCAGAAGCAGAGGTGAAGGATATTCATGTCATTATAGAAGGGATGATAGTCTGGAGAGACCAAATATCCAAAGGAGAGATGACAGTGAGATTTCTGCCTGTAGCCTTTGGGAAAAACAGTAGTTATGTGTTTAGTCACATATGAAATTCAAACAGGAAGACAGATGGAGAGGAAGGAAACAGAAATAGGTGGTTTAAAAATGACACAAACAGTAGTCATTGTGAATAAGAGTAGAAGGAATGATTGGGGAGTAGCAAAGAAAAAAACAAAGGAATGAATAACAAGGTGGTAATGGCGGAAGAGAAAGAGTTGAATGCTGATGAGATTACAGTCATAATCTAGAAAGACAGAGAGTAGATGGGTTTGGAAATAAGAAATATGATGTATGGGAAGGAGAAGCTACATGTATGGACTTCTCAGAACTATAGAAATATAGAGTTCTATACATTAAACCAGCAAGACCAGAGAGAAAATGAAATAGCATGGGATGTCAAAATCTACTGGATTAGCAAGGGGCTGATTAATGTGGCACTAAGTCTGATGTGGTGGACAACGACTACGTGAAGTGAAAGCTGAGAGGATAAAAGAAAATGGGTTGAAGAGCAAGAGGAGGAAGAAACAGAAACAGAAAAAGAAGAAGAAGAAGAAGAAGAAGAAGAAGAAGAAGATGATGATGATGATGATGATGATGGAGGTCAAAGAATGGATGGGAGACAATGATGTTATTGGGGATAAAGAGGATAATAGAGAAGAAAGTGATGAAAGTAGCAATCAAGAAGTAATAAGTGAAGAGGAGATTGAATGTGTAGTGGGACAAGAGCAGAAAGTGGGGGATTAGGTAACAGGCAACACATAGAAAGAGGGAAACCAAATTAATAGTATCCAAGGGGAAACAGATGATGGAATAGGAGGTATTAGAAAATGTTTAACAGGAAGGGGGGAGGGGAAGGGATTTTATTTTAGAGAAGAACACTACCACCACTGTGAGAAAAGTCATGAATATAGCTATGGCTACTAACAGGCAACATGACAAAAGTAACAGAAGAGAAGAAAAGTGAGCCACCAGAGAAAGAATGGAAATGAAAGAAGAATTGGGATAAAGAAGTCAAGGTTCTAGAAGAGGAAGAAAAGGACACCATATAAGAGTTTGCAATGTTGGAAAGAAAAAGTGAATTCTTTTTGGGCAAATAAACATTTGAATAAGCAGTTATTAGAACAAAACTGTTCAGGCTTTTGTGGCCACTTGTTGACACATTGCCTGTTGGCTTCTGTCTTGAGATCTTCAGGACAAAATGACATCCAGGTCAGCTTGGATGTTGTTTTTTTGTTTTCCAAAGTTCCACTTAGTGACTCTGGAGCATATTGATTACATTTTCCTGCAGTACACAATGAAGCTAGTTCATGCATAACTTAGGCCCGTTTCACACTGGGATACTGGTGACGGTCACCAGCAACTGTCACCGACAGAGAGACATTCATTTGAACTGAAGCATCCACACTGGGACACTACACCACCTCACCGAGCCACTTCGACCCAGCAGTGACTCACCCTCACCACATGTGACGGACAAGGTCACTGTGTTTACAGCAGTCACCGCCACCAGACATGTATTAGTTTGAATTGGAGTGTTCACACTGGGACACAGTTCACAGACACAGCGCTGCAGATTTACCAACAGACAGGCAGTCATTTTTTACACAGTGACGCAAAACATTGTCCTTTATACTGTAAACATTGTAGCAATGAGTTTAGAGTTGATTAACATGGAAGACTTTATAAGTGAAGTATAAAGTCATTCTGCTTTTTGGGATGTCAAAAGTGAGGACTATAGCAACGAAGTGGTGAAAACAAATGCTTGACAAGAAATTATAATGAAGTTTGTGCCTGATTTCAATGAGAAGAGCATGGATGAAAAAAACAAAATTGGTGAGTTTTATGTTTTTTTTCTCTTTTTTTCCCCCAATATCTTATTTTTTGGACCATAAAAGAATAGCAAAATTTAGTTGCTACACCTGTAAAGGCTAGGAGGATAGTAACCTTCAAGCACATTTGCATCCCTCATCCCTTTTCTCTCGCATTTACCAGTATTAAGTGTATCTTTACGCAGTCTTAATGCGATAAGAAGGGACAAAATGGATGAGTGTGGAGACCGTGAACTCACCCCTACAGGGAGAATGGGAAAAAAACCTTATACCTCAAAATTTTCATACCAAAATTAAGTGTAGAGAACATAAAACAGTATTTTCTCCAGCCGACCTCGTAGCAGTGGATGTTAAGTGTAATGAACACTTTGTCTTCATTCTCATTCTCCTCCTCCTCTTGTTTAGAAGTACTAACAAAAGTTCCTCCTTGCTTGAGTCCAATTCACTAACTAATCAGTTGGCAATATCTGCGGTGTCAGACACCAAGTGATCCAGGAGTGTTAATCACAATTACTGGTGACCGTCACTGGTGACTGTCACCAGTATCCCAGTGTGACACGGGCCTTACTGTAAGCTAGTTTATGTAGAATGTCAATTTCTATGAACAGCTGGAAGGGATCACCATGGATAGTTCACTTAGTCCATTGGCCGACAGTTTCTTCATGAGGCACTTGGAAAGACAAGCCCTGGACTTGGCATATTGAAAAACTAAGGTGATATACAGGTATGTCAATGACACTTCCATTGTATGAAGCCATGGAGAGGAACAGCTCAGTGGCTTCCTAAGAAATCTTAACAGTTTTTCGTGCCAACAAAAAATTTATCATGGAGGTAGAAAAAGACCAACAGCTGCCCTTTCTAAATGTGCTGGTTATGAGGAATGGTGAGAATCTGGGCCACAGCAGAGGTCAAAAAATAACACACATGGACTAATACCTGTCAAATTATAACCTGAGCCAGGAAAGAGGAATTATAAATAATGCTTATAATGTGAACAAGATGAATTATAGTCCACAGAAATTTGGACGCAAGATACAACACTTGATAAGCATCCTTTGCAGCAGTGGGTAATCCACCAATGGCAAAAGAAGCATCACAAATCCCTCACACTCAACAAAGTGAGACAGAAGAAGAAATGTTGGATATGGTCTATCTACCATAGCTCCCCTGGGTGGCAGACAGAAACAGTCATCTATTGTGCAAACATGACGTGAAGGTTATTTACATACTGACCAAAATATTAAAGAGAGTGTCAGATTGGCAAAGTGAAAAAACAAGCACGCACCCGAGCGCACGCACCCGAGCGCACGCACCCGAGCGCACGCACACGCACACGCGCACGCACACGCGCACGCGCGCACGCGCGCACGCGCACACACACACACACACACACACACACACACACACACACACACACACACACACACACACACACACACCACATACAGAAATGCACACACTTGTTCTGCCTGATCACAGTAAGCCAGCAATGCAACTTCATGGGGCTGGAATGTCACTCTAGTGAGTTTGTTCTGGCCACAGGTGTTGAAAGTTCTGGCCAACGTGCAGAGATGTGGAGTAGAAGAATGGTAGGAGAAAGAGGGGAGACAACGGAGTGGAGAACGTGAATATAAGATGAGTGAAATCACTTGATGGTCAACTCTATCCTTGTGTAGGGGTTCCACCTGCTTTTATTTCTTCATTTGTTGTCCTCGGTGTCTATGTACTGGCTGAAAAATGGGTTGTGTGGATTCCAACACTGACAAGTTTAAGTGATGTAGCCGACTTATGCACAGTTACGTTTTACAGTACTTTAATTTCACTGTTCACAACCACTTAATAATACACAGTTATATGGCCAGTGTACTATTGTTTAACTTTTGATAAGCCTCATTAATAGTTAGCAGGCAAAACTATACATACCGCAACAATAGTTTCCTGCTGAACATCTATGAGCAGTAAAACCTAACCACAAAGTTCACAGTTCTTTAAGAATAATCAGGTACATATGGAGCAGACACTGTCACTGTTTTTACACACATTCTAATTGTTAAACATTTATTCCACAGTTAATTTGAAGCATTGTTGTTGTTCTAGCCAGCACAGGTTGCTTGTCTGAAATTCAGCCATGACCAAAAATCGGACCCTTATATATCATCACAATAATAGGTACTAAAACTACATATTGTTTGAAGTTAAATTTACAGAAATTACAATTAAAACTTAACTCATTAAATTAACTGAATACATTGAAAATTCTGTCTTTTTAACAGTTTCTTCTACTACAAGGGTTAAGCCGAATTATTTGTTTAAATCATGAAATTAACAAATATCATTATGCAAACAATACTTTTGACAAAACTGTTAATTATTTTGGAATTAATTCAGGGCTGGTTTTGCTAACATGTTTTTGAATATAGCCAAATAGATATTTTAAGATTACTAGCATTTCATGTTCCAAATGCTTATAATCAGTGCAGAATTTACATTTGTTTAATAGAATTGAAGTTATGAAACAATTACTGATTTCTCCCTATAATTAAAGATACTAAGTAGTAATAGTCAAAATAAATTAGAGAATCAATTACATACACACACCAAGCACAAAATTATATCTGATGTTATATCCTTTAAAACTGAGGGCCAACCTTTCTCTTTTATGAAAATGCAGATTATATTCATGTATGCTAATGGTAAACAGTTAAAAGTAACAAAATGAACTTAAGGAGGCAAATGGCAAAACAAGAGGGGAATTAAAATTATCCCAGCTTGCTTTGTCACACTTGGCCACAGTTTGGTGGTGGCCACTCATGTAAGCTGGCAACTGGTTGGTGGTTGTGGCTACATAAAATGCTATGCATAAATTACAGCATGACACTGCCCTTTATAGGATAGGATGCGCAAGAAGGGACTTGGGTAGGATATCCTCTCAAGCCACTCCTCCAACTCACATACACCTTGCACAACTCTACCTGCCTAAGGCTAAAACAAGCTCAGCAGACCCGAATTGCTACCCCATGCACTCTCCCTCCCACCCATCAGCCCACCTCCTTTTGCCCCTCAACCAATCCATCTGACATCCCTCGCCCCAATCGAGCTGCAGCGCTGTCACAATGTAGTCACAGCTTGGGGGCTGTAACCATGTAAGGGTATATATGTGTATGTGTACTCCACAGCCCTGAAGGAGGATTCACCATTCATCCTCAGTCTTGTTTGAGAGTTTATTAATTTCTCGGTGCCTCAACACTATGTTCATTAGAAATAACAGACACTGTAGTTAAGTTAAGTGCCTGATAATTAAAGTTAGTAACCAAACCAAGAGAAAGAAAACTGGCGTTCTACGGATCAGAGTGTGGAATGTCAGATTCCTTAATCGGGCAGGTAGGTTAGAAAATTTAAAAAGGGAAATGGATAGGTTAAAGTTAGATATGGTGGGAATTAGTGAAGTTCGGTGGCAGGAGGAACAAGACTTTTGGTCAGGTGAATACAGGGTTACAAATACAAAATCAAATACGGGTAATCCAGGAGTAGGTTCAATAATGAAGAAAAAAATAGGAGTGCGGGTAAGCTACTACAAACAGCATAGTGAACACATTATTGAGGCCAAGATAGACACGAGCCCAAGCCTACTACAGAATTACAAGTTTAAATGCCAACTAACTCTGCAGATGATGAAGAAATAGATGAAATGTATGATGAGATAAAAGAAATTATTCAGGTAGTGAAGGGAGACGAAAATTTAATATTCATGGGTGATTGGAATTCGAGAGTAGGAAAAGGGAGAGAAGGAAACATAGTAGGTGAATATGGATTGGGGCTAAGAAATGAAAGAGGAAGCCGTCTGGTAGAATTTTGCACAGAGCATAACTTAATCATAGCTAACACTTGGTTCAAGTATGGAAGAATCCTGGAGATACTAGAAGGTATCAGATAGATTATATAATGGTAAGACAGAGATTTAGGAACCAGGTTTTAAATTGTAAGACATTTTCAGGGGCAGATGTGGACTCTGACAACAATCTATTGGTTATGAACTATAGATTAAAACTGAATAAACTGCAAAAAGGTGGGAATTTAAGGAGATGGGGCCTGGATAAACTGAAAGAACCAGAGGTTGTACAGAGTTTTAGGGAGAGCATAAGGGAACAATTGACAGGAATAGGGGAAACAAATACAGTAGAAGAATAGTGGGTAGCTCTGAGGGATGAAGTAGTGAAGGCAGCAGAGGATCAAGTAGGTAAAAAGACAAGGGCTAGTAGAAATCCTTGGGTAACAGAAGAAATATTGAATTTAATTGATGAAAGGAGAAAATATAAAAATGCAGTAAATGAAGCAGGCAAACAGAAATACAAGTGTCTAAAAAGTGAGACTGACAGGAAGTGCAAACTGGCTCAGCAGGGATGGCTAGAGGACAAATGTAAGGATGTAGAGGCTTATCTAACTAGGGGCAAGATAGATACTGCCTACAAGAAAATTAGAGACACCTTTGAAGAAAAGAGAGCCACTTGTATGAATATCAAGAGCTAAGATGGAAACCCAGTTCTAAGCAAAGAAGGGAAAGCAGAAAGGTGGAAGGAGTATTTAGAGGGTCTATACATGTGCGATGTACTTGAGGACAATATTATGGAAATGGAAGAGGATGTAGATGAAGATGAAATGGGAGATATCAATTGCGTGAAGAGTTTGACAGAGCACTGAAAGACCTGAGTTGAAACAAGGCCCTGAGAGTAGACACCATTCCCTTAGAACTACTGAAGGCCTTGTGAGAGCCAGTCCCGACAAAACTCTACCATATGGTTAGTAAAATGTATGAGACAGGTGAAATACCCTCAGACTTCAAGAAGAATGTAATAATTCCAATCCCAAAGAAAGCAGGTGTTGACAGATGTGAAAATTACCGAACTATCAGTTTGATAAGTCACAGCTATAAAATACTAACGCGAATTCTTTACAGATGAATGGAAAAACTGGTAGAAGCCGACCTCGGGAAAGATCAGGTTGGGTTCTGTAGAAATGTTGGAACACGTGAGGCAATACTGACCTTACGACTTAGCTTAGAAGAAAGATTAAGGAAAGGCAAACCTATGTTTCTAGCATTTGTAGACTTACAGAAAGCTTTTGACAATGTTGACTGGAATACTCTCTTTCAAATTCTAAAGGTGGCAGGGGTAAAATACAGGGAGCGAAAGGCTATTTACAATTTGTACAGAAACCAGATGGCAGTTATAAGAATCGAGGGGCACGAAAGGGAAGCAGTGGTTGGGGAGGGAGTGAGACAGGGTTGTAGCCTCTCCCCAATGTTATTCAATCTGTACATTGAGCAAGCTGTAAAGGAACCAAAAGAAAAATTCGGAGTAGGTATTAAAATCCATGGAGAAGAAACAAAAACTTTGAGGTTCGCCGATGACATTGTAATTCTGTCAGAGACATCAAAGGACTTGGAAGAGCAGCTGAACGGAATGGACATTGTCTTGAAAGGAGGGTATAAGATGAACATCATCAACAAAAGCAAAACGAGGATAATGGAATGTAGTCGAATTAAGTCGGGCGATGCTGAGGGAATTAGATTAGGAAATGAGACACTTAAAGTAGTCGATGAGTTTTGCTATTTTGGAAGCAAAATAACTGATGATGGTCGAAGTAGAGAGGATATAAAATGTAGACTGGCAATGGCAGGGAAAGCGTTTCTGAAGAAGAGAAATTTGTTAACATCGAGTATAGATTTAAGTGTCAGGAAGTCATTTCTGAAAGTATTTGTATGGAGTATAGCCATGAATTGAAGTGAAACGTGGACGATAAATAGTTTGGACAAGAAGAGAATAGAAGCTTTCGAAATGTGGTGCTGCAGAAGAATGCTGAATATTATATGGGTAGATCACGTAACTAATGAGGAGGTATTGAAGAGAATTGGGGAGAAGAGAAGTTTGTGGCACAACTTGACAAGAAGAAGGGATCGGTTGGTAGGACATGTTCTGAGGCATCAAGGGATCACAAATTTAGAATTGGAGGGCAGCGTGGAGGGTAAAAATCGTAGAGGGAGACCAAGAGATGAATACACTAAGCAGACTCAGAAGGATGTAGGTTGCACTAAGTACTGGGTGATGAAGAAGCTTGCACAGGATACAGTAGCATGGAGAGCTGCATCAAACAAGTCTCAGGACTGAAGACAACAACAACAACAACAACAACAACAACCAAACCAGTAAGGGCCTTATGAGAAACATAATTTCTGATGGTGTGTTAAAAATTGTGGATTTGCACTGTCCTTTGACTGGAACTATAAGTGGTTATAAGTACATAACTGTGATGTTGGATGTGCTCTCCAAGTACATACCATATTTACCTGATTATAAGACAAAGTTTTTTCCTCAAACTTGTCATTTGAAAAACATGGGGTCGTCCTATATTCACAGATTAAACTATTGCTGCTCAGATCAATGTTTTTACATAGTATATCTAAAAACAAAGATGATGTGAATTACCGAACGAAAGCGCTGGCACGTCGATAGACACACAAACAAACACAAACACACACACAAAATTCAAGCTTTCACAACAAACTGTTGCCTCATCAGGAAAAAGGGAAGGAGAGGGAAAGACGAAAGGATGTGGGTTTTAAGGGAGAGGGTAAGGAGTCATTCCAATCCCGGGAGCGGAAAGACTTACCTTAGGGGGAAAAAAGGACAGGTATACACTCGCACACACACACACACACACACACACATATACAGACACAAGCAGACATATTTAGAGACAAAGAGCTTGGGCAAAGATGTCAGTCGAAGCGGAAGTGAAGAGGCAAAGATGATGTTGAATGACAGGTGAGGTATGAGTGGCGGCAACTTGAAATTAGCGGAGATTGAGGCCTTTTGGGTAACGGGAAGAGAGGATATATTGAAGAGCAAGTTCCCATCTCCGGAGTTCGGATAGGTTGGTGTTGGTGGGAAGTATCCAGATAACCCGGACGGTGTAACACTGTGCCAAGATGTGCTGGCCGTGCACCGAGGCATGTTTAGCCACAGGGTGATCCTCATTATCAACAAACACTGTCTGCCTGTGTCCATTCATGCGAATGGACAGTTTGTTGCTGGTCATTCCCACATAGAATCCATCACAGTGTAGGCAGGTCAGTTGGTAAATCACGTGGGTGCTTTCACATGTGGCTCTGCCTTTGATCGTGTACACCTTCCGGGTTACAGGACTGGAGAAGGTGGTGGTGGGAGGGTGCATGGGACAGGTTTTACACCGGGGGCGGTTACAAGGATAGGAGCCAGAGGGTAGGGAAGGTGGTTTGGGGATTTCATAGGGATGAACTAACAGGTTACGAAGGTTAGGTGGACGGCGGAAAGACACTCTTGGTGGAGTGGGGAGGATTTCATGAAGTAATACTTCCCACCAACACCAACCTATCCGAACTCCGGAGATGGGAACTTGCTCTTCAATATATCCTCTCTTCCCGTTACCCAAAAGGCCTCAATCTCCGCTAATTTCAAGTTGCCGCCACTCATACCTCACCTGTCATTCAACATCATCTTTGCCTCTTCACTTCCGCTTCGACTGACATCTCTGCCCAAGCTCTTTGTCTCTAAATATGTCTGCTTGTGTCTGTATATGTGTGGATGGATATGTGTGTGTGTGTGTGTGTTGTGTGGATGGATATGTGTGTGTGTGTGTGTGTGTGTGTGTGTGTGTGTGTGTGTGTGCGCGCGCGCACGAGTGTATACCTGTCCTTTTTTCCCCCTAAGGTAAGTCTTTTCGCTCCCGGGATTGGAATGACTCCTTACCCTCTCCCTTAAAACCCACATCCTTTCGTCTTTCCCTCTCCTTTCCTCTTTCCTGATGAGGCAACAGTTTGTTGCGAAAGCTTGAATTTTGTGTGTGTGTTTGTGTTTCTTTGTGTGTCTATCGACCTGCCAGCGCTTTCGTTCGGTAAGTCACATCATCTTTGTTTTTAGATATATTTTTCCCACGTGGAATGTTTCCCTCTATTATATTTTTACATAGTATAATACATTAATATAAGGGTCATCTTACATTTACATATGTAGCTTTGTCTACAGGGGTTAAATGCAATTTTATTTTGAAGAATTCATTTGAATAGGCTCAAGTTTTCCCAACACATTGAAGCACTTGAGACAGTACTGATCTCGCTCAAACAATCCCGCAACATTTGACTTGCAGCGCTATTGCAATGCGCAAAGGGATGCGAGAGAAACTAGTCACTATGACAGTCTTATGCTCCACTTAAAAATTGACGATTTTGTGAAACACAGGAGGAAATAACATTAAATCCTATCAACTTAACAAACTTTTGTTGTACTTGAACAAATTTGCAATATAAATTCTCGCACATGTATGGATATTGTATACTTAATGTACATTTATATTGCTTTTTAAGTAAAGGTAACATTCAAAGGCGAAAATCTTGTCCTTCAAAAATCATTGGTTGATTGTGAACTAAAGTCAGCATTCTGTTTTGTTGTGAGAAATTGTAATGATTCACCAAATGAGTTGAAGATGAGAAATTCGGTCACTGTTCGTGTACTAGACTATCAGGGAAAAATGCCACCAGTTTTTAATTAGCTTTAGAGCAAGATGGTGACATTCAGATGAAAAGAGCAAGAAAATTAATCCAGAATTAAATGTCTAACAAACGAAAAAAGTCTATATAAACTAACTGCAAATGTTATCACAAGAATAAATCCTTTGTGGAGATAGTACCATATATGACCTGGACTCTAAACGATATTGGCATCCATGTTTCATTATTGCACAAGCACAGCACTATGGAAGGGTTGGAGGGGAACAGTGACACCAGTTTGGATGAGACCAATGATGACTGCAGGTTGAGGAGTGGGGAGTGGCGAGAGGGCAGCAAATTTCATCGTGTTGCTAACCATAGGACACTACACTGCATATTTTTGTTGTTTAGGAACATATATCATGTATTGGAGGGCAGCGTGGAGGGTAAAAATCGTAGGGGGAGACCAAGAGATGCATACACTAAACAGATTCAGAAGGATGTAGGTTGCAGTAGGTACTGGGAGATGAAGAAGCTTGCACAGGATAGAGTAGCATGGAGAGCTGCATCAAACCAGTCTCAGGACTGAAGACCACAACAACAACAACTGGAGTTTGCATGAATGCATTTGTACTCAGAATCAAACTGACTTTACAACTGGACAAGTACTCAACAACAGCATAAAATTCTGCAGGAGATGCTAAAAGTCTAGATTGGAGCCAGTGCTGACACCGTGAGGTATGATGAGAATGATAGGGAGTGTGTCAGTTGCTGGTTTTACACAGCTAAAGAGGGAGTGGCGGGCAGATGGTATATTTGGAAGCAACAGATACTGTTAACATTCTCGCATCAATACAGAAGCACAATTCGCTGTTTTTTCTCAGGTTCCACCTTAACCACAATCACAGAAACTGCAACATATTTGGAAAAAATAGCCAAATTTTTGTGACAAAAAAGATATAAATTTCACAGCTGTCCTGTTTGGACAGGATAATGATTAAAAATAATGATACTAGAGACGACATGCTAAGTACACAAAAAACGGAGTAAAGATAAAAATTGATGTTGACAATTCCTATTTGTCTATTTTATTACTCCTTGTATATTAAAATGTGGACAATAAATAAATGGCCTAAGTTTAGAACAGGTGTAATGTTACTTGCTAGCAGTACCTTATGTCAGTATAAGTTTGTACTTTTGATTAGACAGAATATGTTAAAAAAATTTCTCAAAGGGCATCTTAATAAAAAAGGGGGGGGGCACTTTTATTCAGGGTCATCTTATACTTGGATAAACATGGTAAATTTGTATAAACTAAATAAGGCTGCAGGCAAAGGATGAAAACAGTCTACTTCATTGAGATGGGAGGGGTGGTCTGTGCAGATATTGATGCCCAATTTGCTTCGACATCTTGGAAGAACAGAATGGGCAGTCACGTTGTAAGGAATATATATATCGAACCATAAATGGATTCAGGACACATGTGGAGGAAATGAAACTTCTCATACATGAAAGAATTTTCTTCCTTTGTTTACAAGACAGAAAAATATTAACACACCTGTACATGGAAGCTACAGCTTTCAGCTTTCACAGAAAAGATGACCTTACTGGTGAAAGGACAAAGGGTGACAGTGTTCCTCAATGAGACACATCAGTTCTATCCTGTAACTTTAATCATAACACTGCAAGCAGTCACGAGATTCTCGACCATGTCAACCTCACAGTGTGCCCTGTATATCTCCCACCACACGAGATTGTTGATGGTAAGATCCTCAAACAATTTACTGCTGAGCTCCCTTGTCCCTTTCTCCTTTTCACAGATCTTAATGCTTGTGGTGTGCTACGGGTCTCTACCAGGATTTGTTCCGGGAGGTTGATCGATAGAGAGCCTCACACAAACTGTCAACAACATATTGATGAACACAGATCACGCTTGGGTTTCTTTGCAGCCATAAACCTCTCATTCTGCTGCTCACCTGCTCAGTGTGAAATGTATTATGACCTGCACAGAAGTAACCACTTACTTATCTATATACACCTATTACATGGAGCATATCCCAAAAGAAGTCTGCCAAGATGACTGACTGGACACTTTACAGCCTGATGGCTGATTTCAAACAACAATGAAAGCATACCCAACAGGGTGCATCAAATTACAGTTGTGGAGACGGCAAAATGGAGGAACTGTGTTAAAGTGGCTAAGATTGACATGGTTGTAATTTTAAGATGAGGCATAGGAGAATAGATCCACATTCAGAATCCATTACAGGTATTTTCAGGTGGTATTTTCAACTGCCAATAGCGGCCTCATAAGATGAAGGATTTCTCCTAACAATACGGGGGAACAGAGCCAAGACAATGGTTAAATTTTGGAACCAACAAGACCCAGCTTTCTGATACTAGTGAGCAACATAGGGAAAGGGGGGCAGGGGTTTGCTGTGGTTTCCAGCACCAACTTTGAAAAATACAACTGCTCTTTCTCTCTGCTAGAGTAGAATTCCTGAGACAGCAACTATCCTTTTCATAATACAGTATTGAGTATATTTGTCGAAGAGTTTCACTCCGATTTCTAAATTGTGAATACTCTGAGCTTCTTCCTTCCTGTTGGTATGTCTAATCAACAGGTACTCATTTGTTTTCCTCTGATTCTGACAGATGTTGCAGCCCCTTTTAGTCTAATTTCTTGTCAATGTTTTACTAATACTTACTCTTCCTTGTTGTTTTATAGTGTGTGCGGCTACCATCAAAATGAATGTTGTCTATTTTATTCTTTTCCAAAATTCTGTTATGCAAGCTGTTGATAAAAATTTGATCCAGTGACTTACTCATGCTTCTATACAGGGTGAGTCACCTAACGTCACCACTGGATATATTTCGTAAACCACA
This sequence comes from Schistocerca nitens, assembly GCF_023898315.1. Lineage (NCBI taxonomy): Eukaryota > Metazoa > Arthropoda > Insecta > Orthoptera > Acrididae > Schistocerca > Schistocerca nitens. Next base: position 31,437,187 of record NC_064620.1, on the reverse strand, counting down.
TCAAATACTGACGAACCGATTCCACAGACCAAACGTAAGGAGAGGGGCTAGTGTAATTGTTTAATACAAACCGTACAAAAATGCACGGAAGTATGTTTTTTAACACAAACCTACGTTTTTTTTAAAATGGAACCATGTTAGTTTTGATAGCACATCTGAACATATTAACAAATACGTAATCAGTGCCGTTTGTTGCACTGTAAAATGTTAATTACATCCGGAGATATTGTAACCTAAAGTTGACGCTTGAAACCTCCGACGTTCAGTTGTGTGTTGTAACAAACACGGGCCACGGTCGACGAGCAGCATCTGCAGGGACATGTTTATGATGACGACCGTGTTTACGAGTGTGGCTGTAGTGCACTGTTGTGGTTTGGTCTAGCTGTCGCAGTGTCCGCATGTAGCGCTTGCTACTATTGTTAGTCTGCATTCGCCTCCGCACGAAGACCAACTGTAGTACACTGTGTTACCAGATGTCTGTGATAGTGTAGTGTTGTAGGAACTGTGACCATGGTGTATTCGAACTCTGAAAAGGCGGAGATGATACTCATCTATGGCGAGTGTCGACAAAATGCAGCTGAAGCCTGCAGGGTGTATGCAGAACGGTACCCGGACAGAGAGCATCCAACGTGCTGCACATTGCAAAACATCTACCACCAACTGTATGCAACAGGTATGGTCGTAGTACGCAAACGGGTCCGTAACAGGCCCATCACAGGAGAAGCGGGTGCAGTTGGTGTGTTAGCTGCTGTTGCCATGAACCCAGAGTACACGGGACATTGCGAGAGCCAGTGGACTGAGTCAAAGTAGTGTCATGTGCATACTGCATCGTCACTGCTTTCACCCGTTTCATGTGTCGCTACATCAGCAATTACATGGTGATGACTTTAATCATCAAGTGCAATTCTATCAATGGGCATTAAAAGAGAATGCGTTGCAGTTCTACCTGTTTACCGATGAAGCGGGTTTCACAAACCACGGGGCAGTGAATCTACGGAACATGCATTACTGGTTCGTGGACAATCCTTGCTGGTTCAGACAGGTAGAGCGACAGCGACCGTGGACTGTAAATGTATGGTGCGGAATCATTGGCGACCACCTCATTGGTCCTCACTTCATTGCAGGGGCCCAAACAGCTGCAACATACATCGCATTTCTACAGAATGATCTGCCAATGTTGCTCGAAAATGTCCCACTGGAAACGCATCGAGGTATGTGGTATCAGCATAATAGTGCACCTGCACATTCCGCAATTAACACTAGGCTGACCCTTGACAGGATGTTCGACGGGCGTTTCATAGGACGTGGAGGACGCATAAATTGGCCAGCCCGTTCTCCTGATCTTACACCTCTGGACTTCTTTCTGTGGGGTACGTTAAAGGAGAATGTGTACCGTTATGTGCCTACAACCCCAGAGGATATGAAACAACGTATTGTGGCAGCCTGCGGCGACATTACACCAGATGTACTGCGGCGTGTACATCATTCATTACACCAGAGATTGCAGTTGTGTGCAGCAAATGATGGCCACCACATTGAACATCTATTGGCCTGACATGTCGGGACACACTCTATTCCACTCCGTAATTGAAAACAGAAACCACGTGTGTACGTGTACCTCACCCCTCATGGTAATGTACATGTGCGTCAGTGAAAAAGACCAATAAAAAGGTGTTAGCATGTGGACGTAATGTGCTGTTCCAGTCTCTTCTGTACCTAAGGTCCATCACCATTCCCTTTGGATTCTAACGTAATTCGGTGCTCTCCGATACACACGATCGAACAGAGGAGGAGTGGTACTCAAGCGTCAACTTTAGTTTACAATATCTCCGGATGTAATTAACATTTTACAATGCAACAAACGGCACTGATTACATATTTGTTTATATGTTCAGATGTGCTAACAAAACTAACGGGGTTCCATTTAAAAAAACGTAGGTTTGTGTTAAAAAAACATACTTCCGTGCATTTTTTTATGGTTTGTACTAACCAATTACACTAGCCCCTCTCCTCACGTTCAGTCTGTGGAATCGATTCGTCAGTATTTGATGTGGTTTACGAAATATATCCAGTGGTAATGTTAGGTGACTCACCCTGTATATTTAGTCAGTTGCCAAAAATATGGTTAAAACCATCCCTAAAATTTACTTTATTGCAACATCTCCTTTGAAATGATTATGCTGAAAGGTTACGTACTTTTCATACCTCTGTGACTTAAGCATTGACGTAACTTTTCATTCATTCTCCTTTGTACATCCACTTCTCAATTATTCTCTCATTCTGCACCCCATAATAGCACCTCACATCTCTTTGTTCTATATCATTTTCAATGGTTATGTTAGCTAATGCCAGCTCCACCTATCACATTATTGTTGTCAAACCTGCATTCAGTTCTGCTACTCAGTTATGCACATCAAATAATCTTATATTTGAATATTATTCTGTGTATCTCTGCCACAGAAGTCTCAACCCAGTGAACTGGTTGCTTACTTCATTAACTAATTAATTTTTTTATAACCTTATCAAATCTAACCTCATCCTAGCCATAAAACGTTTTGTAAATGACTACCTATGGCTGTTAAATTTTTTGAAAGAAGAATATTTGTACCATCTTAAGAACAACTGTATGTTTATTCTCTTTTGAGTTTTGTTACTACAATTATCTTCACAGGAGAGAAACAGTGTACATTAATGGATCAAAAATACATTTTCATCAAATATAACCCAGCAAATGTAAACCATACATAACTGTCATAACAAACTGTCTGAACACAGTCCATATAAACATGTTGTTCCTTGGCACAGATACAGTAATGTACACTAGCTGAATGATCCACTTAAAGTATGGAGTTATTACTACGTGCACTTTACTGTAATTGCATTATTATAATTTAGCTACTCTGCTTTAGGGTTTTAGCAAAACTTATACTATCTATTGGTAATCAGTTTATTGGATAACTTCAATTAATGTGATTGGAATACTAGCAGATGGCATTAATATATTACACTGAATTATAAAAAAATTCATTATTAATTAGATAATTCATGAAACAGTAATTAAAAAAAGCTTACAGTACCACAAAATTATATCCTTCCACATTTGCCATGGACCTCAAAAATTTTGAAGAGACAGTGCTGGCCATCATATAAACATCTTTCATATCCGTCTCCGGGAAGCGTTTTCTGAAGCAAAAAAGGCTCCACCATCCTAACAAGGCACCTAACTCATTTCCAGTAAATACGCGCCACGCATCACCTCTGAAAATGAGACTGGATTCAAAATTCACATTCATGAAAATTTGCAAACTGTGAACTTTTTGACACACTTACTTACTAATGTCAACATTCTTCACTTAATATTTAAAAATTAATAGTGCATTGTGGGTAGCGGTGGTTTGCTTATGATAAGCATCAGATTTCTCATGTAACATGAACACTATTAGACAAATATGAAAAAAATCTAGTTGGAATAAAATTGAGTGAAGGAACTAATCTTAGTCAGACAGGGACAGAAAATATGGACGAAACATAAGATTAGGGCCATATGAACACCCTTTGAGAACAATCACGCTCAGCTGTTTAGCACTGCGTTGTTGTATGTGGGGCTCCAAAAAACAGTGATGGGCAGTTGAAGGGATGAGAAGGGGGAGCAGGATAAAGGGAAGCAGAATGATCTATCCCCCCCCCCCCCCAAAAAAAAAAATGTAGCTTATGTGAAGCAGGGAGGTGGGGGGGGGGGGGGGGAGTGAGTGAGCAGGAAGTAGAATAAAGATGCTGCAAGGAAAAAAAGGAGGTTCAGGATGCGGCGTGGGAACAGATACAGAGGTACATACAAAGTGGAGGATAGCAGTGATGATTGACACCAGACAGACTGTGGCGTTAGAGGATGTATTGGAGGGTCAGATGCTAACTGTGTAGTTCAAAGAGACATGTTTGGGAGGAGAATCCAAACAGCGTAGATTGTGCAACGGCCACTGCTATTCTCAGCACAATAATGGATGGTCAAACTTGCCTTGCCACAGCTGGCTGTTACCAATCATATGAATGGACAGCTTGTAACTGATCATGCCCATGTAAGACAATGAACACTAGTTGCATTCAAGTTGATATACGGTATGATAGGCTGTTGCAACTCAAATGCGTGCCCACAAGCAGAGGTGGCAAACAGCTGACATGTGGGCAGTCAGGCAGTAACCTAGCAACTGTATGCCTCAGCAGAGCATTCTTGGTCAGGGATGGACAAATGGCTCACTACAAATGGCAAGACAAAGTGGGAACATGGTGCACTAAAACCAAGTATTGGCACTTGCTGGTGCCCATGGGGCAGTTTTGGAACAACATGATATACAATGTGCCTGCTTTCAAGATAACCATGCCTCTGAATAAGATATAATGCATCAGTGACAGAAACAGAGAAGCCACCCAGACAGCTGCATGCATTAGCATGCTGCCTCTGGGGAGGCTCACAGGCCACAGATCGAACTCACCTGGCTGACTAACAACAAGGGCTGGTGTGCCAGCCAGCCTGTTTGTGGTTTTTAGGTGGATTCACACATCCAACTACATGAATACCAGGCTGGTACTACATCCCATCTCTGTCACACAATTTGCAAACATTCAGAAAACATTCGTACTATCACAAGACAACACCAGATGCAGACAGTTGGGGTACACAGATTCAGTCCTGGGAGATTGAAGGGAGGGGGAGGGGGGCGGGGTACAACAGGAAGGACATCAAGCCACCTTCTATTATTATCGTTACCAAATCTGACAATTAAAATACTGACCCTGCAAAGGTATGGGATAAAGGCTGTGTAAAAGAAGATGTGACAGAAACAGAGTAGGTCTGATCGAGACTCTTTTTTAAGAAATAAAATCTGTCAACAACAACTAAAAATAAGGGTAGGTGTGTTGCAGTATATTTCTAAGCAACATGAAACAAAAATGAAAGTAAAAAGACCGATAAATAGATATTAGTTGCATATCCAAACTACCTTCAAGTTAAAGAAACATAAAGGAATTAGTAATTACTTTAAATAATATTAGTATATGACATTATCTACACAATGGAATCACAATCTTTGATTTTTGAACATTTCTTGCTCACCAACATCACCTTTTCCCTTTACACCCTCTTTCAAAATGAGTTTCAGTCACAAAGTGTTGTCTGGTTTGTGTTCAATTTTGTAGTTCCATATGGACGATAAGAATTAAAATAATGAGCTCTCAGTATTTTTTCTATGGATATGACAGACAATAAGAATTAAAATAGAGAGCACTCAACATTTTTTTATAGGCATATGCTGTGATAATCCAAACACACTGCACAGAAGAATTAAATGTTCCAATTAGGAACACACGAAAACACAGCTGTACAAGAGACACTATTAATTGGGTCAAAGAGTGAAACTAGCACGAATGCAATGAAAGTAGTTTACACGTCTCAAACACATTTAACAGCTGAGGGCCCGGAGGCCCAAGCATGTAGCTATAAAGATGCTACCCATGTCAGTTGCTGCTGGTTTAATGCTACGTGTGCATGACAGACCTGGTTGTCCCTGGCTACCACATTGGGTAGTTGTAGGCACACTGTTTGAAGGCTATTGAGGCCCAACTTCTGTCCAGCAGGATACTACACTAACCCTCCCTTTTGGGGCGGAACAACCAGACACTGCTGTCTACAATGCTGTGACTGAAGATATGTTTATAACATCTGTGGTGAAGCTGGGGGCAGCCACAGGCGCAAGCAGTTTCCGATCCACCAGGGCCAGTGTGTATGGATGAAAATGAGTGTGACAAGGGCATCCCAGCTGCCCACAGGTGACTGCTGTACAGGACCAGTCACAGGGACGCGAGCCATCTGGACTTAGGAGTGCACGAAAGCAGCACCAGCATCGGCAGCGACAATGAAGGATGGAGAGGAGATGCTCTGGTGACGGATAACTGACTTCTGTCCCCACTGAGAGCAGTGGCTGCTCAGCACAGTGGGAGGTGCTGGCACTGCCCACAGGAAGCAAACCCGCTGTCAATGCTGACGAAGCAAAGCTCGAACCACCAGGGTAGGTGGGCACGATCAGGCCTGCTGGAATCCTGGAGGGCCAACAAAGAATGAAATGCTAGGCTCACAGCCCAATGAAGAGGGTCCTGCATCCATCCTGTGATGCAAATGCTTTCAGAGGTGTGCCATGAGTCAACATTCAGTGCATATCATGAAGATGGCTGTGGACAATAACCAGGATCTAGTGAGGATACTGTATAAATGCCCTGGCCCAGACTGTTGTCTCGAGTGTGAACAACGATGAAACCAGCACCTGGCAGCAAGAGGTTGAGCAGCATTTGTGGCAGACGGAAGTTCAACAGGAATCTTGGCCCCAATTCAATGTCATTCTGTGAGAGTTTAAACAAAAATGTGAGAACTGGGAAATCTTCTGTGTGCTTGTGCATCTGCATCTTAAATGTTCAAACAAGGCATTTCACCTTGTTGTTAGACTGTGGATGGTAGGGAGGTGCCGTGACTTGGCATACACCATTGTGTGTACAAGAGTCCTTGAAAGACTGCACCACAAACTGATGACCATTGTCCAAAACGAGGTTGCAAGGCAAGCCTGCTACGGAGAATATCTTTGACAGTCACATCTGCTGTTGCAGACGGGCAACAAATGACATAAGGGAGATGAGACAAAAAAAATCAACTGACAATAACCAGAAGGGCCAAGGTGGATTATTTCCCAAGGCTGTATAGGGGCCAGCTGTAGCAGTGCTCTGCATTGCCTACTGAGTGTAACACTTGCGGCAGACAGCAAAAAGATGTTCCACCTCTAGATCAATGCACGGCCAAAGCAAATGGCTGCGCGCCACCAGTTTCATGCAAGAGATCCCCACTGACCTCGATGTAATAAGCAGAGAACCTTCCACCACAGAGCTGCTGGAACCACGAAGCAAGAAGTAAACCCTGTCAATAGGAGAATAATGCCATCCAAGAGGAAGAGGCAATGGCACTATGCTTATAAATTATGAAGCGGGTCTGACGCCCGCCACGACGGACGGTCAGGCTACCCATGCCATATCATTCGTACAACCTGATGGAGCACTGGATCTATCGCCACAGCAGAGATAATATGGAAACAGGTGATGGAGAAGCCATGCACTGTGTGCCTCTTCTCCATAACCAGCTGAAAACAAAGCAGTTTATCCTGGATGAACGAAGGGTCAGGGCTCATGGAGAGCCAGGACAAAGGATCCGCATTTGCATGCTGTGATGTATGATGAAAATGGCTCTCATAATTGACCCGGAGCAAGAACAGAGCCCAGCGTTGAAGATAATGAGTGGCTTTGTCCAGTAAGGACACCAGCGAGCTTAACAGGGAAACCGAGTACTTATGGTTGATAATTAAATTAAATTATGCACCACACAAGAACACATGAAAATTTTTAAGGGCTAGACAACAGCAAGGGCATGTTTCCCCAACTGAAACTAACGTTACTGAGCCAAGTTGACTGTTTTTGATGCAAAGGCAATAGGTTGCTTGCAGCCATCTGAATGGTGATGGGCCAGGGCCATCCCCAAGCTGTACTGGGACCTGTCCGGGGCTAGGACTAGATGCTTACCAGATTGAAATGTTGCATGACACAACACGGAGTGAAAACTATCCTTAAGTTGCAGATAAGTACACTCACAGGCTGCAGACCAAACAAAAGGAGCAAGTTTCTGTAGGAACACATACAAGGGGTGGGCAAATATATATATCTAAAAACAAAGATGATGTGACTTACCAAACAAAAGCGCTGGCACGTCGATAGACACACAAACAAACATAAACATACACACAAAATTCAAGCTTTCGCAACAAACTGTTGCCTCATCAGGAAAGAGGGAAGGAGAGGGAAAGACGAAAGGATGTGGGTTTTAAGGGAGAGGGTAAGGAGTCATTCCAATCCCGGGAGCGGAAAGACTTACCTTAGGGGGAAAAAAGGACGGGTATACACTCGCACACACACACATATCCATCCACACATATACAGACACAAGCAGACATATTTAAAGACAAAGGGTTTGCCCAAACTCTTTGTCTTTAAATATGTCTGCTTGTGTCTGTATATGTGTGGATGGATATGTGTGTGTGTGCGAGTGTATACCCGTCCTTTTTTCCCCCTAAGGTAAGTCTTTCCGCTCCCGGGATTGGAATGACTCCTTACCCTCTCCCTTAAAACCCACATCCTTTCGTCTTTCCCTCTCCTTCCCCCTTTCCTGATGAGGCAACAGTTTGTTGCGAAAGCTTGAATTTTGTGTGTATGTTTGTGTGTCTATCGACGTGCCAGCACTTTCGTTTGGTAAGTCACATCATCTTTGTTTTTAGATATATTTTTCCCACGTGGAATGTTTCCCTCTATTAATTTTTGATAATCTGACCAGCTGTCTTAGGTTGTTTGCAGAGGATGCTGTTATTTATAATCTAATAAAGTCATCAGAAGATCAAAGCAAACTTCAAAATGATTTAGAAAAAATATTTGTATGGTGTAAAAATTGACAATTGACCCTAAATAATGAGAAGTGTGAGGTCATCCACATGAATGTTAAAAGGAATCCATTAAACCTTGCTTACAAGATAAATCAGCCAAATCTAAAGGCCTTACATTCAACTAAATACCAAGGAATTACAATTATTAACAACATAAATTAGAAAGAACACAGAGAAAATGTCGTGTGGATGGCAAACCAAGGACTGCGTTTTATTGGCAGGACACGTAGAAAATGTAACAGTTCTATTAAAAAGACTACCTACACTACGCTTGTCTGTCCTCTTTTAGAGTACAGCTGTGCAGGGGATCTTTACTGGACAGGATTAACAGAGTACATTGAGAAAGTTCAAAGCAGGGCAGCACATTTTGTATTATCACGAAATAGGGGGAGAGTGTTACTGATAATATACAGATTTGGGGTGAAAATCATTAAAACAAAGGTGTTTTTCATTGAGGCAGAATCACAAAATATCAATCATCAACTTTCTCCTCCGAATGCAAAAATATTTTGTTGGCATTGACCTGCATAGGGAGAAACAATCATCATAATAAAATAAGGGAAATCAGAGCTCACATGGAAAGATATAGGTGTTCGTTTTTTCCGTGCTCTGTTCAAGTTTGGAACAATAGAGAATTATCGCGAAGGTTGTTCGATGAACCCTCTACCAGGCACTTAAGTGTGATTTGCAGAGTATCTATGTAGATGTAGACATAAATGTAGATCTTGCAAAGGGGTAAGTTGACACAGACTTGACACATTCTTGGTTATATCCAAGAAAGGAACAAGGCATGACATAAAATGGTAAAAGTAAGCCCAAAAGCTGGAAAGTGTTGTTGCAGATGTTTCGCGTATGTGTCCCAGTACTCAACAGACTCATCATATTTAGAAAAGGGAGAACTACAGGGGCCATGGAGTGCAAAACAGACGTACCGAGGAATATGCCGACTAGACAAAACAGAAGCCAACGATTGAAGTACCTGAGTTTGATTGTCCAGAACCCATGATTGGTAGTGCAAATCTGTGGTGAATGATTTTTGCTGGTCTATCAATTGATGTAAAATTTTCTGTGTAACACCATCAGCCATTGTGAGAATAAACTGTGTATCATCCAGAGTAGAAATTTGCATGGAGAACAGGACCACAATCACCACCAATCGTGTTGTAGTTAGGTATGAGTACAACACGACCAGTAGACTGAACACAACTTTATTCTATGGAAGCATTAACAACTTGAACATAGTATTTAAATAACATTCAGTGGGAACCAATTGTGTACACAAGGAACTGTAGCAATAAACACAGAACTGAGGCCAAGTGTAGCTCGGCTCAGTTAGGCTTAAACAGACTGGGGCCCGTGGCAGGCACTGTTGGTGATATATGTATCTCCCCCCCCCCCTCCCTCTACATACACACACACACACACACACACACACACACACACACACACACACACGTCTGAAGACATTAATGTGATAGTTGTCTCGTGCATTAGCAGTGGCACAGCTTATTCAGCTTTAATTTAACTTTGAATCAATGACTAAAGAAAGTTCAAAGTGGGGACAATTAAAAAGGCTGGTCCAACATTTAGATAATGGTAATATTTACAACATAAATTACGTTTAGCTTGAATCAACATTATTAACATTAAGAGTGGAAGATGATGATAGGCACAGAAAGATAGATACAGAAACTACTTTTATAATTTAAAGCCTTGCAATTTAAAACAATTACCCAGAAGAAGACTTCTCAGCTACTGCCACTCTGTCAGCATCAGGATCATTGGCAATAATAATGGTACTTCCATGAGCCTCTGCTGTGGTGAAAGAAAGATTCAGAGCACTTTTTCCTTCCTCTGGGTTTGGAAATTTTACAGTGGGAAATTCTGGATCAGGTTCCTTTTGTTCTTCAACTACTATAAATGGCTGCAGTAAATGAACAAAGAGAAGTCAGGCATATTAGTATAGATTACTTGATGCATCTAAAAATAACTTACTTTCAAAAAAACAAAACTTTGTGAGCTGTTATATGAACTCATTTCAGCAGCAACTGAAAGAACAACAACAAGAAACAGAGACAGACGCAGAGAGAGAGAGAGAGAGAGAGAGAGAGAGAGAGAGAGAGAGAGAGAGAGAGGTTTATAGTATTCTATTACCTATGATACAAGGATGCAGAACATGTCAGAATATTATGGTAAGAATCACATACAGGTAGTTATAATGCTTTTGTTTAATTTCCTGCATAAACAATCTCATTAAAATTGTTCGAGGTGTAATGCCATATCATCTTATAAAATACTCGAGAGCTATAATACTTCATACGCCTTGAGGCTACTGCAACATGACACAATGCCCATTATTTTAGTATTTTAACAATTTATGTATTTTATAAGCAATGAGGCAGTACACCCAGAAGTATTTTAATGAGATTTAAACCAGCCGTGGAAGCCTATGTATTTATGTCACACACAAAAAGTTTCTTGTGCTTTCATAAGTGTTACACCTACAAGCATACCAATATTGTGTAAAATATTGAGAACTGGGAGGCAGAAGGGTATATTCACTGTACAATGTATTGGGGTTCCTTCTCATTCCATTGGCACATTGTTGACCAAACCAAAGGCATCATCATACTCGTGAAACAAGTGATGAGAGCTAATTATGTAATTCTTTTATTTTTCTTTCTTTTTTGTGACACCTACATGGTCACAGTGAGAGGTTATCAGCCTGCAGTACTAGCAAGTCGGTGCACCCCAGGACGACTATCATTCATTAAAAATAAATTAACACATTGTCATATTGACTGGATTGAACTGGCAAAGAATGAATTAGGTTAACACATGAAAGGAATGTTTAATTCTGTTAAGCAACAAATCCTCAATACAAACCAATATCCATTTAGGTACCTCATGTGAAGAGACATCAGTATGACGCTTAACTGACAATCGGGAAACACGTAATCTATCTGTGTGTGCTGCTCTGTTAATTTTGGATATCTTGTGAGCTGACATGGTCTCCACATCAGTTGTCATGAAGGAGACAATTTTGTTCAGGACTGGTTCCTGTTTCGCACCTGACTTCCACCATGGCATTTTCTATTCATGTCTCGCATTTGCTCTTTCCTGGAATGTTTTCAGTTTATCGTTAAACAATTCCAACATTTCCTGGAAAGACCATTAAGGCACTCAAATTTCAACATTTGTGTTTCTATCTTACGAATTATTTAGAAATAAAGGAGACAACTCACTGAAAGGAAGAAGCACTGGGTTGTATGTAAATGAAAGGTACAGCACTTTGATAGCTTTTAGAATGCACTTTCTTTTTCAAGCTTGTAGGGAAAACATGCACGCAAGCATGCGCACATACAAACACAGGCACACGCCTGTCTTCCTGCACTGTGCTCAGTCAAGGAAGTGTATTCCGAAAGCTAGCAAAGCTCTGTACCTTTTGTTTGTGTATGTATCGCAGACGTAGTGCATCTGCCTTTTGGCGAGTTGTCTCCTTTATTCGTAAATAATTCATCATTCTATCTTAATCAAATTATGGAATTCTGGACTGAAGCTCCCAGCAATTCATAAACCATACTGAAAGCACTATCAGAATGTATTGTTCTTTATGGCCAAAGGATTATTATCATCTTAAAATACAACCATTATGGCACATTGGTTTTAAAATGTGTTATCAAATTTATGATGAACATTAATTCCTTCTCCAAAGTTACTAATGTTTACATTAGGGGTCCCATTACCCAACTCACCCATAGAGAGTAATAAACTCTTCTTCATCTGAGCCTCTAGAACTTGTCTTGAGAAAGTGAGCATTATACAAAAAAATATGTGATTTATAGTAGCTCTGACGTCTTATCAGCAACTGAAAATATTGTACACGCATTCTGCAGATTGTAAGGGTAGTCATGAAACCACCATATCATTCACATTTTGCTATAAGTGACACAAACTAGATACAGTTTTTCCGTCACTTGGTATGAGGTTGGGGATTGACTACCAAGCTCTCGTGCAGCTGAGTGTTTATCAGTAATACAACCATTGTGCACATAGCTATTGAGAAACAGCAGAACATTTTGCATTTTACTTGATAGATACATTATGGCAATCTTTCACCAAGTAAATTGATAAACAATAGAAGCTGAACAATTTACTCAACACTATGTAAATTGATCTATGTAACTGAAGAGAGAACAATCAAACTCTGCTGGCAATTGTAAAAATGTGAATGTGAAAATTAAGGCTAGCTGTCACTGTGGGAATATGCAAATAGGTATCAGGGCACTGGTAACCTAACTGTAGAGTGCCCATAAAGTCAACACACACACACACACACACACACACACACACACACACACACACACACACTATTCAGATGTATCTTATGAATGGACAATCTGATTTGCTCTTTAATCGCATTTTAAATGATAAATTAGGACAAAAGATGCTGTAGGCTCTAAAACATTAAGTAAACACATATGAAGTACATGAAATTAGATGTCAGTGTTTTTGCCCATTAATACATTACCTTAAAATTGGCTGTGTTAAAAGCCTGTAACATATACGGATATCCAACACCATGCAGTGGTGTATACGTAAATTTAACTGATGTGTTAGCATTTAAATTTGCAAACAATATGTCATCTTGAATTCTGCTATAGTATGCATCCCACACTTCTCGTAGAGGGTCTTTCATGAGAGGACTACTTTGTAATATTGATGTGTCCCATGAATTTTCCCAGGGGGCAAGGTTATTTAAAATGTGCTTCTGTATGTTCTTGTCATGAGGAGATATGATCTGAAATAAAACAACATTTTTACTCTTTTCAAGAAGCTAAATTATTGGACAGTTACATTTATAAGCACTCATATACATAAGATACACAATACACTATACCTTTTATGAGCTTTATTGTATATTTAACAAAAATACAACACAGGTCATAAAAGGTACATTGTATCCTAATCATTTTTTGTGCTATCATCACATTCTCTAACACTCTCTTCTGAATAAAGTTACAGAAAGTACTAGACATTAAGAGGTGAGGAAAACAGATATCCCTTCCCTATTTTCCAGGCCTACAATCAATTATGTAGTACGAAATACAATTACAATTTGCAGCACTGCATTTCACTTGAGATACGTGAGCACAACTATAAATAATGGGTGATTTTTGTATTTTTTTTCTATAACTAATGAAACACTACATATATTTGCTAACAAGATCTACCAGAACCTGCAGGATACTTAACAAATCAATTGATGAAAGTTTTCATACAAATTCCTGTTGTAAACAGCTACAAAGGTAAATTCAAAAATATGTATTTGGTAATAATGAAATTATTCCATAGATAATAGGAAGCCATATTTACAAAACAAATAAATTCTTGTATTCAGTGTGAACATTTACACTTCCTGTGATTATCTATGGCCCACCCAACATCAGGGGAGGGAGCAACAAAACGTCCTATAGGTGGACTCACACAACATTAGTGTATCTTGAGGGGAAATCATCTGAAAACTTCTGATGATCAGCTGTCAGTCTAGAGCAAACATGTTAAATATGGCAGCTCACACAGAGTGTACAGTCTGCAATGCTGTGGATAGCTTTCACTTGCCAGTGGCATTGCTCGTATTAAATATACAGAAACAACTGCAGAGTTATGGGCCTCTGGAACTTTTTACACTCCAACACAAAGTATGGCAGCATATGAAACGGACTGCTATCAGCAAGCACGGCCACCATCTCTATTTAATAAGCCTAATATTTTAAGTTCAGATATTTAGTCTAAAGCCTGTACTTTGTGCCGTCTCAATCAATACTGAAATATTAAGAAAGTAGATTGAGACATGCCTCCTTACTCAAGGGGAATAAGTTGGTTGGTTTGTGGGATTAAAGGGACCAGACTGCTACAGTCATCGGTCCCCAAGGGGAATAAGTACCAAAGCATAAATGGATAAGAAGACAGATTCAGAATGGTGCAGTATTCCCTTTGAATTATTTCCAGATTTCACAGAACATTCAAGTGCAGAATAAATATCTACCTGTAATTATTATTTTTAGTTGTTCATTACTAACGATGCTCTGAATTACAGGTCTCTGTTAGAATTGCAGCAGGCATAGCAGTTCATTTCCCCCAGATATTTAACATATTTTTACTCTGAGAACAATTGGAAGTAAACAGTTGACTGAGCCCTACATTTCTCTTACTTAACTTTTATTTAACTGTCTTGATTTCACAGAATTGCAGAATTACTGGTTTTGGCCATGCAATAGCCATTTTCAGTTTATCTTTTTCTCTTGCACTGCAATATGTCATTTCAACTAAAAATAACACGAGTCAAAATTTTTATTAGCTACTGATACTAAATATTATTTCATGAACAAAATGTTCATACTGTAAACAACAAGATGAAATGTCTGGCAAAGAAATAAGCTGCTGGATATGTGAGAGCCTGTCTCTGCCTTCTGAACAAAATGAAAACAACTTACAGCACAACTTTCACTGTGGCAGAACTGAAATGATAAGCTGCACACAAAAAGAGATACCTACATCCATCAGTGAATTAGGTTCAAAATTGTACGCTCAAACAGCTTTAAGTAATAATGAAATGACATTCATTAACGCTAAATTGGAGAGAGATGTAGATCTCCTTCAAGATTTAAAAACAATTTTGACATATTAGCCACATGTTCTATGCACCAATGTATGATCTACAGTGCACCAAATTCAATATAAACAGCAACCACATTTTTCAATGCTATCTCTTTGCATTATATCAACGAATGACGATTACGTGCTGAAGAAAATAGCTGGATCCAAAAAACGGTGATTTCACATTTTGTTAATAACATTCAGCAATATACCCAAAAACTTAACTGCATAAATTGATGTTGCGTTGCTTCTTTTCAATATTTGCCCTCTTTGGCTGTCACATCGCTACCGGCCTTTCTGTAGCTCGCTGTCACAGAGCTTCCTTTCAGAAAAGATTCTGTTAGCATAGCTGCAGCCATTAAGTCCAACAGCAAAAAAGAGATTAGACAGATACATTTTCTAAATAATCAGGTTAAAGAATAGTTCTCTGTAAATTAAGTTTCTATTGGAAATACTTCTCACAATTAAAAGTCTTAGCTGTAGTACTATTTTTGATTTTACAGAAATTTATTCTGGAACTTCTAGCAATTAGATACAACCATCATTTCAAGTGTTACGCAGTGATGCAATACAAAACATTGTTATCTTGCTTGTTTCCTCTCTTTCAGCTGAATTTTGCCTTCCTTTCTGAAATGCATCAATACCCTTTTAAAAAATTCAGTATCATCTACGAGAAACATTCATATGTGTTTAAATCAAGGGTATGTAATCATTACATTATAACATCTTTATTCTCATGATGAGTGAAACAAAAGGAGGGTTAAGTTAGACTCTTAAGACAAAAAGTGATAGCAGTACTTATCCAAGTCTAATATGTAGTGAGGGTTATGGGTGCATAATATCGAAATTGTGTGATGGATATCCTACACTACTGTATGAGCGGTAATGCAAGACGTTATATGAATTATGAGGCACATTAAAATAAATGTACAATAATACATTTCAGCACTTTACTTAAGACTCATTTATATCAAATAAATCACAAAATATTATCTATAAAATAGCTAAATTCTGCCAATCCGTGATTATAACAAAGAGCTCCAGAGGTCAATCTTTGATGAATATTACAGTCTATTTATGGCTGAAGTATGTAACACAAAAGTATCTATCATTAATTATTTATTATTTCAATTTTCACTTGAAACTAATACATTAACTTCTTTTGTAATATCTGTCAATAATAGCATAGTGAAGATGAAAGCACCTTGCTGCAAAAAAATTTTGGGGAAAGTCGATATATATAGCGACAGAGAGAGAGAGAGAGAGAGAGAGAGAGAGAGAGAGAGAGAGAGAGAGTCTTAAAAAGAAAATAATTGTATATTACCTGTGCACCATTGCTCCAATAGACTTTGTATCCATTGTCATCCTTAGGGTTATGTGATGCAGTTACCATGATCCCAGCAGCACATTTGAAATGCAGAATGGCAAATGGAACAAAAGGTGTTGGACATATTTGTGAGAACAAATACACTTGCACATTTCTGCGTATGAGAATGTTAGCAGCCAACTGAGCAAATCTGGAAAAAAAATTATATATAAGGTTTCCTGACACATGGCAGTCATGTTCTACACTTATTATGAAACTCTCATCTCGACCGCAAAGTATTCATTTTCTTTCTCCCTTGTGCATTTTGGCATTTCATCACTGTCAACGTAACAGAACACTAATAATACAAAGAATCATTCTCAACTTACGTTTACTAAGCGCAAGTGCACTTATGCTTAGTTATAGCAAGTTGGATTCAGTACTTTATAACAATGGTGTTCTGTTCCTTTGACAATGGGAAATGGTAAAATGCCAAGCGGCACAGAGAAGATGTAAAATAAGTATTTTGTGATCAACATAAGAATTTCATTACCTGCAAACTCATATACATAGTTGGATGTATATGCTATACACATTTAATATTATATTATATTATAAATTTATGATTCTATAAAAAATCATGAAGCTTCAAGAAAACTTTAAACTTTTACATGATGGCAGAGCAATTTCATAATTTAAACTATATATATCTATAAGTTATCAAAGAAAGTGTGCTATTTGCTAACAGAAATGCAAGTTTTGTATAAACATAGCAAAGTTTCTGTGGAGCAAGGTGAGTTTTGGAACTCTTAAGAATAAGAATAAGGAAACAGTCATGAACTGCATATTGGTATACTGGTTAAAATTGACAGAATGAACTCTAAATTACCCCAACTAACTTATTAAAACAGAGCATCAGAGCAATGTTATGCTTTCTGATACTTAAAGAACTGCACATTAAAAAAAAATACAGTTCAGGGGGAGGAAGTATTTTATGGGGAGGGGGGGGGGGGTTTGGTACCACTCCTTGATAAGCAGTTGTCTAGCAGATAGGCGTATATGGAGGGAGGAAGGAGGGAGGAGGAAAGGATTATGGCAGCTGGGAGGTGGAAAACAATCTGAGGAGTGAGACAGAGAATGACAGAGAGAAGTATCGCAAGGACTGACAGGGCAAAACAAAGCATTTTCAATGTCTGAGGTAAAATGTGTATTAATTATGACACAATTGACAAAACTGTATTATTGTAGTAATAGCAGGCAAAAAACAGACAGATAAGGAAGTTTTGTATTTGCAACTGAGGGGAGCAGTATGCTACAACAGAATGTAGTCAGGAACAATCATAATACAACAATACAGTTTCTTTATTTTTATTTATTTATTAATTGTTCCGTGGGACCAAATTAAGGAGAAGTCTCTATGGTCATGGAGCGAGTCAATACATGAAATTATAACACGATATTAGAAACAGATAA
Organism: Schistocerca nitens; assembly: GCF_023898315.1. Lineage (NCBI taxonomy): Eukaryota > Metazoa > Arthropoda > Insecta > Orthoptera > Acrididae > Schistocerca > Schistocerca nitens. Next base: position 31,419,229 of record NC_064620.1, on the reverse strand, counting down.
AATGAAATATAAAAAAAACATATTCAGGTGGCAAGTCGTAAGTTTAAATAAAGAAAATCAACAATGTAACACTGGAATTTGCTTAATTTTTTAGCTCTTCCAGGAGCTCCTCAACAGAATAAAAGGAGTGAGCCATGAGGAAACTCTAAGATTTTTGAGTTCTTGTGGTAGCTTATTGAAAATGGATGCAGCAGAGTACTGCACTCCTTTCTGCACAAGAGTCATGGAAGTGCATTCCACATGCAGATTTGATTTCTGCCTAGTATTAACTGAGTGAAAGCTGCTAGCTCTTGGGAATAGGCTAATATTGCTAACAACAAACGACATTAAAGAAAATATATACTGTGAGGGCAATGTCAGAATTCCCAGGCTATCGAATAGGGGTCGACAAGAGGTTCTCGAACGTACACCCCATATAGCTCGAACAGCCCGTTTTTGAGCCAAAAATACCCTTTCGAATCAGAAGAATTACCCCAAAAAATAATACCATACGACATAAGCGTATGAAAATATGCGAAGTAGACTACTTTTCGTGTTGAAGTGTCACTTATTTCAGATACTGTTCTAATGGTAAATAAAGCAGCATTTAGTTTCTGAACAAGATCCTGGACATGGGCTTTCCACAACAGCTTACTATCTATCCGAACGCCTAGGAACTTGAACTGTTCCGTCTCGCTTATAATATGCCCATTCTGTCTGATCAAAATATCGTTTCTTGTTGAATTGTGAGTTAGAAACTGTAAAAACTGAGTCTTACTGTGATTTAGCATCAAATTATTTTCCACAAGCCACGAACTTATTTCATGAACTACATTATTTGTTACTATTTCAATATTACACACAAGATCCCTCACTATCAAGCTGGTGTCATCAACAAGCAGAAATATTTTTGAATCACCTGTAATACTAGAAGGCATATCATTTATATAAATAAGAAACAGCAGTGGCCCCAGCACCGACCCTTGGGGAATGTCCCACTTAACAGTGCCCCATTGGGACTGAGCATCACTACCACTCTCAATATTACGGAGAATTACCTTCTGCTTTCTGTTCTTAAAGTAAGAGGTGAACCAATTGTAAGCACTCCGCTTACTCCATAATGGTCCAACTTCTGCAGTAATATTTTGTGGTCAACACAGTCAAAAGCCTTCGTTAAATCAAAGAAAACACCTAGCGTTCGCAACCTTTTATTTAATCCATCCAGAACCTCACAGAGAAAAGAGAATATAGCATTTTCAGTTGTTAAACCATTTCTAAAACCAAACTGAACATTTGACAGCAAATTATGTGAATTTAAATGCTCGAGTAACCTTGTATATACAACCTTCTCGATAACTTTAGCAAACACTGATGGCATAGAAATAGGTCTAAAACTGTCAACATTATCAATGTCTCCCTTTTTATAAAGTGGCTTCACTACCTAGTACTTTAATCGGTCCGGAAACCGACCACTCCTAAAGGAAAAGTTACAGATATGGCTAAGTACTGGGCTAACATACATAGAACAATACTTCAGTATTCTGCTAGATACCCCGTCATATCCATGAGAGTTCTTGGTCTTTAGTGATTTAATTATTAACTCAATCTCCCTCTTGTCAGTATCATGGAGGAGCATTTCAGGTAACAGTCTCGGAACACTTTTTTCTACGAGCGCTATATGATTCTCTGTTGGGACTAGGTTTCTATTTAGTTCACCTGCTATATTCAGAAAGTGATTATTAAATACTGTACATATATGCGACTTATCAGTAACACGGACATTCCCACTATGCACTGTTTCTATATCCTCAACCTGTCTCTGCAGACCAGCCACTTCCTTTACGACTGACCATACGGTTTTAATTTTATCCTGAGACTTAGCTATTCTATCTGCATACCACATACTTTTTGCCTTCCTAATAACATTTTTAAGCACCTTACAATACTGTTTGTAATGGGCTGCTGCATTTAGATTTTGACTGTTTCTAACGTTTTGATATAATTGCCACTTTGTTCTACAAGATATTCTTATCCCTCTAGTCAGCCACCCAGGCTGCTTGTTTGTGCTAGTACCCTGTTTTGAACGTTCTAACGGAAAGCAACTTTCAAAGGGCATGAGAAAAGTCTTGAGAAAAGCATTATATTTATCGTCTACTGTATCAGCGCTATAAACATCTTGCCACTCTTGCTCCTTGATAAGGTTTACAATGGTCTCTACAGCAACTGGATCAGCTTTCCTAAACATCTGATGACTATATTTAACATGTGTTGCAGCACAAAAATCTTTTACAGTTAAAATTTGTGCATCATGATCTGAAAGGCCATTCACCTTTTTGCTTTCTTGGGAAGTGAGTCCACATTACTTGGTTCAACTGAAAGACAACACTGATGTTCTACTGGAATGTTTTTGACTGGAAGTCTTCACTGATGAAATCCAGCGAGACAGTGAGCTTGTGGACGGCTGAAGACATGGTCCAGCGAGGTGTGGGCTGAAGGACGGATGAGACAAGATCCAGTGAGATGTAAACTCAAGGACAGTTGAGATACAATCCAGCGAAGTGTGAGCTTGAGGATGTTTTAGCCAAGGTTCAGTGAAACATAGCTCAAGGATCACTTAGACGAGGTCCAGAGAAGCAGCAACTCAATGAAAGTTGAGATGGGCTCTAGAGAAGGACCAGCAGCAACTCAAGGATTGTTGAGATGAGGTTTAGGGAAGTAGCAACTTGAGGATGGCTGAGGTGAAGTCTGATGAGGGAAGAGATTAAGAATGAACTTCAATTGGTCAGTCGTTGAGTACAGCTGGCATAAGCCCGGAGCACGAGCGAGAGCTGAGAATGAATCCCGACTGACCCATAGTGCTCAGAGCCATGAATCCCGACTGATGGGTTGCTAAGCCTAAGATAGGACTGCGCAGTGGCTGTAGGTGCCCTGAATACCCACCCAGCAGAAGAACTCTGGCTCGGCATTCAGCAGACGCAGTTTCATAGAAGAAAAGTGATGCCCACAGTTGCAGTGCTGTTACTGCAATACATGGACTGCTACTGGTGAGGCTGGGGGCATATGGTATTGTGGCAGCTGCTGGAGGTTCAGTTGAAAACAACTTGGCATGTTTGTGCTGATGATGGGCTGTTTCCATAGATCTCCTGAGGGCAATGTAATTAGTAGATTTGAACCGCAGCAGCCTGTGGTACACACCTGTATTGATGGTAACACATCGCATTTGTGGTTCGCTTATGGATGAGGTGGCAGCAGAGCCATTTCGAACACACAGAGTGAGGTGGCGCAGTGGTTAGCATACTGGACTCACATTCGGGAGGACGTGGTTCAATCCCGCATCCTGCCATCCCGAATTAGGTTTCCCACGATTTCCCTAAATTGCTTCAGGCAAATGCTGGGATGGTTCCTTTGACAGGGCATGGCCAACTTCCTTCCCCATCCTTCCCTAATCCGATGAGACCGATAACCTCACCATTTGGTCTCTTCCCCCAAATCATCCCAAACCGCCTAACACAGTGTGGCATCCGCATGGAAGAGGCAAACCCAGGGTTGGATGCTCCTGATAGTGTAGGTTGGAATCCATGGAGTGGTGGCCGAAGGTAGTTGGCACAGAGGCGGATGTGAGAGACAGCTCGAGGACAGATGAGGCAGGGTCCAGCAATGCGGCAACTTAAGGATGGATGAGGCAAGGTCCAGCAAGGCAGTAGCTCAAGGAAAGATGAGCCAAGGTAGAGTGAGGCAGCTTGAGGATAGTTGAGGCAAAATCCAGTGAGGCAGTGGCTCGAGAACGATTGAGGTAAAATCCAGTGAGGCAGCAGTACAAGGACGAATGAGGCAAAAACCAGCAAGGCAACAGCTCAAGAATGGTTGACACAAGGTCCAGCGAGACGAGGGCTCAGGCATAAACTCTGACTGATAAGCTACCTAGCATGGCGAACATAAGCTCAGAACATGAGTGAGAGTTGAGTGTGAACTCCAACTGATGGGTTGCTAAGTGTGGCCAAATTAAGACCAGAGTGTGCAGTGGCTGTAGAATGGCCAGGCAGCATCCTAAATAAATGCATGGCATAAGAATATTGGTGTGGTGTCCAGCAGGCACTTGATCTTGCAGAAGAGAGATGGTGCCCACAATTGCAGCACTACTGCTCTGATACACACACCACTACTTGTGAGGCTGGTGTCACACGGTATTGTGGTGGGTGCTGGAGGTTCAATTGAAAACAATTTGAGGTGTTTGTGCTGATGCCAAACTGTTTCTATTAAACTCCTGAGGAAGGTATAACTAGCAGACCTGAACTGCCGCATTCTGTGGCATACATCTGTATGGTTGGTAGCGTTAACCTGGGAGTACAACAGGATGTTTTTACTAGTACTAGTAAAAGGTTTTGTGCTTGAAAGTTGCACAATTCTCTAGCAAATGTTTTGTGGGCCAACCATCAGCTGTCTGCAAGTGTGTGGTTGCATTACCTCATTTCTTGGTGTCATCATTAACCAAAAATAATTACTACTGTAAATTTTTCACAAACCAAACAGGATGTTAAACCCTTTTCTTCCTTCATATCTCAAAATGGAGGAGAATCGTCATTCATCATTACCAAATAACTGATTAGCTGTGGCACAACGAATTCCTCAAGTAATGTGAGACCCTCTTTCTCAAAGGTAGAAGGGAAAAATGAACTGGACACTGTCTGTTCTCCTGATACTCCTTTGTTGCTGTATAGGATGATTTGTATGTAAATCTGCCACAGTATATCACATATCAACTCCATCTTATGTACCCTAAGAAGAATAGAAAGGCTGTTTTTCTATGCCAGCAGAAATATTCTTAAGAAATCAAAGCATATGATCACATGCAATCCATAACCAGTCTTACCAGTTTCCACGCCTTATCAATACTACAGACTACCTCATTAAAATGCAAACCATGATAAAATAATCATGATCACAAAATGAAAATTAGAAGCAGTGAATTTTTCCTGTATTTATAAGTTGGTATAAACTTTGAAATTATTTTGTTTGACTGAAACACCGTTAAATGCATATTCTATAACAGCAAATTGTATCAAAAATTTCACAAAACCATACCCCAAGCTTTTATAATCTAACTGAAATTCTAAAATGTGGGAGTACAACAATACACATCAAGCCATCAGCTATGGGCATTATAACTTAACAATGGGAAGCACCCCGGCAGACCTCACATATTTTCTTCTAGCATGTGGCAATTAAGTGCACTTTTTTATCCAATGAGATGATAGGGAACCTCATAACACTTTAAAATTATAGTAGACATCATCTCAAGTGTATGGAGATGTGTACAACAACACTTATTTAGTTCGAAGCATCTGTGTCAAGGATGGTTTCCTATTGAACTTACCATACAGAAATGTATTAATGTGTATAAGATACATAGGGATACTCCCAATCCAATAATGGTTCTTGGCAGATGGGACCTAGTCTTGCCAAGGTCTTGGGAAGAGACTGGATACTAGGTAGGATCCCTGAGCTATGCAACTATCTGCAAACTAGCAGCACACACAGCCCCAGCAGTAACCAATGTGGATATTGTTGTCTGCGTCTGGCAAGGGAAGAATAAAGAATCCAAAACTTGGAAAAAGAAGTGTTCTGGGACGACATGACATGACTGGTTAGAGGTGTGATCAGTCTGCGAAAACTGTGATTGTAGTAACCGAGCAATAAGCATTCCAGAACTAATTGCACAATACCCACTAGTCAGCTGCTCTGCATGTTGAGTAGCTACTGCAAGTGACTGGAGTTGCCTGTCACATTAAGCAAACTCTGAAATATTAATAATGGAAGTTTGAAAGTTTGGTGTCCCAGCTTTCTACATGTTATGTCGAGGAAAAGATTATAATTTAATAGAAGCAATCCATTTTTTGGCACCTTAATTTCCAACTGTAAATGATGGTTAGTTGATTTAGGGTTTAAAAAGGAATAATAAAAACAGATTCATTCACACATTAGGAATGATTATCATGAATAATATGTTGCCACACTACTAACAGCTACAGCAAAGATAGTCTTACTTGACAGGCTGTGTTCAATGTGGCTTTCTGATTCCTTAACCAATGAAAGGGTAACATTCTACAAGTGGGGTATGGAATGTCAGAAGCTTCAACATGGTAGGAAAGCTATAAAATATGAAAAGAGAAATGAAAAGGTTCATTCTACATACAGTGAGTATTAGTGAAATGATATGGAAAGAAGTCAAGGATTTCTGGTCAGATGAGTATAGAGTAATATCAACAGCAGCAGAAAATGATGTAACTGGAGTTGGATTTGTTATGAATAGAGAAGTAGGGCAGAGAGGGAATTACTGTGAACAGTTCAGTGATAGGGTTGTTCTCATGGGGATCAACAGCAAACCAATACCAAGAATGATAGTTCATGTATACATGCCAAAGTCATAAGCTGAAGATGAAGAGATAGAGAAAGTATATGAGGATATTGAAAGATCATTTCAGTATGTAAAGGGAGATGAATCTAAGTCCATATTTTAAGGACTATAAGATGCACTTTTTTCTTCAATAAATTGCCTCCAAAATTCAGGTGTCTTATACTTTAAATTAATATAAAAAAGTACCATGTTTGATTTAAAATTACCATCAGTCTTAAAAATGGCCATATATTCAATGCTGCAGCAAACTTCTCTCTGTCTGGCAACACTGGATTCAACTGGCAGAAGCAGCGCACCAATGCGATGAACACAGGTTGTGGGGTTCACAAGCTTATTAACATTGCCTCCCACCCATCATGCCATCACAGACCCAGAACACTGCCTAGCCTATGATGCATCACTGCAGTCTACGGTGCCAGTGAACTTGAATTGAAAGTGATTTGTGTAATCAGCAACAGTACAATATTTTTGTTAGTTACTAGTTTCATAATGGGGGAAAAAAAAAGGTATCCGTATGATGTGGGCCATAAATTGAAAGTAATAGCATATGCAGAAGACCATGGAACCAGAGCAGCTGAGCGGCATTTCAGCCCTCCACCAACAGAATAACCATTTGTGATTGGCGGGCTAGTAAAGAAGAACTGAAAAAACATGAGGAAGACTAAATGTGCAAACAGACGACTGAAAGCAAAATGGCTAAAACTAGAAGGTGACACATTAAAATGGATTCAAGGACACCACAAAATGGCAATGGATTTAATACAAAAATGATTCAAATACATGCTCATATGATAGCACTACAGTGGAACTTAACAGACTTTAAGGGTGGAGTTAGTTGGTGCTACAGGTTTATGGAGTATCATGGACTTAGCATGTAAACCAAAACCAAAATATCTCAGAAAAAGCCACAGGAGTACGAAGAGAAAATGTTATCTTTCCACCACTTTATTATTCAACATCGAAAGAAAACCAGTGCGGAACTAAGCCAAATAGCGAATACAGACGAAACTTCTCTGACCTTTGATGTGCAGATCAACACAACTGCTGCCACGAAAGGTGCTAAAACTGGAACTATAAAAACAAGTGGACATGAACAAATGCACTACACTGTTCCCCTTTCATGCCACGTTAATGGTACTAAAATTAATTCAATGATCATTTTCATGAACAAAACAACGGTAACACCTTCTGAAACACTGCCTGGTGTTATTGTTCACTTACAAAACATGGGCTGGATGAACGAGTCTGGCATGAAATAGTGGATTAACAGAGTGTGGGAGAAAAGGAATGGTGCAGCAGCACAAGTGCATGATGGGTGGAGGTAAGGAGAAGGCTGGGGTGGGGAAGGGGAGAGATGGAAGGGTAGGGGTGGCGGACAGTGTAGTGCTGCTGGGGAGTGCGCAGGGATGAGGTGGAGAGAGGGTAGGCCAGCTATGTGCTGTGGGACATTAGACAGCGGAAAAGGGAGAGGTGGGGAAGGGGAGGGAGAGAAGTAAAAAGATTGGGTGTGATGTTGGAATGAGGGCTGTATTGTGCTGGAATGGGAACAGGGAGGCTGGATGGGTGAGGACGACAACTAACGAAGCTTGAGGCCAGGAGAGTTATGGCAACATAGGATATATCCCACCTGTGCAATTCAGAACAGTGGAGTTGGTGGGAAGGATCCACGTGGCACACGCTGTTAAGCAGTCATTGAAGTGAAGGATGTAATGTTTGGCAGCATGCTCAGCAGCCAGGTGGTTCACTTGTTTTTTGGCGACAGTTTGTCGATGGCCATTCGTGCGGACAGACATCTTGTTGATTGTCATGCCCACATAGAATGCAGCACAGTGATTGCAGCTTAGCTTGTAGATCACATGACTGGTTTCACAGGTAGCCCTGCCTTTGATGGGATAGGTGACTGGAATGGAGTAGGTGGTGATGGGAGGATGTATGGGACAGGTCTTGCATCTAGGTCTATTACAGTGGTAAGAGCCATGAGGTAATGGGGTTCGGAGTAAGGGTTGTGTACAGATGGACGACTATATTGTGTAGTTGTAAGCGTAGGCTTCCGCGGCCGTTGTCTTCTTCAATAAAATTCTTCAGGGTATCAGACCGCATCGTCATAATTTAAAATGCGCCAACGTTTCGGCCAGCGTTGCAGCTAGCCTTCATCAGGGCCTTACGTTAACTGCTAAATGAACACACTTGGTTCCTTAAATAGCTGCACGAGAAAACCGTGTCGTTACTTGATTGGCTGTAAAAGGAGGAGGAGGAGGGCCATAGTAAACAGTATAAATTCGCCGACCTACTACCTAGCGAAAGAACTGGCACCTAGGCTCCGACACCTAGTGCACCAAACCGAGTCCTACGTTAAGGATTCCACTCACTTCGTGTCTCTCCTAAAGGAAATGCGTGTTATGGACCAAGATCTGATGGTTAGTTTCGACGTCAAATCCCTATTCACGAATGTCCCAGTGTCAGATACTGTGAACATCCTAGAAGAACGCGTGGCACCTGATATATGTGAGCTTGTGCGCCACTGTCTGACGACCACCTATTTCAAGTGGAGAGGTCAATTTTATGAACAAACTGACGGTGTAGCTATGGGCTCACCCCTATCGCAGCAGAAATTTTCATGGAGGCATTTGAGGAAACAGCCCTCCAGTCCGCACCATTACGTCCAAATTGTTGGCTTCGCTATGTCGATGATACTTTCGTCATCTGGCCCCACGGAGAAGAGGAGTTACAGAACTTCCACAAGCACCTTAACCAACAGCATAGGAAAATTCAGTTTACAATGGAAACAGAGAAGAATGGGGTGCTGCCTTTTCTCGATGTGGAAGTTTATCGAAAACCTGATGGTAAACTTGGCCACAAAGTGTACAGGAAACCAACCAATACGGACAGGTACCTTCACGCCTCCTCCCACCATCACCCCGCGCAGAAGAAGTCCGCCCTGCACACGCTAACGAAGAGAGCGTACAGGATAAGCGACGAAGAACATCTGAAGACAGAACTTGAACGCCTCAGGTCCATCTTCGGAACTAATGGCTATGGGAAGCAGATGATAGACAGCACCATGTCGACAAGGGAGAAGACTAATAGGGAAGAGGAGAAGGAGGCACAGAGCATTGCTGTGTTACCATATGTACAAGGGGTCACCGAACGTATTGGCAAAATTCTACGAAAAGCCGACATCAAACCAATTTTCCGAAGCAGAAACAAAATATCAGACATGCTCGGTTCTACCAGGGATGCAGTTGACAAACTACACACAGCTGGCATGTATGAAATTGGTTGTGCGTGTGGATTAGTCTACATAGGTGAGACGGGACGTCCAATTAGCACAAGGCTCTCGGAACATGAAAGATATATCCGCCTGAAACAACACACTAAGTCAGCAGTGGCGGAACACCGAGACGAGTGCGGGAAACCAATATTTTTTCAAGAAGCCCGCGTCCTAGCGAAACAGCCTCTCACTTTCAAAAGAAAGATTAGAGAGGCGATAGAAATAGGGCACGCCGCAGCCGGTTTCTGGACAGCATGGAAACAGTGTGGCGTCACAGCCATCACCTGTTCGCTATTCGTCCGTCTCCTCCAATGGGGTGGATTAATATAAAGACCAATAGAAAACAGCTATTTCAGCCAATGACAGATAATAAAGGAAACACCAATAAAGCATACCTTTCACCCCTCCTCCTCCTCCTTTTACAGCCAATCAAGTAACGACACGGTTTTCTCATGCAGCTATTTAAGGAACCAAGTGTGTTCATTTAGCAGTTAACGTAAGGCCCTGATGAAGGCTAGCTGCAACGCTGGCTGAAACGTTGGCGCATTTTAAATTATGACGATGCGGTCTGATACCCTGAAGAATTTTATATTGTGTAGGTTCGGTGGACAACACAATACCACTGGGGGGGAGAGGGGGTTGTAAAGTATGTAAAGGATAGTGTGCAGGACATTTCTCATTTCAGGGCATGACAAGAGGTAGTCAAAACCATGGCACAGAATGTAATTCAGCCGCTACAGTCCTGGGTGGTAATGAGTTACGAGGGGAATGCTCCTCTGTGGCCGGATGGTGGGACTTAGGGAGGTGGGGGGAGACTGGAAAGATAAGGCACGGGAGATTTGTTTTTGTACAAAGTTGGGAGGATAGTTACAGTCTGTGAAGGCATGATGACCACTGTTGAGAGTCTTGATGCCCAAGGAAGATGGGAAGATTGGCATCTCCTTCTTGCATGCATGGGGAGCTAGAAGCTTAGGCATCAGCAGTGTGATCCCTGTGTTGTCAAGGGGCTCCACCAAAAGGGTGCCTAATGATCCCATCATGTTGGACTGGCTACCACACTGGCTTTGAAGAGCAAATAAGGGCATATGCAGGTACTGTGGGCAGATGATCTTTAACACCACATGCAGAAGATACTACTTACAGTGTTATTCCCCAGTCTGTCCACACTACAGAATAATGTGGAAAATGGAGGTTAAAACCAGAAGGGTACAACAAATTACTTCAGCCAAAAGGTGGTGAATGAAAGGATATTCCGCAAAAGGAAAGTGGACCCTAGGTAGTACCTGAGTCAATATCAAAAGCTGCCACCACGAGAAAGAATGCAAGAGAAGCAAGGATAGACAGAGATGAAAGATTGCAGTACAGGAAAGGAAGTAGGTGCTGCAATAGCTTGGAACCCCATGCTCACCACACATGCACTAATGAAAGAGTGGTGGGCCCCCTGAGAAAATTACTTTCCCAGGAATCAATATCATCCGATTCCCATCTTGTACAATTTACTTATTCCTCCAGAGTGAACTGCCTCTGTATCCCATTGAAACTTTCGAAAACTACATAGGTATGAATTCTCAAGAGCACAGGATGAGTCTGTACAAGAGATTCCTGCTGTACTGAACTCATACTCAAGGTTTCCGCGGGCTGTTATATCTACTGCCAAAACCATCCACAGAGTGTCGTAAAGGGTACAATCCTGGCCTGAGCCAAGAGATCGGCCTGCTATTTAATAAATTCAAAGAAATGGAGACCAATGAACATCTATAAATTTGATGGAGACTTAGAATGAACAAGGGAGAGAAAAATGGCAGAAAGAAACCTGAGTCACTGGCTTTACACATTCCAGCAGAAAAGCTTTGACACTGATTTGGACGGTAGGAGAAGACTCTTCTCACAACACAAACAAGTCAACAATCTTATGCGACACAACTGCCAGTCACATGGTGAGAGTTTTCAAACTTCAAGCAGATAAAGCAAAAGGAGAGCTTCTGTAAAGTTTGGAAGGTAGGAGACGAGGTACTGGCAGAAGTAAAGCTGTGAGGACGGGGCGTGAGTCGTGCTTGGGTAGCTCAGTTGGTACGGCACTTGCCCGTGAAAGGCAAAAGTTCCGAGTTCGAGTCTCGGTCCGGCACACAGTTTTAATCTGCCACGAAGTTTCAGATAAAGCAAATATTTGGCCAATAAAGAAAAACCTCCATTTATGATCACTGAACTGGAGAAACCCCTAAACCAATACAAAATCTAGAAAAGCTGCAGGTGCAGATGGGCTTTACCCTGAATTTTTCAAACACAGCGAACCTACAAGGTGAATGTGGCTAGTCAGCTTTATCCATGACATTCTTCGCACAGGAACATTACCAGCAAAATTTAAGTGGGCTAAAATTTTTGCTATCAAAAAGCACAGAAAACAAGGAAAGCTGCAGAGCACTTTTGTCCCATATCTCTACTCCGCAGTGTTTACAAACTTTTGGAAAGAATGACCTTAAACCAAATACAAGACAAAATTTATTATGTGCTGCCATCTGACAAGCTGGATTTAGAACTTTTAGAAACTGCTGTGAACAAGTGCTCTTCTTGACTACTCACACAGAAACTGGCAACCACCAGAAAATTCAAGACTGGAGTAGTTTTTACTGACCTGTCAGCAGCTTAAGACAAAACTCTAGGCAACCTCTTAAGCAACATGTTGAGCAATCAGTGTTGTTATTATTTATTATTATGTGCGATTGGACCCATACGGATCACGCAAAGCTTTTCCAATTCAATTTTTTAATTCTCCACACTTCTCTCATTCTTTCCCCATGAATTCTCTTTCTTTCCTCTGTCCATTTTGTCCCCTGTCTCTTGCAAACTTCATTCTCGGGTTGTACTTTCCAACTACTGATTTTTTGCCTGTATACATTTCTGTTTATAACTTCTGAAGAATTTATTTGTGCATTTGCTAGATCTGTTTTGGTTTCTTGTATCCAGGGTATGGTTTTCAATTTTTCAATGTATATTAAAATTTTGTGGGAGAGTCTGTGTGTTGGGAGTCTGTGGATATGACCGTAAAATTTTAGTCTTCTTTTCCGGATGTCTGCGGCGAGGTTAGATAATTTTTCTGTAGTTTTCCGAGACTGTAACCTGTATCCATATTCAGTTCTTTTTGGGCCAAGAATCTTTCTGATAATTTTGCGTTCCTCTTTCGGGATGCCTTCCAGGTCGCCTTTTCTATGGAGTGTGAGTGTTTCGCTGGCATATAGTGCTTCGGGCTTGATTACTGTATTGTAGTGTCGTATTTTTGAGTGAATGGAGAGACACTTTTTATTGTAGATGTTGTGGGTTTTCCAGTATGCTCTTTTCAGTTTTTGCAGTCGAACTTTTTGTGCAGTTTTCTCTCCCCCTGTGGGTTCTAGGACCTCGCCTAAGTATTTAAAGAATGGAACTCTCTCAATTTGTCCATATTTTGTAGTCAGTTTTTGAGTTTCAAATTTTGAGCAGATGAATTTGGTTTTTTGAAAGGAAATTTGTAGCCCAACTTTTTCGGCGCATTCTTTGAGAATGTCTATCTGTTTAATTGCTGTGGTCTCGTTTTCTGCTAGAATGGCCACGTCATCTGCAAATGCCAAGCATGAAATTTTAATACCATTTTTAGATCTTCCTAGTTGTATAGGCTTCCAGTAATTTTGATTCTTCAGTTCTTTTTCCCATTCTCGGATGACCTTGTCTAAGACAAGGTTGAAGAGGAGTGGAGACAAGCCGTCACCTTGTCTGACGCCGGTTTTGATCAGGAAGGGCTCTGATATTTCACCCAGGAATTTTATCTTAGAAGTTGTGTTTGTGAGCGTTTCTTTGATAAGGTTTAGGGTTTTCGGATCGAGTCCTAGCTCCTCAAGGATAATAAAGAGAGATTGCCTATCGATTGAATCATAAGCCTTTGCGAAATCAACAAAGGAACAAATGATCGGACTGTCTCTGACTGCTTTGTATTTTAGTGTTGTCTTCAAATTGAAAATTTGTTCTGCACAGGATCGGTGAGGGCGAAAGCCAGCTTGGTATTCACCAATACTGTGTTCGAGTTGTTCTTGTGTTGTTCAGTGTTTAAATACAGCATGGTGAAAAGAAGAGCAGATGGCACGCACACAATGATGGCTTGCCTCAAGACTCCGTTCTTGCTCCAGTGTTACTCAATCTCTACTTTGCAGGCCTCTCGAACTTGACACTCCAGAAATTCCAGTACGCAGATGACCTTGTAACTTCATACCAGAGTGAAGATCTATCTGACTGTGAAGAACACCTAAAAAACAGTCTCTCTAAACTCTGTGAATATTTTAAAACTTGGAGACTTAGACTTAATGTTTCTAAAACACAAGTAGGTCCTTTCCACCTATATAATCATCTAGCACCAGTAGAGATCAACCCACGGTTTGGCTCTCCTGGCATAGTCAAATCCAATCATAAACAAGACTACCTTCATGTCACATTAGAAAAAGTGCTGAAATATCATAAACACATTTCCAACACAGTTCAGAAGGTAGAGACATGAGTAAATCTCCGGAGAAAGCTGGCAGGTAATACATTGAGGCATCAGTTCCCCATCGGGCATCCCTTGTTTTAGTACTCTCTGCAGCAGAATACTACACACTAGTTTGGCTCCATAGTGCTCATACAAAGAAGGATGACATTCATTAGAATGCAATTATAAGAATCATTAGTGGCACAGTCAGATCTACACCTATATGCTGGCTACCAATACCATCAAACATCTGTACAGATCACCTCCGTAGAAAGGCAGCTCTCTACAACTTTTGCCAGCAAGTTTCTGGAAATGAACCAGTCATTCTCCACAAAGATTTACCCTCACTGCCTAGAAAACATCTCAAATACAGAAGACCAGCATATGAAGGCGTCCAAATGCTCTCCACTTGTTTTAGTTGGGATGCTGAATATCAAGCCACAAAAGGCTGGAACCATGAACTTACTGACAACCCAAATGTTAAATGTTACAGATTGGAGAAGGTATGTGCAAGTATAACAGGCACAAGTGGAGCTTTTGCACTGACACTGTGTGACAGGTGAGATAAAGACATCAAGCCACACTGCAAATGTGTGACATAACAGGTGTTCCCCTGCTGGTATCAAGAGTCTAGATTAAGCATTCGATGAAGTGCTCCACTTTTGGGTCTTCCGACACACATGTATAATTTGGGCAATTTAATGTTTATATCGTGTAAAAAGTTGCATGTGTGTATTTTTTGTTTTAATATGTCAAGAATTTGTTATTGTAGCTGACGCATATGATAAGTAACTGATAAGTTCCTCGTCAAAAGGGTACATGGCTTAAAAATGTCTGGACACACAAAACTTTATAGTATTGATAGTTTATAAGCCAACAGCAGAAGATATTTTAAATTTCATCAGGCAGTGAGGGAATGAAAAGATGGTGCCTAATGCTGTAATTGAATTTATAAGCCCCAAAAGTTGTATAACACTTGCACAGAAATATGTCTGACATTCAAGATTTCCAGCATTTATTACAGCAGTTTTAAAGTGGCCCGGCAGGATTTGGGTAAAAGAAGGGTGGGGGGGATGCAAAATTACATCTCTCTCAATAGAAGATAAAAGATTAAATTATGGAAAACCCATGTGGTCATATTCCATCATATTTCGGACATGTATTCATCAGTAAAACACAAAAAGCACATGTGGTCATAGCAACAAAGACTTCAAAATTTTGTGATGACGTCTTTCACCTTAAAAACATTTGTGGACAAAGGTATTTGTACCCATGAAGTCAACAGGAGAGTTCAATTCATATCTTTATTAGTCGTTGACCACTTACAGCAGAATAGGTTTAGATATTAACAAACAATTAATAAAAACTTTTACAGAAAAGTTTAAGTTCTTGCACTGTAAATCCACTTTTTTCAAAATACAGGGTGATTCAAAAAGAATACCACAACTTTAGGAATTTAAAACTCTGCAACGACAAAAGGCAGAGCTAAGCACTATCTGTCGGCGAATTAAGGGAGCTATAAAGTTTCATTTAGTTGTACATTTGTTCGCTTGAGGTGCTGTTGACTAGGCGTCAGCGTCAGTTGATGCTAAGATGGCGACCGCTCAACAGAAAGCTTTTTGTGTTATTGAGTACAGCAGAAGTGAATCGACGACAGTTGTTCAGCGTGCATTTTGAACGAAGTATGGTGTTAAACCTCCTGATAGGTGGTGTATTAAACGTTGGTATAAACAGTTTACAGAGAATGGGTGTTTGTGCAAAGGGAAAAGTTCTGGACGGCCGAGAACGAGTGATGAAAATGTAGCACGCATCCAGCAAGCATTTGTTCGCAGCCCAGGAAACTCGACTCGCAGAGCTAGCAGAGAGCTGCAAATTCCACAATCAACTGTATGGAGAGTCCTACGAAAAAGGTTAGTTATGAAACCTGAACGTCAACTACCCGAGGCGATGGATCGGCCGCCAGGCAGCCCGTGACAGAGCACTTCATCACTGGCCTCCAAGAAGCCCTGATCTTACCCCCTGCGATTTTTTCTTATGGGGGTATGTTAAGGATATGGTGTTTCGGCCACCTCTCCCAGCCACCATTGATGATTTGAAACGAGAAATAACAGCAGCTATCCAAACTGTTACGCCTGATATGCTACAGAAAGTGTGGAACGAGTTGGAGTATCGGGTTGATACTGCTCGTGTGTCTGGAGGGGGCCATATTGAACATCTCTGAACTTGTTTTTGAGTGGAAAAAAAACCTTTTTAAATACTCTTTGTAATGATGTATAACAGAAGGTTATATTATGTTTCTTTCATTAAATACACATTTTTAAAGTTGTGGTATTCTTTTTGAATCACCCTGTATTATTAAAAACTAACTATTACAGTGTTTATTTCAAATAGTTCTGTTTTTGTAGAATTGGTGTTTCAATAACCAGTCATGAATCTTACTCCGAACTTATTTCTGGGTGAAAAACAAGCAGATTTTAGGAGTTCATTACAAAATTTTTAAACATGTTACTTAGTAAAGTTTCTGGTCTCTGTCAGGCTGTGTCTTGGTATGTGAAAGCACCGTTTACCTCTAGTGTTGTGATAGTGTATCTTGCCTCTGATGTTGAACCCACCCAAGTTGCTTTTAGCACAACAGCAATTCTGTATAAATGGATAGCTTTACAACAGTCAGCATCCTGAGCTTGATAAACAAGGTTCAGCAGTATTCTTATGGCTCAAGTTTTCTCATTATTCAGAGTACTTTTTTTTTCGTTTTCTTCAGCATGCTGCACGACATGTGCAACTAGAAAAGGCCAAAATATGCCATCTTCAGATACTCGTTAGTGACTGCAGCGGTCAGTTTCCACATGAGATAGCACACTCGAGCTATTCACTTGCAGGCATGGCTAATATGTAACCTCATGTTTAATTTGGAATCAATGTGAAAATCAATATCTCAGTAATTGTTTATTTACATAAGATAACCGGTCTCACCTTTATGCTGGCCATCTTCAGATCTAAGGCACCATATCGCTGCAGCTGCTGGTGCACAGAACAGTTGCATGAAATCTTAGTTGTTTACTGCTGAGCAGTGTCTTAGATCTGAAGACAGCCAGCATAAAGGCTGAAAGGGCCATTATTTTTAAATAAATAATTACTGCAATTTTGACTGTTTTATTAATTGATAATTTATAATGTATTGCTGACATATCTCCAAAACATGTTATCTAAAATCAATGTGAAAGCCTAACAGTTCACTAGTACACTGTTTTACTTTCTGCAGTTTTGTTAACCTCAACAGAGACCATAAAAAAAAAGGTCAAACATGGTGCACAATTCTAGGCAGCATAAGGATAAAAGCTCAAAAGAGACTCATTCTCCAGTGTTCATGCTCATTCTCTATAGCCTCTGCCTTACCACATTTCCCACTCTCCCACTAAGCATTGAAGGTGAAACCTCACGCAAAAAGGCGCTGCTGTTAGCGCTTCAATTACACCAACAGAGTGCTAAAAATAATCAATGATTTTTATGGCTGTTACTAAGTAATGAATTCATTACTGACAGCTGTGAAGACGTGATCATGATCTTAGTAATCAACTCAAACAAGTCATCACAATGTGGAAAATTTTTACCTTGTGAACAAATACAAAGTCAGCGCCACTCTCAAAATTCAGGTCTCCCCCATCTTGAAATATTTCTACGCATCGATATAAGATGATTGAAAGATAATAGATACTGAAGTTGACAATGAACATTGATTCAATGACAGTCAATTAACTCATGTAGCATTAGACTATAACTTAGCACCAATTTGCAAACAATTATGGAGGTTCTCAAAATATGTCGGCTTATAGGCATAAATAATTTCTGCACCAAAAGCATGTTTGAGGCACCTGTTGCAGGTAACAGGTCAAAGGTTGTTTGTGGTGTTAGTGTAGCATACCTCTAAAAACAGTATTTATGTTAAAGGAGTTCTTTGGCGCTTGACAGAATATTATAAAAAGAATGAAAATGATACTCTTCCTTCACATTCTGCAGCAACATTTTACTTTTTTCACTACAATGTTTTGCAACTTGCTAATAGCCTAAAGAACAAACTAGTTGGTGACAAAATAATGCAGAATACTAAAAACATGTTTCCTTTTTGTTCTTAATATGGAAGTGTTTACAAAGATAGATAGTATAAAATACAAATCCCCATAGAGCCATACAGAGAGAGAGAGAGAGAGAGAGAGAGAGAGAGAGAGAGAGAGAGAGAGAGAGAGAGAGAGAGAGAGATTTCATTTTCTGGAAATCTCAATACTGACATTAGGATTACAACAATGCAAACACACTTGCTACATGTCCCCAGTGCACACAATATGTTTTATGCAAATAAGCTAACAATAAACGGAAAATAAGCTAACAATAAACGGATAAAGAGAAATATTCAATAATAGTCACTGACTTTGACTAGTGACGCAGGAAATGTGAGAAATGTCATAAAGAACATGGCAAATACAATGTGATATAAGAGGCAGATTTTTCACACAGGCTATGCTACAGATAAGTCTGTCACCACAACCGGGTATTTTTGATTTCACATTCACTAGCTTTGCCAACTCTCAATCAAACCATAAAAATATTCACCAAAATATGTCATCACAACAGCCATTAACATTATGATCTATGTTAACAGCAGCCACATCTGATGAGGACAAAGTGAAACTGTCTGGCAATGTATGATGTGAGCTGGCCAACTGGACTGGCAAAAAGACCAGCCACTGCATGCCATAAGTCACTTAGTGTTGCCTATGCCAGTGTTCTACAGTGAACTCTGTGTACCACAATGTGACAAACTGTACAATTTTTCAGACTGTTTCGAGTTCACCATTTTGACATTGCATGTATCTGCTGCTGCTGACCTGTTGCAAGGAGTTGGATGGTCAAACTTTTCTCAAATTGGTCTACCTCAACTTATGACAAACTTATCTGTTCTAATGTTTATAACATCACCTTTGTTTCACAGATTTGAACCAAGTTTCCTGTGGAAATAAATGTTGAGTGCTGCTTTTCCTGCTTACAGATGACCTTATGAACTGATTAACCCAGCCATTATAGGATGACAAACAGTAAGCAACCAGAGTAACCTAGTAACAAATAAATATGCCTTCAGCTGCCACAAGCATGTAACAAAAAATATATGTGGCACGAAGTCAACATTTATAATAACCATAAAAATAAAAATATCAAACATACTGAGTTGTTGATTATCCACAACATGTAATGCATTTTCAGTAGAGGTACTGAAAATGTTCAGTATGTTGCCTTCTGAAGTGTACAATCCTTATCACCATAAAAATTCTCACTGCTCTTAAACTGCAAACCCTATATGCAGTTATTAACTTATTTGAGACTGATATCACAGAGTGGAATGGATAATGTGTATATATATCTAAACCAGATAGTATTGTTACATTATGTCTACATGTATGTCAGTGATACCAGTACTAGCCAAAGTTACTGAGTCTGTGATGCACAGCCAGGTACTGAATTACTTTGAGGAAAACAACTTATTCCAAAACACACAGCACGGATTCCGCAAAGGGAGATCAACAGTGACAGCCACACTGGACTTATTAAAAACAATTCGACAGAGTTTTGAAGAGAGAGAGAGTGTGGCACTGACACTCTGTGACCTCAGCAAAGCCTTTGACTGCATCTCACACACAACACTAACAGCCAAGTTAAGATGCTATGGTGTAGGAGGTGTTGTTCTATCAACACTCCAATCTTATTTGGAAAACCAAAAGCAGGTAGTATCAGTGCATGGAGCAACTTCTCTTGAACACAAACTGGAACATGAAGTGCCCCAAGGATCAGTCTTAGGACCTCTCCTATTCCACATATATGTCAATGATATCTGTAATAGTCAAATGTTGCAGTTTGCAGATGACACTACCCTTATTGCCAAAGGACATACAATCAAATTTGATGTTTGAAGAAATAAAAGAATGGTTCGTAATAAACAAAATGAAGATCAATGAAGAAAAAACCCAACATTTGATATGCAGTCTAACCAACATTGAAGACCAAGAAAACATGGAGACTGTCAGACTACTCTCCACGAATGATCACACTGCATATGTATGCACCAAACTTTCTCATGTGATATACCTCCTGAGGAAGCTGAAGAGGTCAATAACTGACCAGTTTCTCACAATAGTCTACCATGCACTCTTCCACAGCCACATTAACTATGGACTGTTGTTGTGGGGACACTCCTCAGGCAGCAAAGATGTGTTGCTATTACAAAAAATAGCCATCAGGATCATATCCTCTAGCAAAAGACTGGACCACTGTAAGCCTATTTTCACCAGGCTAGGCATAATGACTGTTTTTAGCCAGTATGTGTTTTTCTGCCTCATTTATATAAAAGAAAATCAAAGGAATTTTAGCATAAGACAAGAAATACATAATCATGACTCTCGCTGTAAGAGGAACATTTAAGCGCCAAGGTGTCGCCTATCAAGTACACAAGACAGCTTTCCAACAGTCGCCCTAAAAATGTACAATCAACTGCCTCCAGAAGTGAAATCCCTGCCACCTGAATTATTTCGGAAAAAAATTGCTCAGGACTTGACACAACATCCACTATATTCCTTGGAAGATTTTTTCAACAGCGGTTCTAGTGAATGGACAAAATAAAAAATATTGTTATGTTTTATATATAATTTTGCCTAAGTTTAATCTTCTTTTTATGTTAACTGCACATTTAATTTTGTGTTTTACTTAAAGTAAATATTTTGCCAAAATTAAACTTTGTGTGTGTGATCTACATAGACTTGTAACCATTTTGTTTATGGTATTTTCATTTGCTGCTATGAAGTTTTACTTTCCTGTTTAAGTATATTTCATTCCCTCTATGTTCTAAGTGTTTTTGTGCACTGCATAAATATTTTCTTTTATTTGTAATATAAATTTTGTATATGGTGCTGTATAAATGTTAGTTGATAAACATTGTATTTGTGACGCAGTCTGTCCAGCCATGGCTGGTAAATGACGAAGATATAGTAATAAAGTAATACTACTCTTAATTTAAGCAGTTAGGATTACCATTTTCAAATGAGTAAATCGTCAACAGTCTCCATTCCACAAGTTGTCATGTCTACATATGTCTAGTACTCACAGTTCACCAAGTGCAGTGAAAACTGGTTACTAAAGATAACTAACATATAGGAAAACCTAGTCATGATTAAAAGCATGTCTTGCAATTGGGTCAATAAGAAATAAAAAGAAAATAATGTAATACACGTAAATTACTTTCCATCAATGATAAAATGCTGTTGATTACTGGCACATATTTTATTATTATATTTCTCTTATTTAGATGAAGAACAGTTTGGCTTCAGAAGGGGGCAAAGGCACAAGAGCTGCTGTTGGAATGTTACGAATAAATGGGGAAATATACCTTGAAACAGGTACAGTAGGGAAGTTTGTGTAATTTTTGCTGACTTGGAAGAAGTCTTCAATTGAGCTTAGTGGATTAAACTTTAGATGTCTTGAAGATCAGAATTAACTGGAAAGAGAGCAGTCAAATAAGTAGTTTATATAGAATATAATGAATAAAGTAAGAATATGAGACAATGGAAGGATTTAAAATTGAGAAGAAGGTTAGACATTGCTGTTGTTTTTCATCTACTCTGTTTAACACCAATTTAGATGATTTAGTTAAAAACTTGTTTAAAAAAATATGTTGCAATAGGAGAAAGGATAATGAAAAGTATAGGATTTCTTGATGAAGTGGCAAAGGTAATAACAATATGTCAAAAGAACTTAACACCAACTGTAAGCAATTGTGAATCAAGATAAATGTGGAGAAGACTAAGGTGGTGATTTTTACACGGCAGTCACGGAAGATAAAAGTGAGAATCTGTGCAGAGTTATAAAAAGTTGATAACTGTAGGTACCTAGGCTGCAAAATAACCAATAACATAATACACAGTCCTAATCAAGAAATAAAAACCAGAGCACATTTTGCAGAAGAAATGTTGTACAGGAAGAGTGGTATTTGCTCGGTCCATTGAATAAACATTTATAGAAACGAGTAATGAAGTGTTGCCCTGTATGGTGCCGAAAAAGGGACATGGTGATGATGGTGATGGAGACAAGAGAAATACTTACAGGCTTGTGAAACGAGAATCAGGAGAAGAAAGGAAGAGGTGATCAGATAAAATTGGAATAACGCTGTCTTGTTACACATAATGAATGAGGAAAAACACACACACTGAGAAGGAACTGCATAATTAAGGATGCAGTAGAAAGAATAGTGACAGGGAAGATGACTAGCGGAAGAAGAAAAACATAATTGATGATATCCAGAAAAATGCATCACACACAAATACAAAATGGTTGGTACAAAAACGGGATTCGAGAATTCTGAACTTGCAGTGATGGAGATGTCTAATTGGCAGAACACGCATCATCACACTCAAAAGTCACCATCACCATAACCACCATTATTTCTCTATTCTAATGTATGCAGTAAACTCTTAATTTGATCTATTACTAAATTTATCCAAACATTACTAATTAAGGCTCTGTAATAGTCCTAGAGATATAACTAACCTTTTGCTGTTGTGGCGACTATCATATCCAATAACAACACTATTCATTGCAGCAGGTGACTGTTTTGTTACCTCTTCCAAATAAGATGTAAATCCTTGTGTCGTCTGTATAATGACTAAATCATTCATTTGAGCATAACCGGCTCCCATTCGTCCTCGCAAGCCGGCTGTTCCGAATTCAAGGCGATTTAATAAAATATCTGACAACTTTTCATAAGTACCAGATGCACAGAGTGACTTGATCTCCTGGGTAGTGCCTTCATTCTATCATCAAAAATATGAAGATACATTTAGTTTATATTTATTCTTTATGGTATCTGACATTAAAAAAAACCAGTGTTTACCTTGTCCCATTCAAGCCATTCGTCAATTTTCTCCTGTAACTTGCTGTCGACCTTCTGCATGTTTCCCTTTCCGTTCTTCCAGTTCTGAATCAACCTTTCTCGTGCTAAAACAATCAGATATGTTACTTTGAGTACAATATATTAGAAAAACGTAAATGGTATGTCAACGGAGGAAATAATTATAATTAGAATAAATATCTAAAGAGATGTAAATCTTCAATAATGATCACATACATTGTTTGCAAACGCACTTAGCTTACTAGAACTCAGTGCTATACGTCACACGCAAAGAATTTTTGGCAAGATCTTTCGCCGGTATCAAGGAGGGTATGCGTCTTTAATTGCATGTGCTAAATAGAGTACACTCTCCGACAGAGACAAATAAACGAAAGTACGAAACGTAAACTTCAACTGTTAACCCTGATACTGATACCAACGAATGGATCAGCTGATAATCATCTATGGCGAAGTCACAGCTGCGGAAAGCAATGTGTTGAGTTTTTTAGGCGACAGGAGGTTAAGAAAATCCGATATGACGCATTTGCAATGAGAAACATAGGAGATAGTAGAGCTTTATTGAATAATCATGCGGGTGAAGAATAGCTGAACAAGCCGTGTTAGGGACGACAGCAGAGTACGTTCCCTTCCAATTCAGAAATTTTGACAAATACTTTTTATATTAATACGAAGACGTCAGTATGCAGGTGTTTGTGTAATGCTTAAGGTAAGTGGAGGCTTACTGTGAAAGTAGGTGACAAGTCAACGCCCCTTTTCTTAGGCATTTAACTCAGTAACCTTACGCTTGTTTTATTAAAATTTGTAAACAATGTACTGCGATTGTACAGTAAAGCAAGTAATGATAAGGTCGAAATTTATTGTATTGTCATATTATTTTCAGCCTGTAAACACGAAAATATTTCACCACGAGCCCCTTACGATAATATCTGGTGCTATACTGTATGCGTTCAGCATACTCCAGCATAAATAATGAGCATGTTCTTGTCGTGTTGAGTTTATAGTTCGTAAGTTCGCGGGCGAATGAGTTGGATAACCATTTCAGTAGTGAAATAGATTGTTTTGTTTAGCTAAAATTGATATAGTTAAACAGTGTTAAACAATACTCATTTTACTGTCACATTGACGAAGATACAGGATTTATATCGTTTCACGGAAATGCTGAAAAATTGTTGTGAGTAAACACGACAACTTTAGCTCTAGGTAGGAAATGTGATTAACACGTTGTCGAAAGTTTCACGTATTAAACAATACAGCGTGAATTTAGCTGCATTATAAATGAAGGCAGGGTCATTAAACTGAGGGCAATTATAATGGTTCAGCCCGTAGTTGTTGGCTGCTTTGTATAACTTTTTAACAGACGTCGTATTGCTGCAGGAAGATCGTCATTCTGTTATCAGTTTATTTTTAGCTTCTAAGTCAAACCAAAATCTTTTCAAGGACGAGGCTTGAAAAGATAACGCTATTCATGTGTATACATTTTCAAAATGTTGCAACTTTTTCCTATATTTGTGAACTACACGTAATATACATTTTCAGACAAGTCCCATCGATAGCAAATTTTATTAGAATGACACAGTCAAGAAATTGCATTTTCTGTTTAAGTGCACTATTTCATTGTCGTGCCATATAGTTTTATTCTTTTTGTATCAAATCGCCGTCTTTACGTCCAGCTCCGTCCAGTATGCCCGCTTTCTCAGTAGGAATGGACCACGAACGTCTCAGTCCGCCAGCTTGTAACGTCTTCATTGTACTTATAAAATTCGTCGAATTACAATATTACTGCAGACAAATACTGTGCTACAAATCTACTAACGGTATTCATTTACCGTTAATTATCGTATTCAGTTTCTCTTCTTGACTGTTAAAAACACATGTAAAAGTTGTCATTAATGTATTAAATTTAGAGAAAGTAAAAACGTATCAGTATCAATGCATTATTCACAGAGAGAGGATTACAAAGCCTTTGGTCTCTCTTGTTTGTGGCTGTTTTCTGCGTTTGTTGCTCTTCCGTCTGCTACAGACATCAACCAGCTTTGTTAAAGTGAGAAAGATTTTTAGCTGAAAATATTAAACGTCAAATATTAGCCTGTATGAATTTGTATCCCCAACAAAGCAGCAATAATGAAACTGGCTACTCCACAATTGTCCCCACTTTTTCTATAATTCCTTCTAGCTCTATTGTGGCACTGGTTTACTCTCTGTTCTGATTCCAGTTGTCTTACATCTGTCTTTCTCAGGAACCATTGTGCTGGGATGTCTGCATGAACTTTTTTTGCTCTAAATTAGTTGTTATTATTGTGCTACATCTACATCTGTACTCTGCAAACCACCATGAGGTGCATGGCAGAGGGTATGTCCCATTGTACCGGTTTTTAGAGTTCCTGCCTCTTCCATTCACATATGGATGCAGGAAGAATGTTTGAATGCCGCTATGCGTGCAGTAAGTATTCTAATCTTATCCTCACGACTCCTGTGTGTAGCCTATGATATGCAGGGGGTTGTAGTATAAATCACTTACAGCTGGTTCTTGAAACCTTGTTAATAGGCTTTCTTCGAATAGTTTGTGTTTGTCTTCAAGGGCCTGCCAATTAAGTTCCTTCACTATCTTTGTGACACTCTCCCACCAATTAAACAAACCTCTAACCATTTGTGCTGCGCTTCTGTGCATACGTTCAACATACCCTGTTAGTCCTATCTGGTATGGGTCCCGCACACTTGAGCCATATTCTATAACCAGTCACGTGAGTGATTTGTAAGCAATCTATTTTGTAGACTGATTGCACTTACCCAGTATTCTATCAATAAACCAAAGTCTACCACCTGCTTTACCCATGACTGAACTTAAGTGATAATTCCGTTTCCTACCCCTATAATGTGTTGCACCCAGTTATTTGTATGATTTGGTTGATTCCAACAGTAATTCATTGATATTATAGTCATAGGCTACTAATTTTTTTCGTTTTGTGGAGTGCAAAGTTTTACATTTCTGAACATTCAGAAGAAGTTGCCAATCTCTGCGCGACGTTGAAATCTTATCAAGATCTGACTGAATATTTCTACAGTTTCTCTCAGATAATATTTCATTGTAGATAACTGCATCATCTGCAAAAACATGGTGTTACTATTAATATTGTCTTCAAAGTCATTAATATACAACATGAACAGCAAGGTTCCCAACACTCTTCCCTGGCATACACCCAAAGTTACTTCTACATCTGACGATGACTCTCCATCCAAGATAACAGGCTGTGTCCATCCTGCCAAAAATCCCTCAATCCAGTCACAAATTTCACTTGATACTCCATATGATCATACCTTTGACTATAAGCGTATGTGCGGTACTGAGTCAAATACTTTTTATAAATCAAGAAATACTGCATCTATCTGGTTGCCTTGATTCAAAGCTTTCAGTATGTCATGTGAGAAAAGTGCAAGTCAGGTTTCACGTGATCAGCGTTTTCTAAATTCGTGCTGGTTGGCATTGAGAGGGGTCATACTGTTCAGGATACCTCATTATGTTTCAACTCGGAATATGTTCTACGATTCTTCAACAAATCAGTGTCAAGGATATTGTGTGGTAGTTTTGTGGATCAATTCTACTATCCTTCTTGTAGACGTGTACGACGTGCCTTTTTTCAAGAACTGGGCACAGTTTTTTGTTTGAGAGAACAATGATAGATTATAGTTAAAAGAGGGGGTACCTGAGCCGGAAATCAGTGGATGAGTAGGAAGAACAAACATGTAATGTTTGGATACAATATTACTAGTGTCCAGCTAGACAGTCAAGTTGTTTAATTATCTGGGCATAACATTGCAAAGTGATACGAGGTGGAATGAGCAACAGGGAGATTCCATATTTCTAGATTTCCAGAAAGCATTTGATACAGTGTCCCATTGCAGGCCATTAATGCAGTTACAAACACATGGAATAAGTTCACAGAGTATGAGTTGGTTGATTCCAACAGTGAGTCATTGACAATATACTCGTAGGACACTATGTTTTTTGTTTTGTTTTCTGAAGTACAAAATATTACATTTCTGAACATTTAGAGCAAGCTGCCAATCTCTGTGCGACATTGAGTGGCTCAAAGACTTCGTAAATAGTAGAACTCAGTATCAATAAAATTCTTCTGGGTTTGGGTTCGCATTGTTAACTATAAAATTCTGACATTTCGATGACTATTGCAAGGTGCCTTCCTCAAGGTGTATTGCTAATTGCTGAATGGGCACTAGTCTGATTACTCATATACTATGGAGGAGTGCTGTCATTGTATATGAGGGTGAGGAGGAAGGGTATTAGGTTGTAGAACTTTTGAAAGAAAAGCATGTCTCGGGTAGGGATCTGATGGTCAGTTTCGACGTGAAGTCTTTATTCGCGAATGTACCCGTGAACATTTTAGAGGAATGCATGGCACCTGATATCTGCGAGCTAATGCACCACTGTTTGACAAGCACCAATTTCATGTGGAAAGGGGATTTTTATGAGCAAACGGATGGTGTAGCTATGGGTTCCCCTTTATAGTCTGTCGCATTGGACATTTTTATGCAAGCACTTGAATAAACAGCACTCCAGTCCATCCATTTTCTCGATGTGGAAGTTTACCGTAAGGCTGATGGGAAGCATGGAGACAGAGTTTATAGAAAGCCCACCAACATGGACAGGTACCTGCATGCATCCTTCCACCACCATCCTACACAAAAGAAATCGGCCCTGCAAACTTTAAGAGAGCCTACAGGATCAGCAGTGAACACAATCTCAACGCTGAGCTACAGAACCTCAGGTCTATTTATGGAGCTAATGGCTAAGACATGAGGATGATACAAAAAACTATGGTGCCAGAGGAGGAGGGCAATAGGGAAATGCAGAACAAAGCATGGAACACTGTCCTGCTATCATACGTGCAAGGGATGACTGAACATCTGTGCAAAATTCTCCGTTGAGCAAGTATTAAGGCAATTTTTTGTAGCAACAACAAAGTAAAAGAGGTTCTCGGTTCGATGAAAGATACAATTGACAAGTTTCATGCTGCCGGAATTTATGAAATCTGGTGTGAATGTGGCCTGCTGTATGTAGGTGAGACTGGGCCTCCGATAAGCCCAAGGTTATCTGAACATGACATATATATCCGTATCAAACAATACAACAAATCAATGGTGGCAGAACACCAGGAACAGTGCAGGATGAAGATTGAATCTGAAGACACCCGCGTACTGGCAAAACAGCTGTTTAGCTTGAGGAGGATGATCAGAGAAGCTATAGAAATAGCCAAGCAACCCGACAACATGGATAGAGAAGACGGGTACCGACTCCCAGCATCTTGGCTGCCAGCAGTGACATCTTTGCAGAACAGCAGCTCTCGCAGTGCAACAGGTGTGCAGTAGGCCACAGTGGTGTGGGTACACAGTGTGTTGACACGCCCTAGTCGATACTAGGCAGTTAGTAAACAGTGCTAAGCTGCAGTAGCCACTCATATTCCTACATGCAAGTAATAAAGGAAACTCCAATGGAAAACACCTATTTCCGCCAATGGCAACACGTAATGCAAAGACCAATAAAAGAACATCTAATACCCTTTCTCATCACCCTCATATCCAATGACACCACTCCTCCTTAGTATATAAGTAATCAAACTAGTGCCATTCAGCAGTTAGCAATACACCCTGAAGAAGGCGTCTTGCAATAGTTGCCGAAACTTCGGAATTTTATAGTTGACAATGCGGTTGCCGCTCCCACCATGCACTGGTGCTGCTCCTCGCAGTGTGGTTTCAGTTCTTTGAGACTGTAGACGTGTGTGCAAGTTGCGTTTGTGTGTGTGTGTGTGTGTGTGTGTGTGGTGTGTGTGTGTGTGTGTGTGTGTGTACTGCTAACAAAGGCCTTAATGGCCAAAAGCTATAACTGTGTGAGTCTTTTTGTTGTGCCTGTCGCGACTCAGCATCTTCGCTATATGGTGAGTAGCAACTTCCATTCTCTGGTATGGTTTCCATACAAGTTATAAATAGCCTTTTTCTCCATGTGTTTTACCCCTGCTACCTTTAGAATTAGGAGGAGTGTATTCCAGTCAACTTGTCAAAAGCTTCCTCTAAGTCTGTAAATACCATAAACTGAGGTTTGCTTTTCCTTAACCTATCCTCTAAGAGAAGTTATAGGTTCAGTATTGCCTCACATGTTCCTACATTTCTCTAGAATCCAAACTGATCTTCGCTGAGGTTGACTTCTACCAGATTTGCAATTCATCTGTAAAGAATTCATGTTAGTATTTTGCAACCATCATTTTTAATCTGATAGTTCAGTGATATCACATCTATCAGCACCTACCTTCTTTGGAGTTGGAATTATTACATTCTTCTTGAAGTCAGGGATGTCTTGCACATCAGATGGAATATTTTTGTCATGGCTGGTTCTCCCAAGGCTGTCAGTAGTTCACATGGAATGTCGTCTGCTCCATGGGCCTTGTTTCAACTTAGGTCTTACTGTACTCTGTGAAAAATCTTCTCGGACTATCATATCTCCCATCTCATCTTCATCTACACACATCAGAAAATGTTTTGCATCACCCCAGTTCCCAGAACACCTGAAGATAGACGTTGACTGTCAATATTGTATCACAGTCACAGTCCCCTTCACTGTTCAAAGACATCACTAAACCCACCCAATGATGTAAACAACCATGTGCCTATTAGACAGAGGGGGTCCGACAGCCGATCAGTTCCAGTCATTTCACCAGAAAGGAGGTACACGGCTCGTGTCATCTGTAGTTCAACCATACCTAGACGGTCAGTACCGCAGTTCGGTCATGTCCGCATTGTTACTTTGTGCTAGAAAGGGCTCTCAACCAGGGAAGTGTCCAGGTGTCTCGGAGTGAACCAAAGCAATGTTGTCCGGACGTGGAGGAGATACAGAGAGACAGACAGGCCGCCCGAGAGCTACTACTGCAGTGGATGACCACTACCTACAGATTATGGGTTGGATGAACCTTGACAGCAACGCCACCATATTGAATAATGCTTTTTGTGCAGCCACAAGACGTCAAGTTATGACTCAAACTGTGCCCAATAGGCTGCATGGTGCCCAACTTCACTCCCCACATCCCTAGCGAGGTCCATTTTGGCAAACACGACACCATGCAGTGCATTACAGATGTTCCCAAAAACATGCCGAAAGGACTGCTCAGGATTGGCATTAGGTTCTCTTCACCGATGAATGTCGCATATGCCTTCAACCGCCCAATCGTCGGAGATGTGTTTGGAGGCAACCTGGTCAGGCTGAATGCCCTAGACACACTGTCCGGTGAATGCAGCAGGGTGGAAGTTCCCTGCTGTTTTAGGGTGGCATTATGTGGGGCCAAAGTACGCTGCTGGTGATCATGGAAGGTGCCATAACAGCTGTATGATATGTGAATGCCGTCCTCCGACCGATAGTGCAACCATATCGGCAGCATATTGGCGAGGCATTTGTCTTCATGGACGACAATTCACATCCCCATTGTTCACACATTGTAAATGACCTCCTTCAGGATAACGACATCGCTTGACTAGAGTGGCCAACATGTTCTTCAGACATGAACCCCATTGAACATGCCTGGGATAGATTGAAAAGGGCTGTTTATGGACGATGTGACCCACCAACCACTCTGAGGGATCTACGTCGAATCGCCTTTGAGAAGTGGACAGTCAGGACAAACAGTGCCTTGATGAACTTGTGCATAGAATAATACGACAGATACTGGCGTGCATCAATGCAAGAGGATGTGCTACTGGGTATTACAGGTACCAGTGTGTACAGCAATCTGGACCACCATCCCTGAAGGTCTCACTGTATGGTGGTACAACATGCAATGTGTGATTTTCATGAGAAATAAAAAGGTTGGGAATGACGTTTGTGTTGATCTCTATTCCAATTTTCTGTACAGGTTCTGGAAGGCTCGGAATGAGATGATGCAAAACTGTTAGTGATGTGTGTATGTCCTTTTCTCTTTCCATAATACTACCTTCTCAAGTTCATCTCCCTTGTATAAGCACTCTGTATACTCTTCCACCTTTCAGCTTTCCCTTCTTTACTTAGTACTAGTTTTCCATGTGAGCTCTAGATATTCATACAGGTGCTTCTTTTTTCTCCAAAGGCGTAGCTGTAACTTTCCTGTAGGTGGATCTATCTTTCCCTAGTGAAACATTCTTCTGAATCCTTGCATTTGTCCTCTAGCCATTTCTGCTTATTTTGCACTTCCTGTCAGTCTCATCTTTTAGACATTTGTATTCTCCTTTCCCTGTTTATTTATTCAGTTTTTATATTTTCCCCTTTTATCAGTTAAATTGTGTATCTTATGTGACATTCAAGGACTGCTGTTAGGCCTGGTCTTTCTACCTATTTGATTTTCTGCAGCCTTCACTATTTCATCTCTCAAAGCTAGCCATTCGTCTCCTACTGTATTCCTTTCCCATGTTCTAGTTAGTATTGCCTAAAGTTTCCTCTGAAACTCTCAAAAACGTCTCATTCTTTCAGGTTATCCTGGTTCCATCTCCTTAATTTCCTACTCTTTTCCAATTTCTTCAATCTTATTATACATTTCATAAAATATAAATTGTGGTCAGAGCTCACATCTGCCTCTGTAAATGTCTTACTGGTTCCATAGGTAAAATTCACAATGAAGGTGTGGGTTTTTTGGCTATAGCGACAGACCATGCACAGAAAACTCCAACTTATTACGATAAGACACTTTTATTAAGGTTCGTGTAATTACAGAAAACAGAAGAAAAACAATGCAGAAATTCACAACATGCGTATCACTCAGTCAAGTAGTAGACAGGACTGCCAAAGAATCTCGAGTCTCCAAAAACCCTTTACTCCGTACTTCGCCGGTGATGTTACTGGCGGTTGACTGTCGCCACAAAGGTTATGTTGTGGAATCTGTCAGCAGAAGAAATGTAGAACACTTATACGGAATTAAGCATTGGGGTGACCTGTATGTAATAGAACTAACAATTACATACACAAGTTTGAGTTTTCTGGAGGTCATGTTATGGCATGATCAGCCGTGTGTTAACACTGCTGTGTGCCATGTAACATTGAGTTGGGGGGTCATTCCACGTAATCACATAGGGGGGGATAAGACCACCTCAGAAATTAGTCATATTTGGTGCGTGGATACCTACATGCTTTAATAATAAAACTACCAAACAGTACTGTCGTAACTCTAACCAAACACATGTTTGAAGGCCCAAGGGTGTGTATCTGGTTGTTGGCCAGGTTCCAATTTCACAATTACTACTCAGTAATGAGTCACTCTACAGACCTCAGTTTTTGTTTGTGCCTAATATTTAGGCCACTAAGTTGGTGTAATGTATAAAAAGTAGGATACATTGTTCAGATTTTTTATAAAAATATTACTTTAAATTTCTGATTTTTTTTTATATGTAACCTGCATCCAGAGACACATTGGTCCATGTAAGTTAACAGTTACAGTGATTCCTGTTCACAACACCCCTGCTAAAATTCATGTCCATATATTATCTGCATCGTTTGTAAAATAATCCTTTAATAATGATGTATCTTGACAATAATTTGGGCAGTGTATTGGCTAGCATCACCTTCACTGGAATTTGTTTTACTGTAACTACAGCTGAGCCATCTCTTCACAAATAAAGTTATGTTAGATGTGAGTGTTTTTGGTTTTGTAGATATCAGTGTGTTTGGTTTGAGTTCAAAGGGTTTGGCTTCTTGCAAGAACATAATTTTGTTTAATTCCACAAACATGTATCCTCAGTGAGTTTTAATTCCCTATTATTGTTTACTACAAGAGGAACAGAGTTTAAATTCCATTATGATGTATTCACTTGTTTTGCATAAATTGATTGCACCTTTGTTGTCGCAATAAATTGAAATTGGTTCACTTTCCAGAACTGGGACTGAATGAGGTGATACAGTGGTGAGACATTGGACTTGCATTCATGAGGAAGGTGGACCACATCTCCACCTGACAATATAGGTTTAGGCTTTCTGTTGTTTCCCAGAATCACTTGAGGCAGATACCGGAATCATTCTGTTGAAAACGTCATGGTGAATTTCCTTTCTCAATCTGAGCTTGTATCCCATCTTTAATAGTCTCATTGTCGATGGGATGTTGAACCTAATTTACCTTTTCCCAGGATGGGGAAGAAATTTATTCTTGGTAGCCAGTGTGCCTTTGATACAATGAAGTGAAACTCACATATTAATCTTCAGTAGGTGAGAGAGCCAGTGTAGCAGTAAAATTTATGATGTTCGTTGTCACAAATATTTGACCTTTTTTCAGGTTATGTTATGAATTATGAAGATGTCACAATTTGGTTGTGAGCTGGTGAACTCAACGTATGTGAAAGCTAAAATATCTGTCTGTGGTGATAGACAGATCTGTATCTGAACCCGAGGCCTAGGTTAGGTTGGAAAGTAACAGTTTTATTCACAAAAGTTAATTTAACAATATATATTTGACTGTTTCTTCTAAATGTGTGTCAAATTGTAAGGTCATTGTTAGATTGGGACTTAATAGCACAGCTACAGTCATATTAATAATCTTGGTTGTCAAACTATTTGGCTCTTTCTTCCAAGTGTGTTAAGATTTCAGAGTTCGTGATATAATGATGTGAGAATATGACAGTCTTAAAAATACATCATTTCTTTGCTGCTCTCTCATTGGCTGACACACAATGTTTCCTACCCAACATACCTGATGAATGCTGACGACACTGCTGTCCAAAACACGTAGGCATGCCACTGGCCCAGATCCAGACCTTCACCAATCCTACTTGTCAGTCATTAATTTTAACTTTGCCTGATATGGGAGCTATGCAGATTGCTTTGTGGAAAACAGTCTCCCAGTGACTTGCCTTGGTTTTCTTTGGGGCAAATTTTTACAGTGTGATAATACTTACTACAGTTATTAACTCCTCAGTCTCTCGGGTAAATTATATGCAATATTTCTTGTTATCTCCTGTTTCACTTGAAGAATTGCATCACTTTTTAGTGAGTGGCAGCATGTTTTAACCTTCACTTCCTGCTAGAACTTAGTCTTAATTGTCGGTGGTTATTGGCATGTGTGTGTTTCCTAGGTCCCTGCGTGTCAGTTTGTAGTAATCAGATATCCTTTCCAGTAAGATGCATCCTATTCACTCATTTTTCAGTTTGAATTTCATAGTGTTTAACATATTAGAAGTGGGTGTCTTTTTGGAGACACATTCTCAACTGGTGAACAGTTCACCATTTGATTTTTGAGCAGTGTTTTCACCCAACTCGTTCTTCTGTGAAGTCTTCAGTCACTATATATCTGTTTTAATTTTCCTTATGCTTGCTTTGCAGTTTTGTTGCTCACTAGGTGTATGTAAATACCTGGATCAAGGAAAAGTATTATTTTTGCTCTAGATAATCAAGATGGCTAGATCAGGTGAACAAGTCTGAATCTTATCTTCAAAACACTTTTTATACTTCCAGTGACTTTATAATTACAATAAGTAATCATGCAGATCTTATGCATTCTTTTGCGAACAGTATTGCCTTCTGTTCCATTCATTTTATGACTCATGACGAAATATTGTTGATGGATATTTTCTGTTACCGTACTTGTTAAAAGCATTTAAGTGTGCAGTTCACAATATTACAGAGAAACTAAAATATTATGTTGCTTGAAATCTTGGTGGTAATTGGTTTTCACCCTATCTAAATAAAGGAATGCAGAGAGTCTTCTTGTTGTGTGTAAGAGATCTGGAATCTTAAATAATTCATGTGATGATGATACAAGTATTGTCATCAGACCTAATGGAGGAACTTCCACAGTGGAAAATATAAATAAAATTTTCTTGAGAATTAATAACTCCTTCTCTGAAAATGGGCTGTCATAGAACTTAGATAAATCAGATATATGCAATTATAGAGTGCATAAGATCTAAGCACATTACTAGAAAAAAATGCTTAAAGGAAAACCAAAAATGAACAAGAATATTCTAAACTGTTGGGATAGGAGCCATACTGTCATACCAGAAATCTTGCTGGTAACTTATTTTCATACTATCTAAGAGTGCAGAGATGATGATAACTACTCATCAAGTGGTGGCAGAACACACGAGACTGTTGTGATTGGCAAGCTTTTGGAGCCAGTGGCTCTTTCTTCAGGCAGAGGGGTTGAAGGGGAAGGAAGAAGGGTGAAGGAAAATGACGGGAGAGGTCTAGGAAAAAGGGGTAGATTTCGGGAAAGTCACCCAGAACTGCAGGTCAGGGGAGACTTACCGTATGAGATGAAAAGGAAAGACTGATTGTTGGGGACTGCTTCGGACGAGATTTGAAAACCTGAGAGCTTCAAGGTGGAAGACAGGGTAATATGCAGACAGAGATTACTGTTGAAACATCATGCACATGTTAATAAGAGTGAAAAGCTAAGTGCATTGTATGAAACAGAGGTGAGAAGGGGGCAGTAAAAAATATATGGGAAAGATGATGAAAGATGTAGAAAACTAAAATGGAGTGAAGCAAAGAGTAGTTTCAGTG
Organism: Schistocerca nitens; assembly: GCF_023898315.1. Taxonomy (NCBI): domain Eukaryota; kingdom Metazoa; phylum Arthropoda; class Insecta; order Orthoptera; family Acrididae; genus Schistocerca; species Schistocerca nitens. The sequence goes on along the minus strand of NC_064620.1, from coordinate 31,383,614 downwards.
AAGAGATGCTGAGATGGAAGAAATTAAGATGAATTAAGGTCAGGTGGGTGGCGAGAACCGAGGACATGTTGTAGTGCCAGTTCCCATCTGCGGAGTTCTGAGAAACTGGTGTCTGGGGGAAGAATCCAGTTGGTTCATGCGGTGAAACAGGCACCGAGGTCATGAATGTCATGTTGTAGAGCATGTTCTGCAACAGGTTGTTGCGAGTTGCTAGTATATACCCTCTGCCTATGCCTGTTCATCCTAACTGATAATTTGGTGGTAGTCATGCCGATGTTAGAAGGATGAACAGTGTTTACATGATAGCTGGTATATGACATGTGTCATCTTGCCGGTGGCTCTCCCTTTGATAGTATATGTTTTGCGAGTTACAGGGCTATCGCAGGTGGTGGTAGGAGGATGCATAGGGCAAGTCTTGCAGTGGGGACGGTCACAGGGGTAGGGTAGGAAGATAGGTGCAGAAGGGACATAGGGTCTGACAAGAATATTGCGGAGATTGGGAGGGTGACGGAAAGCTATTCAAGGAGTGGTGGCCAAAATTTCAGACAGAATTGATCTCATTTCAGGGCATGATTTTACGAAGTAATGGCCCTGTCGAAGTAGCTGATTAACACATTCCAGACTAAGATAATACTGAGCCACGAATGGCATGCTCCAAAGCTGTTTTGTGGAGGGATCAGCAGTACCAGAATTGGATGTGATGGCTGGGAATCCGCTTTTATAACTAGGCTGGTTGGGTAATTATTTTATTTTATGTGTGTGTTAATTTTATGTGTGGGTTCTGCTGCCGCTTGGCGAATAGATTTTTTATCAGTCCAATTAAGTAATTTTATCAGTAATTGATTGTTTCCATTGGAATAAGAGTGCAGAGAGTCTGTTATAGCCCAAAGAAACATGACTTATGGAACAAAGCACTTTATAGAGCCAATGTAATATACAATGAAGTACATGTTGCGAGTAGCACTGAACACATTTGATGGACAAGAGTAATACAGGTTAAGAGTAGGCTGAGCACTTGTTTGTGATCGCTTGGAGAATACTGTTTCTTTGGCAGCTTGAGTGTGCCAGGGGACTGACCCGGGTGACCTCTACTAGCGGGCCTGTGAAATAGACGTGCAATATCTGAAATTGCGCACGTCATGAGTGAAAGTACATTTTTCCTCCCTTCTAGGGGTAGGAAAACCACATACATACTTAAAAACTGTAAGCACCGAGAAATACATGGTAAAGAAAAAATGCAGGCTGCATAAAAAAAACATTGGTAACATGGAAAACAAGAACTGATCTCACAAGGCGCTGGAATTACTAATCATAGAAAACACCCATGATGGTGATGATCTCCATTTCATAGCTCAATGACGGTGGTTGCTGTGATGAGGGGGTCAGTTTGCAGTGCTCCCCCCCCCCCCCCCCCTCCCGCTTGCGAGAGGCTATAGGACAGGTTGGGGATCAACTTCTCCATAGCAACATTCTCTTTGTGGTCAGGGGTTGGTGCTTGAGGCATTGGGCACAACATCAGTGCGGGACCCAGCAATGGAGATGCTGGTGGTTGCGGGGTCAGGGGTCAGCGGGGACTGCTCCGGCAACAGCAGTCAAGGAGTAAGGGCAGAGACAGGGACCCCAGCCAGTGACCCCCGCTGTGGCATGAACCGGACCATATGCGACATAAGAACAGGCAATGAGGGTGGGGGAGAAGTGGGCTCTCTGGAACAGATACTGGTGTGCCCAGCCACAGCTGGATGAAGTGATGGGACATCCACCCATCAGGAGTGCAGACAACACACAGGTGCCAGCCCTGGCGACGCTCGATGTCAGCAGAGACCCAGTCGAGCCATAAAAAAGAAGACATGACTAAGTACATGATCTGAGGCAACCGCCGATGTTATTGTAGCACTAATGATGGGAAAGCCACCAACCGTGTCCCGGTTCTCAATGTCTGAATACAAGGGTGAATCAAATGAAAACCTTAAATATTTTTTTTTAAATATGATTTACTGTGCAGGCATGGCACAAAGCTGTATCACTTTTCAACATAATCTCTCCCACGCTCAATGAAAGTCCTCCAGCGCTTACAAAGTGCATAAATGCCTTTAGAAAAAAATTCTTTTGGTGTTCTGCGCAATCACTCATGCACTGCGTGGCGTACCTCTTCATCAGAACGGAACTTCTTTCCTCACATTGCGTCTTTGAGTGGTCCAAACATATGGAAATCACTTGGGGCAAGGTCTGGCTAGTATGGTGGATGAGGAAGACACTCAAAATGCAGGTCTGCGATTGTTGCAACTGTTGTACAGGCAGTGTGGGGCCTTGCATTGTCATGTTGTAAAAGGACACCTGGTGACAGCAATCCACATCACTTTGATTTGATTGCTGGCCGCAGATGATTTTTTAGGAGATCTGTGTATGATGCACTGGTGACAGTGGTCCCTCTAGGCATGTAATGCTCCAAAATGACGCCTTTTTCGTCCCAAAAGAGAGTCAGCATAACCCTACCTGCTGATGGTTCTGTTCGAAACTTCTTCAGTTTTGGTGATGAGGAATGGCGCCATTCCTTGCTCGCTCTCTTCATTTCCGGTTGGTGGAAGTGAACCCAGGTTTCATCCCCAGTAACGACTCTTGCAAGGAAGCCATCACCTTCTCATTCAAAGTGCCGAAGAAGTTCTTCACAAGCATCAACAAGTCGTTCTCTCACTTCAAGAGTCAGCTGCCATGGCACCCATCTTGCAGACACTTTGTGAAACTGGAGCACATCATGGCCAGTGTGGTGTGCGGACCCATGATTAATCTGTAAACATGCTGCAATGTCATTCAGTATCACTGGGCAGTTTTCCTTCACTATGGCTTCAACTGCTGCAATGTTCTGTGGAGACACAACTCATTGTGCCTGACCTGGACGAGGAGCATCTTCCACCGAAGTCACACCATTTGCGAACTTCCTACTCCATTCGTAGACTTGCTGTTGTGACAAACATGCATCACCGTACTGAACCTTTATTCGTCGATGAATTTCAATAGGTTTCACACTGTCACTATGCAAAAACCGAATAACAGAACGCTGTTCTTCCCTGGTGCAAGCCGCAAGTGGGACAGCCATTTTTATACTGATACTGCGATGGTATGCGTGCATCTGCACTATGCTGCCACCTACAGGCTATTCTGCACGCTGTTTGTAGCACGCTTACCAACTTACATTATAACGGTGCGAAATTTCAATTTGTTATTACAAATTTAAGGTTTTCATTTGACTCACCCTTGTAGAAACAAAGCAACTTGTCCTGATCGAATGCCGGATCCAGCCTGATCAGAAGGTGAGATAAGGTACTGGTGTTGGCTTGTTCCACCATTGGCTGGTAATGGACCTGACAATGATAACAGGAGAGGAAGGGAGCCCACTATTGCACACGATGTGCTGCCTTGTCCGGCATGGAAGCTGAAGGGTTAAAAACAGCAACCAACGGCTTGCGAGCCTTAATTAAATGGAACTTAGAACCGTGCAAGAAGACATTAAACTTCTTGAGGTTGGAAAGGAGTCTTTAATAATTGTGTTCAATCTGAGAAACCGCTGCCGAGTGGGGGTTGAAGTCCTAGAAGCGTAAACAATAGGTCTTTCTAACCTGTCCACTTATTCGTGTGTCAACACTGCGCCAAGGCCTTGCTTAGTCATCTGTAGCCAACACTAGATTCTGACCTGGCTGAGAAGCGGTCAGACATGGGGCAGGTTGAAGCTTAGATTTAAGCAAAGGGAATGCTCAGCCACAAGCTGGGGACCAGAAAAAAAGACACATTTTTATGCAAAAGCACTTGTAGGGTCTGAGCGACAGAGGATGCGTACAGTAAAAACTTATGGTACTAGGCCACATTGCCTAGAAATGACACAACGGCTTGGCCCCTGCGTGAGAAATCTCTAAACCTTGGTACTAAATTGACAGCTAAAAAACTGATATTTGACGAGGTTGCAATTGAGACCTGCAGACTGCAAAAGAGAAAACAATGATCAGAGATTGCTAAAGTGCTCTTCAGTGGAAGAATCCGAAACAACAATACCATCGATTTAATCGATGCTCTTTGGTACAGAGACTGTCAGTTGTTCTAAAAGATGCCGAAAAATTGTGGGCGCGCTAGTGATGCCAAAAGACAAATGATGATACTGATATAGGCCAAAAGACGCATTGACAACGAGAAGGCACCTAGTGGCCTCATCCAAGGCGAGCTGGAGGTACATTTCCAACAAATCAATCTTGGAAAAGTAGTGGTTGCCTGATAATTTTGTGAGCAAATTGTCAGGGCCGGACAAGGTGTGTGTATTTATCACGGACTGTGCATTAATCGTGGGACTGAACTAGCCGCAGAGGTTAAGCTTACCTGTTGGCTCCTTAACAATGACCAGTGGTGTAGTCCATTCTTGAAAGAAATAGGCCAAATGACATTAAGCGACATCAATTGATCTACTTCGGCTTTGACAGAGTCACGCAACGTGGCAGAACCGGCCGCTCCCAAAAGAAACGGGCTGGTGGACTCTTTCATGGTAATGTTATCTTGGCTGGAGAGTCATTGTTAATTGTAGAAGTAAATTAGACTGTGCCCTAGGGAAGTGTGTTGAGACTCTAGTTGATCATGTTGTATATTAATGGTCTTGCAGACAAAATTAATAGTAACATCAGACTTGTTGCAGATGATGCACTTATCTCTATTGAAGTACTATCTGAAAGCAGCTTCATAAATATCCAGTCAGATCTTGATAGGCTTTGAAAGTGATTCAATGAGTGCCTATTTGCTTTCGATGTTCAACATAGTAAAATTGTGCTCTTCACGAAATGAAAAAAATGTAGTGTCCTATGATTGTATATTAATGAGTCACTGCTGGAATTGGCCACTTGTACAATACCTGAGTGTAACACATTAGAGGGATACTAAATGGGTAAAGCAGGTAGTAGACTTCGGTTTATTGGTAGAATACTTCTGCAGTCCAGGCTTTGTGAGATTTGTTTGGATGTTTCTGACAATGGTAACATTCTACACGTATTGCAGTGACATGTGTTTTGTCATAGTATTTTGTCAGTTGAGAGAGGCTCACGCATTTCATCAAATGATAAGCTTGCCGGTTCTTGAAAAGTTGGCGTAACAATTGATGCATGCGTGGTGAAAGCCAGGAAAGAAAGAAAGCTGTACATGAGTTTGCATTGCTCATGCAAAAAAAAAAAAAAAAAAAAAACTGGAAATGGTGGTCTAACTGACCTTGTAGGAGTCCTAATCTTCAGCTGATTCATTGTATACTGGAAAGGGCAATGGTTGCACTGACGGAAGGGTAACCTGTTCTGAACACACAGATGCCACATGATTGAGAGCAGTGGTAAGAGCCTGCTATTGTCCTGCGAAAGCTTGCTGCTGGGCAGTAATATGTTGCAGTACAAGTTTGTTTTAGCAAGAATAAACACAATTTATGGAGCATAGTACATTATAGAGCCAACATAAAATACAATGAAGTATAGGTTGTGCATAGAACTGAACACATTGAATGAACAGCAGTAATACAGATTACATAATAGGCTGAGCACTCATTTGCGATCGCTTAAGTAATACTGTTTAATACTGCGGTTCACAAGAGCTCTTCTGGGGGTCGACCCAGGTGGCCTCCATAAGTGGTCCTGTGAAGTGTATGGATGCACAATCTCTAAAATTGGATGCATTGTGAGTGAAGGTACATCAGAGTCACATTAAGACACCCTGGGAAACTAAAGGGCCCACCACATCAAAATTGCCATATCTGCCAGCAATCCATCTTTACGCCAATCCCTTCTTATAGTCCAAACATAGCCATCACTATGCCTTTTCTACTTTATTCTTGATCTGTAAGTTGCCACCATCTGCTCCTATCTCCAATAAAATCCTGCTAAAGCCCCTGTCCCTGTTAAAATCCCCAATATTTTTACCCTGGTTCTGTGAGCACATTCAGTAGTATTCTTCTTGAAGATAGAGCTGTAATCTTGGGCAAAACACCATGGGGTCCTTGCATATTTTGCCACCACACTTGCAGATACGCTTTGTGAGCCAGGTATGGCCCCTGCCTTACCTTGGGAGGTTGTTCTCAACAGAAGAATCACTGAGCTATTTACCGTGAAGCTGCCTCAGCACTTGGGAGCGCAATCCACGCCAATATGTGGTGTGTAGGTCGTGGTAAAGAACGCTGAAATTATAGGCACCTATTTGCGTCTACATGGTCACGTGTCTATGTGACACTGCCTGTATTCCTCCACTCATAGGCACGTAGGCTACCTCTCAGCCCCTTGATGGCTAGTTCAGCTCTGGGCTTCAGACTGACCGTCAGTCATCCTCAAGCCTATGCTTTGGACCACAATGCCTGCCGCTGCTGCTATTCATCAGACACTGCCGTCTTGCACCTTTGCCAGAGCACAGCCGCTGGACTCCCATCAACTGCTCCAGAAGGTCCTCCTTCACCTTCGCCAGAAACTCAGCCACTGGACATTTGTCAGCCATTCTGAAATGTCCAGCTGCCTGTGGGCTCACGGTCTTGTAGGACTGTGTTGCTACACATCCATTCTACCTCCCTGCTCCTTGCCACTATCAACATTCATGGACTTTGTCATTGTGAGCCCCTGCTATGCACCGTCACAGATGGACATTCAGTTGTACTTGTGTGTGTACCTTCATCCTCTAAAGCTGTACAGAGCTAGCTCATGGTCAGTAAGCAAACAGTTTTTATACCAATAAGTGCATATCAAAGACTACCTTGGCACACCATTCAGCCAAGGATACTTCACACCTCCTCTGAGGATGCTATCCACCCTGTAAGTAATTGGTACCCTTCTCCCACAATCACTATTTGCAAAACCGATCCTGCCCCTCCCCCTCCACTAACCCCCTATCCTAACCAGCAGTTCAACTTAACATTGCAGTCCCAGTATACCTTCCACTCGAGGATAACATAACCACACTCCATCACAATCCGAGACCCCTTTCAGCCCTAAATCTTTCAGCCCCCATCCCAGTCCTGTGACTCAGAGACATGCATTCTATAGAATGGCCTAATTGCACACTCAAATTTAGATGCACTACCCTAATTAAATATCTTCCCTCATTAACCTTAGTCTCAATTTCAAACAGCTTTCCACCAGACAATCACAACACACAACCAACAGTGTGAGCGTCTTAACCTGCTTCTAACTTAAATCCCAAAGGGATCCTCGTCTTCCTCCCCTCACCAAAACCATCCTCTCCAGGCATTCAAAGAATTCGTCACTTGGAGCGTCATCTCCTTCCTAAATAATATTGTTGAAGTCTCAAACCATACTCTGGTGTAATCCTCATCCACCCATGACTTGAAGGCATACCTCCACTGTATAATCCACTCCTGCTCCCTTGGGGGGTTTGCCACTCTTTGGCGAGCTCATGCTTGGCTACCATGGGGCCCCAGTCTTTGCAACATCTTTTCCCTTCCGTGCTGCGTGTCTATCCTCTTGCTATTCTTTTTCCCCTTCCTTGGGGAACATGTCTGGGGTGTTATGGTGAATGGTCCACATTGTCTGTCGCTGACGCAAGAAAAGTCTCACCACTGTTTTTCATTCCCTTTTCCCTTCTTAGTTTCCCCTTCTCCTCTTGCTCCTCCGCTTCAGGTTCCTCTTTTTCTTCTTCCTCCCTGTGCGCTCCCGTTGGCCGGCCCACGCATCTGACGTGTGGCAGGTGACTGGGTAAGGCGTAATTCCCAGTGCCGGGTTGACAGGTAAGATTCGCACGTACCCCGTGGTACAGGCCAGGCCCAGGGAGGGGTGATTTCCTGAGTTGTAACCTTCCCAAATTGCCGATTGGTCCCTCTGTCAGGTGTTCGGGAGATGTGAACAGTCACCTAAGGCGGGTGCGCCCCCTTGTGAAGGGGGCCCCCAGTTGGAAGGAGCGCATCACCGGAGACACTGGCAATCATGGGGGGTTTCTTGCAGTGAGCCAATCATCTTCACAATCAACGTCTATGAAACATAAACAGAATGAAGCTAATGATTCAGAGACCCTCACAGTTGCACCACAGTTCCTCGTGGTTTCACGTACTAAAGACGGACAGTCCTTCACGAGATAAATTCGTTTATTATTCAGAAAGGTGGTGATGCCATTGCCAGCCCTGTGAAATCCTGCTCTCATATACGGAATGGTACTGTGCTTTTGGAGACTACTTCTGATTCTCAAGCACAACTACTACGTGCCACCTCACTTCTCCACTGCTATCCTGTTTGTGTCGAGGCCCATAGAACTCTGAATTCTTCCCATGGTGTTATTTACACTAGGCTGCTCGACGGTCTGACTAAGGCCGAAATCCAGTCTTACCTCCCTGATCAGGTGTCATAACCGTCCATCGGGTAATAAAAAAGGTAGAGTCCTCTTTAGTGCCCACCAGCACTCTTTTTCCTACCTTTGATAGAGTGTTGCTTCCATCCCAGATCAAAGCAGGCTGTGAAATTATCACAGTCCGACCATACATTCTGAACCCGTTGTGCTGCTACCAGTGTCATAGTTTCAACCACACTAGAACATCTTGTCGACACCCAGCCAAATGTGTAATCTGTGGTAGGGATGTGCACGAGGGCGATTGTCTGCCTCCTTCTCCGCACTGTATCAACTGCAATGGCGGCCATACTGCCTCCTCTTGGGATTGTCCTGTATATCTTGATGAGTGGGCTATCCAGGAGATTTGGGTAAAGGAAAAAATGCCTTACCTAGTCACTCGCACGTCATTGGCTAGTCGCGAACCCTGCATTCTCCTGTCTGGCTCTTACAGTTCTGTTCTTGTTACTTCTCACCCCATGAAGGACATGGCCACACAGACATGCCACCTCAAATTCGGCTCTGAGGTCGTGAAATCGCCCAATGTCAAGGTAGGATCAACATCCCCCCCATCCAGCTGCACAACAAGTCATCAAACTCTCGCCTCAAGGGGCGAAGCCACCAGGTACTACACAACCGGTTGGTCAGAAAGAACAGAAGGAGTACTCCCTTGAAGACTTCCTACGTCCCTCCAGCCAAACAATACCTGAGTCTTCCTCTACTAACCGGAATGTCTTGAAGTCCAATAAAGGGAAACGGTCTTCTCCTTTGCCGACTCGAAAATCCTATTCGATGAAGTTGCCATGTGATACCTTAGCCCAGCTGGCCTCCGGGTCGATGGTTCGTACCACCTACCCTTTTTCTGCGTTTGACTCCACAGACCAACAGTACAAGCAAGCCGATGCTTCTGTAGACATCATGGAGCAGGATCCTCCTGCTTCCATGCCCTGTAGCTGTGAGGGTTCACAGACAGTCACTTGGCAGCCGCTGAGGTGACACCCCCTTCATTTCTTCCTCATCATGACTCTCCTCCAATGGAACGTTTGTGGCCTTCGGTCCCACAATGAAGATTTACGGCTGCTTTTAGCATCACAGCGTCCCCTTATACTCTGCCTTCAGGAAACAAAATTGCATCCTCACGATTGGTTTTGAGCATTCACATTTCTTCCCGGTTCATTTTGAGATTCCCTCTGAGATTGGCATTCCATCTCATGGGGGCGTCATGCTGCTCATACGGGGTGATGTTCAGAGTCAACCTATATATTTGACTACTCATCTTCAAGCTGTGGAGTTCACCTTTTCGTTCCTCATCTGACTTTTTCCCTCTATACCATTTATGGACCCTCAGTCATTCAGTGTCATCAGGGCCGACTTCTTTCAGCTTATTGGGCAGCTACCTCACCCATTTCTGCTACTTGATGACTTTAATGTGCATCATCCCCTTTGGGGTTCTCCCAGAACCTGTCAGAGGTGTGCTTTTGGCTGATCTTAATCAACTTAACCTCTTCTGCCTTAACACTGGAGCACTTAAATTCCTTTCTGACTCCTCGCACACCTATTCCCATTTGGATCTATCCTTCTTCACTGCCCAGCTTGCCCATCGTCTTGAGTGGCCCGTTCTTTCTGACACCTACTCGAGTGCTATCCGTTTGCTGACTCGTACCCCACCTGCTTGCACAGCCAAATGGCAGCTTACAGAGGCTGACAGGCATCTTTACTCCTCCCTGGCGAACTTCGAAGAAGAAGATTTCTCGTCCGCAGCTCGTGGTCCCGCGGTCATGTTCTCCCCTCTCGACCCCCCTGCGGGTTCGTGGGTAAGAATAGGCCCGCAGTATTCCTGCCTATTGTAAGAGATGACTAAAAGGAGTCTCAAACGTTTCGGCCCTTATGTGATGGTCCCCTGTTGGGTTTGACCACCGTATTTCAAAATTATACTCAAGAGCGAGCCAATTGGGGAAGGGCGCCTTACTTGGTTCATTGTGTCCATTGTGCATTGAGACCTTTAGCCAGCTTCTTCATCTTTGCATTGCAGTCCCGTTTGCTCTCCATCTCTTGGGCCGAGGATACATTCCTGGGTGTGATTTCCGCCATGCACTCTGCAGTGTCGCTTTCTCCACTGAGGACAAACATGGGCCACTTGCCACCTAATATCCAGCATGGTAGCCAGTCCATTGTGGTAGGGCCGCCATGTACCGTGTTGGTTGTAGCCCCCTGACAACACAGGGATCGCTCTACTGATGCCTGCGCTGTTAACTCCCCACGTATGCCAAGGAGTAGGTGCCTATCTCCCTGGGGCATCGGGACTCCCGGCAATGGCCATCCTGCCAGGTGGCCCCTGCTGTGGCTGGGTGGCGCCCGTGGGGAGGGCCCTTGGTCGGAGTAGGTGGTATGAGGGTGGATGACAGGCAATGAAGCGTGGCACATCTTCTCTTGCTGGTGGCCAACCACCAGCAGTCTCTAAGTGTTTGAGGGCTCACTTTAATGCAAGCATGTATGACCCCAAATCATTCCTCTCCCTGGCCACACCATGGGAGGATGGCAGCGAGACGTATTTGCCCTGGTATCTAGTCTGTACGAGAGCTGATGGGAAATCCTTTGTGTTCATGAAGCCTCAGTTCTTCATAGAGCATTTAGAGGACAATTTTGGGGAGGTGCAGGGCTTGTCAAAAATGCAGTCTGGGTCAGTCTTGATAAAAACAGCATCCTCTGCCCAGTCACGGCATTACTCAGTTGTAAGAAGCTGGGGGATGTTCCTGTTACTATCATACCCCATAATAGCTTAAATATGGTCCAGGGCATTATCTTCCATAGGGACCTTCTTTTACAGTCTGATGACAAGCTGCGCGCCAACTTAGAGCGACAAGGTGTCCATTTCGTCTGGTGTGTCCACCGGGGTCCGAGGGATAATCAGGTTGCCACCGGTGCCTTCATCTTGGCCTTTGAGGGTGACTCATTACCCGAGAAGGTGAAGGTGATGGTCTACCACTGTGGGTGCATAAGATGATGTCATGCGCACGGGATGAAGCCGTTCAAATTTCCGTTTAGCCTCAGTGTAGGTCAGTTGGTCCAGGGTCTTGTATTCCATTATTTTCCGTTCCTTCTGTGGAATCTTACAGTCCGGTGAGCAAGAGGGATGGTGCTCTCTGCAGTTGACACAGATGTTAGGCGGGGCACATAGAGTACCAGGATGGGATGGATGACCACAATCGCGACATATGAGGCTGGAAGCACAGCGGGAAGACATATGGCCAAACATCCAACTCTTGAAGCACCACGTTGGGGGAGGGATATATGGCTTGACATATATCCCTCCCCCAATGTGGTGCTTCAAGTGTTGGATGTTTGGCCATATGTCTTCCCGCTGTGCTTCCAGCCTCATATGTCGCGATTGTGATCATCCATCCCATCCTGGTACCCTATGTGCCCCGCCTCACATCTGTGTCAACTGCGGAGAGCACCATCCCTCTTGCTCACCGGACTGTAAGATTCCACAGAAGGAACGGAAAATAATGGAATACAAGACCCTGGACCAACTGACCTACACTGAGGCTAAACGGAAATTTGAACGGCTTCATCCCGTGCGCATGACATCATCTTATGCACCCAATGTTAGTCCTGTTACAGCTCCATCTGTTGCACCACATACAGTCAGCTCTCAGAGCTGAAGGACCCCACCTGCCCCCTTGATGGTGGGGGGCACTTCCTCCCTGTTGCTCCCGCACCACCTACCTCGGGAGCAGCACCCCTCCCAACCATTGGGGACACCAGACCCCACTCTAAGCCAGAGAAGCGTAAGTCTTCTTTGGGTTATTTCGCTAGGAAGGGATCCATTGGGATCACTCCCTTGCCAGGTTCCTACCAGTGGCAAACCAGACACCCCCACCAGGGGCTGAAGAAGCCCCAGGTAGCTGGTTGTAGGGCTTCACCGTCCCCTTCAGTCCCGGAGACTGAATCAAAGAAGCCCTCCCAGCAAGGGCAAGCAAAGGAACAGCATGAGAAACCGAAATCGAAGACCCCTAAGACCAAGGAAATTGTGGTGGCACCCACTCCACCGCTAAGTACAAACTCTGTGTCTGAGGATGCAGTGGAGATTCTGGCGTCCAGTGAGGACCCAGATCTCGCCGGTCCCTCAGACATGATGGATGTCACTCGCGTTGGTACTCAGTCGGTGGCAGCAGGTGAAAATGGCTCTGAGCACTATGGGACTCAACTGCTGAGGTCATTAGTCCCCTAGAACTTAGAACTAGTTAAACCTAACTAACCTAAGGACATCACAAACAACCATGCCCGAGGCAGGATTCGAACCTGCGACCGTAGCGGTCTTGCGGTTCCAGACTGCAGCGCCTTTAACCGCACGGCCACTTCGGCCGGCTGGCAGCAGGTGACCCAATGGCGTAATCTGCCTCCTCGGTCCCTTCACGCCAGCTTATGAGAGGGTATCTGGTGGCGTCTGCATCTACGTCTTTCACTCTCTTTACAGCAAGTCTGTGCCTCTACAAACACCTATAAAGGCTGTCGCTGTTTGGGTGTGGACGCCTTAGGCTGTTACTGTCTGCAGCCTCTATCTTCCACCGGATGGTGATGTCCCGCAGCATGTCCTGGCTGCACTGATAGCCCAATTGCCGCCACCTTTTCTGTTACTGAGCAACTTCAATGCCCATAACCTTCTGTGTGGTGGATCAGTGGCAACAGGCCGAGGCAGCATCATTGAGCAAGTATTGGCACAGCTCGACCTTTCTCTTTTAAATACTGTTGTCTTCGCACATTTCAGTGTGGCGCATGGCACGTACTCAGCCATCAACCTTTCGATCTCCAGCCCTAGCCTATTACCATCTGTCCAATGGAGTGTGCATGACGACTTGTGCAGTAGTGATCACTTTCCGATCTTTCTGTCACTGCCACAGCATCACATGTCTGCATGCCCCTGCAGATGGGCTATGAATAAGACTGACTGGGACTTGTTCACCTCCATTGCCACTATTGAGCCTCTTTCCAATGACGCCATTGATGCGGTGGTTCACTCAGTCACCACTGGTATCGTTACTGCCGCAGAATTTGCCATTCCCTGTTCTTCGGAGTCCCCTCGGCGGAGGACTGTGCCTTGGTGCTCGCCCGAGATCGCTGAGGCGATTAAAGATCGCAGGCGGGCACTCCAGTGTCACAAGCGGCATCCCTCATTGGAACACCTCATTGCCTTTAAACGGCTATGTGCGCGAGCCCGCCGCCTCATTCGCCAACGCAAGCAGGAGTGCTGGGAAAGGTATGTCTCCACCATTGGCCTCCATACCTCTCCATCTCAGGTTTGGGCCAAGATTAGGCGACTCTATGGCTATCAGACCCCCATCAGCATATCTGCGCTTTCACTGAATGAAGCAGTCTGTACTGACTCCGACACAATTGTGAACCGCTTAGCAGAGCAATTTGCTCAGAGTTCCACTTCTGCAAATTACCCACTGGCCTTCCGCTCCCTGAAATAGCGGTTGGAACGTCGGAGCCTTTCATTTCACACGCTCCACCCTGAATCATACAATGCTCCTTTCAGTGAGTGGGAATTCCAGAGGGCCCTATCTGCTTGCCCTGATACGGCTCCCAGGCCAGATCGCATCCACTGTCAGATGCTCAAACATCTCTCCATGGACTGCCAGTAACGCCTCCTAGAACTTTTCAACCGTCTCTGGGTTGAGGGTGAGTTCCCATCACAGTGGCGGGAAAGCATCGTAATCCTCATGTTGAAACTTGGTAAGAACCCACTGGAGGTGGACAGCTACGGCCCCATTAGCCTCACCAACATTCTTTGCAAGTCACTCGAATGCGTGGTGAGCCGGAGGTTGAGGTGGCTACTTGAGTCTCGGGACCTTCTGGCTCCGTCTCACGGTGGGTTCCGTAAGCTCCGCTCTGCCACCGATAATCTGGTGTGCCTGGGGTCTGCCATCCGCACGGCCTTTGCCCGCCATCAGCATCTGGTCGTCGTCTTTTTTGACATGCGGAAGGCATACGATGTGACTTGGAGACATCACATCCTCTCTACGCTTCATGGTTGGGGTCTTCTGGGTCCGCTCCCAATTTTCATACAAAATTTTCTGTTGCTTTGTTCCTTCTGCACGCAAGTTGCGTCCTCCCATACTTCCTCCCGAGTTCAGGAGAATGGGGTACCTCAAGGATCTGTCTTTGAGTGTCTGCCTCTTTTTAATTGCAATTCATGGGTTCGCTGCGGCAGTGGGAACGTCTGTCTCAGCTTCCTTGTATGCTGACGACTCCTGCCTATACTTTAGCTCCACTGGCATTGCAGCTGCTGAACAGCAGCTGCAGGGTGCTATCCACAAGGTGCAGTCTTGGGCTGTAGCACATGGCTTCCAGTTTTCGGCTGCTAAGGCCTGTGTTATGCATTTCTGTCGGTGACGGACTGTTCACCCTGAGCCACGGCCCTATCTTTATGGCGAACCTTTTGCTTTGGTGGAGGCGCATCGGTTTTTGGGATTGGTTTTTGATACACATTTGACTTGGCTCCTTCATATTCGGGAGCTTAAACAGACGTGCTGGCGGCATCTTAACGCTCTTCATTGCTTGAGTCACATCAGCTGGGATACCGATCAGTCTACCCTTCTATGGCTGTATCAGGCATTAATTCAGTCCCGTCTAGATTATGGGAACCTGGTTTACGGTTCGGTATCGCCTTGTGCATTATGGTTGCTTGACCCCATACTTCACTGCGGGATCCAACTTGCCACTGGAGCTTTCTGGACAAGCCCTGTCAATAGTCTAGTACCTTCCGCTGCGAAAGTCGAACACGCGGCAGAACAAATGGACGTGGTCAGCCCATAGAGGGCTCCGCCTCCGCGGCGGCTATTTGCGCAGCGGCTCTCGTGCAGCGAGGGCGCCACTGCTAAGCCACGTGCAGACAGCGGCCAATAGCCGCTCCCTCCGGTTTCGTATATAGGGACCCGCTCTTCCCTAGTGAAGCCAGTCTGGTACTCGCTCTGGATTTCATTTCTATCTCGGCGGTACTGCGTTCTGGTCGTTGCTCATTGTTGACATTTGCTTGGCTCTGGTTCCGAGTGGATTTACGTTTGATGTTGTGGTTTCCACAAACCTCTGTTGTTTATCTCTTCCTTGTTGTGTCGCTCATAGTCGGTCGTGGTCGGTTGTTGTCAGTTGTCGTTGGTCTGTCGTCCGACTCGTCCTGTGTTTACTCGGTGGTGCATGCTCCACCGCCGGCGGCTTCCCTACCTGGCGGCTCCGATCCACAGCACAAGGTGTTCCCGCTGTTGGTTGTGGTTACTACAAATAGCATACTTGTGGAGGCAGGTGTCCCTCCATTGTGGTTCCGGCGCCAATGATTACTGGCCGCTTATGCTACACATGTTTGTAGCTTGCCTGGGCATCCCAATTATTGTCTCCAGTTCCCTTAGTCGGTCGTCCATCTTCCAGAAAGGTGGCCCTGGTCAGTGTGTATGATCTCGGTTCGCATCAGAGCTCTTCTCTCTGGGCTTGAGGTTTTCCCTCTTCCACCTCTTTTCTGGGCCCCTCTGTGTATACCCCTGTGGCGTGTGCCCTGACCATGCCTTCGGCGTGATTTGGCACAGGGCCCAAAGGACTCAGTCCCACCTGAGGCCTTTCGCCGCCACTTTCTTTCAATCCTTGCCGCATTTCCCGTCTCTGCCGTAGTCTACACCAATGGTTCGATGGTTGCTGGTAGAGTTTGGTATGCTTTTACTCTTGGGGAACAATTTGAACAACTCTCATTACTGGATGGCTGCAGTGTTTTCAGTGCAGAGCTCGTCGCCATCTCTCGCACCCTAGAATATATCCGCTCCTGCTCAAGTGAGTCCTTTGTTATCTGTAGTGACTCCCTGAGCGGTTTACAAGCTATTGACCAGTGTTTCCCTCGCTCTCATCTGGTGATGGCTATCCAGGAGTCACTCCATACTCTTGCCCGTTGCAGCCGCTCTATGGTCATTGTGTGGACCCCGGGAAAGGAACGTGTTGACACGCTGACCAAACAGGCTGTCTGTACACCAGCCTTGGAGATTGGCCTTTCAGAGAGTGACCTCAGGTCAGTTTTGCGGCAGAAGGTACTTCGCACCTGGGGTGAAGAATGGTGCACCTTTCCTTCACCCAACAAACTTCGGGCCATCAAGGAGGCTACTGGTGCGTGGCGCTCCTCCTTGCGGGTCTGTCAAAAGGACTCTGTTGTCCTCTGCCGGCTGCACATTGGCCGCAACTGGATAACACACAGCTATTTATTGGCGCCGCGCGGACCCACCCTTATGTCGCTGTGGGTCAGCTTTGATGGTGGTCCACATCTTGTTGGACTGCCCGCTTTTAACTCCGCTCAGGCAGACGTTTGCGCTGTCTGATACGCTTCCTGCACTTTTATCAGATGATGATGTGATGGCAGATTTAGTTTCGAGTTTTATTCGTGCAGGGAGTTTTTATCACTTGATCTAAGTGGTTGTCCTTTTCTTGTGTTGAGTCGTACCTTAGGCCTACGATTTTAGACTGGGGTTTTTAGTGCGTTTCTTGGTGGTTGGCTTTTCCTTTTTTGTTTCTATGGTTGGCCAACCACTGTCACACTCGGTGTGATTTTAATTCCTTTTTTCTGGTCTCTGTCTGTGTCTTTCTTGTTCTGTGACATCTCTTGTCATCGCCATTGTTTGTTCTTATTCTTTGTGGGTGTTTCAAGTTTGTGGAAACAGGGACCGATGGCCCTAATAGTGTGGTCCCTTCAATCCCACAAATTAACCAACCATCTCTTTTTGAGCACAGGGTCCCAGGTTTGATTCCCATTGGGGCCAGGGATTTTCACCTGCCTCGAGATGACTGGGTGTTTGTGTTGTCCTCATCTTTTCATCATTAATGAAAGTGGTGAGACTGGACTGAGTAAAGGTTGAGAATTTGTAAGGGCACTGATGACCACACAGTTGAGTGCCCCACAATCCTAAACATCATCATCATTTTCATCATCATCATAAGATTTCTTCAGTTGTGATGACCAGGTGGAATATCTCAAAAACATTATCCTTTCTGCTTCAGAACGTTCCATTCCTCGCACATCCTCTGTACCATGCTGTGTCCCAGTCCCTTGGTGGACTGAGGCATGCCGCGACGCAATTCGTGCACAGAGATGCACTGTCTGCATTTTCACCATCATCCTACAATGGTAAACTGCATTCATTATAAACAGATGTGTGCAAAGTGTTGTCGCATTCTTGGGGATAGCAAAAAAGCTAGCTGGATTTCATTCACTAGTTCCACCACTTCCTCTGTGATGTGAGCCAACCTCTGATGGCTCTCTAGGGCCAAGATCCATTCACCAATTTCTGGCCAAACAGTATCAGGCGATGTTATCGTGGACCCTATTGCTATCTCCAACACCTTGGGCCACCATGTGCGGGAATTTTGAGCTCTTTCCCACTATCACCCTGCCTTCCTCCATTGTAAATGAGTCGAGGAGGCTGGGGCAATCCTCCCCTGTGGGTTCGGGGGTTAGAATTGACCTGTGGTGTTCCTGCCTGTTGTACAAGGCGACTAAAAGAAGTCTCACACATTTCAGCCTTTATGTGTTGGTCCCCTCTTGGGTTTGACCTCCATTCTTTCCAAATTTTTGGTGCTGGTGTGTGCCATTTGGGGAAGGACACCTTACATGGTGTTTTTTGTTTGTGCATTATGCACCAAGATCTTGCATGCTACTTATTGTCGTGTAGCGGACTTTGCACCCAACGTCTTATGGGTTGCCTCCTCCTCATCTCCTGCGCCATACAATCCTTCGCGCCCACGACAATTCTGGACCATTTTGGCACCCAAAATCCAGTGTGGTAGCCAGTCCGTCCTGGTGGGGTTGTCATGTACCCTCTTTGTTGTAGCCCCCTGACAACACAGTGATCGCACTGCTGATGCCCTAGCTGAGACCTCCCCGCGTATGCCAAGGAGTAGGTGCCCATCCTTCTGGGGCACCATGACTCCCGGCAATGGCCATCCCACCAGGTGGCTCTTGCTGAGGCTGGACGGCGCCCGTGGGGAGAGCCCCTGGTCAGAGTGGGTGGCATCAGGGCAAATGACACGCAATGAAACGGGTTAAATCAAATCAAGCTGGTGGTTGCTCGGCTCCAGCAGTCTCTAAGCGCGTACAAAATGAATTTGATGTTGCGACATATGATTCCCAATCGTTCCCCTCCCTGGCCATGTCTTGGGAGGACCGTAGGGCGACTCGGTCTCGTGAACCATATTTGCCTCGGTACCTAGTTTGCTGCAGGACCGATGGAGAGACCTTTCAGGCAACAAAACCCCAGGTTTTCATAGACCACCTCGAAGATAGGTTTGGGGAAGTGGCGGCGTTGTCTAAAATACGCATCGGGGCGATTTTGATCCAGGCGGCCTCCCCAGTCCAGTCGCGAGCGTTGCTCGCCTGTGACAAGCTTGGTGACATCCCTGTCTTGATTATGCCCCACATAAGCCTTAACATGGTCCAGGGTATTATTTTTCATCGAGACCTCCTTTTGTAGTCGGATGAGGAGCTACATGCCAACTTAGAGCGACAGGGTGTCCACTTCGTCTGGCACATGCATAGGGGACCCAAGGAAAACAGGCTTACTGCTGCTGCCCTCATCTTGGCTTTTGAGGGTGACTTGTTGCCTGAAAAGGTCAAGGTGTTGGTTTACCGTTGTGACATGAAACCATACGTCCCTCCTCCTATGCTGTGCTTCAAGTGCTGGAAGTTTGGCCACATGTTGTCTCGCTGTACCTCCAGCACCACTTGCAGGGATTGCGGTCGTCCTCTGCACCTGGGCACTCCGCGTGCGCCTCCTCCCAATTGTGTCAACTTTGGGAGGCACCACTCCCCTGGCTCGCCTGACTGCCCTGTTCTCCGTAAGGAGCGATGAATTTTGGTAATAAAAACCCTGGACAGGCTCACCTATCAGGATGCAAAGAGGAAATATGAACGGCTTCATCCTGTGCAGATGACTACCTCGTATGCTGCGACTGCGACTTCGTTGCCTCCGGTGGCGATAGCTGTCCATGCAGTTGTTAAGCCTCCAGTGGGCCCTCAGGGCCGCCCTGGCTCTTCCCCCATCTCTGTGATGGGGGACATTGCTCCCGAGGTACCTCCTTTGGGAGACCATCCCACCAAATTGACAGGGATATCGGACCCTGCGCCCCCCTCCCCCCCCCCCCCCCCCATCCTGCCAGAGGTACACCAGCTTCCTCCGACATCTCTTTCCTTGCATGGAAAGGATCCCTTGGATGTCTACCTTCTAAAGCATCCTCCAGCATGACAGCTGCCATCAGTCAGTGGCTCAAGGTGCCAGGAGCGGCAGATCGCAGAGCTTCCCGCACTTCGTCTGTCCCTGGCCCTCTTTCTGAGACTCCCTCCCAGGTTGCTCCTAAGGAGCAGCAGGAAGAAGAAGAAGAAGAAGAAGAAGAAGAAGAAGAAGATGGTGATGATGAAAAAGCTGGGTACGTTGGAAGAGTTTCAGGTTGCCTCTGTGCCACCTGCTACTACCAGCTCTGCATATGAGGACGATTTGCAGCTTTTGGTGTCCCCCGACGACCTCAATCTTGCCTCTTCCTCAGACGCAATGGTCCTCGATTCAGGCTCTCCTTCGGTGGCGGTGGATGATCCAGCGGTCCCTTCACGCCTTTTTCGGCTGTGGACAATGTCATTCTCCAATGGAATTGCGTCGGTGTTTTCCACCACATTGCTGAGCTCTGACAACTTCTCAGCCTTCACCCTTTCTTTTTCATTGCTTTCCAGAAAACTTGGTTTCTGGTGTTGCGAACCCCCGCCTTCCATGGATATCGGGGTTATTATAAGAATCGGGCAGCTTATGAGCGGGTATCCGGTGGAGTCTGCGTCTACGTCCTTAACTCTCTTTAGAGCAAGTGTGTCCCTCTTCAAACACCTTTAGAGGCTGTCGCTGTTAGGGTGTGGATGCCACAGGCTGTTACCGTCTGCTGTATCTATCTTCTGTCTGATGGGGATGTCCCACAGCATGTATTGGCTGCGCTGACAGCCCAACTGCCGCCACCTTTTCTGTTACTGGGTGACTTCAGTGCCCATAACCCTTCGTGGGGTGGATTGGTGGCAACAGGTCGAGGCATTGTCATTGAGCAAGTGTTGGCACAGCTCGACCTTTCTCTTTAAAATGATGGTGGCTCCACACATTTCAGTGTGGTGCATGGCATGTACTCAGCCATCAACCTTTTGGTCTGTAACCCTAGCCTTCTACCGTTTGTCCAGTGGAGTTTGCATGACAACTTGTGCGGTAGTGACTACTTTCCGATCTTTCTGTCACTGCCCTAGCATCACTCATCTGGGCTCCTCCCCAGATGGGCTTTGAATAAGGCTGACTGGTACTCTTTCACCTCCATTGCCACTATTGAGCCTCTTTCTCATGACACTATTGATGTCGTGGTTCACATGGTCACCACCGACATCGTTTCTGCAGCGGAATCTGCAATTCCCTGTTCTTCTGGGTCCCCTCGACAGAGGCCTGTGCCTTGGTGGTCACCAGAGATCGCTGAAGCGATTCGCAATCTCAGGTGGGCCCTCCAATGTCATAAGTGGCTCCATGCCCAGGCCCGATGCCTTATTCGCTGACGGAAGCAGGCGTGCTGGGAAAGGTATGTCTCCACCATTGGCATCCGGACCTCTCTATCGCAGGTTTGGGCGAAGATTAGGCGGCTCTATGCCTATTGGAGCGTCGGCTTACCTGGGCCTTCCCTAAATGGAGCAGTCTGTACTGACTCCCACGCAACTGCAGAACTCTCAGCAGAGCGTTATGCTCTACGAATTACCCGCTGGCCTTACAATCCCTGAAAGTGCGGTTGGAACGTCGGAGCCTTTCATTCCATATGCACCACCCTGAATCGTACAATGCTCCATTCAGTGAGTGGGAATTCCAAAGTGCCCTAGCCGCTTTGCCCTGATACGGCTTCCAGGCCAGACCTCATCCACTATCAAATGCTCAAACACCTCTTGGTGAACTGCCAGCGACGCCTCCTAGACCTATTCAACCATATCTGGGTTGAGGGTGAGTTCCCGTCACAATGGCAGGAAAGCATCATCATCCCAGCGTTGAAACCTGGCAAGATCCCACTGGAGGTGGACAGCTACCGCCCCATTAGCCTCACCAATGTTCCGTGAAAGTTGCTCAAACTAATGGTGAGCCAGAGGTTGAGTTGGCTACTTGAATCTCGGGGTCTTCTGGCTCCATCCCAGGGTGGATGCCGTAAGGGCCACTCGGCTACCGATAATCTGGCCTGCCTGGAGTCTGCCATCCGTATGGTATTTATCTGCCGACAGCATCTGGTTGCCGTCTTTTTTTACATGTAGAAGGCATACGACACAATGTGGCGACATCACATCCTCACCACACTTCATGGGTGGGGTCTTAAGGGCTCGCTCCCGATTTTTTATTCAAAAGTTTCTGTCACTTCGTTCCTCCCGCTTGCAAGTTGGTTCCTCGCATAGTTCCTCCTGAGTCCAGGAGAATGGGGTCCCGCAAGGCTCTGTCTTGAGTGTCTGCCTCTTTTTAGTTGCTACCAAAGGGCTCACTGCAGCTGTGGGAATGTCCGTATCGGCTTCTTTGTATGCTGATGACTTTTGCCTCTACTATAGCTCCACTGGCATTGCGGTTGCAGAATGGCAGCTGCAGGGTGCTATCTGCTAGGTGCAGTCTTAGGCCGTATCGTGCGGCTTCCAGTTTTCGGCTGTCAAGATTTGGGTCATGCATTTCTGCTGGCATCGCACTGTCCACCCTGAGCCACGGCTTTATCTTGACGGCGAACCTCTTGCTGTGATGGAGACGCATCAGTTTTTGGGATTGGTTTTTGATACCCAGTTGACATGGCTCCCTCATATTCGGCAGCTTAAACAAATGTGCTGGCGCCATCTTAACGCTCTACATTGCTCGAGTCACACCAGCTGGGGTGCCGATCGGTCTACCCTTCTACGACTTGATCAGGCGTTGATTCAGTCCCATCTCGATTATGGGAGCCTGGCTTACGGTCTGGCATCGCCTTCTGCATTGTGGTTGGTTGACCCCATACTTCACTGCGGGATCCGACTTGCAACCAGTGCTGTCCTCACAAGCCCTGTAAACAGCATCTTTGTGGAGGCTGGTGTCCCTCCATTGTGGATCCAGCACCAATGACTAGTGGCCACTTATGCTGCACATGTTTGTAGCTTGCCCGGGCATCCGAATTACCGTGTCCTGTTCCCCAACTCGGTTGTCCATCTTCCAGAACGGCGGCCCTGGTCAGGGTGTACGATCACGGTTCTCGTCCGGGCATTAGCAACCTTGGTCAATGGATAGTCTCAACAAAGCAACTTCAGACAGAACTGACAGATCCAAATTTAGAACTATTATAATTCAGTTATCAGTTAAGATAAATGATCAACCATTGTGATAAATCAGGAGAGACTTAGTAAAATTGTGTTCTCATGTAATTTTTTTTCAGCATTGGAGTTGTTCGGCAGTGCTAAAACAAAATGCTCTTCTCAATAAATCAGCTGAGCTTTTATTTAAAAAACTACAAATTTCAGGGAAAATAATAAACTACCATCTTTGACTATCCACACTACTAATCGTAATTTTTATAGCCTTAGTAAGGCTTGTAGTCTGAACCTGAGTTAACAACAGGTTAACTAGGAATTCATTGCTTACATTGGGCTCTTAGCAAAAGGAGAGATGGTGAAATTTTTTTGTATTAATTGTCATTGTATCTCCATTTGTACGTCAAGAATCTTTGGTATGCACAGTAATATACTCATCTGCCCCACTTCGTCACATACAACATTTTACTGACAAAGCAGTGTTTAAAAAATGTGAAAAGTACTTTAATTGCATGAATGATTGATGTCGTAAGTTTGAATCAGTCCTCCCACAAGCAAAATTTCCATTGAGTTTCACCTGCACCATCTTTTAGAAAAGTTCAAAATGGCTCTGAGCACTATGGGACTCAACTTCTGAGGTCATTAGTCTTTTTAGAAAAGTGATTTAATAGATAATTGATGAACCTTTGGTAGTACAGCAGAGTCCCGTTAATCCAAACCCCGGTAATCCGAATGTTTGGTTAGTCTGAAAATGAAAAATGTTTGTCTAAGTATGGAAAACTGTGTAGTAAACTGCTGTACATACACACTATTTTAATTTACACAGTACAGTAAACATGTATTAGAAAAATTGGCAAGAAAACATTAGGTTTAAACAATGCATAGCAATGAAAGATAAGCTGTCAAACTTACTAAAATATAGCAGACATTTTATCACTTTTTAGGTGACAAAAACTCAATCATTGTTTTTTAGCGTAATGAAGACAGTCTGACTCTCCTTTGCCACTTTCAGGCTCATTGTCACTTCTGTCATAGCAGTCCACTTCTTCCTGGTCTTCAGTCATAGCAGCAAATAAATCAGCATCAGTAATGTTCTCCACACATGCCCCATCTGCTGCCATCTACTCATCTACGTCTCCTTCACTAGCTTCTTCACATCCAGGGATTGTCTGTATCATTTGTAGTAGATTTTCCTCTTCATTTTCAACTAGGTTGTCCTGAAATTTAAGAGACGTCCACAGTTTTCTCCACGATTTTCTCAGATTATTTTCTGAAATATTCTGCCATGCCTCACCGGCCCAATAAGCAACATCCTTCACATTGTTCTTTTTCATTTTTTCCACTAAAGGAATGCTATCATCTTGGACCAGCATTCTTAAAAATTGTTTTCTGTAAATCAGTTTCAATGTCTGCAGTACATCCTGGTCCATCTGGTGTAGAAGTGGTGTAACATTCAGTGCCAAAAACTTAGCCACAATTTCTCCATCACATAATTCCTCAGTGCTGAGGTGAGATGGTGCGTTATCAAT
Organism: Schistocerca nitens; assembly: GCF_023898315.1. Lineage (NCBI taxonomy): Eukaryota > Metazoa > Arthropoda > Insecta > Orthoptera > Acrididae > Schistocerca > Schistocerca nitens. The sequence continues at coordinate 31,359,422 of NC_064620.1, read as the reverse complement.
CAAACGAATTGCACAGGGAGAGAAATGATTTTCCGTAGAAAACTGTCGAACAGAGGGAACAAACTGGCCATGAAACCATTCTTTGAACAGTTTACCATCCATCCATGCTTTTTTCTGGTTGTGATAATATACAGGTGGGGACTTCATGTTGCAGTTTTTAAAAGCTCTGGGCCTAGCAGATTTGCCGATTAGCATTAAATGCAGCTTGTGATTACCAGCAGCATTGCTGCACGCTAGTAAAGTCACACGATCTTTGCACATTTTAAAACCAGGAGCATGGTCTTCTGCTTTTGATGCCAGGCTTTTTGTTGACAATGCCCTAAAATTAAGGCCAGTCTTGTCGGCATTATAAATTTGTTGGGGAGAATACTTTTCCTCTCTTATCATTTTTTCAAACTCACCTAAGTATTCTAATGCTGCATCACGGTCAGAAAAAGCTTCTCTCCAGTAATTGTTAGCTGATGGATTCCATGACGTTTTTTGAATCTGTCCAACCAACCCATACTCACACTAAAAGACTCATCACCATTCATTAACTGATTCAGGTAAACAGCCTTCTCCTGAACCAGTGCTCCACTCAAAGGAGTTCCCCTTTCTCTTTCCTGCATAAACCAACGGAAAATAGATTCATCCACTTTATCGTACTGGGACTGTTTCAAAGTCTGCCGAATTTTGAGTGTTTTTCCTGAAGGCGTTGCACAGGACTGTTCAAGCTTCACTTGGCTCTTCTTCCAATCACAAATGGTTGCATTACCAACACCCATTTCTGTTGCCAGCTTAGATACATTTTCACCATTGTCTATCCGCATAAAAGCATTCAGTTTTTCTTTGAGAGTTAATGTATGTTTCCATTTACTCATGCCAAAAACACTTAGACCACTATACCTGATTGAATGCAATACAACTGTTAAGCGTGCCAGCGAGCATTAACTCACATAACCAAGTGCTTTGCAAGCCAATTCACAGTGCACTGACCTCAGACACTACAAAGGTCTCAACAATGCACAACAACAAGTGCAGGGAGTGAGAGTGAGCCATTGTTCCCACACTTGTTTCCACTTGTTACCATGGTGTACCTACTTATCTGCTTGGTATACTTCATTCTAGAAACTCGTCACCGTAATTCCGGCTAATCCAAACAAATTGGTAATCCAAACAAGGTCTGGTCCCAATTAATTCAGATTAATGGGACTCTTCTGTAACAGTGACGTGAATTTTAGTACGAAATTTTCTCTCTGTAGCGGTGTGTGCACTGATATGAAACTTCCTGGCAGATTAAAACTGTATGCCGGATTGAGACTTGAACTCAGGGTTGGTGCTTTACGCAGGCTAGTGCTCTGCCGACTGAGCTACCCAAACACGTCTCACGATCCGTCCTCACAGCTCTACTTCTACCAGTATCTTGTGTATATTCAGCTCACACTCAGCTGCAGAATAAAAATTTCATTCTGGAAACATTCCCCAGGCTGTGGCTAAGCCATGTTTCTGACTTACCCTTTCTTCCAAGGGTGCTATTCTTGCAAGGTTCCTAGGAGAGCTTCTGTGAAATTTGCAATGTAGGAGACGAGGTACTGGTGGAAGTGCTGATTCGTACTTTGGTAGCTCAGTCAGTAGAGCACCTGCCCTGTAAGACAAGGGTCCCAAGTTCGAGTCTCAATCCAGCACACAGATTTAATCTGCCAGGAAGTTTCTATGAAATGATACTTTTTTGTAAATTATTATCTTGAAAATATACTTCATTGTTTCTTTTCAGATGGAGGTAGGAGTTGTGAAGGTTGCTGATGATCAGGACTTTGAAAGGCTGAAACAGTTGCTTGATAACCATAATGGTTGGAAGCTAGATTACAGTAAGGATGCTGTCAAAGTCTGGACTAAATCAGTGGTGGACACAAGCTTCAAAATGATAAAGGTATTTAATTTATATGCACAACAGTTTTGAGTTGTTGTCTGTCCTCTTAGATTTTTAATTTGATTTTTTAGTAATAGTTAACTCAGAGAATTTTTTGCAAATCATATTCATTCACTTAACAAATTTTCTCGTATCTGTTGCACAACTTCAACTTCTGTACTCTATACGTCCTGTATCAAATGCAGTTTACCATGGAACAATATCATAAGGGTGGATTTGTTTGCATCGTGCTGTGTGATTTTCAAACAATGAATGATAATATTGCTACATTCTAAGTTCTCTGTACTATTTGTAACGATTGTGAGGTATACTTTCCTTGTTTTCCAAAATAGTATTCTTCCAAAAAGCACTTCCGTTTTCTGTGAAATAATACATTTCAGAACTGTAAGCAAAATCTGCTATGTAGAAATCCAAATTATATTTATCAGAAATATAGTTATGTTCTATGTTGTGGTCTTCAGTCCGAAGACTGGTTTGATACAGCTCTGTGCACTGCTCTATCCTGTGCTAGCATCGTCATCTCCGAAAAGCTACTGCAACGTGCATCCTGTATTTATCACTTGGTCTCCATCTACAATTTTACTGCCAACACTTCCCTCAACTATTAAACTGATGAGTCTTCCATGCCTCAGAATTGTCCTATCAATGTATGATGAAACGGACCTGAATTTCATAGTCTCGTCCTTGGTAACACCATTCTTGATCAGTTCAAAGCTGAAAGAGTAAATGAGTGTGGGATAGTGTTTGCTGAAAGATATTCGTAACACCATATTTTAGCATGACAAACACACACACACACACACACACACACACACACACACAAATTTTTATTCCTTTCAAAGATCAGTTATTAATTATTGTGTCCAGTTTCTATGATGGAAGCAATAATATGCACAAGTCTTCAGGTCAGCACACACAATAACAGTTTTGAAGTTTACAGTTGTGGCCCAAGATAAACATTTCAGATTCATCTAAGCTTACATTTAGAGCAATCCTTTAGTAGCTCATCAGATATAATTACACTGCAATAATTCATGTCAGCTGGTGTGTAATTAACATGACCATGTGCAACAATCACTCACTTCGATGATAATAAACATTCACAATTTGTCTTGTTAATCATGACATAAACCAGTCACACTGTCTGTTAATTAGAAGTAATGTAATCCTGCAAAAGATTTTACATTCACACAACAGAGTAGTGTGCAGAATTCTAGCTTGAGCAGCCGCAGTTAGCTGTTAGCTGTTGTGTGTGTTAGGTGCTCTTGCTTTGTGTGTGTGTGTGTGTGTGTGTGTGTGTGTGTGTGTGTGTGTCTTTTCTGAAGAAGGCTTTGGCTGTTTGTGTGTGTGTGTGTGTGTGTGTGTGTGTGTGTGTGTGTGTGTTTTCTGAAGAAGGCTTTGGCTGAAAACTAAATTCTGCAACTCAACATGTCATCTTTACGGTAAGTAGCAATCTATTCTTTTCATAATATTGTTGATATTCCATCCTGAACTTTCCATTGTTTAAGCATTATGATTCCTTAAATGGTGGAAATGGCCGTCCTAATCCCCTTCGGAAACTAAAACTGGACAATACATGTATCACAGTAGTTATATTAATATTGTTTCTGCTAGCTTCGTAGTAGAGACCTTGGACGGAACAACGAAATATTGTATTGTTCAGGTTCTCAAATGCATGTAGCTATTTAGTCTCATCCACTGATATCCGTACACTGCTGGAGATGCTATACTGTAAACTTTCCTGTGCACGCATGACTTCTGCATGCCTTATCCAGTTTATCCAGCCTATGGCATCACTTGAAGGCAAAATATCCTTGAACTGTTCCATCAATGGGCTTCTGAAGATGACCACTCATATTTACACAGTCCTTCCTATCACATAGCCATTTCAGATATTGAATCTTGTAAGTCTTGTGGGACAGATTAGAGCAGAACATTTTTCCACACTGGAACATCCTTAGCACTGCCATGTTTGCTAGCTTTGTTCATTCATTCATTCAGTCATTCCCTCATCCTGTTCCATAGATCCTATAAAGAAGGAAAGCTTCCAGGGATGTGGAGCGAGTCAAGGGATACATTGACATAACAAGTTCAACAGCATAACCTTCACTATTAATAAGCCAGTACGGGCTCCGTGTTGTTGACATTTTTTGCTTTTTCCCCTTCCTCCTCCAACCAGCAACAACAACATGGAAGGTGCAGATAAACATCAAAAGGTTGGAGAAGTGAATGATGTGAAGCAGTTTCAGTTTCTTCCAGAGGAGACCACCTGTGTCAGTTTGCATATTTCAAGGAACATTTACAATTCACCACACCATTCTGAGGATGAATGATTCAATGAGATTTCTGAGTCTGTAAAACATAGAGCATATATGCTCCAATTTTGTAGAGCTTTTGTGCAGTCCCAGCTTGGTTATTTGTGCCATATATGTGGACTGAGCTGGCCACAGGTACCTATACCACCATTCTTATAAAGGACAAGAGTTCTTCACCATCACGGATGTGAAGATATCCAACATGGCCCTAGATTTACTACTGTGCAAGAGGGAGAGTGCTCCAAATTATATACCAAGGGCATTCACATATAAACCAGAACTTTGTTCAGTTGACATCCATAGCAACATGAGTAGCATGGCGAATTGCTTGTGGGAGAGTGGATAGGGTACAGCCATGCACACTGCTGACACACTTGGATCTACCATTTCAGTATCACAGTGAGTGAATGAGAAGTACTAGTATCTGTTATGTAATGTATTATTTGTTTTCTCATCGATGAGGGTGTGAAAGTTTTGAAGAGACTTCAAGCCCAGTTTGATGATGCTACACTGAGAAAACCCTGAGTGTTCTGTTGTCCCAGACATTTCAAAAAGTTTGTGATAGAGTGAAAAATCAAAATCATAAATAGTGCCCAACTTTAATTAAATAAATATTCACTTCGTGTGTGAGCTTTCGGAAGACTGTCACCACATTACTGTTGCTGAGACTGCATCACACGTGGGAATAAATGTTGGAATTGCTGATATCATGTCAGACACACTTACATACAGAAAAATATTGGCAAGGTGGACTCTACATCTTCTTACTGAGGCATAAAAGGCACAAAGACATCTGTCAGCAATTACTAAATCGCTTTGAAGAAAGAGGAGAGGCTTTTCTCAACTGTATTGTGACCTACGGTCATGTGCTGTCACCATACTCCAGAGAACAAAAAGATGAGTTTCGAGTTGAGTAAAGTTGGAGAGGGGCCACTGCCCAAGGCCACAACTTGACTGTCGCCAGAAAAGTGAGTGAGAAGTGTGGGCTCTGTCGTAGGTTTGTGAGTAGTGGGTTACAGTGTGGGATTTGTTGAAAGTATTTTCATTGGGGGGAATGCAATGGGGAAGCCAGTGGGCATTCTAGCGAGATCCTCTCCTGGGAATGCAGAATCTGTAGTAGAAATAAACTGATAGGTGAGCAGGAGTGTAAGATCTGTGCTCTTCAGGTGCATTTACAATGAGCAAAGGAGGAACTAGGTAGGTTGAGGAGGGTGAAGGGTGGTGGGGAATGGGAACTGGGAACTGACAGTTGGCAAGAAGGCATCTAGGGGGAGGAGGAGGTATTCAGACAGTTATACTTTGCGTATATGCAATAGATTTGACTAACTGTCAGAGTTGAGTGGAGAGGAGCCTCTTCTACCTGTAGATGTAGGGAACATGCAGCAGTCCTCAGCAGGTGGGAGGCCTAGGTCAGTTGCAAAGTCTAACAGAAAGAATAAGATTCTGCTACTAGGTATTTCCCTCGTTAGAGGTGTGGGCCAGCAGTTGCAGGAAGTGTTGGGGAGTGTGAGTACCAAGTCACCAGCATTGTGAAGCCTAGTGCAGGGTTGGCTCAGGTGACTGGCAGCATATGGGAGTTATATAGGAATTTTATGGAAGAGGATCAGGTAGTGATGATGAGTGGAGCAGGGAACAGTCTTGATAGGGATGTGGAAAATGATGTAGGTGGTGACCTGGTAAAGATAGCTACTCAAACTAGTGGCACTGATGTGCATTTCATGCAACAGTTTCAGCTTCATGATCGGCCTCATCTTTATCCGGCTGTTAGGCATGTTAACGTGGGGCTGGAGAGGGCACTGATGGCAGAGGGCATGGGTCACATTTCAGTGGTGCCAGTTGGGTCTATCAGTGGACTGAGTTTCACTAGGCATGGCCTGAATCTCAATGGGTATGGAAGGGGAGAGTGGCAAAGCTTGGAGGTGACAGTGTAGTGGGTGGTAATGGGATCACTCATGGAAAAAGTCCTGCAATAGTTGGTGTTAAAAGCTGCACCTTTTTTACATTGAAGTGAGCTGATGGGTATACCTGCTTAAAGGAAGTCCCTCTCTTCAGAGGACGTCATGTGTCCAAGTAGAGAAGGAATTAGCATATTTCATCAGAATGTAAGAGGTATTAGAGATAAAGTTAGTGAACTGCTTACAGACGTTGACTGAAATTATTGGTGTATCGGAGCACCACTTAAATAATTTGACAATTCAGAGGCTTCCTTTACTAGGATACAGATTAGCTGGCTGTTTTTCAAGGAGTTCCTTGTGGGGTGGGGGAGTGGCAATGTACATAAAAGCAGTTTTCCATTTGAGTCCATACACGTATCATGGTACTGCACTGAACAGATATTTGAATATTGTGCAGGGGCAGTTGAATTTAGTGAAACTAAACTTCTAATTGTTGTTGTTTATAGGTCCCCTAACTCTGATGTCAGAGGATATCTGCTCAAGCTAAAGAGGGTTCTTGATTCACCTTGTAGGAAGTACCAGAAATTAGTTAAATGTGGTGACTTCAATATAAATTTTGTATATGATGGCACAAGGAAAAGGATGTTGATAGAGCTCCTAAATTCATATGATCTGAAGCAGACTGTGTTTTTTCCAACTAGGGTGCAGGGGAACAGTAGCACAGCCATAGACAATATTTTTATTCATTCTTCATTACCGGATGGGCATTTTGTTTGTAAAAGGGTGAATGGCATTTCAGACCATGATGCACAAATTTTAACACTAAAATGCTTTTGTACTAAAACAAACATCACATATAATACAAACTATGTAGGAGAGTTGATCGAACAGCAATAGAGAGTTTTTTAAACCTTGTCAAGGAACAAGAGTGGCAGGATGTTTATAGTGCCGATAACATAGATGATAAATACAATGCTTTCCTTAACACATATCTCATGCTTTTTGAGAGTTGCTTTCCATTAGAACATTCTAAACAGGGTACTAGAAGTAATAGGCAGCCCGGTCAGCTGACTAGTGGGATAAAGATATCATGTAGGACAAAGTGGGAATTATATCAAAATGTTAGAAGTAGTCACAATCAAGCAACAGTAGCCCATTACAAACACTATTGTAAGGTGCTTAAAATGTTATTAGGAAGGCAAAGAGTATGTGTTATGAAAATAGAATAGCTAATTCACGGGATAAAATTAAAACCATATGGTCAGTAGTGAACGAAGTGTCTGGTTGGCAGCACAAGGTCGACGATATAAAGTCAGTTCATAGTAAAAATATTTACGTTACTTATAACTCAGATATATGTACAATATTTAACAATCATTTTCTGAGCATTGCTGCGGAATTGAATAAAAATTTAGTTTCTAAAGGGAATCGTATAACTTGCTTGGCAAATGCCTTTCCGAGATTGATGTTTGAAATACTCCTCTGTGGTACAGACAAGTGGGAGATTGAGTCAATAATTAAATCACTAAAGACTAAGGACTCTCATGGATATGATGGAGTGCCTAGCAGAATATTAAAGTACTGTGCTGCACATGTTAGCCCTGTATTTAGCCATATTTGTAATTTTTCCTTTCAGAATGGTCAATTTCCTGAACGATTTAAATAGTCAGTAGTAAATCCACTTTAAAAAAGGGAGAAAGGGATAATGTAGACAATTTTAGACCTATTTCTATGCCATCAGTGTTTGTTAAAGTTATTGAAAAGGCTGTGTATGTAAGGATATTTGATCATTTTATATCACACGATTTGCAATGAAATGTACAATTCAGCTTTAGAAGTCTTTTAACAACTGAAAATGCTATATTCTCATGGGTACTGGATGGGTTAAACAAAAGGTTTCAAACGCTAGGCATATTTTTTGATTTAACTAAGGCATTTGATTGTGTTGATCACAAAATATTGCTCCATAAGTTGGACCATTATGGAATATGGGGAGCAGCTCACAATTGGTTCACCTCTTACTTTAGCAACTGACAGCAAAAGGTCATTATACACAATGTTGAGAAGGGCTGTGATGTGGGGTCTGAGTGGGGTACAGTCAAGTGGGGTGTGCCCCAGGGATCAGTGTTGGTGCCGCTCTTGTTCCTTATTTATATAAATGATATGCCCTCTAGTATTACAGGCAACTCTAAAATATTTCTGTTTGCTGATGACACTGGCTTGGCAGTGAAGGATGTTGTGTGCAACATTGGCTCGGTTTCAAATAGTGCAGTTCATGACCAAAGTTCATGGCTTGTAGAAAATAAACTAACGCTATATCACAGTAAGACTCAGTTTTTACAGTTTCTGACACACAATTCAACAAAACCTTACGTTTTAATTTCACAGAATGGGCATATGATTAGTGAAACTGAACAGTTCCAATTTCTAGGTGTTCAGATACATAGTAAATTGTCATGGAAAGCCCACATTCAGGATCTTGTTTAAAGACTTAAGGCTGCCAGTTTTACTATTCAAATGGTATCTGAATTGAGTGATCATTCGACACAAAAATTAGTCTACTTTGCTTATTTTCATTCGCTTATGTCGTATGGTATTATATTTTGGGGTAACTCTTCCCATTCTAAAAGCATATTTTTGGCTCAGAAATGGGCGGTTTGGGCAATAAGTGGTGTAAGTTTGCAAACCTCTTGTTGACCCCTGTTCACGAGTGTGGGTATTTTGACATTGGCCTCTCAATATATATGTTCCTTACTGTCATTCCTTGTTAACAATATTAGCGTATTTCCAAGAATAAGCAGCTTTCACTCAATTAATACTCGGCAGAAATCAAACCTGCATTTGTATCGGAATTCCTTAACTCTTGTGCAAACAGGTGTGCAGTATACTGCTGCATCCATTTTCAATAACCTGTCACTCGAATTCAATAATCTTAGCAATAATCAACGCGCTTCCAAATCGAAACTGAAGAGTTTCCTCATGGGTCACTCCTCCTATTCTGTTGAGGAGTTCCTTGAAAAATTAAGCTGATTCTTATTGTATTGCTGATAGCATTTACTTAAACTTATGGACTAACTTTTTTCAGGTTCATGAACATTTATTTTTATCTGTTATTACTTTTATGTTGTAATTTCATGACCTTGGAGATTTGCTCCTCAATTTGGTCCTAAGGAACTTGACGTGTAAATAAAAAAAAAATAATAATAAAAATAAAAAAAAGAACATCTAGGACGTGTAGAGGGTAGTGAGTACAGAACATTTTGAATAGGAACCCATGTCCAGAATCTTATCGTTTCCATTCTACAACAGTCTGCTTAGGGCAAGAGAAACGTCTCAGAGTTCCCTGTCCTGGTATGCAACAGGGTAGACACGATGACGTGTACTACGTCAAACGATCCCCAGATGTCACTTACTGTCTGCTTTGCTGTGAGACCGAATCAATACCTGTGCATCGCCGATAGAGGAAACATCGTGCAGTACACGTTTGCGGAATACACAGACATGCTCCTTGTGTATGGCTAAGCTGGAGGTAACGGAAGAGCTGCTTGTGAAAAACTCACTAAGTTACATTGGCAACCTCTTAAATACTCAGCTCATGGTTCAGACTTGTCCCCAGGTGATTCCCATATGTTAGGTTCACTGAAGGAGGGGAATGTTTTGAATATGATGCTGCAGTCAAACAAGATGTGTGCAATTGTACGGAAGGCAGCCAATTTCTTTCTTCCATGAATGAATTTGAAAACTTCCTGTCTGATGGAGGGGGCGGGGGGAGGAAATATTTCTGCTGACAGAAACTATGTAGAAAAATAAAGCATTCCATTTGTATTAGTATGTGCCACCAATAAACCTGTTTTACAATATTGTAGTGTACATGAGAATGATGCTAGTATTTAAAGTAAAATGCTGCAAAAATTTTTGGAAGTCCAGATTACATACCAGTCTACAACGATAGATCTGAGCAGTCTCTGTGGTTTGTTGCACTCAGGTTCTTAAGAGCTTACCAAATGAATTCAGAGTCCATTATGATGATGTGCAAGCAGTCTTGAAGGAAACTAGAGCAGAGGTGACATTTTTGACCTCTGAATTCCTTCACGTTCTGTAGTCATCTTTGTACAGTACAAAACATACAGTGCATGTTTCAAGCAGAGAACCAGTCCATATATGACACGCTTCTTTGCTTACAATTTCAAGGTGATGTTCTTCTGGGTACATACACACATTGTAATGCAAAACAATGAACCGGTGGAAGTAGCACCCAAAGAGACCCGCAGTATCCCTTATGCGGAGAACGTAAATTCTTCCCATGTGCTGTGTGCTGCATCCAGCAGATCCAGTGATTGTGTTGGAATATTGACACTTGATAGTCCATAGCAGAGCAGTGCTGGATGCTCTCGGCAGTGACAGGATTAGTGTGTAACAATTGGCACCACTCCTCTTGCGAGTAACCAACCACCAGCAACATAGTTAGCTGGCCTATGTTTGCACTGCTGCTGCTGCTGCTGCTTTCAACAGCTACCTCCAATTGTGCTTGTATGCCTTCAGTCTCACTTGCCTTCAGTCATCATTCGTGGAGGTTACCATGTAATGATTACAGACTTATGCTTTGGACTGCCATTCAGTCTTGTTTTGGCAGCCATTGTCACTCATTTTTGTTATTTTGCATAATTTCATTCACTTCTCTAGTGTAACTAGTACAAAACTTTGTACTGCATTGATTAGATTCAATAAATTTTGTCTCCGCTGATATAACAGTAGCAGTGAAGACTTTCAGACTTGGGTGTTCCTATTGATGCAGAAGTACTTTGCAGTTGCTGCAACTTCAACAGCAGATATAAGCTCAGCAGCTACAGTATCAACAGCAACTGAATGAGAATGAAGCCGAGCATGAGCAGCAGGTTCAACTACTTCTTGCAGTTCCTCCGCCTGCCATCTCATCAGTTCAAGTCTTTGATGAAAATTCTGGAGGGTTGCAAGTTTAATACAGTCATCTTTAACAATATTTCTTGATATTTCAGGTAACCTCACTTGAGCAGCAACACTAATTATTTTTATCCTGGTCTTCTGATATGTTTGTTACATAAGCTTAAGCCACCAGCTGATCCCACTGCCTTGTCATTCACTGAAAGTTGTGGCTTAGTGATGACTTAGATTGCTAAAAAAATACATTTAGTCATTACTATATTAGAATTCCATGAGTTCATAAGTTTCAGAATCAGTCTTACAGGACATTGATAGCAGATTTAATAGGATTAAGCCACCATTGTCAATTTTTTAGTGTGCCAATCCTCAATGCAGGCAATCCAATGCAGATTCACTAATGTGAAATGTAGTAATTCGTTCAGATGTGGGTAGCTAAGTCAGATCTGTAGTTCTAAAATTGTCTGACCTGAATTCAGAGTTAGTTTTTTAGCTTTGGCCCAGGTGTATAAGATATCCCTGGCAGTGAAATGGAATTTCCAAGCTCCAAGATAGCATCGTTAATATGCCTTCACTCATTCTATTCCTCCTGCTGGTCAACATAAACAGTTCAGCCATGCAGCGTTGAGAATACACAGTGCAGAACTTCCATTGCTTCCAATAAAAAAATTGCAAACCATCAAACCAAGCCCCAATAAACATCCTGTTCATCCCAAGCATTGATTTCATCTTCTGATCCAGAAGTAGCTCTAGGTCACATGAGAAACTCCTCCATGCAAGGATTATTTCTCGACACATTCTTGGCAGGACTGTCCTTTTAAAAGAGCAGAGAGTTGCTACTGCCATAGGAGAGGACATTTGCGTACTGTGTGCCAGCATGCAGCTAGAAACGGGTCAATGGCTCAAGTTCATTCCCTTCAAACTACATACAGCCCTGTGTCAGGAACACCATAGACACTCATGACTGAACTTTGGATAGGCTTAGGGCCTGTAATCTTCCAGCTAGACACTGGTTCTTTGTTCACCTGAGACACATCCATGCAGCTTATATTTCAAAGCCCTATTAGTTACCTAATCACTGCTATCTGCAAGTCTCCATCAAAGGTATATTCTCCAGCTGTGTTCAGTAGATGAATGTTATGCACCACAAAACATTCCGGGCAGTCCCCGTTGTATCGTGATAATGGTATTTTGTGGGTGTTGGTGCTTAGCATTTTTGGGGCACTCCTGTTCTCCCTGTTTCTATCCCCCCCTCCCTCCTGTTCTTTCTTTGTCCTGCTACCCTGACATCCCTGTTCCCTCTTTACTTGCATGACATCCCTTCCCCTTGACTGGACTGTGCTGTTTGTATTGTTCCTCCCTTGATTGCTGCCATCCTTGATCATGGGACCAACCAACTGTTCCTGGAGTAATTACCATTGTTCAAAGTGTTTTGGACTGGATGTCACCAGTCCTTTGCAAACTATGAAAGACCTTTTCAGAGAATTTGAGTGGTTATTTGTGCCTACTTTCAGGAAGAAACATTCATTTCAACTGCACATACTATTTCTGCCTCCCATTTTTCAAGCCCATCCAGTGTCACACACGCTTGAAGAGAAAGTTGGGTGCAAACTAGACTAACTAAGGAGTTAGATGCTATCAAAACAGTAAGCTCCACCACTCTGGCCACAGACAGGCCAGTCAGGACCAACCTGCTTGCCATGTCATCCTCAGCCAGTGTCATTTGGATAAATTAAGGAGGGGCATGAAGCGAGCACCCAGCTCTCCTGCTCTTTGTGAACTTTAGAGACCTTGGAGCTCCTACTTCTCATTCAAGTAGCTCCTCTATTGGAATCACAAGGCTGAGTGTACTCTCATACAGTCCTCCCACAAAAAAAAAAAAAAAAAAAAAAAAAAAAAAAATAAATAAAATCGGGAATTGACCATTGACCCTGGGTCCTTGAGTCCTCCACATGACAATCATCTACAGTGACCACTCAGCTATGGAGGCAGGCTAGCGAAACAGTAGCTGCTTGTTAGTGGACCTCATCACTGGTAATTATTCGCAGAAGTAGTAGGAAACTATGCCTCTGTGGTGATTTTAAGGCCACAGTAAACTCTCAGTCAGTCAAGGACTCCTGTCTATTGCCACAGGTGGAGGATTTGTTCGTTAAACTAAAAGGTGGTGAATGCTTTCCTAACATAGACATATTGGAGCGCAGATCAGGAATTGCCTTTTGATGCAGTCACAACTATTATTGATTTAATTCATTTTGGTTTATACGATGATTGGAACTTTAATAGTGGAAACTATTTATTTACAGCTCGTACAAAATAGATACATGTTTCAAAGTTTTACTGTCCTTCAAAGTAGTCACCAGCATTGTGTATAACCCATTACCAGTGATGTGGAAGTTGTAGGATACTCTTAACAGTGCCAGTTGTGTTGACAGTTCGAGCGGCACGGTCTATTGCCTGATGAATTTGTAGCAGTTCTGAAGCGAATGCCATGAAGTGTTTCCTTCAGTTTAGAAATCAAGTTGAACTCGTGAAGGCTTAAGTCAGGGGAGTGCAGTAGGTGGTATAGCACTTAGCAGCTCCATCAGTCAAACAAATCAGTAACAGCTTGCACTGTACGTGCTTGAGCATTGTCCTGCAAAATGATGGTCAGGTGCTGTAGAAAGTGTCATCACTTCTGTCTCTAAGCTGGTCGTATGTTGTGTTCCATAAATGAACAGCATAGAGACAGAAGTGATGACACTTTCTGCAGGACCGACCATAATTTTGCAGGACGGTGCTCAAGCACGTACAGTGCAAGCTGTTACTGATTTGTTTGACTGATGGGGCTGCTCAGTGCTGTACCACCTACTGCACTCCCCTGACTTAAGCCCTCGGAAGTTCAACTCGATTTCTAAACTGAAGAAAACACTGCACGGCATTCGCTTCAGAACTGCTACAAATTCGTCAGGCAGTAGACCACGCCACTTGAACTGTCAACACAACTGGCACTGCTAAGAGTATCCTACAACTTCCACATCGCTGACAACGGGTTGTACACAATGCTGGTGACTACTTTGAAGGTCAGCAAAACTTTGAAACACATATCTATTTTGTACGAGCTGTAAATAAATAGTTACCACTATTAAAGTTCCAACCCTCATATAAAACAAACAATTACTGTTAAGAATTACCAGTGTAGTGGCAATATTCAAATGTTTCCTTAATTGGATAGTTCAGCCAATTCCTTTCTGAGCCCACCCCCAGGGGCTCAGCATTCATTTGCTGGGTACGGGCTTGGCGACCCCGGGGTTCCTGAGGTGGGGACTGGTAAGCGCCGCCAGTCCCCTGTCACCATAAGCTCTGAGCATACTTCAGCGACCACTATGCGGCGCGGCGGTGGAACGTTGTGTGTCTCAGGGAATGGGGATCTTGGCCTGATCGCCCGGGTCGCGAGGATGGAATACACCTCTATAAAAAAAAACCTCAATCTCAAGGTGTGCTGTGCGCCGATGAGATGCATGGCTGTTGAGGTGGAACAGTCGTTAGCGGGCGACCTCTGGGGAGCCTGCCGCACCTCAGTTGTATAAGGCTTACCGAGGCACGCGGGGCTCTGTCTAGGTGGACTCCTAGTTCCCTAGCTGCTCGTGGGACCGAGATGGAACCCTCGAACTTTTCTTCTTCTCCCCCCAGCGGAAAGGGTGGGCCGCTGGTAGGTTCTAACACCCAATCTCACAAGAGGGCTCGTGTAGCCAGTCCTCCTGATTCACGTAGTAGTAACAGAACGCATGCTGCTTCGCAGAATGTGTTTCTTATAATTAAAAGAAAAGATTGGAGTTTCGAAAAAGTTTCTCCATTTTACATCCAGAAAGGCTTAGAAGGTATTGCTGGTACATTAAAATCTGTAAAGCGCTTGCGAAATGGCACCTTGTTGGTTGAAACATCTAGCTTCCAGCAAGTCCAGAACCTTCAGAAGGCACAATTTCTTGGGGAGTTTGCGATTGAGACTGAATTTCACAACACCTTGAACTACAGCAAGGGTGTTGTGACTTGCCGAGATCTCGTTGATATTCCCCTAGACGAACTGAAGGCTGAATGGTCCCGGGAAGGAATTGTCGACGTGCAACACGTTATGAAACGGGTGGATGGTGCTCTCCTGAAATCTGACTCGTTCATCCTTACGTTTGACAGCACCAAATTGCCCGAGCATGTGAAGGCAGGTTTCCTACGTCTCAGTGTACGGCCTTATTACCCCAACCCCATGCGGTGTTTTAAATGCCAACGCTTTGGACACACTACTCTCGGCTGTAAAGGGGAAGCCACTTGCGGGAACTGTGGTAAAGCCGCCCATGAGGGAGTTGGTTGCTCCTCTCCTCCCAAGTGTGTCAACTGCTCTGGGGATCACCCTGTGTGGAGTAGGGAATGTAGAGTTTTCCTTGAGGAACGGAAGATCCAGGAACTTAAAACCACCAAATGCATCCCGTACGGTGAGGCAAAGAAAATTTACAAGTCCCTGCAGCCGCCCACGTTCGCTGCTTCCTTTTCTTCCGTTCTGAAACAGCCAGTCTTGAAAACTGATGCCGCTACACAAACGGAGGTTGCTACTGTCAGCACTAGCACCTACGTTTGTCAATGTACGTGTGCTGCTGCTGTTCCTGTGAAGCCTGCTGCTCCTCCCCGGCCTTCTGACCAGGCCGTGGTAGCTGACTTCATGGAACTTCCTGCCCCTTCCCAGGTCCAGTCTTGTGCAGTGCCCAGCGCTGCTACACCCCCTCCTGCTTCTGAGGTTTTGGCTCCACTGCCACCTCAGGCCAGAAAATCGAAGCCCAAACCAAAGGTGAAGACTCGACCGCTAAAGGAGACTGAAGTTCTACAGTCTGCTGATGTTGATGTCATTCTTTCTGACGTCTCTCTCGACTCCTCTTCAGAGGCGATGGAGGTTGATGTCAGACCGGAGCAATCATCTCGCCCCAAAACTGAGCCTCCACCTGTTGTGGGCTCTCCTCCCCGACAGAAAGTGAGACTGAAGGTCCTCCCACCCTGATCGATGGCTCCCATCATACAGTGGAACATGAATGGATTCCGGGCACATGTGGAGTAACTGCACCTCCTAGCACGGCAATGCCCCCTGTGCTTGTGTTTACAGGAAACACATCTAAAGCCATCTGATGCTCCTGTACTCTGGGGCTATACGTTGTATCGCAAAGATGACCTGACTGGAGACAGAGCCAAAGGCGGAGTCGCCGTGTTTGTCAATAATGACCACCACTCCTCTGCTCTCCCCCTGGATGCTGACCTGCAAGCAGTTGCAGTTGAAATTCATTCCCGTCGAAGGCTTACTGTTTGCTCCCTTTATTTACCCCCTCTGGATGCAATGACCTTAGACGCTCTCACAAATCTTATCGACCAACTCCCCCGCCCCTTTCTCCTCCTGGGAGACTTCAATGCCCATCATGTCCTGTGGGGCTCCACTTCTCTTTGCACTCGAGGTCGAATTTTGGAGAGCCTCCTAACATCTCAAGTGTTGTGCATCCTCAACACAGGTACTCCAACTCATTTCTCTGCCACTACTGGGTCATTCTCAGCCATTGACCTATCTTTCTGCTCTCCCGCCCTCACCGACTCTGTTCACTGGGAGGTCATTGACGACCTTCATTCCAGCGATCACTTCCCCATCCGCATTCATCTCCTGGATGGTGTATTGCTGGAGCAGAGGCCGCCATCGTGGATGATTGGCAGGGCTAACTGGCCTGTGTTCACTCGATTGGCTGTCTTTGAACGCCACAACAGCATACAGGAATGGGTGGATCACATCACACTTGTGATCCATCATGTTGCTGACCTGTCCACCACAGTCTTCTGGCCCTCCTAAGCGGCACCTTGTGCCTTGGTGGACGGATGAGTGCCGTTCAGCCATCCGGGACAGGCGTGCGGCTCTTCGCCGATTTAAATGCCGCCCAACAGCAGTCAATCTTACCGCCTTTCGCATCGCGAGAGCCAGGGCACGCCGTGTCATTAAAGAGAGCAAGAAAAGGTCATGGCAGGAGTTCCTGGACTCCATCAACCGTTCCACTTGTTCCACAAAAGTATGGGAAGCCATCCGGAGGATTTCCGGTAAACGCAGCCGTCTACCAATAGCTGCAGTCCTGAACCAGGGATGCCTCCAAACAACACCCAGAGCCATTGCTCAGACGCTGGCAGAGCATTTTGCACAAAGTACTGCCACTGCAACCCAGGATCCAGCATTTCGTCGCTACCGTGCGACTGTCGAACGAGCGAAGTTGGACTTTCGGTCGAACAGTTCTGAGGCCTACAACTCCCCTTTCTCCATGTGGGAACTTGAATCGGCACTTACTGCGACTTCTGACACTGCACCAGGTTACGACCACATCCGGTACTCCATGCTTCGCCATCTGCCAGCGGCGTCAAAGGAAATTCTCATCGAATGTTTTAATCTCATATGGCAGACAGGAGTGTTCCCCACCTCGTGGAGGGAGGCAATCCTCATCCCTCTCCTCAAACCAGGAAAGGACCGCACATGTCCCAGTAGTTATCGTAGTATCGTCTTGACAAGCTGTGTCGGAAAGACCCTGGAACGGATGGTTAACCGTCGTCTGGTCTGGCTGCTAGAGACCAGGCAGCTCCTTAGCCACTTTCAGTGTGGATTCCAAAAATTTCGGTCCACAGTCGACAACCTGACACTCCTCGAGGCGGCTATTCAGCAGGCTTTCCTCCGTCAGCATCACTGTATCGGTATCTTCTTTGATATCAGTAAGGCATATGATACTACTTGGAGATACTGTATTCTTGCACAACTGCATCAATGGGGCTTTCGTGGCCGCCTCCCCATTTTCATTCGGTCTTTCCTGTCTCAGCGGTTTTTTCGGACCCGCGTTGGTAACACACTGTCTGATCGCTTTGAGCAAGAGAACGGTGTCCCCCAGGGCAGTGTTTTAAGCGTTACCCTCTTTGCCATAGCCATCAACAGTATAACGTCTACAGTGAGGAGTCCAGTACAGTGCTCCTTGTTTGTGGACGACTTTGCTGTTTTCTGTTCCTCCTCCAGTGTTGCAACCGTGAGCCGTCAGTTGCAGGTAACAGTGCGGCGGTTAGAGGAGTGGGCTGCAAAGACAGGTTTTCGGTTTTCTGCCGATAAGTGTGTTTGTGTTCATTTTAATCGTTCTCGTCGTCTTTTTACTTTGCCTGCCTTGCATATGGGGGATGCTGTCCTACATTTTAGAGACGCAGTGCGGTTTCTGGGACTAATTTTTGACTCCAGGTTGTCATGGCTGCCACACCTACGTGACTTGAAAGCCAGATCCCTGAAGGCACTGAACATCCTCAAGTGCCTCAGCCACAGGTCTTGGGGAGCGGACAGGGTGCGTCTCCTTCAGTTTTATCGGGCTTTTGTGCGTTCACGGCTGGACTATGGGTGCACAGTATATGGGTCAGCGAGGCAGTCTTATTTGTGGATCCTTGACGCTGTCCACCATGCTGGGATTCGACTGGCCACGGGTGCTTATCGGACCAGTCCCGTACCCAGTCTCTGTGCTGAGGCTGGCGAACCGCCACTTACCATCCGGCGGCAGCTCCTTCTGGTGCGCCAGGCTTGTAAGTTTCTTGCGGCTCCCAGCTCGCCTGCTCACCGCCTTGTTGCCCATCCACCTCTGGACCGCCTTTTTTCCCACCGTCCCCGGGCTACGTTGCCATTTGGGATCCGTGTGCAACGTGTTCTAGAGTCGCTCGGTGTGCAGTCTGTACAACCCCAAATCCAGGGCTTTAACCGCCTGCCACCCTGGTTACTGAAGAGGCCCAGAGTGATTTTAGATTTATTGCAGTACAAGAGAGGTTGCACTCCTGCCACCGTTTTTCATGCAGCATTTTCTGCTGTTTTATCTGAGCACCACGACTATGTAGCGGTTTTTATGGATGGGTCGAAACAAGGGGATTCCGTTGGTTGCTCAGTTGTTTTTCCGGATCGTGTCCTTAAGGTCCGACTGCCTCAGACTTTTACGGTCTTTGATGCAGAATTGTCTGCGATCTTGCGGGCGCTGGAGCAGATGAGACATTCTTCCTCTCCTAAATTTCTTGTCTGTTCCGATTCCCTCAGTGCCCTTCAATCATTGCACCTTTTGTATCCGGCAGTTAAAGTCGTCCAGACCATCCAGGATGCCCTCCTCCGACTACAGCGACTGGGGAAGGTTGTAGCTTTCTGCTGGGTTCCGGGGCATGTTGGCATTGCTGGGAATGAAAGGGCAGATCTCGCAGCCAAGGAGGCGTGTCTTGATCCACACGTATCTCAGTGTGCTATCCCCGTGCACGCACTCACCTCGCTGTTGAGCTCCCGAGTCATGTGTCGGTGGGAGGACGAGTGGCTGGAAGTGACTGACAATAAGCTCCGTCTAGTCAAGCCCACAACGCGTGTGTGGTGTACTTCCTTTCAGCCCCATCGACGGGACGAGGTTCTCCTCACTCGGCTTCGAATAGGCCACAGCCGTATGACGCATGGCTTCCTGCTCTGGCGAGAGGACCCTCCAATGTGTGGTGCTTGCGGCGTCCAGGTCACTGTGCGCCACGTTTTATTGGATTGCATTTTATTTTCTGACCAGCGGGCCGCGGCAGACTTGCCAGCGGACCTGCCAACTCTTTTAGGCAACACTCGGACGAATGTGGTTAAAGTTTTAAAGTTCTGTGCCCTGTCAAATGTTTTTACAAAGATTTTAGGGAGGGGATTTTAACTTGTTTCCTGTGTGACAAGCTCGCCCATATTTTATGTAAGTGGCCAGCCAATGACGATTTCCTGTGTCATTCTTGTTGCTATGTTATCCCTTACCTTAGGTTTTACTTTCTTAGGTCATATTTTCCCTCTTTTCCTGCTTTCTTTGAGTGTGTTTTTCAGTTTTATTAGGTCTCTCCACATTCGTTCCTTTTACTGTGTGTCAGGGCGCTGATGACCTCGATGTTGAGCGCCCATAAACCCCAACACACACACCTTTCTGAGCCAACCACGTCAGTGACATTATAGTTTTGAAAGGAAATTGGCAAGAATATGTTCACAACCTGCAATCCCTTTTCACCATGCAGATTTAAAATGTAAACTAAGCAACTGCCATTTTTTTCACCCCATCATTCACTACCTGGTATACTTCCTGATTGAAAAAAGGAATCTCACCAGTGCAGCAACTGATAGCTCTAATGAAAAATTGCCACCATCCTAATTGCTAAAAGAGTTGCAATCCTTTCTAGCAAAGTAAATTATTATATGCATTTCATCCCAGACTTAGCCGACATAGCTTTTTCTCTAAACCTTCTCTCTAAGAATGGAACAAAATTTGTGATCATCAACTTGCAATCATATATTTTTATGTCTTATAGCAGTTCTGAAGTCAGCATCCTGGTTAGCCACATACTTCCCAAGAAAGATGTTAATTGTGGCCACAGATACCTTACAAAATGGCATCTCAGCAGTTTTTTCACAAAAAAATGTTACTGAGATTGAATATCTTATTGCTTTCACTTCAAAGACTCTTTATCTCTGCTCAGCATAATTATGCTTACATTGAATTGGAAGCCCTATCAATCATTCTTGCGATGCAAAAGTTCCTCATGCCAGGTTTGCTGGGAAGATGGTCCAAAAATTGCAGTGATAGCCATCAGTCTTAAGCAAATCTCATGTACCAGCCAACCAGCAAACACATGAATGCTGACACTATAAATAGTTTGTCAGTTGGGCCAAAACCAATTTCACTTACTAAGAGGTAATCTGCTTCCAACTTGACAAAGAACTCACCCGACTGAGATATTTTCTCATCACTGCATCATGGCATGTGTGATGTGCCGTATTAAATGTGGTTGGGAGGAACAGCGGCACAGAAATTCTGACCCTGTGCTGCACACATTCTTTGCCGTCCGTCACCATTAATTTTTATCTCATAGGGTACTTATGTTAAGCTTGGAAGGAAAATAACATAGAGTGGTTGTTCTGCCAACTCTGTAGCCCCAGGTTCCCCACTTTCTGCAACGAAGCCATTGGAGAGTCACCAAAATGAAGTCACAAGCCCATTGACGTGCCTAAAGGCTGGACCTCAATACTGAAATACAATGACTTGCTCTGAATGCAATGTGAACAAAAGGCTGGACATTGATACTGAAATACAATGACTTGCTCTGAATGTAATATGAACAATTTAGGAAATGACAGATTGCTACTTACTATAACACGCACACAGGCACTCTCAAGCAGGCACATGCCCAAGAAAGCAAACCTCATGCACATGACTGCCAACTCCAGCATCTCGCACTGGCAGTGCATTCCGGTCCGAGATGCTGGAGTTGGCGGTCATGTGTGCGTGAGATGTGCTTGCTAGTGTGTGTGAATGGTGTGCGTGTGTGCTGCGTGGGCGCGCGCGCGCGGTTGTGTGTGTGTGTCTTTTACTGATGAAGGCTGTGGCCAAAAGCTTTATCTAAGTGTCTTTTAAGTGTGCCTGTCTGCAACTTGACTGTCTTCTTTAGAGTCAGTAGCAATCTATCATTTTCTAGATTGTTCACATTGCATTGCAGTTATTCCCCACCATTGTTGTTAAGGAGGTCGAGAACAGTGTTACTTTTACTGAGGTGCAGCGGGAACTATGTTCCCTGTGATTCTGTTAGCTGTTTTATCATCTTTTGACAGTGTTGTAGTGTACACTGGTTGGCCTAATCAAGGGGATATTCTTGGCTACTCTATGTTACTGTTGTTGTGATGAGGCTGTATGTTGTCAGGATGTTGATTGATGGTTGTTTATGGAAACATCATTATTAATCAGATATTATTTTACTTCTTGATGTACACAGTCGTGATGGTGCTTGGGCATGCCCCTGCCAGGATGCACATTGTTTGCATTGTGCAGACAGGCTTGCAGCCAGTATGTGGCTACATGCTGCCCGACTAGAGAAGCAGTGTCAGCAGCAGCTCTGCCAAGGCACTGTCACCGCAGTGGCGATAGTTCACAATGCACGTAGAAGACAGTCTGGTTGCCTCAGGATTTGATACACTGAGGCATTCGGAATTGCACTGATGTCGCAGTGTGGGGTACAGGGCTTTCAGCAACAGGGAGCAGCATTAGTGTTTGCCCATCCAGGCAAGACAAGTGAGCTGCTGCACTGTCCTATGTCTGAACTGTAGTCCACCAAGGAAGGAGTTCACAGAATCTGATTGTTGGCTCACAGGAGGTCTAATGGTCGGAAGGCTCCAAGTCAGCAGCATTGGACATGCACAGCTGGTAGGCCTGCTGCTAGTAGAATTAGAGTCCAGCTTTGGCAGCTTGCAGGCTCATGTCAACTTGTAGGTTGGTATAGTTCTTTCCTCATAGATGGTCACTGCCAGATTGCATCTGTCTAAAAATGAGGGGCATTCATATGGGCTTGCCTGGCACCAGTTGTGCGAAAGTAGTGAGTTCTATCACATAACCCGTAAGCCCGTCATGGCTTGGCTGTGTAGTAATCAGGGCACTGAAACTACAGAGGCCCTGCCTTGTGCTGCTTGGTATTACGCCTCTGGTTGG
This sequence comes from Schistocerca nitens, assembly GCF_023898315.1. Taxonomy (NCBI): domain Eukaryota; kingdom Metazoa; phylum Arthropoda; class Insecta; order Orthoptera; family Acrididae; genus Schistocerca; species Schistocerca nitens. Next base: position 31,336,867 of record NC_064620.1, on the reverse strand, counting down.
AGGTAACTGCTCAGCACTGTGGCACTGGTTCTTACTGCATCAACAGGTGAGACCTGTTGTAATTGCACGTAGAAAGCACACCACTAAAAGTGTGCTCATACAAAACCCACATGCAGGACTACCAAACCCAATAAATTAAGAGATAGTTCCCCCCATATTTCCCTCACTTTAATGCTAATTAAGTTTTGACTTTTTCTTGCAATGCTAAGCTTTCTTGAACCCTTGTTCACGCAAAGTAATTTCCTAGTACCCTGCAGCACAATATCATGTGAATTAAATCCTACAGTGCAAGTGTTCTCACTTTTGTGAACCTCCCAATCCTCAAACACACATTCCTGAAATAATTCTGCCTTGTCAGAATGATCATTAACCAAACATATTTCATCTTTCTATCAATATCCTTTACCCACATTGGCAACACAGTCTGCCTTATTGACAGCTTCCTGTGCATCCTCCCAATTTCTCCAACAAAATTACTGTCGACACTTCCACTGTGCATAACGAAAAAATTATTAACGTGTACAGTTCCCTGTACATCTGGCCCAGGCTCACAGCCTCCAAACAACATCCGTTATCACCCACTGGGGTAGATATTACTGCACTTAAATCACCCATGTTGGTATCCACACATTTATTCACTTCAATACAGGACACACTTATTTCATTTTGCACTTCAGATGTTTCAGACTGTTTTTTCATACGATTTTGGAGCAGATAAATTCTACATTACTGTCCTTAACCTCTACAACATTACTACTTTCTGCATCTGTGCAAGCAGTATCCTTTTTCCTTCTTTCAAGCCTTACCATAATCCTCATACTAATCACCAGATAAGCTTAGTTGCATTGATTTTTAACCCACCACTTATCATATTCTTTCTGCCTTTTCTCCACTTACACTGACGCACTACTGCAGCACAAAGCCCTGTCCTATTCCTTGATCTACACATTCACTGTCCTGTCTGCTCCTATAGCCTTTATTTCCTTAGACATAGAAGGTCTGTTCAGAACATAACTGAAATTTGAAAAATTAAATTGTTTTATTAATTTTACACACTGTTGGTCTTTATTCCCTTCAGAGTACTCCCCTCCTCTAGTCACACACTTTTCCAAGTGGTGTTTCCATTTCACAAAGCAATCCTGAGTAGCTTCATTTGAGATGGCCTTTAAGGTCCATTACAAATTTGCTTTGATATCATCAGTACTATGAAAACAGCGTCCTTTCAGCTCTGATTTTAACTTCAGAAATAAGAAGTGATCACAAGGAGGCAGGTCTGGTGATTAAGGAGGCTAAAGGAGGGCAGTCATTTAATTTTTGGCATAAAAGTGATGAATTGACAAAGCTAATTGAGTGGAGGCATTGCTGTGGTGCAAGAATCTAATTGTCTTGCCACAACTCAGTCCCCTGTTGTGAATTTTTTCATGTAAATGTTGTGGAATGCCTTGGTGGTACACATGGTTCACTGATTCATCTTGAAGCAAGAATTCAAAATAAACAATTCCGTTAAAGCTGAAGAAAACAGTGAGTATCACTTCGACATTGGATCGAGACTGGCATGCTTTCTGATCCTTTGCATGAGTGTTTTATCATGACTGGCTCATTCAAGGAATTACTGACAAGTGTCTGCTTGATTTTCTTGCTGTTGTTCTGTCATCAAACGAGGAACAAATTTTGTTGTAACTCGATGCATACTCAGTTTTTACAGTGGCATGATCTAGTTGAGATGCTAACTCCTGCAATTTCTTTGACAGTCAGTTGTCAATTTGCACTCACTAGGTTGTTGTCTTTCTGAATGTGTGTGTTATCAGTTGAACGGGAAGGTATTCCTGGTCGAGGATCATCTTCAGTTGAATGATTAACACGTTTAAATCAAGAAAACCATTCATAACATTTTGTATGACCCAGAGCATCATCTCTGTAAGCTTGTTTCAAAAATAGAAGCATTTCTATTAAAGTTTTCCCAGTTGCACACAAAATTTTCCATTGCATCATTGCTTTGGAAAAACGTAATTTTAAAAAATCACCATTAACACTTAAGCACGTTGCACTTAAATAACAATATCACAAAAACTAAAGAGATATCAACACCCCAAAAGCAAGTGGTTACAAAGAAGGTAATGCACGAGGCAGTGCTGCAAACCAAATATCACTAATTATTGCTTTTGGCATGCATTACAAAATGTTTGGCTATTTTTTTAAAAGACTTCATAACCCTCTGTCTGCTTGCAACCGAGCTACCTCAGCTGCTAAAATTCACAGTGTTTCTGCCAGGATTTCCCGTTGTGATGAATCCTTTACCAATTGCACAAACAGCAACAAATGACAAGAACTATTAAGGTTTATGGCATTTGAATTCAGACACTGGAATATGAAGGAACTACTGTTTTTATGTCTTAATATAAAGCGAAGTGTATTGAATGATGGGCACACAATGATTAAACTAAGAGTGGCTGCATCCAAGGAACATCGAAAGAAATGTAACTGTGGCACTATTAATATCTTAGGCAGGAGATTTTAAAAGTGGACATAACATTTCAATTTCAATGCTGCCACTGTTTGAGTATCTTAAAATCTATTTCTGACAATAGTCAAACTTGTGGACAACATCAAAAACCTAACTTTGCTAAGTCGTTTGCTGAAAATGTCTGCATTTTATTTTTTAACTTGGAACTTATTTGATAATGATACTGGTTATAAGTGTGTTTCGATCTTTTATGAACTTCGGGATTTTTTATGACTTATCATGCTCTGACTATCCATTTTGAGTTTTGTTTGCTTGATCAAATTGATTTCTGAATCATGTAGCAGATTTCGCAGCCATATCACATCTTTTATTGCTATACTGACTGCCACATATTCTGCTTCGGTGGTGCTCAATATTACCATTCTTTGACACTAAGAGTACCACATAATCCATCCATTTGATAACAGAAAAACAAAATAGTCATTCGACCACCTTGTTTCTCTATATCTCCCTCATAATCTAAGTCACTGTACTCAAACCAGAATCGTCTCATCTTCACTCTTTCTGTATTATATACCAAAGTCTTTCATGCCTTGCACATGCTTGAAAATGTGTATGACCGCTTGACAATTACTCTCATCATAATAGTTCAAGTATTTGCTCGCTATGAAGTCAAGATCTTGGTGACTAACAGTTGTGATAAATTAAAGTGAACCAGTTGCTTCCCTGTATGGAAATTTTGCTATAACTGATGCGTTTTCATCCCCTGAGTACAGTTTCACATTTGGATCCACCAGAACAGATACAGGATTCGATTTTTCCAAGTCAAACATTCCGGGATTCGTGTTGCAAATGCTTTTTCGTGGTGAGGCAACACTTTTTCTTCTGTGTTTGCTTAATTTCCATTCTGCAAAACACTTTCACTTCAGAGACAGTTATTACAAATATTTTTGCTGTTTCTTCTACGATGACCTTGAGGTATTCTTTGCTTTTCACAATCGACAGCCTGTCATCTACAAAGAAAGCGAAAAAGATCAGATCATTTCCAACTTCCTCAGTGAAGATACATTTATCTGCATCACTCTCTTTGAAATCGAACTACTTCTAGAATTTACAAAGCATTTGATTCAAGCAACTGGAAGCTTACTTTAAAATATATGTTGACTTTTTAAGCTCACATACATATTTTTTCTCATCCAGCATCACACCTTGGGGCACTGATATATAAATTTTCTCATTTAGTTTTCCATATAAAATATGGTTTTTACCTCTGATTGAAACCTTTTAAACTCTTCTTCAGCCAAAATCGTGAGCAAAGGACACAGTGAATCATGTCTCTACTGGCAAGAAAGATTCGTTGCAGTCCAGTCCAGAGCATTGAGTAAAGCCTCGAGAGAGAAATTGAGTTTTATATCAGGGGATCATTTTCAGCTTTTGATACTTGGATTTTGAAAACCCACTTTCAGTCTATTGTCCTTGGATCTCTCTTGGCACGATGACTCATATTTTAAACAATGGAAAGTCCAGGTTGGAATACCAACAATTATGGAAAGGATATATTGCTACTCACTGTAAATATGCCATGTTGAGCTGCAAACAGGCACAACGAAAAGACCATTACACGCCACACATTAATTGCGAGTTGCAGACAGACACAAAGAAAAGACGGTTACACACTAATGTGTACCTGGGCACAGCTAGTGCCAAAATTCCAGGTATTTGTTATTGAATTACCACATATGTCAACAGGATTAGCTGCTGTAGAAATTATGAATACAACCTTCAGAGAGGTCTTGTTGAAATTGTTTACACAGCCAAATTCACTAGCAATTGACTTGGAAAAGTTGCGAGAGAAATTACAAATTAATCCTATTACATGGGCACAAAAAAGAGCCAGAACTTTCAGTGATAAGGCTGTTGTACCGAACTTTCAAATAAATGTTTTGGTATTAGTATGCGATTTTTATCATAGCTCGAATTTAAAGAAGGAAACAAGCAAATTTTTTCAGCTTTACAGTGGACCGTTTGAATTTCAGGATGTACCACATCAAAAGCAATAAATCTAATAGACCCTGATACAAGTCAAGATAAAGGATTATACACTATAGATACGATTAAAAGATATAAGGCCCCAGGAGGGCTCAAGCCCTCTGCGAATTTGGTGGATTGACAAACACCAGCTGTCAGAGTTAAATTGTTTCCGTATTTCTATCTTAGTTTTCTTGGGGACAATTTCTATCTTCTTTTACTATTCTACTATCTTTTATTAAAGTTATACCTTCTGCTCCCACTTCTTCCTGGACCCAAATGAAAAAATACGACACCAACATCTTTACACGTAGCATCTAATGTTAATTCAATTATAATTGCATCAGTGTGTTTACAAAGATAGCCATGGGAACTATAAATTAACATTTCAAGGAAAATTTTGAAGATATATAGTGTACATGTAGCACATGAAAAGCCAAGAATAACAACAAAATTAGCTCTATTATCGTATAGCAGTAATAGAAAGTGGAGGAATTTATAGCACTATGACACTTGCAGAGAAATGCTTAAACTCACAACATCTTCACATAAACTATGAATATAGTAAGCTAAATATTCTGGAATTTAGAATAAGAAATTATTGGTTTTGTACATTTTTTAAAGATAAAGAAAGAAGAATAGAATAGTTGGGTTTGTATTTTTTTTATTAGGGGAGGATAATCATGGGTATTGATCATTGAATAGACTGACTACAGAAATTATACTGACAATTGACGATGACATATGTGAAAATATTTGCCTATTCAATTACATTTCATAGGAATTTGTTAGGATCAATTTTTGTGTGACTGTGATGATGAAGCTGTGGCTAGTCTATTATGCAGGGGATGCCAAACAACTTCTCCCTCTGGCACCACGGTGAAGAACCTTAGTTAATTGGTCCCTGGGTGTGGGGTGGTAAGGGAATCCATCTATAGGGTACTATCTTCTTTGATCCTAACACACGTCTTTCTCTTTCCTTTTCTTACTTCTCTGTTAGAAGTACCAAATCTGTCTTCCCTCTGAACATACACAAAGTTCCTATTGTAGGATCTTCTTTTTATAGTCTATATAGTGGAATTTACAGTGTATGACAGTAGGATTGCATTGACGGGTATTTCATGTGTGACGATGACAGTGGACTAATAGGATACATCATAAATTTTTTTTGGTTAAGTAAGTGACACATGTTAGTCACACCACATGTTGTAGGGGAAAAGAGTCCAGGTACTAGATGGAAGGCAGGACAAACCAATGGTGTGCCAAAACATGTAGCCGATTAAGACACAAGATCTTAAGAGTTAAGAAGAGAACAAGAAGGTTTGATAACTGGCATTCAACAAGAAGTAGGTCCATAAGGAATAAATTTTTAAGTACAGGAGATGGAGTGCTAACTTTATCCTAGCATATTGATAAGAAATACCTGGAATAAAATCTTTTCTATTGTCTAAATCTAGTAATTATAAGAAAGTAAAGGATTAGCTGATTAGCTGAAAGTTTCAGTCAGTAGAAGCAAGATTGCTAAGGCTTCCGTGGCAACTTGTTGACAAACTGTCTGTTGGCTTCTGTCTCGGGTTCTTTGGCCAACATTTGGCTGATGGTTTTTCTGATGTTTTGGCAGCACAAGTGGCTGACATTGTAAAAGCTTCACCTTTGTTTGCTGGTGGTGGACTGGAGCTGAGCTTGTGGCCATAGACTGTATGTACTTGGCACACCAATGTCCAAGGGCTTCTTCGCGGTTATTTGCGGTGCTGTTCTCCTCTTGCTACCTGCAGTGGTTGACTGTTGCAGCCATTAATGCTGGCGACACATCAGAAAAATCGTCAGACAAATGTCTGCCAAAGAATCTGAGACAGAAGCCAACAGCAGTTTATCAGTATACATAAGTGTGAGAAGTATGTGTACATAGTGATGTTATGTGTGTTATAAACAAGAGTAGGAAAAAAAAGCAGGTAGAAGAGAGGGGTTAAGATATTTAGATAGAGAGCAATGAGGTAATGTTAGCAGAAAGCGATGACGGGAGAAACTTACTATTTAGAGGAGAAAAAATAGAAAAAAGGGGACTAGTGACTGTGTTTACTGATGAAGTTAAAATGGCGCATACACAAGTAGTGGATGAAGCATAGGAGAGGAAAAGGATGATAGGCGGATCCATAGGAGGAATGCCTCTACCTCGGTCAGGTGAATCTGTGGGAAGAATGACCTGTACAATTTAATATAGGTAGGAGAGATGTAAGGTTAGACGGACCCACAGACGGGATGGTCTATACCTTGGTCAGGTGAATCCATTGGGGGACTGACCTGATTTTTTGTTTTAGGGAAATAAGGGTACACACACACCTATAATGGTATGGAGGTTTTACACAGTGACTGCCCTTAGAAAAAGTGTAAGTGCAGTGAATACGGAAGTATGATGCTGTAAAATGACTGGTGGTCACAATATTAAAGTTTTCTCCAAATAAATTCTATAATCTGATAGACTTAACTGATAGTAGATGAAAATGATTGGAGCAGGAATGTTCTACACTTGTTGACTAGAGCCTCTACTGAGATTTGACTCTATCTATATCTGGATCCCGCTCCAGCTATTGCCAGATCTGGGTGCTGACAAGTCCTCTCCATTTGGCTCAGTCCTCCCACCACTTTTCTTCGTCCTTATGCTGCCAGGTCACACCTCTGCTTTCCACAGATATTCTCACTCCTGTTTTCCACCACTTTCTTGGGCGCCCTCTAGGTCTTTTTCCATCTATCTTTAGTTCTTCCATAATTTTGGGAAGTCTCTGCCCACGTATGCTCTTAACATGCCCATACCGTCTTAATCTCTTTTTTTTTTCCCCTCTTATACTTTCTTGTTTAAGGTCCTTTCTAATATCTACATTCCTTACTCTGTCCATTCTTGTTTTTCCCTTAACTGCTCTGAGAAATTTCATTTCCCCTGCTTGCAGTCTGATCCAGTCCCTTTTTGTCATTGTCCATGTTCCTCCTCCATAGGTGACAATAGAGGGGTAATAACTCTTATACATAAGGAGTTTTGCTTTTTCTGAAACTTCCTCATTCCAAATCAGGTGTTTTATTGTTTGGTAGAAATTGCCTCCCTTCTGTAACCTCCTATTAATTTTGTTGGTTTATTCTTCCATCACTAGATATTTCAATCCCTAAATATTACCACATTATCTGCAAAAATCATATTTTTGTCTTTATCTTTTACTATATCTTTAACTGCCCTATTCGTTCCCTCCATCACAACATTAAAACATGCAGGAGATAGAATACTTCCTTATTTAAGTCCTTGTCTTATTTCGAAGTATTCGGAGTTCCCCAATGGTGTTCTAATTGTACAGTTGGTTCCTCTGTACATTGGCTTTATTACATTAATGTGTCCATCTTCTATGTCTATCTTCTTCATTTCTTCCCAGTATTTCCCTGTCAACTGAGTCATATGCCTTTTCTGTGTCTATAAAAACCATTATCACCCTTTTGTTATACTCCCAACTTTTTTCCATCAGTTGACGGATGGAAAATGTCAGGTTGATCATTCTTCTTCCTTTCCTAAACCCATGCTGTTCTTCACTCAGCTCCTTCTCTATCTTTTCACTTATTCGATTTAGTAAAATTCTTTCAAAAATCTTGGCTGTATGACTTGTAAGAGTTATTCCTCTGTAGTTCTTACAAAGTCTTTCTTTGATACAGCCACTGCATTCCCACTGGACCTGCTGCTCTTATCATGTCCACTGATACTTCATCAGGTCCTGGGGCCTTCCCCCCATTCATCTTCTTCACAGCATTTGTCCTAATTCTGCTTCCCAACTTCTCTCAGTTTCTCCATTATTTGTTGTTTCCTAGTGTAAATGCTCCTCAGTGTTAAACAGTTTCTTAAAATGTTCTCTCCGAAGATCTTTTATATTCCCTGGATCTTCAATCACAGTACCATCCTCTGTTTCCATCTTTACTGGTACTTCAGCTTTCCTTTTATTTTTCATCATGTTATAGAACATTTTCTTATTGCTCTTCACATCTTCTTCAAGTTTTTTCGTAAACTCTTCCCATGCCTTTTTCTTTGCTGTTTGCACTATTTCTTTGCACTTCTTTTCCTCTGTATATCTTTTATTGTCTTCGACATTTTTAGTTTTCCACCACTTTCTCCATGCTCCATGTTTTTCTTCTAACTGCTTGGATTGTGGTATCATCCCACCAACTTGCCTGTCTTACTTTTTCCTTTCCAGATGTTCTACCACATACTTTTTGTGCTACTTCGGCTAAAGGGTCTTTGAATAAACTCCATTCATTTCCTACATTGCAGAAAACTTCTTTTGGAAATTATTGTGAGATTAATTCTCTATGTTTCTCAGCACTTTCACTCACCTTCAGTTTCCAATCCCATATCCTTATCACTTTCTTGTGTTTTCTATTTTTCACACACTGATTCATTTTCAATTGTCCCACCTGTAATCTATGGTCTCCGTCTGCACTCACACTTGGAATTACCTTCACATTTGTTACTTTCTCTCCATATTCCCTATCTCGTAGAATATAATCAATTAAACTCTTGGTTCTTCCATCCAAACTGTATCTGGTGATAACATGACTTTCTCTCTTCATAAATCAGCTGTTTGCTATTTTCATTCCATTCCTGTGGCACAAATCCAGGAGTCTTTCCCCTTCTTCATTTCTGCCTCCATATCCAAAACCTCCCAACACTTGCTCAAATCCCTTCCTGTCTTTGCCTACCTGTGCATTAAAATCTCCCATCACTGTATTAGCACTCTCTATATGGTTCTTTAACTCATTTTCAAAGTCCACCATCTTTTCTTCACTACATCCCACTTGAGGTGCATAAATCTCGATAATTCCAAAACTTTTGACTCTAGAAATCAAATATTATCCATATATCCAACAACCAACTCCTCAGGTACTAATAATGTGAGAAAGAGTAGCAGGTAACCAACTATGTACATATACAAGAAGTAAACAAGAAACCCTTAAGTGTACTGGCTTGAAGGCAATGCATTGTTGAATAAATAAATAAATATAAAAAACCATAAGCAAGCTGACATGATAGACATATGATATCTTACTATGTAGAAAGACTTGTCATTACAGGACAGTTTCTTGCCTCAGATAGAATGTGAAGTAAAAAAGATGGAGATAGACGAAATAGACTAACACTGTTTAGCACAATTTACCTAAAATGAAACAACAAAATTGAAAAGATGTGTTATTAAAAATGAAGTTTTATTCCTTTTGAAAGAAGGAAATAATATCAAGTGTTTTTAAGTAATTTGGTTGTTTACAGTTGTATGTACATGAGAAATCAAATCTTTTTTTTTTTTTGAGATTATGAGAGGTCCTGTCATCTTTCCTTTAAGTGGAGGAATATGAAGTGTTACATGCTGTTTAGGCAAACGACATTTTGCACTCCTTATGTAGTACAAGGAAAGACGATCGTGGTAGAATAGTATTAATTAGGGAGTTAATCGCAGAATATATACTGTATGGGGGTGTTTGTTTTCGTATGAGCAGACATTAAATGTGTGGAATATGAGAAAAAGGCAAGATGTAACAACAAGTAGGTGGCTTCACCTGCCAGGGGCAGGGCCTTTTTCATTTTGGCGTTGCGGCTTGGCATTTGCTTGACCATCAAAGAACAACCACACCCTCCAAGAATGAAAACAAAAGACAAGATGGTTGTGTAGCAAATGAAATATATTGTAATCTGGATTGTTATGTTGAGCCTTAGAGGTGTATGTCATATAAAAGTTGGTGTTTTACTCTAATTCACTAGTCACTTTAATAATCTGTACACCCATTCAAGGAAATGTGTGTTTTTACAAGGAAAATAGTGGATGTACCTTTTTGTGATATTAGTAGAAGCTACCATCTTTTCATAGTATGGAGGCTTTCACGACCGGATGACATATCTTCTGGCAAACCTTCCGGGATGTAAGGTCGTGGTCCATGAAACTCTTCAGCTCCTAGCGTTTCGTCCAGAGCTGCGCTGGACATCTTCAGAGGGGTGTTTCTCCTCCAGTGAGTCTTGCCGAGTCGGCAAGACTCACTGGAGGAGAAACACCCCTCTGAAGATGTCCAGCGCAGCTCTGGACGAAACGTTAGGAGCTGAAGAGTTTCATGGACCACGACCTTACATACCGGAAGGTTTGCCAGAAGCTACTATCTTTTGCTCCAATATTAGCTGCAGGATGTGAAGAGGTCAAGTCTTTCCTCAGCCACATATGGGATTAGAAAGAAGGATCCTTTATTGTATGATTATATGATAGCGGAACAAACACTGGTAGCAGTTACTTCTGTAAAATATCTGGGAGTATGCGTGCGGAACGATTTGAAGTGGAATGATCATATAAAATTAATGTTGGTAAGGTGGGTACCAGGTTGAGATTTATTGGGAGAGTCCTTAGAAAATGTAGTCCATCAACAAAGGAGGTGGCTCACAAAACACTCGTTCGACCTATACTTGAGTATTGCTCATCAATGTGGGATCCGTACCAGATCAGGTTGACGGAGGAGATAGAGAGGATCCAAAGAAGGGTGGCGCGTTTCGTCATGAGGTTGTTCGGTAGGTGTGATAGCATTACGGAGATATTTAGCTGGCTCAAGTGGCAGACTCTGCAAGAGAGGCGCTCTGCATCGCGGTGTTGCTTGCTGTCCAGGTTTCGAGAGGGTGCTTTTCTGGATGAGGTATCGAATATATTGCTTCCCCCTACTTATACCTCCCGAGGAGATCACGAATGTAAAATTAGAGAGATTCGAGTGCGCACGGAGACTTTCTGGCAGTCGTTCTTCCCGTGAACCATACGCGACTGGAACAGAAAAGGGAGGTAATGACAGTGGCACGTAAAGTGCCCTCCGCCACACACCGTTGGGTGGCTTGCGGAGTATAAATGTAGATGTAGATGTAGATTTCAGAGGAACTGATTAGCAGGGCTTCTACTTCAAGATTATCAATTACAGCAAGCTGATTAAAAGAAAAAGGTAAATATGTCAGAGTTCATGTCGGGTGACAGATCTCATGAAGTGTTCTGACTCAGCTTCATTTACAAGTAGTAAGCCAGCAGCTACACAAAACCCTAAATCTGCAAGAAAAACACTTCAAGTTCAGCAGCTGCAGCAAGGTGCAACTCACAATGCAGACAGAAGCCAGCTTGATGGCCCCAGATTGTAGCACGGTGAAGTGCTCAGAATCCTGCTAATCCCCCAGTGTGGGGAAAATGGGTTTCAGCTATAATGCCTGCACATGGAAGCAGCGGTGAGAAGTGTTAGTGTGTGTTGACAGACAAATGACAGGCAAGACGAGTAAGCAGCTGCACTGCCCTGGGTCCGAACTGTAGGCTGCTGAGGAAGGAGGCTGGTAGCATCAGATTGTTGGCTCACAGGAGACCCACTGGTCAGCAGCTGCTAACTCATCAGCATTGGATTTAATGCAGTTGGTAGGCCTACTGCTAGTAGAAGTAGAATCTGTTGGCAACAGTTTGAAGACTTTAGTCACCTTGTCACGTTGTATGCTGGTGCACCCCTCTCCTTTTAGGTGGTGGCTGATGGGCTGTGTATATTTATTTAAAAATGAGAGGTATTTACATGGGCTTTGCTGGCCACTGTTGTGCCAGAATAGTGATTTCTATCATGTAACCCATAACAGTGTTCTGACTTGGCCGTGTGGTAATCAGGGCACTGACCCTACGGAAGCTCAGCCTTCAATTGCACGGTTGGAATAACATGAATAACTTAGGAGTAGATATCCTTGAAGCAGTGAAGCAATTTAAACCACTTAATAAAGTTGTCTTCTGGTCCATATTACATACCAGTTGGATTCCTCTCAGACTATGCTCTTGCAATTGCTCCATACTTAACAGTTATATGCAACCACTTGGTCGATGGAAGATCTGTACCCAAAGACTGGAAAGTTGCACAGATCACATCAATATTCAAGAAAGGCAATAGGAGTAAGCCACTAAATTACAGGCCCATATCATTAACACTGATATGTAGGAAGATTTTGGAACACACATTATGTTTGAACATTATGAATTACCTTAGAAAGAGCAGTCTGTTACCACATAGTCAACGTGGATTTTCAAAACGTTGTTGTGAAACACAACTAGCCCTTTACTCACATGTAGTGTTGAGTGCTGTCGACAGAGGATTTCAATTTGATTCCATATTTCTAGATTTCCAGAAGACTTTTGACATTGTACCTCACAAGCAGCTTGTAATCAAATTGGATGCTGATGGAATACTGTCTCAGTTATGTGACTGGATTCATAGTTTCCTGTCAGAGAGGTCACAGCTCATAGTAATTGACTGAAATTCATTCAGTAAACCAGAAGTGATTTGTGACATTCCTCAAGGTAGTGTTACAGGCCCTCTGCTGTTCCTTATCTTTATAAACGATTTAGGTTGCTTGCAAATGATGCTGGCATTTATCATCTAGTAAAGTGATCAGAAGATCAAAACAAATTGCAAAATGATTTAGGTGGTGCAGAAATTGGCAGTCGACCCTACATAATGAAACGTGTGCGTTCATCCACATGAGTGCTAAAAGGAATCTGTTAAACTTCAGTTACATCATAAGTCAGTCGACACTTAAGTCCGCAAATTCAACTAAATACCAAGGAATTACAATTATGAACAACTTAAATTGGAGAGAACACACAGAAAATGTCGTGGGGAAGGCAAATCAAAGACTACATTTTATTGGCAGAATGCCTCGAATATGCAACAGATCTACTAAAGAGATTGACTGCACTACACTTGTCCATCCTCTTTTGGAGTACTGCTATGCAGTGTGGGATTCTTACCTGATAGGATTAACGGAATACATTGATGAAGTTCATAGAAGGGGGTAGAACACTTGTATTGTAGAGAAGTAGAGGAGATAGTGTCACAGACGTGATACAGCATTTGGGATGGAAATAATTAAAGCAAAGACATTTTTAGTCGTGGAGGAATCTTCTAACGAAACTTCAATTACCAGCTTTCTCCTCCGAATGGGAAAACATTTTGTTGACACTGACCTACATAGGGAGAAACGATCATCATATTAAAATAAGGTAAGTCAGGGCTTGCATAGAAAGATATAAATGTTATTTTTTTCAGTGTGCTGTTCGAGATTGGAATAATAGAGGATTAGTGTGAAGATGGTTCAATGAACCCTCTGCCAGTCACTTAAGTGTGATCTGCAGAGTAGCCATGTAGATGCCTCTGGTCCGAGGTAACTGCTCAGTACTGTGAAGTGGGTTTTTACTGCATCAGCAGATTAGACCTGTTGCAATTGCTGTTGTGTGGCCCCATTCTCTCTTCCTTCCAGGAGCTTCTTGCAGTAACTGTGGGCAGCGTCCATATTTTATTCAATCACCTGAATAAAATAATGATAGTGTTTCTCCCTATCTGCTTTATTCCTCATGTATGCATGAAATTATTCTGCGTATGTTCATGGCTGAAAGACTAATTCAGAATATGTAGTCTGAAATGCCAAGAGAAGGAAGCGGGGTTAAGGGGAACATAGAAATTTTGGGTAGCAACCTTACATATGTAGCCAGTACAAGTGTATGCATTGGAGATTATTGTACATCCTGGTCTACACTTTTGAATGCTGTAATCCATGAGCCTCTCTCTCTTTGGGCGAAAGCTTATTTGTGACAGTCTTTTTGTTGTGCCTGTCTGCGACTTAGCATCACCGCAGTATGCTGAGTAGCAACTTTCCTTTTCATAATATTGTTAAATTCCATCCTGGATTTTCCATTGTCTAATAATGTACATATATATTTAATTAGTGTAGTCACAGGGTGGTTGGCTCATCTACTTTCAGTGCATGATCAGCCTTACACAGCATCTTGCTCTATTATTTCAGACTTCCTTGTTGTGGCATTTTGATAATACATTTTAAAACATATGTTTGTAAATAAAATTTAACTCATTGTGTGACTATGAATGAGTGAGTGGATTAGGACAGAGGGGTGTGACTTTACTTAACCTATGAAACAGGTGGGAAGTACAAGTCGGCACACAGGAAAAACAATAGTGAGGAGAGAAATGTGGATGAGAAAATATAGTGAGATAATTTGAGATTAAGGAGGAGAAATGTCCATATACAACATTCTTCTACTGTCTCATAACTCATGTACATCATCTTGAAAGTTGTTTTATTTTATGTATTTATTTTTGAAGGTGTGGACAACTTTTGCTGATGTAGTTCCTCTTGACTTGTATGATGTGTTGCATGATCCTGATTATAGAAGAATCTGGGATTTGAATATGATCGAATCTCATGATATTGGTTACCTGAATCCCAATAATGATGTTGGATATTATGCAAGTAAGTATTAATTTGTCCTGATCTCTTCAATAAGTACTTATTTAGATTTATCTCTGCTTCTGTCTTTTGAAGGAAAATGCACATTACTGACCCCATTCTTGCTTTTTTATTGAAAGTTTGGGTCAACTTCCACCCATCCTGCAATTTTGTAACATACTTAATGGCAGATACTGCCCTTTAGTTTGATGCAATTGCCACCATGTAGGTTTGATCCTAGTGCTGACAGGCACACTTAAGCATCTTTTAGGCAATGGGTGGTGTCAAAGGCGTGTCATCCTCTGCTGTGCTGTGAGAGGGTTTTTTTGTAACTGCCCACACCCTGCCAACAATGGAAACAGTGTACTTGATTTTAAGAAATTTTCTAATCAAAATAAAACTAGACAGTCTCTAATCATGTTATGACACAAAGGAAATTAAAGAAAATTAGTAGACATGCAGTTCCTAGGAAGTAAATCGTAATATACTGCTAACTGCTTCTAGGAAGTTAATGTTACTGTAAACTTTATTGTAAATAAAAACAAGTGGATATTATCTGTTACCTGCAGCATTGTGGGGCAGCATCTTACATCCATACTCTGCATTGAGTACCACTATAACTTTTCCCCTTCCTGTTCCATTTCTGTATTGTGTGTAGCCCATGCCCGTTTCCCATGAACCATGGACTTTGCCATGGTGGGTTGATTTGCATGCCTCAGCCACTATATTGATGCAAACACAATGGATTTGCATCTGGTGAGTGCCAAGACAAACAGATGGTTCCTGAAGAGGCATGGCAGCAGAGGGGCTGCAGTCTTTTCAGTAGGCTGCAGGGTCTACAGTCTGAATCATTTGCTGATCTGGTAATGTAACATGAGCCAACATGGCCTTGCTGTTCTGATACTGCACGCTGCTAAGAGCAGTGGGAAACTAGGGTAGCTGTTCTTCCCAAGAATATGGAGTTCTGTTGTACGGTTTAATGCTGAAGGCATTCTGTCAGATAAAATACTGCAGAGCTAAAATACTCCCCCATTTGCATTTTCATATGGCACCTGCTCAGAAGAATACCATCATCAATAAAAACAAAACAAGCACACAAAATCTCTTAATTAGGTAAGTTTGGTGGGGGGGGGGGGGGGGGTAGAAAAAAAAGGACTTCTGGTCTGATGATTACAGGGTTAAAAATACAAAATCATATAGTGTTAATGCAGGAGTAGGTCTAATAATAAAAAAGAAAATAGGAATGTGGGTAATCTAGTACTCAACTAAGAACAATATAGTGAATGCATTATTGTAACCAAATAGACACGAGGCCAACACCCACTACTGTAGTGAAAGTTTATATGCCAACTAGCTCCACAAAGGGGTTTGAAAGAATGTGTGATGAATTAAAAGCAATTATTCAGATAGTTAAGGAAAATTAAAGTTAAATTATGATAAGGGGTTGGATTTCGATGGTAGAAAAAGGAAGAGAAGGAAAAAAATAGTTACAGAACATGGACTGCAGGAAATGCATGGAATGTGAAGCTATGTGGTAGAATTTTGTGCAGAGCATAATTTAATCATTGTTAGCACTTGGTTTGTGACTTGTGTGAAAAGGCTGTATAAACTGAAGAGACACTGCCTTACATAATAATGCTTAGACAGAGATTTTGAAACCTTATTTTAACCTGCAAGACATTTCCAGGGGCAGATGTACTCTCTGAAGAGATTGCAAATAATTAGGAAATTGAAGATGGGACCTTGATAAATTGAAAGAACCAGAGTGTTTAGAGGAAGCATTAGGCAATTATTAACTGAAAATGAGAAAGGAATACAATAGAAGACAAATGGATAACTTTGAGAATTGAAATTGTGAAGCCAGCAGAGGATCAAATAAGTAAGAAGGCACGGTCAGGTAAAAATGCATGGATAGCACAGGAGACATTCAGTTTAGTTGACCTAAGGAGAAAATTAAACAGACAAAATTTAATACAGATGCTTGAAAAAAGGAGATTGACAGGAAGTGCAAAATTACAAAGCAGGAATGGGTTGAGGACAAATGTGAGGCTGTAGAAGCATGTATGACTAGGGTAAAGACTGATGCTGCCTGTAGGAAAATTAGAGAAGTCTATGGAGAAAGGAGAAGCATCTGTATGAATAAAAAAAAGCACAGGAGACAAGCCAGCGCAAAGCAGAGAAGGGAAATCTGAAAGGTGGAAGGAATATAGAGAAGGGCTATACAGGGAAAATGAACCTGAAGGCAATATTATGGAAATGGAGGAGGAAGTAAAGGTAGATGAGAAAGTAGATATGATACTACAAGAAGAATTTGACAGAGCACTGAAAGACCTAAGTTGAAACAATAACCTTGGAGTAAACAACATTCCAACTGATATCCTTGGGAGAGCTAACTGTGACAGAACTATTCCACCTGATGTGCAAGATATATGAGATGGATGAAACCCACTCAGGTTTCAGGAATAATATAAATTCCAATCCCAAAGATGTAAGATACTGACAGGAGTGAATATTAGCAAACTACCACTTTAATGAGCCATGTTTGCAATATACTGACATGAATTCTTTTCTGAAGAATCAAAAAGCTTGTAAATACTGACTTTGGGGAAGATCAGCAGTAGTGTAAATACTAACTTTGGCAAAGATCAGCAGTAGTGACCCTGTGTCTTATATTAGGAGATAGATTACAGAAAGGCAAACTCACATATATAGCACTTGTAGATTTGGAGAAAACTGTTGACAGTGTCGAGTGGGCTAAACAGAAGATAGTAAGTGCATAATACAGGGCCAAAAGGTTATTTACATCTTGTAGAGAAACCAGACCAGAGTTGAAGGAGATGAAATGGAACCAGTGGTTTAGAAGGGAGGGGGACAGGTTGTACCCCTTTCCTCAATGTTATGCAGTCTATATATTGAGCAACAAGGAGAACTTTGGAAAATGAATTAAATTTTGGTAGAAGAAATAAAAACTTTGTGATTTACCAGCGATGTTGTAGTTCTGTCATATGCAGCAAAGGACTTGAAAGTGCAGGGGACCATAATAGATATAGCCGTGAAGGAAGTTTGCAGGATAAACATCATCAAAAGTAAAACAAAGGTAATGGGATGCAGTCAAATTAAACCAGGTAGTGCAGAAGGTATTAATTGGAAAACAAAACACTAAAATTAATAGATCAGTTTTGCTATTTGGCTAGCAAAATAACTCACGATAACTGAAGTAGAAAAGATATAAAATGCAGACTTGCAATAGCAGGAATAGCATTTTTGCAAAATAGAAATTCGCTAATATTGAATATAAATTTGTAGAAATATTTGTCTAGAGTGTAGCATTTTACGGAAGTGAATTACATGATGAGCAGTTCAGACAAGAAGAGAATAGGTTTTGAAATGTAGCCCTACAGAAGAATGCAGAAGATAAGATGTGCACATCAAATAGCGAATTAAGAGGTACTAAATAGAACTGAGGAAAGAGGAAATTTATGGAACAGTTTGACTAAAAGAAGGAATCAATTGACAGGACATATCCTGAAGCATATAGGAATGCTGTTAATAAATACAGAACATACAAAACTGCACTTAAAATATTTGTAATGAGAAAGAAATTGATGTTTTCTATAGACACTGGGGTGTATGAAATATATAATGAGCAGTATGAGTTACGAATAATTCCATCTATGTACAACAAAAGCAAACTGCCAAGTATCTGCTGAAACAATGGCGAGAATATCCCTGACAACCCTTCTGGAGAAAACAGAAAGTGAAAGCTATAACTATTTGTGATAGCCATGGTGTTGTACACTCCTGGAAATTGAAATAAGAACACCGTGAATTCATTGTCCCAGGAAGGGGAAACTTTATTGACACATTCCTGGGGTCAGATACATCACATGATCACACTGACAGAACCACAGGCACATAGACACAGGCAACAGAGCATGCACAATGTCGGCACTAGTACAGTGTATATCCACCTTTCGCAGCAATGCAGGCTGCTATTCTCCCATGGAGACGATCGTAGAGATGCTGGATGTAGTCCTGTGGAACGGCTTGCCATGCCATTTCCACCTGGCGCCTCAGTTGGACCAGCGTTCGTGCTGGACGTGCAGACCGCGTGAGACGATGCTTCATCCAGTCCCAAACATGCTCAATGGGGGACAGATCCGGAGATCTTGCTGGCCAGGGTAGTTGACGTACACCTTCTAGAGCACATTGGGTGGCACGGGATACATGCGGACGTGCATTGTCCTGTTGGAACAGCAAGTTCCCTTGCCGGTCTAGGAATGGTAGAACGATGGGTTCGATGACGGTTTGGATGTACCGTGCACTATTCAGTGTCCCCTCGACGATCACCAGTGGTGTACGGCCAGTGTAGGAGATCGCTCCCCACACCATGATGCCGGGTGTTGGCCCTGTGTGCCTCAGTCGTATGCAGTCCTGATTGTGGCGCTCACCTGCACGGCGCCAAACACGCATACGACCATCATTGGCACCAAGGCAGAAGCGACTCTCATCGCTGAAGATGACACGTCTCCATTCGTCCCTCCATTCACGCCTGTCGTGACACCACTGGAGGCGGGCTGCACGATGTTGGGGCGTGAGCGGAAGACGGCCTAACGGTGTGCGGGACCGTAACCCAGCTTCATGGAAACGGTTGCGAATGGTCCTCGCCGATACCCCAGGAGCAACAGTGTCCCTAATTTGCTGGGAAGTGGCAGTGCGGTCCCCTACGGCACTGCGTAGGATCCTACGGTCTTGGCGTGCATCCGTGTGTCGCTGCGGTCCGGTCCCAGGTCGACGGGCACGTGCACCTTCCGCCGACCACTGGCGACAACATCGATGTACTGTGGAGACCTCACGCCCCACGTGTTGAGCAATTCGGCGGTACGTCCACCCGGCCTCCCGCATGCCCACTATACGCCCTTGCTCAAAGTCCGTCAACTGCACATACGGTTCACGTCCACGCTGTCGCGGCATGCTACCAGTGTTAAAGACTGCGATGGAGCTCTGTATGCCACGGCAAACTGGCTGACACTGACAGCGGCGGTGCACAAATGCTGCGCAGCTAGCGCCATTCGACGGCCAACACCGCAGTTCCTGGTGTGTCCGCTGTGCCGTGCGTGTGATCATTGCTTGTACAGCCCTCTCGCAGTGTCCGGAGCAAGTATGGTGGGTCTGACACACCGGTGTCAATGTGTTCTTTTTTCCATTTCCAGGAGTGTATAACATAATAGGTGTTTTATATGTTCTGTAAGTAGCTACCATTTATCAGCATCTACATGCAAGATATTTATTTAGCAGAGATATTTACCTTGTATGTTTAGCTTTTCAATCAGCATCTGCATTCGTATGCAGTGAAAGTGCTATCAACTAGAGAAATATTATTATTATTATTATTAGTCGTAAAGCTCCCAACATGGAAGACGCTAAGTAAAGATGGTTCACTTCTGGGGCTTCTTATTCTTCTTGTTTGCCCACCAGGTCTTCATTCTTTGCGAGAATTCAGCTTTTCTTTCTTCGCTCCATTTTGTTCCAGTTCTCGGCGCTTTTGTCTCTGGTTTGACCTCCCATTTGTCAACTTTAAGTTTGAAATTGTTTCTTTTGTTCATGTCTCCAGTAGTAATGTTGGCTAATTCCAGATCTTTCTTTACATTTTTGATCCATTCTCCTCCATTAACAAGGGATGCTACGTATCTTACTATTTTTTTTGTAAGTCTGTGATCGGGAAGTCTCATTATGTGGCCATAGAATTTTAGACGCCTCTTCCTCATGTCTATCTCTATGTTAGAATATTCTTCAATTTTAGAATTTTTCTGTAATCTATACCCCTCTTTGGTCCATCTTGGTCCCAGAATTTTCCTAATGATTTTCCTTTCCTCTTTCTTCAGGTTTTCCATATCTGTTTTCCTTTTAAGTGTCAAGGTTTCGCTGGCATATAGCATTATTGGTTTAATTACTGACTTATAATGTTTAATTTTTGTATTTATAGATAGACATTTTTTATTGTAAATGTTTTGGACCAGCCCTAGACCCCTACGAGCTTTTAATATTCTTTCTTGTTGTGAGTATTTTTCAGAAATTATCTCTCCTAAATATTTAAAGTATGGTACCCTCTTAATTTCTCCATATTTGGTTTGTAACTTAGAAATTTCTAGATTTGTTGTTGTAAACACCGTTTTCTCAAAAGATATTTGTAGGCCAACTTTTCCTGCACACTCTTTTAAGGTTTCTATCTGTTTGACTGCCATTTCACTAGAATCTGCCATTATTGCAAGATCGTCTGCGTAGGCTAAGTAGGGGATTTGTAGGTCATCTTTTTTGGTTCCCAGTGATATTGGTTTCCAGTACTTTTCTTTTTTGAGTTCTTTTTCCCATTCTGCCATGACTCTATCCAGAACTAAGTTAAATAAAAGAGGTGATAATCCATCACCTTGTCTAACCCCAGTTTTTATCTCAAATGATTTTGAAAGTTTTCCCATGAATTTCACTTTGCATTTTGTATTTGTTAATGTCTGCTCTATGATGTTCCGTGTCTTCTTATCCAGTCCTTGTTCTTCAAGAATTTTAAATAGTGTGGGTCTGTGAATTGAATCATATGCCTTTTTAAAGTCGACAAAGACATATACTGTAGGCTTCCTTCGCATTTGTCTCATCCTTGTAATCAATTTCAAGTTTAAAATTTGTTCTGGACATGATCTGTTTGGTCTGAAACCAGCTTGGAAATCTGAGATTTTGGGTTCTAGCAGTTTTTGTGTTCTTTCAAGAAGACAAGCTGATAATATCTTGTATGTGACGGCAAGTAAGGAGATTCCTCTATAGTTGTTCACATCCGATTTATCCCCTTTTTTATGTAACGGATGTATTAGGGCACATTTCCAATCTTCTGGTATTTCTTCAGTAACCCATATGTTTTGAATAATTTTAACTAGCTCATTTCTTGAGTTAGACCCTAGACTTTTGAGAAATTTGGCTACAATTCCATCTTCTCCTGATGCTTTGTTATTTTTGAGTTTGTTTATGTGTTTGATAATTTCTTCTTCAGTTGGCGGTACAGAGTCTTGCTGTTGCGGGGCTTTAGTGCTGGATATTGGAAGAGCTTCTGTTGGTTCTGGACAGTTTAGTAGCGTTTCAAAATATTTGGCTAATTCTTCACAGTTTTCTTCGTCGCTTAGTGCCAGATTCCCATCTGATTTCCGAAAACAGACATTTTGAGGGATATACCCTTTAATTTGGTTTGCAAAAGTTTTGTAGAATCCATGCGTATTATAATTTTTAAAATCTGCTTCTATTGATTCCAGTTGCTGAGTTACATACTTTCTCTTCTCTTGTCTAATAAGTTTATTTGAAAGTTTCCGTGTTTCTAAAAAGTTTTGAAGAGTTTTCTCATTTTTATTTGAACTGTACTTCGCAAAGGCTTCTGTACGAACTTGAATTGCCTTTTCGCATTCCATATTCCACCATGGATGTTTGTGCTTCTTCTTCAGTGGTATTTGCTCCTTCGCTATTTTTATGATTTTTTCCTTGAATGTTTCCCAGTTGTTTGCGGGAGAATTTTCCCATTTTTTAATTGTTTCTGATTCTGTTAGTTTTTGTAGGTCAAATTTTGGGATTGCTGGTGGAATTCTTGGTGTTTTCCTTCTTGGGGTGAATTGGACCCGAACTCTTGTGAGATAATGATCTGAGTCAATCTTTGCACCTCTCCTAACCTGGATATCTCTGATCTCTTTTTGGAAGTTATATGAGATGGCCACATGGTCAATTTGAAATTCTCCCAATTGGCTTATAGGGGATCTCCAGGTCTTCTGCTTTCTTTCACACACTACTCAGCAGCACCTAATGGGTGGTGGTGATTAGCAAGTGTGAATTTTGCTATTTGAAGGTGCATGTAGATGCCCAAAAGTGGTTAGTCTTGAATAAAAATTAAATTTTATAAAGTTGTAGCACCTGCTGAGGGTTTATTTCATTATTACATAAGATTTAAATTAAATATCTGTTTAATTATTTGTATGTTTTCAGAGTCAATGTTTGCATTAGCTGGAATTTATTTTACCTGTTGCTAAATAATTGTACTTTTCCTCAGTTTTCAGTGTGTTCATGAATGACACACTAGCTGTTTCTTGTACCTTCCACATTGAAGCCTACATTTATAATCTGTGAATCACTATGAAATGCATAACTTATTGCATTTTGGTGCCACCAAAATGTGCTTTCCAGTGCCCAGTTACAATCTGATGATTTCTGCCATGAGTTTTTATGATTGTTATTATTTTTATTATTTCAGTGTCTTGCCCAGCTCCTCTCAAGAATAGAGATTTTGTACTGCAGAGGTCATGGCTTGACACAGGTCAAGAACAATATATCATAAATCACTCTGTGCACCACAAAAATTATCCACCAAGAAAAGAATATGTGCGTGCAACATCCTATCTTACAGGTAGGGAAATTGTGCTAGTAGTGCTGTGTAGTGATTTAATTTACCTGTGTCTGGAGTAACAAGTGCCACATAAAATGAAAGGAAATAGTAAATTACACTAGCTACCAAAGCTAATGTTTCAGCAAAACAATAAACTATATGACTTATGCTCTTTGTACTACTACTTCTTTCAGGGTGTATACGACCCGGGACAACTGGGAGATCCGGGAAAAACCCGGGAATTTTTTCATCCAGGAGAAAACTGGGAAAAACCCGGGATATTTTTAGAATTCCAGGAATTTTTCATTGTTTTAGTTTTCAGTTAAATTTTTGTAATTTTGACTGGTAAGAACCGATACTCTAACAAACGATATTACTGTATCCCGCTACTGCAAAATAATACTTCAACAATAAAACATAAACAAGAGAGAAAAAAAACAAAAATAACTTGAAATTGCAAAGGAAATGCGCCATATACAACGATGACACACAGTGCTCATGCAAGCGTCTGCCAATTGAAAATGTGTCAAAGGCTTTAGGAAGACTAAGCAATGCTTCATAACAAAAAATTGCTTCCAATGAGCGTCAAGTCGCAACTGTTTACATTCGATTTGTTTTAGCAGTTACGTGCGGGCGCATGCACTGTTGAGTCGTGTTTCAGTAGTAGGTTCTCCCACTTCTGGCTACAGGAAGGTGGCTGTTGGCTGTGCAAGCAGTCGCAGCAAGCAGCTAGATGCTACCGGGAAAAGGGGGTGCCAAATTCATATTCTTGAGGAAAAAAACTTGTTTCACAAAGCGCCTAGCAACCACCGCATGTTTTTCTATCGATTATTCATTTGATTAATAGAGGGAAACATTCCACGTGGGAAAAATATATCTAAAAACAAAGATAATGTGAATTACCAAACGAAAGCGCTGGCACGTCGATAGACACACAAACAAACACAAACATACACACAAAATTCAAGCTTTCGCAACAAACTGTTGCCTCATCAGGAAAGAGGGAAGGAGAGGGAAAGACGAAAGGATGTGGGTTTTAAGGGAGAGGGTAAGGAGTCATTCCAATCCCGGGAGCGGAAAGACTTACCTTAGGGGGAAAAAAGGACGGGTATACACTCGCACACACACACATATCCATCCACACATATACAGACACAAGCAGACATATTTAAAGACAAAGAGTTTGGGCAGAGATGTCAGTCGAGGCAGAAGTGCAGAGGCAAAGATGTTGTTGAATGACAGGTGAGGTATGAGTGGCGGCAACTTGAAATTAGCGGAGATTGAGGCCTGGTGGATAACGGGAAGAGAGGATATATTGAAGAGCAAGTTCCCATCTCCGGAGTTCGGATAGGTTGGTGTTAGTGGGAAGTATCCAGATAACCCGGACGGTGTAACACTGTGCCAAGATGTGCTGGCCGTGCACCAAGGCATGTTTAGCCACAGGGTGATCCTCATTACCAACAAACACTGTCTGCCTGTGTCCATTCATGCGAATGGACAGTTTGTTGCTGGTCATTCCCACATAGAATGCATCACAGTGTAGGCAGGTCAGTTGGTAGATCACGTGGGTGCTTTCACACGTGGCTCTGCCTTTGATCGTGTACACCTTCCGGGTTACAGGACTGGAGTAGGTGGTGGTGGGAGGGTGCATGGGACAGGTTTTACACCGGGGGCGGTTACAAGGGTAGGAGCCAGAGGGTAGGGAAGGTGGTTTGGGGATTTCATAGGGATGAACTAACAGGTTACGAAGGTTAGGTGGACAGCGGAAAGACACTCTTGGTGGAGTGGGGAGGATTTCATGAAGGATGGATCTCATCTCAGGGCAGGATTTGAGGAAGTCGTATCCCTGCTGGAGAGCCACATTCAGAATCTGATCCAGTCCCGGAAAGTATCCTGTCACAAGTGGGGCACTTTTGTGGTTCTTCTGTGGAAGGTTCTGGGTTTGAGAGGATGAGGAAGTGGCTCTGGTTATTTGCTTCTGTACCAGGTCGGGAGGGTAGTTGCGGGATGCGAAAGCTGTTGTCAGGTTGTTGGTGTAATGCTTCAGGGATTCCGGACTGGAGCAGATTCGTTTGCCACGAAGACCTAGGCTGTAGGGAAGGGACTGTTTGATGTGGAATTGGTGGCAGCTGTCGTAATGGAGGTACTGCTGCTTGTTGGTGGGTTTGATGTGGACGGACGTGTGAAGCTGGCCATTGGACAGGTGGAGGTCAACATCAAGGAAAGTGGCATTTGATTTTGAAACGCTTCCCTGTTGGTTTTTGAACATGTTTGAACAAATTTTAAGTTGATTTCTGAATGAATCATAAGTTGACTTTTGAATGCATGCATAGTGTACATGATGTCCCTGTCAGGAGAATCCTCGTCACATCTAGAAGTAAAGTTTCCGCAGACGAAAAGAGGACGGGGCTATACGAGCTGAGGGAGTAAAGCCGAAAGGATGGATGCCAATCGCTGTCTGATTAAGTGGTTGATTGGGTTTGCAAATGATCAGTATCGTTATAATTACTAGCGAAATCCATAGATTCAGACTACCAGAATGGAAATAAATGACTGACAGGAATAACAGGTGAGAAATATTCTGTATTATCTTCTCGGTGGATCCAAGAAAATGAAATTTTGACACAAAATTTTGGGCCAGATCGCTACACTAGTAAGGACCAATAGGACAGTCCCCGGCTAGCAGCAACTGGAAAATAATCACGGAATAACGAAACCTGTGATTCTGACAGGGTTAGTGAAGTTAATCGGCGAACAAATTTTGACAGTGGCAGCAATAGCTACAGAATTGGTGATGACATGACTGTTTGTTAGAACGAGGAAGGAGAAGAAACAGGGACATCGCACAAATTATGGAAGAATGAGACGATTCCAAATTTATATAAAAATTTCGTAATACTACTTTTCGATCTCATGCTTGAGAAGCTGGTGCGTATGAATGAAATGTGAAACTATTTCCTAACATAAAGCATTTTGCTTGTAGTAGGCCTTATAGGCATTTGATATTGGTACTTCGTGGATTATATTCTGTCGTGTTATAAAAATGACCATTTGTGCCAAAACAGTCTCGTTTATTTGGTGTGTTACAAAATTTCTGCCATATTAGAAAGGTCTATTTTGTTTTATCTAGCAGACAGTGACAAAATAGACGTAATCATATCGAGAAACCACACCAGTCTTGGGTATTATTTGTATTAATAGCTTTTTCAGTATTAGATAACAACATTTTGATTTTTCATGTAGCAAAATGTTTGACGAACTTTGATGAGGTAATAGATTCATTCGCAGAAAGATGCAGCAAGATTAGAGAGAAAAAATGCTAGGAGCTAAGGTTTGAAGAAATGTGTAATTTCTTGCTCATCTCTTGTCTGTATTGGTTTTATATATCCTATATTTAATTTTGTCACACAAAACAGCAATTTATTAACTAATAGGCAATAAAGAGTTCAGATTTTCTGAAGAGTTCTTGTTCTCTCGATTACAAATAATCCCATCCGCTATTAATTGCGAGTTTTTTTTAAAAAGAGGGGCAGGATGTCAAACCAGCCTACTGGGAGCAGGAGAGGCACCACAGGACATTTAAATTTCCACTCTTCTGAATGTAGTTTGGACGTGCGGTAGAAAAATGCTTTATGAAGAGGTGTGGCACTGCACTTTGGCATACTTAAGACCAAAGAATATGTCTTACATTTCCTCGAATACATATTTTGTATGTTTCAGACTTTTCAGAAAGATGTGCACTACAAGATGAACATATTTTGAAAATTCGATTTTTTTTAGTATTGACCCAGTTTGCAAATGTCGTAGATCCGGGGTTGGTGTGCAGAGCAGTCTGAGTTATAGTGGGTAGTCCCCACATGACCCGTGTTTACATTTAGTGATTTTGCTGTTTCCCCTTCGTTTACTCTCACATTAAATGAAAACAAAACGGATATCTGTGGTTGGGAGCTATCAAGTGAATTAAAACACATTCACATAATTACAGAAGGCTGAAATATTGCATTAGTTTCAGGTTTTACTTTATTTCCACCTTTTTGACAGTCAAGCATTAATCGCCTTGCAGAACAATGACGTTATTTTTGTCTGTTTGCTAAAGAAATTTGACTTTTGTTAACCTTTTCCGCAGAGGCAGTCAACGTATTTGAAACGAAGTGTTTAATTCCATTCTGTGGGCTAGTTTCAGCTGTTCGCTGCATTTCAACTGCATGTTTTCATTTTCTAGAATGTATGGCATTACGCCATAATAAAGAACCAAACATGATGTAATACAGTAGTGTGGTCCACGAAATTCCAATGCTCTTGGAGTATCCTCTGATGTCTTGTTTCTTTTATGACATAATGTATGATCTTTCAATGTTTTACAAGTACGTACATACGAGCTTCCTACGTCATGATAGCTACCCAAGCGCGGTGTCGCCTGTTATCTGCGCGCTCTGGCAACTGCTGAAACGAACCTATTCCTAACAGGTCACGGGAAAATATTGCGAATAGTGGTTTGAAAAGCGTTACTTTCATAGTAAATATCCTTTAACGTAAGTTGAACTATGTGCAAGAATATACCAAGAATTTATTAAATCACAGAGCGTTTGACTCTCATTTAAAAATCAACTGTTTGATGACAAGCCATTTAGAAGAATTTTGAACCCTGAAGATCAGAGATATATGTCATTATTAAAAATTTTAGTGGTACATATGTGTGATATATGTGAAAGTGTAACGCGCGCAAAAAAGATTAACAGTATATACGAAAGCTTAGCTTCTCTTGCAGCTTATTAACCTTAGAGACCAATGTCATATGTGAAAGCTTTGCTTTTCTTGTAGCAACACCATGTATATTTGAACAGTTCTCGGGTATCTGACCGGGTAGCATCGTAATTTCTCCACAATATTTCAGCAGACGTACACGCTGCCATCTTCAGGTGGTTCCTGACGAATGCTGTGCTGTTCCTCTCGGCGCCCTATATATACTAGCAGTTACCCCCTCCACCTTTCCTCTCCTGGTGTCTTTGGTGCGGCCAGCACGGCGGCTACTGGAGGTGGTGGGGGAAGCGGCACCTGGGTCTGAAGTGGGGTCTGCAGTCTCCCTGCTGTCGCTGTCGGGGGCGGTCCTCGATCTCTGGGACCGCATCTTTCTCTCGAGGCTGAGTGCAGGGTTCGAAGCCTGATTAAGTTGAAGGCCGCTGTCTTTATTAATTAGATCGTCCTGTAGTCGGATTTCGATGGCATCTTTAGTAATGCAGTCCCAGAAGTAGGAGGACTGACAGAATATTTTTGTTTTTTCATAGTCCATAGTATGGCCAGTCTTTATATACTGGTCAGCCACAGCTGATTTAGTGGCCTGGCATAATTCTGTATGGCGCTTGTGTTCGCGGCACCTCTCTTCTACAGTACGGACTGTCTCCCCAATGTATGATTTTCCGCACTGACAGGGAATTTGATAAACGCTTGGCAAGCTGGGACACAGTGTATACAGAAAACCTACACACACTGATTTGTACCTAAATGCCTTCAGTTGCCACCACAGCTCCCAGCGTGAAGGCGTTTTGCGCACACTTGTTCACAGGGCACGATCGATCTACGATCAGGAGAACCTTCCAGCAGAACTGCAGCACCTAGAGACGACAATTCAGAAAAATGGGTACAACCAGAAGCAAATAAGACAAGCACTCAGACAGACTGCGCCAAGAGAACAAGAAGAAGAAACAGAACAACACAAGTCATTGGCGTGCATTCCGTTTGTCGGAAACACCTCAAGAAATATCGCACAGGATCCTGGGGAAACACAATGTGAAATGTGTATTCCAACCCCCTTCAAAACGTTGACTCTACAGGGTTTAGTGAAAGATGACCTAGGCCTTCGAAAACCAGGCATTTATCAAATTCCCTGTCAGTGCGGAAAATCATACATTGGGGAGACAGTCCCCACTGTTGAAGGGAGGTGCCGCGAACACAAGTGCCATACTGAATTACGCCAGGCCACTAAATCAGCCGTGACTGACCATTGTATAAAGACTGGCCATACTATGGACTATGAAAGAAACAAAAATACTCTGTCAATCCTCCTCCTTCTGGGGCTGCATTACTAAAGAGGCCATCGAAATCTGACTACAGGATGATCTAATTAATAAAGACAGTGGCCTTCAACTTAGTCAGGCTTCGAACCCTGCACTCAGCCTTGAGAGAAAGATGCGGTCCCAGAGATCGAGGACCGCCCACGACGGCGGCAGCAGGGAGACTGCAGATCCCAGTTCAGACCCGGGCGCCGCTTCCCCCACCACCTCCAGTAGCCGCCGCGCTGGCCGCACCAAAGACACCAGGAGAGGAACGGTGGAGGGGGTAATGGCTAGTGTATATAGGGCGCTGAGAAGAACAGCACAGCATTCGTCAGGAACCACCTGAAGATGGCAGTGTGTACGTCTGCTGAAATATTGTGGAAAAATTACGACGCTGCCCGGTTGGATATCCGAGAACTGTTCAAATTAGAAATACGCTGGCAAAACATCAGATCGCACTATGTATATTAATTTAAACTATTAACTTTCCCTGTTTGTGTGTTCGCGCTACTTAACAGTGATGTTGCTGTTGGCTGACTACATCACGTGTCCTATGCTCTGAATATCCGCTGTCATCAACTGGAGAGATCACGTGACGTGAGCTATGAATGGCTTACAAAAGCACATCGAAATCTCGATTTCAATGATTCAGAAAGTAACATGCAGTGCACATGTTGCTGCACATCAAAGACATTTCGAAAACATGTCTTTTTCCCTGAGAATAGTTTTCAAAAGTGCCGGGAAATTGTACGGCCGTGTACAAAACCATAACCATTCAAAGGATTGATAAAGGAAGATATACTGTCACCCGGGAGAAAGTGTATTTTTAACCAGGAAATCCGGGAATTTTTTTTCCTTGTCCATGTATACACCCTGTCTTTCCACTTTGACCATTTAAGGTTCACATTAATCTGAATCTGCTTTGTTTCTTCTGGTCTTTGTCTTTGTCCAAAATTCTTTTACTCTCATACTTTCACAACTACCTTCGTTCTTCTTTCCATGATGACGTTGACCTGAGTCTAATACTGTCTTCAATAAACTGCATTGACACCTCCTCTGGTCCATTCTAAGGATGTTTCAGAAGAACAAGATCCCTCTTTTCCTGATGGCATCTGAGGTCTTCTCCATCTGGGTATACAATTTTTTATTTGTTTGCCTTCTTTATTGAACCATTTCTTGTTCTTTGAGGGAGAATGCTTTGTTCCACAAGTTATAGCCTCTAAAGTAGTCCTGTTCTTATGAAGTTCAGACTTGCTGAATATAAGGCATTAGGAAAGGTCACTGGCTGGTAATGTCCCAATTTTGCCTTGATCAAAGGATTCTTCTTGTTGTAGATGATCGTAGTGAGTGTTTATGCTAAAGTCATCTTACTTATTCCTGCTCCCATAGCTTCTTTTTCTGTCAGACCAGTTTTTATCCATTCTATCCACCTACTTCATTTTTCCTCATCCTAATATCATCCAACAAGGAGCTGTGTTGATGTTTGTCATAAATTGTGTCAGTCTGTATAAACTTGCTTTAGCTGTTTGTCTCTGTAGTTAGGTGGCTTGATTAGGGACCTTTTCTGATGATTCCAAATATATCGCAATATCATATACATATACTGAACAGTCCATGTGTGTCCCTTTTTTATTGCATCCCAATTATATTCCAGCTACTCCTTGCATTTTTCATCACCATTCCTTGATCGGCTTATCAAGCACATAGGCAAAAGAGCAAGGAGCAGAGAGGTTATGTCCCTTTCTGGTTTCCATCTTGAGGGACTCTGGAAGCTTTCCTCTTAAACTTAATGACCCTGGATTTTGTGTTTGTTAAGATGTATTTAATCAGTTCACTGGATTTTCTGTCCAAATTCGTCTCCTCTAAAATTTGAAGTCTTCAAATTTGAGTATGAAGTTCTTGCTTTTCTGCTTTCAATACAAAGTTAGCAATTTCAGATTCAAGATTTGTACTGTGTGTTATCTGCCCTTTCTGAAGCCTTATTTATACTAACCAATTTGCGCATCTACAGTAGTCGTTTTTCGGTTCTGTTCAACACTGTTTTCGAAAAATAATCTGGTGTTAAAGATATGCCTCTGAAGTTTACAGGCTCTGGCATACCTTCTTTTTTCATGTATGGGATATATTAGTACCAACAATATGAAAAGGACAGATTGCAACTCACCACATGGAGGAGGTGTTGCATCACAGACAGGCACAATGAAAAGAATACTAAACAGTGGAAACTCGAGGTAGGGATATCATCAATCTAGGAAAAGATAGATTGCTACTTACCATAAAGATGTCATGTTAAGTTGCAGAAAGGCACAATTAAAAACACTTACACATAAGCTTTCGGCCATAGCATTCATCAAGAAAAGAGAAGTGCACACCATTCATTCACACAAGTAAGCACACCTCATGCACGCATGAGCTCCAACTCCAGCAGCTTGGGCCAGAACTTCTAGCCAAAAGCTTATGTGTAAGTGTCATCTTTATGGTAAGTAGAACTCTATATTTTCCTACAGTGTTGTAAAGAATACTAGAAATATGTTAGCTTTTGGACAAGATCCTTCCTCAGAACTAGAAGTCTCACCCATACAAACAAGTATCCAGCTGCTAAGACCCAACTGCGGCTACATCCTTTGTGAGCAGCAGTTGGATGGAGTGGTAGTGGTGGTAAGAAGGCGGCATGGGGTGAGGATGGGGGAGGTGTAACAGGGTAGGGGTGGGCGAAGATACTATTGCTGACTGTGTGGGGTGTGCAGGGATATCGTGGGGACAGGATAAGGATGCTAGGTGCACCATTGGAAGGCTGTGCTGGGAAGGAGGGGAGAGGGCAGGTTGAGGGGGGCCGGCGGGGGGCAGAAAAATGGATTTGTACGTGCATTTGCAGGGTGGATAGATAGATAGATAGATAGAGAGAGAGAGAGAGTTGACGCGCGTGCGCGCTTGTTTGCTGTATTGGGAGCAGAGAAGGGGGTAGGCAGGTGAAAGACAGGGACCAGAGATGGTTGAGGCCAGGGGTGTTACACGAATGAAGGATCCATCATAGGGGATGTTCCCACATGCACAATTCAGAATAACTGGTTTGTTAAGAAGAATCCAGATGCACAGATTGTGAAGCAGTCAATAAAATGAAGCACTTAATGTTGTGCCGCATGTTCAGGAAATGGGTGCTTCAGCTGTCTCTTGGCCACAGTTTGATGGTTGCCATTCGTGCAGATAGACAACTTGTTAGTAATCCTGCCCAAGTAGAATGCGACACACTGGTTGTAGACAAGTTTATAGATCACATGGTTGCTTTCACATGTGGTCTCACCCTTGATGGGGTAGAAGATGCCAGTCATAGGACTGGATAATCTGGTAGTGGGCAGATGGAGGGGACAAGTTTTGCATCTGAGTCTGTTGCAGGGATATGAGCCATGAAGCAACAGGTTGAGACCAGGAGTGGAGTAGGGATGAACAAGGATATTGCACATGTTGGGTGGACCATGGAATACCACTGTCAGATGGTTGGGGAGGATATTTCTTATTCCATGATGAGAGTGAATCAAAACCCCTGTAGAGAATGAGTTTTAGTTGCTCCAGTCCTGGATAATATTGGGGTCTTGAGAGGAGTGCTCCTTTGTGGCTGGACTATGGTTGTGTGGGGTGATATTAGGTGACTGGTGATATAAGGTGTGCGAGATCAGTTTCTGGACAAAGTTGGGTGGATAATCTCAGTCTGTGAAGGCCTCAGTGAGACCCGTGGTATATTTGGAGAGGGCTTGCTCATCACTACAGATACAACCACCATGGTTGGTTAAGCCGTGTGTAAGGGACTTCCTGTGTGAAGTGGGTGGCAGCTGTTGAAGTGGGCGATAGGATGCCCTAACCCTTGGTCCAGATCATGTAGATTTCATCGATGGATATGAACCAGGTTAAATATTTGGGATTTTTGGTGGTTAGAAAGAATTTCTCTAGATGTTCCATGAATAGGATAGTACTGCATGGTGCCATTGCGGCCATTACTTTTTACAGAGACGTTTCTACTAGGCTTCTCTTTACATTGTTTTTAGAGCTAAAATCTGATTCCATATTTAGTTTTTGCAGTCATTCCACCCATAAAAAGTAGTACTTAATGTGATCCCAGTAAACAACCAACACCCAGTTATTTGTGCTCACACTCGATTGTTTACACCAGTTACCTGCACCTTGGCATAGCCACATGCCCACATGACCTGAGCTTGTCAGAACATGATTTCCACAGGTGGCGTGGCATCAGTTTTGTCATAATTAGAGGGTAGCTAATTAATGATTAATGGTCTCAAAGTTTACAGAAGTTAAATAATCTGTTAACATTTCCTAAAATTAACTTAATAGTTAATCCATTACTCAAAAAGTTAAATTTGCTAATTAATGATTTACGGATTAATGCTCTTGTGCCCAGCTGTTGTGGACTCTTCTTATCTTCTAAACATAAAATTACATTAACTTATAAAAGCTGCAAAGTGAAGACTAGTCATCATCGTTCCCTCACGTAAGAATGACTTGTCACAATGTCATTGTACTGAGTGTTTGAAAATGAATATCAGGGATGTATGGCTTTGAAGTATTTACTGTGTTCAACTTACAATTATAAATAATACATCAAATGAAAGAGCAACTCAGACAGTTTTTCTTACAAGTACTCACAGTGATCACCATTCATCACACGGCACATGTTGATTCAGTAAGCATGTTCTTCCTAAACCGTGGTCAATATTTCTGGAGTAATTGTCACAACTGTTTCAATCCTCTGGACCTGCTGGTTGCGGAGGCACATACACATGGCCCTTTATGAACCCCCAAATGTAAAATCACATGGAATCATATCAGATCAATGTGGAGAGCATGTGGCACAAGCTCTGTCATCTACCCCTGCAGTCAGTCCAGCAGTTGGGTACATCGTCGTTTAATCAGTCATACACTAATCAAACAGTGGAAAATCCAGGATGGAATGTAACAATATTATGAAAAGGAAACTTGCTACTCACCATATACCAGAGATGCAGAGTCACAGACAGGCTCAACAAAAAGATTGTCACAGATAAAGCTTTCGGCCCATAAGGCCTTCGTTAAAAATAAAACACACACACACACACGGCTGCAGTCTCAGGCAACTGTAGCCACTGCTTGAGACTGCACTCGTGTGTGTGTGTGTGTGTGTGTGTGTGTGTGTGTGTGTGCGCGAACGGGCGTGCGCGCGCGTGTCATCTATTTTTGACAAAGGCCTTTTGGGCCAAAAGCTTTATTTGTGACAGACTTTTTGTTGTGCCTGTCTGTGACTCTGCATCTCCGCTATGTGGTGAGTAGCAACTTTGCTTTTCATAATATTGTTACGATCACATACTAAGTTATGCCAGTGAGGCGGCACACCATTCTGCTACTATATAAAGTTCTGTGGTTCAGCTTCTTCCGATTGAGGAAAAAGCCTTAGTTGTAGTGTATCAAGATAAGAAACATCAGTTAAAGTTGCTTCACCAAAAATGAAAGGCACATAAACTTTCTCCTGGGATATGGCACAAAAAAACATTCAATTTAGGGGACTTCTGTAACAATTGTACTATCTTGTGGGGATTTTCTGAACCCCAGATGCTCATATTATGTGTGTTCACATTTCAACTAATGTGAAATGTTGATGCAGCACTGACGATGACATGATTCACGGTGCAGCAACCTTCTGTTTACAAAATCGACATTTAAACTGTAGTCTGTAGGCTTTAGAGCATGAAAACAAAACTGTTTGAGATGCTCTTTCATTTGATGTACTATTTAAAATTGTAAGTTGAATGTACGAAATGCTACAAAGCCTTAAAACGCCAATATTCATTTTGAAACACCCGTTAGTTACTTATACATACATATCTAGCTCTATTTCTTTCATCAAGTAACTGCCTTTATATTGTGGTAACTCATGTGATACTGGGCATTAAAATGCGGTCATTGGGAATTTTTTGTGACAGTATAGGAAAAGTTTTATTGATTTCATATTTGCTGAATTCCAGTTTTTGATCAACATTAATCAAAAATAAGTCACTTCTTCACTGGCTGTTTGAAAATCATGGGAATGAATGAGAGATTCTCAGGGCACTTGGATTGGGCAGATATGCCACGATTAGGCTCTCTGGGGAATTGGCTTAACAGTTAATTGTTTGTATGTCATCTGTGCAAGCGAGCAGTGCCTGGCGAATGATTGACAGTTATTGCTGGTTGAATGGCCTGTTCCCTTTGTGCAGACCGAGAGGATTAGCACTATGGTCTACAGACAAAGGCTAGGTAATTGCACTATGAGGCATCAGTTCTCTAACTGGATTTTAGTTTTGCATGCAGCTGAAATAGATGGATGGCATTCAAGAAGTCTGATTTGAACTAGATGACAGTGATCATGAGAATGACTTTTTGGCAACCGAGTCTGAACTCGGATTAGGTGAGAAATGGTTTCAGAAAAGAAATCAAAGTCAAATACTATTGAGAACAAGCATTAGAACAGAATAAAATCCAGCGAAAACTGGAATAGGAAGCAGAATAACATGAAATAGACTGAAGTCATTGTGGAACCAAATAAGCATCAAGTGTAAATGCAGACTAAGTGCTGTCTACCAAGTCTTGAGATGAAGTCCAAACACAAAGTCTCTTGAAAGAATCCTCACAAAGTCTGTCATCACTACCCCTTAAAGATCTCTCCATTCACTTGCTTGCCGGTTTTTAAGCCAGGTTTTTCCCCCTCTTGCAGTTCCAGAGTGCTAAAATTTTGTTGTCACATCTTCTCATTGGCTGATGATATATCCGTGACAGCAAGCAGACAATTCTTCCTTGGCATTTCTCCTCCTCTTGATTCCTCATTAGAGGGCACCAGCTTTCCAATGAAATTTGGCCAGAGTTTCAGCAAGCATTCTCACAGTTTTGCCTGGCTGGATAATGACGATGACATGGCATATTGCAAACAAGATTACCTCTTTGACGAGCGTATTATGTTTTTTTCACTGGTGGGCAGGTTTAGCGACCCCCCCCCCCCCCCCCCAAGTCAGATAGCCGGCTGGTGATGAGCCCTCTCTGTCAAACATAAACTCTTCACAGTAATGTCTCTCCACTGAGAAACAGTGCTGTTCTCCCCACATCTACTTTGCCCATTGCTCATGTTTCAATGAAGAAATTTCACAGACTGCCAAAGGGCACATACAGTAGCATATGATGGATCTGCACTGACTTTACGTATGAAAAGAAATGCTGTCTGTTATACATTGGTGTTTACATCAGCACGCAGTCTGCTACAGAGTGAAAAACTTCCTTCTGCAGTATAATACCAATCAAGTATACACATAATCAGTAATAAACAACAACACATAGTGACATGATGCAACGTCTTGCCCACTGTGGCATGGGTTCCTCGTCTTCAATTTCAACAAAATAGGTCTTAAAATTCTTCCTTAAATAATAGGAGAAAAAAACTAGAGAATGTGCATGAAGAAATATAAAATTCATAAAAATGAAGACCAGCCCCACCATATGGGGTGTGGTAGAGGGTACTATGTATCACTACTAGTCATTCTTCAAGTGTTCCACTTGCAAATAGAGCAAATGAAAAACAACTGTCTAATAAAAACCTCTGTACAAGCACTAATTTCGTGCAGCTTATCATCATGGTTCATCTGTGAAATGTACATTGGTGACTCGAGAGTCAGCATAGAAGGCAAGTTCTCTAAATTCCTGCAATAGCACCTTGTGAAAAGCGTGTCATTTTCCCTCCAGGGGCACCCATTTGAATTCACAAAGAATGTCCATAATACTTGCATGCTAATCGAACCTACTGGTAACAAGTCTAGTAGCATGCCTCTGAATTGTTTTGATGTCTTACTTCAATCTTAGGTGGTGGGAATCCCAAACACTGAAACAGTACTCAAGAATGTGTTGCAGTAGTTTTCTATACACTTTCTCAAAAGTCTCCCAATAAAACATAACTGAGAATTCATCTTCGCTGCTTCCAACCTGATGTGCTCATTCTATTTTGTATTGCTTTGCAACATTATGTCTAAAAATTCAGTCAATGTGACTGTGTCAAGCAGCACCCTACTAATGTTGTATTCAAATGTTACTGGATTATTTTTCTTGCTCATCCATATTAACTTACATTTTTCTACATTTAGGGCAAGCTGCCATACTGTCATCAGCACGCAGCTGTTAATTGCAGCGCACTCTGTCTATCAGATCATTTATGTTTAAAGAGAATAGGAGTGGTCCTATGACATTTCCCTGGGGCACTCCTGATGATATCCTTGTCACTGATGAACCTTGCCATTGAGGATAACATACTGGGTTCTGTTACTTAAGAACTCTTCGAGCCATTCACAAATCTGGGAATCTAAACCACATGTTCAGACCTTTGCCAACAGAACATCCAGATGGATGCTTTACCGTGGAAGCATCCTTCCCATCCTTCATCAAACGTAATGCCTTTTGCACAATGGATTTGCTACAATATGTTTGAAAGTATGGATAGTGTCCAAATCCAAGAGCTACAACTTGCTTGTGCAGTTTGGTGGAAAGAATTCTAATGATGCATTTAATAAATTTACCCTTTAAGAGGGTATAGGGTTAAATCTCCACAAATAGTAGAATTTTCCAGCTGCAGACTCTTATTTACTTAAAGGCTACGCAAATGTTTCTCAAGACCTTCTTAAGTCATCTACATTTTGTGACTGGCACTGTAGTTAGCAGGCAATATTTTCACATTTGTAAGATGTGTTTTTTGTTTGCCAATCAAAAAGAGCTTAATCTTTTTAAGATCCATCAGCTGAGAATGAAGATCTCTAGAGTGATAATACTCTAAGTCATCAGTCTCCAAATATTTTAGCCTAAGGCCCACACTGGCTCATCCACTATGTCCCAAGGGCCACGAAATAGCTGTGGTCTTAAGTTTTCTTGAGGCCTCGTACTCTACTACTAATTGGAACTCCTCGGTACAATTCAGAAATTTTCATAACGCTTACCACTGCTGCCAGTCTTTAAGAGCTGACACTGAGTTTCTGCATAAGAGCTGACACGGAGTGTCTCTGCAGTAGTGATTACGCAGCAAACTGCGTATTGTTCGACCATGAGGTGTGGCCTTAATTTTTCATACACATTTCTTCAAATAAATACCACTTGTGAAGGTCATTGTAATGCGCTTTCACAAAACCCTGTTACTTCATGCATCATTAAAACCACAAAAGTGGTCAGAACATAGTGCAAGCTTCTTACAATATCAGCATTATGGGATGTCTTCCCACTGCAACATTACTCGCCACACACTGACAACAGCGGTTACCTCTTCCTCCCCTGTGGCCACTGCTGGCACAACTCAAGAAAACTGCACAGACTGTAGTTCATGATACCAACATACTGTAGTGCTGAATTACATGCAGATTTTTGTATCAGTAACAGACGATGATTGAGATGCTTATGGCACAAGTAGCAGGGGTGGATTTCACTCTGCAACTACCATTGACACTTATAGGCATGTTTTCACCTCATTTCATTGCCACAGTGATAGACGATGCACATGCTGCACTTGATGTATTTTTATGACTACTTCCAACAATGCGGAATGTATAATAGTGACTTTTTGTGGTGAGTTAAGTGCAGCAGTACAGCATCATCTTGTGGGTAGTGGCAACATGTGCAATCTGAAAAGTGAAAACAGTAGGACTAGTTTGTTTTGTGACTACAATTTCTTTGTGAAAATGTAGTGTGTTTGACAGTGATAAACAGTGGGAATAGTGTGTTTTCTGACTGTAGTTCCTTCATGAAGATACAGTGCGTTTAACTGGGAGTATTTTATTTAATTAAAATTTTGTTTTTGTGGAGGGTTACAGCCTCATTGTATTTTGAGACTGAAAACTTGGTCAAGGTAGGCTGTATTATTGCTTTATTATCTATGTGATTGACCAATTTCAACCTTTGATCATTTTCAAGCACATATCTTAAGCTTCCAGCTTCATTTTACATTATATCATCTCCTGGCCACAAGTGCCAGCAATATACTATAATGTAATGCTGAAAATGCCTGAAGGTCAAAAATAGCCTATCCTAAATATCATAAAAAAGAAATATAGCCAACCAGGACAATGTTTTCATTCGTAATTAAAATTGCCTTAATATAAATCCCCCCCATGAACCATGGACCTTGCCATTGGTGGGGAGGCTTGCGTGCCTCAGTGATACAGATAGCCATACCATAGGTGCAACCACAGCGGAGGGGTACCTGTTGAGAGGACAGACAAACATGTGGTTCCTAAAGAGGGGCAGCAGCCTTTTCAGTAGTTGCAGGGGCAACAGTGTGGATGATTGACTGATCTGGCCTTGTAACACTAACCAAAACAGCCTTGCTGAGTTGGTACTGCGAACGGCTGAAAGCAAGGGGAAACTACAGCCATAATTTTTCCTGACGGCATGCAGTTGTACTGTATGGTAAATGAAGATGGCATCCTCTGGGGTAAAATATTCCGGAGGTAAAATAGTCCCCCATTCGGATCTCCGGGCGGGGACTACTCAAGAGGATGCCGTTATCAGGAAAAAAGAAAACTGGCGTTCTATGCATCGGAGCATGGAATGTCAGATCTCTTAATCGGGCAGGTAGGTAAGAAAATTTAAAAAGGGAAATGGATCAGTTAAAGTTAGATATAGTGGGAATTAGTGACGTTCGGTGGCAGGAGGAACAAGACTTTTGGTCAGGTGAATACAGGGTTATAAATACAAAATCAAATAGGGGTAATGCAGGAGTAGGTTTAATAATGAATAAAAAAAATAGGAGTGCGGGTAAGCTTACTTTCAGTGCTCTTCTTCTCAGTCCAGCTTGATAAGACTTCTCATTTTGCCCTTCTATCATATACAAACTTTATATGACACAGTGATTAGCATTGTACTACCTTTGTCCTCCTACTCTTCCTGTCACCTCCTTGTTATAGCCTAGTTGTCTCCCCTTGTCCTCAGAACAGGTGGGTCTGTCTTGTGCTGGCACGTGAGTGATCTTCCCCAGCCTACCCTTCTTTCCTTGTGCCCCATACCCTTGCACACAACAATGAAGGAAAAGACAGATAGCTACTCGCTGTAAAGAAGACACGTTAATTTGCAGACTGGCACAATTAAGACACCTACGTAAAGCATTTGGCCACAGCCTTAATAAAGACTGTAGCCAAAAGCTTTATGTAAGTGTCTTTTAATTGTGCCTGTCTTTAACTTAAAATGTCTTCTGTACGGTAAGCAACAGTCTGTCTTTTCCTACATTGTTGATACACGGAGTTTTGCTTGTGTCTGCTAGCCTTCTATGGACACTGAATAGTCAACAAAACTACTGCTACTAGTTTTATACATATGAGTACAAACCCTTGAAATCAATCATCTCCATGAAAAGGGGTATAAAAATATTACAGCCACAATCTTTATACAAAATTTTACAAAGAGTAGTATGTTAAAAAAAAAATCATATTTGTAACTACTGATGACTGAGGCATATTTTGTACTTTATTTTGTACTTGATTGGCAACCATGTAAGTGGCACCATTGCCATGGGAAATTCACATTTCTCATGCTGCTGTTGCACACAGCACGGCGTGGCAAGATCAGCAATAGCAGCCTTCAGTTCATACTTTTTCAGTCTCTCAGCAAAGTGTAATGTGAACAAACTCAGGGTGTTCCACATCTTATTGCAAGATCTCTGCAGTAAACCTGAAGAATTCTTCTGGTAATTTAATGAAGATGTAGGCATTTGGTGAGCTATGTGGGATGACGAGGGAACATGATGACCCATTACTTTTTGACATCTATAGTACCTGTGAATTGCCAGTTTTCCAAAATGTGATTTCTGGAAGATTATTATTACTCCATTGAAAATTTTACCATAAATCAGTTTTATGTTACTGAATGACTTACTGTATTTATCTCTCCTTACCACTCATGCCTAGAAATGATCCATTCAGTTCCTTGAATGTAACAGTCCACATGTTTTAGTTATGAATCCTGGCCTTGTAGTTGCCCAGTGTTTCGTTTCAAAAAAAAAAAAAAAAGGCTGTTCTTCCAATAAAGAGATTAGTCTTTCAAATCATGTCTAGGTCCATGATGATAAATCATGAAAAAAAAGGAAAGGCAAAGAAGAATGGAATGAATTGACTGAACTATGGACTGTTGTTGCCAGTAAGGTTTCTGTGCCATGCCTCAAAGAAGTGAAGGCACCAGCATTTACTAATTCATCCCCATGGCATGACAGCTGTCCACCACAGTGGGAGTACTCAGCAGTGCCACAGCTGCTGCCCTAAGCAGTGCCACTGATCATCTTGGGTAGATGTGCAAGCCATCATATAATTTTTCATAACTATAGCAGTGTGCGTGGTGCCATTCAGATAGCAGCTGGACAAGTCTGAAATCAGCCTTCATTGTCTGAGACTGTGCACAAGCATCAATTGTTTCACTCCCCTCAGATCACAGGTGCTTGTAAATGGGAAAACACTTAATGCTGCGGCAGGGAAGTGCGCTGTGATGTGATTAATAGTTGATTGTCCTTGAAAAGGAAAGATCAAGAAACAGCCCACCCTTCTTCTCTGCTGTAAGACAGTGGTTCAGCAAATCAACCCACAGACTACAAATGCCCAGCCAGGACCAAGAGCTTCAACTCAAGTCTTGGCTTAGTCTTTGTGACTAAGTCACTGAGAATATATTGGAAAAAGAAAGAAAAGAAAAGAAAGAACAAAGAGATTGAAGAACAGTAAGGATACTGAAAATTAGTAATTCTGTTTGCTACTGGTATAATTAGTGAAACCTTTTAGTTGTACAAGAAATTTTCTGTGTGTGTCATACTGTACAGCTT
Source organism: Schistocerca nitens (assembly GCF_023898315.1). Taxonomy (NCBI): domain Eukaryota; kingdom Metazoa; phylum Arthropoda; class Insecta; order Orthoptera; family Acrididae; genus Schistocerca; species Schistocerca nitens. The sequence continues at coordinate 31,294,768 of NC_064620.1, read as the reverse complement.
TTTTGTGTGTCGACAGCTTTTTTGTGTGTCGCTTATGGTTCCAAAATGGAATTGAATCTGGTATGAGCTGTCAATAATGTGGTCATGATCACTGTCAAATGTTACATAATTAACTTGAATCCTGTACTAGAGTATAATAAATCAAGTTAGCCATTAATTTGGAAACAGACTCTGTAACAAAGAAGCTTCTATTAAAATTTAGTAGGGCTGCACATGATCTTGGTTTGAGTAAAACATCTTTTTTTAAAATAAACTGTTCAGCTGTTAATGATCACCATCACCAGTCTGCTTTTTTCCTAGGCATCCAAAGATTTGTTTGATTACTATACACTATCTGATCAAAAGTATCCAGATACCTTTTAGCTGACAGTAATGTGTGTGTGTGTGTGTGTGTGTCCACCCTTTGCCTTTCTCACAGCCTGAACTCTGCTGGGGACACTTTCAGCGAGTTGGTTGAATTTCTGTGGATGGGTGGCAGCCCGTTCTTCCTCAAGAGCTGAAACCAGAGAAGGTAGTGATGTTGGGCACTGGGGTCTGGAGTGAAGTCAATATTATAACTCATCCCAAACATGCTCCCTTAGGTTCAGGTCAGTACTCTGGCCAGGCAAATCCATTTCAGGAATGTTATTTTGCCCCCAAACTATTACCTCACAGATGCTCTTTATGACAGGGTACATTGTCATGCTGATACAATCAATCGTCATCTCTGAACTGTTCCTCTACTGTATGCAAAACACAATGCTATAAAAAGTGTTCATATCTTTCCATATTTAGCATTTTCTGTAGCACAATAGTGATACCAAGGCCTAACCAGAAGATACATTCCCATACTGTAGCACCACCTGCCCCATACTTCACTGTTGGCAGTACTCATGATGACGGGTAACGTTCTCCAGACATTCACCAAACCCAAATATTTCCAACAGATTGCCACTGGATGCAGCATGATTAATCACTCCAAATCAGTCATTTCCTGTCATCCAGTGTCCAGTGGCATTGCTCTCTTCACAGTTTCAAGTGTCATTTAACACTGATTACAGAAATGTGTAGTTTATGAAGAGCTGCTCGACCATTGTAGCTCTCTGTCCAAACAGGTCTCGGAAGGCCCAACAGTACCGACTGACCACAGCTGAAGGCGTAACTGGATGCAGGCACAAAGTGTCACGTGGCCAGCACACAGCTCTCCCAGTCGTTGTCAGTTTTCATAACTGGCGCCACTTACTCGTCAGTTAAGTAACTTGTCAATTGGCGTCACAAGGGGTGAGTGCATCCTCTAACCAACAACTCTCAGCAGACCTGACTGGTCACCCATCCAAGTCCTAACCGAGCCCAACAGTGCTCGACTTCGGTGATCTGACGGGAACCGGTGTTACCCCTGCATCTAGGCTCTTGGCCAACCATTCTACCTGATTTGTTTTGACTCCCTATGTACAGTCATTATGGTAACTGGACAGCAGGTAGCACATTGGAACTCAAAACTGATTCCTTCTGCTGATTTTCTTTCCCCCAGCCACTCTCCAAGATGCTCAGTGGTCTGTGTCCATCAGTACATGAGGTCTGTCTGGTCTTGGCTTAGTTGTGTTTGTTGTTTTGGTTGCACTTCACAATCACCAACAAATTACTTGCGCAGGTTTAGAAGGGTTGAAATGTCCCTGATGAATTTGTTACTCAGGTGACATCCAATGACAAATCAATGTTCGAAGTCACTGAGTGCTCTTGACTGACCCACTCTGCTGTTACTGCATCTCTACTGACAACAACTGTGAAAAAATGTGTGTTCTGTTTTAATAGTGTTTTAGTAGGAAACAGTTTGTAGCATTAAAGTGGTCTGTCACAGGCATGATATGAGTGCAAACAAAAGAAGTAAACCTCTCAGATTTATTCATCATCATGTACACAAGTGGTTAAAGACATTGCATAATTTTTTCACCCTGTTATTAATTTAATTTGTTAAAAGTAACAGAGGATTGATGTTGTAGGTTTCTTAATCCGTCCATCACCTGAGGGTGCCGGCAGTATGCTAGGTTACGTTTCTCAGACTGATCCTCATGGTACACTTCCTCCGTGGCTGGTCAACAAGTGCACACAAATTCTGGCACCTAAAGTAAGTGATAGCTGGTATGAATTGTTTGAATTGAAACCATCTGTATGTTTGTGCTACTAAAAGTTAATGTTTTCACATGACTGATTACTGCACTGAATGCATTTCAGTATAGTTCTTTTCTTTCTCATTGTATTAAATTTTTCAATGTCTGTTTTGCCATAGATACATTATTTTGTAATTAAATTATCATCAGCCATGTGCTGTGCCAATTTTCAAACAGATTCAACATGCCATCAACTGTGAATCATATTTGGGAAGCAAAGTAATGTTATAATAGTTAAATATTGATTTGCATCATCAGTTTCACAATTGAGGAATAATAGTCAGGCCTGTACCAGCTACACAATTGAAGATATCATAAGGCCTTCATCACTGAGAATGCACTTGACAACTGTGTGAAGGTCCTTTCACCTTTTAATGGGAATGACTGCAGCTGTATGAAACTTTATATGTAGAAATTAATACAAAGCTTGGAGACTTGATTGGGAAAGAGGGTATATAAATGCAGGGGCATGAACAATACATACTCTCTCATTTTGAGCTCCATACATTTCATTACTTTTTTAAACATACCATGTATACCCTTCCAGCATCATGTAACAGTCAAATGACCAATCTTGCATTATTCTATTGTTATAGAAAGCTTAATCTAAATTTTGAGGTGATTCTTTACTACTGTTATGCCTGGAATATTTAATTTCTAATGGATGAAATATAAAAAATTACTATCTATTACAAACTGAAAGTCTCTAAGCATTTAGGTGGTGCCAAATTTTTTGTCACCTGCATCATCCCATCTGTTTCACACATTATTACTGCTCCATGCTAGTATTTATGTCATTACATTCTTCCTGGTGAAGTACACATTAAAACTGCAGTCGATGTTCTTTCATTATTTAATGTTTTTGTAAAGTTTGATTAACGTCGATGTAGAATTATCAGACAGTGACTCCCAGTGATACAAACTTGGATTTATTTTGCTAATTACTTCTACTACTACTACTACTACTACTACTACTACTGTCATCATCATCATCATCATCATCATCATCATCATCACAAAGGTAGGACACTATTCTAAAGTACATTACTTTTATAAAGCATGATGTGAAACAGTTGAGTAATTATTAACATCTGTAAGTAACATAATTTTTGTAAAATGATGAATCAATGCCATGTATTAATTTTTCTGGAAAAATGCCTCAAACTAGAACACAGTACATAATTCAAAAAGGAAGATATTTAATTTGTGAAAGGTTAATATTTAGTGACCATCAGAAGATATCGTCCTAGGCTCAAAAATCAACCTGTTGGTAGAAATAAATCAAACTGACCACAGAATAATTATATGCTGATGTTCTATATATTCCAGTGTAAGAACGAGAAAAATGTATTTTGAAATAAGATATAAAATATTATTCCGTTCATAAATATTCATTTCTTTGTAACCTGCAGATGGTTAAAAAATTATACAAAGCATCAAGAGCTTATGCTGACTGGAAGAAACTCAATAATCCAAATTTTAAACCATGGCATTTTCCAGAGCAGATTACAAGTCCAAGAATTTCAATTCAGGATGTAAGTAGATTTATAATTAATTTTTGTTTTGGAGTTACTGTTCACAGTAAAAAATAAAAACAAAAAATGTAACTAATTGTCATTGGTCAATAGTGACTTACAGTTTCATTGTGGATGCAACATTTGAAACGCAGATAAAAAGTGTACAAGCAACTTACCAACTCAACAACTGCAAAGTAGTGATCAGCTTCATGACAGCATATTTAGTTAACTGTAGATTAATTTCAGCAAAAAAGTCTTCTTTTTATATACTTATTGTAATACATACCCTCTCTCTTCCAGTCGATGCCTCTACTTTGATGATAATTACTATTTAGTGATCAGGCAAGTAATACCACTGACTGTGAATATTACCAATTGTTGTTTTTTCTCATTTGCATTTCAAAAATTTTTCTTCATTGCTGCCTTTGTGATGCACTCTCCTGTGCTTCACCATTATTTCTTTCAATGTTGCCCAAGAAGGAAGAACTTGTGATTTCAAAAGCAATGTAGGGTATTTCACAGTTCTAGTGTTTAAAGAGGGAAATAATATTTCACATAGAAACTTATTTCTGGAAACAGTGCATTTCCATGTTAACAAGAAAAACACATCAGTGCAGGGTCTTAACCCATGCATTAATATTGTTATTTGTGTTGTTGATAAGTGCAAAATCATGTTGATTTAAGAATGCCATGCTCATTTCACAAATTGTGTCTGCATGGTAAGTTCTGATGCACTTTGTTAAAACTTCCTTTTGTGTTGAGGATCTTTACTGCTGCACTCACAACCCAAATGACTGTAGGGGAGTATTTTGAACAATATGTCCCAAGTAGCACCACAAAATAAAGTGTACTAAGGGGTCAGTTGTGGAGACATTGGCAACTAAGTGTGTGGTTACTGAGACCTATCTACCTTCCTCCATACAGTGTAGCAGAATAGCCAAGGAAGTAAACTACAAACTGGACTGGTATTAAGCAGAGAAAAATCATGTGATAATATCGTGCAAGCACTTAATGTGGATAGTCTACCATACAAGGGAGCTATGTATGAAACATAAGAATCGGACACCTTTCCCCATGCTTTTTCTAATGTAAAAACTGACTGTATCCGGACATACTGGCAAGTTCCTATGTAAAAGTGAATCTACTGAATTCCCTCTACAACAACGTATGTAACTGTGAAATGCCTTGCAGATCCACTGTAGTTTTTTGGGTGTGTTCGCTGATTTTACAGTGGACTTTGCACATCAGTATTGAGCTAGGATTCACTCCCCCTCCTTCAACTTTTGCCATGTTTGCATTTGAAGTATAGTTTTTTTTTTTTTTTTTTTTAATTTTTATGTAAAGCTTATTGGCAGTAGAACAGTGTGCAACTGTAAAAGAAGGGTGTGAATATAACTTGTAGATATTTTATTTGTATAAACATTATCTTTACAGTGGTGGCACTAGTCATTATATTTTCTTTGATAAATATAGTGGTAAGGATATTTAGTTCCATTGTGCAACATAAGGGAAGTATATGCTATTGTGCAGGCTTTTCTAGCAATGTCCATTCTTATTGCATGATTCACTTGCAAACAAATAACATTATGCACCGTATCACAAACCTCTTTCATCATTTTCATTGTAGTTGCTTGTACATGTACTAGATCTGTTTTGTATTTACTAAAACAACCTGTGCTTCATGCAATACTTTAGACATTTAGTTTGTGTAAAAATTTCCATTTGGCAGTAATTACAGAGTTTTGACTTCTGCCATTTGTATTTTGTAATGTATCCAGTTCATTATTAAAATATGTTGTTGCATCTGATACTTGATTCTACATAAGCAAATGTCCCAAACTATCTTAATGAATATACATCCTATTTCATAAGAATTTCCACTGAAAACTCCTAAAATTCCTGAGCAGTTTGTTTGAAATATCTTTTGAATTATTTTCTGCTAACTAATTTTAACTTCAAAGTTAGCTCTTTCTTCTAATAATAAAGCTAACCCTTAGTAACTAAATAGTTAGTTTGTCTACATCTGCATTTGCACAGCAAAGCATACCTTGTACTGTAGCTAATCATTCCCTTTTGTGTTCCACTTGCAAATGGAGTGAGGGAAAAATGACTTTCTGTGTGCTTATGTATGATCCCCGATTCCTGCCATCTTGTCTTTGCGGTCCTTAGGCAAGTTGTGTGTTGGGTGGCTGTAGAATCATTCTGCAGTCTGTTGCAAAGCCAGTTGTTTAAGCTTTCTCAATAGTCTTCTGCGAAAAGATCATCATCTTCCCTCCAGGGATTCCCATTTGTGTTAACATAGCATTGCCATAATACTTGCATGTTGATTAAACCTGCTGGTAACTAATCTAGCAGCATGAGTCTGAATTTCGTCATTCTTCCTTTAATCCAATCTCAAGGCAGTGGCGGATACACATATGCGCCGCTCCCCCTTGCAGGGCCGCCCGCATTGCCACCTGCGCCACCCCCGCCAGCCAGCCCGCACACTATTTGTTTGTTTGTTTCTTTCGTCAGTCGACTCGACTGAATCGAGTTATCGAGTAGTTGTACTTTCCTGTGTATCATGCACGTCCATGTCATCATATTTTATGTATTTCTGTCTGGCACACAGATAACTAACACATACCTACGATAAAAGTTATGTCCATTCTAGTGATCTCGATACGTAATTCTGTCTGGCAGTTGCTCGAGAAAAGTCACAAATATTCTACTGTTTTCTTGTACTGAGAACCTTCTATACGTAGTGTTATAAATACGGACTATTCACCAAATAGGAAAGTATTTTACGTTCAGAAGCAGAAATATTAAGACTGAAGAATGACTAAGTAAAAAGTCCTAGTTGTAACATGTGCAAGTGAGAAGATTAGTCAAGAGAGAGAGTGATCAGTTGATTGTGAAGTATTAATAATAGTAATTCACAGTAATTTCCCAGCAAAAATATTATTACAACATTTGTAATTATCCTAAAAACGCATTGTTACCATACAGGCCCTCTATCGAATGCACTAGAAAGGAACAGAATCGACAATAAAAGTTCCTTACACATAAATTGCCGCATGACGTCATCATTGGAAACTTGCCCTTATATTATACATCGTAAAGTACATATTGGCTTGTCGGTTCCACAGTAGGCATTTATTCACACTCCATAAAAGTCGGATGTGAACATTCTGGCAGCGAATGTTCTCGAAACAACTGAGCCCATATATAAAGGAAGCAGAGACGCTACCAGGTAGTCAATTTTAAAGCTGCAATTGTTGTAGTATCTTGGAAGTGATAAAAATTGAGCAACTGCAATTATTAGCTATTACAACGGACTTCAGTAAGTGTTGCGTTTAGTGATATTAGAAATACGCAGAGTGTAACTGTGTGTGTTTTAGTGCTAAGTGTACTAGTGTTGCACTTTTCAGTGCTAATAAAGTGTTTATTCAAGAATAATTGGAATCTAATCTACCTACATCATAACAAAATAATAAAATGTATCGTTACATAATAAGAAAAAGAAGAGTAGAAACATCTGAAGATTCCAGTCGCCATTCAGCTGCAAAAACACCAACAGATGTACAGGCAGAGCCCACCACTTTGTTGAAACTTCTACAACAAAGTTCATCGATTGATTCCTTTAATCCCATTGATATTGGCAGTTATTTGGATATATTATCATCAGGAAATATTAGTGATGATATAAAACACAAGCTTCTCACAGCTCCAAAGAAACCTGAAAATGGTTATATCTTCCCTACTTCCGAGCACAAGAAGAGGGGATGGATTGAATGCAGACAAGTGCATGATAGCCGGCCGGAGTGGCCGTGCGGTTCTTGGCACTGCAGTCTGGAACCGAGCAAACGCTATGGTCGCAGGTTCGAATCCTGCCTCGGGCATGGATGTGTGTGATGTGCTTAGGTTAGTTAGGTTTCATTAGTTCTAAGTTCTAGGCGACTGATGACCTCAGAAGTTAAGTCGTATAGTGCTCAGAGCCATTTGAACCAAGTGCACGATAATCACTTTGAACAGTATCCATGGCTGGTGTTCTCACAAGTTAAAAAGGGACTTCTTTGCATTAACTGTTCAGTTTTTTGTGACTAATAAAGTGGTTGGAAGAAAGAAATCCATTATCATCAAGAAGCTTGAGACTGAACCACTAACAAAGTTTGCCAAACTTACTGGTAAAGATGGTGACCTTGAGACCCACTCTCAGCTTGTGACAATTTTCACCTTCTTTGTTTCTTTGTTGTCCTCGGTATCGACGTACTGTGTTGCTGCACTGGCTCAGTAATGGGTTGTGGATTCCAACACTGACTACTGTAAATAATGTAGCCGACAGGTGCATAGTTGCGTTTCGCAGTACTTTAATTTCACTGTCCACAACCCCCTAATAATACAGTTATATGTGGCCAATGCACGATTGTTCTAACTTCCCATAAGGCAAACATCCACGTACTGCTACAATAGTTTACTGTTGAACATCTACGAGCAGTAGAAACATAACCACATAATTCCCAGTTCTTTCGGAATAATCAGATACATATGGAGCAGACACTGTCATTGCTTTAACACACGGCATATTGGTGTAACACTTATTTCACAGCTAAGTTGATGCATTGTTGTTGCTCTACCAACACAGTTTCTTCGTCTGAAACACGGCCATGGACTGACTGTCTCATGACCAAAAACCGGACCTTTATATATCATCACAATAGTAGGCCCTGAAGCTACACATTTTTCGATGTTTAATTTTCAGAAATTACAATTAAAACTTAACTCATTAAATTAACTGAATACATTGAAAATTGGTTCTTTTTAACAGTTTCTTCTACTGCAAGAGTTAGGCCAAATTATTTGTTTAAATCACGAAATTAACAAATATCATTGTGTAAATGATACTTTTGACAAAACTCGTAATTACTTTGAAATTAATTAAGGACTGACTTTGCTAACATGTTTTTGAATATAGCCAAATAGATACTTTAAGATTACTAGTATTTCATCTTCCAAATGTTTATGATTAGTTCAGAATTTATATTTGTTTTACGTCAACAGTAGAATTTAAATTACAAAACAATTACTGATTTCACCCTATAACAAAAGATACTAACTAGGAATAGTCAAAATAAATTAGAAAATCAATTATATACGTAAAACTAAGCACAAAATTACATCTGGTGTTATACGAGGTGCATTCAAGTTCTAAGGCCTCTGATTTTTTTTCTAATTAACTACTCACCCGAAATCGATGAAACTGGCGTTACTTCTCGACGTAATCGCCCTGCAGACGTACACATTTTTCACAACGCTGACGCCATGATTCCATGGCAGCGGCGAAGGCTTCTTTAGGAGTCTGTTTTGACCACTGGAAAATCGCAGAGGCAATAGCAGCACGGCTGGTGAATGTGCGGCCACAGAGAGTGTCTTTCATTGTTGGAAAAAGCCAAAAGTCACTAGGAGCCAGGTCAGGCGAGTAGGGAGCATGAGGAATCACTTCAAAGTTGTTATCACGAAGAAACTGTTGCATAACGTTAGCTCGATGTGCGGGTGTGTTGTCTTGGTGAAACAGCACACGTGCAGCCCTTCCCAGACGTTTTTGTTGCAGTGCAGGAAGTAATTTGTTCTTCAAAACATTTTTGTAAGATGCACCTGTTACCGTAGTGCCCTTTGGAACACAATGGGTAAGGATTACGCCCTCGCTGTCCCAGAACATGAACACCATCATTTTTTCAGCACTGGCGGTTACCCACAGAAATGCCAACTCTGGAGGCGATCTGTTCAACAGTCATTCGGCGATCCCCCAAAACAATTCTCTACACTTTCTCGATCATGTCGTCAGACCAGCTTGTGCGAGCCTGAGGTTGTTTCGGTTTGTTGTCACACGATGTTCTGCTTTCGTTAAACTGTCGCACCCACGAACGCACTTTCGACACATCCATAACTCCATCACCACATGTCTCCTTCAACTGTCGATGAATTTCAATTGGTTTCACACCACGCAAATTCAGAAAACGAATGATTGCACGCTGTTCAAGTAAGGAAAAGGTCGCCATTTTAAGTATTTAAAACAGTTCTCATTCTTGCCGCTGGCAGTAAAATTCCATCTGTCGTACGGTGCTGCCATCTCTGGCACATATTGACAATGAACGCGGCCTCATTTTAAAACAATGCGCATGTTTCTATCTCTTTCCAGTCCGGAGAAAAAAAATCGGAGGCCTTAGAACTTGAATGTACCTCGTATTCTTTAAGACTAAGGGCCAACTTTTCTCTTTTGTGAAAATGCATATTCTATTCATGTATGTTAATGGTAATTAGTTAAAAGTGAAAAAACGAATTTTAAGGAGGCAGACGGCAAAACAAGGGGGGGAAGTAAAAATTATCCCAGCTTGTTTCGTCACAAGTTCAAGTACCACATTGAAGCATCAACAGATACAAAATTATTTTTGGTGACAAGAGACAATCATGAACTTGAGGTCGTAAATCAATTGTCAATACAGGGAATGGAAAGCATTAGGGAAAACAGAGACCCCGGAGAATTGCAACTAAAACATCACCTTGAGACCACTAAAGCGAATGCCAGTTACATAAGTAAAACAACGTGTAACGAACTTACTCCATGTTGTGAAACAGTGATGTTATCAAGAATACTGGAGGAAATCGAAGATTCTCATTATTACAGCATAATCTTCAATGAGACTACGGACATAGCGTACATCGCCCAACTGAGTTTATCTGCAAGGTATGTTGGTGATGACGGCAAATTACACGAAAGATTTTTGAGTTTTGTTGACATCCATAAAGACAATGATTGTAGTGGAAACATTGACGATGAACGTCAAAAGAGTCAAGATGAAGAATTTAGTGATACTGATGACGTATTAGCTACTACAATTGTAAGGAGAATGGAAAGCCTTTCTCTGTCACTGGAGAACTGTGTGGGTATAAGCTGTGATGGTTGCTCAGTTAATATGTCAGAATTGAAAGGAGCTGTGGCTACAATAAAAAAGAAAGCTATCAGCATCCAAGTAGCACAGTGTCAAAGTCATCGGCTCAACCTCGCTGTCTCTCGCAGTTGCAAAGTTACAAGTGTGAGAAACTCGTTTGGTACTATTGAAGAAGTAGTGTCATTCTTTACAGCATCTAGCAAGCAACATTGAAGAGTCACCTAAAACAACTTGCTGCAGTCACTTTGTCAAATGAGATGGGTTGAGCGACATAATGCTATTATTCAGTTCGCAGCTGATCTCAGAACAGTTTGCAAAGTTCTTAAAGAAATACAGTGTTGGAGGGATAGAACAAGGGCTACTAAAGCCAATATTCTCCTTCGAGCTCTCTCTAGTTGTGCATTTATTATCACTCTGTTTAAACTGAGTGACATTATGAGCATAACATATCCAGTCAGCAAAATCTTAAAAGACCCTAGCATGGACATCGTGATGAGAGCTAAATCTGATCGCCACTTTGCTCGTATTGTTGAAGAGGCGAAGGCATTTATGGAAGAGTTAGATGTGGAGATAAGTGTTCCTTGTACAGGCAGACAAAGACACAGGGAAAACTGCAGTCATAATGATGATGCTAAGACATATTGGAAAAGAACTGTTTTTATTCCAACACGGAACCACGTTACGGCTGACATGAGAGAACAGTTTGGTGAAGAAAATATTAATCATTTAAAATTGAACACAACTACTGAAACATGACTGTAATAATCTGGCACATAAACTGAACTACCATTCTTCGAAGAAGAATCACTGTTTGTGATTAAAAAGAGACTAATGGGGGAGATTCTTCAATACAAGCAAACGAGCATAAACGCCCTTAATGGTCGTGATTCCGTAATGCAACATTGTGTGTTTGTCCTAGATCTGACTATCCTACTTTGCACACACTGTACAAAATATATGCTTGTCTACCTGCATCTATTGCTACAATAGAAAGAAGTTTTTCAACATTGTGACATACAAAGACATGGCTGAGATCAACAGTGGAGGAGGATCGACTTAATGGCTTAGCTCTGTTGAACACTGACCCTGACATTGATTGTCCTATAGACGACGCAATTAACCAATTTGCCAGGAAGAATAGGCAAATAGAATTCACCATTTAAGGAAGAGAAGCACAGTTGTAACTCTTTTATATCATAAGATGGCATTGTCTTGTACATGTGTATATCAGTTTAAATAAAACTTTGCATGTGACTTGATTGCAGTATTAAAGGAAACTGTGACATAAACTCATTTTCGGCCTCATAAGACTGTGGAGTTTGCAGCTCGTAGTCTCGTGATAGTGTTCTTGCTTCCCGCAGTTCGATTCCCGGTGAGGTCAGGGATTTTTCCTGCCTTGAGCTGACTGGGTGTTGTTGTGTCGTCTGTATCATCATCATCATCATCATCATCATCATCATTCATCTCCATTACAGTCAGAGGAAGGCAATGGCAGACCACCTCCACTAGGACCTTGCCTAGTACGGCGGTGCGGGTCTTCCGCATCATCCCCTACGCTCCTTGGAGTATGGGACATCATGATCATCATCATCATCACAATCAAGACTGTAGAATGAAGTCAAATTAATTTAGGCAATGCTGAGGGAATTAGACTGGAAAAGGTAGTAGATGAGTTTTACTATTTGGGCAAGCATGACAAGAAAAGCATTTATGAAAAAGAGGAATTTTTTGACACCAAATATAAATTTAAGTGTTAGAAGCCTTTTCTGAGGATATTTATCTGGACTGTAGCCTTCTACAGAAGTGAAACGTGGGTGATACAACAGTTCAGACAGAAAGAGGGTAGAAGCTTTTGAAACATTGTGCTACAGAAGAAAGCTGAAGATTGGATGGGTAGATCAAATAACTAATGAGGTGGTACTAAATGAAATTGGGAAAGGAAAGAAATATATGTCAGAACTTGACCAAAAGAAGGGATCAGTTAATAGGACATATCCTGAGGTGTCAATGAATAGTCAGTAATAAAACAACAACAATGAAAAAGTAAGTTCAAAAGGGAAAATAATTCAGGGGATTCTCCTGCTTGTAAGAGCTGAAGACCTAAAAGTAGACTGATGTAGTTTACCATGTGAGCCATTTAAAGTGGTATAAGATCTGAATGTATCAATAATAAACTAGTTTGTTGTCATCTGAGCCATACGTGCTGGAGGGCTGGTAAAGTCATTTAAGGGATTCTCCAACAGTTTAGAAGTCATTCTAATATTTTCTTAATTCCAGTTTCCGTCTATATCCCACCTAACCTATTTAATTCCAATTAACATTTTTCAGTGTACAGCCATTGTTGGAAACCTATCGAAGACAATCATACATAGTCTCAAGTCAAAACAGTGCCCCAAACATTGTTTTTACTTTAGACTGCATATAGAGCACCATCTTTAATTTGTATCTATTGGTGGCTGTATGACAAAACTTGTTATTTCCTTGAAATTAAAGATTTGGTATAGCCAGAAATTGGAATAAGAAATAAAAATATGTTGGTATACTCATGTGAAATTTGTTTTCTTTATTGACTTCAAATAATTTGTTCCATTTGTAAATCAGAGATTAGACTTAGCCATAATTTGTTCCCTCTATCTAACTATAAGACAAATTCAACAAACAGGCTGTAGGGACTGACGGCCTCAGCACTTTGGTCTCTTAGGACTTCACACGCATTTGAACAAATGGTCCTGCTGCTATTTCTTCTAATCCACCAATATGTGGAGTGTACCACCCGCAAGCTATATTTCAGTGTGATATGCTCGTGATTAAGTTAGGTATCCTCTACTAAGGAGTGATCAAAGATACTTTTAAAAGAATAACTTTACTAACAAAAGGAAACTCAGTTATAATGTTCTTGGATGAATATCCAACCAACTGCATACAACACAAATATCTGTAATGTGACATTGTCAGTAATGTGCCCACATGATGCATCCCAGAGTTGTGGCAGGCAATAACATGAAGATCTGGGACATTGTTGGACCGATACTGCTGGTGTACATCAGCTGATGTACTGCTGGTGAAGACCACTACGAACTGGGCTGGGTCTGCCGGCATGTAACGCCAAGATGAAAGTGTAGTACTGCCAGCAAATAACACTGGAACTATATCGCAGATGTGGCCAGACAGAACTGCTTGCACTACTGACTTGAGATGCATAACTTTCTTCTCACAGTGTGGCAGTGGCCTAAGTAGTCTGGAACAGATGGATATCCGTGTGGCACTGCGAGGACACGTGGTTGGGCGTAGCAAAATAGTACCCTGCTAACAGTGCTCTCTGCTGTGACAGGCGTGCTGCTTGTCAGCAAGGTTGGTGTCCCCAGATGCTGTGGAGGCGATGTGTAACACTGTGGTAAACAGCCCAGGCCATGCAAGGAAATGTCTTGGTGTTAATGAAAGCAATTTACCAGTGTCATCCTGACAGACTGGCCGACTGCATGACCTGTCTGATGTGTGGAGAAATTGACAACCAGGCGGATACAACATCCCTCGATTTGCGCCAAAGGGTGGTGGGGTTTCGGGTTCCGCTGGATAGGTCAGGAGGCCACTACACGCAGCAGGTGGCTACACGGGTAGCAGGGGTTGTGTGGTGTGGACTGGACGGTTTTTTAGGTTAGATGGCCACGGGCAAGTACAGAAAGGGCAACAGCCTCAAAGGGTGTGAGGCAAAGTCAGGACATGCGGGGACCAAGCAGCAATCGGTATTGTAATTGTAAACTGTCGAAGCTGCATTGGTAAAGTACCGGAACTTCAAGCACCGAAGCTGAAATCGTTATAGGTGCAGAAAGCTGGCTGAAGCCAGAGATAAATTCTGCCGAAATTTTTACAACGGCACAGGCGGTGTTTAGAAAGGATAGATTGCATGCAACCGGTGGTGGAGTGTTCGTCGCTGTTAGCAGTAGTTTATCCTGTATTGAAGTAGAAGTGGATAGTTCCTGTGCATTATTATGGGTGGAGATTACACTCAACAACCAAGCTAGATTAATAATTGGCTCCTTTTACCGACCTCCCGACTCGGCAGCATTAGTGGCAGAACAACTGAGAGAAAATCTGGAATGCATTTCACACAAATTTTCTCAGCATGTATTGTTTTAGGTGGAGATTTCAATTTACCAGATATAGACTGGGATACTCTGATGTTTAGGATGGGTGGTAGGGACAGAGCATTGAGTGACATTATAATGAGTGCACTATCCGAAAATTACCTCGAGCAATTAAACAGAGAACCGACTCGTGGAGATAACATCTTGGACCTACTGATAACAAACAGACCTGAACTTTTCGACTCTGTAAGCACAGATCAGGGAATCAGTGATCATAAGGCCGTTGCAGCATCCCTGAATATGGAAGTAAATAGGAATATAAAAAAAGGGAGGAAGGTTTATCTGTTTAGCAACAGTAATAGAAGGCAGATTTCAGACTACCTAACAGATCAAAACCAAAATTTCTGTTCCGACACTAGCAATGTTGAGTGTTTATGGAAAAAGTTCAAGGCAATGGTAAAATGCGTTTTAGACAGGTACGTGCCGATTAAAACTGTGAGGGATGGGAAAAACTCACCGTGGTTAAACAACAAAGTTAGGTAACTACTGAGAAAGCAAAGAGAGCTTCACTGAAAATTTAAACGCAGCCAAAACCTCTCAGACAAACAGAAGCTAAACAATGTCAAAGTTAGCATAAGGAGGGCTATGCATGAAGCGTTCAGTGAATTCGAAAGTAAAATTCTATGTACTGACTTGACAGAAAATCCTACGAAGTTCTGGTCTTATGTTAAATCAGTAAGTGGCTCGAAACAGCATATCCAAACACTCTGGGATGATGATGGCATTGAAACAGAGGATGACATGCGTAAAGCTGAAATACTAAACACCTTTTTCCAAAGCTGTTTCACAGAGGAAGACCGCACTGCAGTTCCTTCTCTAAATCCTCGCACAAACGAAAAAATGACTGACATTGAAATAAGTGTCCAAGGAATAGAAAAGCAACTAGAATCAACTTGCCCCCCCTTCTAACAGCCGTGTACCGCAAGTCTCTAGAGGATCGGAAGGTTCCAAATGATTGGAAAAGAGCACAGGTAGTCCCAGTCTTCAAGAAGGGTTGTCGAGCAGATGTGCAAAACTATAGACCTATATCTCTGACGTCGATCTGTTGTAGAATTATAGAACATGTTTTTTGCTCACATATCATGTTGTTTCTGGAAACCCAGAATCTAATCTGTAGGAATCAACATGGATTCCAGAAACAGCGATCGTGTGAGACCCAACTCGCTTTATTTGTTCATGAGACCCAGAAAATATTAGATACAGGCTCCCAGGTAGATGCTATTTTCCTTGACTTCCAGGAGGCGTTTGATACAGTTTCGCACTGTCGCCTGATAAACAAAGTAAGAGCCTACAGAATATCAGACCAGCTGTGTGGCTGGATTGAAGAGTTTTTAGCAAACAGAACACAGCATGTTGTTCTCGATGGAGAGACGTCTACAGACGTTAAAGTAACCTCTGGCATGCCACAGGGGAGTGTTATGGGACCATTGCTTTTCACTATATATATAAATGACCTAGTAGATTGTGTTGGAAGTTCCATGCGGCTTTTTTGCGGATGATGCTGTAATATACAGAGAAGTTGCAGCATTAGAAAATTGTAGCGAAATGCAGGAAGATTTGCAGCAGGTAGGCACTTGGTGCATTGAGTGGCAACTGACCCTTAACATAGACAAATGTAACATATTGCGAATACATAGAAAGAAGGAGCCTTTGTTGTATGGTTATATAATAGCGGAACAAACATTGGTAGCAGTTGCTTCTGTAAAATATCTGGGAGTATGCGTGCGGAACGATTTGAAGTGGAATGATCATATAAAATTAATTGTTGCTAAGGCGTGTACCAGGTTGAGATTCATTGGGAGAGTCCTTAGAAAATGTAGTCCATCAACAAAGCAGGTGGCTTACAAAACACTCGTTCGACCTATACTTGCGTATTGCTCATCAGTGTGGGATCCGTACCAGGTCGGGTTGACGGAGGAGATAGAGAAGATCCAAAGAAGAGCAGCGCATTTTGTCACAGGGTTATTTGGTAAGCGTGTTAGCGTTACGGAGATGTTTAGCAAACTCATGTATCAGACTGTGCAAGAGAGGCGCTCTGCATTGCAGTGTAGCTTGCTGTCCAGGTTTTGAGAGGGTGCGTTTCTGGATGAGGCATCGAATATATTGCTTCCCCCTACTTATACCTCCCGAGGAGATCACGAATGTAAAATTAGAGAGATTCGAACGTGCACGGAGGCTTTCCGGCAGTCGTTCTTCCCGCGAAACATTCACGACTGGAACCGGAAAGGGAGGTAATTACAGTGGCACGTAAGGTGCCCTCCGCCACACACCGTTGGTTGGCTTGCGGAATATAAATGTAGATGTAGATCTAGAAAAAGACAAGCCGCACTCTCGGCAGGAGGTAGCCAACTTCTAGAGCTAACTGTCCAGAGAACTGAAATGATACCCAGCACAGCCAGCAAAAGGAAAACATGTGCCCATGAACTGACCAGAAAAATACAAGAACTGAACAGAAACACTATGCATGTATAAGACATTGGAAAGTACATAGCTACTAAAGAAGAATGCAAGAGAGAATGGACAAGATTGCTGAGCGTGGGGCATAAGTTCCATGGCTTTTAAAACACTATAATATTATGGAGATTTTATAAAACTCTCAGTGCCAGGCACATGAAACTGCTGAAGTGAACCACTAATTAATACAAGAAAATGCTCCCAACGAGATAAGCATGCCATGTTGGTGTAGGGGAATGGCGACTGGCTTCCAGCACAGGCAGTAATGGGGAAGGGCTGGGTGTCGGTGAGAACTGCAATGAAACTTCTAAGAAGGCACTACCCAGGGCCTGGCAGAATACACGTCAGGATCAAGGGTCGTAGCACAAATGGTGAGACTAGTGGCTGGGCCGGAAACCGAAACTGGAGAGCATGCGGCAACACCAGTGGGAACTATGGGGCTGGCCGCAGGAATGATGATGATGATGGTGGCAGCTTTGACAGTGAGAGGATTGGCTGCAGCTGGTTGGCATGTGAACTTACTGATGAGACAGCTGGCATCAGCTTCAACAGGCCTGGTGACAGCAGGTGGGCTGGGCAAAACAGTGCCAATAGTGGCACAAAGATCAGCCTGACAGGTCATCAGTGGCAGACCTGGTGAGGACAGCTGAGACTGGGACAGCAGTGGGAGGGACAGACGAGACAGGTGGCAGTGGAGGCGACAGAATGCTCGATGACACCAGGTCCAGCTGCAAAAGGCCCGGCGACAGACGAACTGAAAATAAGACTGGTATCGTCACACAGAGGCTTGGCAATGACAGAAAGGCCAGGTAGGACAGGGCTGAGGATGTCTGGACTGACATCTTTGCAGACAGGCTTGGTGACAACACAGACTGGTCATGACACGGTTGGTAATGAGGAGACTGACGACATTGCTGATGTTGTCACACACAGGCTTGGCGATGGTACTAGGGCTGACCATGACAGGAGTGCCAGCCATGACAAGGCTGGTACCAACATGACTGATGCCACCAACGAGACAGGTGGCATCTGAAGGTGTCACAACACTGGCTGGGCTGAGAGTGATGGTACTGCCGCCACAGAACTCTGAGAACAAGACATGGAGTGCCACATGGCATGACAAGAACATTATAAACAACCTGACTGAAGGGTGGCCAGCTTGCCATACACAAAACTTATTATGCCTGCTTTGCACTCTGCTCATGAACAAGCTCACTCGAACACTATGAGAAAGACTGTCCGGCTTCAACTAAGGATGTGGCACACATGTTACTTGGCTGACTGACACAATGAAAATGTACACTTAACTGTTCCACCAACAAATCACAATCTAAGTTCTCCTTGCACGAGTTGAGGAAAAACTGACAACACAAATGAAAAATTTCAACACCCGCACTGCAAGAAAATGAGCACTGTGCTGCGTACGTTCAATGCCGTACAACATAAAAAGTAACTCCAACTATTGATGGTACAAGTGCCAGTCCTCTTTCTGACCGCTGAATACACAAAAAAGCAGCCCAGATGTGGTGGCTGCATCCCAATATGCTGCTATACTAGCCAAAACGTGAGTAAGCTGAGTTACCCTCTGTAACAACAGCTCTGACGAAAGACAGACATTATAATACACGTGAACATGCAAACTGTGTGTGAGAATACTGCCAGTGAATGAGAAACTTGAACCTTGCAGCACTGAAAACAACTTAGACCAGCAGCATGAACGAGAAGTCACACTGATACACATTAACTACTGAGAACCTCATCACATAGACTACAACTGTATCCCGGCAGAAGACATGGTGGTGTGACGAATACTGCCCTCTGACTGGGAGAACAGCCCTATCAAAACTAATTAGCACACAATGAACAATGTGAAAACAAAACTTACTCTGGCAAACAAATCAATAAACAGAGAAATGAGACCGAAATAGCACTGAAACATAAATACTGTGAGAGACGACAATGTGAAAACACACTTTTAACTTGTTGCCACTGAAGTTTGGCAGAAGAGAGGAAACAAGACAGCAACAACAGCAATATACTTTAACACCCATGGACACAGAGTTGTCCTCAGTAAAGCATCTTCGTACTGAAGACTGATTGATTGAAGATAATTTTGAAAGAACAAAATTACTGACAAAACAAAACTCAGTTATAATGTCCTTGGATGAATATCCACGCAGCTGCGTGCAACAGAAGTATCTCTCCTGTGAAGTTGTCAGTGATGTGCCCACATGACACACCCCGGAATCATGGTAGGCAGCGGCATGAAGTTCTGGGACGTTACTGGGCCAGTTCTGCCGGTGTATGACGGCTGACGTACTGCTGGTGAAGTTTGCTAAGGACTAGGCCGGGCCTACCAGCGTTTAACACTGATATGGGACTGCTAGTACTGCCAACTTGTAGTGCTATAACTGAACTGCTCATGCGGCTGTATGGAACTGCTTGTACTGCTGGCTTTAGGTGTAGGGAATAACTATCTTTTCACAGTCCGGCAGTGACCTAAAAAGGCGGGAGCAGATGGATATCCAGGTGGCACTGAGAGGGCACGTGACCGGGTGTAGGGAAATGGTTCCCTGCTAACATCATTCTGTGCTGTGACAGGTACACAGCATGTTGGCTAGGTTGGCACCCCTAGACACTGTGGAGGAAATGTTAAACTCTGTGTTAAGCAGTCCAGGTTATACAAGATGTTAAAAGGGGTTGGGTTGTTTTGGGGAAGGAGACCAGACAGCGAGGTTATCGGTCTCATCGGATTAGGGAAGGATGGGGAACGAAGTCAGCTGTACCCTTTGAAAGGAACCATCCCGGCATTTGCCTGGAGTTATTTAGGGAAATCACGGAAAACCTAAATCAGGATGGCCAGACACGGGATTGAACCATCGTCCTGCCGAATGCGAGTCCAGTGTCTAACCACTGCGCCACCTCGCTCGGTGATGTTAAAAGCCATTTACCAAAGTTCTACAGGTGGAGTGGCTGCTCACATGGTCTGCCTGGTGTGTGGAGGAAAGGATGGCCAGGCAGATATGGCATTTAAGTTCATAAATTTCAGTCTGCTTCCATTTTAATACTTTTGTTATCTAGTTGTATAGCATTCAGTGCACTGTGTCGTCTTAAAGCTGTACCAACATTCAGATCAAGTGTGGTTGTGTTCATTTATTCCTGGCAGTGAACGGGTAATGGGAGAATGCTGGGCTCTTGTAGTGGACTCTTCTACCACCTTGTTTTTCCTGGCAGAATATTGTCTGTATTGTCTCCTTTTCTCCATCTAGTACCATTAGATGATGTTCCTCTTCATTTATGTCCTGGTGTTATATTCTCAATCTGTACTTTGACAGTTGGAAACACATCTTTGTTTTGATCTTCTGGTCTTTCACAGCTGCAAAACTTGTAACGCAGTGTCCTCATTGGAAGCTTTTTGTATAGATGTAATGCACAATTTGAGCTCAATGGCAAGCTTCTTGATGTTATTGTAAGATACTGTACCTAAAAATTTTAAATCGTGGTCTGGTTTGATGAAGATATTGCTGCCTTTTTTTTATATATGACCTCTCAAGCAATATTTTCATACTGTTAATTTTTAGTCTTCTTTAGTTTTCTTTCACTTGCATTTTCCTTTTATACCCTATGCCCCCCCCCCCCCCCACACACACACACACACACGTGTGCCCTCACATGCAACCCCCCCCCCCCCATCTCCTCCCCCATGCACCCCCTTTACACACACACTTTTTAAAATGTCACACATGTGGCAGATATAAGATAAATTAGTGTAACTTGTGAAAAAAGCTGTTTCCTCATATAATGTGATCTTATTAATGTGTCTGTTGCTGACTGTATCCTACTCTTCAATGGACTGCAGAGTTTCTTTTGTATGAGGAACTATGGCACATTGGGGACATACGTGAGAGGCTTAACAATAATGTAAAACAGCTTTCTCATATGTAGTGTCGTTCATATGGTGGACTGCAAGGAATTGACAGTGTCATACCTATCCACCTTAGGGGACATCTTGAAGTTCTTTTCCCATTCTTGGAATTGGAAACTTGTAGTCCGCATATGGCTTGTTCCTGTGTTGGCAGTACGTAGTGTGTGTCATGAGTAATTCTCAGTAAACCCCATTTTAAACAATGGAAACCCCAGGTTGAAATATCATCAGTAAAAGGAAAAGGGTAGATTGCTACTCACTGTAAAGATGACACATTGAGTTGCAGACGGGTACAACCAAAAGACTGTTACACATTTAGCTTTCGGCCAAAGCCTTCTTCAGAAAAGAAAAAACATACGCACTCATTCACATAAGGAAGCACACCTCACACACACGACCTCCGTATCTGGCAGCTTGGACTGGAATGCAACTGTCGTGTTGAATGAAAACATCAATCTGGAGGGGCTGGGGAAGCGATAGCAGGGTATGAGTGGGGGAAGAGAAGGGCATTGTCTGCGGAGCATGCAGGGTCTAGACGGCAGTGTGAGAAGATTGCCACCAAGCTGAGCGTCAAGAGGCTGTGGGCCAGCGAGGTGTGACGAGTGGGTGGGGGAAGGGGAGTGCAGAAGGAGATGAACAGTGAAGGGGGAAGACGGGCATATGTGTTGGCAGAGGGTGGCATACAATGAGGGATGGAGATGTGAATAGGTAGGAGGTAATAGGACAGAGGGGCAGAACTGCTGAATGGAGGGTACGGGGACAGTAGTTACCAGGGGTTGAGGATGGAATAATTTCGGTGGTAGAGTATGTGTTGTAACAGTTCAGAAAAGTTGGTGGAGGGGAGATTCAAGGTGGCCCAGGTTGTGAAACAGCCACTGAAATTGAGCATTTTGTGTTCAGCTGTTTCATAGTCATACCAATATAAAAAGCTGTGCAGTAATTTCAGCAGAGATGGTATATAAAATGGCTGATTTCACAGGTGGCCTGGCTTTTAATAGGGTAGGATAAGTCTGTGACTGGCTTGGATTGGACATATCTTGCACTTAGGCCTTCCACAAGGATATGATCCCTGTGGCAAGGGATTGGGATTGGGGATGCCATAGGGATGATGAAGGATGTTATGAATATTGTGGAGGTTGGGTGGGGCCGACAGAACACAACTTTAGGAGGGTATCTTGGATAGGATGTCCCTCGTTTCAGGGCATCAATATAGGTAATCAAAGCAGTGACAGAGGATGGGATCCAGTTGATCCAGCATTGGGCTGTATTTTGTGACAAAGGAGACACTCCTTTGTAGCTTATTCTTGGAGATGGTGGGAGGCTTTGGGGTATGCGGGGAAATGGCACAGGATGTCTGTCTGCAGGCTAGGCCCGGGGCATAGTGTCTGCCTTTGAAGGCCTTGGTGAGCCCTTCAGCATTCTGGGGAAGGGAGTTCTTGTCACTGCAGATGGGCTGCTCCTAGTGGACATGATGTATGGGGGGAACTTTTTGGTGTGGGAGGGATGATAATGGTCGAAATGCAGGTACTGTTGGTGGTCAAAGAGCAGGAGGCCAATGCCCAGGAGTGTGGCACACTGAGATGAGGAGGATGAGGTGTGGACGATGGGAGAGAAGGTGTTGAGGTGAAGGAATGAGGATAGGGTGTCTAAGCCCTGAGTCCACATCATGAAAATATCATCTATGAACCTGAACCAACTAAGGGTTTCAAAGGAGAAGGAGTTGTGTGTTAGGATGCAGTTAGAAAGGTGTATGAGGAATTAGTAGTGAATTTGAAGTCTGAAGGATGTTGGGAAAGATAGTGTTCAATAGGGCATGAGGGATGTTGGTGTATGGGAAAGTGGGAGAATCTCTGACTGCAGGTACAATGATTGGTCAGGATTTGTGTTATGGTTGTGTATGGCTGTCCTTTCTTCTATTGAAAGGTTATTGTTCTTAGGAAGAGACTAGGGAAAGATGGCGAGGCAAGGTTGGAGGTAAGGAATTCCTGGAATGTGACTAGGGTGTGGTTTGTGTGTGTGTGTGGGGGGGGGGGGAGGGAGGGGGGGGGAGGAATCACAGTTGGGTGGTGTTATATACTGAGAGAGGCAGGGTTCAGTGTTGGGACTAGGTTGGCTTTGATCAGAGGGATGGGTGGCAAAGAAATGTTTCCATTGCAGGGATCAGGAGAAGGAGAGTTGGTTTAATTTGGGTGTAGGGCTAAAAGTGAGGCCTTTGGATAGAACTTAAATTTCTGTTGGGCTGAGGACTTTGCTGGAGAGGTCAGCAACAATGTTTTGGCTCTGAATTTAGTAGTGTTGGTAGGGAGCTTTGGGGGATGTGACAAGTTGGAGAGGTCAGATGGGCAGGGTTTGGGTGCTATGAGGGATTAACAAGGAGGAACACTGTTGGTAGGATAGGGGTTGAATAGTGGTGCCCAAAGATGGCAGGAGGTTGTCAGCACGTTGGATAATTTATGGAGGTGATGTCTGGAACACTCCTCCATGTGCTAGAGAGCAAGGGATTAAGTTTCAGAGATGTGTTGTATGTAGTAGGGATTGCATAATAGCAGTATCTTGCAGAGGAAGCAGAGGTGGTCCTGGTATGCCTGTGCCAAGGAGATGTGTTTTTGCAGAGCCAGGTTTGTGAGGATCAGAGATATGCAGAATCTGAAAAGGCAAAGGTCATTGTGAAAGGAGGAGTAGGATCAAAAGAAGCAATTTTATGTTTAGGCTGTTGGGAAAGGGGAGAATTCCATGGTTTAAGCAAAATTTACAGAACAGGATGTGAGACTTGGTTTTAGCCATAGAATGGAATACTTTTCTGAATTGATGGAGCAGTGGTATATTGTGGCAGGGATGGCATAGGGGAAACGGAAATGACAACGCAGAATTGCGCGGGTGAAGGTGTTAGGTGGTTGTGAGGGGAGCTGTATAACAGAAAAGATGCATAAGAGATACATAAAGAAACACAAAAACATACACATGAAACCACTTAATAATGTGTGCAGATATGTAAAAATCTTACAGAAACATCAGAGAAAAGGAACGTATGATGCATGGGGGTATGGGAAAACCCAGGTGCAAGACCTGCCCAATCCATCCACCCACTCTGCTGCAATCATTGCACTGCTTTCTGTATCATCACTATCACATAACTTACACAATCCAAGTAGTGCACAGTAGGAAAGTTGTATGGAGGCATTTGCGGTGACATCTCATGTCAATGATAGGAGCACATCATAATGTAATATGTTTACATCCAGTGTAAATATTGTGTGTGAATTGTAGGTGTACGTATGATTCATTATGTATTGGAGGCTGTCTGAGGTGGCACAGGTAAATGAAAAACCCTTCATGATATGCATTTTCAGCTCATGTTACAGCACTCATCTTTAGAAGGTTAGTACACACTGTTATGCACCGTTGAGACTCAGTGCCACAGTACTTTGATGTGGACTGCTTATGATAGACTTCTTCGCCATGCCACACAAAGAATCATGTCCACATCTAGGTTTGATTCAAGGACAGCAGAAAGCTGAAAGTAGAGTCATCAAGTGAGCTGCTGAAAAAGCATACTGTATGAAAATGGAGCAAAGTTGCTGAAGTAGTTTTTCAGAAAATGTTTTACTTGTAACACAAAAAATAAAATACCACATAGTTCAGATCCACATGTTTTTTCTATACAGAATTGTTTTCAAACAATTACAGGGAAACAGTTGGGTAAAAATATTTCATTATTTCAAATTGTAAGTCTCACCTAAAAGCCTGACGATGAGGTGGTTATATTTTCGTTATTGGTCATATTTATTACAAAAGTTGAGTGACTCACTGCCCATTGTTTGAAGAACTTGCAGTGAATTAGAGGTGCATATTTTGACTGGTATTCTGAGGGAAGCAGAAACGGGCAGTCTGAAGTTAATGCTAGGTTAAAAGCCAGAGTGGGAATTAGATCCCACCATGTTTTTGGTTTGCAGTCACATGGTCTATTGCTAGACCACCATACCAGGTGTGAATTAGATCCCACCTGCCGAGTTCTCGAGGCCCTGCTGTTCCCTTCCGTCGCTGTGGCCATTCACTAGGTGACAATGGTATAGTTTTCACAACTTAATTTTAATTCATCATAATTCAGACAGTTTGTACAAAATATTTATAAATTATGTATAAAAATCTTCTTCCTGAGTTAGTATACCTACTCTGAGATTAGCCTTTACAAATGTCTGCTTGTGTCTGTGTATGTGCGGATGGATATATGTGTGTGTGTGTGCGCGAGTGTATACCTGTCCTTTTTTCCCCCTAAGGTAAGTCTTTCCACTCCCGGGATTGGAATGACTCCTTACCCTCTCCCTTAAAACCCACATCCTTTCGTCTTTCCCTCTCCTTCCCTCTTTCCTGATGAAGCAACCGTTGGTTGCGAAAGCTTCAGTTTTGTGTGTTTGTTTGTGTGTCTATCAACCTGCCAGTGCTTTCGTTTGGTAAGTCACATCATCTTTGTTTTTAGATATAATCTGAGATTAATTTGCACATATAGACAGACTGAACAAGTGACTTACTGTTAGATTTGTATATACAGAGATCACCTAACCATGTGTATCTTTTCATTTCAGAGTGTTCAGAGATAGTGGGAGGATGCCATTCCATGTTTGGTTGGGGCATATGCTAATGTAGTTCAGGAAAAAATGTGCCAGTGATTGAAACATAGGTTCCACAGATTAAATGTTGTATGATGATTCTCTTTAGAAACATATCTCACTTGTTAAAAAGAAGTTGATAAGCTTTAATAGGTTATCAAATACAGTGTTGTAACTGCTTGAACTGTTCTTTCTGATTTGTTTTATTATGCATACTGAATATTTTGTACAAGAAGATAACTTATTTTCCTCACTGTCATATGAATGTCGTACTTGCTGACTAATCTCTTATACTTCAGGGCGGGAATGATTGCTGATGTCCGTCGTAGCTATTTTTTCATGCTGTGTGCCTTCTGAGTCTAGTTTTTCAGCTGTTCAGATCATTATTACATTATGTTGTTGTTGTTGTGGTCTTCAGTCCTGAGACTGGTTTGATGCAGCTCTCCATGCTACTCTATCCTGTGCAAGCTTCTTCATCTCCCAGTTCCTACTGCAACCTACATCCTTCTGAATTTGCTTAGTGTATGCATCTCTTGGTCTCCCCCTACGATTTTTACCCTCCACGCTGCCCTCCAATACTAAATTGGTGATCCCTTGATGCCTCAGAACATGTCCTACCAACCGATCCCTTCTTCTGGTCAAGTTGTGCCACAAACTCCTCTTCTCCCCAATCCTGTTCAGTACCTCCTCATTAGTTATGTGATCTACCCATCTAATCTTCAGCATTCTTCTGTAGCACCACATTTCGAAAGCTTCTATTCTCTTCTTGTCCAAACTATTTATCGTCCATGTTTCACTTCCATACATGGCTACACTCCATACAAATACTTTCAGAAAAGACTTCCTGACACTTAAATCTATACTCGATGTTAACAAATTTCTCTTCTTCAGAAACGCTTTCCTTGCCATTGCCAGTCTACATTTTATATCCTCTCTACTTCGACCATCATCAGTTATTTTGCTCCCCAAATAGCAAAACTCCTTTACTACTTTAAGTTTCTCATTTCCTAATCTAATACCCTCAACATCACCCGACTTAATTCGACTACATTCCATTATCCTCGTTTTGCTTTTGTTGATGTTCATCTTATATCCTCCCTTCAAGACACCATCCATTCCATTCAACTGCTCTTCCAAGTCCTTTGCTGTCTCTGACAGAATTACAATGTCATCGGCGAACCTCAAAGTTTTTATTTCTTCTCCATGGATTTTAATACCTACTCCGAATTTTTCTTTTGTTTCCTTTACTGCTTGCTCAATATACAGATTGAATAACATCGGGGAGAGGCTACAACCCTGTCTTACTCCCTTCCCAACCACTGCTTCCCTTTCCTGTCCCTCGACTCTTATAACTGCCATCTGGTTTCTGTACAAATTGTAAATAGCCTTTCGCTCCCTGTATTTTACCCCCGCCACCTTTAGAATTTGAAAGAGAGTATTCCAGTCAACATTGTCAAAAGCTTTCTCTAAGTCTACAAATGCTAGAAACGTAGGTTTGCCTTTCCTTAATCTTTCTTCTAAGATAAGTCGTAAGGTCAGTATTGCCTCACGTGTCCCAGTATTTCTACGGAATCCAAACTGATCTTCCCCGAGGTCGGCTTCTACCAGTTTTTCCATTCGTCTGTAAAGAATTCGTGTTAGTATTTTGCAGCTGTGGCTTATTAAACTGATTGTCAACACCTGCTTTCTTTGGGATTGGGATTATTATATTCTTCTTGAAGTCTGAGGGTATTTCGCCTGTTTCATACATCTTGCTCACCAGATGGTAGACTTTTGTCAGGACTGGCTCTCCCAAGGCCGTCAGTAGTTCCAATGGAATGTTGTCTACTCCGGGGGCCTTGTTTCGACTCAGGTCTTTCAGTGCTCTGTCAAACTCTTCACGCAGTATCGTATCTCCCATTTCATCTTCATCTACATCCTCTTCCATTTCCATAATATTGTCCTCAAGTACATCGCCCTTGTATAGACCCTCTACATACTCCTTCCACCTTTCTGCTTTCCCTTCTTTGCTTAGAACTGGGTTTCCATCTGAGCTCTTGATGTTCATACACGTGGTTCTCTTATCTCCAAAGGTCTCTTTAATTTTCCTGTAGGCAGTATCTATCTTACCCCTAGTAAGATAAGCCTCTACATCCTTACATTTGTCCTCTAGCCATCCCTGCTTAGCCATTTTGCACTTCCTGTCGATCTCATTTTTGAGACGTTTGTATTCTTTTTTGCCTGCTTCATTTACTGCATTTTTATATTTTCTCCTTTCATCAATTAAATTCAATATTTCTTCTGTTACCCAAGGATTTCTACATTAAACTTTTTGAAACTTTGCTAACAGTTCTAAATGACAAAATTTTTCTGCTATTGCAGATTTTATTTAATTTATTTATTTATTGTATGGTGTTTGTGTGATTTATTTGCTGTTTTTCAGTGTGTCATTTCAACATTGGAAGCTTCTGTGAGAAATAAGGATGGATGCACGTTTGATGAGCAGTGCGACTTACATTCAAAGCATTAGTTGATCTCATTTACTGTGATGTTCAGAATTTACAGGAACTTTATACATTCATCAAAGAAAAATGAAGATGTTCTTCCTTTTCAAAAGTATTGATATAAATAATATTACATTGTTCTTCCTGCACATTTTTGTGCGTTTTGTAAAGCAGTTGACAGTTGCTGCAAATGTACTTGAGGAGTTAATTGGTGCTATTGTAATATCATTGTTATGTTGTTTCTACCACAGCATTGCAGTTTTGTAAGTAAGTGGCATTTCATCTACTGATGAATTGTCAGAAGTAGATTTTGTTGGCAAATTTTTACTTTTTTTCCATAAAATTTGTAGCTTGTATAAAGTATACTTTAGGGCAGTAATATTTTACTTCTTGATCAGCTATTGCCAAAAACATGCACAACATGTGCAATGAGCTAACAGTATTTTTATTCAATAAGTAGCTTAGTATTTAGCAAACAGACTAGTCTTGCACCAAATTTATTACAGATGACATGTTTCTTGCATTGCATCTGAAGTTCAGTAATATTGCCTATAAATATATATTAAGAATGTTATTTAAATTACACTGTTCCTAGTGAAGAAAAGCACGTCAGTAATTTTTAAGTTTGTTTTCTTTTCTCTGTGTTTTCCATTTTATTTTCACCAAAGAAATTGAGGCAAATGTCCGTATATATGTTACAAGTGAGAAGCAGAAGTAATTAAAGATTTTTTTTTTTTTTGTGACTGTATAGACTGAACTTGCATTATTCGTCTGTTTTCTATGAGAAATTGTGTGAAACGCACATTTGTAGCTCATTTTACAATTTAAAATGTTAATGTATTATTAAAAGATTAAAAAGTTGTACTTTATTTTGTATACATGGTACAAATCATGACAGATGTGATATACTGTGTTATTTACGTGAATACAGATTATTGTATGAATATTTTATCTGATCTGAGAAAGTAATATTTCAATAGTTATGAAGCATTGTCACCTACATTTTTTGATAATATGTTATGTGTAGTTGGTTGTTGTTAATGATGTTATGAAGACTTAAAATTTGGAGAACTCGTGTTGTTGAAATATGGAAATAAACAAACAGGTTTTCCTGGTTGTAAATGTACATTCCCAATGTTCAGAACCAGATGAAGAGTGGGCTGTGCCTTACCTACCACAAGTCATTATTTAATTATTTGTTACTATTTTCTTATATTTATTACCATCACGTATTATTTTGGTTTTGTCTTCTAGGGAGGCCTCAAATTATAAAAAAAGTTACAGATATGTTAAAATTGTCATCTTGTTTTTAGATAACGGCGAAGTGTGTCATGGTAATGGATAAATGCTTCCTACTCCATGCCCTCTGATTTCTTTTATTTGCCATCACATCAGTGGCAATGTGATAAAGTTACTTAACTGAGAATACTGCTGTTTAGAAGTAATGCCTATAATGAGTGTTCTTGTGGTGAGAATGGAAGTTGTAACATGAGCAATAAATATAAAAGTTAAATTTCAGTGAATACTTCATTAATCTTGGTAGAAGAGGAAGGGGTGCAGACAAAGATGGAAGAAGTTATGCATATTAGTAAGGTTAAAACTGTCTGAAACTTTTTTACATGTCACTATAGAAATAAAAAAGAAAAAATTATGCCATTGGCATAACTCTCATTCTCATGGTTTGTAGTCTAAGGTTTTGCATATTTGAAAGAAAAGAAGTGTCTGCTTTTGTACTGGTGAGTGGGCCATTCTCTTACATCTCAAGTTTTTGTTTCACTTCAACATTTACTGCTGTAATGTACTGATACACTTGTAATTCGAGACAGTTCCTTTTTATTCAGGGATATATTACAAAATTTAATGAGAAGCACATAGGTATAGCTTACTTACTTCAGGTACTTATTTAATTAATGACATAAAATATCACCTTAAATCATTTTTAT
Organism: Schistocerca nitens; assembly: GCF_023898315.1. NCBI lineage: Eukaryota > Metazoa > Arthropoda > Insecta > Orthoptera > Acrididae > Schistocerca > Schistocerca nitens. The sequence goes on along the minus strand of NC_064620.1, from coordinate 31,264,618 downwards.
CTGATTTTAGTATGGATCTAGGACAGTATAAGTATCAGCTACCAATGTACAGAGAATCATTGGAGCTCTGCTAATGCAAGTGAAGACCAAATGATCTTAAAATAGAGTTAATCTATACAATAAGTTCTCCAAGCAAAGAGGAAGATATGTAGTGAGTGAAACTGATGTTATTTAAATGCAGTGTATATTTCTTTAATTCTTGCAAGTTAAGTAAGTGAAAATCACATTAACATTTCAGTTACAAGTAATTCTCACTCCCTCTCCTAGCCCTCTCTCAATTAATTGATAGAGGTTGTATGATGAAACTGCTATCTTGATCAAAGATAGAATTAACTTCAAGTTAAATAATTGTAAAATTGGTTTTGGTGAAGATTGTAACAAGATTTCATGTGAAGTAAGAAACAATCATTCATGTATGGTTTACAATTTCTTGTTGAATTGTGCTCTTGTTTGAAACGTAATGACAAATAAACATGGAGATAAGAAATCAAGTTTTCACAGTCATTGTTCAAGTAAACTAATGCTCATTATAGATTCCTTCCCAGTTTTAGCAGTACTTGAAAGTATTCTTATCTTTCTTTTTATCAACTGTTTGATGTTAGGAAAACACTTTTTTACCTTCATTTTATAACAGATCTCCTAAATTTGTCTTTTTCCACAATTCTGAAATTATGAAAACATATTAAGTCTCCTCTCAAAACAGATACAAATTTTAAAATTCACAGATACAAATCAGTTACAAATGTCATTGTTACTCATGATCTTTTCTTTCATTTTTAGGTTTCAGTACTTTAGTCAGTAAAAACGAAACAGGATTACTTTGTTGTCTGCCTGCGTGCCTGCCTGTTCAGTTGTTAAAAATCCTTTTTCTCAGGAATGAGTAGGCATATCAGGTTGAAATGTATGTCACATATTAAGGTGTATTGCCACTTAAAGCTTCTAAGTCAGTGCAATCAAAAGATATGGCCATTTATGTCATAACTCACAAACTTGCCCTTTTCCTCTCTCTCTCTCTCTCTCTCTCTCTCTCTCTCTCTCTCTCTCTCTCATGACATTATGCAGTTTGAACATTTTAAGTCAGATAAATTTTTGGACAGCCCACTAAACACCCGCTACGGGTTGTCAGACTATGCATCTGATAGTATACAAGTTCAGGGACAGTGACATAGATGTGATTTCTGTCAGAATGGGTTAATAGAGATTAGGGATGGGAAATGAGAGCCCATGTCGTGAGATGCTTGAGAACTTCATGAGTTGTTTCCTATGAAGCATGCCTCATGACACAAGACTGTAAGCACACTTCTGACTTAACAACACCTTGCTGCACTGAGTGTCTGAGGATGACAACAGGTTGGACTCATGTGGAATGTGCCGGTAGCACGAGTTATTAGCAGAAGTATGGCGTCCTATTCACAATGAATAGTACAAGTGCAGTCTGGTAGGCATGCGACATCAAACCTACATGGGAAGGTAAGCCTTTTCTATTTCAGTATATCATCCATTTTTTCTTATAAGAAAGACCCTTCCCCAAATCTGATGCTGTACGAATAACAGATGCATCACAATGTGCAATTGAAATGGTGCAGCAACTGGAAACATACTACGAAGTTGAAGTATGCAGGACGGTATGATTCTTGTGGACAAAACATCTAAATTGCACACAGATTCAGTCTGAAATTCAGGCTGTATACGGACCAAATGCAAATCGTGTCCAGCCATAGTGAAATAGTGCCAACAGTTTGACGAAGGCTGCTGATCAGGAGGTTTCGATCTTATAGCATGCAATATCCATGTTTTTCACAAGCTGAAAGAACAAGCAAGAGGAAAATGTGTTTCCAACAATGAGGACATTCACACAGTGATTCTCAAACATATTTGTGACCTGTAAGTGGGTGTCTGTAGTCAAGTAATTTAATGATTGGTAGAGCACTCCAGTGGTTGTTTACTAAGACCAGGTGACTGTTGAAAAATAGTGTCATGTGTCTGTGTCACTTTGAAATGTACTGCAGCAGTCAATAAGTTACCTCAGCTACGATAACAATGTGTCCCCTTGTATTTATGCAGGAATTGCCGATACTGATAATATGTTACTTATTTCCAGGGGATGAAAGGTTTTTTTAAACATGTTCTTTAGGGATCAAACATTTTGATGATGTTTTACTAAGTATGGCACAGATTAGACAGGTTTTCTTTGTAGGAGCCTCATGCAATGACTGCCTTATCAACTTCCACTCAGTCCTCACACACACTGATAAAGGGAAGACCTCAGAAAAGGCCAACTGATTCAGCCCATATTTGGTATGTTGCTTGTCTACAACCCAAAATAAAAGTCTAAGATATTTTGTCTGAACACTCCTCCATGTTTGAGGAAACCACCCTTAAAGTATATTATGTGTAATTGTGTCAAAATTGATGGAATCAATAGATAATTGAAAACTGAGCCTTTTTTGACAACATATAGGAGGTCCGCAAATGCATATTTTCCTGGAAATGAAGAAAAGAAAGTATTGTAACTGTCACATACGTACACACAAGGTATACACTGTTCAACTAAAGACCCGCTAGCATAGTGACCAGGGCATCTGGTTGGGGAGCAGAGAATGTGTGTACAATTCCCAGATGTATCCAGCAGTTTGTATTTTTTCTGCATTGAATTTGGTAGTAATAGGAGGGTTAAAGTAAGTGAGTCAATAAGAAGTTATAACAATATGAATATAATAGAGGGAAACATTCCACGTGGGAAAAATATATCTAAAAACAAAGATGATGTAACTTACCAAACGAAAGCGTTGGTATGTTGATAGAGACACTAACAAACACAAACACACACACAAAATTCAAGCTTTTGCAACCAACGGTTGCTTCATCAGGAAAGAGGGAAGGAGAGGGAAAGGCGAAAGGATGTGGGTTTTAAGGGAGAGGGTAAGGAGTCATTCCAATCCCGGGAGCGGAAAGAGTTACCTCAGGGGGGAAAAGGTACAGGTATACACTTGCTCGCTCGCGCGCGCCCACACACACACACACACACACACACACACACACACACACACACACACACACCCTTTCGTCTTTCCCTCTCCTTCCCTCTTTCCTGATGAAGCAACCGTTGCTTGCGAAAGCTTGAATTTTGTGTGTGTGTTTGTGTTTGTTAGTGTCTCTATCAACATAACAACGCTTTCGTTTGGTAAGTTACATCATCTTTGCTTTTAGAAGTTATAACAAGATAGACAAATTTCTCAAGCGACTTGGATTATTAAAGTATTCAAGTTTTAAGTCTCATTCTATGAAAATAATTCTGAGTAAGACTGCTGCAAAGATGAGTATTCCCCTTGTTGCAATTGGTAGTATACATGAAATAATGTGTATGTGCATGACACAATATTGCATCCTAGCATATGGAAAATTGTTGCCCAGAGTTTTCCTGTGTTTATAGGAAACTGATGATTAATTTTGTCCCGAATGTATAGAAGAGGCCAGTCTTATAACAGACTCATTGAAATATATTTATTTCATTTACGCCAAATCTGGGAAATTGACAAATTCAGTTTACAAAATGTATCTTGAGAACATTGTAAATCCATATGTTGGTGATAATGAGTTTTGTCTGATATTGGATTACTGGAGGGGACAAACTAATGCTGCTGTGTGTGGTAGCATGTTTATAGATGACGAAGATCAACTAACTTGCTCAATAGAAGTAATACCAGCAAATAGCACATCTACGCGTCAGCCTTGTGATGTTTATTTTTATCGCCAAGTTAAAAACTTCATTTTAAGACATCAAAATTGCAATCTGCTGCTAGAAACACAGCAGAATTTGGACCACTGTGTGGATAAAATAACGGTACACAGCATATTTCATGATCAACTTTTAGCAACAATTTTTCAGGAAATGTTATATGTATAGCATGTGTCGAAACTAATTTTCAAAAAAGAAATATTTTAAAATGCAAACATCTGTTTTCTGCCAAAATTTTGGAAGGAATGATGTAGTTCCGTGAAGATTGCATTCATCAGATGTTGTTGGTGCTGAGAGTGCATTTGTTTCGAACAGTTATATGAGAAGTACCGTGTGTGTAGTTGTTCGAAGGAAACAGGGCATGTAACAGAGTGAGTGAAAGAGCCATTGTAGAGTGACCTGGATTAAATTGTTAATTAGTTCCTTACTAATTCATGTTGTTTGAGAAATTTAGTTGCCTACCTTGTTATTCCACACTGACTTACTTACCTTACTAATCTTCCTATTACTACCAAATTTGGGAGAAAAAACCCTGTAGAACCCACGTGGAAACTGAACACAGTTTCTCTGCTCTCCAGCAGCCTTAGTTGATACACCAGCACTGCTTATAATGAGTTGCACTTACGTTACTTGTACATAAGAGGCAGTTGTAAAAATTTCTTTCCTTTATTTGAGGAAAATATGCATTTGTGGAGCCGAGGAGCATGGCAAAGGGTAATCCTATTCTACCAGTTGTTAGGTTTTCTTCCTGTTCCATTCACGTATGAAGCACTTGAAGAATAATGGTTTGAATCTCTCTCTCTCTCTCTCTCTCTCTCTCTCTCTGTGTGTGTGTGTGTGTGTGTGTGTGTGTGTGTGTGTGTACGCGCACATGCACTCAGTAATTATTCTAGTCTTAAGTTCACAAGCCCTACATGAGTGATACGTAAGGGATTGTAGTATATTCCTAGGTTAATCATTTAAAGCTGGTTCGTGAAACTTTGTTAATAGACTTTCCATGGATAGTTTATGTCTGTCTCCAAGAGTGTTACGGTTCAGTTCTTCAGTATATCTGTGCCACTGTCTCGTGGGTTAAACAAACTTGTGACTATTCATACTGCCCTTCTCTGTATACATTCAGTATCCCCTGTTAGGTCTATCTGGTACGGGTGCCTCACACTTGAGCAATGTTCTAGAACCTGTCACACGATTCCCCTTTGCAGACTGATTGCACTTCCCCATTGTTCTACAAATAAACTGATGTCTACTACCTGGTTTACCCATGACTGAACCTGTGTGATCATTTCATTTCATATCCTTACAGAGTGTTACACCCATGTATTTTTGTTCCAAGATGGCCGCAGAGTAAGTGACGCCAGAAACCATTTCCAGAAAGTTAAGTGATTTAGACAGGAATATAATTTAGTTTAACTCCAACAACAAATTAAATACATGCATTAGTGTATCATTTAGTCTTGCCATTAAAGGTTTGACTTTTCTTTGCGTATTTTTTCAGAAAACATGAAAAGATCGTAACTTCGTGAAGTCGCGCTTAGGCTTAAATTTTGTAAACGTGTTTGTTTCTTGTTTCACGGTAATTTAACTAATTTCTCGGTAACAAATAAGTAAACTACCGTAAATAGCGTATAACTTCATTGTTTTAATACAGATTTCAGAAAAACAGCGTAACTTTATATCAGAAACTTGCTTATATACATTTGTTTATAGGCCTATTTCTCGTAACGTTTTTGGAGAATCAAAGTTAAAGTATCTCGTTTAATTGTCCTTTTTTTCATTCCATCGAGTTAAATATAAAATAAATAGCATATACCTTCATTGTTTTAATACAGATCTCAGAAAAACAGCGAAATTTTAAATCAGAAACTTGCTTATATACATTTGTGAATAGTCTTAATTCTTGTAACGTCTTTTTTGATTTTCGGTAATTTAATTGATTTATTCTAGCTAAAGTATTATTTTTGCCATGAGTGAGAAGTGCCTGACTTGCCTTAGAATTGTTAGTTCCGGGATTTGGTGTGATGGATGCAGTAGTTTTTTTCACTGGGGGGACTGCAGTGGCGTGGGTGTCGGGAAAGTGGATCAGGCTTATCAGTGGTTATGTAGGATTTGCAGCAGAGATAGGAAGATAGTGGAACAGGAGGGGAAAATTTCTGCCCTTCAGGCTGAGCTAGATCAGGCTAGGGAAGATCTGGACAGGTTAAGGAGGGAGAAGGGCAAAGAGAGGTGGGAAGTGGCAACAGGTAGCAGAAGGAACAGGTCTAGAACTAAGTCTGACAGTTTTGCGGTGAATGTCCAAAAATAAGTTTGACCTGTTGCTTCAGTTAGAAACTGATGAGCTTCAAGCAGAGGTAGGTGTAGACAGGACACAACAAACTTTCAATAGGAAATTGAAAAAGAATGTAGGAAAGCCATCGAAAAGGAAGAAAGTTTTGTTGTTAGGCGGTTCTCATGCCAGAGGTGTAGGCCAACTTCTGCAGGAGGAATTAGGACCAGAATACCAGGTCACAATTTTTTTTCAAACCAAGTGCTAGTCTGGATCAGGTGACAGAGGATTTAGGTTCACTCTGTAAAGGATTTACCAGGGAAGACACCGTGGTTATTGTGGGAGGGCCAGGGAACAGCATCGACAGAGATCCTGGGTACAGTATAGAGTGTGACCCGGTAAAGATTGCGTCGGCATCGAGACACACCAATGTTGAGTTTGTATCTGTCCTGAGACGCCATGACCGGCCTCATTTGAACTCTTCTGTTGGGAGAGTTAATTTGGAGTTGGAGCGGCTGCTTGGGTCGGGTGCGGGGGCTCATATTGGTGTGGTTCCTGTTGATTCTCTCAGTAGGTGGGACTATACCAGGCACGGCCTACATCTCAACAGGAAAGGGAAGGGGAAACTGGCTGGGGTAATAGCAGGAAATTTAAGGGGGGGAGGCACTGCCATGAATGGTATAATACCAGTGGTTACAGGTGTTGGAGCAGCACCTTTTTTAGGATAGGTAAGACAGAAAGATGTCAAGTTCTACGAGAGGTCAGGATTGAAACAAATCTTCAGTTTAGGAAAGAAATTAAACAGCACAATTCTAGCACATTGGATCACCAATCACAGCTGTCAATTATAAATTTTCACCAATCACCAGAAATTTTATCTCCACCAATTTGTATCTCAGTCCTAGGTAATTGCATTGATGAATTAAAGTCACCCAACCCAGTTGACATAATCTGCCTCTCTGAACACCATGTGACCATTGGTATAGCAACTAGGCCTAAGCACAATGAGAAACTCAGACAGGAGAGTACTGCAAATGTTAGAATAAGGAAAGGTTCTCACAAAAGTATAATTAAAAATAATGTAAGTATATTTCATCAAAATATTGGGAGTTTAAAGAATAAAATAGATGAGCTTCTGGTTTGTTTAGAAGATTTAGAAGCTGAGGATGAAATAGATATACTATGCCTGTCTGAGCATCACATTGTTACTGATATGGATAAGGTAAATGTAAGTGGATATAAGCTCTCTGCACACGAAATGAGAGAAAATATGGAGAAAGGAGGAGTTGCCATATATGTCAAAAGTTATCATTGTGCAAAAAGTATAGAAACAAAAAAGTTTTGTATAGAGAAACATATAGAAGCATGTGCCTGTGAGCTTAAATTAAATAATAAAGGCACATTTATAATTGTAACTGTATATAGGTCCCCATCAGGAAATTTTCATCTATTTCTGAAAAATTTGGACTCCTTGTTGTGCTATCTGTCAGACAGGGGGAAGCAAATTATTATTTGTGGGGACTTCAATGTAGATTCTCTGAAAGAGGGTAATAGGAAAAATGACCTTGAAGTATTACTCGGTTCTTTCAATTTCACACCCGTTATTAATTTTCCTACTCGGGTGGTAAAGGATAGCAGCTCACTGATAGATAACTTCTTTATAAACCAAGATAAGTTTAACCAGATAAATGCTCAGCCTGTTGAGAATGGTCTTTCTGATCATGGTGCACAGCTAGTTACAATATATGACATAGCTCCATTCAGCAATACAAAACAGTCCTCCAAAGTAATACGTTCAGTCAACGATTTAACAATTGCAAATTTCAGGGAAAGCCTACAGCAGTTAGACTGGGATGAGGTGTACCGTGAACCTGATGCCAATTTAAAATATAATTTATTTCATGACATTTTTGTAAATGCATTTGAAAACTGCTTCCCCAAGAAAATAGTTAAATATACTCATAAGAAACCTTGTAACAAACCATGGCTTACTAAGGGTGTAAAAATATCTTGTAACCGGAAAAGGGAAATGTATCTGACAGCAAGAAAGAGTAGTGACCCAGAAACTATCAAACATTATAAAAACTACTGTGTTATATTAAGAAAAGTTATTAAAAAATCCAGAAGTATGTGTATCATGTCTGAAATCAGCAACTCTGATAATAAAATTAAAACCATTTAGAATATTATTAAAACAGGTCAACTAAGAGCACAGGAAGACAGTATTACCATCAAATTGAATGAAAACTTTACGAACAAAAAGTCAGAAGTTGAAAATATTTTTAATAATCATTTTCTAAATGTTGTGGATATAGTAGGATCCAGGTGTTCATTAGAAGATGCTAGGCTGTTAATGGAAGAGGCCATACCTATGCAATTTGATACAATTGGAATCTCATCCACTTCTCCCTCTGAAATTAGGAAAATAATAAACTTGCTTAAAAGCAAAAACTCACATGGAATTGACGGTATTTCCAGCAAAATACTAAAAGCTTGTTCTCAACAGATAAGTAAGATTCTCAGCCACCTGTGCAATAGCTCTCTGGAACAGGGCATTTTCCCTGATAGACTGAAATATGCTATTGTTATATCTTTACATAAAAAGGGGGATAGATCTGATGTCAACAATTACCATCCAATCTCCCTTCTAACAGCTTTATCCAAAATTTTTGAGAGAGTAATGTATTCAAGAGTAGCTTCACATATCTGTAACAATGAAGTACTAACAAAATGTCAGTTTGGTTTCCAGAAAGGTTTTTCAACAGAAAATGCCATATATGCTTTCACCAATCAAATTTTGAATGATCTGAATAACCGAACACCACCCATTGGGATTTTTTGTGATCTCTCAAAGGCTTTTGATTGTGTAAATCATGAAATTCTGCTAGACAAGCTCAAGTATTGTGGCATGAATGGTTTAATTCGTACCTAACTGGAAGAGTGCAGAAAGTTGAAATAAGTAGTTCTCATAATATGCAAAGATCAGCACATTCCTCAAACTGGGGAACTATCAAGAATGGGGGTCCACAAGGGTCAGTCTTGGGTCCTTTGTTGTTCTTAATATATATTAATGACTTGCCATTCTATATTCATGAAGAGGCAAAGTTAGTTCTCTCTGCTGATGATACAAGTATAGTAATCACACCTGACAAACAAGACTTAACTGATGAAATTGTCAATACTGTCTTTCAGAAAATTACTAAGTGGTTCCTTGTAAACGGACACTCACTGAATTTTGATAAGACACAGTACATACAGTTCCGTACAGTGAATGGTATGACGCCATTAATAAATATAGACCTTAATCAGAAGCATATAGCTAAGGTAGAATATTCCAAATTTTTAGGTGTGTCCATTGATGAGAGATTAAATTGGAAGAAACACATTGATGATCTGCTGAAACGTTTGAGTTCAGCTACTTATGCAATAAGGGTCATTGCAAATTTTGGTGATAAACATCTTAGTAAATTAGCTTACTACGCCTATTTTCACTCGGTGCTTTCATATGGCATCATATTTTGGGCTAATTCATCACTGAGGAATAAAGTATTTATTGCACAAAAGTGTGTAATCAGAATAATAGCTGGAGTCCACCCAAGATCATCCTGCAGACATTTATTTAAGGATCTAGGGATATTCACAGTAGCTTCTCAGTATATATACTCTCTTATGAAATTTGTTATTAACAACCAAACCCAATTCAAAAGTAATAGCAGTGTGCATAACTACAATGCTAGGAGAAAGGATGATCTTCACTATTCAAGATTAAATCTAACTTTGGCACAGAAAGGGGTGAATTATACTGGCACTAAAGTCTTTGGTCACTTACCAAATAGTATCAAAAGTCTGACAGATAACCAACAAGTATTTAAGAAGAAATTAAAAGAATTTCTGAATGACAACTCCTTCTACTCCATAGAGGAATTTTTAGATATAAATTTAAAAAAAAAAAAATATTAATAAAAAAATAAAAATAAAAAAACACAAAAAATGAAAAAGTTGTTATATTAACTTAAGTATGTTGTTAAATTAACTTAATTATGTCATGTATTGGAAAATTTGACTCGTTCCACATCATTATGAAATATCGTATTCATGATCCATGGAACTAGTATTAATCTAATCTAATCTAATCTATGGGTTGGTCAAATCCAACAGTAACTCATTGATATTATACCTAAAGGATACTATGTTTTTTCAGTTTGTGAAGTGCAAAATTTTACATTTCTGAACATTTAAAGGAAGCTGCCAATCTCTGCTATCTTAAATGTGACTGAATATTTATGCAGCTTCTTTCATTTAGTACTTTATTATAGACAACTGCATCATCTGCAAAAAGTCTGACATTACTATTAATATTGTCTGCAAGGTCATTAATCTACAACATGAACAGCAAGGATCCCAACACACTTTCCTGGGGCACATCAAAATTTACTTCTACATTTGATAATGACTCCCCATCCAAGATAACATGTTGCATCCTTCTTACCAAAAACTCCTCAATCCAGTCATAAATTTCGCTTGATACCTACCGTATATGATTGTTCTTTTGGCAATAAGGATATGTGTGGTACTGAGTCAAATGCTTTTTGTAAATCGGGAAGTACATTATTTCTGTTATTCCATTATCTGTTGATCATGTTAATTTTGAGTATATATCTTGCAGTTCAGCAGTAGGAAACACGGCTGCCTGGCTGACATGTGCAGGACACTGAGAAGGTTGAAAATACAAAATCATATTTTCAGAAATAGTCGCAGAAGACTTAAAAAACATATAGCATACATTATGTCATATTAAGTGCCATCATAAGCTAATGTCTTGTTTCTTCCACATAATGGCTCCTTGAAAGCATTCATTAATGATCAGTTTTGATGCCTCCACTGTCAGTGTTTTGCTCCAGGATTGTGGAAGTTTCTTCATCTTATTGCTCTTATCTGAAATATGACTTCTTTTAGTGCAGAATACAAAGATGTAAAATTGTCATAATATGTAAATCAGGAGACTGGAGAGTCTTCAGCTTTTTTGGAGTGTTATAGCAGTATTCCTAGTGTCACTGTCCTGTTTTCATCTACATATGTACTCTACAGTGTGTGATAGTGTGTACTTTATGTACCCCTTCAAATCCAAACATAATTTGTTTACACTCACACATACACTACTGGCCATTAAAATTGCTACATCAAGAAGAAATGCAGATGATAAACAGGTATTCACTGGACAAATATATTATACTAGAACTGACATGTGATTACATTTTCACGCAATTTGGGTGCATAGATCCTGAGAAATCAGTACCCATAACAACCACCTCTGGCCGTAATAACGGCCTTGATACGCCTAGGCATTGAGTCAAACAGAGCTTGGATGGCATGTACAGGTACAGCTGCCCATGCAGCTTCAACATGATGCCACAGATCATCAAGAGTAGTACCTGGCATATTGTGACGAGCCAGGTGCTCGGCCACCATTGACCAGACGTTATCAGTTGGTGAGGGATCTGGAGAATGTGCTGGCCAGGGCAGCAGTCGGACATTTTCTGTATCCAGAAAGGCCCGTACAGGACCTGCAACATGCGATCGGGCATTATCTTGCTAAAAAGTAGGGTTTCGCAGGGATCGAATGAAGGTTAGAGCCACGGGTCATGACACACCTGAAATGTAACATCCACTGTTCAAAGTGCCGTCAATGTGAACAAGAGGTGACCAAGACGTGTAACCAATGGCACCCCATACCATCACGCCGGGTGATACGCCAGTATGGCGATGACGAATACATGCTTCCAATGTGCGTTCACCATAATGTCGCCAAACGCGGATGCGACCATCATGATGCTGTAAACAGAACCTGGATTCATCCGAAAAAAATGACGTTTTCCATTTGTACACCCAGGTTCGTCGTTGAGTACACCATCGCAGGCACTCCTGTCTGTGATGCAGCGTCAAGGGTAACCGCAGCCATGGTCTCCGAGCTGATAGTCCATGCTGCTGCAAACGTCATCGAACTGTTCGTGCAGATGGTGGTCTTGCAAACGTCCCCATCTGTAGACTCAGGGATCGAGACATAGCTGCACGATCCGTTACAGCCATGAGGATAAGATGCCTGTCATCTCAACCGCTAGTGATACGAGGCTGTTGGGATCCAGCACAGCATTCCGTATTACCCTCCTGAACTTACCAATTCCATGTTCTGCTAACAGTCATTGGATCTCGACCAACGCGAGCAGCAATGTCGCGATACGATAAACCGCAATGGCAATAAGCTACAATCCGACCTTTATCAAAGTCGGAAACGTGATGGTATGCATTTCTCCTCCTTACATGAGGCATCACAACAATGTTTCACTAGACAACAGCGGTCAACTGCTGTTTGTGTATGAGAAATCGGTTGGGAAATTTCCTCATGTCAGCACGTTGTAGGTGTCGCCCCCGGCGCCAACCTTGTGTGAATGCTCTGGGAAGCTAATCATTTGTATATCACAGCATCTTCCTGTCTGTTAAATTTTGCATCTGTAGCACGTCATCTTTGTGGTGTAGCAATTTTAATGGCCAATAGTGTACTTGTCTTTAATGTATCACTGTGTCACATTGCCCATTATTTATTCAATGAAATGCAGGTTTCCTATTACATTGCAACTTATTACCCACCCATAAACAAGCAGACTGACCTCTTCGCTTTGTGGTTGGAGTAGAGTAGAAATAATTGTGTAAATTCAAACAAGAGGTGATACTAGTGTCTCACAAATTTGAGAGATGCCAGAGAGAAGTTCAACAGAAAGCCAAGGCCCATTGTTATCAATGTCATTGTTGTTGTTGTTGTGGTCTTCAGTCCTGAGACGTTTGATGCAGCTCTCCATGCTACTCTATCCTGTGCAAGCTTCTTCATCTCCCAGTACCTACTGCAACCTACATCCTTCTGAATCTGCTTAGTGTATTGATCTCTTGGTCTCCCTCTACGATTTTTACCCTCCACGCTGCCCTCCAATGCTAAATTTGTGATCCCTTGATGCCTCAAAACATGTCCTACCAACCGATCCCTTCTTCTAGTCAAGTTGTGCCACAAACTTCTCTTCTCCCCAATCCTATTCAATACCTCCTCATTAGTTACGTGATCTACCCACCTTATCTTCAGCATTCTTCTGTAGCACCACATTTCGAAAGCTTCTATTCTCTTCTTGTCCAAACTGGTTATCGTCCATGTTTCACTTCCATACATGGCTACACTCCATACAAATACTTTCAGAAACGACTTCCTGACACTTAAATCTATACTCGATGTTAACAAATTTCTCTTCTTCAGAAACGATTTCCTTGCCATTGCCAGTCTACATTTTATATCCTCTCTACTTCGACCATCATCAGTTATTTTACTCCCTAAATAGCAAAACTCCTTTACTACTTTAAGTGTCTCATTTCCTAATCTAATCCCCTCAGCATCACCCGATTTAATTTGACTACATTCCATTATCCTCGTTTTGCTTTTGTTGATGTTCATCTTATATCCTCCTTTCAGGACACTGTCCATTCCGTTCAACTGCTCTTCCAAGTCCTTTGCTGTCTCTGACAGAATTACAATGTCATTGGCGAACCTCAAAGTTTTTACTTCTTCTCCATGAATTTTAATACCTACTCCGAATTTTTCTTTTGTTTCCTTTACTGCTTGCTCAATATACAGATTGAATAACATCGGGGAGAGGCTACAACCCTGTCTCACTCCTTTCCCAACCACTGCTTCCCTTTCATGCCCCTCGACTCTTATAACTGCCATCTGGTTTCTGTACAAATTAGTAATTGGAAATGTTAGTGAAGCACTAATCATCAATCAGGTTACTCTAGAAATCAACTATTTACAGTTGCTGAACTCAAAAGTGTACTACATACACATCAGGCAAGAAATTCAAGGCAAGGTGATACTCTGTTTCACTCAATCCATAATGATTGTTATGCTGTTACAGATACCAAGCAGAGCTGAAGCATTTTCTGTAATTAAAGAATTACATTGAAGTCATTCTTTGATTCCCTGCGAAAGGTCCCAGGCTTAGTTGCATCAGTATTGGGGGCACTTTATTCATGAGTCAAGCTTCACCATCAGAAGATTATTCATTTTCATACCACAAAAGGTCTGCTATTAAGAATGTGAATTTGAGAGCACCAGGAGAGTACAAAAATTCAGTTGGAGGAACCAGTAGGTATGGAGGAATTTCATGATAGGCCCTAACACAGATAATGAACTGCTGAATAAATTCCAAAATCTTTTCTTAAATGCTAAGCAATTTGTGACAGCTATGTAAAATACACCTGTATTCCAAGAACAATGATGAATAAAATAATAATAATAGTCACAAAATTTTATTTTTATTCTTAGTGCCAACTATTCACTTATAAAGTTTTTGGCCTGGTTCTTCAGTCCTTGACAAACTGGTCAAGAATAATGGCTGTTAAATTAATATAGTCTGCCAGTGGAATGATTGTCATCATAGTCAAATAACAACTTGCTTGCTGGCCGGTGTGGCCAAGCTGTTCTAGGCTCTTCAGTCTGGAACCACGCAACTGCTACGGTCACAGGTTTGAATCCTGCCTCAGGCATGGATGTGTGTGATGTCCTTAGGTTAGTTAGGTTTAAGTAGTTGTAAGTGCTAGGGGACTGATGACCTCAGATGTAAAGTCCCATAGTGCTCAGAGCCATTTGAACCAGTAACTGCTTAAGTGTAGTTTTTGTTCTAAGGTAACCTGATATATACTTTAGAATGGAATGAAAAACATAGCTGTGCAATGATGTGCAACTGGATGGGTTCTACTTGGTAGCTTGTAAAAGTCTTGTGGATGAGTTGTTCTGTTGTTGCAAAGACACTGCACAGTCAATGTTTGGAAACACTCCTGTTAGAAGAATAGACATGACTGAATCAGACACCCTGGGGATAGGCAATAAAATAGTCCCCATTTTACTGTATTATTTTAAACATATTCGTTAAGAAACTTACCTACATATGTCTTCAGCAGAGATCTTCTTGGAGTGTGCATCTCAGTGGCAGCTCGCCACTATACTGATGGGCAGTCAGTGGAGCTCATCTGTTTAGATGTAGAATCAGATATCTGGATCACTGGGTCTTCAGTTTTAGCACTGCTGGTGCTACATGCAGGGTGTCACAGAAGTGGGAAAATTTGAAGTACTTTGAAAAAGGAAAATTGAAGGAATGTTGCAAAACTTTTATTTTAGGTTCACAGTTTATTGTACAGGAATAGAAAATGTATGACTAGCTCGCATTTAAAAGGTACATCAGTGATATCCTGTCCATTTCGTTGCGTACATTCTGTAAGTCGTCCTCTAAGACTTTTCATAGTCTGGTTCACTATGCCATCTAGGATGTTTGGAAATTTACCCAAAGTCTGTGTAGTGAGCTGAGCTAGGGTTCTTGATCCATCCTGATGTATAACACTTTTTTGATGGTCGATAAAAAGTTACACAATGGAATGTATGGAGACCAGAGTGACATGTGGTATTAGCATTACTCAAAATTACACAATCTCTAAACAAACATTTTATTGCTGTCACACTGTTTGACAATGTGGGGAGTGGATCCTGTCCTGTTGACTGGTTTGATGCAGCTCTCCATGCTACTCTATCCTGTGCAAGCTTCTTCATCTCCCAGTAACTACTGCAACATACATCCTTCTGAACCTGCTTAGTATATTCATCTCTAGGTGTCCCTCTACAATGTTTACCCTCCACACTGCCCTCCACTACTAAATTGGTGATCCCTTGATGCCTCAGAACATGTCCTACCAACCGATCCCTTCTTCTAGTCAAGTTGTGCCACAAACTCCTCTTCTCTGCAATTCTATTCAATACCTCCTCATTAGTTATGTGATCTACCCATCTAATCTTCAGCATTCTTCTGTAGCACCACATTTCAAAAGCTTCTATTCTCTACTTGTCCAAACTATTTATCGTCCATGTTTCACTTCCATACATGGCTACACTCCATACAAATACTTTCAGAAACGACTTCCTGACACTTAAATCTATACTCGATGTTAACAAATTTCTCTTCTTCAGAAACACTTTCCTTGCCATTGCCAGTCTACATTTTATATCCTCTCTACTTCGACCATCAGTTATTTTACTCCCCAAATAGCTAAACTCCTTTACTACTTTAAGTGTCTCATTTCCTAATCTAATTCCCTCAGCATCACCTGATTTAATTTGACTACATTCCATTATCCTCGTTTTGCTTTTGTTGATGTTCATCTTATATCCTCTTTTCAAGACACTGTCCATTCCGTTCAACTACTCTTCCAAGTCCTTTGCTGTCTCTGACAGAATTACAATGTCATCGGCGAACCTCAAAGTTTTTACTTCTTCTCCATGAATTTTAATACCTACTCCGAATTTTTCTTTTGTTTCCTTTACTGCTTGCTCAATATACAGATTGAATAGCATTGGGGAGAGGCTAAAACCCTGTCTCACTCCCTTCCCAACCACTGCTTCCCTTTCATGTCCCTCGACTCATAACTGCCATCTGGTTTCTGTATAAATTGTAAATAGCCTTTTGCTCCTTGTATTTTACCCCTGCCAACTTTAGAATTTGAAAGAGAGTAATCCAGTCAACATTGTCAAAAGCTTTCTGTAAGTCTACAAATGCTAGAACCGTAGATTTGCCTTTCCTTAATCTTTCTTCTAAGATAAGTCGTAGGGTCAGTATTGCCTCACGTGTTCCAATATTTCTACGGAATCGAAACTGATCTTCCCCGAGGTCGGTTTCTACCAGTTTTTCCATTTGTCTGTAAAGAATTCACGTTAGTATTTTGCAGCTGTGACTTATTAAACTGATAGTTCGGTAATTTTCACATCTGTCAACACCTGCTTTCTTTGGGATTGGAATTATTATATTCTTCTTGAAGTCTGTGGGAATTTCACCTGTCTCATACATCTTGCTCACCAGATGGTAGAGTTTTGTCAGGGCTGGCTCTCCCAAGGCTGCAGTAGTTCTAATGGAATCTTGCCTACTCCCGGGGCCTTGTTTTCGACTGAGATCTTTCAGTGCTATGTCAAACTCTTCACGCAGTATCATATCTCCCACTTCATTTTCATCTACATCCTCTTCCATTTCCATAATATTGTCCTCAAGTACATCACCCTTGTATAAACCCTCTATATACTCCTTCCACCTTTCTGCTTTCCCTTCTTTGCTTAGAACTGGGTTTCCATCTGAGCTCTTGATATTCATACAAGTGGTTCTCTTTCCTCCAAAGGTCTCTTTAATTTTCCTGTAGGCAGTATCTGTGTTACCCCTAGTGACATAAGCCTCTACCTCCTTACATTTGTCCTCTAGCCATCCCTGCTTGGACATTTTGCACTTCCTGTCGATCTCATTTTTGAGATTGAAACTAGGTGTGCTGAATTTCAAGATTTGGAAATACATGGAGTCCAAAATATCTGGCATGTTGACATAACATTCCGCCTTCACAGCAGCTTCTCGTCCATCATCAAGAAAGGATACTGCACACCAGATGATAATTTTGTTAGTGTGTAATCAATTCTGGTGAAGTTGAGCTATGTTTCTTTGAGCCTAATAATCGAAGTTCTCCTTATTGAAGTAACCATTTAAATGAAAATAGGTTTTATTTGGCATCCAAACATTTTGAATGAAATTTGCTGCCTTGGTTTTTCACAAATTTACAGGAGTAGAACACAGTCATTTGGATTCGGTTGTTGCACAGTCTGAATTTTTTGATGAAATTGAAGCTGAAGTAGTTTTTGAATGCTGTAGTGGTGAGTCAAATTCCCACACCAAATGATGAGAACTCGTTTTGGTGAGAGCTTATATGATATCACTGTTGTCAGGGGAACATACAGACTGTACAACTCCACTAAGCTTTATCTTCAAATCTGTACCACTGTCCTCAAAATTCCAGATCAAAGTTATGATTGCGTATAGTAATGAAATTGGACCAAGGTGCGTATCTGATAGTGGCCCCATAATGTTTCTCAAGCAGCTTTCAAACTATCACTTGTCAGTAAAATAAATGTATGTCAACTGCACACGCTGCACTGGGCCATGGTAGCTAAATGGCTTCACAGCATGACATCTTCCCCTCGTCACTTCTGCTACATCTGCAGGACTGTAGTCACATAATGTACAGCTAGTTTTGTGCTCTTGTCTAGCTATTCCTACTAACTGCAAAAGACTGTTAAAGTAATATGACTAAAATCAAGAGTGAATTTCAGGGCATTATTTGAAATTAGAAGAATGAACTAGTATGCTTATGATTACAAGAGATATTCTACTTGACATTAAAAGCATGGTCTGTTATGTTCCATAGCTCCAACGATAATGTTTAGTAGTGTATTGTAAGAGAATACAGTTCGATTGTCACTGTTCCCTAAAGTGACCTCTTGTGGCAGGAGTAATTGAAAAGTAAGAACCATGATTGTACTACTAGGAAAAAGAGAGAGGGTGTATTTTACAATAAACCAGTTTTGTAAAATGTGTTCAGAGTAGTAACTGGAATAAAAGCTACCAACCTCCTTCAATTTCGTACATTTATTTCTACATAAGTGATATCAAAAGGAGTTGCACCATGAGAGAGTCTCTGCATTGAGAATTGAAGAGGTGGATGAAATAGGTTGAAACACAGGATATTCAGATCAGCACTGCGACATGAGGTAAACGCTTTCTGGTAAATGTAGCCTCTGTTCTCTGTTATCAGTAGCAGGTTCATTTCTGCTATGATGCAAGTTGAAACACATTACAGCCTTTTTTTGAACCCACGAATTCAGCTTGATGGTAGCTTGAGAAGCCTCAGCCTACAAGGCAAATAACTGGTATTCGAAGAGTATCACTGATAAATATGACTCTGCATATAAAACCGTGAACCCCATGAACCATAGACCGTGCCATTGTTGGGGAGGCTTGCCTCAGCGATACAGATAGCCATACCGTAGGTGCAACCACAACGGAGGGGTATCTGTTGAGAGGCCAGACAAACATGTGGTTCCTGAAGAGGGGCAGCAGCCTTTTCAGTAGTTGCAGGGGCAACAGCCTGGATGATTGACTGATCTGGCATTGCAACATTAACCAAAACAGCCTTGCTGTGCTGGTACTGCGAACAGCTGAAAGCAAGGGGAAACTACAGCCGTAATTTTTCCCCAAGGGCATGCAGCTTTACTGTATGGTTAAATGATGATGGCGTCCTCTTGGGTAAAATATTCTGGGGGTAAAAATAGTACCCCATTCGGATCTCCGGGTGGGGACTACTCAAGAGGATGCCGTTATCAGAAAAAAAGAAAACTGGCGTTCTATGCATCGGAGCATGGAATGTCAGATCTCTTAATTGGGCAGGTAGGTTAGAAAATTTAAAAAGGGAAATGGATCAGTTAAAGTTAGATATAGTGGGAATAAGTGAAGTTTGGTAGCTGGAGGAACAAGACATTTGGCAGGTGACTACAGGGTTATAAATACAAAATCAAATAGGGGTAATGCAGGAGTAGGTTTAATAATGAATTTAAAAAAAATAGGAGTGCGGATAAGCTACTACAAACAGCATAGTGAACACCTTATTGTGGCCAAGATAGACACGAAGCCCACACCTACTACAGTAGTACAAGTTTATATGACAACTAACTCTGCAGATGACTAAGAAATTGAAGAAATGTATGATGAGATAAAGAAATTATTCAGATAGTGAAGGGAGATGAAAATTTAATAGTCATGGCTGACTGGAATTCAATAGTAGGAAAAGGAAGAGAAGGAAACGTAGTAGGTGAATATGGATTGGGGGTAAGAAATGAAAGAGGAAGCCGCCTGGTAGAATTTTGCACAGAGTATAACTTAATTGTAGCTAATACTTACTTCAAGAATCATAAAAGGAGGTTGTGTACATGGAAGAAACCTGGAGATACTAGAAGGTTTCAGATAGATTATATAATGGTAAGACAGAGATTTAGGAACCAGGTTTTAAATTGTAAGACATTTCCAGGGGCGGATGTGGACTCTAACCACAATCTATTGGTTATGAACTGTAGATTCAAACTGCAGAAAGGTGGCAATTTAAGGAGATGGGACCTGGATAAACTGAAAGAACCAGAGGTTGTACAGAGTTTCAGGGAGAGCATAAGGGAACAATTGACAATTGATACAGTAGAGGAAGAATGGGGAGCTTTGAGGACTGAAGTAGTGAAGGCAGCAGAAGATCAAGTAGGTAAAAAGAAGAGGGCTAGTAGAAATCCTTGTGTAACAGAAGAAATATTGAATTTAATTGATGAAAGGAGAAAATACAAAAATGCAGTAAATGAAGCAGGCAAAAAGGAATACAAACGTCTCAAAAATGAGATTGACAGGAAGTGCAAAATGTCTTAGCAGGGATGGCTAGAGGAAAAATGTAAGGCTCTAGAGGCATATATCACTAGGGGTAAAATTGATACTGCCTACAGAAAAATTAAAGAGACCTTTGGAGAAAAGAGAACCACTTGTATGAATATCAAGGGCTCAGATGGAAACCCAGTTCTAAGCAAAGAAGGGAAAGCAGAAAAGTAGAAGGAGTATATAGATGGTCTATACAAGGACGATGTACTTGAGGGCACTATTATGGAAATGGAAGAGGATGTAGATGAAGATGAAATGGGAGATATGATACTGCATGAAGAGTATGACAGAGCACTGA
The DNA here is from genome assembly GCF_023898315.1 of Schistocerca nitens. Taxonomy (NCBI): domain Eukaryota; kingdom Metazoa; phylum Arthropoda; class Insecta; order Orthoptera; family Acrididae; genus Schistocerca; species Schistocerca nitens. Next base: position 31,243,955 of record NC_064620.1, on the reverse strand, counting down.
AAGACCTGAGTTGAAACAAGGCCCCGGGAGTAGACAACATCCCATTAGAACTACTGATAGCCTTGGGAGAGCCAGCCCTGACAAAACTCTACCATCTAGTGAGCAAGATGTATGAGACAGGCGAAATACCCTCAGACTTTAAGAAAAATATAATAATTCCAATCCCAAAGAAAGCAGGTGTTGACAGATGTGAAAATTACTGAACTATCAGTTTAATAAGTCACGGCTGCAAAATACTAACGCGAATTCTTTACAGACAAATGGAAAAACTGGTAGAAGCCGACCTCAGGGAATATCAGTTTGGATTCCATAGAAATGTTGGAACACGTGAGGCAATACTGACCCTACGGCTTATCTTAGAAGCTAGATTAAGAAAGGCAAACCTACATATCTAGCAGTTGTAGACTTAGAGAAAGCTTTTGACAATGTTGACTGGAATACTCTCTTTCAAATTCTGAAGGTGACAGGGGTAAAATACAGGGAGCAAAAGGCTATTTACAATTTGTACAGAAACCAGATGGCAATTATAATAGTCAAGGGACATGAAATGGAAACAGTGGTTGGGAAGGGAGTGAGACAGGGTTGTAGCCTCTCCCCGATGTTATTCAATCTGTATATTGAGCAAGCAGGAAAGGAAACAAAAGAAAAATTTGGAGTAGGTATTACAATCCATGGAGAAGTAGTAAAAACTTTGAGGTTTGCCAATGACATTGTAATTCTTTCAAAGACAGCAAAGGATTTGGATGAGCAGTTGAACGGAATGGACTGTGTCTTGAAAGGAGGGTATAAAGATGAACATCAACAAAAGCAAAACGAAGATAATGGAATGTAGTCGAGTTAACTCTGGTGATGCTGAGGGAATTAGATTAGGAAACGAGACACTTAAAGTAATAAAGGAGTTTTGCTACTTGGGGAGCAAAATAACTGATGATGGTCGAAGTAGAGAGAATATAAAATGTAGACTGGCAATGGCAAGGAAAGCATTTCTGAAGAAGAGAAATTTGTTAACATGTCATGTCATGAAGTCATTTCTGAAAGTATTTGTATGGAATGTAGCCATGTATGGATGTGGAACATGGACAATAAATAGTTTAGACAAGAAGAGAATAGAAGCTTTTGAAATGTGATGCTACAGAAGAATGCTGAAGATTAGATGGGTAGATAATATAACTAATGAGGAGGTATTGAATAGAATTGCAGAGAAGAGGAGTTTGTGGCACAACTTGACTAGAAGAAGGGATCGGTTGATAGGACATGTTCTGAGGCATGAAGGGATCATCAATTTAATATTGGAGGGCAGCGTGGAGGGTAAAAATTGTAGAGGGAGACCAAGAGATGAATACACTAAGCAAATTCAGAAGGATGTAGGCTGCAGTATGTACTGGGAGATGAAGCAGCTTGCACAGGATAGAGTAGCATGGAAAGCTGCATCAAACCAGTCTCAGGATTGAAGACCACAACAACAACAACATAAAATATTCAAATTACTTGAGGGTATGCAGCCAGTGATGTCTTTGACAGACACCGATATTTTGACAGGTGCTCACCCTGTCATTTTCAAGGCACAAAAGCAGTGAGAAAGTTCTGTACAAGGAGATTTAAGGCATTTGTATGAAAAGCATTGGGTAAGGTACCGTTAACTCTGGCCCTATGTTTTTTGATGGATGAGGAATAGTATTCCACACATAATACAACTGAAAACCTCTATCCCTGTTTATAAGATCACTTGCTAATTTAATTTCAACTCTTCCTGTAATAACAATATCCCAATAACTGGAAGTGCATGCCAGTACCTCTGTATTGTTATATTCTAAGAGCATGACCAGTGCCAAGGCAATGTTCTGCAATAGCAGATTTGCTGGGCTGCTGTTGGTGTGTGTGACACTTGTACTCAATACACCAGTCCTCCACGGTCCTGCTGGTCTGACCAATACATGGTGTGTATAAATGAATATTGGGGTTTTAACGCTTTAAAATATTTATTATATTAAACTTACTGTTATAAATGATATGTCAAATGAAAAAGCAACTTAAACAGTTTTACCAAGAACCTTATAAACCTCACTGGCATAGTGAAGTATGTGACTGGTTGAGCTTCACTGTACCCAAGCGCTGATTAGGCCGCAAGGGGCCCAATGACAGGGCTTGCTTTGCATGGCCTCCATGTTCACCCAACCTAACAACATTCGATTTTTTCCTTTGGGGGTTCGTCAAGGATCATGTGTACATCCCTCCGCTACCAGCAGACCTCCCTGAATTAAGAAAACGGATTGAAGCAGCTGTTGCTACGATCACTGAAGACACACTTATCAACGTTTGGGAAGAACTCGGCTATAGACTTGATGTGTGCCGTGTGACAAATGGTGCTCATGTTGAACACTTATAAGGTTCTTGGTAAAACTCTGAGTTGCTATTTCATTTGACATATCATTTATAACTGTAAGTTTGATGTAATAAATATTATAAAGCATTAAAACCCCAATATTCATTTATAAACAACCTGTATATTATGTGCCACAACTGCAAGCAATACAATAAATACCCACCTTATGCAAACCACATTAATCCCATATAGATTCTAAAGAGCCCTAATCTGTGAAGCTGGTCAATACATTTTGCATCATATCTCTACAAAATACAACAATCCTGTTTGAAATGCTTCCTGCATAAGGCAAGGAGACTTTAGATTTTGGTGCCATCTCATTATCATCATGACTCAATTGTTTCATGGTTGGTCAACAGCAAAACATGTATCTGATCTGCCTTTTCTGAGCATTGCTGGTGAATTACATAAAAACTTAGCTTCTACAGGGAATCATATAACTCTCTTGGCAAATGCCTTTCCAAGATTGATATCTGAAATACTCCTCTGTGATACAGACAAGGGGGAGATTGATTCAATAATTAAATCACTGAAGACTAAGGACTCTCATGGTTATGATGGTGTGCCTAGCAGAATATTAAAGTACTGTGCAGTGGTATGGACACATGAAGAGAATGGATGAGGGAAGAATTCCAAAGAGGAATGCAGGAAAGGCACTATGAGTACGGGAAGGACTTAATCATGGCCTTTTTAGATATTGAGAAGGCGTATGACAGTATCTGTAGGGACAAGCTCTGGGATGTGCTGAACGCAAAAGGGATAGATGAAGAGATAACACGAAAAGTCAGAAAAATGTATGAGGGAAGTGAGAGTTGTGTGAAAGTGGGGAGGGAACGTACTGCATGGTTCAAGCTGGAAAATGGGCTGTGACAGGGAAGTGCACTTTCGCCTTTATTGTTTATTATTGTTATGGATGAAATCCTACAGCAAGTATCAGATGCAATTGGAGATCATAAAATGAAAGCAGTTCTTTTTGCCGATGACCTGATGTTATGGGGAAATTGCGAGAAGGAGGTGCAAGAGCAGTTAGATGTATGGGAGGCAACGGCAGCACAATATGGAATGCATTTCTCTGCAAAGAAAAGTGAAATAATTGTCACAACAAGGAAGAAGAATAGGCCAAATGTGGATATAACTTGTGGAGGGGAAAAACTACAAGTGGTAGAGAACTTCAAGTACCTGGGAAGCATGATTGAAAGTAAGGGGGGAAACGCAATGGAAATAAATGAAAGGTGCAGAAAAGCAGGGCAGTTCTACAAATGCATTAGGGGGCTTATTTGGAGCAAGGAGGTGCCACAGAAATCCAAGGTAATTATATACCGAACCTACTTTGTCCCCATATTGGCATACGGAAGTGAGACATGGGTAATGCACAAAAGCGACAAAGTAGAATACAGGCTAGTGAAATGAAGTTCCAGAGGAGCAGGTTGAGTGTAACAAGACGAGACAGATTGCGAAATGTGTATGTGAGGGAAAGACTAAAGGAGGAACCAGTACAGGACAGGATAGAAAAATCAAGACTGCAGTGGTATGGACACATGAAGAGAATGGATGAGGGAAGAATTCCAAAGAGGATGTTTGATCTGCAACTGGAGGGGAAGAGGCCCAGAGGAAGACCAAGAGATAGATGGGTGAAGGGAGTGAAGGAATGTGTGACGAGAAGAGGAGAGAACTGGACGAAGGTGGAAGAGGGGGAATGGTGGAAAGACAGAACACGATGGAGAGGCTTGTGTTCCAGACAGACCCAGCCAGTGGCTGGAAACTGTCCAAGATGATGTATGATGATGCCTAACATGTTAGCCCTGTATTTAGCCATATTTGTAATTTCTCCTTTCAGAATGGTCAGTTTCCTGAACGATTCAAATACTCAGTAGTAAAGCAGCTTTATAAAAAGGGAGAAAGGGATAATGTAAACAATTTTAGACCTATTTCTATGCCATCAGTGTTTGCTAATCTTATTGAAAAGGCTGTGTATGTAAGGATAATTTTAAAGGATCATTTTATATCACACAATTTGCAATGAAATGTACAATTCAGCTTTATAACTCGTTTAACAACTGAAAATGCTATATTCTCATGGGTACTGGATGGCTTAAACAAAAGATTTTGAATGCTAGGCATATTTTTTTTTTTTTTTTTTTTTTTTTTAATTTAACTAAGGCATTTGATTGTGTTAATCACAAAATATTGCTCCAGAAGTTGGACCATTACAGAATAGGGGGAGCAGCTCACAATTGGTTCAACTCTTCGTTTAGCAACTGACAGCAAAAGGTCATTATTCACAATGTTGAGAATGTCTGTGATGTGGGGTCTGAGTGGGGTACAGTCAAGTGGGGGGTGCCCCAGGGATCAGTGTTGGTGCCGCTCTTGTTCCTTATTTATATAAATGATATGCCCTGTAGTATTATGGGCAACTCTAAAATATTTCTGTTTGCTGTTGATGCTTGGCAGTAAAGGATGCTGTGTGCAACATTGGATCGGTTTCAAATAGTGCAGTTCATGACCTAAGTTTGTGGTTTGTAGAAAACAAACTAACACTAAATCACAGTAAGCCTCAGTTTTTACAGTTTCTAACACACATTTCAACAAAACCTGACGTTTTAATTTCACGGAATGGGTATATGATTAGTGGAACTGAACATTTCTAATTTCAAGGTATTCAGATAGATAGTAAACTGTCGTGGAAAGCCCACATTCAGGATCTTGTTCAAAGACTTAATGCTGCAATTTTTACTATTCTAACGGTATCTGAAGTGAGTGATCATTTGACATTAAAATTAGTCTACTTTGCTTATATGCATTTGCTTATGTAGTATAGTATTATATTTAACTCTCCCCATTCGAAAAGGATATTTTTGACTCAGAAATGGCAGTTCAGGCAATAAATAGTCCAAGTCCACAAACCTCTTGTTGACCTCTGTTCATGAGTCTGGGTATTCTGACATCGACCTCTCAATATATATCTTCCTTACTGTCATTTCTTGTTAACAATATTCCCAAGAATAAGCAGCTTTCACTCGGTGAATACTCAGCAGAAATCAAACCTGCATTTGGATCAGACTTCCTTAACTCTTGTACAAAAAGGTGGGCAGTATACTGCTGCATCCTTTTTTCAATAAGCTACCACATGAATTTAAAAATCTTAACAGTTATCCTAATGCTTTCAAATCAAAACTGAAGAGTTTCTAATGGGTCACTCCTCCTATAGTTCCTTGAAAAAGTAAGCTGATTTTTGTTGTATTGCTGACTGCATTTACTTAAACTTATGGACTGACTTTTTTCATGTTCATAAACTTTTTTTTTTTATCTGTTGTTACTTTTATGTTGTAATTTCATGTACTGACATGTTCCAAGACCTTGGAGATTTGCTCCTCAATTTGGTCCTACATAACTTGACATGTAAATAAATAAATAACCACACTGATAAAAGGCAGCTCCAAGAAGGCCTAACTTAGTGACAAAGTTTCAGGGTCTGAGAGGACATGGTCCCTGTGAACCACGATATGAAATACTCCTTCGTGCTGAGCCTGATGTTAACAACTATCAACCCGTAGTACAAGGCTGTGTGATTGACCTCCTATAAACATGTCCCAATGTACCATCAGCCTTCCTCCTGTTCAACATGTCAAGGAAGGGGAAACTAATATTTTGATACTTTGAATCCAGGTGTTCTAAAAGACCATTTAAATCCTCACTTCTATGAGGCCAAACAAAATGTGTACCTTCTACATATCTGAAAATACTGTAGCTGTCAGTGCCACCAACTCCAAGGCATGTTCCTTGATGTTTTCTGTGTACAAATTGGCAATATTAGGTGACAAAGGGTTTTCCATCGCAACCAAATTAGTCTTTTCATAATATTGATCACTGAACGGGCATGCCGAAATACGGTCATTACTTCAAACTCAATCAAACCTCAGTTGACAGTAATGAGTCAGATTCAGGAACACAAATGGAGAAAGTGAGCATATCAAAATATCAGCATCATTCAAATGCAATCCCTCTAATCTAGATTACATAGCCTTCTGAAGGTGCTCAAGGAAGGTGGTAGTCTTAAGCTCGTTGTCAATAACATTCGTGGTTCAACATAATGTGTAGCAAAACACCTTACCATTCTATTGAACCCATTAGTAGGTTGGTGTATGGAACATATCAAGAACTTGAACAGTGGAAAATCCAGGATGGAATATAAGAATATTATGAAAAGGGAAGTTGCTACTCACCATATAGTGGAGAGGCTGAGTCACAGATTGGCTCAACAAAAAGACTGTTCCAAATAAACCTGTTGGCCCGTAAGGCCTTTGTCAAAAATAGATGACACACACACAGGCACATGCAAACACAACTCTGTGTGTGTGTGTGTGTGTGTGTGTGTGTGTGTGTGTGTGTGTGTGTGTGTGTGTGTGTTTGTTTTTGTTGTTGACAACTCAGCACCTCCACATTAAGAACTTGGCAGATTCCTTATGTCTATGAGAGAGATTGCATTTGAATGGACAGGGGTATTTTTGTAAGCATTGATGTGGTATCTCTCTTCAATCGTGTTCCTGTGTCTAACTCATTATGGTTAATCAAGGATAGATTTGGTGTTGATCTAACTAATCTGTTTAGGCAACGGCCTTGCCGCAGTGGAAATACCGGTTCCCGTGAGATCATCGAAGTTAAGTGCTGTCGGGCGTGGTCAGCACTTGGATGGGTGACCATCCAGCCGCCATGCGCTGTTGCCATTTTTCGGGGTGCACTCAGCCTCGTGATGCAAATTGAGGGGCTACTCGACCGAATAGTAGCGGCTCCGGTCAAAGAAAACCATCATAACGACCGGGAGAGCGGTGTGCTGACCACACGCCCCTTCTATCCGCATCCTCAACTGAGGATGACACGGCGGTCGGGTGGTCCCAATGGGCCACTTATGGCCTGAAGACGGAGTGCTAACTAATGTGTTTGACATGTGTTGACTTCCATATACCATTTATTCAATGACCAGTACTATGAACAGATAGATGGAGTTGTGATGGGAAGTCTCTTGTCACATATTATTGCCAGTTTGTTTATGGAAGACTTTGAGGAATGTGTCTGAGTCAGTAGCATGAAACCTCCCCATTTTTTCAGATAAGCAGACGATACCTTTGCTTCTGGAAAAACACATTTTGACTATCACTTGCCTTTATCTGAACCTTTATATCTACTGCTATCAGTTGTGGATCATGCTCATATGGTATCTGCCAAAAGTACATGAAGATATAAGTAATGTACCAGAAAAATTTAAAGTGCAAAATTCGTAATAGGTATGTTCATTTTTTATAGTTTTCATGTACATGACTTGTTCTAGTTTGTACTTTCGGTAGATATTGAGATTCAAATAAAAACAGATGATTACTTTAATAGCTATTGAATATCGTCTAACCAGAGCATTCGATAATTTTGTTGTTTGGCCTCATGTAAGCGTGACTATGGCCTTTTAGAATATCTGAATGCAGAGCAAAAAATGACAGCAGTAAAAAGACTAAGTGTGCTGGTGGAATAGAAGGCTGTATAGTGCTGTAGTGGGAAGAGGGGAGGGAATAGGTGTATAAAGGACAGTAACTAATGCAGGTTGAGGCCAGCCACAGGGACGTAGTATATATTGCAAGGAGAGTTCCCACTGGCACAGTTCAGAAAGACTAGAGTTGGTGCATGCACATGGCACAGACTGTGAAGCAGTTACTGAAGTGCAGAACGTTGAGTTGGGCAGTGTGTTCAGCAACTCAGTGGTCCAGCTGTTTGTCAGTGGCCATTCATGCAGGCAGGCAGCTTCGTGGTTGTCATGCCCACATGGAACACAGCATAGTGGTTGTAGCTTAGCTTGTAGATCATGTGACTGCTTTCACAGGTAGTTCTCTTCTGACGGACTAAGCAATGCTTGTGACTGGACTTGAGAAGGTGGTCATGGGAAGATATATGGGATATGTCTTGCATCTAGGTCTATTTCAGGTATATGGGCCATGAGGCAAGGGTTGGGGACAGAGATGGATGAGGATATTGTCTCGGTTCGGTGGGCAGTGGAATAACAATGTGGGAGGGACGGGAAGGATAGTGGGTAGTATTTTTCTCATTTTAGGGCATGACAAGAGGTAATCAAAACCCTGGTAGATAATGTGATTGATATCCTTTCACTCTGAATTTTAATCCCCCTCTTAAATGTTTCTTTTATTTCTGTCATTGCTTTCTTGTGTATAGATTCAACAGCAGGGGTGAAAGACTACATCATTGCCTTATACTCTCTTTAATTTGAGCATTTCAATCTTGGTCATCCATTCTTACTGTTACATCTTGGTTCTTGTACATATTCAATATTACCCATCTCTCTCTCTCTATACCTTAGAATTGCATTACAATTACAAAGAAGAGTCAATATGTTTTCAATTAACTTCAATAATGATTCAATAAAATTATTTATTTACATGAATGTATGTAAATGTAATAATACAGTTGCATTGAATGTCATGAGGGTATTCAGGTACTATGAACATCACATATAAGTCAAATACATCAAAATTAACTGGAGAATACGGCTACAATAATGTCAGACGATTGGGTGGCACAACTAAGTATTTTCCATTTATGAAAGAGAAAATGACAGTGAATAACAAATTAATGATTTCAAGTTTTTGTATTTCTAACCCAAAACATTCCATCAATCGTTGAGGCTGTGAAAACATCAGATCAATTGCTACTATATAATACTGTAAAATGACAGCCTGGTAGGGGAGGGGGAGGGGGAGTAGGGTGGTCATGTTATAACCTCTCCTTTTATTTGTCACTCTTTCTGTCAGGTACTAGTAACATTTATTTTATAGAAAATGAGGAGACACATATGATACAAGTATCTTGAAATAATTACGAGCAAATAAGTTGCTGTGTGACGAAAAAGCATTAGCGCACAATGCAGCACTGAATGGGGAATTACAAATATTAGAAATAACCACCTGGTTAGTACATTTTGCATTATTGTTTTCATTACTGGAGTTATTGCATGGCTAATATTAAATTCAAATTTTTGTCACGCACAGATTTGCAAAATATAGTTGTGGGACATTTAGTTTATAAATACAGTTACATTGATGTTAAAAAATACTATTATCCAAATAAATTTGAGTTGCATAGAGATCCAGAGAGAATGCTGGTGACAAAAACCTGCTTAAATATTCACACACTAGAGAAGTGCTGACTGCAACAATTACAGATTTCTGATGATATGTGTGAATTTTGCTTCTCAGTTAGCGGTGGAGCAAAAGGGTGATATTGTTCATATTATAAGTAAGTACTGGGTGTGTTGTATACTTATTTCCTCACTATGTAGTATATGTAGATTATATGAAAGACCGCTTTTATAATTCTCCAGTTCATTTGTTGCTGTCTTGATGTCTGCCTTTTTTTTTTTTTTTTTTTTTTTTTTACAGGTTCTCGATCAGTCACAATAATACTACAACATATTTTACATTATAAGAATACTTCCTAAATATGGTTCCTGATATTTATCACAGACCTACACAATCATTATGAAATACTTTTTAAACTATTCTTGACTAAACTAAAAGAGCTATAAACTTATGATACCATACATTCAGTATCATGGAATTGCACATACTGTAAGTTATGATAATTGTATAAAATTTACAGGTTTCTAACGTTGCCATTTTTCAAGTGTGCTTGAACTTCTACAACTATAATTTCAGGTTCCACAGACTTTTCACCACAATCACTAAGATGAACAGGAAGAAGATGGTTATTTTGAATCAATACACGATCAGGCTGGAAAAAAAAAAAGCAGTAACAGAATAAGAAAATCTCTCTCTGCACATGACGACGACACAATGACATAAGAGGGGTTATAAAAAAAATTAAAAAAATACATTTTCAAATTGTTTACAATACAACCTTATCCTCTTCAAAATACTCTCCATTACAACTAATACATTTGTCCCACCGGTGCTTCCACTCCTCAAAAAGTTTTCGTCATCTTTAGAAATGGCTGACATTTCCTCCTTAGTTTTTTCTTGATTTCTCCAGTGTTGCCAAAACGGTGTCCTTTCATGTGTGGAAGTAAGAAAAAGTTGCATTGAGCCAGGCGAGGTGAGGGAGGTGCATGGGGCAACATAACCTTGACATTTTTAGCCAATAGTGTCTACGAGAGATGGATGTGTGTGCAGTTGTGTGAACCAATCTCCTGTCTGCCACGAACTGTGTATTTTTTGGTGCATAGAAATAAAAAATACAAAATTAAAAATATTGAGTGTCATGTAATATTTTGTCTAATGTAATATCTTTTATAGACATCTTTTATTAACCTGACACGTTCCACATCATTACGAAGTGTTGTATTCATGATCTATGGAACAAGTACTAATCTAATCTAATCTTATTTAATCTCATCTGCACACTGTTGTGCAATCTGCTTAAAACTTCCAAATAAAAGATTTTATTGGCGGTCTATGAGCACAAGCTCTCTTAATTTTTTGGATACTTTCATCGATTCGGGCAGTTAATGGATGTTTAGAATGAGGTTTGTCACCAAGCGACATGTTGCCATTTTTACATTGAGAAACCACTCGTGCACTTCATTTTTCCCATAGCGTCTGTTTGGTAAGCTGTTTTCAACATTAGAACAGGTTCAGCAGCATTTTTACAGAGTAGAAAAGAAAATTTCACATCTGCACTTTGTTCATTTGAACTTGCATTCACAAAAAACGAAACAAGAACAAAAGAGCGCTAGCAAAAACAATCACTGCAGGTGAACTTAACAAGCCAGGTCAACAACACCGGCAACATGGGTGGCCCGGAACTGATGACCAGTTCACTATCCATGTCTAGCGGCAGAAATGCATACTACACAAGCAGGGTACATACGCTCTGGGAAAACTGGGAATTTTTTTATAATTCCGGGAATTTTTCATTGCTTTAGTTTTCATTTAAAGTTTTGTAATTTTGACTGGTAAGAACTGATACTCTGACAAAGAATTTTACCACAATGTAACATAAGTCACGAGACTTCGCCTCGATTTTGTTGCCTGCTGTGCCAGCAGCATGCCAAGTGGCCAGTAAGTTGAACTCCGAATTAGGCGCAATCGTGAAAACGAAAATTAATTGTTTATTTTGGTTTGTACAATGGTTTTACAAATGGGAGCATAGCGTACCGCAATAAATTGCAGCAAGAAGAAGAAGAAGATACCACATGTCTTTTTTTTTTTAGGTTTCGTAAGGACCCTGAGAGGTTTATACCATCTTGTTCCTAAACTGCATCATCAGGATTCGCTTGCAAATTACATGTATATTGATGATTAGTGTTTCGTTTTAGGACCAGAAAATGGTTAGTGAAAAGCAGACGAGAAGATCTTATGAAAAAATATCCTGTTTACCTTTATAATACTGTTTTGTCCACTACACGTCGAAAAAAAAAAACAGTTCATGAATGCAGACAAAAACAAACTCGTGTGGAATGCAGTTAACCACATTGTTAAACATTGTCATGGTGTATACGACCAGGGACAACCGGGAGATCTGGAAAAAAAACCGGGAATTTTTTCATCCGGGAGAAAACCGGGAATTTTTTAGAATTCCGGGAATTTTTCATTGTTTTAGTTTTCCGGTAAATTTTTGTAATTTTGACATAACAACCTATACTCTATATTACTGTATCCCGCTACTGCAGAATAATATTCAACAATAAAACAAACTGCAAAGGAAATGCGCCATATACAGCAACGATACACAGTGCTCACGCAAGCGTCTGCCAGCAGCAAAATGTGTCAAAGGTTTTAGGGCTTCGTAACAACAAATTGCCTCCGATGAGCGTGAAGTCGCAACTGTTTACATTAGATTCGTTTTAGCAGATACTAGCGAGCTCATGTGCGTGCGCAGTTGAGTCACGTTTGAGTGGTAGATTCTCCGTTAGCTGTGCAAGCAGTCGCAGCAAGCAGCTAAATGCTAACGGGAAAAGGGGGCGCCAAATTCATATTCTTGAGGGAAAAAAAAACTTGTTTCACAAAGCGCCAAGCATCCAGCACACTATGGTCTATCGATTATTCATATGATTTTGAAACACATCCCTGTTGGTTTTAGAACATTTTTGAACAAATTTTAAGTTGATTTCCGAATGAATCATAAGTTGATTTTTGAATGCGTGCATAGTGTACGTGGTGTCTCTGTCAGGAGAATCCTCGTCGCATCTAGAAATAAACTTTCTGCAGACAGAGGTGGCGGGGCTATACGAGCTGAGCAGAGTAAAGCCGAACGCATGAATACCAAACGCTGTCTGATTATGTGGTTGATTGGGTTTGCGTATGATCAGCATTGTTATAATTACTAGCGAAATCCATGGATTCAGACTACCAGGATGGAAATAAACGACTAACAGGAATAAGAGGTGAGAATGATTAAGTATGAGGGCCGTTCAGAAAGTAACGTCCGGTTGATTTAAAAAAATACACCAAGTTAAATAAAAATATTTTAATATATACATCTTACAACTACATCTTTGCACTATTTTTCTACATAGTCTCCATAGCGATTGAGGCACTTATCGTATCTCTTCACAAGCTTTGAAATTCCTTCTGCATAAAAATCACCCGCTTGTGCCTGGAGCCAGCCTGTGACCGCATCTTTGAGCTCTTCGTCGTCATCAAACCGCTGTGACCCGAGCCATTTCTTCAAATGCATGAAGAGGTGATAATCACTTGGCGCCAGGTCTGGGCTGTAAGGTGGATGGTTGATAACGTCCCACTTGAAGGACTCAAGAAGGGCCGTTGTTCTGCGAGCAGAGTGAGGACGGGCGTTATCGTGCAAAAAAACGATACCGGAAGTCAGCATACCATGGCGTTTGTTCTGTATAGCCCGTCGTAACTTTTTTATTGTTTCACAGTACACGTCTTGATTAATGGTCGTACCACGTTCCATGAATTCAACCAACAACACCCCTTTGGCATCCCAAAACACCGTTGCCATCAGTTTTATGGCAGAAAAATCTTGCGAGGCTTTTCTTGGTTTGGTAGGCGAATTTGAATGTGCCCACATCTTCGATTGTTCTTTTGTCTCAGGGTTCACGTACTTAATCCAGGTTTCGTCACCGGTCACGATTCTGTTTAACAATGGTTCTCCTTCGTCCTCATAACGTGACAGAAAGTCTAATGCAGAGGCCATTCTTTGAGTTTTGTGGTGGTCGGTAAGAATTTTGGGCACCCATCGTGCACAGAACTTACGGTAACCCAATCTTGCTGTCACTATCTCTTACAAGAGAGCCTTAGAAATCTGTGGAAAACCAGTAGACAACTCCGACATTGAGAAACGTCGATTTTCACGAACTTTTGCATCAACTGTCTGAACGAGTTCGTCAGTCACCAATGATGGTCTACCACTCCTCTCTTCATCATGAACGTTTTCTCGTCCACTTTTAAATAAACGTACCCATTTATGGACAACTCCTTCACTCATAACTCTTGGTCCGTACACGGCACAAAGCTCACGATGAATAGCTGCTGCAGAATATCCTTTGGCTGTAAAAAAACCTTATGACAGCACGCACTTCACATTTGGCGGGGTTTTCTATTGCAGCACACATTTCAAACTGCCACAAAAACTAAACTAGCGCAGGTACGACGTTCACTCGACCACGGCTTGATGCCGACTGACCTGTTGAGTGCGTGAACGCACAGATGGCGTCGCTACTCCCCCCACAACCCGCACTGTGACCAATCGGAGGTTACTTTCTGAACCGCCCTCGTATTATCGTGTACCCAAGGAAATGAAATTTTGACAAAATTTTTGGCGAGATCACTACACTAGTAAGGACCAGTTGTACAGTCCCCGGCTACCAGGCGCGTAAGTTCTATTCTGGAAGTAATGCAGAAAACGTGTTGTACGAACATATAATAACGACTAACCGGAAAATAATTGCGGGGTAGCTAAACCTGTGATTCCGGTAGGGTTAGTGAAGTCAATCGGCGAACAAATTTTGACAATGGCAGGAACAGCTACAGAATTGGTGGTGATTTGTTTGTTAGAACGAGGAAGGAGAAGAAACGGGGACATCATACAAATTATGGAAGAATAAGACGATTCCAAATTTATATAAAAATTTTGTAATACTACTTTTCGATCTCATGCTTGAGAAACTGGTGCATATGAATGAAATGTGAAACTATTTCCTTACATACTAATTTTTGCTTGGCCTAACAGGCATTTGATATTCGTACTTTGTGAATTATATTCTGTCGTGTTATAAAAATGACCATTTGTGCGAAAACAGTCTCGTTTATTTGGTTACAAAATTGCTGCAATATTAGAAAGGCCTATTTTGTTTTATCTAGCAGATAGTGACAAAATAGACGTAATCAGTTCGAGAAACCACATCAGTCTTGGGTATTATTTGTATTAAGAGCTTTTTCAGTATTAGATAACGACATTTCGCATTTTCATGTAGCAAAACGTTTGACGGACTCTGTTGATTTAACAGATTCTTTTGCAGAAAGGAAAGTGCGCCACGTAAAGCTGTAGCAAGATTAGGGGGAGGGAGGGAATGCTAGGACTAAGGATTGAAGAAATGTGTACTTTCTTTCTTGTCTCTTCTCTTTATTGGTTTTATGTATCCTATATTTAATTTTGTCACACAAAACAGCAAGTTATTAGCTTATAGGCAATAAAGAGTGCAAATTTTCCGAAGAGTTCTTGTTCTGATCATACAATGTAAGGTTTCACGGCCAGTATTGTCTTCACTTAAAACTTCCGGGCTGATAGGCCGTGGTCGAAGTATAAAACTCTCTCCTTACGTTTCGTCTCTGACTGCGGGAGACATCCTCGCAGGTAAAGCGGCGAACTGCGAAGAGAACTTAAGGAAGCGCTGTCTATATAGATAGTACAGAGGGAGCCACTGTCGGTCACGTGGCGTCGGCTATGAGATTGTCTTTAGTAATGCCAACATTCTCGATTGAAAGTGATCGATCGTCACGCTTGCGGTGCAATGCTGACATCCAAATTTTATCCAGTTTAACACCTTCGTCTTTCCTGTTAAAATTATTACGATGTTTATCAATCTCGATAGCCTCTCTATACAAGTGTGCATAATAATGCGAGGTTTTTGATATGTTGCTCGTCTCGCTGAATTTTATTTCATGATCACCTTCCTGGTAAACATGTTCCGCTACGGCCGATTTATCTGTGTGACCCAGGCGGCAATTCCTCTTATGTTCAACAAGACGGATGTTCACACTTCTCTTTGTGGTACCGATGTAAACCTGTCCACAACTACAAGGAATTTTATATACCCCCGGTGTAGCCAGAGGGTGTCGTGCATCTTTGGCCGACCTTAAAAATTCTTTTATTTTCCTGGTGGGTCTGAAAATAGTTTCCACCCCATACTTGCCTAAAACTTTCCCAATGCGGTCTGTGACCTTACTAATGAACGGAAGAAAAACTTTGCCCTTGGACGACTGTCGTTCGTCGTTACTCCTGATTCTCTGCCTAGGCCGAAATGCTCAATCTATATCCTTGCTAGAATAGCCATTCTTCACAAAAGTTGGCCGTAGATGTTCAATCTCATCTTTTAAATAAACAGGTTCACAAAGTTTGTACGCCCTGTCTACCAAAGTTTTCATTACACCTCTTTTTTGTCGAGGGTGGTGCTTTGATTCTTTGTGTAGATAATGATCAGTATGTTTGGGCTTTCTATGCACCTTATGGCCCAACTTTCCGTCCCGTCATTTAATCACAGACACATCCAGGAAGTTCAATTGCCCATTCCTTTCCGTCTCCATAGTGAATTGGATTTTCGGATTAATGCTGTTTAAATGTGTCAGGAAGGCATCCAACTCCTCTGCTCTGTGTGTCCATACTACGAACGTGTCATCGACATAGCGATACCATCTGGCTGGTCTCTTACTGGCAGTCTGCAACGCCCGTTGTTCAAAAGTCTCCATAAATAAGTTAGCCACCGCAGGACTGAGAGGACTGCCCATAGCCACCCCGTATAACTGTTCATAAAAGTTATTATTGTATTGAAAGTAGGTTGTGGTGAGGCAGTGTCGGAATAATGCCACAATATCGGTAGGAAAAATATCCGCTATGCATAAGATAGGTTCGTTTACCGGAATCATGGTAAATAACGACACAACGTCAAAACTGACGAGGATATCATCCAGGCCCACGCTCATTTCCTTTAACTTGTCAATGAAATGAGCTGAATTTTTAATATGACTGTCCGTCCTACCAACATAAGTCTGCAGCATTGAGGCAAGGTGTCTAGCTAACTCGTGTGTTGGTCCGCCTATAGTACTGACAATTGGCCTCAACGGAATCCCAGGTTTATGAACTTTGGGTAAGCCATAAATTCTAGGTGGGTACGCTTCTGTTTTACAAAGCAGCTTCTTATCGTCGGAGCCAAATGAAGACGCTTTCACCAGTCGATTTGTCATTCTTAAAATCTTCATAGTCGGATCTTTCTGAAGTTTTTTGTAATTGGAGGGAACCAAAATATCATTGATTTTTCCATGATAATCCTCACTGTTCAGTATGACGGTGGCATTACCGTTATCTGCATTAAAAACAATAATGTTTTTATCTCCATTTATATCCCTCAGCGCCTTCCTTTGAGCCAGTGACAAATTACTTTTAGGTGGCTTACATGTACGTAAAATCCTAGCTGTTTCCATCCTAATTACGTCAGCGGACTGCTGTGGCAGCTGATGGATACTGGCCTCAATATTTGATAAAATATCCTCTGTGGGTACGTTTTGGGGCGTCACAGCAAAATTGCCTCCTTTCGCTAGTACAGAAATTTCAACTTTTGAAAAGTCTTTATCAGACAGGTTAATAACAGTTCGAGAATTGTCCTCAACCGAACCTCCAGAACTGTTGTTCTGTAAGTTATTGAACTTCTTCTTCTACCTATTTGTTGATATTTCTGCACTAACTTCCATAGTTTTGAATGTTAGACCGTCAATCTCATTCCAGTCACCACACCACATAGTATTACTAAGAAACAAGTGGAGATGAAAAAGTTTACTGCTGGTTACCGCCAGTGCTCGCTGCGTCTGATGAATCCTCTCACGTAGCATTGCAGGCTCCATACGGTTGTAAATACGATGTGCCTGGGCCGAGCGAAACATCCTCTTCACCTCAGAAATTTCGGAACTGTCGAAGTGTCCCTATAGCGTAACAGGAAGGTGAGGGTACACAGTTGTGCTTTCTTCTTGCACATTCCTTCAAATCGTCGAACCGATGCTGACATATCCTCCCAGTAAAGGCGTTTGATCATACAATGTAAGGTTCTTGTTCTCCCGATTAGAAATAATTCCATCCGCTATTAATTGCGAGGTTTTTAAAAAAAAAAAAAAAAAAAAAAAAAAAAAAGAGGGGCAGGCTGTCGAACCGGCCGACTGCGAGCAAGAGAGGCACCACAGGACATTTCAATTTCCATTGTCCTGAATATAGTTTGATGGCATCCATTACAAAATATACACCCTTCAATTCCGCAGAGCGAAATACAGTGACGCGCGATAGAAGAATGCTGTATGAAGAGGCGTGGCACTGCACTTTTCCACACTTAAGACCAAATAACAAGTCTTGTATTTCCTCGAACACATATGTTTTATGTTTCAGACTTTTCAGAAAGGTGTGCGCTACAAGATGAACATATTTTTGAAAAATCTTTTTTTTTTTTTTTTAGTATTGATCTGTTTAGCAAATATTGTGGATCCGGGGCTGATGCGCAGAGCAGTCTGTTATAGTGGGTAGTCTCCACGTGACCCATGTTTACATTTAGTGATTTTGCTGTTTCCCCTTCGTTTACTCTGATGTCAAATAAAAACATAACGGATATCTGTGGCTGGGAGCTATCAAGTGAATTAAAATACATTCTCATAATTACGGAGGGCTAAAATATGTTATTAGTTTCAGATTTTATTTTATTTCCACCTTTCTGACAGCCAAGCATTAATCGCCTTGCAGAGCAATTAAGTTATTTTTGACTGTTCGCTAAAGGAATTTGACTTTTATTAACCTTTTTCCGCACTGGCACTCAATATATTTGAAATGAAATGTTTAATTCCACAGTACTGGCTAGTTTCAACTGTTCGCTGCATTTCAAGTGCACATTTTCATCTTCTAGCACATATCTCATTATGCTATAATAAAGAACCAAACATGATATAATACAGTACTTGTGCTCCAGTTAAATTTACACCCCGAAAACCACACTGAAAAGCTTAATATCAGGTCGAGGTCTACTTCATTGGGAATCTGGACATACGAACGTGCACTTAAAGCTGAATTGTGTATTTTAGTATGGTTCACGAAATTCCGATGCACTTCGAGTGTCTTGTTACTTTTATGACATAATGTACGATCTTTCGTTGTTATACATGTACATACATACGGGCTTCCTACATCATGGCAGCTGCGCAAGCGCAGTGTTGCTTGTTATCTGCGCTCTCTGGCAACTGCTGAAATGAACCTATTTCTAACAGGTCGCGGGAAAATATTGCGAAAGATGGTTTGAAAAGCGTTACTTTCAAAGTAAATATCCTTTTACATAGGTTGAACTATGTGCAAGAATGTACCATGAATTTCTTAAATCATAGAGTGTTTGACTCTCATTTAAAAATCAACTCTTTGATTATGAGTCATTTAGAAGAATTTCGAACCCAGAAGATCAGGGTCATAATTAAAAATTTTACTGGCACATTTGTGTGATATATTTTAAAGTGTAACACGCGCTAAAAAGGTCAACATTATATGCGAAAGCTTAGCTTCTCTTGCAGCTTATTAACATTAGAGACCAACATTATATGTGAAAGCTTTGCTTTTCTTGTGGCAACACTATGTATATTAATTTAAACTATTAACTTTCCCTGTTTGTATGTTCCTGCTACTTAACAGAGATGTTGCTCTAGGCTGACTACATCACATGTCCTATGCTCTGAATATCTGCTGTCATCTGCTGGCCAGATCATGTGACATCAGCTATGACTGGCTTAAAAAAAATAATAAAAAAAAATCGCAATTTTGATTTCAATGAATCGGAAAGTAACATGCTGTGTTTGGTGGAATTCCAACGTATACTTTCGTAATACGAATATTCGCAGCGTACATGTTGCTGCAGATCAAAGATATTTCCAAAACGTGTCTTTTTCCCTGAGTTTCATTTTCTAAAGTGGCGGGAAATTGTACCCTAACCATCTAAAGGATTGATAAGTTTTGCAGTTCTGAAGGAAAATATACTGTCACTTAACACGGAGAAAGTGTGTTTTCACCGGGAGAAAATGTATTTTTAACCGGGAAAAATCCGGGAATTTTTTGTTTTTCCTTGTCCGTGTATACACCCTGTATTCTAAATACTGACGATGAAGAGGAGACTGCCACAAAGGTTCGACAATCCGTCTAAAGCTGTAAAACACTCCTGTGGCACAAAAGCAGCCAGTTCAACTCTCCATATATCAGTGTCAGATTCATCTGAATTGTCAACATAGACCTGCTTTGACAATGAAGTGGTAAAATTAAGTGCAGTTATTCCTGTTTAGAACAAGCATGCGGAGTATCAGAATGTGCATTGTGCAGATTGCTAGACTTCATATAAAACTGTTTTTGGACAAGGAAAGTGCCTATCATTTTAACTACAGACAGCAACAGAAACTGTATCAGAAGGATCAAGTGAAGGAGGACATACAAATTTTGAAGACTACAGGATCCCAATATTTTTTAAAAAAAGATGCCCTTGGCTTGTTGTTAAACCAGATTAGCATGT
Organism: Schistocerca nitens; assembly: GCF_023898315.1. Lineage (NCBI taxonomy): Eukaryota > Metazoa > Arthropoda > Insecta > Orthoptera > Acrididae > Schistocerca > Schistocerca nitens. The sequence continues at coordinate 31,223,805 of NC_064620.1, read as the reverse complement.
CATCTGCAAGATGGAAAGACAAAACTAAGCTGTTTGCTCTAAATTTATCCCATTACAGCACTCAAGGCATACGTGTTTTGTCAGAACATTTTATATTGCCATCAGTGTGTGCATTACAGAGGTGTGTGGAAGGCATACAGATAAAAATGTGGGACAATTAACAATATGTTCTACTTTTTAAAGCAGAAGATACAGCATTTCTCCGATACTGAAAAACTAGTGCATATATCATTAGATGAAAAGTCAATGATGGCAAATTTAACATATGACAGCACTTCTGACTGTGGTATTAGCTTTTAAGGACTTTGGGTTTACACTCACATTACATTTCCCCCACTGTTTGGCAGTTGCTTGTCCCACTTAGAATAGTATAAAGATGAAGGTCGTACTTGTGGCAACAGGCGACAATAACTAAAACACAGTAGGCCTATGGAACGACAAATGGGGTGTCGATCCCTTATGCATGCATAGGTACATCTCTGTGCTTCTTATGTGTGAAACTATGTGTTTATATTCCATTGATATCAACGTGGTAAGCTGCAGTTCTATCCAACGTCACAAGCGTTTCTTTACGGATGTATTGTAACTTGCCACTGGATTCATGAGTTTTATCCCTACTTGCAATTATTTTAGAATCATTTTTAGAAACATAGGGATGCAAAACAAACACTATGCTTACGACGCATCTGAAGTTCTCCTTTGTCGCTGCTTGGACTGCTAGTGTCGCTCCAGCTGTCAAACGGTGATAACTTTTACAACAGAAGTGTTGCGACTGTTATATTAGGCTGTGATTTCTCTAAAGCGCTGTGATTGCTGGAATATATACTTTCGAAATACCAAAATCGGCAGTGTACATGTTGCTGCACATAGAACCTTGTCCCAAGACGTGTGTGTGTGGGGGGGTGGGGGGGTGGGGTGGGGGGGGGGGTGTTCCCCCTCGTATACCATTCTGAAAAGCTATGTAAAATGTCTATAGAAATCTATATAAGTAATATTAAATTGTTTAATTACCGGAAAGATTGATGAATTAGATGCCTGTAACTGCTTTTTGGACAAGTGCTCAACAACAGCAGCTGCATAACAGTCTCCTAGCATATTATTTGTTGTCCTCACACGATCCCTGTGGATAAATAAATACAAAATTTCTGAGAATAAAAATCGAGTACTAGGCAAAGAGAACTTTCAAAGGAAAAAATGTACACAGATTAAATAACACGTAGTCCTAAATTAGTTTAACTTCTCATAATGTTAAATGGCATAAGGAATTTAAGAATTTTTAGTTGTTGAATAAAATATAATTACTGAAACACTTGACCTGAGTATGGAAACAAAAGTCTTATGAACTAGAAATACCAAAGCTATAAAATAATACAAAAGCATAATCTTAAAAGACAATTAATTAATTACTATGTGCTGAGAAGTGACCAGCTGGAAATCTGCACATTGTATTAAGGTTTAAAATAAATCTTTTAGACCACAATCTAGGAATACAAATCAAATTTTAACAATGCTCACTTCATGAACTACTTACACAAACCAGTCAATTGCAAAAAGAAGTGATACATCTTGAACTGGAGCATCAATGGTGGACAGCACCATGAAGATTAAAACCAAGGCTGCACTGGGGACACTTGCTGATGAAAAACTGGCTGCTGTTGATGCCAGACTGAAAGAATGTGTTCCCATTGAGATGAAAAGTAATGTAATTTATTTATAATGACATTCTTACAGAAAAACATTAACATTACACAACATACACTAATTAGCCATAACATTATGAGCATTGCCCACCACAGCGTAGGATGCCGCTTGGTGGTATGGTGGGCATGTGACATGGTAGCAAATGTACATAACCAGGGCAGACACCGATGAAGAATCACCCTAGAGAAGATGATGTTGTTGTGATCTTCAGTCCTGAGACTGGTTTGATGCAGCTCTCCATGCTACTCCATCCTGTGCAAGCTTCTTCATCTAGGGAAGATATGGGCTGCAAATCGTGAAATCCATTGAGATAAGCAACTTTGATCAAGGGCTTTTGTTATTACGCAGAGCCTGTGAACGAGTATCTTGGAAGTGGCAAAGCTGGTCGAATGTTCATATACTACTGTTTTGGGCATCTATGGAAAGAGGTAGGACAGTGAGACTACCACTAGGCTCTAAATGGTTGCACATCCACAACTCTTCACAGAATGTAGGGTTCAGAGACTTGACTGTTCTGTAGTTTAGGAAAGATAGTGATCTGTGGCACCTCTGCCAAAAGACCACAATGTTGGTGCACACCCAAGTGTTTTGGAGCACATCATTCATCTTACATTGTTGAACATGGAGCTTCAAAGCAGATCACCTGTACATGTTCACACATTGACCCAACATCATCAATTATGATTGCAGTGGGCATGGAACCATCAGATTTGACTGTCAATCAATGGAAACATGTTGGCCCTTCAGGTGAATCACATTGTTACTACAGTAGGTCGCTGGTCATCTCCACAAAATTGAGGTGAACAGCAGCTTGAAACGTGCAACGTGCAACGTGCCACGGAGGCAGACTGGTGGTAGCAGTATTATATTATGGGAATCATTCTCCTGTCCTTGCATGATACCCGTGGTAGTAATCTTAGACACACAGACAGCTGGGATCCACCTGCATTCCTTCATGCTTGATGTCTTCCCATCATTCAGCAGCATAATTGTCCATGTCTCGGAGCCAGAACTGTGCTATAGTGGTTTGTGGAGCATTATAGTGAACTCATGTTGATGTCTTAGTGACCACATCTGCTTGATGTAAATACTATGGAACCCATCTGGGTTGCTACTGGGTGCCAATCAGCGTCCCATTATTCACGCGAATTACATGACCTGTGTGTAGACATGCCCCATATCGCCACAAATTTACCACCAAACTGTCCGATCGCTGATATGCAGAATCAGTGATGTATTTCATTCCAAAGGCAGGCAGACAAGCTATTAAGCAGATGGTCACAATGTTTTGGCTCTTCAGCGCATGTACTTCAGTTAACTTCAGTGCACAACCTTTTAAAAAAAAGTTCAAAGTAAAGTTTCTTGTTATATTCGTGATTACTGTGACTATACTCACCACACTGTCAGTATTTCACCAATACCAAGTGATATTTGATTCATCTGTGCAATAAAAATTGAAGCTACAGCTACAAATAGAGCTGTGCCATCCATGTTGATCGTGCATCCAATAGGAAGTATAAATCTAGAAATTCGCTGATCAACACGGACCTTTTCATCCATGCATCTCAAGGTTACTGGAAGTGCAGCAGCTCTGGAATGAGCAGTACACTTCATTGTACTATTTGTGTTACATGAATATAGGAAAGAGAGGTGGTATCACATAAGTTTAATTTATGACAAAAAAAGTGCCAGGATTTTAGAACAAATTAATTTCATTTACAGGAAGATAGTGTAAAAAACACACATACAACCAACGCAAATATTTTTGAAATTCAACATGAATGTCCAACAAAGAATTACTGGAAAATTTGAATTGTGACTTATGAAGAGTAACAAAAGTTGTCTAACAGTGTCTAATTTCCTTTGATAAATAAGAAAATATCTTATTACATATACAGGGTGTTACAAAAAGGTATGGCCAAACTTTGAGGAAACATTCCTCACACACAAATAAAGAAAAGATGTTATGTGGACATGTGTCCGGAAACGCTTAATTTCCATGTTAGAGCTCATTTTAGTTTCGTCAGTATGTACTGTACTTCCTCGATTAACCGCCACAATTTCATATGGGATACTCTACCTGTGCTGCTAGAACATGTGCCTTTACACGTACGACACAACATGTAGTTCATGCACGATGGAGCTCCTGCACATTTCAGTCAAAGTGTTCGTACGCTTCTCAACAACAGATTCGGTGACCGATGGATTGGTAGAGGCGGACCAATTCCATGGCCTCCACACTCTCATGTCCTCAACCCTCTTGACTTTCATTTATGGGAGCATTTGAAAGCTCTTGTCTACGCAACCCCGGTACAAAATGTAGAGACTCTTCGTGCTTGTATTGTGGACGGCTGTGATACAATACGCCATTCTCCAGGGCTGCATCAGCGCATCAGGGATTCCATGCGACGGAGGGTGGATGCATGTATCCTCGCTAATGGAGGACATTTTGAACATTTCCTGTAACAAAGTGTTTGAAGTCACGCTGGTACGTTCTGTTGCTGTGTGTTTCCATTCCATGATTAATGTGATTTGAAGAGAAGTAATAAAATGAGCTCTAACATGGAAAGTAAGCGTTTCCGGACACACGTCCACATAACATATTTTCTTTCTTTGTGTGTGAGGAATGTTTCCTGAAAGGTTGGCCGTACCTTTTTGTAACACACCGTATTTCAAGAATGTATGTAAAAAGGGATTACATATTCAATTTACAGCAACATGAAAGCAGTATTTCTTCCATGTTCTCTAACAGAGTGAAGTGGATACATATTTAACACTTTACAGTATGGAATGATAGCAGCACTATAATTTTATATAATTTGTGGAGCAATTTAGCCATCAAACCTCACAAATTATCTCATCAGACCCAGTCCAAATTGCACATTTTTTACATAAATGTTCCTGGTGTCAACATAATAAGTCAATTACGTAATAAGTTAATTACTTCTTTAATAGATGTAGTGAAACTGTTAACCAAGAAAATTTTCTTTACCTTGCATTTGGAATGCCCCATATCGCTACCTCTTCCAGTTTTGTCTTTTTTATGGTCATACATATTTATCCTACCTTTACGCATAGCTGTATCTTATTAGTTACTGACTTTGAGGACGTGATAGTAATGCTAAAGCTATACTCACGTTGATGCTGTGGCAAATGCAGTGAGTGTGGCTTGTGCCAGTCCCCAGTAGTACTTGTAAGGGTTGCGGCGAATGATGATGAAATAAATAAGTTGCATTATGATGAGTTGGTAGATAAAGACACCAAGCACAACTGTGAAAACGAACCATCCAAGCTGTTGCACAACAACGCTAAGGTCTTCCACTGACAGTATCTTTCCTGCAATAACACTTGCAACGCCCACTGGTGTTAACCTGAAGCAGATTGCGTATGTTATTAATTAATGATGAAATATAGTTTCCTTATTGATAGTTACTTAACAGACAATTCACCGAGTTGATCTCACCGCAGATCTGTTGTTATTAGATTTAGAAAGGAAATTTTAAAGCAAGAAATTATGCTCCATGTCAAGAAACATTACAAGTTATCTGACAGAGACTGCTGTAATCACTTCATTCATTCACTCAAGTGTTATGTTATTGATTTAGAAATAATGTGAAAGATATGGTACTTGCAGATGGCTATATTTTAATGTGTGATAGTATCTCCCTCCAATTAAGACAGTTACGTACTACTGTAATTTATTAAACACTGCCATCACTCAAATATGTGCACAGGGATTGGAAACAATAATGTAAAGCACATGGTAAAAAAATCCCTCAGTTCCAGAGTACGCATTTTGACTTTTCCCTGCACCACAACAGCACTGGCATTGTTCTGAACACCAGTACACCTATGATTATAAACTGTTGTGCTAATATACCAGTACGATGTCTGTGTAAAAATGGCAAATTGTCTGCGATGATGTAACTGGTGCATCTGAGACAATCTCAGTTTTATAGGGTCTCTAGTGCCAATGTATACAGTATCATAGCAACATATGGCATTCATAGGAACATGCATCTACTACATACTGTAGTGGAAGAAAAACTAAAATTATTTGCAGAAATAAGAGGGCATTAAAGAGGGTCATTAAATTGGATAATAAGTCTCCTGCAATGAAAATGACTGCCAAGTTTAATATTTTGTCAGTTAAAACATTGTGGCAGGAACAGCACAACTGAAACAACCTGGTAGAACATTATGGTTATGTTTCTTTTAAATGAGGGGAACACGCAAGAAAAGGCTTCATTGGTGTAAGTAATTCAATGCCACAATTTTTGAACAATGTTCAAGTGTAACATGGTCAAATACATTGGCTTTTATCTTGTTCCATGTATCAAGGCACATTTGTGTGTGAGAATGCCAAGGAAAGATGTAATTAAGATTTTCTTCTTGCAACTGTGGAGCATGGTGTATGCTCTGTAACAGTGGGAGCTGTAATATCATTTCTTTGAGACCTGAGGTCATGCTGAAGGAAAAGGTAACTGATAACGAGTACAAAATTCTTTTTAGTGATTGTTTTCATACGATTGTGTAGATATTGTCTGATCTAATGATTTTAATTTTCTTCTCAGTCTGTCTTTTGACCATTTTGCAATGAACAACAAATACATCATTCACTTGATCCTTGCTACTTATAAAATAAACATGCATGTATCTAGAAAAATCATCTATGAATGTTAGGAAATAGAAGCTACCTCCTAAGGATTCATTCTCCATAGGTCCACAAAGATCTGAATGTGTGAGTTGCAAGACTTCGGTAGATCTGCTCTGACTTTATTTAAATGTCTATCTAGCCTGCTTCCCTTGCAAACACACCTCACATTGAACATTATTCATTCCATAATTTTTCATCCCAGTTGCCGTATTCTTCAGTAAAGTCATACTTTTCCTATTCAAATGTTCAAGTCTCCTATGCCACAAGAAACCTTTTGCAGCATAAACAGAGTGATTTCCTGTTTCAGCAGTATTTTGAATTGTATTCACTTTGCAAATACCTCTAACATTACTTGCAGTAGCTACAATATCACCATAAGAGTCTATCACCTTGGCTCCCTCTATATCGAAGATAACTTCTTTACTATTTCGCTTACTGACAACAAATTAATTGCAATATTCTTTACATTATGTACTTCATGAGCAGTAACAATTTCATTTTCCCCATTCACAAGCAAATTAAGATCCACTTTTCCTGCGAGTTCACACCTTAACTTAGATCCGTCAGCTGTAGAAATTCCAATGTCAGACCTTAACTGAACATCATACAAACCTGACAGAGCTTTGGTAATGTGTACAGATGCTCCTGAATCTAGGAACCATTCTGCATGATTATCACTCACTTCATTAAAACAGTAAAAAACAGAAAATGCTTTACCTTTATCAATAGCCTTTCTCTCAGGACTACTAGAATTAACATGCTTCTTTTCTTTCATCCTTAACTTTTCGTTACACTTTGAAGCAATATGTCCAATTTTCTGGCATCTGAAACATCTTATTGGCTTCTTCTTCTTGTACTTGGAGTATAAAGCCGATGCTGTTTCTTTTTCTGAAGCATTAGAATCTGGTTCATTCTTCATGTCCTGTAGAATCTTTACTTTAACACTATACGCTGTAATGGATATTCCCAAACTTTCCAAACCCATAATCATTGGCGAATATTTCTCTGGTAGTCCAGCTAACAATAAAGTTCCAATCCATTCATCTGCAATTTCAAAACCAATATTCCTCAGACGATTGGAGATTGAAATTATTTTATTCACATATTCATCCATGCTTTTACACTTATTTGATCTTGTGGTTATCAGCTCACAAAGTAATCCTACTTTTCTGGTTAAATTACAATCTTCAGATGTGTTTTTCAGTTTGTCCCATACCTCCTTTGCTGACATAGACTTTTCTATGTGAACATAATTCACTGGATCAATCCAAAGGATTAGTTTTGATTTCACCTTCCGATCCTTAGTAGCAAAACTTTATTCCGTAGGTGCCAATTTACCATTTATGACGACCCGTAAGTCATCCAAGTGCAAATGCGCCTCAATGGCAAATTTCCAGGTCGCGTAATTTTTCATGCCTCACAAGCCACTATTTGGAGTATCTGTGTTGTATTCATTTTACAGTTATTTTCTTCTTAATATAGGTTACACAATCCAAGCGAAAGCGCTGGCAGGTCGATAGACACACAAACAAACACAAACATACACACAAAATTCAAGCTTTCGCAACAAACTGTTGCCTCATCAGGAAAGAGGGAAGGAGAGGGAAAGACAAAAGGATGTGGGTTTTAAGGGAGAGGGTAAGGAGTCATTCCAATCCCGGGAGCGGAAAGACTTACCTTAGGGGGAAAAAAGGACCACACACACACACACACACACACACACACACACACACACACACACACACACACAAGCAGACATCTCACAAGCAGACATATTTAAAGACCTAAGACTTTAAATATGTCTGCTTGTGAGATGTCTGCTTGTGTCTGTATATGTGTGGATGGATATGTGTGTGTGTGCGCGCGCGAGTGTATACCCGTCCTTTTTTCCCCCTAAGGTAACTCTTTCCGCTCCCGGGATTGGAATGACTCCTTACCCTCTCTCTTAAAACCCACATCCTTTCGTCTTTCCCTCTCCTTCCCTCTTTCCTGATGAGGCAACAGTTTGTAGCGAAAGCTTGAATTTTGTGTGTATGTTTGTGTTTGTTTGTGTGTCTATTGACCTGCCAGCGCTTTCGTTTGGTAAGTCACATCATCTTTGTTTTTAGATATATTTTTCCCATGTGGAATGTTTCCCTCTATTATATTAATTACACAATCCAAATTTATACGAACTTCCGTCCACTTTTTGTGCAAATACACATCACCTTAAAGCTTATTACTTCACTTTACTCCAGTACCTTGGCCCATAACCTGTTGTAGTTTATGCAGATTAATGCAGGTAAATGACAGGTAACAACTATTTAAGGGACAAAATAAACTTATGCTTTATTCGCACAACACATATTAATACATTTGACTACCAAATTATATCACGTTGGCCCATCTACAAACATGGAACATGTATATTCCATAGAGTCTAATGCACTCTGCCCATCATATCTTATGTGCCACTATGCTTGCTAGAAAATGTTTGTTCACATATCTCCAACAGACAGTGTCTGTTCAATTTACTTGAAAGACTATGAAATGTGTGGTTAAGTTTTTACTACTCTTAGATGTTCAACAGTAAACTATTGTAGCAGTATGTGGATGTTTGCCTGCAAACTATTAATGAGGTTTATCACAAGTTAAACAATAGAGCACTGGGCATATATATAACTATGTATTATTGGGAGGTTGTGAACAGTGAAAGTATCAAAACGTAACTGTGCACCTGTCCTCGCAGTCAGTGCCGAAATCACCATTTTTCGGCCAGTGTAGCAACACAGTACGTCAAAACTGAGGACAATCAATTAAGAAATAAAGCAGGCAAATGTCAAAATACTATCAAAAACCTGAGGGTTGCTCAGTGAGTAATGGAGAGATGGATATTGAAAATTACTAGTCGAGATGAGAAACCAAATAAACAGATTAGGGAGAGAAATATGATTTTGACTGCAGTGAAAATGAAATGGGGATGGGCAGCACATTTTGTGGGGTGAATGGATGGTGGACAGATCAGATTAGTGATTTAATAGTACCACTTTCAAACTTATTCTAATAAGTTCCTCCATTTGCTGCTGAAGTACATAGATGGCCAGTAAAATTTCAACACCAGGATGGGTAGCAAGTAACAAAATTTTCCTTTTATATTTTTAGTGATTTTGCAGTATACATGGTGCAAAATTGTGTACTTATAACTGCCAGTTCCACCAGCAACAACACGTCTAAGCTGGCTGGGCACCTATTTGAAATGAGCTTGTATGACAGTTAAGGATATGTCAGCCAGTGCTGCTTAAACTCTGGGCAGAGTTCAATGGCTGGTCAATGTACTGGCCAAGGCAACAGTCAAACATCCTTTGTGTCAAAGCAGGTGAGATCACTACTAGCAACAGGCAGTCTTGTGTTATCTTGATGAAAGATAACATTGTAGGCACAGCCAGTGACATGAACTCTTCAGAAATATAACACCTGCTGTCCAAATTACCAGGTACATGAACCACAGGTGATTGTGTGTAACCAGAGACACCCTACATCATCATACCAGCTGCTGGGTCTGTATGACGAAAAGTAATGCAATCTGACAACATTCATTATCCTCAAGAGCCTCCACACATAGACGTGTCTATCATGATGCTGCATACAAAACTGGGACCCTTCTGTAATGATGACCTTGTGCCAATCCTGTGTCCTGTGTTGACGGGTACACCTCTGTTAACACACCTCTCTATGCTGCCGCATCAATAAAGCTGCAACAGTCATCACCCTGCTGACAGTGTATGGTGCTCCAGACATTATCACACAGTCCGTATTTACAGAATGTAGTACTGAAAGCACATGTGAAATGTTATAGAAGCCTGTACAAGAAAGTAATAATTGCAGCTAAGAAGCTTGATAATGATACCTATATTGAGAAAGGTAACAAAAAAATGAAGTCAACTTGGGAGGTAATAAATAAAAATATAGGTAGACACAAAAGAAAAGATAACAGTTTTGTCATTAAAAGTGGGGGTAAAACTGTTAAGGACTCACTTCAGATTGCCAACATATTTAATGAACATTTCACAAATATAGCCATAAATCTAATTAAAACTAAATGCAATTCCAATAGCAAGGTAAAAATCCCCATGAATGACATGACAATGTTCCTTTATCCAGTAACTGATTCAGAGGTACTAAATGCTATAAATAAGTTAAAAAATAAAATGTCATGTGGGTGTGATGGGATTCCTGACAAAGTCATTAAGCAAAGTGCAAGAAACATAGCCTCGCATCTCACTGAAATTATAAATGAATCTTTTAAGACAGGGGTGTTCCCATCAAAACTTAAAATGTCTACTATAAAGCCACTTTACAAGAATGGTGATAAATATGATGTTAGTAACTTTAGGCCTTTATCAATGTTGTCAGGTTTCTCAAAAATAATAGAAAGGATAATGTATCAGAGACTATACAAATTTCTTATTAAGAATAGAATATTGGTTAATGCGCAAAATGGTTTCAGTAAAAATAAATCAACTGAAACAGCTATCTTCAATTTTTTGCAACTTGTTCTAAATTCCATAAACAGAAAGGAATTAAATTGTGGATTGTTTTTAGACTTATCAAAGGCCTTTGATGTCATCGACCATAAGTTACTGCTTAGGAAGTTATATGTCTATGGGATACGTGGAGTTGCCCACAAATGGTTTGAATCATATCTGTCAGACAGGTATCAGAAGGTGGAGATAAGCCAGGCAGATAGGACATATTCATCAAGATTCGAGAGAGTTTTGTATGGAGTACCCCAGGGATCTGTATTAGGGCCATTACTGTTTTTAATATTTATCAATGACCTACCAAGTCAACTATCTGAAGCAGAGGCAGTACTGTTTGCTGATGATACAAGTTTGTTTGTAAAAGCAAATAGTGAAGCTGACTTACAGGAAAAAGTCACATTAGCAACAGACGAAGCAGACAGAAGGTTTAATGAAAACAGACTCATTGTGAATGCCGAAAAAACAACATGGATCAACTTCAGACATATTACAAATAAAATAAAAACTAACCTTACAGTAGAACTGGGTAAGTGTAAGATTGAACAAGCATCATACACTAAATTCTTGGGAGTATGGTTTGATGAACACTTAAGATGGGAAAAGCATGTAATATCATTGAACAAAAAATTAAGTCAAACATGTTATATACTTAGAATGCTTAAAAGCTCATGTAATATTAAAACAGTGTTATGTGCTTATTTCTCATTCGTGCACAGTTTATTAAGATACAGTGTACAGTTTTGTGGGAACATCAGTCTAACAAAACACTCATTTAGACTACAAAAGAAGGCAGTCAGAATAATAAAAGGTATAGGATATAGAGACTCTTGTAGGCAAGCTTTCAAAGAATTAAAAATCATGACACTACCATCTTTATACATATATGAAAGCATATGTTTCTTAAAAGAACACGAGGAATTGTCTACATTAAACAGAGAATTTCACAACTACGAAACAAGGAATAGGAATGATTTCCACAGAGAAATTCATAAAACAGCTATGTATCACAAAAGTGTACTATACCAACCCAAAATCCTCTACAGTGCTCTCCCCAAAGAACTAAAAATAATACCAAAACTGTACATATTTAAAAGAGAATTAAAAAACATGTTATTGAGCAATAGTTTTTACAGTATTGAAGAGTTTGTGAATCGTTGACAATAAAAGCGCAGTTAATATTTCCCTGACATAATAAATATGTGTAATTGCTCACATTTAAATACTTGCTGTTTCTATGAAAGTGTGAAACTGTTAATGTAAGAATGTAAATAATCTTTGATGTGAGAATCACTAACCTTTTTTTTTTTTTTTTTTTTTTTGTACGTTGTTATCCTACTTGTATATTTTTATGTTAATGTTCTAAAAGTTCTATTAAAATTGTAATGTCTAAGTGACAAGTAAATTCAATTGCAAATTTTCATGTATATGTATTTTAAATTGTAATGTTTATTGACAAGTCCTATATCATTTCGATGATGTACTACAAGGACGCTAATAAATTAAATTGAATTGAATTGAATTGAATGTTTTGTCCTTATTAATTAGTTATTTCCCTTAGATAACAGATCATACAACACTTACCACATTATTCCAGTGACAATTCTCATAATAACTTCATCAACAGTAGTAAAGAATTCAATCACAACTTCAGCTTTGCGCCCCATTGTTCCAAGGACTGTACCAAATACGAGACAGAAGAATATAACTCCAAGAGTATTTGTGCCTTCCCTGAAAAGAAAGATAAATAATTTTATATAGCAAAATATAGTAACTTTTTTGTACTTTACTTGGATTGAGCCTTGTGCTGCACCTACATAAATGGTCTCACTGACAGTTGTGACTACCAATAATTCATTTATTTGCAATACAATTTGTAGAATCTCTGTTCCTTTTTTCCTTTGTATTAGAGATGTATAAGTAAGGTGTACCAGTATCTTACCTTGCAAATACAACAACACGTACTCATGAATTTTAATACTGAAATGGTTCTTGTGAAGAAATTATACACTCCTGGAAATTGAAATAAGAACACTGTGAATTCATTGTCCCAGGAAGGGGAAACTTTATTGACACATTCCTGGGGTCAGATACATCACATGATCACACTGACAGAACCACAGGCACATAGACACAGGCAACAGAGCATGCCCAATGTCGGCACTAGTACAGTGTATATCCACCTTTCGCAGCAATGCAGGCTGCTATTCTCCCATGGAGACGATCGTAGAGATGCTGGATGTAGTCCTGTGGAATGGCTTGCCATGCCATTTCCACCTGGCGCCTCAGTTGGACCAGCGTTCGTGCTGGACGTGCAGACCGCGTGAGACGACGCTTCATCCAGTCCCAAACATGCTCAATGGGGGACAGATCCGGAGATCTTGCTGGCCAGGGTAGTTGACTTACACCTTCTAGAGCACGTTGGGTGGCACGGGATACATGCGGACGTGCATTGTCCTGTTAGAACAGCAAGTTCCCTTGCCGTTCTAGGAATGGTAGAACGATGGGTTCGATGACGGTTTGGATGTACCGTGCACTATTCAGTGTCCCCTCGACGATCACCAGTGGTGTACGGCCAGTGTAGGAGATCGCTTCCCACACCATGATGCCGGGTGTTGGCCCTGTGTGTCTCGGTCGTATGCAGTCCTGATTGTGGCGCTCACCTGCATGGCGCCAAACACGCATACGACCATCATTGGCACCAAGGCAGAAGCGACTATCATCGCTGAAGATGACACGTCTCCATTCGTCCCTCCATTCACGCCTGTCGCGACACCACTGGAGGCGGGCTGCATGATGTTGGGGCGTGAGCGGGAGACAGCCTAACGGTGTGCGGGACCGTAGCCCAGCTTCATGGAGACGGTTGCGAATGGTCCTCGCCGATACCCCAGGAGCAACAGTGTCCCTAATTTGCTGGGAAGTGGCGGTGCGGTCCCCTACGGCACTGCGTAGGATCCTACGGTCTTGGCGTGCATCCATGCGTCGCTGCGGTCCGGTCCCAGGTCGACGGGCACGTGCACTTTCCGCCAACCACTGGCGACAACATTGATGTACTGTGGAGACCTCACGCCCCACGTGTTGAGCAATTCGGCGGTACGTCCACCCGGCCTCCCGCATGCCCACTATTCGCCCTCGCTCAAAGTCCGTCAACTGCACATACGGTTCACGTCCACGCTGTCGCGGCATGCTACCAGTGTTAAAGACTGCGATGGAGCTCCGTATGCCACGGCAAACTGGCTGACACTGACGGCGGCAGTGCACAAATGCTGTGCAGCTAGCGCCATTCGACGGCCAACACCGCGGTTCCTGGTGTGTCCGCTGTGCCGTGCGTGTGATCATTGCTTGTACAGCCCTCTCGCAGTGTCCGGAGCAAGTATGGTGGGTCTGACACACCGGTGTCAATGTGTTCTTTTTTCCATTTCCAGGAGTGTAGTTTGCAACTACCGGTACTTAGATATTAAGGTGAGGTATTGGCAGAAGTAAAGCTGTGAGGACAGGTTGTGAGTTTGGATCAGGTAGCTCAGGTGTTAGAACACTTGCCTGCAAAATGCAAAGGTCCTGGATTTGAGACCTGGTCCAGCAAACAGTTTTAATTTGCCAGGAAGTTTCATACCAGTACATATTCCTTTGCAGAGTAAAAATTCATTCTGGTTACTTGGATATTTTCAGAAACAAAATGCTATAAGGAATGTAATTCAGCTTAGTGATGCTGCTGAAACAAAATCTGGAAGTAACCAGCAAGTAGAATCTATATTGTTCAGTAACTTCCCTGTTATCTTAGGATATAGGTACAATGTGAATTAGAAAAACAAGATGGATGGAGGGTAAGTCTTTGTAATTCAAATGGGTTACAAAATTACCAGTGTAGCTTCTAAAAAGCAAATTAATTGCTGTCATAAAAAAATAGAAGAAACACAAAATACCTCTACATTCCTCCAAAATTGTCTGCATTGGACCCAACATGCTTTTAACAATGATCATAAAGCTAGTGAAAACTATCAATAAGAATTGATTTTAGAACCAGTTGATGAGTATCTTGATTCAAGAACAGAAAAAATTATGTTAGCTACATGGAAAGTCACAGATTCTGCCAATGTAACTAAAGTAAATATTAAGCTACCAGTAAGAAATAAACAATGGATGTTTAGTGTAACTGATGAGGCAGTATCTGTCTTCAAGGTAGCAGACTGGATTAAATTTAGTTGCCATAAGCATGAATAGCATTAAGCATTATGATTATAGTTTCTTGTTAATACCATATACAGATTAAGTTTATGTAATTTGCTTGGTAGTTAATGTATGCCTTGACATATTCAACATCCTTCAAGGTTCTCCATCTTGATGAGATATACGAAACATGATGCACAAATAAATAAATTAATTCATCAATTAATTAATTAATTAATAATGTTGTAAGCCTTTGGATGTGTCAAAGCATGATGCAAACAGTTGTACAGTGTAATAATAATAATAAAATAATAATAATAATAATAATAATAATAATAACAATAATAATAATAAATCCCGTGGAGGCCCGGGAAAAGAATAGGCCTCCAGTATGTTCTGCCAGTCGTAAAAGGCGACGAAAAGAACAAACCACTAATAGGGCTAACCCCCCTTTTAGTGTGATTAGTTGGTTCAGGACAGAACTAAAGAAGCCTCAGACAAGTGCCGTCATGGTCGGGGACGACGCTTGAACCCTATGCCCGCCCACAATGGTAACGACACTGCTAGCCAACTGGAAAATGATTTAAATCCAAATAGAGGTGTTTTGCAGGATATGCTTCCTACAACCACCCTAGAAGGAAAACAAAGGCAGAGGATGAGATGGTCAGATGAAGTTAATCGACACCTCATGTTCTGTTATTACCAAGCAACAAACTTAGGAACCAACACAACTGGATACAGATCACAAGTATACACAACATTTATTACCAGATACCCAGAATTAAAATTTTTAACAGAACAACGACTAGCTGATCAGATCCGTGTAATAATCAAAAATAACAGGATACCCCAGTCAGAATTAGAAAACATCAAACAACAAGTACAACAAATAACTGGAACAAAATAATGTGCAAACAGAAGAAGAAGAAAATAGAGTAATGGACCCAAACATCCCAGAGCAAACAAACAAAGAACAACACGCTTCAACTAAACAATCAGAGGAAAACGAAATCTTACGACAGCCACCAGAACAAGCACAAATAGAACACGAAGTGACACACATGTTAGATATAGAAGAAAAATTTCAGCTGACATACATAGAATACAAAGACACAAGTACAGACATTAGACCATTCTTGCATAGACTGCCAAGTAACCCACAAGTCGAAACAACAATAAAAACTATCAACACAATCATACACAACAAAATAAATGAATATACAACTAAGGAAGAGTTACAACTACTTGTTTATATAGGAGCACTCACTACACTAAATATACACACTAGGCAGAGATCAGAACCAACCAACACACAGAAGAAACCCACAAAACCAGCATGGCAACACAGGCTACAGATCAGAATAGAAAAACTGAGAAAGGACATCGGACAGCTAACACAATTTATAAGAAATGAAATGTCAGAAAAAAAACGAAAAACGTTAGGTAAAATCTCACAACAAGAAGCGATAGAGCAATTAGATGAGAAGAAGCAGAAATTACAAGCATTGGCCAAACGACTTAGGAGATACAAAAAAAGTGATAGTAGAAGGAAACAAAACCAAACATTCAACGCAAACCAAAAGAAATTTTACCAGACAATAGATAACACACACATTAAAATAGACAATCCACCAAACATAACAGACATGGAACACTTCTGGAGCAACATATGGTCAAACCCGGTACAACATAACAGGCATGCACGGTGGATACAAGCAGAAACAGACACATACAAGATGATACCACAAATGCCTGAAGTGATAATTTTGCAACATGAAGTCACCCAAGCTATTAATTCTACTCACAATTGGAAAGCCCCTGGAAAAGATAAAATAGCAAATTTCTGGCTAAAGAAGTTCACCTCAACACATTCACATCTAACTAAATTATTTAACAGTTACATTGCAGACCCATACACATTCCCTGATACACTTACACATGGAATAACTTATCTGAAACCTAAAGATCAAGCAGACACACCAAACCCAGCTAAATATCGCCCCATAACATGCCTACCAACAATATTCAAAATATTAACTTCAGTCATTACACAGAAACTAATGACACATACAGCACAGAACAAAATTATAAATGAAGAACAAAAAGGCTGTTGCAAAGGAGCACGAGGATGTAAAGAGCAACTGATAATAGATGCAGAGGTGACATATCAAGCTAAAACTAAACAAAGGTCGCTACACTACGCATACATTGATTACCAAAAAGCTTTTGATAGTGTACCCCACTCATGGTTACTACAAATATTGGAAATATACAAAGTAGATCCTAAATTGATACAGTTCCTAAACATAGTAATGAAAAATTGGAAAGCCACACTTAATATCCAAACAAATTCAAATAATATCACATCACAGCCAATACAGATTAAGCGTGGAATATACCAAGGAGATTCATTAAGTCCTTTCTGGTTCTGCCTTGCTCTGAACCCAATATCCAACATGCTAAATAATACAAATTATGGATACAATATCACTGGAACATACCCACACAAAATCACACATTTGCTATACATGGATGATCTAAAACTACTGGCAGCAACAAATCAACAACTCAACCAATTACTAAAGATAACAGATGTATTCAGCAATGATATAAATATGGCTTTTGGAACAGACAAATGTAAGAAAAATAGCATAGTCAAGGGAAAACACACTAAACAAGAAGATTACATATTGGATAACCACAGTGACTGCATAGAAGCGATGGAAAAAACAGATGCCTATAAATATCTAGGATACAGACAAAAAATAGGAATAGATAATACAAATATTAAAGAAGAACTAAAAGAAAAATATAGACAAAGACTAACAAAAATACTGAAAACAGAATTGACAGCAAGAAACAAGACAAAAGCTATAAATACCTATGCTATACCAATACTGACCTACTCATTTGGAGTAGTGAAATGGAGTAACACAGACCTAGAAGCATTCAATACACTTACATGATCACAATGCCACAAATATAGAATACATCACATACATTCAGCAACAGAAAGATTCACATTAAGCATAAAGGAAGGAGGAAGGGGATTTATCGACATAAAAAACCTACATTATGGACAGGTAGACAATTTAAGAAAATTCTTTATAGAACGAGCAGAAATCAGCAAAATACACAAAGCAATCACTCATATAAATACATCGGCTACACCACTGCAATTTCATAACCACTTCTACAACCCTTTACATCACATAACATCAACAGATACAAAGAAAGTAAATTGGAAAAAGAAAACACTACATGGCAAACACCTGTATCATCTAACACAGCCACACATCGATCAAGATGCATCCAACACATGGCTAAGAAAAGGCAATATATACAGTGAGACAGAAGGATTCATGATTGCAATACAGGATCAAACAATAAACACCAGGTATTACAGCAAGCATATTATTAAAGATCCCAATACCACAACAGATAAATGCAGACTTTGCAAACAACAAATAGAAACAGTAGATCATATCACAAGCGGATGTACAATACTAGCAAATACAGAATACCCCAGAAGACATGACAATGTTGCAAAAATAATTCATCAACAGCTTGCCTTACAACATAAACTTATAAAACAACACGTTCCTACATACAAGTATGCACCACAAAATGTACAGGAGAATGATGAATACAAATTATACTGGAACAGAACCATTATAACAGATAAAACAACACCACATAACAAACCTGACATCATACTCACCAATAAAAAGAAGAAATTAACACAACTAATCGAAATATCCATACCCAATACAACAAATATACAAAAGAAAACAGGAGAAAAAATTGAAAATACATCCAACTGGCTGAGGAAGTCAAGGACATGTGGCATCAGGATAAAGTTGACATTATACCAATTATACTATCAACTACAGGAGTCATACCACACAATATCCACCAGTACATCAATGCAATACAGCTACATCCAAACTTATATATACAACTACAGAAATCCGTAATTATTGATACATGTTCAATCACCCGAAAGTTTCTAAATGCAATATAACATATACCGTACAGTTAAAAGGAAGTCACGCTTTATCAAGGTCCGCGTCACTTTCCATTTTTGACCAGACAAAATGTCTGAGAAAAGAAAGAAAGAAATAACAATAATAATAATGATTGCCTATCTTGCTCTGAACTCAACTGACAGCCTCAGTTCTTATTCCATGTGGTAACATTTGCAGGAAAAATGGATCTCTGTCATAAATGTCAAATAAACCTCCAGTAGTTTTCACCTATGTAGTCATCTTCTCTTAACTGGTGCAGTGCATATGGGTTACAAATACGTTGCTTCTCCAAATATTTATGTATTCTAATGTTAACCATTTCTTGTTAATTCTCAGTTCACCCAATATTAATCTTAAGGGCAGATTTCAGTTTCAAGCCAACATTTTGTGCACTTAATGTTATCTGTTATGCTTGTTCACAAATGAGCTGAAAGAGGATCATCATCAACACACTTTCTGCTTACAGTTTATATTCCATATACTTGCAATAACATAGGATGTGTGTGCATGCACATCGCTTCAACTCAGTGTAATTGTGTTTTTACAATGAGTAAATTATATTAAGATAGTCACTAGTAGATAGAATGCTTGTTGAGGAAGGTTTGCATATATAATTTATTACCACTACAACATACGAGTCGTCCAGCCTGATCTGGGGAAGGTCACTAAAAATCAGTATGTATTTGGGTTATGATGGTTGTTGTTGTGGTCTTCAGTCCTGAGACTGGTTTAATGCAGCTCTCCATGCTACTCTATCCTGTGCAAGCTTCTTCATCTCCCAGTACCTACTGCAGCCTACATCCTTCTGAATCTGCTTAGTGTATTCATCTCTTGGTCTCCCTCTATGATTTTTACCCTCCATGCTGCCCTCCAATACTAAATTGGTGATCCCTCGATGTCTCAGAACATGTCCTACCAACCAATCCCTTCTTCTAGTCAAGTTGTGCCACAAGCTCCTCTTCTCCCCAATTCTATTCAATACCTCCTCATTAGTTATGTGATCAACCCATCTAATCTTCAGCATTCTTCTGTAGCACCACATTTCGAAAGCTTCTATTCTCTTCTTGTCTAAGCTATTTATCGTCCACGTTTCACTTCCATACATGGCTACACTCCATACCAATACTTTCAGAAACGACTTCCTGAAATTTAAATCTATACTCGATGTTAACAAATTTCTCTTCTTCAGAAACGCTTTCCTTGCCATTGCCGGTCTACATTTTATATCCTCTCTACTTCGACCATCATCAGTTATTTTGCTCCCCAAATAGCAAAACTCCTTTACTACTTTAAGTGTCTCATTTCCTAATCTAATTCCCTCAGCATCACCCGACTTAATTCGACTACACTCCATTATCCTCGTTTTGCTTTTGTTGATGTTCATCTTATATCCTCTTTTCAAGACACTGTCCATTCTGTTCAACTGCTCTTCCAAGTCCTTTGCTGTCTCTGACAGAATTACTATGTCATCGGCAAACCTCAAAGTTTTTATTTCTTCTCCATGGATTTTAATACCTAGTCCAAACTTTTCTTTTGTTTCCTTTATTGCTTGCTCAATATACAGATTGAATAACATCGGGGATAGGCTACAACCCTGTCTCACTCCCTTCCCAACCACTGCTTCCCTTTCATACCCCTCGACTCGTATAACTGCCATCTGCTTTCTGTACAAATTGTAAATAGCCTTTTGCTCTCTGTATTTTACCCCTGCCACCTTTAGAATTTGATAGAGAGTATTCCAATCAACATTGTATGGTATATCAACCAAAATATTAAAATCTTGTGCTGACTTGGTAGTACCTACCTTTAGTTCTGTTTGTAGCCAATCACTCAGTCAATACATATTTCTTAAATGATTGAAGTATGTGATAGTAATAAGCATTTATAAACGTAGAAATTAACAAGTGATTGAATTAAACCCATCTCCTTCCGTCCTGTATTTTCAAAAATGCTTACGAAAGTTTACAACAATGTTGCACCACCTTTCTGAGTGTAAACATTCACCAGCAATGTAGTTTGCTTTCTTTGAAGCCTTCTTTATTGAAAAAACAAATACATGATTCACAAACTGTTTTATCAGAACTGAACAAGAAAAATTACCTTGCTCACATTTTTTGTGATCTTCCCAAAGCCTTCAATTATGTGCACCCAGTGGCACCGACTTAGTGGGCGCAAGGTACTGTGTACCCCCCCAGTAGTTAAAAGTAGGGGCCTCGGTCCCCCCCCCCCCTTCCTCATCCTTTACTGGGAAATTTGTTAAAACTTGCACATATATTTTTGCATAATAATATGTAATGATTATGTAGGGAAAAAAAAAAATACTGATTTTACGAGCTACTGCGTATTCCTTTCTGCTACTCCTCCAACTTCTGCATGTGATAAACTGTCGTGACAGGGTTTGTCCCCTGCATCTGTACTATTCAAAAACTTTTACTGTACGGAGGTATGCAGGGAATGAAAGCTTACCATGAGCTCACAGCGCTTTGGCTGCTAGGACGAGTTCCACTTCCTCCCACAGCAGCCTGCTGGCAGCTTGTAAAAGAAACTAATGAGCAATAGTGACACCAAATTTGATGGCGATTGCTAGAAGGACTAGGTAACGTTCAAGAATCTCCATTCATTTTTGTAAATTCTATTGAAAATCACTAGGTACAACACCACACAAATCAGCACCAGCCCCAGGGATTTTGCCGCCCCGCGCGAATATGTCAAATGCTCCCCCCCTCCCCCCCCCCTCCGCCCCCTAGAGCCGGCCCTGACAATAATCAACACTATTGTTACATGGCTACATCTTGTTAGACGCACAGTACTGTTACACAGGGGTAGTAAAGTTGAAAGCGTATGAAGCATCAGGCCGCCACAGAGAAACTGTACTGAAATTAAAATCCTTAAAATCGAATGTCAATGTATTTAGCCAGATTTCCAAAGAAAAACTGACACAAATGAAAGAAAACTGAGCTTATTTACTAAAAACCATATATTCCCTCTGTTATTTAGCAGTGCAGGGGCTTACAATACGTGGGCAAACTGATGAAACTGGTAACTTTGACAATTTATTAAACCTTTGATGTGAAGATAACCAGCTACTTTTAATATGGCTACAGCGCGAAACTTACAAATGGACATCCCATGATCAAAACGAAATTTTGGCCATTTCAAGTCATACACTTCTTAGAAAATTATTGGAGGATATCAAGAGTGCTGAGTATTTTGCAATAATAGCAGATGAAACAACAGACATAGCCACCAAAGAGCAATTTAGTATCTGTATAAGATTTGTTGATGCTTCGCTAGAGATAGAAAAATGTTTTTTAGGGCTATACTCAATACAAAGTACCACAGCTAAGGCTCTGTTTGACATTATTATCGACATTTTAAGATGATTTGATTTGCCTACATCTAATTGTAGGGGCAAATGCTTTGACGGTTGAGCTAACATGGCCAGATTATATAATGGTGTCCAGGCAAAGTTTATGGAAATGGAGAAGAGGGCTATGTTTGTGCACTGCCTTGCACACTGTTTAAATCTAACACTACAAGACACTGTGAAAGCAGTTCCAGAATGTCGAAATGCATTGAATGTTATGTAGGACTTAATACATTTTGTGAGAGATTCAACTAAAAGATTAGATATTTTTGCTCACCTGAAGGCAGATGCCTCTACAAATTTGAAACCACTCTGTCCTAAACGGTGGGCTGCAAGATACTTGGCAATGTCTTCAGTTTTGTCCAACTATACAGAACTTCAGGAATTTTTTCTAAATGTTTCAAGAAATGACAATTCAGACACTGGAGCCAAAGCAAACGGCTTTTTGATTAATATGCAGACATATGATTTCTTTTTCATGTTATCACTTTTGGTAGAACTGTTTGGTCACATTGATACTGTAAACATAGCATTACAGAGGAAATACCTACACTTAGAGGAGGCCAATAAGATGATTTCCACTCTTGTAACTTCTATTAAATTTATGAGAAACAATTTTGAATCTTTCTGGGTTGAAGTAACTTCAAAATGTCAAGATATGCATGTTGATTCCCCAAAATTACCCCGTAGAAGGGAAGTCCCTAAGAAATACGATGACTCCATCAGTCCATCTGTATAAACATTCACTGAAGTATTTGAAAAATATAGAAGATTGTATTATGAAACAATGCATCAGCTTCTTGGAATCATGGTTCAAAACTCAGTCACAATTTCTTCTTGGCGATAACAAACATTCATTCAATATTTTATCTTTCTATGAATCAGATATAGGCAAAGAATGCTTGCTTCTCCATTGAAGCATGTTTCATGAGATTATCCAAAGTAGTGATTCTGCGAATATTAGTTCGTTGGATGACATATTGAAATACCTAAAACAGGAAAACCACTTGTTTGACCTACTGCCTGAACTAGTGAAATTCATACGTGTAGTGCTGACGATTCCGGTAACATCCTGCACCGCTGTGCGATCATTTTTTTGTCTGCAGAGGGTGAAAACGTATCTTCGTTCTACAATGAGGCAGGATCGTCTTAATGCCATCGCCCTTCTCAGTGTCCATAGAGATGAATCGATGAAACTCGACCTTGATGCCACATGTGATGAATTCATATGCAGGAATGATCTGAGGAGGAGTACATTTGCCATCAAAAATTAAGGTATGTTTCTTCAACTTTATTTATGTATTTGTTTTGTACAACTACTGACCTATACTCCAACTGAAATGACCTTGTGATTGATGTTTCAGTGAGTCGAGGGGTAGGGGCTCATCGCCAGCCACTCGCAGTTTGCATGATTTTCAGCTGTTTGCATTTTTCATTATACTCACAATCTTTTTTTGTTTCTAGAAAGTTGTTATGCTGTGAGGGGAATTTCCCAAGAATATGATGTCATAACTCAAAAGGGAAAGTATGCGTGCATAATACACCTCTCCCCTTCAGCACTTGTGTTGTTCCATATAATTCTCATTGCATAGGTCATTTTAGATAGCTTAGAATTTAAGAATCACAAACCACTCTGAAATCTTTTCATTTGTGACTTCAGCATACAGTCTAAGAACCTTTCTATTCGCACCTTCAATCAATACACTGGTGTCATCTGCAAATAGGACTGGTTTGGAGTGTCGAACATGTAGATGGAAATGCAAAGTTATCTGTCAAATGTAGTACCCAATAAAATGATTCTTTCCCCCCCCCCTCCCCCTTCCCACCCTTCCAAAATATTTTCAAGTCAGCGCCTGTGTGCGCACCTCAGACCTACTAAAATCATGTGGTGTTAAATACTTCCACTTTGTTTGGATGGAGCCTTGTCTTGATGACAGGAAATGGAGGGTTGCATATGACAGGAATAAGCCATGTTTGGAGTGGTGCCTATAAAAACATCTTAATTCCATACAATGTATATTGTGTGAAGTTTTCACAGAATACTTTCAAAAAGTCGCAAGGTTTATTTTCTTTTTTAGTGAGAAAATGAGTTATTATACATTGCATAACAGAGGTATGTTGATTCCTGCATACTCACAATGCAACTGAACGATTATGTGTTGCATGATTATGAGAATAACAACACTGTCTCCAAACAGCCCAACGTATCTAGCATGAGCATCAATATTGCCAATGGCTCAGTCTACATCCCCACCACTTATGTTTGTTACCACCACCATTACATCTCTCACCACAATGATAAATTTTTTAATATGCATATTGTACAAAAAGATGCTGTATTTTTAAATAGTGATTCTTAGCTTACCTGTACTTTATAGTCCTCACCAACTCTGTGTGTGTTACAACTGTCTCCTCAAGTGCCTCTTCTCCACTACCTCCTCCTGCAGTATCTGCTCCCGCAGCAGCTGCTGAAGCCATCAGCACAGCTCCCGTACCATTTATTGACCCATTATAAGGTGGAGCACTAATCTTCGGTGTGTACACTGTATGAGCCTACAAAACATACCACACAAACCAAATACAATACCAAAAATGTTCTGGTGATGAAGATAGTATGACATCCCAATTACATTTTTTCTATCTACTGTTATTACAGGTAGTTTACGCATAAATTCAGAAGAGTCATACAAATCATTTGTATTATAGTATGAAGAATGTATAGAAAAATTTTCAGTTTTCAAAACCATTGAACTAAACATCACCAACTCTTTCTTTTGGATAACGTAAACTTCTGTATCATTTTCTTATCCATTTTTCATATCTACCATGAATATAATTTAAGCTATATTCTGTAACTGAACACAAAATAATAGTTGTAAATAATCATCATACTATGGAGGAGGAAAATCATATTAGAAATAAGCATATCCTTACCTGTTGGAAAGCTGCTTGGAACAAGTTGTCTGGGAAGACGTTTCTGCGTAAAAACAAGACTTTACTTTAAAATAGACATATTATATTTTCTCTATGAAACTTTAAGAAGATATTACTGTGACAAGTGAATGATGGAGGATTGCCTTTCTGATTTTAACTTTAGCTTTTTATTGCAAGTTATGTTTATTATGTAGCAGTGTATAGCATTATGAGCATAATTACTTCATTAAGCAATTTAATTTTCACTTATGTGAAACATTAAGGTGTGTGTTATCTTGGCGTGCCATTCCCTCATTGGTAACACTACATATGGGAGGCAGAGCATCATTTCTCATATTTTCTCCTCCCCTCCTTCAATCTATGCAAATAGCAAAGTAGTAGAGCACAGACTGCATGGAGGTGGGATCGTACAGGTTGTATGAAAAAATAAATGATTAAATTTATGAAAACAGCATAATTCACTACTTCATTTATCTTTTGTGTAATTGTTTACATGGTGTGGACTTTGTCAAATTAGTGTAATTACAGGAACTGATCTGAAATACTGATTTTACCGGTTGAGGTAGCACAGGAATGACAACACCAAATTGTGGGTGCACGTAAACAGGAAGTAATGTAAACTAATATCAGTTGAAGTGAACTTTAAATTTGTGCCCTTCTAAGTAGATTCAAGTTTTTCCACAGTTTTCATGAATTACTTCACCAAATACCAGTTTGGTTCCTTTGAGATGGCCGCAGCCAATTACCTCTACCATCCTTGTCCAAACTGGGCTCTATTTGCAATGACATTGGAATGTTAAATCCTGCCCTTCCTTCCTCGGGCGAAAAATTATTTTAAAGTACATGATTTTCCCAATACCATCTCCATCCTACAGGTATATGTGACTTTTCAAATGAATATAGTTTTATCTGTGTGTAATGAAGAAAGTAATTTGTAAATATAGCCCTATATTCTTGCAATAAATTCTTTTTGCATTTACTTACCAGTTGATCATCTGATGTCTTTTACATAATTCATTTAATGATAAATGTACTGTTATCCTGTAACTCAGCATAAGCCATGGCTGTGGCTATTAATGGAGACAAAAGTTGTGTCCCTATTCGATAGGCAAGGGCCACAAAATGTTTCATGGTTTCTCTTGTGAAATAAAATCATTGTTGATAAAATTTCTCCTTTAAATTTGCACATTTCGTATCACGTTCCAGAAACTTTGCATACAATGAATCTAACAAAGAGGTGACACCTTACAACATACATGCATAAAAACAAGTAAAATACCCTGACATACAGATTTCTATATCCCCAGGTTTGAAATTACTCTCTACCAAATGTGGATAAATGTTTTAGCAGATCAGTTCAAGAGATTTTTGCTCCAGTTTCTCATAAATATGAAGGACATATGACATTTTATCTTACTTATTATTTTCCACTAGGATGGTACATTTGTTAAAGTCTAGTGATTAAGTAAAAAGAACTAACTGTGTCTTTGGACTTTAAGGCAAGACAGTTTATGACAAATTAATCACAGAGTAACTGAGTTAGATCTTACCATTCTGTGAGATTCTCTCCTTTTTTGTAGGTAAATGTGATCAATAGGGGAGTTTTATTGCAGCAATTGGACCATCATGGTCAGATAAACCCTTTATTATAGGGATAACATTTGTTTCATGAAAACTAGTTGAATTTAGATAGTAATTATCAGTTGGTATTGCACTGGGTGTTCTATTCTCATTGAGTGTGCTACTGTGGGAAGAGAGATTAAGGAAAAGGGCTGGCAAGGTTTAGGAAACGGGGAGAGTTATAAAAACTTTTTTCCAGAACCACAGGTCATGGGAAACTCAGTGGATGGGATTAGAAGGAAGATTGATTAATTGTGTTTGCACTGGACAAGATTTGAGAAAGTGGAAGATAGGGTGCCAAGCAAGGCAAAGATTACTGAAAAACATGGTGCAAGAGTCTATAAGAGCAACAAGCTATGCTTTTTACACATCGTAGACAAGTGAGTAGAGGCAAGGGACAGTAGTTATCACTGAAACAATTGATTTTTGATTATGTCAGTCCTGATCATCTCCAGTTGAATCTGATTGTTAAAACTGCTTAAAATAACTGTATTATGAAATAACCAATCTTTGTTTTTTTATTGCTATGACCTCTAGTAATAAACATAGACTTCATACAAAGATTGAAAAATTCTAATGATCTCAATCAATGTGGTGTTGAGGCTGTGGCAGAAATCAGTCTTGGTATCTTCAGCATAGATGGCAAATGTGAAGTAGGTGGGTGTGGCGGCAGCAAGAGCAGGTCACAAGCTGGTGATTTTCCTGCATTGTCACGTTTGGATGGTATCAATTTTTCACCCTGAAGGAACCACAAAATTAAGGGCTCAGTTATTGTCCCAAGTTTATAGCATATCAAATTATAGGTAGTGATAAATTGTCCCATACTCAGGATATGAGTGTAGGGGGGCAGATACTGGAATCTTTTGCATCACCGCTCATGGCAGTGTTCTAGTAGAGGTTGTTTGCATTGCCTTCCTCTGATCTGTTATGATGTGTTAAGTATGTATCTGCATCGTACAGATGACACTGATATGTGTTTTTATAGTGTAATGGGGTGTTTGTGTTATTGTGGATAAAAGGAAGGGAGAGAGTGAAATCTGCTGCCAACATGTAGCCTACTCCTCGCAAATAGCACAAAGTGGGCCACCGAGTTTAATATCTTGATTGGACGGACAGATCAAATTCAACAGTGTTACATGCCCTCACTTCTACAGCTACATCTATACTCTTCAAGCCACCATATGGTGCATGGTGGAGGGCACCTTGTACCACAATTACTAGTCATTTTATTTCCTGTCCCAACTGCAAATAAAAAGAGGGAAAACGACAACTACATGCCACAGCCCCCCCCCCCCCCCTCACCCCTGTATTAGCCCAAATTTCTCATATCTTATCTTATCTTCATGGTCCTTACACAAAATGTATGTTGGTAGGATCATTCTGCAATCAGCTTCATTTGTCACTTCTCTAAATTTTCTCAATAGCATTCCTCAAACAGAATGTTGCCTTTCCTCCAGGGATTCTCATTTCAGTTCCTGAAGCATCTCTGTAACACACTGTGTTGTTAGAACCTACTGGTAACAAATCTAGCTGCCCTCCTATGAATTATTTTGATACCTTTGTTAAATCTAACCTGGTATTGGGCCCAAACGCTCAAGCTGTACTCAAGAATAGGTCACACCAGTATCCCATATGTGGTCATCCTTTACAGGTGAACCAGACTTTCCTGTAATTCTCCCAATAAACCAAAGTTGACCATTTGCCTTCCCTACTGCAGTCCTCACATGCTTGTTCCATTTGATATCATTCTGCAATGTTATGCCCAGATATTTAAATGACGTAACTGTATCAAACAGGTCACTATTACGCTGCATCTGAACATTATGGGTTTGTTTTCCTACTCGTCTGTCTTAACTTACTTTTTTTTATATTTAGAGCTATCTGCTATTCATCAGACCAACTTGAAATTTTGGTTAAGTCACCTTACATCACTCTACAGTCACTCATCTGTGACACTTTCCCTTACACCACGGCATCATCAGCAAACAACTGCAAATTGCTGTCCACCCTGTCCACCAGATCCTGTACGTATATGGAAAAATAAAAGTGGTTCCACTTCTCTGGGGCACTCCTGACAATACTCTTGTCTCTGATGAACACTTGCCATTGAGGACAATGTACCGGGTACTCTTAGTTAAGAATTCTTTGAGCCACTCACAAATCTTGGAATCTTTTCATTATACTCAAACCTTCATTAACAGTCTGCAGTGGTGTACTGTGTTGAATGCTTTTTGGAAACCTAGGAATGTGGAATATGCGTGTTGCTCTTCATCCATACTTCATAGTATATCATGTGAGCAAGCTGAGTTGCAGATGGGTGATGCTTTCTGAATCAGTGTTTATTTGTGGACACAAGCTGTTCAGTCTGTAGGAAATTTATATTTGAACTCAGAGACACTGTGCAGAGCTTTAGAATTTGATCAAGGATATTGATACAAAGACTGGTGATCACGAACTTTATTTATTTATTTTATGTCTCCATCCGTCGACAATAAATATTGTATGGATGTTGTCAAGGGTACATGTAAGCCATTTCAAAGAAATGGGAGACAAACAATATATACGTAACAAAGTACAAAACAAAATAATACAATGAAGTTAATAATAATACAATGAAATTAATATAGCCTATATACATCCCTGCTTGTTATTTTAAATGCATAGTCTATTTTTTATAAGGCTTTAGTTTTGTCCTCCCTAAACGGCAAGTTCTTATATACACAACACTGCTTAAGTATATATTTACATCACACAATAGCTGTCCTTTAAGAATGTAAATGTAATGAATGATTAGGTAATGAATGATTAGGTACAGATAGATTATTTTCCATTTTGCCTTTATAAATATCATCAGAAAAAAATTTATTGACCTACATAGACATTTACAGAATAAAAACATTGTTCTACTTGAAATTTTTTAAATTCTGTTTTAAATTTGTTATCATCTTCTAACTGCCTGATGTTGACTGGCAGTGCATTGTACAGTTTTGCACTGATATGGCTCACATGCCTTTGTGTATTCGTTCTTTTTGTTCGCTGAGTATGGAGTGCTGTGCTATTACGGGTATTGTAGTTATGAAAGTCGGCATTTGTCTGAAAATCTGCAGTGTGGGTCCTGACATACAATACACATTTGTATATGTATAATGATGGTATAGTAAGTATTATAAGCTTTTTGATTATGGGTTTGCAGTGTGTCTGTGGAT
Organism: Schistocerca nitens; assembly: GCF_023898315.1. Lineage (NCBI taxonomy): Eukaryota > Metazoa > Arthropoda > Insecta > Orthoptera > Acrididae > Schistocerca > Schistocerca nitens. The sequence goes on along the minus strand of NC_064620.1, from coordinate 31,193,608 downwards.
GACTGTGAGTTATTATTCGGAGGGCCCTCTTCTGCAACAAAAAAAATTTGTTTTAGGCGCGCTGTTGCGGAACCCCTAAATATTATTCCGTATGTGGCAAGAGATTGAAAATAGCCAAAATATACCATTCTGGCACCCTTTGAGGTACAAACATTTGCAATAATTCTGAGGGCAAAACAGGTTGAATTAAGTTTATGTGCAAGTTTTATTACGTGGTCATTAAAATTTAAGTTTTATCCACATGAATCCCCAGCAATTTTGTGGACGTCACTGTCTACGGCTTTGTCGTCCCACACCAGATCGAGATTTACATTTTGACATCTTTTCCCAAACTGCATATAATTTGTTTTATTTACATTCAGTGTCAACCTGTTTGCATTGAACCAAGAGTGGATGTAATTTAGTACTTTATCAGCAATTGCTTTGGTGCACTTATTATCACACTAATATCATCTGCAAATATTATTGCTTTGGCTGCATCATCTGAGGTGTGAAAATCATTTATATAGACAAGAAACAATATGCCTTGTGGTACTCCTATTTCTACATTTTTTGCCTCTGATACTGAATTTATTTTGTGGTTGGAGTAAGTTGATGTCAGTCCTATAACCTGTGTTCTGTTTTTTTAGGTATGATCCAAACCATTTTTTTCCTATTCCATGTATAAACAACACTTCCAATTTTTCTAAAAGAATGTCCTGGTTCACAGTGTCAAAAGCTTTGGAGAGGTCTAAATTTACTCCTACTACACTATAATCTTTTTCTAGATATTTGGTTATTTGTTCAGTGTAGCACATTACTGCTGTTTCGGTATTTTTACGTGCTTGGAAGCCATGTTGATTTCTGTTTAGTAAATTATGGCCATTTAGATATTTGTTGATTCGGTGCTTCATCAGTTTTTCTAATATTTTTGAAAATGCTGGGAGGAGAGATATTGGGCAATAGTTTTTTACCTTATACTTGTCGCCGTTTTTAAATAATGGCTTCACTTTTGAAATTTTCAGCCTTTCTGGAAAAGCTCCTTCACTGAATGATAAATTGGCTATGTGTGCAAAGGGTTTTGCAATTTGTGGTGCTGTCGTTGTTATGATTGACACAGGCACATCATCTATGCCAGCTGACATTTTGGGTTTCAAGCTTTGTATCACTTTCAACACTTCACCCTCATTTGTTGGCTCTACCCTCATCCTACAAGCTGTTTTTGGATATTCAGGTTTTTCTTTGTTTGTTAATTTTAAGCTTAATGAAGTTGTTGCATTCATGAAATAAATGTTAATATAATTTGGAAAATCTTGTTCATTAATATTGACATTTTTAAAATTTTTGAGGCTAATGTCCTGGCTTTCACAACTCTTCCCCGTTTCAGTCGTCACAATACCCCATATGGCTTTTGATTTGTTTTCAGACTGTCTTAGAAAACTATCATTACTCATGAATTTTGCTTTAGCAATTACTTTTCTATATACCCTCTTGTAATTCCTGACATATTCTATGAATTGTGGGTCTGTGGAAGTTTTCATTTTATAAATTAGTCTCTTTAGAGTTCCACAGGAAGTTTTGATGCCAGCTGTGATCCAAGAACTTGGTAGAAAAATTTCTTTTATACATGAAGTGTGTTTTTTTCTCTTTCAGTGGCCTTGAAGGAATTTTGAGGACACGAGCATTGTGGTCTGATAATCCCAAATCAGTATTTGTTACTTCAACTTCTGTGCGTCCTACATTTAAAAATATATTATCAATAAGACTGACTGTACTATTTGTTATTCTTGTGGGTGTGTGTATGTGTGGAAGCAGATTGAAACTACATAACAGATTTAGGAACTGGTCTTTTAGCTTACTTTCACTCATAAGATTAATTACGTAGTGTCCACCTCAGTAGTTGCGGTCAGTGTGGTAGATTGCTAACCGAAGAGGGCCAGGTTCGCTTCCCAGCCGGAACAGAAAATCTCTCTGCTTTGGGACTGGGTATTGGGTTGTCATTACATTCCTATCATCCTAAATGACATTCCATTCTTGAGATGGCTGCATGAACACACCCCCAAAAGTCACTAAATTAAAAAAAAGAAAACAACTTTGTGCAATCTCTACTCCTCCCCTTGCAAGCCAAATACTTGCAGTGAATCTTTTATTCGCCATAATGATTTGAAATAGCTTATCTGTGAGTTGAGCACCACCCCATTAGCATGTGTTAATGACCTCAGCTATGAAGATGGGTCAAATTATAGGTATGCCATCAAATTTACCTTCTCTACTAAGGAACATTGTGGATGTTTTCTCATTATGTGATGTTGCATATTTGTTGTGCCTCCTCTTATTTTTAATCTTTTAATGTGAATGGAGTGTAATACTTCACTGCTACCACACTTTATAAAATGCTTCCAGACTAGGGACCAAGTTATATTGTGATACAACTAATGTCTGATGGCGACAACAAGAGTGTACCATGTAGACCAGGTGGTGACAAGTCTTGCATAGTGCACATATGTGCTTAACATCTTATAGGTCACATTGTATGGCAATAGATAAATTACTGTCCCTGAAATGCTGTACAGATCCTTATGACATGTATTTGTTGCTAGTTTCGAATTGCAGGTGTTGTTATTAAAACAGTACCAACTGCTTTTTACAGTTTCTATAATAACCCAGTATTTCAAAGCTATTAAAATTTTATAAATAAAATGTTTTATTTTAGAGATATCAATATAATAGAGGGAAACATTCCACGTGGGAAAAATATATCTAAAAACAAAGATGATGTGACTTACCGTACGAAAGCGCTGGCAGGTCGATAGACACACAAACAAACACAAACACACACACAAAATTCAAGCTTTCGCAACAAACTGTTGCCTCATCAGGAAAGAGGGAAGGAGAGGGAAAGACGAAAGGATGTGGGTTTTAGGGGAGAGGGTAAGGAGTCATTCCAATCCTGGGAGCGGAAAGACTTACCTTAGGGGGAAAAAAGGACGGGTATACACTTGCACACACACACATATCCATCCACACATATACAGACACAAGCAGACATCTCACAAGCAGACATATTTCTATCGACCTGCCAGCGCTTTCGTTCGGTAAGTCAGATCATCTTTGTTTTTAGATAAATGTTTTATTTTTATTTTTAAAATAAGTTTTATTTGAAAACCAAAAGTTTTAGAACTGCTATGGCAAATTGATATGCCACTTTTATTACCTGGTTATTAGGGGAAAAAGTGGAAAAAACCTGCTATAACTGAGACCAAATAAATACTGAAAAGTACCAGGTATTCAGAACTAAAATACCAATAGCCATTTTAACCAGTTAAGTTTTCCCCATCCCTAGTGCAGGCACGTAAAAATACGCAGGCTGGAAAACAAAAGACCTAGAAAATTAAAGTAAGCAAAGAGAAGAAACAGTTATTGAAAAGAAATTCTGAGACCATAGAAATTAATGTAAATTTAAAACAGGTGGGCGGTGAGAACCAAGCACACATTGAAATGCCAGTTCCAATCTGCAAAGCTCTGAGAAACTGACGTCAGGAGAGAAATTCAAATCTCATGTGTGGTGAAATGGGCACTGAGGTCATGACTCATGTAGAGCATGTTCTGCAACAGGACACTGTGTGTTTACAGTATACACCCTCTGTCTATGTACATTCATCCTAAATGATAAATTAGTGGTGGTCATACCAATGCAGAAGATCCAACACCATTTACATCTGGTACTTGACATGTGTCATTTCACAGATGGCTCTCTGAGTGATAGTATATATTTTCCCAGGTAAAGAACTGGTATAGTTGGTGGTATGATGGCACATAGGGCAAGTTGTACTGTGGCCAAGGTCACAGAGGTAGGAGCGATAGGGTAGTGAAATGAGCGCAGAAGATGCTTGGGGCCTGACTAGGACTTTTTGTATGGGAGGAAACCTTTCACATGAAAAGTATAGCAACTGTCAAAATGTAAGTGGTGCTGTTGTTAGTAGTTTTAATGTTAACAGGAAGTGTCACTGACCCTTGGTGAGAATGCAATTAACACTTTGCCATCCGCATATCTCATACAAATTTATTTGCTTGGCACCAGCAGCACTAATTCGAATTACTTGGCTTGTCGGCAGCCATTCTTGACATTATTGGGAGATTATGAATTGTTATGTTTTACTAATCTCATCATTAGTTTTCAAAAGTTCTCAACTTTGTTCCCCTACTTTCAAGAAATTTTGAAGATATACATACATAACTAAATACAAAATTTGTTTGTTTCATATATTTGTTGATTTGCATTGTCTTTGGTACATAGTATTTCTCTTTCATATGACATGCAGCAAGACAGTCTCCAAGATGTAATGCAACTCCACAAGACTTGCACATTAAGTTTGGTGTTCTTTTTTTTGTTTTTGGAACGTACAAGGCAGTTTCTTCATTTTAGAAATACGTAGGCCTATTAATTGGTGTTGCCTTATGTGACCAGAATGTCTGTCAACCAGATCATGATGAGACATACACGATGTAGTGGCAATCTCCAAGTTTTGCTCCGCGCATTCATCGTAAATAATCGTATTGTCTTTTTCGTCTGCCACGATGAAAGGGCACAAGTACTTATAAAAACAAAAAACTTGTTGATGTGTGTAACTTATTGTTATGTAAACAAAGCACCAACAGAATGCAAAAGATACTAAAGTGCTGTTGCTGGCCACTGCGCGATACTATGCTAATGACACCACTGTGGTGTCGCTGGCCGTTAATAATAATAATAATAATAATAATAATAATAATATTTATTCAACATCGAATAATCAAATACAATCCCTAGAAATAATACAGTTTCAGGACATCATACAGATTATTCTTCTGAATACGTCAGTTTATAAATTACAAACTAAAGATTTGTTTGTATTAATAAATTTTACATTTTGATGGATTTTACGTCTGGTAGTATACAATCACGATATTACAAATATTGTTTTTATCAACATTATATTAGTTGTAGGTTACTTAAAACTATGAGCTTGACATACTTATGAAAGACTTTTCATACAGATATAATACTCGTCTAGGGAATAAAAAGGGTTTTCAATTAGAATTCTTTTTAGCTGATCTTTTAATTTGATAGCAGGAAGGGTTGTGAGACTTTTTGGTAGGGCATTGGCTAGCTTCAGCCCAGCATGAAGTGCATTTTTTTCATATAAAGCTGTTCTGTGGCTATTTACATGGTATCTGCACTTTTGCCTTGTATCATATTGGTGCAGGTCACAGTTGAAATTTGGATTAATTGTTTTCACAAGCAATACAACTTTCAATATGTACACACCTATAATGGTAAGCACACCTAATTTTGGGAACAGGTTCCGACATGATTCTCGAGGTTTGGCACCACAAATAATTCTGATAACTTTTTTCTGTAGTATTAATAATGTACTTAGGTTGGCTTGAGTTGTTGCACCCCATATTTCTACAGCATAGTTTAAGTTTGATGAGAATAGGGCATGATAAGTAGTTTTCAGTACACCCATGTCATTACAATATTTGCTAATCATATTTATAGCAAACACATTCTTCGACAGCTTACATGCTAAGGAATCAATATGCATGTCCCATTTGAGGCTGTCCTGGATTGTAATTCCCAAGAACTTTGTCCATTTTTCCTTTTTTACAATGGCATTTCCTATGGATAATTTCATGTCAAATTCTATTTGTTTCCTTGTCTTAAATTCCATCATTGCAGTCTTTGAAGCACTTACATTCAGATGGCTTTCATTAAAATACTTGACTATTTCATCAGTTACACTGTTGCACTGTACCTCCAGACTCTCACAGTCTTTGTGTTTACACACTATTGATGTGTCATCTGCATACAGTATTTTTGTACAGTTAGGAAAACAATACTGTATATCATTGACATAAATCAAGAAAAGAAGGGGTCCCAAGACAGAACCTTGAGGCTCTCCATATTTGATGTCTGTAATTTTAGATTTGTAAGACCCACTGTTTGTTTTAAGCAAGACAAATTGTTTTCTATTGCTCATATATGATTTTATTAGCTCATAGCCCGTTCCTCTGATACCCAGGTTCCACAGCTTGTCAAGTAATATGGTGATGTTGACACAATCAAAAGCTTTTTGTAGATCAAGGAACACTCCAGTTACATACTCCTTGTTCTCTATGGCCGTTATTATTTTGTCTATTAATTGTGCTGCTGCTACTGATGTTGAGTTGTTTTACATAAAGCCATTCTGATTTTCAAATATTAAATTGTGTTGACTCAGGAATGTCATTAGTCTAGTATAAATAACTTTCTCAACTACCTTAGAAAATGCAGGTAAGATTGAGATGGGGCAGTAGTTTTCAATTTTAGATTTATCACCTTTCTTGTGAATCGGGGTTACTTGTGCTGTCTTTAGGCTATCTGGGAAACAACCTGATGCAATTACATCATTTACTGCTGTGGCCATGGCATCAGATATGTTGTCTATGCATCTTTTCAGTGTACTGATAGACAATCCATCATAGCCTGTTGATTTTGTATTTTTTAATGACATTACTATGTTTTTGACTTCCTTGTTATTGGTTGGGGCCAAGTATATGCTTTGTTTGATTGGAATGCCCCTATATCTATGCTGAACATTCTTAAAATGGTCATTGACAGACTTTCCAACAGAAGAAAAGTACTCATTAAAACATCTGCAATCTGAATTTGACATTAACTGCTTTTTCGCGCACAACACCACTGTGGTGTCCCTGGATGGCAGTGTGTTAACATCAAGGAAAGTGGCATGGAATTTGGAAAAGGACCATGTGAAATTTAATCTGGAGAATGGATTTAGGGATTACAAAAATTTCAACAGGTCACACCCTCACCATGAGTATATGTGGCAAACCTGTCATCAGTGTATCTAAACCAAACCTGGGCTGATGGCTTTGAAACAGAGGCAAGCCCCCTCAGAGTGACCCATGAAAAGGTTGGTCAAGGAAGGAGCCATCCTGGTTCCCATGGCCATACCCCCGATCTATTTAGGTCTGTTCTGTTATATTTTAACCTAAAGTTAACGCTTGAAACCTCTGACGTTCAGTTGCGTGTTGTAACAAACACGGGCCACGGTCGGCGAGCAGCATCTGCAGGGCCAGCCCGTTCTCCTGATCTTACATCTCTGGACTTCTTTCTGTGGGGTACGTTAAAGGAGAATGTGTACCGTGATGTGCCTACAACCCCAGAGGATATGAAACAACGTATTGTGGCAGCCTGCGGCGACATTACACCAGATGTACTGCGGCGTGTACGACATTCATTACGCCAGAGATTGCAATTGTGTGCAGCAAATGATGGCCACCACATTGAACATCTATTGGCCTGACATGTCGGGACACACTCTATTCCACTCAGTAATTGAAAACGGAAACCACGTGTGTACATGTACCTCACCCCTCATGGTAATGTACGTGTGCGTCAGTGAAAAAGACCAATAAAAAGGTGTTAGCATGTGGACGTAATGTGCTGTTCCAGTCTCTTCTGTACCTAAGGTCCATCACCGTTCTCTTTGGATCCCTACGTAATTCGGTGCTCTCCGATACACACGAACGAACAGCGGAGGAGTGGTACTCAAGCGTCAACTTTAGGTTACAATATCTCCGGATGTAATTAACATTTTACAATGCAACAAATGGCACTGATTACGTATTTGTTTATGTGATCAGATGTGCTAACAAAACTAACGGGGTTCCATTTAAAAAAACGTAGGTTTGTGTTAAAAAACATACTTCCGTGCATTTTTGTATGGTTTGTATTAAACAATTACACTAGCCCCTCTCCTCACGTTCGGTCTGTGGAATCGATTCGTCAGTATTTGATGTGGTTTATGAAATATATCCAGCGGTAATGTTAGGTGACTCACCCTGTATATGCACCTACAGGCAAAGTAGTAGTTCGTAAGTGTAAAGTTGATTAAGGTGAACAGTGGAATCAGGTGGGTGTTGGTTGAGGTAATGTTCAGCAGTAGATAAACTATGCACATGTGGAATATTGGTGTAGAGGCAAGTGGCATCAGTTGTGAAAAGTAAGGTGTTTGGTGGTAGTGGGAAGGGCACAGCTCTCAGATGACCTAGGAAATACAAACAAATATAAAAGCAGGTCAGGGGTATGGCCAGGGGAACTAGGATGGTTCCCTCCTTGGCCAACCTTTTCACAGGTAACTTGGAGGGGGCTTGCCTAGAACTCTTAAGCCATCAGCCCATGGTTTGGTTGAGATACATTAATGACAGTTTTGCCATATGGACTGACTGTGAATCTATGACCCATTAAAATTTTTTGGAAAATCTAAATCCACTCTACCATTTAAATTTTCCTTTTCCTATTCCAAATCTCAAGCCACTTTCCTCAATGTTAATTGAATCCTCACCAAGGGTCAGTTGAACTTTCTATTAAACCTACAAACAACACTAGTACTTACATTTTGACAGTTGCTATGCTTTTCATATTTCAATATAGTTTTGACATTTGAAGTAAGCATATTTATTGAGATGCAGACTTTATAGCAGTCTATGAGCATTCTCATCTTATCCTTTACTGTATACAGTTATCCCATCAGCCTAGCTCAAAAACAGATTTTCTGAACAATAACATCCAATCCTGGTACTACTGATCCCTCCAAAAAACAGCTTAGGAGTACACCTCTTGTCACTTGTTACTATCCTGGTCTTGAATCTATTAATCAAGTACTTCGACTTGTCACTTGTTACTATCCTGGTCTTGAATCTATTAATCAAGTACTTCGACAAAGCTGTGCCTTTCTAAAAACATGCCCTGAAATGAGGCCATTTCCATTCTGTGTTATGAAGAACAGCTTTACCTTTGAGGGGTAGATGTACACCTAGAATAGTGTTTTGTTGCAGAGCATCCTCTGCAACATCACAGTCATGACCTTTCATCACATATGAGATCTGAATCTCTCTCCTGACACCAGTTTCTCAGAACTTTGCTGATGGGAACTGGCACTTACATGTGCTTGGCTCTCTCCACCAAGCCAACCAACCAATATTTATATTAATTTGTGTGGTCTCAGCATTTGTTTTCAGTAACTCTTCCTTTTTCAGAATTAATTTTCACTTTGTAGTGGAGTGTGCACTGATATGAAACTTCCTGGTGAATTATAACTGTGTGCCAGTAAGTTTCAACTATTCCTTTTTTTCACTCGCTGTTGTTTTCTATGTCTTTAATTTTTTGTTCTGTCCATTTCTCTCTGTCCCCATTATTTGTCCATGTATAACACACTTAGCTTTCCTCTTTTATTGGCACTCTAATGATATTTTTTCAGTAATCTGTGTCTTGCTTATTACCCTGTCTTCCACCATTATGCTCTGATATTAGCAAATCTCATCCAGTGCAGACACCAACAACCAGTCTTTTCCTTCACATCCCATCCAGTCTCCTTGACCCAATGTTTGGGTGGCTTTACTGTAACTTTCCCCATTTCCTATACATTTCCACTCCTTTACCATCATCCTTTCCGAGCAACCACTCTGCACATATCCTTATCTTTTATGCATGTTTTCTCCTGCTGTCACTTTGTAAGCAGATTTTTGTATCTGCCCAATTTATGTTATAATTTTAAACAAAGTTTTTTTATAGATGTACAAAAGTGATATCTCCTGACATAGTGAGTTCAAAAAGGAATTGAGACTGTGACAGCTAATGGCTTAAGAAAATAATCGACTATTTGGAAAGAAAAGCACTTACTTGTAATGGAATAAAAGGCACATAAAGCCATTATTGTTGGCTTAGGGTATACCTCATTAACTGTCTGTTGAAACTAGAAAGAATTTTTAGTTTTCTTATATAAGAGGGTAATCATTCCACAGACAGGTCTCTGCCACTAAAAATGACTCTGAGAAAGCAGTTGTTGATGCAGCAGGACAGAATGAATGTTGTTTTGTAAAATTTGATGAGACAGTAGTAGGGACAGAGTGTATGGAAAGCTCGGCACTTGTTCGCATGTAGCAGAAGAGTTATGCATAAGATGGTGAAATATGATCAACAAGTAGAAACATAACACACACACCATATGCAGAAGTTGATCACCAGAAATATACTGATGCATTCTTGCACATTGTAATAATCTCTTCAGTCCAGTTTTGGCTTTCATCTAGTGTTACTGTAAGGCTCTTTGCCAAGGAAATTGTATTTGTCTCATTTAGGATTAAAGATGGTACAGATTCCTGATATTTTCACATATAAGAATAGAATGGCCAACAAGGACCTCTTGGGGTTTTTTGATGGATGGGGTTTAAGCTTATAGTCTTTTCCAACATTGATAATGTACAGGTCAGCATTGAAATTCTTGATAATTGTCACTGAGTGATGGGCACAGTAGTTAGCACACTGGACTCATCTTAGTGAGGAGAACAGTTCAAATGCACATCCAGACATCCAGATTTAGGTTTTCTGTAATTTTCCTAAATCACTCCAGGTGAATGCTGGGATGACTGTGAAAGGGCACAGCCAATTTCCTTCCCTGCCCCTAATACAATCCGAGCTTGTGCTGCATCTCTGATACCTCAATAGTGGCGGGAAATTAAACCCAATCTTCCTTCCTTCCTTCCTTCCTTGAGAACTGACTTCAAGTTGATTGGCTTAACACTTAGCTATAACTAGAGGTCATCAGCATACATGTTGTACTTACAATAGGCCAAAACTTATGCCACATAATTAATGTATGAAGAAAAGATTGTAGGACCTAATACTGAAACCAAGGGTATGTCTGAAGCAAACTGTCTCCATTGTGACTGTGTTCTCAACACGATTCACTGTAGATGAGACTTCAAATACAAGTGACACAAATGCACTGCATTTTGAGAGAAATTTAGGCTGTTATATTTGAATAGTAAAATATAAAAGTCAACAGTGTCAAAGACTTTACTAAAATCTAAGAAGCGTATGATAGTCACCTCTTGTCTGCTCATGGCTTGCTTGAGGTTGACTGTTGCTTTTCTTAAAGCCAATGTTATGCTTCAGTATTTATGGAAACACGAATGGTATATTCATCTAGCAGGTTATTTGTAATTATGGAGTTTGTTAGCCGGCTGTGGACTATATATTCTAAGGCCTTGGACAGTACCAGAAGAATAAAATGGGGTATTAATGAGAGGGTGTCCATTTAGAATAGTGGTCTGACAAGTTCCTATTTCCAGCTGACAGGGAAATTGCTTGTGGGCCACTGTGTCCAGCAGATACTGATCTGATTCACACAGATTTTTGATGTTACTGGCAGCAACATTCTTAAAACAGAATTTTTCATGGCTACTATCATTTATCCCTGTTAAATTATCAGTAGGTCTTATTCACTCCCAAGTTTTCAACAACTTCCTTCATTGTCATCATCAGCAGGTTTCTGTAGGTTATTTCATTTTGTACTTTATTTAATTGGCCACATTATGTCACGGAGACCACATGAAGTCACAGAACTTTCAAATGTTGCTTGAGATTATGTTGATGTTTGTGACAGAAGAACATTGGTGGCAATGTTGATTTTGTTAAATAGTGAATGACTCAGTTATTTCCCTGTTGCCTCTAGGCATCAAGCATTGATTTCCATGCACTTTTAAGGTGACAGCCAATGTCCTACTGTCAGTCAATAAGTCTGTTTAGTTTACAGTTCAGTTGTGGTTGTCAAAGTGGAGTACTGCTTTAGTTCATTGAGTGGGATAGTGTGAAATATAGTGCAATGGTATAACTCCACTTGTTATAATTCCACTCTTCAAATACTTTTTTTCTGTTTCCTGTTCAATTCATATACCACGAATATTTAAAACTGCTAAATTATTATTCATGCTGTATTTTGCCAAGGTTTATTATTCAATGTAGTTTTCAGACCAGTTGTGATAACTGTGTAGTTAGTTTTTGAGGAAACATTTTCTTTGGTGAAACATCCTAAATTTATAACTCACTGAAACCATGTGCCCTGTGAAGTTTGACACTCTTCTGCATGAAAAAAGTATTATTTTTCAGGGTTAGGACATACCTGATGTGCAGTATTTCTGAGTTTTATGAGATGTTTCAGTTCATCCATTAGCCAAGGGACAGATTTCCTTCTCACTTTTGCAGTCTTTCAGTGAGCACATACTTGTATGTCATATTTTCAGGTAATTTTGCTTATATGTCCATGAAGTTTGTTGTTTATGTCTGGGAATGGACTGGAAGCCATTTCTCAAACTGCTTTCAGATCTCCATTGTAAGTTCAGATACCTTGATGTGCCTAAAGTCTCTCTATGCATTCAGTTGTGCTTTCTTTCTTGGACATCTGGGGAGTACATCTTGAAAATCAAGTCACAGGCAGATGTGCCAGATGCAAATGTTTTAATGGTAGAAATTGCTCTATTTGGGGATTTTATTGCAAATATACCTGTGAAAGTGTGACCGTTTACTGTGTGATGGGTAGATGCAAGCTGAAGCAGAGAAGAAAGCATGTGCTTTAATTTTACACTGAAGAAAACACTTTACAGAAAGCTTACGTTAGTGTCACCAGCAATAACTACGCTGTGCAACAAAATTAAAGGCTCATTTTTTTGAAACTCCATATTTGCCTTTCATTTTCATGCATAAGTTTGAAATTTGGCTCAAAGGCACTTACAACCTTCCTCTGTATTGGTGCAAAAACATAGTGCCCTGCAACATCACCCTCGGGCTTGGTGAAAATTCAAACAAGTGGGTATCCACAGGTGTAATAAAAGCCACAGCTCTGAAGTTCATATGAGCTATTAGGTGACTTATAGTGCCTTATTGGCAACAAATTTCACACAAGTTTGCCCAACATCACCATTGACATGGCACATCATGGGGTCATCGCAGTCCCTCTTACATACAGTTCACCCCTTCTTTTGACATCTCTGTGATGGTGGTCAGAACCATGACACCCAGCATTGAAACCACACAGTTTTCTTATGGGTGGCCAAGGAAAACATTTCAGGCACACTGCCACTCAGAATCTACATGAAAAGCCCTCAGTGGGTGGTGTAAAAAGCATCAGTGAAAACACCCCTTTTCCTGGGACATTGATTCCCATCCATTTTAAACCTGAAAACGGCAGTTCGCAGTACAGTTAAATGCAGGAAGATGTTCTTGACATCCTTTGATGCTGCTGACACCCTCTGATGTTTCAACCCTTTTTTAAGGAAATTCTGGGGCTGCATCCCCATTAAATGTGTGGACTGAAGCACAACCCCAGTTTTTGCTCTTGTGTACTGGTTGGAATCACAAGGGACCATTCAAAATGATTCAATGGCATTTGAACATGATCCAGTGCAGTAAAGGATACTTTTTCAACTCTCCTGTTTTCGGCCCTCCTGTCCACATTAACATGTGCATGAATAAAATGGCAAATGGTCCCTGTCTGCTGAACCAGTTTGACATCACTCTTGGTGCCACTCTATCAACTCTATTTAGTACTTTACACATGTACCTGTCAGGAATTTCAACACCTTTTCAACCTGTTGACTGCTCTAGTGCATGAGTGTTAGGCAACCCCTTCCACACTCATGGGTGTGGTCTGCCTACCTTCAGGCACTAGATCAGTTGCCGGGCTGATTTTTTGTTGAAATTTCTGACAGGTATGTTCATAATGTGCTCAACAAAGTTGTGTGGGTCGCACTGACAGTGTTACAAACTTACTTCACTGCTTCCATTCTTTTCAAAAATTTTGGAAAATTGGCCTATGATAAAATACTGACTCATGCAAGTGAGAACAACTTTTAAACCAGGCTCAGTTTGGCTTTTTCAAAGGATTCTACATTGAGAATTCAATAAAGGACCTCATAAAGAAGAGATGGCAGAGCTAAACAAGAGAGTATATCTTGTTAGTATGGTTAATGATCTTGCCAAAGCCTTTGACTGTGTGAATCAAAAAATTTTTACTGGGAAACCAGACTGCTACAGCATTAACGGTTATCCCTGTTGCACAGCAGACTCTTGCCTTCATATAAGAAAGTACACGGTCTCATTAACAAATAACCTCAGAATGGGAGAACAAAGTAACAGATCAGTACTGGGTCCACTATAGTTTTTAAGCTAAATAAATAGTCTTTCAATGGCTTTAATGGGAGGTAAAAAGTTGTCAAGCATAGTAATTAAAGATCCTAACTCAGCATTAAAATACACAACTCATATAAAAAGTGAACATTACAAGCCATTTACAGGAACCAGTTGAAGTCTTAATCTCACAAAAAAATCACATTATCTTATTTCAGTCAAACAAAAATGTCTTGCCAGCACATGAAGTAGACATTAATAGTCATATTATAAATGAAACACCCTATGTCACATTGTTAGGGTCCAGTTTGGTAACATGTCAAAAGAGAGATACCCAGTGCTGTTTTTCTGGGGGAACGCTGGGGGATGCATACCCCTAAACTTTTTTGTCGGCAAAGTAATTTTTTTACAATGTTGAGAACTTAGAATAGTGCTAAAGATTTACGAGGTGCATTCAAGTTCTAAGGCCTCCGATTTTTTTTCTCCGGACTGGAAAGAGATAGAAACATGCGCATTGTTTTAAAATGAGGCCACGTTCATTGTCAATACGTCCCAGAGATGGCAGCACCGTACGTAAATACTTAAAATGGCGACGTTTTCCTCACTTGAACAGCATGCAATCATTCGCTTTCTGAATTTGCGTGGTGTGAAACCAATTGAAATTCATCGACAGTTGAAGGAGACATGTGGTGATGGAGTTATGGATGTGTCGAAAGTGTGTTCGTGGGTGCGACAGTTTAATGAAGGCAGAACATCATGTGACAACAAACCGAAACAACCTCGGGCTCGCACAAGCCGGTCTGACGACATGATCGAGAAAGTGGAGAGAATTGTTTTGGGGGATCGCCAAATGACTGTTGAACAGATCGCCTCCAGAGTTGGCATTTCTGTGGGTTCTGTGCACACAATCCTGCATGACAACCTGAAAATGCGAAAAGTGTCATCCAGGTGGGTGCCACAAATGCTGACGGACGACCACATGGCTGTCCGTGTGGCATGTTGCCAAGCAATGTTGACGCGCAACGACAGCATGAATGGGACTTTCTTTTCGTCGGTTGTGACAATGGATGAGACATGGATGCCATTTTTCAATCCAGGAACAAAGCGCCAGTCAGCTCAATGGAAGCACACAGGTTCACCGCCACCAAAAAAATTTCGGGTAACCGCCAGTGCTGAAAAAATGATGGTGTCCATGTTCTGGGACAGCGAGGGCGTAATTCTTACCCACTGTGTTCCAAAGGGCACTATGGTAACAGGTGCATCCTACGAAAATGTTTTGAAGAACAAATTCCTTCCTGCACTGCAACAAAAACGTCCGGGGAGGGCTGCACGTGTGCTGTTTCACCAAGACAGCGCACCCGCACATCGAGCTAACGTTACACAACAGTTTCTTCATGATAACAACTTTGAAGTGATTCCTCATGCTCCCTACTCACCTGACCTGGCTCCTAATGACTTTTGGCTTTTTCCAACAATGAAAGACACTCTCCGTGGCCGCACATTCACCAGCCGTGCTGCTATTGCCTCAGCGATTTTCCAGTGGTCAAAACAGACTCCTAAAGAAGCCTTCGCCGCTGCCATGGAATCATGGCGTCAGCGTTGTGAAAAATGTGTACGTCTGCAGGGTGATTACGTCAAGAAGTAACGCCAGTTTCATTGATTTCGGGTGAGTAGTTAATTAGAAAAAAATCGGAGGCCTTAGAAATTGAATGCACCTCGTATTTCATGGACGTAAATTTTTTATTTCATTTTTTGTGCTGGTAATTGCAATGGAAATGATACCAGTGCAGTTTTGGGTGGGAAAAATCGGTGTCATTGACTGTTTCAAGCATTTCGAAGCTGCGGCAACTGTTCTCGACAACTGAATCGCTGCCAGCCAGTTCGCCAAACATGTAGTGCCCTCGTCCACTAATAGTAGGCAATGGTAGTGCTAAACGGATATGCGTATGCTCAAATCGCATGCTTCATTTGAGGTGATGTAAACTGAAGTGTTCGATACCACATTCTCTTGTATGTTTGTGTCTTACTCAATATTGCCTGCTTCATTTGAGCTGTAGTAAAGTCAACTGAAGAGTCCAATACTTTTTTTTGAGTTCGACATGTTGATGACGTCATGGCTAAAAGCAGACAGGTGGTATCCTATGCTTCATTTATAACTAATTTTCGCTGAATTATATCCCATGTCGGAGTACCCTCAAACCTTTTTTTCAGAAAAAAAGCACTGGATATACCTCACAGGTAAACCAGTAAAAAATTCAATTCAGCTTGTTGTGCCCTTAATTATGTTGACATAAAGACAAGATACAATACTGCAATGCATTCATGTCCAAAGGAACAGACGCTGTGCTGACTATAGCTGCTATGAAACACACAAAACATATTCACAGTTGTGAATATGGGCCAACTTGGGTTGTGTAGCTGAATGACAACATTAAAAATTTCCATCTGCCTACACCCAGGGTGCATATAAATAATTAGTGCAGGTTGCACACCGGCCAGAGTGGCCGAGTGGTTCTAGGCGCTAAAGTCTGGAACCGCGTGACTGCTGCGGTCGCAGGTTCGAATCCTGCCTCGAGCATGGATGTGTGTGATGTCCTTAGGTTAGTTAGGTTTAAGTAGTTCTAAGTTCTAGGGGACTGATGACCTCAGCAGTTAAGTCCCATAGTGCTCAGAGCCATTTTTGCAGGTTGTACACACCTGGACGATGACCTATGGAAGTTTGGGTCTGGCCATGAAGTGTATGTAGATAGCCAAAGGAGTCAAGACAACCACCCATCACAAGCAGGAAATTTGGGTTTGAGTCCCAGTCCACCATAAATTTTCAATGTTGTCATTCCATTATATAGCTGAAGGTTGTCCATATTTGCAATTGTGAATCTGTTTCATGTGAAAAGACAAGATTGTTAGCTTCTTTTGCATATTGTTATTCCCTGTTTCCTTATGGATTTATCTCCTGCAACAGTGTGCCTAAAGTAAATAAAGTTTGTATGCAACAGGGGTGAGCAGTGAGAATTCTGTGTAAATATCGGAAGCCACAAAAATTTATACCTCTCCCCAAACTGATGCTTATGCATCTTCAAATCATTTTTAAGGGTCTTTGAATACTTATACTAATTCTCAGCATATTTACTATTTAATAGTTTTGTTGCTGACCATAAAAATCAATTTCAGTTGCACTGTGATCTACACAATCACGTAAGAGGCACAGAAATAATCTATACATTGAACTTTTGGTTCCATGTCTAGTACTTACACTGGAGTTATATATTTTGATGCAATGATATGCAACAAGATCACATATAGCATAATTCAAGAAACTGGGAATCCTAACTAGTAGAAGTGGCCGTGCGGTTAAAGGCGCTGCAGTCTGGAACCGCAAGACCGCTACGGTCGCAGGTTCGAATCCTGCCTCGGGCATGGATGTTTGTGATGTCCTTAGGTTAGTTAGGTTTAACTAGTTCTAAGTTCTAGGGGACTAATGACCTCAGAAGTGAGTCCCATAGTGCTCAGAGCCATTTGAACCATTTTCCTAACTAGTAAAAATAATTGAAAATATACTCATTAATCACTCTTTTTACAAATTCTCTGAATATCTACATTGAAGGATAGGGAAGTTCAGTTAGCTACATAGCAAGTAGCAGTGTTTGTTGCAATGCTGCATGACAGATAGTAATGTACTATAAATAGGGCCCTGTATTTACAGATGCAGGTAATAATATTCTTTGGAAAATGCCAGTGCAATTAAGCAAATGTTAAGCTAGCAATAGAAAACAAACAGCAGCGTTTTATTTCAGTGTAGCAGATTTCTTTCTAATTTATTTGGTTACATTTAACTGTCATAAGCATGAGTAGCATAGATTGTTGTTAATACAATATAAAGATGACTTTGTATGATTCATTTGTTTGTTAATGAATACTTGTTATGCATCCTGGAAAGTTCTCTTTTTTGATATGATTTAGAAAACAATGAATGAATAAATGTATTAGTGAATGATTGAGTGAGTGAGCAAGTGAGCGAACAGTAAAACCAGTATCAAACCTTGTGACAACCTGGTAGTGATTTTTCTCCCAGTCAGAAGCCAATAACCTTACGCAAAATAGTGCACTGGCTTTGATGACAGTCTGCTACAATTAGTTGAACACGAGGTGAATCAACTGTTAGCACCTTTGGTTCATTTCATTTACAATTCTTTCAAGTGAAACCAAACAAAGAGGAATAAGTAGTAGTACTAAGCACCTTCCATTGACCATGTTCACAGAGGTAATCATCTGCTGTGAGCAGACATCTTACCTGCCAAGGTCCAGGAAGCTGTCAAGAATGTGTGCCTGGCGATCTTCGGTGCCCACGCCCAGTGCACTCTTGGTTGCTGGATTGCCTGGATGGATGGCTAGCACAAGTGCTGTTCCCAAGATGGCATTCAGCAGAGATGTGAGCGCAAAGTACAGCAGCGTACGAGCTGCAATCTTCCCATTCATGCTGGCATTCAGTCTTGCAGAACCTATGAAAAGAATAGTTGTGTTGCCATAATTATTTCATTTTCTAAATGGAAAAATACTTAGAATTAGAGAGAATAAGAAAACATTGAGCAGTAGGACCTGTGAAACTCCAGATAGTAGATCATCAATAAAAATGAAGCTGTTCTCAACCTGACGTCTGGCAATGCAGTACTACACAAGGTCCTATTGGAAGTTTTAAGTCCTTGCCTTTCTCTTATGTTTGAGATGATGTATGCACATAATTACACAGTGATCAGTGGTCTCTGTTCTACCAGTGTGTCAAATTCTATCTGTCTGAGTAAGACAGACAAAGAGGTTCATATTTTGTTTCTTGTCTAACTAGATTGAATTTTCTCATGTTGGGAAACTAGAAGGAGAGATCTCTTTCTATACCCAAGATTACATAAATTTGTTTACTTTCAGCAACTGGTTTTGACAGACTTTGCTGTCATCATTTGGTCTTTGTAAAGTTTTGTTACAAAACGTATTCATTCAGAGTTAAAACCTCATGCCAAGTTGTCATTTTAGTGGCTAAAATGTAGCCCATTGTATTGTACATATTCTGACAAACCTTTGTATTATGTGCCACATTTTATCTGCTAACATGGCAACTTGGCACGAGTTTCTAACTCACAATGAACACATTTTCAACAAAAAAATTTTGAAGATCAGAAGATGGCAGCAAAGTCTGTTGAAACGAGTTGTTGAAAATAAAGAAGTATTTATGCAATTTTGGCTATAGAAAGTTTTTTGTCTTAATAGAACATGGCTGTCATGGCTATCACTAAACACAAAAGGAAATATTTTTTTATTCCACTCACACATCCAACCATTACATACATGTTGACATTAGGTTAAAAAACCAGAAATAAATAAATAGTTCTTAATATGAACAGACCAATGAGAGTTATTTTTCCTAACTACAGTATAATGGGTGATACAATGACAGGAAAATTGCTGGCATGTCAAATATCTATGCTCAGACACTAGAATTCTATATCAAGGTAGTTTAGACATCACTGATAGAGGCATGCAGTTTGACATGGATTCTGATGTTATGGCAGGTGAAGATCTGTACCAGACAACAAGTCTAGCCTAAATGATCTGCTCATTGGCAGAAGTTGCTTCAACCATTGAAATACGCCTGTAACCCAGCCCCATATTTTCATTGTAACTTATATTTCCTTCTTTTAAACTGTATCACTTTAATCAGATATTCTCCCACAGTTCATGTGGCACAAATTAAGCCAAAACCATTTTATTTCACTGATTACATTTCATTACATTTGATTCAAATGTTTCTATATGGGGTGACTCAGATGTAAGAGACTTACAGTGTGTAGATATATGCTCTGTTCTCATTTATAAGATACAGTTACCTGCAACTCACGGTATTTGCCATGTTTACTTCTTTAATGTGCATGGGTGTGCAAATGGCTTGTGACGGTTTGCCTACTTTGTTTCTTCATTTGTTGTCCCCGGTGTTCGCGTACTTGCTGCTACACTGGCTAAAAATGGGTTGTGGAAGTACAACTACTGTCTACTGTAAATGGTTTATCTGACAGATGCACATTTGCATTTCACAGTCTTTTACTTTCACTGTTCACAACCCCCGAATATTACACAGTTACATGGCCAGTGCGCTCTTGTTTTAACTTTCCTTAAGCCTCATTAATAGGTTGCAGGTGAACATCTACATACTGCTACAATAGTTTACTGTTGAACATCTATGAGCAGTAAAAAACATAACCACATAGTCCACAGTTCTTTTGGAATAATCAGGTATGTATGGAGCAGACACTGTCATTGGTTTGACACACGGCCTATTGGTGTAACACGTATTTCACTGTTCAGTTGATGCATTGTTGTTGTTCTAACCAACACAGGCTCTTCGTCTGAAACTCAGCCATGGACTGACTGTCTTGTGACCAAAAATTGGGCCCTTATATAGGGTGTTACAAAAAAGTACGGCCAAACTTTCAGGAAACATTCCTCACACACAAAGAAAGAAAATATGTTACGTGGACATGTGTCCGGAAACGCTTACTTTCCATGTTAGAGCTCATTTTATTACTTCTCTTCAAATCACATTAATCATGGAATGGAAACACACAGCAACAAAACGTACCAGCATGACTTCAAACACTTTGTTACAGGAAATGTTCAAAATGTCCTCGGTTAGTGAGGATACATGCATCCACCCTCCGTCGCATGGAATTCCTGATGTGCTGATGCAGCCCTGGAGAATGGCGTATTGTATCACAGCCATCCACAATATGAACATGAAGAGTCTCTACATTTGGTACTGGGGTTGCGTAGACAAGAGCTTTCAGATGCCCCCATAAATGAAAGTCAAGAGGGTTGAGGTCAGGAGATCGCGGAGGCCATGGAATTGGTCCGCCTCTACCAATCCATTGGTCACCGAATCTGTTGTTGAGAAGCGTACGAACACTTTGACTGAAATGTGCAGGAGCTCCATCGTGCATGAACCACATGTTGTGTCGTACTTGTAAAGGCACATGTTCTAGCAGCACAGGTAGAGTATCCCGTATGAAATCATGATAATGTGCTCCATTGAGTGTAGGTGGAAGAACTTGGGGCCCAGTCAAGACATCACCAACAATGCCTGCCCAAATGTTCACAGAAAATCTGTGTTGATGACGTGATTGCACAATTGCGTGCGGGTTCTCGTCAGCCCACACATGTTGATTGTGAAAATTTACAATTTGATCACGTTGGAATGAAGCCTCATCCGTAAAGAGAACATTTGCACTGAAATGAGGATTGACACATTGTTGGATGAACCATTCACAGAAGTGTACCCGTGGAGGCCAATCAGCTGCTGATAGTGCCTGCACACGCTGTACATGGTACGGAAACAACTGGTTCTCCCGTAGCACTCTCCATACAGTGACGTGGTCAACGTTACCTTGTACAGCAGCAACTTCTCTGACGCTGACATTAGGGTTATCGTCAACTGCATGAAGAATTGCCTCGTCCATTGCAGTTGTCCTCGTCGTTCTAGGTCTTCCCCAGTCACGAGTCATAGGCTGGAATGTTCCGTGCTCCCTAAGACGCCGATCAATTGCTTCGAACGTCTTCCTGTCGGGACAACTTCGTTCTGAAAATCTGTCTCGATACAAACATACCACGCCACGGCTATAGCCCCGTGCTAATCCATACATCAAATGGGCATCTGCCAACTCCGCATTTGTAAACATTGCACTGACTGTAAAACCACGTTCGTGATGAACACTAACCTGTTGATGCTACGTACTGATGTGCTTGATGCTAGTACTGTAGAGCAATGAGTCGCATGTCAACACAAGCACCAAAGTCAACATTACCTTCCTTCAATTGGGCCAACTGACGGTGAATCGAGGAAGTACAGTACATACCGACGAAACTAAAATGAGCTCTAACATGGAAATTAAGCGTTTCCGGACACATGTCCACATAACATCTTTTCTTTATTTGTGTGTGAGGAATGTTTCCTGAAAGTTTGGCTGTACCTTTTTGTAACACCCTGTATATCCTCACAATAATAGGTGGTGAAACTACACATTGTTTGAAGTTTAATTTACAGAAATTACAATTAAAACTTAACTCATTAAATTAACTGAATACGTCAAAAAATTCATTCCTTTTAACAGTTTCTTCGTCTATAAGGTTTAGACAGAATTATTTGTTTAAATGATGAAATTAACATATATTGTTATGCACACAATACTTTTGACAAAACTGTTAATTACTTTGGAATTAATTAAGGGCTGGCTTTGCTAACATGTTTTTGAATAGAGCCAAATCAGTCCTTTAAGAATACAATTAGTTGTTCCTCCAAATGTTTATAATTAGTACAGAATTTATATTTGTTTATAAGTCAACAACAGAATTTAAGTTACAAAACAATTACTGATTTCACCCTATAGCCATAGTATTAACGAGGAATAGTCAAAACAAATTAGGAAATCAATTACATACATAAAACTAAGCACAAAATTAGATCTCGTGTTATGTTATTTAAAACTGAGAGCCAACTTTTCTCTTTTATCAAAATGCAAAATGCAGATTATATTCATGTACATTAATGGTAAATAGTTGAGAAGAAGGAAAAAAAAAAAAAAAAACAACTAAGGAGGCAGATGCCAAAACAAGAGGGGAAGTAAAAATTATCCTGGCTAGCTTCATCACAGGCTTTGTGGAGTGATTAGCCTTACTGTTGTGGTTGTCTGACTAAGAAATTGCTGGACAGTTCTACCAGTGTAGTTTGTACTCTGTGCTGAGGTGACGTACATCTAGGCTGACTGCAATGGAAATATCAGTCATTAATACTATTCCATGGCCCACCACCTTTCAATTGAACACCATTTCAGAGAGTAGTGTGCCCCTAACTTACACTAGTAAGCTTGCCCATGGAAACAGGGTAACAGACTTCTTGTTCCTGGTGAGTCTTCATGTTGTTGAGACTTCACAACATGGTTCTGTTAGGATTTATTTGATGTGTAGGGAGGCTGGTTTGGTTGGATCTGCACAAAATAATCTGACCCATACTTGCAAAGACCATATGAAAGGGGAGGGGACAACAGCAGAGGTGGGGCTCTGATGTGAACGGCCACTGTACAGTAGTGGAAGTGCACTTGAAGCCTGCGCACAGATGAACATCTCGCATAATGTGTCAGCTGCAGCTGACAAGTCAAAAGGAAACAAAGGCAAGGTTTAATGTCCAGCCAATAATGAGGTCATTAGAGACAGAGCAGAAGCTCTGATTGTGTCAGTGGGGAAGGGTGTGAGGGGGGGGGGGGAGTAGAGGAAATCAACAGAGCCTTTCTTTTCGTGGAATCATCCTGGTATTTGGCCAGAGTGGATTATGGAAAACCTAAATCTGAATGGTTGGATGTCGATTTGAACAACCATCCTTCTGAATGCGAGTCCAGTGTGCTAACCACTTCACCACTTCACTTGGTGCTATCTTGTCTGCAAATGACTTTATTAGTAGGTTTAGTTACAATGACCAATAATTTGCCAACTATAGACATTGAGTCAATAGTTCTCATCTCAATACAATATGGAGTAAGAAATAATTCCATAACAAAGGATGTGACCTCGGGCTGTCAGAAAGAAATCCCAATAAAATAAAAAAAATGGTTAATGTAAGGTAGGTGGCAACATCATTTGCTACAATAATAACAAAGTAAAATAAAGAACATGTGTCATGTGGAAGAGTGTAACAGGTGAATCAGTGAGAGTAAACCATGGGAAAAAAAGACAAAAGCAACACTTCATGGAAGAGTTCTGTTCAGTTTCAGCCTTGGAGAAGAAGAAATGGTGACTCAAATTCTTCAGTTGGAATTCCAGATGAATCAAGACAATTCACTAGCTATGGCCACTTTGTGACTCTAATCTTTTTGTTGTCTGCCACTCACCGAGCTTATAGCTTAGTGAGTCTTTCTCACACAGAGATATGAGACATAGGATGTAATCACGCATGGGCTGTCCCAGTTGCTGCACCAGTGCTCAACACTACCAGTTTCTGATTGGCATGCCATTATACTGGTAGGTGAAAGTCGTCTGCTCATAGGCCTCATTCTACCATAGAACAGAGCTTCTAAATCCATGTGAACATATATCTCTAATGTAACTCTGCCAGAATATACTAGGTGACTGTTGCTCTGTGACCAGGTGGTAAATACTTGTTTTCCTGGACAGTCTTAAAACTGTAAAGATTTTGTCATGTTACTCTGCCAGAAAAAGAATGGAACACACACAGTGACTGTTTATTTATTTATTTATTTATTTACATTTCCTTTGCGTGGTACCATCGTAATGATGGCTTTTGCAAACATCAGACTTAATACTATGGTTATATTTACACTTACAAAATACACTATATTCTGTAGCTCTTGCTTCTTATGTCTATTTTTTACATTTGTCACATTAAAACTGATATGTTAATACATCACGTTACAATCACTACCTTAAAATTCGTTGAAAGAATATAAATTTTTTCTATTAGAAAAGATTTTAATTTTGTTTTAAAAATATTTCCCCGTGTATGTTCTTAGAGAGTTTGGTAGCTTGTTATACCAAATCAAACCACTGATATATGGACTTCTATCAGTCATTTTTAACGTTGTTCTGTTACAGAAAAAGTTACACTTTGTTCTAGTGTTGTGATAATGTACATCATTGCCCTTGATAGCTTCTGTTGGTAGACTTATAAATAATCCAACTATTTTGAAGATGTACAGAGAATATATTGTCAGATATTTGTGCTGCACAAACACTTCATGACATGAATCTCTATGTCCCATCCCATGTATATGTCTTATTGCTCTTTTCTGTAGTAGTCGTATTCTTTTTAAATGTGTTCAGTGGCACTGAACTGTAATATATTTTAAGGGAAAAAAAGATGCACCATGAAAAAACCATCCTAATGGGATGCACATCAGTAGATCTGCTGTACATGTACAACAAACGAGTGATCACTATTTCAGAAAAACTGGATGATTGGTTTGAGTGAAAGAGCTTCACAAACTAAGAAAATCGGCAATGAATTGGTCCAGCTCTGGCCATTATGCAGGCAGTTATTTGGCTTAGCACTGGTTGACAGAGTTGTTGGATGTCCTTGTGAGTGATATCCTACCAAATCCTGACCATCTGGCATGTTAGATCATCAAAATCACAAGACGGTTGAAATGCTTCAAAAGTTCTTAACTGGGAAGGTATCCAGTGACTTCCTGGCCAAGGTAATGTTTGGCAGGCATGAAGATAAGCATTAGAGACTCATGTGTGAGTCCAGGATGGCTTGCCATGAAGATCAATAAGATGGGGCATACAATACCATCGAAGTACCGCTGTACTGTAAGGCTGTCTCGTTTGACAACCAATGTGTTCCTACGAGACGAAGTGGCACCCCAGACCATTACTCCTGGCTGTCGAGCCGTACGCAGGCAATAGTCAAGTTGGTATCCCACTGCTGTCCAGGGCTTCTCCAGAAATGTCTTTGGCCTGGAATCTCATTACTCAAGTAGAACTGTCTTCAGTGATAAGTCCCAATTTGAACCAAGTCCAAGTGTCCATTGAATACCTGTCTGGATACATCTTGGACAACAGTGGGATACCAACCGGTTGGTCGACCATCATATGGCACAACAACCGTGAGTGATGTCTGGGTTGCCATTTCTTTTCAGAGCACGATTCCTTTGGTTTTCATCTGTGGCACTATTACTGCACAGTGGTATGTCACTGGTGTACTACATCTTGTTTTGTTGCCCTTCATGGCAAGCCATCCTGGGCTTACATTTCAGCAAGATAGTGCCGACCTCCAAATAATGAGAGTTTCTACTGCTTGTCTTCATGTTTGGCAAGGGAAGAAAGTAACATGTGGTCACATAGGATGAATCTGCAAGGCGGTGGGGGTGGGGGTGGGGGGTGGGGGGGTGGCTCCCCTCCGCCACCAACAAACTCTAACACTGGAAGTGGAGTGTTGTAGTTTGATGTAAAATCCATTTCACCTCAGGAAATACATTTTGTAGTGGCTGTCTTGTCATCCGCAAGCATCTGAGGTAATGAGGCAGGTAGTGTACCACAAATCTCCCAGCAGGGCACGCTCAACAAGAACATGCACTATCGTCAGTAGACTACCACAGCTACAAAGAGGGGGATCCTCCCAATGCAGGAGGAACTCATGGGTGAGTCCCATGTGGCCAATGGCTTCTTTGCGAGAGGCCTGAAAAAGCATGTGCCACACCTCAGTGGCCACTTTAATTGCTCTCAATTTGTTTTGGGTCGTAGCAGCCTGCCATTCCAATTTCCAGAGTCTCAAAATATTGTGTCAAAGTTATAATCTAAGTCTGTGTCTGGTATTCCAACATCTAGTTGCTCTCCTGTGGTTGCGTGTTTAGGTAGGCAGTCAGCAAGTTCATTTTGTGGAATGTCTATGTGGTGTAGTGTCCAGCTGAAAGTTACTGTCTTTACAGAGCCATAGTGGTTAACCAGTAGTTCCTGGATGTTGGCGACCAAAAGATTTTTGGGATAGCACAGAATTATTCCTTTTAAGCAACTCATGTAAATGCTACAGATCAGAAAGTTAGTTGTGGCCTGGTATTTGCTGAACTGCAAAGCCTGTGATATGGCAGAAAGTTCTTTTTGTGTCCCCTTCAATGTGCAAAAGTGTAACTGACCCTGACACTGTCTTTTGATCAGTTCCTGTAGATGCATATCAAATCAGAATAATTGTGGAGGACTGAAAGAAACAGGTGTCGGTGAAGGGTAGGATCAGCATCCATCTTGGGGCCACAAACGAGGTCCATCCATATTGCAGGACAGGGTACAGACCACAAGGAATGTCGAGAGGGAACTCTGAGAACACAGACTAATGGAGGCTGTTGGAGGTCCCTCAGCAGAATATTGAGTCAGATTCCAGCTGGTGTGCCCAGTTTTGGGAAATGTGCGAACAGTCTGAACTGTTGCTTGTGGGAAAGAGTTGAGTGACATGGATGGGTAGGCAAGCATCTGGCAGATTGTGACTGCCTAACTTGCCAGAAGCTGCTGTCGTCCAACCCACAATGGTGGGATACTGGCTTCTGCCAGGAGGCTGTCAACAGGGCTTGTACAGAAGACCCCCCCCCCCAATTGCCAAACGCACACCAATGTGGTGACCAGGGTCCAGTTAGCTCAGTATAGATGGCGCTAGCAATCCATAGGCAACACATTCGTAGCCAAGTGATATAAAATCAGCACTTTGTTAAATCTCATAAGAACTGTGCAGTCCGTGCCCCATGAGGAGTGACTAAGAAAATGGAGAGCATTCAGCTTCTACATGCAAGTTGTGTTGAGCTGGTGGACATGTGGTTAGCTTGTGGTCAAATAAAATAACTAAGAATTGAAAAGTTTTAACAGCTTCAAGGTCACCAAGGTAAATATATGGGTGCAAGGGCACAGTCTGGAGTTGACAAAAATGTAGAATTCGTGATTTTGCAAGAGAAAATTGGTAACTGTGATTCTGCTCCCAATCATGGACTCTCCAGACAGATCCCTGAAGATGGCACTCATCAGTACACAGTGATGCAGAGGCACAATATGGGCAAATATCATCCACATACAGTGACGGAAAGACTGTAGGGCCCACTGCATTGACAATACCATTGATGGCAATCGTGAACAGCATTTTCCTTGGAACCAATCCCTGAGGGACTCCAGTTTCCTGTACATTTTGGTTGCTGAGAGTCGAATTTACCTGGACCCAAAAAAGTCAGAGAGATAGGAAATTCTGTATAGAAATAGGTAAACTTCCCCAGAAACCCCACTCATGCAGTGTAGGTAAGATGTGATGTTGCCAAGTGGTGATGCATGCCTCCTGTAGGTCAAAGAACAGAGTAATCAGATGTTGGCAGTGCATAAAAGCATTGTGCACTGCGGATTCCAAATAAACCAGGTGATCTGCAGTGGTCCGGAAAGCCCAAAAACCACTTTGGAATCATAATAATTAATTGAAATATGTGGGCCCTTACCCGGTTTCAGGCCAGGAATAATAATACCTACACTCCATCGAGAGGGAAATACTCTCTCCCACCAAATGCGATTAAGAAGCCCAAGAATATATTTCATGCTGTTGGCATGAAGAAGTTAAGGAATTTGGTTGTGGATTTTGTTGGGTCTAGGGGCTGTATTCGACACACTGCCAAAGTGCTATGAAGCTCCCATTAACTAAAATGGACATCATACACTGAAGCACCAAAGAAACTGGTATAGGCATGCGTATTCAAATATAGAGATACGTAAACAGGCAGAATACGGCACTCTCGTCAGCAATACCTATATAAGACAACAAATGTCTGACGGTATTGTTAGATTGGTTATTGCTGTTACAATGGCAGGTTATCAAGATTTAAGTAATTTTGAAATGTTATGTTATGTTATGTTATGTTATGTTATAGTCAGTGTATGAGTGATGGGACACACCATCTCTAAGGTGATGATAAAGTGGAGATTTTCCCATATGAACCTTTCACAATTGTACTGTGAATGTTAGGAATCCAGTAAAACATCAAATCTCTGACATCACTGTGGCCAGAAAAAGATCCTGCAAGAATGGGACCAACAATGACTGAAGAGAATCGTTCAACATGACAGAAGTCCAACACTTCCGCAAATTGCTACAGATTTCAATTCTGGGCCATCAACAAGTGTTAGTGTGCAAACGTATTTCCTGGTTGGACGAGTCTTGTTTCAAATTGTATCAAGCAGATGGACATGTATGGGTATGGAGACAACCTCATGAATCCATGGACCCTGCATGTAAGCAGGGGACTGTTCAAGCTGGTGGAGGCTTTGTAATAGTGTGGGGTGTGTGCAGTTGGAGTGATATGGGACTTCTGATACATCTAGATATGGCAGGTGACATGTACAGAAGCATCCTGTCTGATCACCTGCATCCATTCATGTCCATTGTGTATTCTAAGGGACTTGGGCAATTTCAGCAGGACAATGCGACACCCCACATGTCCAGAAATGCTACAGAGTGGCTTCAGGAACACTTCTGAGTTTAACACTTCCACTGGCCACCAAACCCCCCAGACATGAACGCTATTGAGCATATCTGGGATGCCTTGCAACGTGCTGTTCAGAAGAGATTTCCACACCCTCATACTCTTACATATTTGTGGACAGCCCAGCAGGAATCATGGTGTCAGTCCCCTCCAACACTATTTCAGACATTAGAAGTATCCATGCCACATCGTGTTGCGGCACTTCTGCATGCATGTGGGGGGTCCTACATGATATTCGGCAGGTGTACCAGTTTATTTGGCTCCTCAGTGTATGATAGAGAGCCATGTACATGGAAAGATAGTGACTAGAGCGCAATAAGATGTTTCTGGGTCACGAAATGAGAATGGTAAATACTGCAGTCTGACACTTCTGTGAAGTGTGCCACAAAACATTCAGCAAGTACCATGGGTTCAGTGCAGGTGTTACCGTTGTCAAGGACGTCAGGAACCGCCGTGGATGGTGGAAGGCCAGAAATGCAATGGAGTTTAGCCCATACCTGGGACAATGAGATGTGGGATCACATAGTTGAGACATATTGCTCCCAACACTCCTGCTTTCTTTTCTTTATTAAAATTGCTCTTTGGCCCAGAGTCTCTTGAATGCTATTAAATTATCCATTATCTTTCATGGAAAGAACAATTGTTGGTAGGCCTGGGAGTAAAATTTAATCTCTCTAATTTTATATTCATGGTCTTTTCGCAAGAGATACGTAGGAGGAGACAATATATTGATTCTTCTAGGAATGTACGCTCTCGAAATTTTAAAAGTAAATGTCACCATGTTGTGAATGCTTCTCCTGCAGTGTCTGCCTTTGAAGTTGACTTAACATTTCCTTGACACTTTAGTGCCTACAAGTGAACCTGTAACAAAATGCACTGCTGTTTGTTGGATCTTTTCTATTTCCTCTACCAATCCTATCTGGTTCTGTTCCCAGATTGATGAGAGATATTGAAGTACTGGTTGAATGAGGCTTTTGTAAGCTACCTCATTTGTGACTGAACTACGCTTCATGGAAATACTTTCAATAATCTTTTTTTTTTTTTATTTTTTGGGGGGGGGGGGCAAAAAAAAAAAAAAAAAAAAAAAAAAAAAAAAAAAAAAAAAAAAAAAAAAAAAAGAACTGTGGTCAGAAACGCCCATGTCACTACCTTAGAACATTAATATGAAAAAGAAGTGAAAAGCGATGAAACATTAAGCCCAATCGATGGAAGGAAAGAGAGCTAAGACCAAGAACTTCCTCTTGGCTTAAGGTCCACAAAATACACTTTAGAGACAATGGAGGTCCTGAACCAGAGGTTAAATGCCATTGTGATATTGCTATGACAGATAAAAAGTAAATGCTGTTGACTGCCCGTGGGTCGTTTTCTAAAATAGCCGATAACTGAGAAAACACAACTGGTCTCCAGAAGCAGTCACATTATATAAATGAGAACAGAATTTCACAGGGCCTATAATGGCATCAACATCTTTCGGAATAATAGACGAATTAACTGTAGTAGAAGACTGACTACCTTTCGTATGTGTTATTACAAGGAACTGAGGTGCAGCTGGGAGAGTCGTCGAACCTGTAGCCTTATTCCATTAATGTTTAGTAGACATAGCTTGAGATGGTGATTGGCTCACGGCAAAGATATCCCCAATGATTGCCAGCATCTCTGATGGCATGCTGCTTCCAACTGGGGCCACCCCCTCGGAGGAGGCCTCACCCGCCTTAGGTGATTGTTCACACTCCATGTCACACCTCCCAAATTCCAGACAGAGATACCAATTGGCAATTTGGAAAGGTAGCAGGTGAGGCAATCACCCCTCCCTGGGTCTGGCGTGTACCAGGGGATACGTGCAAACCCTACCTGTCGACCCAGGACTCAGAATTAAAAGTTACCCAGTAACTTGTTGCACATCAAATGCATGGACTGCCCTTCAGGAGCACACAGAGAGGAAGAAGAGACAAAGAGAAACCTCAAACGCCAAAGCAGAGAAAGGGTGGAAGATGGAGAAAAAAAAAATGACTGTTCCAATGTCAGGCTGGCAAAACTTCAGAACACATCATCAAAAATGTGCCAAACATGATCCAAAGGGAGGGGGAAAAACAGGAGGATTGACATGCTGCGTGGAAAGCAAAGAGGTGCTGCAAGGACTGCGCCCCCCTCGTAGCCAAGCATGAACTCATCAAAGAGTGGTGAGCCCCCGGGGTGGGGAGGGTGGGGTGGGGGTGTGTGTGTGGGGGGGGGGGAGTGGGCACCTTGAGTTGATGATTGAGACACTGTTTACAGTGCTGCTCAATGAGCCAAGTCCATGGAGAACTGCAATAGATCACAAAGTTGCCGATGAAGAGAAATTTGCCTGGTGGGAGATGATCCGTAATAGGGTTTATGGCTATAGGAACGAGGATAACACTCAGGACAGAGCCTTGATGCAGCCCGGTCTCCTGAATAAAGGTGTCTGACAAGGCTGAATCCACATGTATCTTGAAAAATCGGTCCTTTAAAAACTCCTGAAGGAAATGGGGCAGGTGGCCTCCAAAGCCCCCACATGTAAGAAGTACAGTGGTTACTAGTCCTCCAGCAGGTTTTTCAGGCTTTCTCCAAATCAAGAAACACGACCACAGTCTGGTATTTCCAAAGAAAAGCCACCATGAGATTGGCTGATGAAGTAACGAAATAACAAACTGCAGAATGGTGTGCAAGAATCCATACTTTTCAGTGGTTAGGAGATTGCAAGACTTTAGCTACCATATGAGCCAACCATGAATCACATGTTCCATCGCCCTGCAAAAACAGCTGGTAAGAGAAGTGGGACAATAGCTAGACGGAAGGTATTTGTCCTTACTGTGCTTAGGTATAGATATGACAGTGGCTTCATGACAATGTCTCGAAAATGTGCCCTCTCCCCAAATGCAACTGTACATATGGGGGAGAAAGTGCTTGCCTACAAGAGAAAGATGCTGCAACATCTGAATGTCAACATCGTCTGGCCCCAGGGCAGAAGACTGGGAAGAAGTGAGAGCATGTCAAGCTCCCTCATAGTCAATGTGGCGTTGTATCATTCACGATACTGTGAAGAGAACGATGTCACCCACACCATCCCCACTCGTTTCCAGGGGTGAAAGACGGGATGGTAGAGAGTGGAGCTCGAAATCTCCGCAAAATAACAGCCCAAGGAATTGTAGATAGCATGAAGTCTACAATGATATCAT
This sequence comes from Schistocerca nitens, assembly GCF_023898315.1. NCBI lineage: Eukaryota > Metazoa > Arthropoda > Insecta > Orthoptera > Acrididae > Schistocerca > Schistocerca nitens. The sequence continues at coordinate 31,161,374 of NC_064620.1, read as the reverse complement.
CTGCTATGTTTGGGCCAGAAATTGGGGAATGGACCTTGGTCCCAAAGAGCTGATGGAGGTTGCCCAAATGAAGGAATAGGGATTGAAATGGTTAAAAGAACTAGTAAATGAAATCCAGCTAGCTTTTTTATTGTCCCAAAGAATGCAACGACACTGCACACAACTGTTTATAGTTAATACAGTTAGCCATTGTAGTATGATGATAAAAAATGTGGAGAGTACTTTTCCGCGAATTGCGTCACAGCATGGCTCAGTCCTCCAGGGGACTGGGACACAGTGTGGTAAAGAAGTAGTACATAGTATGGAACATTCTGCAGCTAGAAGGAAAATGTTCGTAAAGTACTCTACGTGGTCATTGCAGCTGGGAAAATGTTGTTCATCGAAGGCCAACAAGGAGGAGTAAAGCCTCCAGTCATCCACAGAAAGCTGTTGTTTGGGTTTATAGTCCGCGCAGGATACAGTGGCTCATGCACCGTGACCCATTTTCGTCCAAGGTGCTGAACGAGTTCATTTGTCTGTCCCCAAAGGGGAGGCCAACAATGTCTGCTTTAGGTCGGTCGGCGATGCACTGTGATGGCACAATCGAGGAGCATGTTCTGGAATCTTTTTCAAACGATTTTACAGAAACTATTCAGTAAAAAATTTCATTTTTGCACTGCTTATAGTTTTCTACGCCAGCTTCATGACGATGTGCCCATCATTTGTTAAAGATCGTAGTTATTGTGATATTTGCGTTTAAGTAAGGTACTGCGAGAAATTTGAAAAAGTTTTCAACGAAAAATAATGGTCGCTATGATTTTGCGTTTGGTGCATATTACATAATAGGCTTAAGAGGATAAAATTTAGCTAACACACTGAACTTTTCTTTGGAATTTGGTAGAGGTCTTTCTTTGTCACCAGTCTCGAGAAAATTGACCTGATACAGCATTTGCGATCGCTTGTGCCAATGATAAAGCCAGAATGCGGTAGCCACAACATTCCTCATATTTCATAAACGATTTGAGATATCGGAATGAGATTCTGGTAAATAATAACAAGCAAAGAGGAGAGTATTTTTCCATGCGGTTATTATGCAAAACTTCACTATCTACCATGTTATTCCATTTAGTGCAGACTTTTCCGATGAAAGAGTGTAAATTTTAAGGGTCATCAATAGCTGGTGAAATGAGAAATGCTGTCGGTTTTGGAACAACATAAGTGAGGACATTACACGTTTGTTTTTGTCTTGAGCATGTCCTTTTTCATAAACTATTGACCTTACTTTTCCTGATTTCCTTAATTAATAAACCATTGTTTCGGGATTCTCTCACAGATGTGTCTGAACATTGTTTAATGATGTGACACTGTGTAAACTCCGCTGTGTTTTAGCAAAAGAAATTTTAAAATGACAGCAAGAGATCTGTAGGTTTTACTCAAAATTTGTCACTCACTATGCTTCTCTGAAAGTTACAAATGGTTAACAAAACAAGCCAGGCAAAAATAAATTGCTGCCTTTGTTGCATTTTCAGTGGAATTCGTTTTAGATACTAACTAAACCAGAGGTGACAGTAGGTCTTTTTGAATGGTCACCATGCAAGTGTGGGGATGGAGGTTCTCCACATAATATTTACAAAAGGTATGAGCATAGTTCAGTTTAGAATGGCACTTCCCCTCGAGAACTCTAAATTTCTCCTACAGCGCCTGCCTCCAACCCCCACCACTACCTCTCTCTCCGTGCCTCCCTTCTGATTGCGCATATATGTGCTTATACCAGCACATTATTCTGCAGGCACTCTACATGCATGTGGGGTAGGTAACAGCAAATGGACAGCATGTGAGAACTGATGGTTTGAGTACGTGTAAGACAGAACGAACCACATGAGATGACAGACAAGCTGGGCAGAACAGAGCAACAGGTCCAAATGGGAATTGGCATGTGTAGAGTCTAAAAGGAATGTGGGTGCTCCATTATTAAGGCAGATGAGGTTTAGTTGACTGAGAAGGTCAGCTAAGAGGGAACCTTTTGGACAGGTTCTCTAAGAAAACCAAAGGGATGGTAGCCATTAAAGTTGCTGAGCAGCAAAAAGGGATGAGCGAGCTGACCAATAAGCTGGAGTAAGTCTGTCCTGGTGACAGCGGATGATGAAGGGATGTATACATTACAAACATAAAAGGTAAAAACGAGGAACAAAAATGAAAAATGTGGACTGCAGCAGCTTGCAGGCTAGATTAGATTAGTACTTGTTCCATAGATCATGAATACGACACTTCGTAATGATGTGGAACGTGTCAGGTTAATAAAAGGTGTCTATACAAGATATTACATTACACAAAATAATACATGGCACTTGATATTTCTATTTTATTTTATTATTTTTTTTTATGGGCGTTGGGGAAATTACCCACTTACTATATCCAAAAATTCATTTAATGAGTAGAAGGAGTTTCCATTAAGAAATTCTTGTAATTTCCTTTTAAATGCTATATGACTATCTGTCAGACTTTTGATGCTATTGGCTAAGTGACCAAAGACTTTTGTGGCAGCATAATTTACCCCCTTCTGAGCCAAAGTTAGATTTAACCTTGACTAGTGAAGATCATCCTTTCTCCTAGTGTTGTAGCCATGTACACTGCTATTACTTTTGAATTCGTTCAGATTGTTAATAACAAATTTTTTATATATATATATATATATATATATATATATATATATATATATATATATATATATATATATATATATATATATATATATATATATTGTGCAGCTACAGTGAAGATCTCTAGCTCTTTAAGTAAGAGTCTGCAGGATGATCTTGGATGGGCTCCAGCAATTATTCTGATTACACGCTTTTGTGCAATGAACATTCTTTTACTCAATGAGGAGTACCCCAGAATATGACGCCATACGAAAGCAGAGAATGTAAATAGGCATAGTAAGCTAATTTACTCAGATGTATATCGCCAAAATTTGCAATGACCCTAATAGCATAAGCTGCTGAACTCTAATGTTTCAGCAGATCCTCAGTGTGTTTTTTCCAGTTCAACCCCTCATCAATTTTGAATATTCTACCTTAGCTACCGATTTCTGATCGAAGTCTATATTTATTAATGGTGTCATTCCATTTACTGTGTGGAACTGTATATACTGTGTTTTGTCAAAGTTTAATGAGAGCCCATTTGCAGAGAACCACGTAATGATTTTCTGAAAAACATCGTTTACAATTTCACCAGTTAATTCTTGTGTTGTGTGTGATAGCTATACTTGTATCATCGGCCAAAAGTAGCAGCTCTGCATCTTCGTGAATAGAATGGCAAGTCATTAATATATATTAAGAACAGCAGAGGACCCAAGACCGAACCTTGTGGCACCCTATTCTTGATTCTTTGAGAAATCACCAGTTTTTTGCATATTTTGTGAACTGCTTATTTCAGCTTTCTGCACTCTTCCAGTTAGGTATGATTTAAACCATTTGAGCACTGTCCCATTCATACCACAGTACTTGAGCTTATCTAGAAGTATTCCATGATTTACACAATCAAAAGCCTTTGATAGATCACAAAAAATCCCAACGGGTGACTTTCGGTTACTCAGAGCATTTAATATTTCATTAGTGAAAGTATATAAAGCATCTTCCGTTGAAAAACCCTTTTGGAAACCAAACTGACATATTGTTAAGACTTTATTTTTACAAAGGTGTGAAGATACTCTACAATACATTACTTTTTCAAGAATTTTGGATAAGGCAGTCAGAAGAGAGATTGGGCGGTAGTTGTTGACATCAGACGTATCCCCTTTTTTATGCAGTGGTTTAACAATGGCATATTTCAGTCTGTTTGGGAAAATACCCTGCTTCAGAGAGCTATTACATATTTGGCTAAGAATCCCACTTATTTCTTGGGAACAAGCTTTTATTATCCTGCTGGAAATGCCATCAATTCCATGTGAGCGTTTATTCTTGAGAGAGTTTATCATCTTCCTAATTTCAGAAAGAGAGCTGGGTGGAATTTCAATTGTATCAAATGGTGTGGGTAAGGCCTCTTCCATTAACTGCCTTGCTTCTCCTAATGAACACTTAGATCCTATTTACTCTACAACATTTAAAAAATGATTATTCAAAATGTTTTCAACTTCCAGCTTGTTGTTTATCAAGTTTCCATTCACTTTGATGGTGATGCCATCATCCTGTACTCTTGGTTGCCCTGTCTCTCTTGTAATAATATTCCAAATTGTTTTGATTTTGTTATCAGAGGTATTAATCTCAGACATGATGCACATGCTTCTGGACTTTTTAATAACCTTTCTTAATGTACCACAGTAGTTTTTATAATATTTGGCTGTTTCTGGGTCATTACTCTTTCTTGTTGTTAGATACAGTTCTCTTTTGTGGTTACAAGATATTTTTATTTCTTTAGTAAGCCAAGGTTTTTTGCTGGGTTTCTTATAATTAGGTTTAACAACTTTCTTGGGGAAACAGTTTTCAAATTATTTTACAAGTGTATCATGAAATAAGTTATATTTTAAATTAGCATCGGATTCCTTGTACACCTCATCCCAGTATAACTGCTGAAGATTTTCTCTGAAATTTCTAATTGTTGAGTCATTAATTGAATGCACAACTTTGGAGGGTAGTTTTGAATTACTGAATGGAGCTGTGTCATATACTGTAACTAGCTGAGCATCATGAACAGAAAGGCCATTCTCAACAGGACACGAATTTATGTTTTTAAACCTATCTTGGTCTATAAAAGTGTTATCTATCAATGTGCTGCTGTCCTTTACTACTCAAGTAGGAAAATTAATGACAGATGTCAAATTGAAAGAACCGAGCAAGAGTTCCAGGTCATTCTTCCTATTACACTCGTTCAGTGAATCAACATTGAAGTCCCCACAAATAATAATTTTCTTTCCCCTATCTGACAGATAGCACAACAAGGCATCCAAGTTTTCCAAGAATAAATGAAAGTTTTCTGAAGGGGACCTATACACTGTTACAATTATAAAAGAGCCCTCCTTCAGTTTTAAGTTGACAGGCACATGCTTCTGTATGTTGCTCTAGACAAAACTTTTTTGTCTCTAAGCTTTCTACACAGTGATAACTTTTGGCAAATATGCCAACTCCTCCTCTCACCTTATTCTCTCTAGTCATATGTGCAGCTAATTTATAACCACTGATATTTACCTTTTCCATATCAGACACAATGTGATGCTCAGACAGGCAAAGTATATCTATTACATTATTAGATTCAATGTCATCTAAACAAACCAGGAGCTCATCTACTTTATTCTTCAATCCCGGAATATTTTGGTGAAAAATGGTAACATTATTTTTTACTTTACTTTTCTGAGAATCTACTTTTTCTTTAATCCACCAATAGTTTGGTTAAATATGCTAAAATTATTATTTACTTTCCTATTGTGAGAATTGTGTGAGTTTTGGACCTCTTTAACACCTGCCTGCCTCAACTTCTAATTGGACACTGATATTAGTCTAAAAAAGAGGTACATCCATGAGTACTAGTGTCCCCCCTTATGGATTTTGCTAACAACCCTGCCAGTTTACCCTTCCCTTTCCTATTGAGGTGTAGGCCATGCCTTATGAAATCCCCCCTATCAATAGCCTCGACAGGAACCAATCCAATGTCTGACAGAGTGGCCACCCTACGCAACTGACCCAACTCCATATTTACCCTCCTGACAGAGCAGTTCAACTGGGGCTGATCATGCTGCATGAAAGCAGGCACCAGCCCAATATTGGTATGGGTCGTTGCCAAGGCTATTTTCACCAGGTCACACTCAATACTGTAGCCCTGATCCCTATCAATACTGTTCCCCACTCCACCCACAATCATCACATGATCCTGCTTTGTGAAACCCTTGCACAAGGAACCTATATCCTCTACCACCTGGCTAAGACTTGCACTTGGCATGAAAAAGTTTGTGACCTGGTACCTGTCACCTAATTTTTCTTGCAAAATCTGGCCCACACCGCTTCCATGGCTGCTACCTAGCAACAGAACTTTCCTCTTACTTTCTACTTTTTTTGAAACAGTTGGTTTCCTAGTGAGATTTTGTTGCATCTTAACTACATCTACTTCTACTAGAGCCTCTTCCTTACTTAACTGTGGTAGCAAGGCAAATCTATTGGTTGTGCCAATTGGGAAATTGTCAGACACTGTCCTCTTTCTGTGGCCCCTGTTCCCAGCTACTACTTCCCACTGCTGTTTACCCTCCTCCTCCCTTAACTTCCTCAGTTCCTCCCTCGCTCTGTCCAAATCAGCCTGAAGGGCTCTAATTTTCTCCTCCTGTTCAGCTATAATCCTATCTCTTGAACAATCCCTGCAAAAGAATGGAAGAGTCTCGTTTGCTTCCCCAATTCCCACGCCGCTACAGTTTCCCCAATGAAACCACCTGTCACAACAGCTGCACAGTGAGATGTTTTGGCTGTCGATGTCATCTCAAACGAGCAGCATGACTGCCCCATGAGATGCAAACTGTCCTCAGGGGGAAGGCCAAAGTGGACCAGAAGGAAACATGAGGGTCCAAAGCATTCGCCAACATTTAATTTCTTTTCTTGGAGACAGTAAAGAAATGGACGATGCGATTCCAAGAGTAGCTGTAATTCCTCCTTTTTGGATCTAATGCCACGAACATACCATTGGAGACGAGTCATTATGGGGAATGAAGAGCAGGGAACAAACGAAGGGCAGTCACGTCAGCGGCTGTCGAGTATTGACCTCCGAAGACTCACTGATAAATGGTGCTATTCCATGTAATGGCTGTTCGATTTCTTAGAGCTTTTGTAGTTGGCAGGCGAAGACTCAGACGTTTGTTGGCTGGAGCGACATAAATGTCTTGTAAGAAAATGAAACGCCTACAGCCGTCCTTATGATCTTAATTTTGTGCCAGTTTCGGCACTTCAGTGCGCCATCTGCAGGCCGTAGTTGATGCTGAAGGGGTTATCACGATCCATATATACGCAGCATCAGTGGTCTACATAAATGGATTACGCAGCCTATCTGTAACAGTGATGTCAGCTGTACAACCCTCGACTGTCAAATGAGTCAGCTGAGTCAGCTGGCAGTTGGTGGTTGGAGGGCTGACATTACTGTTACAAATATCCTGCATAATCCAGTTATGTTGGCCACTGATGCTGCCTATATATGGATCATGATAACCCCTTCAGCATCAACCACAGACTGAAGATGGTCCACTGAAGCGCCAAAACTGGTAACTACACAATAAAGAAGAGCGTAAGGACGGCTGAAGGCGTTTCATTTTTTTTACAATAGTGAACAGCTGTGGGTCTCAAGGCCTCCACTCAAAAGGATGTGCATAAAAAAGTCTTTGTGAGAGTGTTCCTTTTGTCCTTTCCAGCCTGCTGGTTGTGTAGCAGGTGATTTCGCTGCTGTGATCTAAGATTTGGTGGCTTGTTTTGCAGCTGTAGGAGGAGGCAGATATGCTGTTGTGATACTGGGCCATTTCACACATGCAGTACTGAAGATGGGGTCGCTAGTTTGCGTGGCCATATATTTTGTGGAGCGAGGCGTAGCAAGAATGGTGTTGTAAATGACGGCTGGTAAAATGCAGGGCTTTTGACTAGCCAAAAACTTGCGACGGTTGAGTAGGTACAGAGTAGAATACTAATTTCTTCAACCGAATCTCCTGAATGGCCCACTCATCGAGAAACATGAGACACCCACAGAATGAGGCGGCATGCTCGCCATTACAACTGCCACAGTGAGGAGGAGGTGGGCAATCGCCATCATGAGCATCTCTACTACAAGTAACACATTTTGTCGTGTTTGGACAGGAAATGTGAGTGTGGTTATAGTGTTTGGTAGCAACACATTGGCTTTGGAATATAAGTCAGACTGTGATGACTTCATAGCCTGCCTTGATATTTGATGGAAGCATTACTCGAGCAAATGTCAAGAAAAAGTGTGTGTGTAGGTACTAAATTTTCATCAATCCTTCTCATTACCCATACGACCACAGTGACGCCTGGACCAGAGAGATGATTTTGGATTTCCCCCTTGGTCAAACCATCAAGAAGTTGAGTGTAAATAACATCACACGAAGAATTTGGGATACAACATGCCTCGACATCTACAGGGTAGCCTTAGTGGAGCGAAACTGTCAGCAGTTGTTGGGCTAGAAAATCACAATTGGTCTCCAGAAGCAAAGTCGCATTATGTAAGGGTGAGCAGGATTTCACATGGTCTGCAAGAGCGTAAACACCTTTCTGAATAATAAGCTGATTAACTGTAGTGAAAGACTGACCTAATTTGGTGCATTACAACATGAAGAATTGAGGTGCAGCTGGGAGAATCGTCGAATCTTTAGCCTCATTCTGTTTGCGTTTAGTGGACATGGACTGAGATGGATATGATTGCCTCACTGTATAAAAATCTCCCATATTTCCAGTGTCTCAAATGACGTGCTCGTTCCAAATAGGAGCGTCCTCAAAGGGAGGCACACCTCCCAGACTCTAGACAGAATGACCACTTGCTCAAGCAATCGCTCCTCCCTGAGCCTGGCCCATACCAGGGGGTACGTGCAAACCCTATCTGTCGACCCAGATCTTGGAATTACACGTTATCCAGTCACCTGTTACGCGTCAAACGCGTGGGCTGGCCTTCAGGAGCGTTCAGGGAGGAAGAATAAACAGAGAGACCCCAAACGCCGAAGTGGAGGGAGGGGAGGAGATGGAGAATGAAGAAAGAAAGAACAAAACAGTTGAGGGTCTGTTTCGAAGCCAGGCTACCAATACTTGAGAATGCATTCCTGGAAATATCCAAAACTTGTTCCCCAAGGAAGGATAAAAAGACATGCACCACAGAAAGGGAAGAGAGGTTGCAAAGGCCCTGTGGTAGACATGCACGAACTCACCAAAGAGAATGACGAGCCCCTGGGGGAAGGGGGCAGGGGATCTCAGTCTGGCATCTGTCTTTCCTGTGAGTCGTTCTATGCGGTCATTACGCCTTAAATGATTCCCTACGTATACTCCCAGATGGATTATTGATGTGACTGTTGCAATCTTGTGACCATACCTGTTTAATAACGAGTCCTTCTGCCTATTCATCTGTAGTATGTTATATTTGTGTCTGTTGAGAAGCAACTTCTAACTCCTGCACCAAGCGTCGGTTCTCTGCAGGTCTTCCTGCATTTTACTACTGTAGGGAACTACAGAGCAGGCAACTCTCAGAGGTGGTAGTTCGGACCAAAAAAATAAAAAGAAATGTCTAGTCAAAATGTGCTCTAAAATACGTACGTCAAGAGGTGTAAGCACTTGTTAAATAGAGATGTGTTTCACAGTAGCAAAGATGAACAAGTAGTCATAGCTCCTCGGGTATGCATTTTAGAGTCTATGTTTACTGGACATTCTTACTTGTTTTGGTCCATACTACCCCCATCTGAAAGTTGCCTGCTCTGCAGTCCTAGCAACATTTATTCCACTGTGAGATGCATCAGAATGGTTTTCACATAAAATTTGCGACTCATTCCATTTTCGGTACAGGCAACCTTACCTCAAATTGATGCAATTATCCTTCTGCATCATCCTAGGAAATTTGTAACGTCACGGTATCACCGTTTATATACATACATTTACAGACGCCGACGCCTATAACATTGATTCTCTGTAGCGTAGTTGACATTTCCGGACCAGGGTTCCTATGTAAAACTTGATCCACTAAGTTCCTGTATGTCCATCCTTTTGGTAGGAGGTCTTGGGACTAAGGCCGTTTACTATTGTGAGAAAATAAAACTCCTACAGCCGTCCTTATGATCTTATTTATTTTGTTGAAACCAGTTTCGGCCCTTCAGTGCGCGATCTTCAGGCTGTAGTTGATGCGGAAGGGGTCGAGGCGATCCCTATATAAATCTCATAAGTTGCCAGCATAGCTGGATACGCAGATAATCTGAAAACTTAGATGTCAGCACTCCAACCAACTGCCGTTGATCCACTAAGTCCCCTCTACAACTTCTAGAAGTGTAAAAAACTTTTTTCAGGCGACTGTCAACAGCATCGATGACACACCCTTGGGGTACGCCCGAAGTTACTTTTATGTCTGAAGCTTTCTCCCTTTTGAGAATGATGTGCTGTGTTCTGCTTGGTAGAAACTTTTTATTCCAGTTATACAGCTGCACACAGCTGATCTGATATTCGCACGCTCGTGTTATTATTATTATTATTATTATTATTATTATTATAATACTAGGAAACAGTGCGGAACTGTCAAGTCAAGGAATACGGCAGCAGCCTGGGTGCCGGAATCTACTGCTTTCTGGATCTCGTGAACGAATGGAACGAGGTTAGTTTTGACACGATCTTTGTTTTCGGAACCCATGTTGATACCTACAAGGGGAGATTTTCGGGCTCCAGACATGTCATAATATGCAAACATAGAACATTTTCCAAAGTCTTACAGAAGACTGATTTCAGTCTGCTTTAGTTTTACGTGTGTGTCCGACGACCTTCTTCCAAATGGGAATGACCTGCATTTTTTTTTTTTTTTTTGCAATAATTAGGAACGCTTTGCTGTTGAGGCGACCTGTGCTGCACTGCCGCTAGAACAGGAGCGAGCTCTTTCACATACTCTGTGTATAACCGTACTGGTATCCCATCAGGTCCAGTGGCCTTTCCTCTGTTAAGCTATTTCAGTTGCTTTTCTATCCCGTGGTTACCTATTTCAGTAACTCTCATTCTGACGTTCGTGCAACGATTTAGAGGAGGAACCATATTAGTCTTTCTCAGTCCAAAAGTTTTGGGAAAAGGAGTCCCGTCTTTCGGCCTTTCCCGTTTCGATTTCATTACGGTCATATAGTGTCTGGACAGATGGTTGTTTCAATTGTTTTAAGACGTTGCCATTATTTCTTAAGTTCTGTCGTCCTGTCCAATATTGTTCGAGAATGGTCTCACAAATTCACCCCAGTATCATCAGGCCATACAACTTCTTCGTGTATGTCTTACAGCCGGCCGCTGTGGCCGAGCGGTTCTAGGCGCTTCAGTCTGGAACCGCGCTGCTGCTACGGTCGCAGGTTCGAATCCTGCCTCGGGCATGGATGTCTGTGATGTCCTTAGGTTAGTTAAGTTTAAGTAGTTCTAAGTCTAGGGGACTGATGACCTCAGATGTTAAGTCCCATAGTGCTCAGAGCCATTTGAACCTTATGTCTTATAAATCCGAATCTCTGTGTAGCTGTGTATTCCCTGTCTACCACAGGAAACTCGGGAAGTGAAGAACGGTTCGCAACGATATGCGACTGTCCTGAAAAAGACCGGCATCCTTCAGGATGATAACTGGCTGAATTCTGGATGCTCCTTTCTGTAAAAATAATCATATAGAGTTTTGAAAATTAAAGTTTTGTTGTGTTTGAAGTATGAAGTTTGCCGTGGGTCTTCGCAGGTATCAGTTACGGCACTGAGGCGTGATTTTTTTTTCACCGTGCAGAACCATACAAAAACCATTGTTTAGGGAGCAATGGAGACGTTCGATAGGTACTCTTGGCAGAGACAGGAAAGAAGTAGATAAAGGAACCGAATGGAGTGGAAGTGAGCAGAAGACGAGATTACGGGCCAGACTGTGACTGGATTCGGGACTTTTTAGCAGATAAAACTAAACACTTTGCTCTTAATGGTACGAAATCTACAGCTGAAAAGGTAATATCAGGAGTCCACCAATGAAGTCTTACAGGACTGTTACTGTTTTCAGTATGCATAAATTGCAGGATGACAATTATTGAGCTATATGAAAAAAAACGTAAATTAGTTACAAACTAGGGCGTCCACACACTTTATTCAACATGTGAACGTCACTGCAGATATTAAGATTTAGGAAGACATGTTCGATATGCCTGCCATCATTGGCGATGATGTGGCGCAGACGGATAGGTAAATTCCGCATGATCCACTTAAGTGTCGGAACGTCGATGCTGTCGATGACCTGAATGGCTGTTTTCAGCTCAGCAATGATTTTGAGGTTATTGCTGTACACCTTGTCTTTAATATAGTCACACAAAAAGGAGTCTCATGTGTTCACATCCGGAGAATATGATGGCCAATAGATGCCCATGGTAGTGGCCTCTGGGTACACCAGAGCCATAATGCCGTTCCGAAAGTGTCCCTCCAGGACATCAAACACCCTCCTGCTTCGATGGGGTCGAGCTACGTCTTCCATGAATCCGATCGTGTCGAAATCAGTGTCACTTTGGGTAATGGGGATGAAATCATCTTCCAAAACCTTCACATACCGCTCGGTAGTCACCGTACCATCAAAGAATATCGCACCGTTTATTCCGTGCCGCGCGGGATTAGCCGAGCGGTCTTAGGCGCTGCGATCATGGACTGTGCGGCTGATCCCAGCGGAGGTTCGAGTCCTCCCTCGGGTTGAATTATTCCGTGACTGGACTCTGCACACAACACAGTCACCTATTGGGGATGAAGAGACTTCTCGATCGCGAAATGTGGATTCTCAGTACCCCAAATTTACCAACTTTCCTTATTTACGAACACATCCAAATGAAAGTGAGCTTCGTCGCTAAACCAAACCATAAAGCGCTTACCAATTCCCATCCTGCTCTACGGCCAGACGTGAATTCGAACGTCCTAACGCAAACCGTTCAGAGGTTATGACGATTTTATTTAATTAATTTTAATTTAATATATTTCAATAATTGTCAGCATGTATGTTGTGGATAGCTCCATGAGGCTGTTCGCAACTTCTGCTGTTGTTCAGAGGAAGGCTGCAGCGCGAGATGGCTGTTGTGGAATGCAGGAAGACCTTAAGAGGATCGATAATTGGTGTTAGGACTGGCATCTGACCCTGAACGTTAATAAATGTTACGTATTACACACAAATCGAGGAGAGGCTCATTACTGTAAGAGTACGCTATTAGCCACAAATCACAGTTAACAGTAACAACAGTAAGTAACCTCAGAGTAGCCGTTGGAATGACCTGAAGTGGAACGACCACGTAATTGTAGGAAAAACAGATGGCAGGCAGAGATCCATTTGATCAATCTTAACGAAAGGCTATTCTGCAAAGAAAGAAATGGCTTACGAAACAACTTGTCAGACTAATTTTTGGAAACTGACCGTCTGTCTCAGACCCTTACCAGATTGCATCAACACACACACACACACACACACACACACACACACACACACACAGAGAGAGAGAGAGAGAGAGAGAGAGAGAGAGAGGGGGGGGGGGAGGGGGAGAGGGAGAGAGAGAGAGGGGGGGGGGTGAAGAAGAATAAGAGATTTAAGGAAGAGGTGTGCTCTTCGTCATGGAATCATTTAGTCGGTGCGAGAATTGTTACAGAGATGCTCGGTGAGCTCCACTGCGAGACACTACAAGAGAAGCGTTGTATATCATGGAAGAATTTACAATGAGGTGACAAAAGTCATCGGATAACAATACGAGGTGCGGCTAGAAAAAAACCGGACCGATGCTGGAAAAAACATTTATTTACAATTATTTACAATTTCATGTTATCTCCTTCAATGTACTCTCCTCCTCGGTCTCTACACCGCTCCATACGAATTTTCCACTGTTCATAGCAATGCTGCAGATCATTTTCGGTAAGTCCATACATTACTTCCGTCGCTTTTTCTTTTACTGCTTCAACAGTCTCAAATCTAGTTCCTTTCAAAGCTGACTTGACTTTAGGGAAAAGAAAAAAGTCACAGGGGGCCAAATTAGGTGAGTAGGGTGGATGATCTAAGATGGGAATGTTGTGTTTTGCCAAAAACGTCTTCACTGACAACGCACTGTGAGCTGGGGCATTGTCTTGGTGAAGGATCCAAGACTTTGTTCATGTTGAAACTTTCATGAAGAATCTGCCTAACACTTTCCTTGTCAACTCCTGTTAACTCAGACACTGCTCTGATTGTTAAACGGCGATCTTGTCGAACACGTTTACCGATTTTTTCAATGTTTGCATCAGTTTTTGCTGACAATGGTCTGCCAGTGCGAGTGTCATCACTGGTGTCTTCGCGGCCATCTTTAAATCGTTTAAACCACTCAAACACTTGTGTTCGCGATAAACAATCATCGCCGTACACTTGTTGTAACATTACAAACGTTTCACTTGCAGATTTTCCTAGTTTGAAACAAAATTTGATGTTAACACGCTGTTCTTTCTGTACACTCAACATTTTCCGACGCACAGACAAAACGTCAACTACTTAAAACAGACGCCACGGGCAGACTGAGTGCAGGAGGCAGATGAAACTCGAGCAGTAGGCGGAGCGAGAGTCACGTGACAGGCCACGCGACTTTCAGCCTTATTGCATTCGTTTTATTGTTTCACCAGTAATAGTCCGGTTTTTTTCTAGCCACACCTCGTATGCACATATACAGATGGTTGTAGTATGCGCAAGGTATAAAAGGGCAGTGAATTGGCGGAGCTATCATTTGCACTCAGGTTGTTCACTTGAAAAGATTTCCGACGCTATTATGACCGCACGACGGGAAATAGTACACACTGAACGCGGAATAGTAGTTGGAGCTAGACGTATCGCACGTTCCATTTCGGAAATTGTTAGGGAATTCAGTATTCCGAGATCTACAGTGTCAAGAGTGTGCCGAGAATACCAAATTTCAGGCTTTTCCTCTTACTATGGACAACGCCGTTCCCGATGGCCTTCACTTAAGTCCGCAGCTCGTGGTCGTGCTGTAGCGTTCTCGCTTCCCACGCCCGGGTTCCCGGGTTCGATTCCCGGCGGGGTGTTGTGTGGTGTCCTTAGGTTAGTTAGGTTTAAGTAGTTCTAAGTTCTAGGGGACTGATGACCATAGTGCTCAGAGCCATTTGAACCTTCACTTAACGACAGAGAGCAGCGGTGTTTTAGTAGAGTTGTCAGTCCTAACAGACAAGCAACACTGCATGAAATAACCACAGAAAACAATGTGGGACGTAAGATGAAAGTTTCCCTTAAGACAATGCGGCGAAATTTGGCGTTAATGGCTGCAGCAGCAGACGACCGACGCGAGTGCCTTTGCAAACAACACGACGTCGTCTGCATTGCCTCTCCTGGCCTCATGACCACATCGGTTGGTCCCTAGACGACTGGAAAACAGTGGCCCGGTGCGATGATTCCCGATTCCAGTTGGTAAGAGCTGATGGTAGCATTAGAATGTGATGCAGACCCGACAGAATCATGGACCCAAGTTGTCAACAAGGCACTGCACAAGCTGGTGATGGTTCTATCTACATCTACATACATTGTAACGCCGGAAATGCATATCCTCGTATTTCCATCTATTGTACTATAATTTTTTTCCTTATTTTGTTACCTGAATATATGACGTTTCTGTTTGTATATTGTAATTGTTTTACTATTTGTATATATGTGCATTTATGTCGATGTATAATTGGTTTGTTGTGTAAAGATTATTTGTATTTTTACGCTGGGTTTGGCTTAGGGAAACTATGCTATCGAACCATTACATCGATAGGTCGTGTGGAGAACAAAAGTGTTTAGGATCTTTGGTAGTGTTAACTCTGCCGCGTGGAGCGCGGGCAGAGCAGAGAGAGTCTGGCTGGGGTGGTGCAGTGGAGCAGGTTTGTTGTGTGAAGCTCCCGCGAGTTGCCGCGCTTTCGGGGGTTGGCAGCATGTAATTGCGCTCGACTTGTGATGATAGTTTCTGACATGGTGTCGCGGACGGGAAGCATTAGCTGGCTCACATGAAGAGCCCGTTTCGTCTGGTGACCGTGTTGAGAAGAAGGCGCGCCAACATCCACCTTCTGCAACAGCGACTTCCGACAATGAGTGACTGTCGCCACCTCCTTGATCGATGGCTTCGAACCTTCAATCAACCAACAAGGAAGACTGGAAGCACGTAAAGTTTTAGAACTGTATAGCAGACCTCAGCTTTTCAAACTGTTCAAATCACAAAATTACAGCAACGTAGCATGAACCTTTGTTGCTCATTGTCCCAATTGCATTACCAAGCAGGGTCCCTTCCTTTTCCGGAATGAACCCGAGTGTCGTTGAAATTCAAACGCCAGCATCATTCGATTTCACTGCTTTAATTTCAAAGTTCAGTTAAGGTATTCATAGCTGGCTGCAATATTTAGATTACACAAGCACCAATGAAGAGTGCGAGTTTTGTTACCGTATTTTAGCTTACCTGTGACTGCAGCTCAGCTTGGTATGTACTAAATTTTACTATTGCTAATTGTTCAGAATCATTTAATTCAAGCTCAAAGTTAAATCTCTTATTTCTAAATTGCGTAGATTCAAGTAGCTTTTGAAATGATTGTTGAGGTAGTCCAAGACTAACCGTATCTTACTGAATTTCGATGTGCTTCAGAAAGAAAGCTCACTATTAACTTTAGTCACTAAATTAACTTTCGATTTTCCGGTTTTATTAATTCTTTTGCTAAATTAATTCAGAGTGTAGCGAAATTTATTACTTCTGACAAACTTTCAGTTTTCACACTACACGTGTCAACCTTCAGTTGCTACGCTTCTAGTGCTAATTATATGTGTAATAACCTTTCGTTTTCAGTTACTATAGTAATTGTCCTTAGGACTGGCGACCGTAATTTCCCCCAAATCTCAAATATCTAATTAGCGCCAATTAATTGTTAACATGACGACTGCACATTTACTTTCTTTATTAACTTTACCCCTTTTCAAAATTAATTTCCACCAGTTTCACTTGCATTTTTCCTTTCATTTAGATGTAACCCTTTCCTCCCTCTTTACCGACAGATTAACTTCGGTGACGATTGCTTTTCCCAAATTTCCATTAGGTACACGCGGTTTAATTTTTCACTGTCACTAAGGTCGATAAGCGAGGGGGAGGTTACAACATACTCCGAAATCCGGAGGGTACCTCGTACCACAACTAGCATCTTCTCTCCCTGTTCCACTCCCAAACAGAACGAGGGAAAAATGACTGCCTATATGCCTCTGTATGAGCCCTAATCTCTCTTATCTTTGTGGTCTTTCCGGATAAATGTAAGTTGGCGGCAGTAAGATTGTACTGCAGTCAGCCTCTAAATTTCCTCAGTAGCGATTCACGAAAAGAACGCCTCCTTTCCTCTAGAGACTCCCACCCGAGTTCCTGAAGCATTTCCATACCACTCGCGTGATGATCAAACCTACCAATAACAAATCTAGCAGCCCGCCTCTGAATTGCTTCTATGTCCTCCCTCAATCCGACCTGATAGGGATCCCAAACGCTCGAGCAGTACTCAAGAATAGGTCGTATTAGTGTTTTATAAGCGGTCTCCTTTACAGATGAACCACATCTTCCCAAAATTCTACCAATGAACCGAAGACGACTATCCGCCCCCCCCCCCCACAACTGCCATTACGTGCTTGTCCCACTTCATATCGCTCTGCAAAGTTACGCCCAAATATTTAATCGATGTGACTGTGTCAAGCGCTTCACTACTAATGGAGTGTTGAAACATTACGGGATTCTTTTTCCTATTAATCTGCATTAATTTACATATATCTATATTTAAAGTCAGCAGCCATTCTTTACACCAATCACAAATCCTGTCCAAGTCATCTTGTATTATCCTACAGTCACTCAACGACGACACCTTCCCGTACACCACAGCATCATCAGCAAACAGCCGCACATTGCTATCCACCCTATCCAAAAGATCATTAATGTAGATAGAAAACAACAGCGGACCTACCACACTTCCCTGGGACCTCCGATGAACACTCACCACAACGACAACGTACTGGGTTCTGTCACTTAAGAAGTCATGATGTGGCCTGTGTTTACATGAAATGTACTGGGTCCTATGATCCAACCGAAGCGATTATTGGCTGGAAATTTATATATTCGGCTACTTGTAGACCACTGACGTTCAGCCGGCCGAAGTGGCCGTGCGGTTAAAGGCGCTGCAGTCTGGAACCGCAAGACCGCTACGGTCGCAGGTTCGAATCCTGCCTCGGGCATGGATCTTTGTGATGTCCTTAGGTTAGTTAGGTTTAACTAGTTCTAAGTTCTAGGGGACTAATGACCTCCGAAGTTGAGTCCCATAGTGCTCAGAGCCATTTGAACCACTTGTAACGCCGGAAATGCATATCCTCCTATTTCCATCTATTGCACTGCAAATTTTTTTCCTTATTTTGTTACCTGAAGATATAACATTTCTGTGTCTTTGTATATTGTAATTGTTTTACTATTTGTATATATTTATGCATTTATGTCGATTTATAACTGGTTTGTTTTGAGAATATTATTTGTATTTATACGCTGGGTCTGGCCTGGGGAAAACTATGCTATCGAACGAATACATCGATAGGTCGTGTGGAGAACAAAAGTGTTTAGGATCTTTGGTAGTGTTAACTCTGCCGCGTGGAGCGCGGGCAGAGCAGAGAGAGTCAGGCTGGGGTAGTGCAGTGGGGCAGGTGTGTTGTGTGACGCTCCCGCGAGTTGCCGCGCTTTCGGGGTTTGGCAGCATGTAATTGCGCTCGACTTGCTATGATAGTTTCTGACACGGTGTCGCGGACCTGTACGGCAGACCTCAGCTTTTAAAACTGTTCAAATTACAAAATTACAGCAACGTAGCATGAACCTTTGTTGCTCATTGTCCCAATTGCATTACCAAGCAGGGTCCCTTCCTTTTCCGGAATGAACCCGAGTGTCGTTGAAATTCAAACGCCAGCATTAAAGCAATATTATTCTATTTCACTGCTTTAATTTCAAAGTTCAGGTAAAGTATTCATAGCTGGCTACAATATTTAGATTACACAAGCACAAATTGTGAGTGTGAGTTTTGTTACCATATTTTAGCTTACCTGTGACTACAGCTCAGCTTGGTACGTACTAAATTTTACTATTGTTAATTGTTCAGAATCATTTAATTCAAGTTCAAAGTTAAATCTCTTATTTCTAAATTGCGTAGATTCAAGTAGCTTTTGAAATGATTGTTGAGGTAGTCCAAGACTAACCGTATTTTACTCAATTTCAATGTGCTTCAGAAAGAAAGCTCACTATTAACTTCAGTCACTAAATTAACTTTCGATTTTCCGGTTTTATTAATTCTTTGGCTAAATTAAGTCAGAGTGTAGCGAAATTTATTACTTCTGACAAACTTTCAGTTTTTCACACTACACGTGTCAACCTTCAGTTGCCACGCTTTTAGTGCTAATTATATGTGTAATAACCTTTCTTTTTCTGTTACTATAGTAATTGTCCTTAGGACTGGCGACCGTAATTTCCCCCAAATCTCAAATATCTAATTACCGCTAGTTAATTGTTGACGTAACGGCCGCACATTTACTTTCTTTATTAACTTTACCCCTTTTCAAAATTAATTTCCACCAGTTGCATTTGCATTTTTCCTTTCATTCAGATGTAACCCTTTCCTCCCTCTTTATCGACAGATTAACTTCGGTGACGATTGCTTTTCCCAAATTTCCATTAGGTACACGTGGTTTAATTTTTTCACTGTCATTAAGGTCGATAAGAGAGGGGGAGGTTACACGTGGCGACCTGCTGACAGGACAATCTTCAGATTTGAGGTTGTTCTGGACACGAATTTTGTTTGATGCAATTGTCGTAACAAAGTATTGGTTACGAACAGATAGTTACGTCAGCGAGATTAAGTAGTGGGAGGAATCCTAATTAGATTTGAGATTTGTTATTTATGTCGAAAATTATTAAAATGAGTGAAGGCAACAATTACCAAAATTTGGTAGACTTGGATGCGGAACAATCGGTCGAACAGTGGGAAACGCGCACCGCGGTACCCATTGTTCAGGGGCAGGCGGCTAGCATGAAAGACGCGACCGCCGAAACGCAACAAAGAGCAGAATTGGAATTCCAAACTTTAGAAAATGTTTCGGAATCAGAAGTGAAAATCAAATCTGAACCCCTTGATGACGAATACGGGGGGACAATTAAAGAGGAAGCCGCTATGGAAGTAAAACCGGTAGTTTCCGGAAATTTAACTGATTTATTGAATGTTTTGATTAATGAAATCAAGAGTCAATCGGCAGAAATTAAAGCTCTGTCTGCCAAGCAAGATGATCAGGCTGCCAAGCAAGAAGCTCAGGCTGCCAAGCAAGAAGCTCAGGCTGCCAAGCAAGAAGCTCAGTCTGAAAAAATTGAACGAAAGCTAGACAATCAGAACGAAGCTATTAATGTTGTTAACAACAATGTTGGAGTTGTTAACACAAAAGTTGATAAAATCAAAGAAGATATTGTTGTGATTAATACCGAAATCGGTAATCTTAAACAGGAAATGATAGGCGTTCAGGCGGAAATTGCGAGCATAAATACTCGTTTTTATTCCGAAATTAGCAGAATCGAGAAAAGTGTAGGAGAAGCAGTTGCTCCGATTATCGAGAATAAGGTGCCGGAACAAATTCAATTAGTGAAAAAAGAGGATCAAAAGAAGGTGGAAACTTTAAAGGCTTTAGTATCCGAAGTAGATACCAAAGTGACGAAGCAGGCTAATACCTGCGAAGAGAAAAAAAGGGTAGTAGAAACGCTTGCGACAACCACTTGCCAAGTAATTACGAGAGTGTCGGAATTAGAAAAGAAACTTGACGAAAAACAGAGCTATGTGCCAATCTGTGCACATAGTTCGGAATTGTTGACGAAAGAGGAGTGGTTCGACCCCTTGAAAAAAGGCGGTATACACGCGACGGATTTCATTAAAAATTGTGAAAGAGTTTTACCCAGATAATGGATTAATGAGAGAAAAATTAATGCGGTTATTGATGTGCTGACTGGTGATGCCAAGCGTTGGGGCTTAAACCTCAACATTACGAACCTGACTTTTGACGAGTTTAAAAATTTGTTTCTGGCTGAATACTGGTCAGAGCAAAAACAGCAAAGTTATGGCGCGAATTTGTCGTATCGAAGCCTTTCGATGCGAATTCGCGCGGCTCGATGAAGGAGTTTTGTGAGGGCTGGATCCGCAAGTTGGAATATTTGCGTGATCGCCGCACGGAATCCGAAATAGTCTGGGAACTCTACAAGAAGCTTCTAGATGATACAAAACGCTACGTAGGAAGCAATTACAGGACAATCAATCATTTTCTGGAAAGAGTTGAGGACGAGGACAATTGGCGCAATAATCGCGACAGTGGTAGAGGCCGTGGTAACAACAACGGGTATCACAACAATGATAACCATGGGAATAGTGCATACCTCAATCTTGGCAGCAATAACAATAGTGGTTCGGGTCGTACTGACAATCGGTACAATGCAAATAATAACAGGAATGACGGAAACCAGTATCATACTAGCGTGATACGGGCTTCGCAGAATAGTAATAACGCCAGAGGGTGTGATCAGCCGCCTCAGCAGCATCTGGGGAGCGTATCTGCTGGGACGAGACAAGGAAACCATTAGCCGCGCCGGTGAGGGGCCGACCGGGCGTGGAGAAATTTTGGAGGCCCAATAACAAGAGAAAACCCAGGTGTCGTCGTTATGAAAATTCCGTATGGAATAATCAACGGCGGGAGAGTGTGCCAGTGTTAGGAGAAAGGAGTGCACCCACATGTAGTAGACCAGCTGTAAACACGGCAGTAGAAAATACATTCACTGTCAGTGAGAACAATTTAAGTAGTGTTCCGGAAATCGATTATAAAGTGGCAGCTGTAACACCCACAGCGGAACTGGAGATTGAGTTTAAGAATGATTCGCAAGTGTTGAGAGAAGATCAGATGTCGGATAAAACGTCCGTCATCGAGCGAGGGGATGCAGAGAGGGAGGAGGTCTGGTTAAGGCAGTTCGGTCGCTTATACGACGAACTAAGAGATTATAGGGTCTGTATGGGAGAAGTGTTTATGGGGAGCGCGTGCAGGATTTGCCGCGTCTCGTCCCGCAGGAAGATAATGTTTGTGAAATGATAGAAAGTTTTGGCCCTAACCGGCAGACTTTACCAGAAACAGTTGATGTTAATGGGGAGCACGAGCAAGATTCGTCGTGTTTCGTCCCGCAGGAGTTAGATGTTGAAGTAGTAACGGAAAGTTCTGGCCCTAACCGGCAGACCTTACCGAAAGTTGTAGTGGTAGAAGAAGCCGACCCATCCGACGCAAACCTCCAGTTTAAACATTGCGAGAGTATTAAGGAGAAAGATTACGAAAATTTTAGTGATAGCCGGAAACGATTGGTAGAAAAGCACGTAGATTACAGCGTGTATGAGGTTAGAGCTGACGTTATACGGTCAGACGGTAGCAGTGTGGGTTGCGCAGATCCAGAGGAAGCAATTGCAGATACTGCTGGGCACATTCCTCCAGGTAGATTGGCAGATGAGATCAATCTGACCAAAGTGGAATCAACGAAGGTGACAATTAGTGAACTGATAGCAAAGCAACACTCACTAGTTGACGAGTTACAGGAAAAGGTTTCGGTATTGGAGGCGAAGCTACAGTCTAAGCCTCGGGACAAACGTGTTGAAATTAAAACTGTATGTGAAGAGAGGCTGAAAAAGCCGCCAGACAAGCAGGATTTAGGATCAAAGCCGGATGGTTTTTTCTGGAATGACCTGGATATAGACGAGGATTTACTGTGGGAAAATAAGGAAACAGTCGAGAACAAGTGTAGACAGATAGTAGTGTCTGTTAATATGCACGGCCTACAACTAAACGTGTTGATTGACACCGGTGCAGAATTGAGTGCTGTATGTGGGAAAATATTTGAGTTACTGAAAGACAGACCCGGCATCGTAGTTATGCCAGTAACAGGAGTGAAAATTATCGGTGCTACTGGGAAGGCCAGTAAATCGGTCACAAAACAGATTTTTGTCAACTTCGAGATATGTGGGGCACGATTTGAACAAGAGTTTGTCGTCGTGCCGGACTTAACTACTGAAGTAATTATCGGGTTAGATTGGCTATTAAAGTACAGTGCAGTGATTAATTGCGAAAGCAAAACTTTGACATGTACGTCACAAGATAAAACAATAGTAGTTAGTTTTGACGAGGCAGGAGACGGTGTGCATAGGCAATACCAGCCTATACACATTGTTAACTGTCCGGATGACATTGACGTAGGAATGAATTTGAACTGCCGTAACGTGAGGAATCTCGGCATTGACAAAAGTGTAGAAAGTGAATTGGAAGAGATAATCAAATTCCCTCCACGTATTGACATTAGTATTGGTGTGAAAAAAGATCGTTTGCGAGAAGTAATGAAGCTAAAAGCCGATACTCGCATACGTCGTCATGACGCTAAAGCGCGCTTTGCTAAGTTTGCAATCGCAGACTTAATACTTGTAAAAGCTCATGAGAAATCGAGCGAGAGAGACGATGAAATCTCTAAATTTGTTTATAACGGACCATATAAAGTCATTGGTATACCTCACACAAATGCTTATTGCTTAGAGTATCCAACCTCTGGAAAACTATTAGGTATACGGAACATTGTAGACTTGAAATTGTACCAACCTAGGATTGATTAATACCACACAATGGGTAATTTGTACAGTATGTAAATATAGAGTGTAAGATTTAAGGTTTGCTACATTGCCATGCTTTTGCCTGACCAAGAGGACATTAAAGAAGTTGTAATTAATAAGTAATTAATTTTGACTGAATGATTTAAGAGGAATTGATTAATAATCATTTGAAAAATCCAAGCTGCTAGTTTAAGTTTTCAGCTGAGTCACTGTAGATTAAGGAATGTAAATGTGATTTTGTAAATAGCTGTAAGATTTCATGGATGTGTGTTTTACTAGTCATTGCCGATGTACTTAGACGCAGTTTTAAGTTTCAGGCTAGTACATGCGTATGATGATGGACAGTGTTGAGTTATCCACTGTGATAGTGTTAATGGACTCCTTGAGATTACTCGGGAGTGAGTTTTTCCGAAAGAATTCAGTGAAACGGACGTTCTCGAAATGCCTTTACAAGGGCGAGTGAGATCAAGCGTGCCGCACAGGCGGGCGCAACAATACTGGCGAGGCGGAGCCGCTGTCTGCTCTTGTGCCGCTGTCGGCATTCTTTGTGCTTGCGAGTACGGAAGGCGGAGTTGTTTTTCTTCCCGGACAGCTGATGTGAAAGAATTCTGCTGTCAATATTTATGTTTTTTCGATCTGATATGTATTATTTTCTAGTTTAGCGTTTAATGGACTCTCATGACGAGAATATTACTTATGAAAAGGTTATATGAAAATGTGTATTCTATGTGGTTAATTATTAATTTGCGTATTTTGATATACCTGTTTTTACGAACATGTACTCTGATTACTTTTGTAAATAGTATTCCATTTCTTGACAGTGTTACGAATTTTAATGGTTTTAGAATAGCTAAACCATTTTCTATGATTTCTATGAATTTTAATATGTTGTCAACCTGTTTTCTTTTGTGTAAGATGACAGAGTGGAATAAGGTGAGGAGTGTCTCCACTCAATTATTATGATCTAAAAATTGATTTATGGTTAATTAAACGAATGCTAAATTTACTTGATGTTTCGAGCATATGCATTTCCGCTGTTTCTTTTTTGGGACATTTTCTGAGTCTGTTTAGGTTACACGAACATCCTCAGACAATGTGGGGCACGTGTAACACCGGAAATGCATATCCTCCTATTTCCATCTATTGCACTGCAAATTTTTTTCCTTATTTTGTTACCTGAAGATATAACATTTCTGTGTCTTTGTATATTGTAATTGTTTTACTATTTGTATATATTTATGCATTTATGTCGATTTATAACGTTTGTTTTGAGAATATTATTTGTATTTATACGCTGGGTCTGGCCTGGGGAAAACTATGCTATCGAACGAATACATCGATAGGTCGTGTGGAGAACGAAAGTTTTTAGGATCTTTGGTAGTGTTAACTCTGCCGCATGGAGCGCGGGCAGAGCAGAGAGAGTCTGGCTGGGGTAGTGCAGTGGGGCAGCTGTGTTGTGTGACGCTCCCGCGAGTTGCCGCGCTTTCGGGGTTTGGCAGCATGTAATTGCGCTCGACTTGCTATGATAGTTTCTGACACGATGTCGCGGACGGGAAGCATTAGCTGGCGCACATCAAGAGCCCGTTTCGCCTGGTGACCGTGTCGAGAAGGAAGCGCGCCAACATCCAGCTTCTGCAACAGCGACGGCCGACAATGAGTGACCGTCGCCACCTCCTCGATCGACGGCTTCAAACCTTCAATCAACCAACAAGGAAGACTGGAAGCACGTAAAGTTTTAGAACTGTATGGCAGACCTCAGCTTTTAAAACTGTTCAAATCACAAAATTACAGCAACGTAGCATGAAACTTTGTTGCTCATTGTCCCAATTGCATTACCAAGCAGGGTCCCTTCCTTTTCCGGAATGAACCCGAGTGTCGTTTAAATTCAAACGCCAGCATTAAAGCAATATTATTCTATTTCACTGCTTTAAATTCAAAGTTCAGTTAAAGTATTCATAGCTGGCTACAATATTTAGATTGCACAAGCAAAAATTATGAGTGCGAGTTTTGTTACCATATTTTAGCTTACCTGTGACTACAGCTCAGCTTGGTATGTACTAAATTTTACTATTGTTAATTGTTCAGAATCATTTAAATCAAGTTCAAAGTTAAATCTCTTATTTCTAAATTGCGTAGATTCAAGTAGCTTTTGAAATGATTGTTGAGGTAGTCCAAGACTAACCGTATTTTACTCAATTTCAATGTGCTTCAGAAAGAAAGCTCACTATTAACTTCAGTCACTAAATTAACTTTCGATTTTCCGGTTTTATTAATTCTTTGGCTAAATTAAGTCAGAGTGTAGCGAAATTTATTACTTCTGACAAACTTTCAGTTTTTCACACTACACGTGTCAACCTTCAGTTGCCACGCTTTTAGTGCTAATTATATGTGTAATAACCTTTCTTTTTCTGTTACTATCGTAATTGTCCTTAGGACTGACGACCGTAATTTCCCCCAAATCTCGAATATCTAATTACCGCTAGTTAATTGTTAACGTAACGGCCGCACATTTACTTTCTTTATTAACTTTACCCCTTTTCAAAATTAATTTCCACCAGTTTCATTTGCATTTTTCCTCTCATTTAGATGTAACCCTTTCCTCCCTCTTTACCGACAGATTAACTTCGGTGACGATTGCTTTCCCCAAATTTCCGTTAGGTACACGTGGTTTAATTTTTTCACTGTCGTTAAGGTCGATAAGAGAGGGGGAGGTTACACACTGACGTTCATGCACCTCATGTTCCCAAACAACGATGTCACTGGGCTACAATTGTTCGCTACTGGTTTGAAGAACAGTCTGAACGATTCAGGTGAATGATGTGATCATCCACATCGAAAATTTATGGAACATAATCGAGGGACCAGTTCGTGTACAGACTCCTGCACCAGCAATACTTCCGCAATTATGGACGGCTAAGGAGGCAGCATAGCTCACAAGGGAACCTCCCCATCGCACCCCCCTCAGACTTAGTTATAAGTTGGCACAGTGGATAGGCCTTGAAAAACTGAACACAGATCTATCGAGAAAACAGGAAGAAGTAATGTGGAACTATGAAAAAAATAAGCAAACTATACAAACTGAGTAGTCCATGTGCAACATAGGCAACATCGAGGGAGAGCATAAGCTCAGGAACGCTAGGGTCCCGTGGTTAGCGTGAGCAGCTGTGGAACGAAAGATCCGCAGTTCTAGTCTTCCATTGAGTGAAAAATTTAATTTTTTTATTTTCAGACAATTATTATCTGTCACCAGTGTCGTATAGAATATATCAGACGTGTTGTCCTGTGGAGGAATCGGTTGACCTACCTTGCGATCAAATGCTTTCGGTTCCCATTGGAGAGGCACGTCCTTTCGTTTACTAATCGCACCGTTTTGCGATGCGGTCGCAAAACACAGACACTAAACTTACTACAGTGAACAGAGACGTCAATGAACGAACGGACAGATCATAACTTTGCGAAAATAAAGAAATTAAAATTTTCACTTGAGGAAAGATTTGAACCAAGATTCTCTCGCTCCGTAGTTGTTCACGCTGACCACAGGACCACGGAGCTCCTAGGCTGAGGTGCTCCTTGATGTTATACTCAGTTTGTATATTTTGCTTATTTTTTCATAGTTCCACACAACTTCTTCCCGTTTTCTCGATAGATCTGTGTTCAGTTTTTAAAGGCCTATCCACTGTGCCAACTTATAACTAAGTCTGAGGGGGGTGCGATGGGGAGGTTCCCTTGTCAGTATTTCTGCAGGGCACTTCCTGCGACGTGTCAAGTCCCTGCCACATCGAGTTGCTGCGCTACTCAGGGCAGGAGGAGATGTGGCACGATATTAGGAGGTACCCCATGACTTTTGACATCAAAGTATACTGCTGAAATTCGGAGACCATACGTTGCAAGACGTTCTCTCAATTCTATCCAGCATATGAAGGACACTGTTTATAATCACTTTCACTGGTGCTAATGCAGAGACCAGTGGAACAACAGGCAGTTCTGGAGGTCTGTGATGGCAGAGATCACGAAGTGAATTGCTAATCAAAAAGAATCTAGAGCATATAAAAGTCGTATTAAGTGTATACAGTATTTGAGGGAGTAATCTACATCACAAACGTAGCACAGGCTATGTTAGAACTGTACCGTATAGTGGGGTGTAATTAAGTTTTAAACATGAGCGAGAGACTCACTAGCAAGTGTCAGGCCGTGGTATTCAGATGCAGTCTCGCGTCAGTAGACGACTTCACATTACATGCTTGCAACAGTGGCACCTTGTGCAGGAGCAAGCTGTGTGTGGAGTATGTAGCCCGAGTGTCTCCAGTCTGTTCTCCACATCGATACTCGGGCTGGACGGGGAATTTGAATGCTTGTTGGGTACTATACAGAGCAACACGTTACATCCTCACACATACAACTGAGGACGTACTTCTCGCAAAATGACCACGATGAGTAAATCAGATAAATTAGAGCGCGTATTTAGATTTCCCATACACAAATGGGACTGGGAGGTTAGGGGCGAATTTATAGTGGCACCAGAATTCCCCACCGCCGCACCATAAAGTGACTTGCAGAGTGTAGATGTAGCTGCAGATTAAGACTGAGGAAGTTCCAAGAGGTAAGACCAAAACAGTAACATAATGGGAAGAGTGCTACAAAACAAGAGGGTGGAACTAATCCATGGAAAATTTCAGAGGTATCATTAACGCAGCAACAGATGGTAAATGGTTCGCAATATAATGACAATGCCAAGATACCATTTGCACATCTAGATGATATGCTACTGCTATACAAGATGGTTTTCTGCTAAGAGTGAGACTAGCTGAGAACCTGGCGTTACCTGGGTATTTATTTTTCCAATCTCCTATTAGTCCATCCCCTCCTTCCCCCACACTCTGCCCGTCACCCCACACACTCTGCCCTATCACCCCTCCCAACTCGCCCCACACACTCTGCCGATCATCCCCTCCTTCCTCCACTCTCTGTCCATCATCCCCTCCTTCCTCCACTCACTGTCTATCTTCTACTTCCTCCACTCCCTATCTCATTGTTTCGAAATCGAATAAAGAATTTTAGTCAGGCAATCGGTGAAATTATTTCTCATGGCAGAAAATAAATATTTAATATGAAAAGTGGATTTCAGTTTGAGAGTTAACTCCACTTTAAGTACGTACTTGTCACAGTGGACGCATGTTAACGAGTCACCGAAAGCACGAGCTTCTGAAATCGCGGCCAATGTGGTGACACGAAGATGAGAAATGGCTGTTAACCAGACTGGAGGTATAACATGTGGCACGTGTTGACAGCAGATATGCGAGCAAATATAGGAGAAGACGTCCCAGCTGCCAAGAGAAACACCGTTGCGACATCGGCCGGGAGGTACCGAGTGTCTACCGTGAAAAGGAAGCCCTCAAAGCAAAAGCTTACAGCCCACTAGGAACCCAGGGCAAACAGTTACGGGGCATCATTCACTGAAACATGTCATCGGATGTTGCATGGAGACTTTCGAGCTACAAAACAGTGATATGGATGCATAATAGCAATACACGTGGGTTTTCAACGGCGAACTAGGAAAAACGTGCATTCTTTCACAGCGCTGATACCGCCATACGAATTTTCACGAATGGCAAATTTGGGCCATCTTATAAAAAGTGTCGTAATACAGTTACATGCTGCGAAATCGACTAGACATCGTGAGAGGTGGACCCGCCAGTATATAAGGAAGCAGGGAGAATTGTATTGTCAGCAGAGAAGCTGTAACAGCAGAACAGATCATTCAGGACAGCTCAGTGACTTTGAAAGTGGACTAATCACTGGATGTCACCTGTGTAACAGGTCCACCACAGACATCTCACCCATCTAAAGCTGACCAAGTCATCTTTTGGTTACGCGATTTTGAAGTGGAGCCGAAAGAACAACCATAGCTAAATCAAGACCAGGCAGATCACATGTACTGACAGACAGACTGGGGGTGTGGTGCATCAGGAAAAGTGGTTGTAAAAAATCACCTGACATTAGTGCAAGAAATCACTCTTGAGTTCCAAAGTGCTACCAGCCATCACAATGATAGTGCTTAGGGAGTTAAAAAGAATGGGCTACAATGGTTGAGCAGCTCGTTATAAGCCCACACGTTTCTGCAGTGAATGCTGATTGATGCTTGTGGTGGTGTAAAGAGAGAGACCATTGGACTGGAAACGAATTATTTGGAGTGATGACTCACGGTATACTCTAAGACAATCCAATGGAAGGGTTTGGGTTAGCGAATCTTTGGAGAATGTTACGTACCATCTGCAGTGCCAGCAGTGAAATACGGAGGAAATGGTTTACAGAATGGATTCGTGGTTAGGATGCAGTCCTTCTTCTGCCCTTATGAAGACGCTGAATGTGGAAGTACATGAACACATTTTACTGTGTGCCGTGTGTGGTACAGGAACAGTTTGAAGAGGACGATGTTTTGTATAGCCTGGCAATGTACCATTTCATAAAGCAGCATTTGTGAGGCAATGGTTTATGGAATGGCCTGCCCACAGTCACGACTTGACCCAATGGGTCACCTTTGGTATGAGTTGGAACGGTGACTTCGCTCCACATCTCAGCCTCCTACATCACTATCTTCTCTGGTTTCGACTCTTAAGCAAGAATGGGCTACCATTTTGCCACAGACATTCAGACACGTCACTGAAAGTGTCCCTAGCAGAGTTCTAGCCATCATAAAGGCGGAGGATGCACACACTCCAAATAATGTCCACTAATAGGTGTACCGATAGTTTTGACCAGTTAGCTTATTTTATCTTACACTTTGCCCCGATTCCCTCGCGTCACCGCAGTTGCCAGTTAACCCAAGGGACGGAAGCCGTGTGAGCCATCTGTGAATCGTTTAAGTTTGTTCTGTACATTTTGATGTTTTAACTGTTTGCTTAAACCTTAAAGTATGCTGTGAGCTGCAGTAGGTGGGAATGAATCACACAATGATTTATGTACTAGTGGAGGGGGAAGAGGTGGGGGGGGGAGGAGGAGGTCACACTAGTGATACTGTCTCTCATAGACCCCCCCCCCCATCTCTCTCTCTCTCTCTCTCTCTCTCTCTCTCTCTCACACACACACACACACACACACACACAAGTGAGTAGCGTCGCAGGTTAGCACTATTGCACCCCGTGTCCTAAACCCGATTACTGTTCTAATTTCTTTTTCGTAAACCCGATTACTGTTCTAATTTCTTTTTTTCGTTTATCTACCCGGTTCACAGCAGATTACTACACGAATATTTATATCCAGTTAGGGAATGCAAGGACGTTATATTAATTGTAAGATTACATCTGGGTTTCACACTAAGCGTCAGGTGTACTCACTCTCATGTTATATTTCATTCTCATATCAATTCTTACATTAATACTTGTTTTTTAGTCTTATGTTTATTCTTCAGGCAGCTTTGGTACATTCCCTTGGATGATACCGATCGTAGAAACATTGGAAACATACATAGAAATTCCGAACGCTATGAGCATCAGGCGAAGAGATATTTGCCACGCTGACATTTCTTCATATCTACCACAATCGGAAAAGAAACATCTTGAACATTGCTGAAACTCTCACGGATTGGCAATAATTCGCAGCAAACCCCGCATAACGGATGAGTTTTCCGAAAAATGGCCCTTTTAATTGATTGCGAATCAAGATACACTACAAGAAATTCAAGAAAAACAATTTCAAATAATATTCTCATTTATTTATTTTTTTAAATTCATTCAATTAACAGACAATTAGAAGATGAATAAGGACAACGTTGTTTCGGCATGCACTGGAAAACAATGCAGTAGTTGCCTACAGATCAATTAAAGAAAAAAAAACCACAATAATCGGGTTTCGAACACGGGATCCAAAAGTGTGAAGTCGTGACGGTACCTACTGCGCCACCACTTCGATTAAACTTCTGCACGCTAGAGGGCATATAAACTACCTCGAAAACTTTGACCATCATTTTCTAAGAACCGGTTGATTATCTACGGATAAGCCTTGACAAATGTCGTTTATTTTGGCTCCTCTTTCACTGAGCGAAGTTTCTGGGAAATTGGGTGATGGCCCTTGCAGTGTTCTCCTCGTCAGTTTTAACGTACGAGAGAGGCCTACCATACTACTATTATTATTATTATTATTATTATTAGTGTTAATATTAGCGAATGACCCCATTACCCACTGGAGAACGACAAGCAGGTGATTTTCAATGTTTCTTTAGGCTCTTATCAGTTTCCAATATTTCTTCATATTCCTCCCGAAGGCCTTCTTTCGTTCTTCGGTCCACTTTGGCCGGTATGGCTTTGGTTCCATCTCTGGAGTAAACGTACACGTGTAAATTTTGCTTCTGCATGTAACCCTGTCTGATGTGTTTATTGTGTCGATTTCTGCTTTTACCAAATCCTTCTTAACTACACTTATTCAGGGCGTGGATGCTTTAAGTGATATCATATAGTCCAATAGATGTTTAGTAAGTCTGTTTCCAGGTAATCTGTCTAGATGTCCATAGAACTTCATTCGTCTCTTATGTCAATTTCGGTGTCTGATACTTTTTCTGTTGTTTCGTTACTTTGCAGTCTCTGTCCATCTTGTGTGTATCGTGGCCCAAGAATTTTTCTAATAATCTTTCTCCCTACTTTCTTAATTTTCTTGTAGATAAAGATTTCGATTCAATGAGAATGTCTTATTTGCATGGCTGTCTTGCAGTGTATGATTTTAGTACTTTTTGACAGCCATTTTTTGTTAGACAAATTTTGAACAAGTCCAGAAGACATTTTCTTGATTTCCTGCAATCTCTTATTTTTATGGTATTTTTTCAAGTCCTGTTGATTCAATAATTTCACCGAGATACTTAATGTGTCTGATTCTGTTGATTTCATCATAATTTGTTTTAAGTTAGGGAATATCTAACTTCGAACAGATGAATTCAGTCTTCTCAAAGGAGATTTGCAGGCTAACCTCCTCTGCACGTTCTTTGAGGGTCTCTTATTTCTCTTACTGTTGCTTCTTCACCGTCGGTTAGAATGGCTAAGTCATCTGCAAACGCTAAATATGGTAGGTGGAGCCACGGTGGGTAGCCGCGTGTTTTAGGGCGCCTTATCACGGTCCGCGCGGCTGCTCCTCCCCCCCCCCACCCAATGAAGTTTCGAGTCCTCCCGCGGGCATGGGTGTGTGTCTTGTCCTTAGCGTAAGTTAGTTTAAGTTAGATTAAGTAGTGCGTAAGCTTAGGGTCTGATGACCTCAGCAGTTTGGACCTTACCACAAATTTCCAAATTTGGAACGTTCAGTTTTCCTTGATTCACTTCCAGATTAGCTTCCAGAAGTTTTATTTTCTATTTCCATTTCCCATTCTGTCTGATACTATGCTGAATAATAGTGGTGAGATTCCAGCTCGTCATTTTACTCCTGTTTTAACTAAGAATGGTTCCGAAATTTCATTTAAGAATTTAATTTGTGATTTGGTTTCTGCCAATGTCTGTTCGATCAGTTTTCGGGTTTTCGTGTCCAGTCCGCGTTCTTCTAGAACACTGCATAGAGATTGTCTATCTACAGAATCGTATGCTTTTTTAAAATCAACGGAAGTGCAGACTATTGGTTTCCATATGTTCGCTTTAATTCTTAAAATAGTTTTAAGATTAAATATCTGTTCCGGGCACTATCTATTAGATCGAAAGCTTGCTTGGTATCTGAAATTATATGTCGTAGTTATTCTTATGACCCCTTTAGGAGACACGAAGATAAAACTTTGTAAGTGACCGACAAAAGTTACTATTACTACTATTACTATTACTGTTTGTATCTGTGTTGAGTGCATCACTTTAACATGATGTACACGAAACTTATCAGATAAATTTACCATTTTGAAAACATTTCTCCCAAAACATTGAGAAGTGCATGTGCCATGCAGTTGATTTACGAATTATAACAGCAAAAACTGTTCAACTTTCATAATGTCATAACTTAGGCTATATCGGACTGTGCACTCACAGTTCTCAGTATTTCCCTAAACACTGCGATTTTTAACCCAGGTCTGAAGACTACGGCTGCGCAAGCGTGCAGTTGAGAAGAAATGCTGTTTCTTCAACTTGTGTCCACCTACATTTGGGAAGACAGTTTTTTCCTTAGTAGAGGGGTCTTCTGTTTTTATTCCTTTACTCGTCATGGCCGGCGAATATTTGAGTTAGATGTAGGAAAATAAGTGGAAAAATTGCGACGGGGCTTCTTGGCAGATGTCCATGGCTGTGTGGTGCCAGGCGCCACAAGGGCGAGTCAAACCCTAATGTTCGTAAACGATAACGCCTTTGGAAGCAGCTGATGCAGGTGCGAGTGGAAGAAGTCGCTTAGGAAACGTGTACAGGGTCAGCCATCGGCATTAGTGAACAGTCGTCGAGTCAGTGAATTGTCAGCAGTAACGGAGTAAGCAGAGCAACGGTGAAGGCGGCAGCAACCTTGACGACGGCAGCTAGTACTGACGGG
This sequence comes from Schistocerca nitens, assembly GCF_023898315.1. Lineage (NCBI taxonomy): Eukaryota > Metazoa > Arthropoda > Insecta > Orthoptera > Acrididae > Schistocerca > Schistocerca nitens. The sequence goes on along the minus strand of NC_064620.1, from coordinate 31,127,526 downwards.
ACATTAGCAGCTCACCAACGAGAAGACGTTACTCTTGCTGGCGATGTAACAACAACTTATAAACTGGCAGCAATTTCACAAGTGTCTTATACGTTTCATTAAACAGTGTTGAACAGTGACTGTCTTTGTCTCCGAAGTGTAGAGGATTTCATTTACTAGTAGGAACATGCAGCCACTAGTACTTGACCCCTCAGAGTTAGGCCCAGGGGCCAGTCATATTACGAGGGCAGGCTAGAAACTGAGGCTTCAGAATTTTTATGTGAAAATACTTAAATATTTTTAAATAAAAACAAACATTATTAACATTCTACAGTTTTATTCTCCACGTGTAAATATTTGCAGCCCTCTGCTGCTAGAGCGCTCCGAATTGTAGCATGTAATACGGCTGTCTATAACGTCTCTCTGTCGACATGTCGGAAACAGCGTGCTGTAACCGAGTTTCGAATTCGACGAGTTCGTCCACACACGGCGCGCCCCCTCCTTCAGCATGACTTTACCAGACCATACACGAGCGCTGCAGCATCTGCGCCAATCCGACACCTGTCATCGATCATCCTCCGTACAGTCCAGACTTGGCACCATCCAATTTTCATCCGTTTCCAAAACTTAGGGAACATCTTCGACGACTTCACTTTGATAGCGATGAAGCGGTGCAAGCAAACGTGAGGCTGTGGCTTCCTCAACGAAGTCAGACCTTCTGCAGTGAGGGTATCGACAAATTGTTCTCTCGTTGGGAGAAATGTGTTCGTCGCCAGCCTGACTATGTTGAGAAATAAATATGTAGATGTGCACAATAAATGTGTAGAATGTTGACAAATACTTGTTTTGTAAATAAAAATGCCTATTCCTGCTGCTAGTTACTTTATTTATCCCATACGCGTTTCGCCTTCTCCTGTTCTAAGGTATCATCAGTGGGATCTATAACGATACAGTTTTGTTAGTTACAGATTATCAAACAGTTCACTTCACGATGCTTTGTAAAAAAAGTAATTACTTACGATTTGCTCATCTGCGTTTCCTCACATCTGGTCTGGAGGTCGCGCTGCCACTTTTATCACTGCCATATAATCACGTCTTTGTGTTCTCGCCTTCCACACACTGTTCACCATGTTTCTCACTCTTTTTGTGGTGGACTATTGTCCTTTTGTCACTCGATAGAACTATTTCGTCGTACACTGCTTTTCACTGCGTAAATATCACGACTCCATTACGTGTTTCATCTTCTTTGGTATTATATGATTATATGGCAGTGATAAAAGTGGTAGTGCGACCTCCAGACCAAACGTGAGGAAACACTGATCAGCAAATCTTAAGTAATTACTTTTTTTCCAAAAAATCGTGAAGCAAGCTGTTTGATAATCTATAACTAACAAAACTGTATCGTTATAGATCCCACTGATGATGCCTTAGAACAGGAGAAGGCGAAACGCTTATAGGATAAATAAAGTAACTAGCAGCAGCAAAAGGCAGTTTTATTTACAAAAGTATATATATATATATATATATATATATACTCCTGGAAATTGAAATAAGAACACCGTGAATTCATTGTCCCAGGAAGGGGAAACTTTATTGACACATTCCTGGGGTCAGATACATCACATTATCACACTGACAGAACCACAGGCACATAGACACAGGCAACAGAGCATGCACAATGTCGGCACTAGTACAGTGTATATCCACCTTTCGCAGCAATGCAGGCTGCTATTCTCCCATGGAGACGATCGTAGAGATGCTGGATGTAGTCCTGTGGAACGGCTTGCCATGCCATTTCCACCTGGCGCCTCAGTTGGACCAGCGTTCGTGCTGGACGTGCAGACCGCGTGAGACGACGCTTCATCCAGTCCCAAACATGCTCAGTGGGGGACAGATCTGGAGATCGTGCTGGCCAGGGTAGTTGACTTACACCTTCTAGAGCACGTTGGGTGGCACGGGATACATGCGGACGTGCATTGTCCTGTTGGAACAGCAAGTTCCCTTGCCGGTCTAGGAATGGTAGAACGATGGGTTCGATGACGGTTTGGATGTACCGTGCACTATTCAGTGTCCCCTCGACGATCACCAGTGGTGTACGGCCAGTGTAGGAGATCGCTCCCCACACCATGATGCCGGGTGTTGGCCCTGTGTGCCTCGGTCGTATGCAGTCCTGATTGTGGCGCTCACCTGCACGGCGCCAAACACGCATACGACCATCATTGGCACCAAGGCAGAAGCGACTCTCATCGCTGAAGACGACACGTCTCCATTCGTCCCTCCATTCACGCCTGTCGCGACACCACTGGAGGCGGGCTGCACGATGTTGGGGCGTGAGCGGAAGACGGCCTAACGGTGTGCGGGACCGTAGCCCAGCTTCATGGAGACGGTTGCGAATGGCCCTCGCCGATACCCCAGGAGCAACAGTGTCCCTAATTTGCTGGGAAGTGGCGGTGCGGTCCCCTACGGCACTGCGTAGGATCCTACGGTCTTGGCGTGCATCCGTGCGTCGCTGCGGTCCGGTCCCAGGTCGACGGGCACGTGCACCTTCCGCCGACCACTGGCGACAACATCGATGTACTGTGGAGACCTCACGCCCCACGTGTTGAGCAATTCGGCGGTACGTCCACCCGGCCTCCCGCATGCCCACTATACGCCCTCGCTCAAAGTCCGTCAACTGCACATACGGTTCACGTCCACGCTGTCGCGGCATGCTACCAGTGTTAAAGACTGCGATGGAGCTCCGTATGCCACGGCAAACTGGCTGACACTGACGGCGGCGGTGCACAAATGCTGCGCAGCTATCGCCATTCGACGGCCAACACCGCGGGTCCTGGTGTGTCCGCTGTGCCGTGCGTGTGATCATTGCTTGTACAGCCCTCTCGCAGTGTCCGGAGCAAGTATGGTGGGTCTGACACACCGTTGTCAATGTGTTCTTTTTTCCATTTCCAGGAGTATATATATATATATATATATGCATGCTTCGGAGGATGGCCACACGAACAAACTTGCTAATGTTTACAAAGTTTGTTTTGTTTAAAAATCTTTAAGAGTTTTCACATAAGAAGTTCGGAGGCATCACTTTTCACCACACCTTCGTATAACTAGGCCAAGTGGGTACTGAGTGAGTAGTCAGGCCAAGTGGCCTTCATCCAGTAATCCATACAACAACTGCCAACAGTTGTCCATGTCGCTGAGCTAGGCACCACAGGCCGTGTATTTTATATTTATTAGAAAAAGAAGCCACGTGGCTCTTGCCTCCTGATAATGGGCAGCCCATGTGTAGTAAGATGGGATTATAGTGAAAGAAGTTGGCACCAGATGTAACCCTTGTACACTGGGTGATTTAGCTGCTCCTAACCATGGCTTTATGCAATTCGCAAAGCGTTCAAATACCACGCGCGCATTTTCATATTCTTACGCTCACTATATTCAAAGTAATAGTAGTACAGAAAAAAATCAACATTTCCTTTTTGTAGAAAATGTACTTAAACTTTGTATTGGGATAAATTTTCGCTAGAGATCATAGTTTTCGAATTATTCAATAAAAACGTACAAAAGTCACGATCATTTTCTTGAATAACTTGGAAACCGTGGCCTCTAGAGAATTTGTATGCCAGTACAAAATTTAACTGCATTAATCTTTGTACAAAAATGTTCTCTTCATTTTCTTGTGGGACTTATAGTAAGGGGGGATGGAGGAGTGAGGGGATGTGAATATAACGCGCATGGTTTTTGAAAGTGTTGAGGTTGCGTAAGACCAGTAGGCAGAGGCAGCTGAATCAGCCTGTATATACACTACTGGCCATTAAAATTGCTACTCCAAGAAGAAATGCAGATGATAAACAGGTATTCATTGGACAAATATATTATACTAGAATTGACATGTGATTACATTTTCACGCAATTTGGGGGCATAGATCGTGAGAAATCAGTACCCAAAACAACCACCTCTGGCCGTAATAACGGCCTTGATACACCTGGGCATTGAGTCAAACAGAGCTTGGATGGCGTGTACAGGTACAGCTGCCCATGCAGCTTCAACACGATACCACAGTTCATCAAGAGTAGCGACTGGCGTACTGTGACGAGCAAGTTGCTCGGCCACCATTGACCAGACGTTTTCAATTAGTGAGAGATCTGGAGAATGTGCTGGCCAGGGCAGCAGTCGAACATTTTCTGTATCCAGAAAGGCCCGTACAGGACCTGCAACATGTGGTCGCGCATTATCCTGCTGAAATGTAGGGTTTCGCAGGGATCGAATGAAGGGTAGACCCACGGGTCGTAACACATCTGAAATGTAACGTCCACTGTTCAAAATTCCGTCAATGCGAACAAGAGGTGACGGAGACGTGTAACGAATGGCACCTCATACCGTCACACCGGGTGATACGCAAGTATGGCGATGACGAATACAAGCTTCAAATGTGCGTTCACCGCGATGTCGCCAAACACGGATGCGTCCATCATGATGCTGTAAACAGAACCTGGAGTCATCCGAAAAAAAATGACGTTTTGCCATTCGTGCACCCAGGTTCGTCGTTGAGGACACCATCGCAGGCGCTCCTGTCTGTGATGCAGCGTCAAGGGTAACTGCAGCCACGGTCTCCGAACTGATAGTTCATGCTGCTGCAAACGTCGTCGAACTGTTCGTGCAGATGGTTGTTGTCTTGCAAACGTCCCCATCTGTTGACTCAGGGATCGAGACGTGGCTGCACGATCCGTTACAGCCATGCGGATAAGATGCCTGTCATCTCGACTGTTGGTGATACGAGGCCGTTGGGATCCAGCACGGCGTTCCGTTTACCCTCCTGAACCCACCGATTCCATATTCTGCTAACAGTCATTGGACCTCGACCAACGCGAGCAGCAATGTCGCGATACGATTAACCGCAATCGCGATAGGCTACAATCCGACCTTTATTAGAGTCCGAAACGTGATGGTACGCATTTCTCCTGCTTACACGAGGCATCACAACAACGTTTCACCAGGAAACGCCGGTCAACTGCTGTTTGTGTATGAGAAATCGGTTGGAAACTTTCCTCATGTCAGCACGTTGTAGGTGTCGCCACCGGCGCCGACCTTGTGTGAATGCTCTGAAAAGCTAATCATTTGCATATCACAGCATCTTCTTCCCGTCGGTTAAATTTCGCGTCTGTAGCACGTCATCTTCGTGGTGTAGCAATTTTAATGGCCAGTAGTTTATGTTAACTGGTCATACAGCTCACACACAAATATGTGTGGTGATAAACTTACTTAACGAGTTCATATCATGTTGCTTCTTTGGCAGACCACCATGCCTGCCAAAAATTCGTCTGTGTTTCCCAGCACCAACCCTGAAACAAGCACGCAGGTTCTAGTCCCTCTAGACTCCATTATCATGTTACTTAGGAGAAAACAACACAAACAAACAATAGTGTTGTCAGCATCCTGATTGCGCCACGCAGGGCACACCATATCCGTACTGGTGGTCTGGACCTCTTCCGGGACGCGGCACACTGCTTCCTGTGGTTTTCCAGTGTCACCCGTGCACTCACGAAACGCGTCGGCTTTGTTGCCTTGTGCACGTTTACCTCGTTGAAATGATAATGGTCGGGCTGCAAGCCTAGCCACGTGGACATGTCCTCACGCATGCGAGTGAAAAATATTCCGTGCTGAACATAGCTTTTAATTTCTAGAACTCCTTGCAATTCTAGAGATCTTTTATTTGTCATGTTACGAGGGTAATCCCAGAAGTAAGGTCTCCTATTTTTTTATAAGTACATAGACCTGTTTATTTCTACAACTGGAACATTTAGCTATTTTTCGACATAGTCACCATTTCTGTCGATGCATTTTTGTAGACGCTGTGGCAGTTTTTGTATCCCCATGAGTTACCAGCTCGCCGCTATGCTTTTCAGAAAGTTATGAACCTCTTCTTTCAGTTCGTCGTCGGAGCTGAATCGCTGGGACCACAATTAACGCTGACAGGTACTGTGAGACTCTGAAAAAACTCAAACGGGCAATTCAGAACCGGAGAAGAGGAATGTTGAGCAAGGGCGTACACATTCTCCATGACAACGCTCGCCCACACATCGCTCGGCAAACCGTTGCTCTCCTGCAGCAGTTTCAGTGGAGCATAATCACCCACCCGCCCTATAGTCCTGACTTGGCGCCCAGTGACTATCACCTGTTCCCTAGGTTAAAAGAACATTTGGCCGGAAAGCGATTCAGCTCCGACGACGAGTCTCAACAACATGGCAGCGAGCTGGTATGACATGGGCGTACAAAAACTGCCACAGCGTCTACAAAATTGCATCGACCCAGAAACGGTGATTATGTCGAAAAATAGCTAAATGGTTCAAATGGCTCTGAGCACTATGGGACTTAACATATGTGGTCATCAGTCCCCTAGAACTTAGAACTACTTAAACCTAACTAACCTAAAAACATCACACACATCCATGCCCGAGGCAGGATTCGAACCTGCGACAGTAGCGGTCACGCGGTTCCAGACTGAAGCGCCTAGAACCGCACGGCCACACCGGCCGGCAACAGCTAAATGTTCAAGCTGTAAACTGATGTAAACCATTGTAGAAATAAACAGGTCTATGTACTTACAAAGAAATAGGAGGCCTGCCTTTAGGGATTACCCTCGTACTTATTTTCCGAAAGTTCTGTCAAATTTGGAAACTGGTGTTTCGAAATTAATTTTTTGGTGGGTAGGAGGGGGTGGGGGGGTGGTATCATGACCCCATGATCCCCTCCCCATCCTCCGTAGATCTGCGTCTGAAGCGGGTGCGGAAGGATACAAGACCAACGGTCGATGTCACGCGCGTGAATTCGATCAGGGTTTGGCTCACCTCCCCGTCTGGGAAGCTAAAACTCTGCAGTTCAAGCTACACGATATTAAGCTGGGCAAATCACGCAAGTTGGACATGTCCTTACAAACGAAGGTAGTCCTACATACAATAGAGGCAAAAATCGGATCAGCATACAGAGAATTCTTAAATAGAAACTGAGACAAAATTTGGCTCTGCTAGCAGGAAACGAAATAAAATGCTGTGTCATATCAGAACAACAAACAATGTTACGTAATTATTTGTCGTGCTACTTTATTTTCCGAAAGCTCACTGCCAAATTTAGAAACTGATGTTTGGAAATTGTTTTCTGGGTGTGTTGGGAAATCGTGACCCCATGATCTCCTCCCCTTCTGAATGAATTGTATTTCAACTACGGTTCATATCTGTCGGCACACACAGTCGAGGCCTGTTCGAGAACATTCTTCCACACAAGCGACTTATTCTTTGGCGCCGTCCCCTTCCATTCTTCTCCCTCTTACACTTTCACTCGTGTCAGTTTTTGGGAGCCCCTCTCAACTTGAAGCGCCAAGCAGCGCTTCTGGTTCTGATATGACCTGCTTAGAAACCTTACACTGCAGCGCACATGGCGCCACTTTCAGTTTATTTATTTATTTTTTTAATTGTTCTCATTTTGTTCGTTGCATTTGTTCGGTGCGGATGTCCCAGGACACCCGTTCAACTTCAGTATTGGGCCGTTGACTCAGTTTTTTTTTATTACAGAGGGCACATAACCCTCTGACCGAACACTCTGAGCTACCGTGCCCGCATCAGTTTGGCGCCTCAAGCTACGACTTGTGTTGCTTGTGCCTTAAACCGGCCCTGTGTAGAGTTTATACATGAAACACAATATTAAAACTTTCTGGCATATGAAATTGTAGACCTGTACAGAGAAGATGAAGAGGACCAGTAAATACGTACAAATATTACTTTAGGAAACAAATTTACTTCCTCAACTTCCTCGTATCTTACCTCGCTTCTTGCAGTTTCCTCATTAAGAGACAATACTGACCACTCTCTAGTGAAGTAAATTGTGGTGTCACTGCCAGACACCACACTTGCTAGGTGGTAGCTTAAATCGGCCGCGGTCCATTAGTACATGTCGGACCCGCGTGTCGCCACTGTGTGATCGCAGACCGAGCGCCACCACACGGCAGGTCTCGAGAGACGTACGAGAACTCGCCCCAGTTGTACGACGACGTTGCTAGCGACTATACTGACGAAGCCTTTGCTCTCATTTGCCGAGAGACAGTTAGAATAGCCTTCAGCTAAGTTAATGGCTACGACTTAGCAAGGCGCCAATTGTATCAGTGCATGTATCTTACGAGTCTCATTTGTATAGTCAAGAGAGATGTATCACAAGGATTGATTAAAAGTTAAGTAGTCCAGAAGCTACGTACTTTTCTTTATAGCATTCATTAAGTCTCCTGTTTCAGACCTCACTCCATCCTTCGTGAGTTAGCGCGTGCATCTTGGCCGCCTCTTTCAATTAGTGTGCGTAGTGTTGGCAAGTCTGCCGACACTACATAAATATTCGTGAATTCCAATCAAGAACAACTGCCAACATAGAAATAGATATCGTCGGTATCGCAAAGCAGTCTAAATCACTTAATAAAAGCAAGGCTTCCGGTCCAGATTCTATACCAGTCAGGTTCCTCTCAGAATATGCTGATGAAATAGCTCCACATTTCGCAATTATATACAACCATTCGCTCACAAAGATCCGTACCTGAAGACTGGAGAATTGCTCAATCACACCAATACCCAAAAAGGGAACCAGCAGTAATCCGTTGAATTACACGCCCATATCACTAACGTCGATTTGCAGTAGGGTTTTGGAACATATACTGTATTCGAACATTATGAAGTACCTCGAAGATAACGATTTATTGACACGTAGTCAGCATGGATTTAGGAAATATCGTTCTTGCGAGACACAACTAGCTCTTTATACTCATGAAGTAATGAGTGCTATCGACAGGAGATGTCAAATTGATTCCATATTTTTAGATTTCCAGAAGACTGTAGACACCGTTCCCACAAGCGTCTTCTAACCAAACTGCGTGCCTACGGAGTATCGCCTCAGTTGTGCGACTGGATTCGTGATTTCCTGTCAGGAAGGTCACAGTTCGTAGTAACGGACAGAAAGTCATCGAGTAAAACAGAAATATTATCCGGCGCTCCCCAAGGAAGTGTTATAGGCCCTCTGTTGTTCCTGATCTATATTAACGACATAGGAGACAATCTGAGTAGCCGTCTTAGATTGTTTGCAGACGATGCTATCATTTACCGTCTTGTAAAGTCATCAGATGACCAAAACGAATTGCAAAATGATTTAGATAAGATATCTGTATGGTGTGAAAACTGGCAGTTGACCCTGAATAAAGAAAAGTGTGAAGTTATTCACATGAGTACTAAAAGAAATCCGCTAAATTTCGATTACGCGATAAGTCACACAAATCTGAAGGATGTAAATTCAACTAAATACTTAGGGATTACAATTACAAATATCATAAATTGGAACGATCGCATTGATAATGTTGTGGGTAGAGTAAACCAAAGACTGACATTCATTGGCAGAACACTTAGAAGGTGTAACAGGTCTGCTACAGAGACTGATTACACCACGTTTGTCCGCCCTATTCTGGAAAATTGCTGTGCGGTGTGGCATCCGCATCACATGGTACTGACGGATGACATCGAGAAAGTACAAAGAAGGGCAGCTCGTTTTGTATTTTCGCGAAGTAGGGGAGAGAGTGCCACAGACATGATACGTGAACTGGAGTGGCAATCATTAAAACAAAGGCGTTTTTCGTGGCGACGGGATCTTCTCAAGAAATTCCAATCACCAATTTTCTCCTCCGATTGCCAAAACATTTTGTTCGCTCCCACTTTCGTAGGGAGAAACGATCATCACGATAAAGTAAGAGAAATCAGGACTCGCACTGAAAAATTTAAGCGCTCGTTTTTCCCGCGCGCCGTTCGAGAGTGGAACGGTAGAGAGACAGCTTGAAGGTGGTTCATTGAACCCTACGCCAGGCACTTTATTGTGAGAAGCAGGGTAATCACGTAGATGTAGATTAGTGCGCGAAGCGGAGATGCTTTGGAGAGAACTAGTCTCGCGCTACGCGTGTGCCGTATGGACTGTCACTCTGTGACGTGTATCGAGTCGTTAATGCCTAATTTAATCATCACTGACAACTGGTTAGGAATTATGACAGAAAAACTATAAGCATGGAAGAAACCGGAAAGCACTGGAGTTTTCATATTGATTAATACAGTGCGATTCTGTGATGACGTTACAAACTTTCAGGAATGATCGAGAAGGGTAAATGTATCAATTTCAGGTAAGGGACCCTGGTCCGGAAACGGCAGAGTCAAAGGCTATAAGCGAAAATGTTTTTGATACCTCTGATAGTAGAATACATGTTACGGTACTATTACTGCTAAGATTGTACGGTACGCAACTTTCATAGATGGTAGAACAGACCAAAACAATAAAAATTGTCTAGTAAAAAATGGACTCTAGAATGCATACCTTCAGGGCTATGGACACTTGTTCAGTAGAAGTAATGTGTTTCACACTATCGAAGCTGAACAAGTGCTAATAGCTCTTAAGGCACGCGCTTGACACCCATGTTTACTAGACCACCACCTCTTGTTTTTGTCCATACTACGACATCTGACAGTTGTCAGCCCTAAAATCATAGCAACAGCACTACGGATACATATATTCCTCTTTCAGATGAATCAGAACGATTTCCACTTAAATCTTTCGACTCTGTCGTTTCCGAACCAAGGTCCTTAACCTCAGACTGATACATTTACTCTTCTCGATCATCCCTGAAACTTTGTGTAATCACCACGGAATCACCGTGTATAGTGCTAATACAGAGGTTTCAAATTCAGATTTTAAACAATTCCAAGGGTAGATGTGGTCTCTGATAATAATTTATTGGTTATAAACTGCTTATTAAATCTGAATAACTCGCAAATTAAGGAGATGGAAGCTGGATAAATTGAAGGAACCAGAGGTGGTTAAGTGTTGCAGAGGGAACAGTAGCCAACGTTGGACTGAAACGGGAAAAAAGAAGCACAAGAGAAGACGATTGCGTAGCTTCGAGAGTTGAAACAGCGAAGGAATCGGAGGATGAAATATGTAAAAAGATGAGGCCTAGCAGAAATCATTAGAAAACACAGAAGATACTGAATTTAATTGATAAAACAAAAGAATTTAAGTAGTCTTCAAGTTCGAAAGTCTGTTGTGTTTGCCAGATGTAAACGAACTACACTCACTGTCACTGCGTCGGACTGACATGCAATGCAGAACTTTGGTTTTAAGTATCCTTCCATCGCATTCATTATATATGGTGTTCCGACTAGAGTAGTTACCAATGAGTGTGCAAGTACCGTAAAATAGATCCATGGAATAAGGTCTCATATGGAACGAGTTAAGTAACATGCACTCGGTCTTTGGCGCTGCTAATAGCAATGCGAGGGCGGCTCTTAGGATTTACCAGGAACGTTATGCACATCGCAGGCTGTCTCAGGAAAATAATTTTGTTTCACTTTAAAGACTTTAGCGAGAGACAGGATCTTTGCAGGGTAATAAGCATGATAGAGGCTGGAGATAAACATGCGTTGTTCACGGACGAGTGTCGCTTTACCCGTGAAGGCATTCTCAATTCACAACAGTCTACATCTACATCTACATTTATACTCCACAAGCCACCCAACGGTGGTGGCGGAGGGCACTTTACGTGCCACTGTCATTACCTCCCTTTCCTGTTCCAGTCGCGTATGGTTCGCGGGAAGAACGACTGCCGGAAAGCCTCCGTACGCGATCGAATCTCTCTAATTTTACATCCGTGATCTCCTCTGGAGGTATAAGTAGGGGGAAGCAATATATTCGATACCTCATCCAGAAACGCACCCTCTCGAAACATGGACAGCAAGCTACACCGCGATGCAGAGCGCCTCTCTTGCAGAGAGTGCCACTTGAGTTTGCTAAACATCTTTGTAACGCTATCCCGCTTACCAAATAACCCTGTGACGAAACGCGCCGCTCTTCTTTGGATCTTCTCTGTCTCCTCCGTCAACCCGACCTGGTACGGATCCCACACTGATGAGCAATACTCAAGTATAGGTCGAACGAGTGTTTTGTAAGCCACCTCCTTTGTTGATGGACTACATTTTCTAAGGACTCTCCCAATGAATCTCAACCTGGTACCCGCCTTAACAACAATTAATTTTATATGATCGTTCCACTTCAAATCGTTCCGCTCGCACACTCCCAGATATTTTACAGAAGTAACTGCTACCAGTGTTTGTTCCGCTATCATATAATCATACAATAAAGGATCCTTCTTTCTATGTATTCGCAATACATTACATTTGTCTATGTTAAGGGTTAGTTGCCACTCCCTGCACCAAGTGCCTATCCGCTGCAGATCTTCCTGCATTTCGCTACAATTTTCTAATGCTGCAACTTCTCTGTATACTACAGCATCATCCGCGAAAAGCCGCATGGAGCTTCCGACACAATCTAGTAGGTCATTTATATATATTGTGAAAAGCAATGGTCCCATAACACTCCCCTGTGGCACGCCAGAGGTTACTTTAACGTCTGTAGACGTCAATCCAATGAGAACAACATGCTGTGTTCTGTTTGCTAAAAACTCTTCAATCCAGCCACACAGCTGGTCTGATATTCCGTAGGCTCTTACTTTGTTTATCTGGCGACAGTGCGGAACTGCATCGAACGCCTTCCGGAAGTCAAGGAAAATAGCATCTACCTGGGAGCCTGTATCTAATATTTTCTGGGTCTCATGAACAAATAAAGCGAGTTGGGCCTCACACGATCGCTGTTTCCGGAATCCATGTTGTTTCCTACAGAGTAGATTCTGGGTTTCTAGAAACGACATGATACTCGAGCAAAAAACATGTTCTAAAATTCACGTTTGGGCGCTAAAGAATCCTCATGCAACGTACGTCCATGGTCATCAACAGCGATTAGCTGTAAAAATGTGAGCGGGAACTGTGAATGACACGCTCATTGGCCCCTACATGTTACCTCAAAGGTTGCATGCTCACACGTACCGTATGTTTCTGCAAGTATTGCCTGCACTCAGGGGGTTGCACCACTTTAAGTTAGGCGCATCCTTTGGTTGCAACATGAAGGCGCAACTCCACATTATGCACATGCTGTCCGAGATCACCTAGACAGGACATTTGTTGACGGATGGATCGGACGGGGTGGACCAACGCCGTGGCCCTCACGTTCGCCAGACTTGACACCGCTGGGTTTTTTTTTTTTTTCCTCTGCTGTACCATGAAAGACAACGTGTATGCAACAGCAGTTGAGGATGAACAGGACTTGGTGGCTCCTAATACGGCATCAGAAGTAGTGGTTCAGACTACTACTAGTGTATTTCAGAGAATATGCTATTCCCTTGCTCTATGCCAGCGTGAAAACGGCAGTCAGTTTGAACAATTGCTACTACACGCTTACGTCAAACAAGCGGTTGTAAGTCTGTGTACAAGAGCATACTCAATTTTCATTGAGCACTTTAGGACATATTTCAACATTAAACACGGACATATGATGGTTTTCGTCTCTAAAGAAGTGGTGTATGGTATATCAGCTAAGTACGATACACGTGTATGTGATACTTTTAAGTTTTTCTTGTTCTCGTCGTGGCGATCAGTTTTCCCAAACATTTTGTTTACCTATACATTTTCTGTGAATTTACTTTTCATTTCAAGTAAATACATCCATATGTCAGATTTGAATTATGTACATGTAATGTCTATACTTCTCCTTCGCCTGATGCTGTCTTTCTGCGCTACACTTTTGGTCAAATTGTTTTTCCGCAGCTTGCATAAAAATGAAAGAGGTGAAAGGTAATATAGGCGTCTGTAAAGAGACTGACGAAGTGCAAAATGATTAAACAGGAACAGCTAGGGAACACATTCAAGGCTGTAGAAGCATGCGTAAGTAGGGGAAAGATAGATACCGCCTATAGGAGAATTACAACAACCTTTAGAGAAAGGAAAAGCAGCTGTACGAAGATGAAGAGGTACGATGAAAAGACAAGTGTTAAGAAAAGTACGTAAAGATCAAAGGTAGACGGAATATGTACAGGGTCTGTATCAGGCTAACTTCAGGACAGTGTTACAGAAAGAGAAGTACACGAAAATGAAATGGGAGTCATGATACTGCGAGAATAATTTGACCTAGCGTGAGATACTTCAATGGAAACAAGGTGCTTGGAATAAAAGTTCCCCCAGAATTACTGAAATCCTTGGGAGAGACAGCCACGACAAAACTATCCCACCTGGTGTGCAAGATAAAAGACAGGCGAAATACTCTCAGGCTTTAGAAGAACATAATAATTCCAAAGAAGGCAAGTGCTCACAGGTGTGAAAACCATCGAACCATCAGTTCAGCAAGTCATGGTTATTTAATACTGACACTATCTGTTTACAGGAGAATCAAAAAACTGGTGGAAGCCGATCTCAGTAAAGATCAGTTTCAATTTTGTACAATGAAGATAATTCTGTAAGAGACAGCAAGGGACTTGGATGAGTAGTTGAACAAAATGCATTCTGTCTTGAAAAGAGGTTATAGGACGAACATCAGTAAAAGTAAGGGTAATGGAATGTAGTAGAATTAAATCAGGCGATGGTAAGGGAATAAGATTAGGGAATGTAGTAGAATAGATTTACTGTTTGAGCAGCAAAATAACTGACGATGACCGTGGGAAAGAGGATCTAAAATGTAGACTGGCCACAGTAAGAAAAATATTTCTAAAAATATACTTTTTTAAATACTGAAAGTAAAGTTAAGCGTTAGGAAATATTTTCTGGACATTAACATATGTTTCTGAGTGGGGTCCGCCTTTAACAAAACAATTTTGTGTTTTGTCCCAGACACGTTTCATTGCAGTTGCAGCATCATCAGTGGTTTTTTTTTATTATTATGGCTGTTAAACATAAGGAATGTTCTTTACGTTTTAAATACATATAAATATTAGTTTCTAAATCGTAATTACAGGGTTTTGAAGAGCACATAAAATTGTGTATTCATACCTTCTTCCCACGTGGTGTGGTTTTCCTACTGTATTACGTTATTACATTATTCTTTACAGTTAGTGAAACATAATGTAAATACACACACACACACACACACACACACACACACACACACACACACAACCAACCTTTCACATGAATTAATAGCCTACATTAAGTTGTGTATAGTTGCGAGTGACAAACTGTAAAGAGAAACAGTCATTGTAAAAACGTAATAGAGCAGGAAAACCACACCATGTGGTAAGAAGGTATGAATACACAATTTTATGTGCTCTTCAAAAACTGTAATTACGATTTAGAAACTAATATTTATGTGTATTTAAACCGTAAAGAACATTCCTTGTGTTTAACAGCCATAATAATATAAAAAAAACACTGATGATGCTGCAACTGCAGTGAAACATGTCTGGGACAAACAATAAAATTGTGTTTTGCTAAAGGAGGACCCCGCTCAGAAACATATGTTAATGTTGAAGCAAACCACAGATAAAAGAGCTTCAACATCAAGATGATTTTCTGGACATATTTGTGTGAAGTGTAGCCGCGTACGAAAGTGAAACATGGGCGTTAAGTCAGTTCAAACTAGAATAGGAGCTTTTGAAGCGTGGTGCTAAAGAAGAATGCTGAAGATTAGATGGGTAGATCGAATAACGAATGCGGAAGCACCGAATTCAGTTAAGAGAAAAGCAATTCATGGTATGGTTACTGTATAGAAACTCCTAACACTGGAACAGTACTCTAGAATTGGTGGCACTGTTGTTTTGTTTGCGGTTCCCTTTCCAGAAGCTCTGAAACATCAAATTCACATGCAGCGTTTTTTTAAGTAATTAATGATAAGAATGGAACTCAAAGAAAATATTAGACTGCCTCCCATTGGTAAACCATGAAAAATGAGATCAACATACAGCATCATGTGTGGCTTCATTCACTCGTTTTCTCAGGACGTAAGACTCAGTTTTTGTCTTTTCAGAGATACAATTTCTAATCTCTTTTTCCGTCTCTGACATCACCTCCGGATTTCCGAGTGCATAACTGCTAATGAAACTACCAGAAACAACGAACTGCATCTACGCATCGAGACGACCGCTGGGGATGTACACAGGAACATTTAATTTTGGTAGCGTACGCGAAGAATCTTACCTCAGGCAGTAGCAGAATTTTTCCTAATGCCAACTTCTTAGCGAGTTAGAACGGGACAAAGTGTTCAGCCTCTGGAAAAATGGAGGGTTATGGCACCGTGCCCTGCTGGCAGTGCTGCTACGACAGCGACACGTTTGTGGAAGAGGATCGCATTCGTGCATCAAACACGTAGTGAACCAGAGATACCAGAACGGGATAAGGGTCATTGTGCTCTCATGGCTCTAGCAGATCGTGTAACAACATTGTCAGCAATGTGAACTTTAAACTAAAATGGGTGCCAACCTGTCTGCTTTGACGGCTCTAGTTCGTGTTGTAATCGTGCGCTTCCACACATCACCATTAAATTTCTCTGTCTGTATAAACTTCGGAAGCTTCGAGAGGCGTAAGATATACAAAAGAAAAACTTTTTACTTATGTTCATTTCCTCTTGTTGTTGGCTGCAGTTCTCGCGTCTAGGTGTACGGTACATTCTTGGGGCTGAAATTTTGATTTTGTAGGTTCTTGTTGATCTGACTAATGCTCTAAGATTTGCCTGTTTTACTCTTGAATTTTATTTTTTACCACATTTTTCAATATCTCAGCGGCTTCAAAATTTCCACTTCGGAACACAAATGCACGTCTGTTTCCATCAGAGGCATGCCCACAACTTCCAACATTCTGCGGTACTCTCAATATTCCAAAGAGTTTACAAAACAAGAGTTTACAAACTTCCTTGACAAAAGAAGAATCTTTACTAAATTATATCATTATTTTGTAAAGGAGTCCAGAAACAAATTTAATAAATTTAATAAATATCGTCAGATTGTGCAAATTAATAATAGGAATTTTAAATATGCCAGATATTTCGTAATTTCAAATATTTCTAAAAGAAGCGTAATTTTAAATGTTAGAACACATCGACTATGACTAATTTCTTTTTATACATTTTACCCTGAAATATAAGAAACAGTATACAGAATCATATGAAATTAATTAAATTAAACAGCTGAGATAATTTTCACCTATACAATTTACTTTGTATCGACTATTTCTATACAGAAAAGGTAATGTTAGAGGAGGGTGTCCCATTACAGTGTACTGTACTAGTGACACAGATATCATTCCGGATGGTTTCCACTGGCCAGTAACCATCGGTGCCCGAGATTGAAATTGGCACGTGGACACCTTAGCTGGCATGCTGTGAGGCAAATTATAGCCAATAAAATTCTTCCTGGTATGTGACCGCATGTGTAAAAAATTATCCGACGCTTCGGCTACTGTTGCAAAGGATCCTCCTCTGGGTGTTTTTGGGGAACCCATGTTAAAGGCCATTTATAACAGCTGCCGAAATGGCAGACACTTTAAAAAATTGACAATGGTGTCACATACCCAGAAGAATGTTATTGTGTGTGATGATAACCGCGGAAGCCTATGCTTCCATTGAATTATAGTATTGCTTTTTGGCGAACTACACTTCATACTCTCCTGTGATGGCCCCATACGTGACAGACGTTACTGTGACAGCTGCCACCTCAAGGGTCCGTGTTGTCAAGTGGGTACATGGGAGAAGTGCGAAGTGTGGTGGCTAAGATATCCACTGGAGGTGTGTAGTATAGATACCACCGTATTGAGGGCGACGTGTATAGCAATCGCAACTTCACTAAATTGTAGAGCCCGATGCCCCGCTTCTCTTTCAAGCCATTCCGCATGTAATGATTCAGCAGAGTGTGGTGCTGGGGGGATGTGACGTACTGTGTTACTGTCTTCGCCCCTCAAATTTAAATAACTGTTATCCCAACTTTTTAACATGGCACAGATGAATCCTATTTTAACAGCAACAACAAGAATTCCGCTAAAGTGAAGACATGTATGCCAATGAGTTTGAGTGCACTTGCAGAGTAGGCAAACTTCATGAATTAAATAAAGAAAAAGAATTACACCAAAGTGAAGACGTACATAGGAACGCTGGACATCAATGGGCTAATGAGGATAGAGAAAACTACATGAATTAAAGACGATGCTGTTCAAACAAAAGGTTCTGATACTGAAATTCCAAGAGACCTGCGCAATATATGGGACCACTGTAGACTTTGGGTAACTACAGACATTTCAAAATCAAAAAAGAGAGGAAAATAGGCAAAGGAGCTCTGCTCCTGAGAATGGCATTTATAGTCAACAAGAGAAAAACATAATCAGCAACGGAAGTGAAATCAATAAACACCAGGTTGATGAGGATGGGGCCTGAATGTGCCAGTATGTCTTAGATGATAATCAACGTAAATGCACCAGTAAAGAAGACGATAGAGATAAAGGAGTAGTCATTAAGTACAAGGCAAAAGTAGAGAAAATCCCTGAAGGGGATGATAAAATTTTAACAGGTGATTTAAACTCACAATTAGGCAGATAAAAGAGATTTAAAGAAACGGCAGGTCAATATCCAGCACTCAGATTCACTAACAAGAATGGACAGAGACTGGTTGAGCTACGTCACCAACACAGTATGAGGATGTTGTCAACTCACTTCACTTCAAGAGGGAGAGGAAGAAAACCAAGTCTTTGAGATCGCCTGTCAAATACCTAGAACAACACTAGTTCGACCATGTAACAATCACAAGAACGACAGAAAAATCATCAATGACCAAGTCAGAAGAGGGGCAAACATATACTACCATTATTCCTCAAGAATTGGAATCAAACAGATGCAAAATGGAATGAAAAAGAAGACCGCTGCGATGCCACAGTTCGATATGAAAAATTAAAATCAGCAAGGATCATAGAGAACTGGGAGAAAGAGACAGACACGACCTGGGGAGAATTCGAAGAGGAGGTAATCAGTAAGGCGAAAGAAAAAATTCCTCTGCTTAGGAAGAAGAGACATCCATGGTCGAATGGCATGCGCGATTAAGCAATTGAGCCGGCCAGTGTGGCCGTGCGGTTCTAGGCGCTTCAGTCTGGAACCAGGCGACCGCTACGGTCGCAGGTTCGAATCCTGCCTCGGGCATGGATGTGTGTGATTTCCTTAGGTTAGTTAGGTTTAAGTAGTTCTAAGTTCTAGGGGACTGATGTCCTCATATGTTAAGTCCCATAGTGCTCAGAGCCATTTGAACCATTTTAAGCAATTGCCAACATGAAAGCAGCATACAACATCTGATACAGAGACAACACAGAAGTTCCTAAGGCAAAGTACTTAGAGGCAAGAAAGCGAACCAGAGACGTTAGGAAAGTCGAAAGAATGTATGAAAAGGACCAATTAAAATGAATAGAAGAAGATTTTTGAAACTATAACGCGGGGCACTTCTACAGGACGGATTCGTAGGGTACCAGCCACAAAATTTGTGTTTCAGAAAATAGATAGAGAACTGGCATTGAACGACAAAGAGAACTGCGAGATACTGGCTAAGTACTCCAGTGAACTACTGAACCATACTGAACTGGTAGTGCGATTCCCAAGGAGACACGAGAAATAAGTCAAAAACACCAGATGAATTTGGGCTCAAGAGAGAAATCATGAAACTGAAAAACGGTAAAACAGCAGGTTTTCTTAGCTCAACTGTTAAAGGAGCTGCGCCGAATACCATAAGGAAAACAACAAATGTAATACAAGACAAATACTGGACCGAAGTAATACCAGAAGACACGAAAGACATAGTTATGCAACTTATATACAAGAAAGGGGATAGGACCAATGTTATCAATTAAACACATAAATTCTACCACAGTGACTGCTACATACGAGATAGTTTCAGCTGGGAAACAAGATAGGAGAACATCAAGCAGGCTTCAGTCCGGGAAGATCCTGAGACGAGCAGACATTTAAAGACAGTCCTTAAGTACCAACAGTGACGAGCAGAGGGATCGTGTGCTCCTTTGTAGATTTTAAGACGGCATTCAACTAATCCAATATTGGTATACGTGAAAATATAAATGCTTTTATCACTTTTCCTTTCCTTCATTCTTTATTTACTTTTTTTGGAGGAGGAGGAGTGTCGTTACTCCCTTCCCGTATCCCTTGGATCCACGCCTGGACTCACTAGCCAGCACGCTCACCATAGATATTGTCGAACAACCACATCTGAGACGCGTTGGAAGGCAATCTGCGCATCACGGTTCCCTAGCAAGCAGTATGTACGTTTCGTGGACTCATATGCTCTTGACGCGGGAGGAGATTACCCAGTAACGTACAAAGGGTTCTTTGGATCCCATGCCATCGTGGCCGGCCGGGGTGGCCGAGCGGTTCTAGGCGCTACAGTCTGGAACCGCGCGACCGCAACGGTCGCAGGTTCGAATCCTGCCTCGGGCATGGATGTGTGTGATGTCCTTAGGTTAGTTAGGTTTAAGTACTTCTAAGTTCTAGGGGACTGATGACCTCAGATGTTAAGTCCCATAGTGCTCAGAGCCATTTGTCAAGTCCCATAGTGCTCAGAGCCATTTGTCAAGTCCCATAGTGCTCAGAGCCATTTGTCAAGTCCCATAGTGCTCAGAGCCATTTGTCAAGTCCCATAGTGCTCAGAGCCATTTGAACCATTTTGCCATCGTGTTTCGGCGCCCTGATTGGAGTCCATAGTGGGACTAACACCATACTGCATTCTCAGAGACGATGCACAGTTCTTTTACCCTCATAATCTGTGAATTGCCACATACCTGATCTGTGACACTGTTCATCTCAGTTACAGGTATTATTCCTGGCGTTATTTCCACTAATGTCTGTGTATTCAATGTTTCACTTCCATGTAAAAGAAAAGCAGAAGAAAGGAACGACTAAAGTCATTTTTCATGATAGCAGGCAGTAAAACCCTTCTCATTGTGCCAGATTTCTCGAGTTTCTTACGATTCGAAATTTCTGTTACCAGTGTTGCACCGTAACCCTGCCCCCAGCTGCACTGATGAATTTTCCAAGCTATTGCTCGACACAGATGGTAAAAGAAGCAAGACCGACTCAGACCGTGTGTCACAGTCGTGATCTAGAGCACGTGAAGAGTGCCAATACTGTAAAAGCAGGGCAAAGCTCGTAAACCATTTCCACACAGCGTGCAGAGCCGTAGCGAGGAACGCAAACGGTGCAGTATGACGGCAACGAGAACGTCGTTCTCTAAACTCTACAACATGGAGTAATAACATTCAACATCCGAACTACCCCCGCTCCAAGGCGTTCTAGTACTGATAAACGCAGAGGCCGGGAAAAGTGCCCGTAATTGAGACGCAACGACGGGGACAGGATTCTGACACCTCTGGTTAAACGAGGGCAAATGGCCACCTAACCTACTACAATGACGAAATGTCTGCGTTTAAAAGCCTCTGTTCCAGACATCTTTTCCTCAGTGTCTGGTCATTCCATGTGTATCACCGATCCCAAAAGAATGACAGGCTCGCTAGCTATCTGTTTGACGACTCTACTTACAAGGGAACCTCCCCATCGCACCCCCCTCAGATTTAGTTATAAATTGACACAGTGGATAGGCCTTGAAAAACTGAACACAGATCAATCGAGAAAACAGGAAGAAGTTGTGTGGAACTATGAAAAAATAAGCAAAATATACAAACTGAGTAGTCCATGTGCAAGATAGGTAACATAAATGAGTATGTTACCTGATGAGCGCCATGGTCTCGTGGTTAGAGTGAGCAACTGCGGAACGAAAGGTCCTTGGTTCGAGTCCTCCCTCGAGTGAAAATTTTACTTTCTTTATTTTCGCAAAGTTACGATCTGTCCGTTCATTCATTGACGTCTCTGTTCACTGTAATAAGTTTAGTGTCTGTGTTTTGCGACCGCACCGCAAAACCGTGCGATTAGTAGACGAAAGGACGTGCCTCTCCAATAGGAACCGAAAACATTTGATCGCAAGGTCATAGGTCAACCGATTCCTCCACAGGAAAACACGTCTGATATATTCTTTACGACACTGGTGACGGCATGTGCGTCACATGACAGGAATATGTTGTTGACCGACCTAACTGGCACACTTGGCGAATGGGTAAAAAGATTCTTCTACGTTGCCCGATTTAGGTTTTCTTGTGAATGTGATAATCACTCCAAAAAAAGTGATGAAAACATAAGAGTTTGTCACATAAACTGCATCAAATGAATGCAACAGTTTCAGAGTCGCACAGTTTTCCCTGTGCTCTGTCAAAACATATGTTTTTTACGTTTTCAAATGTTTCCGTGCGTAGACCGTCAAATTCTGTATATGTCCAAGCAAATCTGAACATGTCCTGGAATTTTGGAGAGCGAAGATGATTATGTGTGAGTGCCTGAACTTTGATAATTATCTGAAAATAAAAAATTAAAATTTTCACCCGAGAGAAGATTTGAACCAAGGACCTGTCGTTCCACAGCTGCTCAAGCTAACCACGGGACCACGGCGCTCGTAAGCCAACAGTCTCCTTGATGTTACCTACCTTGCGCATGGACTACTCAGTTTGTATATTTTGCTTATTTTTTTCATAGTTCCACACAACTTCTTCCTGTTTTCTCGATTGATCTGTGTTCAGTTTTTCAAGGCCTATCCCTGTGCCAACTTATAACTAAATCTGAGGGGGTGCGATGGGGAGGTTCCCTTGTTAGTGCCGCCCGTGACTGGACATCATCGCTGCACATTGTCGCTACCGACGGGCCTCAGCCGTGACTCATAGGATGCGGACTGACTGGGCCTTCCTCTGGCGAAGGGCCAAAGCGACTGACTGCAAGCTGCCACCTTCTGTTTGCTGGGTGGGCTCCTGATTGCCACCTCCTCGGGTCTATCTGTACTGCCTTCCTTGCTTGATGCTGCATCCGCCTTCACAACGGCTATCCGGAATATGCTGTGGGTACAGGCGTAAGCATGTGTCCATCTTTGAGAGCTGTGAGGCCCATCGTATCCCTGACCTGCTGCAAGCTACGCGAGCTGACGGAACGATGTATCTTGTATTCCTCGCCTAGTTAGTTGGTTGGGTTGGAGATTAAAATGACTGATCTACAAGGTTATCAGTCCCTTATTCCTTAGCCACACAGTTCTTGTATTAAAACCTCACCCCAAAAGAACCCATCAACTGAAATCCTGGGAAGGAACAAAATGAGTAAAACTATGCGCGTAACCATACTGAAGGGAAAAAGAACGAAAGTAGCAAGCCAAAACTGAAAACATGAACTGAAAGGAAAAAGCGGTAGAAGGCGTTAAAACAATATAGCAGACTGCCTGGGCTGGCTGTATGCAAGAATGAGAAAAGGATGAGCCAGCCACTGTGCGACACACTAAAATTTTCAGACTAAAAACAGAAGGCAAGAGAAACACACATGTTGGAAAGACTAAGACCGAGTCCAATAGACAGCGCCAGAAGGAGCGATACAGAGTTAAAAGTGGGAGATAAGGCGAGGTGGCCAGCCTCAGACTGAGCGATAAGAATTCCTTTCTCGGATAACACTTAAAACTGTAAGTAGGCTGTATAGGTTTTTTTCTTGGTAACGCCACGTAGCGCTCTGTATGAAAAACACTGGCTGTGCTGTGTGCAGTCTGTGGCTGGTTTGCATTGTTGTTGGTTATTGTAGTGTTGGGCAGTTGGCTGTTAACAGCGCGTAGCGTTGCACAGTTGGAGGTGAGCCGCCAGCAGTGGTGGATGTGGGGAGAGAGATGGTGGAGTTTTGAGAGCGGATGATCTGGACGTGTGTCCATCAGAGACAGTAAATTTGTAAGACTGGATGTCATGAACTGATATATATATTATGACCTTTAAACACTATTAAGGTAAATACATTGTTTGTTCTGTATCAAAATCTTTCATTTACTAACTATGCCTATCAGTAGTTAGTGCCTTCAGTAGTTTGAATCTTTTATTTAGCTGGCAGTAGTGGCGCTCGCTGTATTGCAGTAGTTCGAATAACGAAGATTTTTGTGAGGTAAGTGATTTGTGAAAGGTATAGGTTAATGTTAGTCAGGGCCGTCCTTTTGTAGGGATTTTTGAAAGTCAGATTGCGTTGTGCTAAAAATATTGTGTGTCAGTTTAGTGTTGATCAGAATAAGTAAAGAGCGAAATGTCTGAGTACGTTCAGTTCTGCTCAGCTGTTTGAAAATCAAATAATGTAAGAGGTTAATCAGCACAGTAATTCAATAATTTTTCTAAGGGGATGTTTCAAAACTACATCAGCGGTTGAGGAATTGACACCTAACACAGTAGGTAGTGGGTCAAGAAGGTTAAAAGATCGTCTCAGAGCGGCGGGATTGGGACAGTCCAACAAGATGTGGACTACTGTCAGTGGATAACCACAGCGACACTGGGGTGGGTCCTCGTGACTGAGGAGGTGACCTTTAGTCAGCCAAATATGGTCGATGCAAAGCCTGCAAAGGGCTGTGAAGTCCCTGCGAGTGGCTCGCATGGATGACGTCCACAGATGCGTTGTCTTCTTTGTAGCACGTAATTTATTAGGCGTAGTAAGGGTATGCCATTCGCTATTCCAGACCCCAAAACCGTTACGTCGTAATACTATCGCAGATCAGTTTCCGGTGTGCCGATCTCCAGAGTCGGTTTACTGGCAGCGTGTTTGGCCAGCCTGTCAGACAGTTCATTTACTGGGATTTTGACATGTCCTGGGTCCCAAATGAAGGGCACCGAACATTCACGTTGTTCCAGGGCATAAACAGACTCCTGGTTAGTCATTACCAAAGGACTGCGACGGTAACACTGATCGAGAGCTTGTACGCATTTCTTGCCTGTGCGCTCGAGAAGACAATATTCATTGTAGGAATCACGTTAACAAAAGGTTATTGCAGATACCGCTGCTTGACAGATACCTTTTGGGTGCAAGACAAACTCTCACCATGCCTCGGAGCTCAGCCACCAACACTTGGACGTCACCGCCTTACCTGTCCTGCCTCAGTATCCACTGACATTCTGACCCATGGGTGACTTAACCAGTATGAAATACAATTATACATAATTTTTCTTTAGAATACTAATGCTCCGGTTGCATATGGTATTATGTCTTTTCCCAGCACAAAAAAGAATAGTCAGGTTATTAAATGAAGTACTTTCATTGAGAGTGACACAGTTGTTTTTAAATACATTAAGGCATGAAATAAAAGCGCAACACGCAGTATTCAATAGCGGACCACCACAAATGTGTTTTTAATCTAGTGTAAATGGAATTTCTACGGGGAACAATTGTGTCCCAATGATTATAATGCTATTTAAATTATATAATTTGGCCTGTTTCTTCATGCCCATAAATAATTCTCCCATTAGGTTTGCTGTCGATGGTAATCAGCTACCATTAAGACGTGTCACAATGGAAATAAAGGGAGTGTCCAGCAGTTTTGCAGTACATTTTTATCGAGGGCTAACCGTCCACTTATGCTTTCGTGAAATGCCTGTAATGCACAGGAAATTATTTTCCTACCTATCTTGGCTGAGACTTTCTGAGAGGTATCTTCATCCTGAGGAAGTTTTCGATCACTTCGTCCATTTTCGTCTGTCGTTGCTGGTCTCTCAAGACAATATTTTCCACACACTTCTCTTGTAGCGTATTATTTCTGATGCTCCGTCAACATTCTGCCAGATACCGTAATGTTATTCCAGTACGCAATTAATCGGAAAAGACAGGCTACCGTCACACTAACGAATATACAATTTCTTGTTTCTTTTTGTAGCTGGACTGAGCACAGACG
The DNA here is from genome assembly GCF_023898315.1 of Schistocerca nitens. Lineage (NCBI taxonomy): Eukaryota > Metazoa > Arthropoda > Insecta > Orthoptera > Acrididae > Schistocerca > Schistocerca nitens. The sequence goes on along the minus strand of NC_064620.1, from coordinate 31,101,865 downwards.
TTCAACACAATGATAAAAGGACGATGTTCTTGTGGAAACCACACTTCTTGTTAGATGATGCAGATAATTTGTCGCTTATCTAGCTGCAAAGAAATTTATATCAAAACTAAACTAGCATATTACTGTGTGAATAGTAAGATTATAGATAACGGAGGTGGATTGTATTAGTACCATGTTCCAACGAGAAAGGGGTGTTTAACACCAATCACTGTCTAACAAACTACATGAGAATACTAAAAATGAACAAAGAAAAGTCTGTTCCTGAGAAATGAGCAACGACATTCTCAAGAACAAGATCCCACTGTTGGTTCAACAATTGTGACAGCAGTGTAGTGCCCTGGTAACAATACATATACTGAGGACTCAGCAGAAACTGCGTTCTGTCTTTATTAATAATGTCTCCATGTACACGTTACTGCCCGATACCGTTTTTCTTTGTTCTGCAAGTTAAAACATAGCTAATTTGCTACAGACCTTTCAGAACAGTGGTTGTGAAACTATTTATAGGAAACATTATTCAAATCCGCTTCTGGATACCAAATTGTGTATTTATAATTGTTTTCTATCACTGGATTAAGGTGAATGGTGATGGTTACTACGAAAAGGATTCGACAGCCTTGTTGCCTCATCTCTTCTCCTCTTTCTCCCCCCCTCCCCCCCCCCCCCCCGACACACACACACACACACACACACACACACACACACACACCTGTTCTTACCAGCTACACAAACGAATGACAGTAACGTTATCCGTAAAGGATAAAGGATGCTTATAATTACGGGACTGTTACTGGAATAAGTGGAATAGAAATGATAACAACCAGTCGCACATTATCGAACATTTGCTAAGACGCCGTTTCTGCTACATAGTTATACACCTTGGAAGGTGCAGCAACGGTCTCGTGAGAAATACTTGCGTGGCGCTTGACAACATCAGCGAAATGAATTATTGCACCGATGTTATTTCTTTCTGAGATCTGATCTGGCGTCACGCAAACATGCCACTCCAAACCCTTGCTAGACGTTTTCAAATTCAAAAGAAACGACTAAGATGAGCGCGACGCTTAAAACCCATGCGCTGAAATCAAATATAAGACAATGAGCGATTGATTGGTGTCGTAATTGTAACACCTGAAACAAATGCTGCTGTTAGGAGTTTATCAGGTTTTCAGCAACGTTTCGATGAGTGCTGTTATCGTCGTATTTAGGGGGGAGGGGAGGGGAGGGGGATCGTCTCTAGTGAAGCACAATGAAACGCCTTTCCTTTATGACTAACTCATCCGGCAAAAAACCCCAGAATTTTGTAGTAGTCTCACTCGCCAGGAGAGAGAAATGTAATGTTCCTGAACATATCCGTAATTGTCCGAACTAATCTAACGGGCTGATATTATTCACCGTCTAGAAACTTACTTCTAAATAAATCTAAACTCTGGTGGCCGCTGTCACTGAGTAATACACGTCTAAAACAAAGACACAAACACACATACAAAAGATATAAAGCAGCCACCCTCATTCCTGATCTATTTCGTAAAATTATCAATTTTTCCTATTTATTTCGTTTTCAGGAAAACTAATGTAAATAATGCAACGATTCACTTATTTCGGCGTTTACTCCAATTCATGAATTTTAAATAGCGTTAAGAAAACATTACATTCTTTATTTTTTGTTATTTTTATAGAGCGCAGTTTTCCTGTGGTGCTTTAGAATTTCCCGTCTGATAACAACAGATCTCGTGTTTATACACTCCTGGAAACTGAAATAAGAACACCGTGAATTCATTGTCCCAGGAAGGGGAAACTTTATTGACACATTCCTGGGGTCAGATACATCACATGATCACACTGACAGAACCACAGGCACAGACACAGGCAACAGAGCATGCACAATGTCGGCACTAGTACAGTGTATATCCACCTTTCGCAGCAATGCAGGCTGCTATTCTCCCATGGAGACGATCGTAGAGATGCTGGATGTAGTCCTGTGGAACGGCTTGCCATGCCATTTCCACCTGGCGCCTCAGTTGGACCAGCGTTCGTGCTGGACGTGCAGACCACGTGAGACGACGCTTCATCCAGTCCCAAACATGCTCAATGGGGGAGATCTTGCTGGCCAGGGTAGTTGACTTACACCTTCTAGAGCACGTTGGGTGGCACGGGATACATGCGGACGTGCATTGTCCTGTTGGAACAGCAAGTTCCCTTGCCGGTCTAGGAATGGTAGAACGATGGGTTCGATGACGGTTTGGATGTACCGTGCACTATTCAGTGTCCCCTCGACGATCACCAGTGGTGTACGGCCAGTGTAGGAGATCGCTCCCCACACCATGATGCCGGGTGTTGGCCCTGTGTGCCTCGGTCGTATGCAGTCCTGATTGTGGCGCTCACCTGCACGGCGCCAAACACGCATACGACCATCATTGGCACCAAGGCAGAAGCGACTCTCATCGCTGAAGACGACACGTCTCCATTCGTCCCTCCATTCACGCCTGTCGCGACACCACTGGAGGCGGGCTGCACGATGTTGGGGCGTGAGCGGAAGACGGCCTAACGGTGTGCGGGACCGTAGCCCAGCTTCATGGAGACGGTTGCGAATGGTCCTCGCCGATACCCCAGGAGCAACAGTGTCCCTAATTTGCTGGGAAGTGGCAGTGCGGTCCCCTACGGCACTGCGTAGGATCCTACGGTCTTGGCGTGCATCCGTGCGTCGCTGCGGTCCGGTCCCAGGTCGACGGGCACGTGCACTTTCCGCCGACCACTGGCGACAACATCGATGTACTGTGGAGACCTCACGCCCCACGTGTTGAGCAATTCGGCGGTACGTCCACCCGGCCTCCCGCATGCCCACTATACGCCCTCGCTCAAAGTCCGTCAAGTGCACATACGGTTCACGTCCACGCTGTCGCGGCATGCTACCAGTGTTAAAGACTGCGATGGAGCTCCGTATGCCACGGCAAACTGGCTGACACTGACGGCGGCGGTGCACAAATGCTGCGCAGCTAGCGCCATTCGACGGCCAACACCGCGGTTCCTGGTGTGTCCGCTGTGCCGTGCGTGTGATCATTGCTTGTACAGCCCTCTCGCAGTGTCCGGAGCAAGTATGGTGGGTCTGACACACCGGTGTCAATGTGTTCTTTTTTCCATTTCCAGGAGTGTATATAGCCACTGGATCATCGCTTGTACGTAATTAGGTAAACTTAACACAACTACTTACTGAATTTTGCACACATCGCTTAGTGCATGGTTTGGATATTGCTACCTTGAGATCTCGTATTTAAGATCAAAGTGACATGAGAATACAGTGCGCAGCACAGTTAAAGGGGCTTTTTATCGAAACCGAGTAATTCTCTCACTGCGACGCAGATAATTGAAGTTTGGCTCAAAGCTGCCTACAAACTTCCTTTGTAACGGTGCAGAAGAGTCATGTAAGCTGTAAGATAGGTCAATAATGCCACATCGCCATTAGGATTCATCACAACTTCATTTTGGACGTGTCACGAGATGGGGAGGTCGTCCCGCCGCCTCTTACCCACATTTCATCCCCTCTTTTGATGCCCATGCAATAGAGGTCACAACCGCCACACTCAGCATTGAAATGACGGGCTTTTCTTGAAGGTGGCTGGACGGATGATCAGTATCGACACGGAAAGGCCTCAGCGGGTGGTATGAAAGTCGTCAATGAAACCACCCCTTCCCTCGCGGCGTTGATTCTCACACATTTGGTGATCGGAAACGAGTGCGATGAACAATAGGACCACGCTATTGACAACTTTGGATGCTGTTGAGATTCCTAGGGCAATTCAATCCTTTTTTAAGGACATCGAGCTGCTACAAGGCCACTGACCTTTGGAATGTAGAACGTCCGCAGTTTTTGCTCTGGTATAAGGAGTGAAACCACTAAGGACCCGTTCAAAATCAACTGACGAAATTTGAAAGTGATCCGGAGCAACGAAGTGTGCTCATGCTTTTTCAGCCCCCCTACGGAATATTCGTGGAGGGGGTAGAGGGAGGAGAGTGTTGTGACATTGACACATGCGGCAAAGGGTCCCGCCAAAGAGTCCCTCAATATAGCAAAACCCTTTTTGCCACTCACGGATCTCTGTCGAGCACCCATACCTGTACAGAGGTGATCGTTGATTACTAGGCGAAGGTGTGACAGGCAACCATTTAGACGCCTTTCAGCTGAGAGGCGACGCCACACGAGGGCTGGGAAAGCATAAACACCCTTTGCTGCTTCGAATCACCCAAATTTTGTCATATGGTTTTGAACGGTCTTTGTTTAGAAACGAGGAAAAGTGGTGCGGCACGTACCTGCGATGAGGCTGGCGATGATGAGGGGCAGGATCATCAGCTTGAGGAGGCGCATGACCAGCTCTCCAGGGTACGCCACCAGCATCACAGCGTCCAGCCCCAGCTGGAGCGGCCGCAGCGAGAAGCCTGCAACAGCACCACGGCGAGAGCACGATTACACCACAGGACTGTTGATATTTTTAAAGGTATCGCGAATCCTACACATTTATATTTAAGAAATACCATTATCGTATCTCGATATATCGGAAAAAGTACCGGTGTAACGATATACGGTGGAAATAATTTCGACGTACATGCCTATAAAATTGTCGACTGCACATTGTAAATACACTGCCGGTTTTAGAGCTGTATATCTAAGTACTAATTTCGTATTAGGTATTCTGTAAATCAACAAGCTATCAGCCTGCCTACCCCTCTTAGAACAAGAACTGAAAGGGAAACTATGCACGTTAACGCTTGGCGATAACCATTTTGCTAACAATGGTAACAGCATGTAGTAGTATGGTATTCTGCCTTACGGCAGGTCTTGTCATGGGTTGAGCCTCTTCCACTTTTGTCTGTCCATAGCTAGTCTTTTGATTTCTGAATATTTGTCTCCTTTGATATTGTCCAGCATCTGATACCTTCTTTTTCCTCTTCCCCTTTTACCCTCCACCATTCCTTCTATTCCTTCCTTCAATAAATAGTCCCTCCTCAAACAATGTCCAATAGAGTTCCGTTTTCTCTTTCTGATGACTTTCAGCATGTTTCTTTCTTCTCCAACTTTTCTTAATACTTCCTCATTCCTTACTCGGTCTTCCCATTTCACTTTTTCCATTCTTCTCCATATCCACATCTCTAATGCCTCCAGTCTTCTTTCATCTTCCTTCCTCAATGTCCAGGTCTCCGCACCATATAGTGCAACGCTCCAGATGTATCTTTGTTTAGTGGTCCACAAAGTAATTTCTGTTTCCTCTTGAATCCTCCCTTTTACCATTGCAACTCTTTTCCTAATTTCTGTTGAGCAATGCATATCATCCATTATTACTCTTCCCAAGTAATTGAAGTTGTTCACTTGCTCTAATTCCTCTGTATCTTCTCTCCAATCTGACACAGTCAAAAGCCTTCTCAAGATCAATGAACACAACATACACCTTCCTTTTCTTTTCTATGTACCTCTCCCCTATCACTCTCAGTAGGCCAGTGGCATCTCTAATTCCCACTTCTCGCCTGAAACCAAATTGTTCATCTCCTATTACGCAATTCAGCTTTCCATATAGCGTTCTGTTGAGCGTCATCAGCAAGACTTTGGCTCCATGCGATATCAGGCCCACTGTTCTATGTTCCTCACACTTTTTTCTGTTCTTTTCCTTTTCTAAAGGTATTAAGATACTTTCTGTAAAATCCTTTGGCCATTTTCCTGTCATGTATATTTGATTACACAATTCAATCAACCCCCTTTTCCCTTCTTTGTCCAATGACTAACAGTTCCGCAGTAATCTCATCAATTGCCATTGCCTTTCCGTTTTTCATCTCCTTCGTAGATTCTTCAATCTCACTAGTTAGTATTGTATTTCCTTTGTCATCATCTACAACTTTCTCTTCTTCTTCTATCCCTAGGTCTTCTTCACTTGGTCGGCTGTCTGCAGCATATAGCCACTTACGTATTCTACCCATCTTCTCATTATTTCTTGGGGTTCTCGCACCATTTTACCGTCTGCTGCCTCTACTTCCTATAGTCCATCGTTGTTTCTCTTTTCCTTGAATGTCAAACAGCATGTAAGTGGCGCTATAAAAGATGTCCGATAGGTCCATCGTTCGGTTTTGTCACCTATCGGATTTTTCCGGAACTTAACGTCGACTTCCCCGTTTTTCATTTCTGCAAACGTTGTTTTTTGCCGCAACTGGTGTGCTGTTCCTTCACATCGGTAATCTAGTTATTCCATTCACACTGTCACCCCCTCCTCCCGCCCCCTCGCCAGTGCAATCGGTGTTGTTTTGTGCCATATATACTTGCTTCAGACAGTCAACGAGAAAGATTGGAACTGACGAAAGCTCAAAAAGTAGTAAGACTGCTTCACACAATGAAAGTAAAATTATGTCCTACTACAATTTCAAAAGAACAACTTCAAGTATTTTCCGAAAATTGTGAAAGAATATAATACAAAAAGAAAATCTCGTCAGACGATATCATCGTTTTGATATATCGATATATCAGTAGAAGATATATCGCCGATGAACGTATATCGATTATTTTTAGGGAAGTATCGATATTTAATCAACAGCGCTTGTACACCAGCAGTATTAACGGGGAAAGTACACGTTTCAGACCAGCATGACGTGCGCAGTTTCGTCATCTGGGCTGTGGCTAAACCATTACTCCTCAATATGTTTACTACCAGGGGTGCTAGTTCACAAAGTGTTCAGGATTATTTCTGCGCAGTTTGGAAATAAGAGAGCGATACTGACAGTACTTCAGCTGTGAGGGCGTGTCGTGATTGTCCCTGGATAGGTCAGTGGGTAAATGAATTGGATACGAAAAACAATGATCTGCGTTTGATTCCCAATCGGATATATTGTTTTAATCTGTTAGCAACAATAAATTCTGGTGAACTGAATTTTTGCTATTGGCCCCAATTGGGCACTGAAATGAATTTAATGGCAAGTGGAAGTGTGTGCCAGACCTGGATTCGAAATCGGATTTCCCGCTTTACGCGAGCCTGTGTCTTAACCTCCTCAGCTATCCGAGCATGCTTTTCGTCTGACAAATTCTCATTTTGTCGCACACTACTTCCCTAGCCCCATTGTCCACCATTGTCGATCCTGCAGCCGTACATATATCCGATGAGGGAGAGGGGGCGAGAGGGGGAATCTGCTCTGAAATGATCTTATGGTCGTCAAGACGTACATATTTATGTATGTGTTTTGTCTGTTCTTTCAGATTGCAAACGCAGTCTCCCTCCTGGATCCCTGCAGAAATCTAGTGTGATGCTGCGTTCAGTGAGTATAGTGGACAGGGGGCGCGATGTCATTAGTGTGCGACAAGGTGGGAATTCGGGTCGAAGGGAAAGCACGCACTGATAGCCGAAGTTGACCATTTGCGCAAAGTTGGAAATCTGGGTTCGAGTCCTGGTCCGACCCAAGTTTCCGCTTGTCACTGAATTCACTGAAATGGCCAATTGCAGCCGATCTCAGAATTTATATCATTTCTTAGTATATCTGCGGCTGCAGGCAAGAATGGTGTCTTTCTGACACTGCCGAAAGAACAGACAGACGTATTTATACATATACATATTTTAATAATTTCTGCTATCAATAAAGTCCTGTAAAAATCCAGAAAATATTCATTGGAGTAAAATGAGATTCCCAACATAAAGGTCATTAATTCATCCGTTTACTGTATCACGACACATTCTGTATGCTCATGTAATTTGATGAACAAGCACCTTCCCAATTATCTAACCCCTTTTTGTCTTCCTCATTGCAAGGACTATATTGGGTGTCTCTCCTACGAGTCATCAGGAGCATGGTCTCTGGTTTTTCAGCGGATATTTGCAATTTAGTTCTTGGATTGTGTAGCAGATGTCAGCCAAAACAAATAGCGCTCATCGCGTATTTCATGCGAAGTCCAGTGTCGGAAAGCATCGGTGTGTTTCCTTTTACAAACAAACTGATTTTTAAAGCGGAATTTTACGTTCCCAGTCGACAGAACGGTCCAAGATTAGTCTACTTCGATGTTCGAGTGACCGATACCTTAACAGGATAGTGAAACACGAAGAACAAACAGCAGTCCAGCAACGATTCAGTAGCATTGGATGCTTGGCGGTAGCAGTCAACGTGGGACGGGGCAGTGTTGCCGCTGCAGGAGTACCTGTTATCCTTCATGTTTTACTGTCCCTGTCAACAGATATCGATAAAACGAATATCTAACTAGACTTTTGGTAGCGCTCTATCGAAAGGGCATATAAAATTTTGATTTGAAAATAATTTTGTTTGTAATGGGAAACAAAACTACGATGTCTGTTGTCACTGGGCCTCATGTGAAAGACGTGACGAAGATTAATTGTTTGGGCTGACTTCAGCTACGCAATGCAAATACGAAATTTCAAATACCTTATCATTTAAAATTACTTACAGCTATAGTGATAATATTTTGTGAAACAATTAACGATGTTGGTAACTGAGATGTATCTAATCTGAGATAATAATATCTGTGAACCTCCGTTGTATTTTATTCTTAGTAATCAGGTCATTTCAAACAGTCCTGATGTCAACTATACATTGTCCTTTCTCATCGAGGGGTCATAGACTTAGCGCGTAAGCTTCATTTGCCCATGTCGGTGCCATTTTATAATTTTCATTGTACCAGTTCGTAATTTTAATAATCATTCATTGTTCATACATTTGTTTTCCATATTTGTAATAGTTGGTTCGCCTCAGTACCTGCTTTGATTTAAAATTTGATGTGCAGTTCATTGAGGTGTTCATGACGAGTCGTTTGTTAATTCAGCTGATGACGCCGCGATCAGGCGATAGTAGCTCCATCGCAAACCAGTTTGATATTAAAATCGAGCCTGGATCTTTTGGTAACATTGTCCACGTTTCACGTTAACGCAGAAATGCAAACTGTACGTGTTGGTTCGACAACTAATTCTCATATTTTTACTCGTCGTCGTAAAGTAATCTAAATGAGATCTCGATCGGGAATAATGATTTGATTTTCTGCATTGCAATGGCAGTAACTCTAGAAATTTTATGTCCGATTTTAACGAAGAAATTAAATACTAACCCCAGGCTGCAGTAAGTTCAGAATTTTCTGTTAAAGTAGCTATAGCTCTCAATTTCCCTGCTAGTCAAATTACAAAATGATAACAAATAAAACAAATCATAGAACTTTGACGACAGGTTAGTACAAATAGCCTCCTCTCCTGTTCTGATCTCAGTCTGGCCACCTCTTCCATGATCTTCCACGTCTTTGTTTCCCTTGATTTTTTTTGTACACTGAAACGCCAAAGAAACTGGTGCAGGCATGCGCATTGACATACAGACGTATGTAAGCAGGCAGAATACGACGCTGCGGCCTATATAAGACAACGAGTGTCTGGCGCAGTTGTTAGCTCGGTTACTGCTGCTACAATGGCAGGTTATAGAGATTTATTTATGTAAGTTTGAACGTGGTGGTGTAGCCGGCGCACGAGGGATGAGACACAGCATCCCCGAGGTAGCAATGAAGTGGGGATTTTCCCGTACAACCATTTCACGAGTGTATCATGAATATCACGAATCCGGTAAAACATCAAATCTCCGACATTGCTAAGACCGGAAAAAGATCCTGCAAGAACGGAACCAACGACGACTGTAGAGAATCGTTCAACGTGACAGAAGTGCAACCCTTCCGCAAACTGAAGAAAGTTTCAGTGCTGGGCCATCAACAAGTGTCAGCCTGCGAACCATTCAACGAAACCATCATCGATACGGGCTGTCGGAGCCGAAGGCCCGCTCGTGCGCCCTTGATGACTGCAAGTCACAAAGCCTGCAAAGACTGCAAGTCACAAAGCCTGCAAAGACTGCAAATCACCTGGGCCCATCAACACCGACGTTGGACTGTTGATGACTGGAAACATGTTGCCTGGTCGGACGAGTCTCGTTTTAAATTGTATCGAGCAGGTGGACATGTAGGGGTATGGAGACAACGTCATGAATCCATGGACCCCGCATGTCAGCAGGGGACTGTTCAAGTTGGTGGAGGCTCTGTAATGGTGTGGGTGTGCAGTTGGCGTGATATGGGACTTCTGATACATCTAGATATGACACGTGACATGTACGGAAGCATCCTGTCTGATCACCTGCATCCACTCATGTCCATTGTGTATTCTGATGGACTTGGGCAATTCCAGCAGGACAATGCGACACCCCACACGTCCAGAATTGCTACAGAGTGGCTCCAGGAACACTCTTCTGGGTTTAAACACTTCCGCTGGCCACCAGACTCCCCAGACATGAACATTATTGAGAGTATCTGGGATGCCTTGCAACGTGCTGTTCAGAAGAGCTCGCCACCCCATCGTGCTCTTACGGATTTATGGACAGCCCTGCACGATTCACGGTGTCAGTTCCCTCCAGCACTACTTCAGACATTAGCCGAGTCCATGCCACGTCGTGTTGCGGCACTTCTGAGTGTTCACGGAGGCCCTACGCGATATTAGGCAGGTGTCCCAGTTTCTCTGGCTCTTCGGTGTAATTCAGTACTTGTTTTGTTACTCTTCCTTTTGTCATTCTATCGATATGGTCTAGATCTTATACATTTCTTTGTTTAATTAACTTGTTGACTGAATAAATTCCCAACTCATCTCTGCTGCCTTCATTCCTTATCTGATACCTCACACTTCAATCACCCGCGCGTCTCACAAATTATATTCGATCCAACTGTATGCGCGTTTCATTTTCATAATATCCAAGACTCTGAACCGTATTCAGTAAAGGTGTAGTCATTAGTTTATGCAGTTTTTTCCTCAGTCTGCTGCCTGTTCTTTGTATTGTACCGCATATCATCTGATATTTTATTTCGTCTTTAAATTTCTAGTCGATAGCTTGTGTTGCAAAATAAGAAAATGAAGTGCGAAACTTGTTATAAAACTTGATTATGTAGCACTATTTTGCAACGTATAGGATCTTTCGCTTTAAAGGAACAATTTGTGAGAAATATTGGAGTTTTACTTCTCAAAAATCTGGCTTAGTTAATGTATTACCTTTTCCACACCATCTTTTTTACTGTTGTAAAATTATTTGGTCGTCAGTCACCATCACCGTGTTTATCCAGTTACCTGGTCCTGTTTTAATTCCTCTGTTGACCTTAGTTTTTCATTATCTAACAGCCTCAGCAGTATACAGTGATTGGTATTAAAGTGCAACACCAGGAAGGATGGCTTATGGTGCGTGTGCAGTACAGTTGGAAGAATACGTAGTGCTTCATTTAATACACGAGCTTTTTTTAAAGAAATTTATTAATAACTTAACAAATTATGGTGCATAGTGTTTGACAACAAAAATTAACATTCGGAGGTACAATAAAAATTTTGCCTTTCGATGTGTCAAGGGTTTCCTCAATCGTATGAATGAAATCTCGACATTTTGAAACACTTCAATCTCATACCACCATTGTTGTGGCCTCCTCCTCCTCCTGCTCCTCCTCCTCCTCCTCCTCCTTCTCTTCTTCTTCTTCGTCTTCTTCTTCTTGCTAATAGTAGGTGATAACTGTGTTTAGCAAATCGTCAAATAATTCTCCATACTTCTAATGAAATCTTATTGTTTGAATAAAGACACAGGTACGTCAGTCCATTATACTTCGAACTCTTTGCAACAGCTCATCACTTGCGGTGGCTGACGCGTAGCAGCATGCCAGTCTATCAGCAACCCACGACCAGATGTTTCCACAGGGTGAGAGATCTGTAAATCGTGCTGTACAGGACGCAATCGAACTCTCACTGTTTAGAGGTAGGCCAGTATAGCACTAACGACATGGTCTTGAGTTATCTTGTTGAAAGACAATGTCAGGGAGCCCTTCACGATTGGACATAGCCGTTGGCCTTAACAGGTCAGAAATGGTCCCAGAATGAATTTGCACTCTGCAACTGAATGTGCACTGATATGAAACTTCCTGGCACAGCATTTTCTCGTGAAAGGCAAAGGTCCCGAGTTCGAGTCTCGACCCAGCACACAGTTTTAATCTGTCAGGAAGTTTCAGGACAGAAATGTAACTGCTGCTGTCCATATTCCCGGGAATGCGAATCAGAGAGATTCGTGTGTGTACCCGAGGATAGCCTACGCTATGGCGCCACCTACTGGACCAGAATGACTGTGATGAATGCAATCTGGCAACATTGATTTTCCTCTGAGGCTTCACATACGGATTCGTCCATTGTGACGCTGTACGCAAAACCTGAACGAGTCTGAAAAGGTGACGTGTTGCCATTACTGTTTCTATTGTTGACATTGGGCGCACTGCTGTCAGTGTACCTCTGTCTGCTGTCGCGTTAAGGTAAACCGCAACAATGATAAGCGTAATGACCATCCGTGGTATTGCAGGAGACGCTGTACAGCACGTGTGGATACTTGTGTCTACAAACCCATCTCCTGACTCGAGCTATGTGACGTGGCTGTCCTATCCTTCATGTCCTAGTTGTCTGTTCTTCCAGAAGCTAATTCCACGAGCCACTGTGGTCCTGCATGACGTTAAGTATGCTCTCCTGAAGCCATAGATTCCATATTAACGTGACAGTCGTGGAATATAGACCAACGAGATCATCATCATACGGCGGGACGATAACGGCAGTGTTAGTGGGCTTCGTGAAGCCCTGTGCCATATTGGTGAATAGAAATGTGTTTAATAACCTTTCTTCATCCATTTTTAAATTAAATATAGATGTAAATGTGCATATTGAAATTATGTACCTACTAAAGTGGTTAAGTAAATCTAAGTGGTGGGCGTTCTAGTTCAGATGATGTACAGTACTGGCCCTTAAAATTGCTACACCACGAAGGTGACATGCTACAGACGCGAAATTTAACCGACAGGGAGAAGATGCTGTGATATGCAAATGATTAGCTTTTCAGAGCATTCACACAAGGTTGGCGCCGGTGGCGACACCTACAACCTGCTGACATGAGGAAAGTTTCCAACCAATTTCTCATACAAAAACAGCAGTTGACCGGCGTGAAACGTTGTTGTGATGCCTCGTGTAAGGAGGAGAAATGCGTACCATCACGTTTCCGACTTTGATAAAGATCCGATTGTAGCCTATCGAGATTGCGGTTTATCGTATCGCGACATTGCTGCTCGCGTTGGTCGAGATCCAATGACTGTTAGCAGAATATGGAATCGGTGGGTTCAGGAGGGTAATACGGAACGCCGTGTTGGATCCCAACGGCCTCGTATCACTAGCAATGGAGATGACAGGCATCTTATCCCCATGACTGTAACGTATCGTGCAGCCACGTCTCGATCCCTGAGTCAATAGATGCGGACGTTTGCAAGACAACAACCATCTGCACCAACAGTTCGACGACGTTTGCAGCACCATGGACTATCAGCTCGGAGACGATGGCTGCGGTTACCCTTGACGCTGCATCACAGACAGGAGCGCCTGCAATGGTATACTCAACGACGAACCTGGATGCACGAATGGCAAAACGTCATTTTTTCGGATGAATCAAGGTTCTGTTTACAGCATCACGATGGTCGCATCCGTGTTTGGCGACATCGCGGTGAACGCACATTGGAAGCGTGTATTCGTCATCGCCATACTGGCGTATCACCCGGTGTGATGGTATTGGGTGCCATTGGTTACACATCTCGGTCACCTCTTGTTCGCATTGACGGCACTTTGAACAGTGGACGTTACATTTCAGATGTGTTACGACCCGTGGCTCTACCCTTCATTCGATCCCTGCGAAACCCTACATTTCAGCAGGATAATGCACGACCGCATGTTGCAGGTCCTGTGCGGGCCTTTCTGGATACCGAAAATTTTCGACTGCTGCCCTTGCGAGCACATTCTCCAGATCTCTCACCAACTGAAAAATCTGGTCAATGGTGGCCGAGCAACTGGCTCGTCACAATACGCCAGTCACTACTCTTGATGAACTGTGGTATCGTGTTGAAGCTGCATGGGCAGCTGTACCTGAACACGTCATCCAAGCTCTATTTGACCCATTGTCCAGGCGTATCAAGACCGTTATTACGGCCAGAGGTGGTTGTTCTGGGTACTCATTTCTCAGGATCTATGCACCCAAATTGTGTGAAAATGCAGTCACATGTCAGTTCTAGCATAATATATTTGTCCAATGAATACTCGTTTATCATCTGCATTTCTTCTTGGTGTAGCAATTTTAATGGCCAGTAGTGTATTTTGCAGTCCAGGAAACTGAGTCGTATCTACTTCTTTTATTCCATTGTTGGCATAAATTACGTCATGACGTCTTTCCGGGAGTTACAGTTACTCGCGCATGTGGATGGATGGAGCTTCGATTAAGAGATGCAGGTTTGATGACACAGTTGAAACCACTATTTACAAAACTGGTAATGATGACCGTGGCCAACTATTCACGGAGCTTGCACAGACATATCTTGCGTTTGAAGGTAAAACAAATAGTCCCAGTCTGCGTCACTCTCGCTGCAGTTTCATCGGGAGGAGTGGCTTTGCACAGCGCCTCTTACAATGCTTTAGAAAGAGAGCCCCCTCGTGGGAATACTGTGTGTTTCCAAGTCCTGTGATAGCGGGCTCTGCGTCATAACGTGGCATTCCAGAAGCTTCTGGCAGTTTCCGTGTGCTATCGTAGGCTTAAAATATCTTCTGGTTTTCTACGAGAATGACTGAACTGCTTATACCGTGTCTTGTTAGGGTTTATATGTACCGGTACCTACCGGCTTCACGTTAGTCGAATTTTGGTTGCCGAGACATGAACGTGGGTTCACTATCATGTTCCTCACACCATCATTATTTAAAAAGGTTTTTTTCACTCAAAAACAAGTTCAGAGATGTTCAATATGGCCCCCTCCAGACACTCGAGCAATATCAACCCGATACTCCAACTCGTTCCACACTCTCTGTAGCATATCAGGCGTAACAGTTTGGATAGCTGCTGTTATTTCTCGTTTCAAATCATCAATGGTGGCTGGGAGAGGTGGCCAAAACACCATATCCTTAACATACCCCCCTAAGAAAAAATCACAGGGGGTAAGATCAGGGCTTCTTGGAGGCCAGTGATGAAGTGCTCTGTCACGGGCTGCCTGGCGGCCGATCCATCGCCTCGGGTAGTTGACGTTCAGGTTTCATAACTAACCTTTTTCGTAGGACTCTCCATACAGTTGATTGTGGAATTTGCAGCTCTCTGCTAGAGTCGATTTTCCTGGGCTGCGAACAAATGCTTGCTGGATGCGTGCTACATTTTCATCACTCGTTCTCGGCCGTCCAGAACTTTTCCCTTTGCACAAACACCCATTCTCTGTAAACTGTTTATACCAACGTTTAATACACCACCTATCAGGAGGTTTAACACCACACTTCGTTCGAAATGCACGCTGAACAAATGTCGTCGATTCACTTCTGCCGTACTCAATAACACAAAAAGCTTTCTGTTGAGCGGTCGCCATCTTAGCATCAACTGACGCTGACGCCTAGTCAACAGCGCCTCAAGCGAACAAATGTACAACTAAATGTAACTTTATAGCTCCCTTAATTCGCCGACAGATAGTGCTTAGCTCTGCCTTTTGTCGTTGCAGAGTTTTAAATTCCTAAAGTTGTGGTATTCTTTTTGAATCACCCTGTAGAACGATTCTGACCTTGCGATGACGACAGTTAAAAAGCTGGAAGGCGAAATCGCCATCGGAGAAGATATCAAACAAAGGATTGCAGGTGGTCCGCAATGACGCCGAAGTGCTGCCTTTGGTAACTACCACTGATCACGTGGATCACAGTTAATAGCGGAAACGAGTGAAAGTACATGAAGGAAAAGAGGGATGGACGTGGGAGCCAAACGAAAACCGCTTGAGTGGCAAAATGTTCTCGAACCGGTCCTGGGCATGGAAGTCCAGTTGAATGCCTCACATAGCACAATACTGCCCCAGTGCGACCGGCGTCCATGGCGTAGTGTGGGTTTCTAGCAGCCTCTAGCCTGCATGACGGCCTATAAAAAAAATGGTTCAAATGGCTCAGAGCACTATGGGACTTAACATCTATGGTCATCAGTCCCCTAGAACTTAGAACTACATAAACCTAACTAACCTAAGGACATCACACACATCCATGCCCGAGGCAGGATTCGAACCCGCGACCGTAGCAGTCGCGCGGCTCCGGACTGAGCGCCTAGAACCGCTAGACCACTGCGGCCAGCGACGGCCTATCAAGACACGACCATCGACTTCTTATTCCAAGAAATTGGACTCATTCGACCAGATTCATTCGCGGCCGAATTTCGATGCTACCGATGCTGCTGCTGTCATAACTGACGAAACATCACAGGGCGGCAGATATATTCAGATACGAGGGTCACTCCAAAAGAAATGCACACTACTTTTGTAAAAATACAGTTTTCATTCTGCATGTGTGAAAGTTTTACAGTGTCTACATACATCCTTCCCGCTTGTTTTCAAACTTAGTTCAACCTGTTCCCGTGAGTGGCGCCGTCACAGCATGTCTTCAAGATGGCTGCTACACTTTACGTTCGTCACAAGCAACGTGCTGTCATAGAATTCCTGTGCTGTGAAAACGAGACAGTGGGAAGCATCCACAAGAGGTTGAAAAATGTGTATGGAGATGCTGCTGTCGATCGGAGTACAGTTAGTCGGTGGGCAAGCAGGTTACGTGATGAAAGCGGGCACGGCAATATTGAGGATTGTCCTCGCAGCGGCAGGCCTCGTAATGCACACACTCCAGACAATGTGCAGAGAGTTAACGAATTGGTGACTGCTGACAGACGTATCACAGTGAACGAATTGTCACGCTACGTTGGGATATGGAAGGAAGTGTTTGCAGAATACCGAAGGTGTTGGCGTTAAAAAAGGTTTGTGCCAGGTGGGTTCTCAGGATGTTGACAGTGGCTCACAAAGAAAAAAGAAAAACGGTATGCAGCGAACTTTTGGAACAGTACGAGAATGGTGGAGATGAATTTCTTAGAAGAATTGTGACAGGTGATGAAACATGGCTCCATCATTTTTCACCAGACACGAACAGGCAATCAATGGAGTGGCATCATGCAAATTCACCCAAGAAAAAAAAATTCAAAACCACACCTTCTGCTGGAAAAGTTATGGCTACGACGTTTTTCGATTCCGAAGGACTCTTGCTTTTGGACATCAGCCAAGTGGAACCACCATAAATTCTGATGCATATGTGACGACACTGAAGAAACTTCAAGCTCGACTGAGTCGTGTTCGACCACATTGGCAAAAGCAGGATGTTTTACTGTTGCACGACAATGCAGGGCCACATGTCAGTCAAAAAACCATGGAAGAGATCACAAAACTCGGATGGACAACACTGAAAAACCCGCCTTACAGTCCTGACCTGGCTCCATGTGACTATCATCTCTTTGGGAAACTGAAAGACTCTCTTCGTGGAACAGGGTTTGAAGATGCTGACTCCCTTGCACACGCTGCCAAACAGTGGTCTAACAGGTTGGTCCAGAATTTTACCTTGCGGGTGTACAGGCGCTGGTTCCAAGATGGCGTAAGGCAGTTGAGAAGGATGGAAATTATGTGGAGAAATGAAAATATTGTTCCTAAAGGATGTATCTACACACTGTAAAGCTTTCAAACATGTAGAATAAAAGATGGATTTAAAAAAAAAATTGTGTGCATTTCTTTTGGAGTGACCCTCGTATATACACGTGCGCATGAAAATGATTGCATCTCGTGCCAAGGCAAGTCTATTGACTGAAAGACGTCACTGAACAATAGTTTTGGGGGAGGGCGACGTAATCCCACTGTTAATGCTAGCTTTCAAAGTAGGAGCCACTGCAAAAAGATGGCTCTGAGCACTTTGGGACTTAACTGCTGTGGTCATCAGTCCCCTAGAACTTAGAACTACTTAAACCTAACTAACCTAAGGACATCACACACATCCACGCCCGAGGCAGGATTCGAACCTGCGACCGTAGCGGTCACGCGGCTCCAGACTGTAGCGCCTAGAACCGCAGGCCACTCCGGCCGGCGGAGCCACTACGTCACCTTCTGGTAGGTCATCAGATATCGTCTCGAGGATGAGTACGTCATGTTTCAGCTCTTACACAGAGAAAAACTTTTACTAGAACCAGGTATGTTTCCGAGTCCACTGCAGGGCAGCCAGACGTACTGTCCGTCCCGCCTGAAAGTGCGCTTCCATTACAGGTCTCTGCAGAACACAGGACAAATACACTGAAGTGACAAGAGTCATGGGAATCCTAATATCACGTCGGATCCCCTTTTGCTCGATGTAGTGCAGCAACTCTACGTGTCATGGACTCAATAAGTCGTTGGAAGTCCCCTGCAGAAATATTGGTCTGTGCTGCTTCTTTCCATAATTGCGAATGTGTTGCTGGTGCAGGATTTTGTGGACGAATTGGCCTCTCGAAGAAGTCCTGTAAATGTTCGATGGGATTCATGCCTGGAAATCTGGATGTCCTAATCATTCACTAGATCTGTCCAGAATGTTTTTAAATCAATCGCGAACAATTGTGGTCCAGTGACGCGACATCGTTGTTTGGGAACGTCGAGTCCCTGAATGGCTGCAGACTGTCTCCAAGTAGACGAACAGACCCATTAACAATCAACGATCGGTTCAGATGACTGAGGACCCAGTACACTCCATATGAACAAAGTCATTATAGAGCAACCACCAGCTTGCACAGTGCCTTGTTGACAACTTGGAGCCATAATTAATAGTGGATTTCAACTTAAAACACAACGTTTCGTCCCGATCTGCGGAGGACATTTTCAAGGGGTATCGTAGCCACTTTGAATGTCCGATTCATACCCTGGCTTATTACTGTCAGTAGTGAGCCAGGGTGTGAATCGGGAATTCAAAGAAACTACGATCCTCACTGAAAATGTGCTCCGCAGATGGGGACGAAACGTTGAGTTTTAAGGTGAAATCCATTCGTCCACGGCATAACAACCCGGTACATGTTATTAATTATGACTTTTCCGACCGTGAAAATTTACGTTTTACAACTTGTATCCATGGCTTTGTTGGGTCTAGCCCACACACTAACCCTGCCATCAGCTCTTATCAAATGAAATCGGTACTCATGTGACGATGCCACGGTTTACCATTCGTCTAGGGTCCAACCGATATGGTCACGAACCCAGGAGAAATGCTGCAGACGATATCGTGCTGTTAGCAAAGGCACCAGAGTTGCTCGCATACTGTCATATCCTATTAACGCCAGATTTCACCGCATTCTCCTAACGGATACGTTCGTCTTACGTCCCACATTAGTTTCTGCTTCATTTCACACCGTGTTGCTTTCCTATTAGCACTGAAATTCTACGCAAACGCTGCTGCTCTCGGTCGTTAAGTGATGACCGTCGCCACTGTGTTGTCCGTGGTGAGAGGTAACTCCTGAAATTTGGTATCTCGGCAAACTCTTGGCACAGTAAATCACGAAACACTGAATTCCCAAACGACATCTGAAATTAAATGTCCCAAGCGTCTAGCTACGAACATCAATCCGCACTCAAAATCTGTTAATTCCCATAGTCCGGCCATAATCACGAAACCTTTTGACACGAATCACTTCAGCACAAATGACGGCTCCGTCAATGCACTGCCTTCTATATTTTGTGTAGGCGGTACTACCGCAATCTTTATAAGTAAGTATCACTGCCACATGAGTTCTCAGTTCACGTCGTAAACATGACAAAGACACTTTTCACATGAATCTCATAAATATTTGTAGTCTTAACAGCTGTGTCTAGACAAGACAGTCTAGACACAAGGGAGGTAGCCGAAAGGGCACGCGTCAACTAGCCGTCTTGCGTTAAGTCTGAAACAGGATACGTGATGAAAGCTATAAAGAAAAGAACGGAGCTTCTCGTATACTTAACTTTAATTCTTTGTG
The DNA here is from genome assembly GCF_023898315.1 of Schistocerca nitens. Classification (NCBI taxonomy): domain Eukaryota; kingdom Metazoa; phylum Arthropoda; class Insecta; order Orthoptera; family Acrididae; genus Schistocerca; species Schistocerca nitens. The sequence continues at coordinate 31,081,981 of NC_064620.1, read as the reverse complement.
GTACATTTCTCTTGATAATACAAGTGAGACTCTCTCCAGATATGGTTAATGGTGCCTTGCTAGGTCGTAGCCATGGACTTAGCTGAAGGCTATTCTAACTGTCTCTCGGCAAATGAGAGAAAGGCTTCGTACGTGTAGTCGCTAGCAATGTCGTCCGTACAACTGGGGCGAGTGCTAGTCAGTCTCTCGAGACCTGCCGTGTGGTGGCGCTCGATCTGCGATCCTGACAGTGGCGACACGCGAGTCCGACATGTACTAATGGACCGCGGCCGATTTAAAGCTACCACCTAGCAAGTGTGGTGTCTGGCGGTGACACCACATTAACAATATGATGTGACAAGGTAGAGGCATTCAGGTGGAGATAAAGCACGTCCAAACAGGTCAGTTGACTGGGTATCAGTCTTCATTATGAAGTGGAAACGTCCTCAAATACCCACATCCGAAAGGTAGCGGTGTCAACCAAACGTTTCCACTTCTAGAAACCGTAGAACGTTGAAAAATGTTGAATTGATCGAGATTTTCTGTGTCATGGCCCTGGCGATTCGTCTTGAGTTTCTGAAGGCATCTTCAGTGGTGTGATACTACGCTAACTGTTGTGTTCATTAAAAAGCATGCAGCCATTGAGTCCTGGAAGAGCGTCACATCTATGAATGCATCACGTGCAGCTGCTGCTGATCGGAACTTCCTGAAGACTGCTCCTGAGAGTGAAATGTTTTGGTCTGGAAATATGCCTATGGTGTGTGTGTGTGTGTGTGTGTGTGTGTGTGTGTGTGTGTGTGTGTGTGTGTGTGTTTACCACATCTCATCAAAAACCACTTGACCGATTGCAGCCAAACTTGGTAAACATATCCTTTACTGTCAAGCACAAAACGCTGTGGGGGAACTAACCACTTACCTATCATAGTTCGGGAGATATGACGTCACAAACAATGACGTGCGTGTAAAACTGCCGCATAGTGTATGACATTTTATTACTTCTTTGCTAGTAACTCTATTCGCAACATATTTCACAGACAGTATCTACATAAGCGCTGAAAGTATCTACACAAATACAAACATCAAAAAAGTTTTGTATCACCCCGGTTCCCAGAACTCCTAAAGATAGACGTTGACTGTGAATATTGTATCACAGACACAGTCCCTTTGACTGTACAGATATGTCACTTAACCCGCCCGAAGATGTAAACAACCATGCAAGAGCAGAGCCTATTAGACGGAGGGGGTCCAACAGCCGATCAGTATCAGTCATTGCACCAGGAACGAGGTACAGTGCTCGTGTTGTCTGTAATTGAACCATGCCCAGACGGTCAATACCGCGGTTCGATCGCGTCTGCATTGTTATTTTGCGCCAGAAAGGGCTCTCGACAAGGGAAGTGTCCAGGCGTCTCGGAGTGAACCAAAGCGATGTTGTTCGGACATGGAGGAGAGACAGAGAGACAGGAACTGTCGATGACGTGCCCAAGGGCTGCTACTGCAATGGTTGACCGCTACCTAAGGAATATGGCTCGGCGGAACCCTGACAACAACGCCATCATGTTGAATAATGCTTTTCGTGCAGCCACAGGACGTCGTGTTACGACTCAAACTGTGCGCAATAGGCTGCATGATGCGCAACTTCACTCCCGACGTCCATGGCGAGGTCCATCTTCGCAACGACGACACTTTGCGGCGCTATACAGATGGGCCCGACAACATGCTGAATGGACCGCTCAGGATTGGCATCACGTTCTCTTCACCGATGAGTGTCACATATGCCTTCATCCAGACAGTCCTCGGAGACGTGTTTGGAGGCAATCCGGTTAGGCTGAGCGCCTTAGACACACTGTCCAGCGAGTGCAGCAAGTTGAAGGTTCCGTGCTGTTTCAGGGTGGCGTTATGTGGGGCACACATACGCCGGTGGTGGTCACGGAACGCGCCGTAACGGCTGTACCATACGTGAATGCCGTCCACCGACCGATAGTGCAACCATACCGGCAGCATATTGGCGAGGCATTCGTCTTCATGGACGACAATTCGAGCCCCCATCGTGCACATCTTGTGAATGACTTCCTTCAGGATAGCGACATCGTTCGACTAGAGTGGGCAGGATGTTCTCCAGGCATGAACCCTATCGAACATGTCTGGGATAGATTGAAAAGGGCTGTTTATAAACGACGTGACCCACCAACCACGCTGAGGGATCTACGCCGAATCGCCGTTGAGGAGTGGGACACACTGGACCAACAGTGCCTTGATGAACTTGTTGATAGTATGCTACGACGAATACAGGCATGCATCAATGCAAGAGCACGTGCTACTGGGTATTAGAGGTACCGGTGTGTTCAACTATCTGGAACACCACCTCTGAAGGTCTCGCTGTATGGTGGTACAACGTGCAATGTGTGGTTTTCATGAGCAATAAGAAGGGCGGAAATGATGTTTAAGTTGATCTCTATTTCAATTTTTTTTTTTTTTTTTGCAGGTTCCGGAACTCTCGGAACCGAGGTGATGCAAAAGTTTTTTTGATGTGTGTATATCATTTTACGACAGATAGTTCAAGAGATATGACCTCATAAACACTGAAATACGTGAAAAAGTACCGCATCATGGATGAAGTTTTAATACAGTTATTCTTTACTACGGAGACTTAACTACAGAGTCTAGTCAACTGAAGGAAATGCCTGACATCTGACAGTGTTTTTGGCAAATATCGTCTGCGAAGCGCAAACGGCTGTAGGCGGAAACGATAGCCGTCTATTGGTTTACTGAGCTACGAAGAGGCATTGCAGTGAGACGTTTACAAAACCGAGCTGTAGACACGCGGAACAAATACGCCCAGCGTACGTAAACTATCCAGGATCATGTTTCTTAATTTGGATACTGCGATTATACATTTGTACCTTACGTACATTGCTTTGTACGACTGTTTCATAATTTCTAAGGTATTTTCACAAATAAGTGGAACTGAAACTTTCCTATACTTCGCTACAAACACGGTTAATGTTTTGTTTTCTTTTCTAACATAAAATTGGCAGAACGAATACATGGGAAAAGCAGAGTTTGTTAGCTTGTATGTATATAAGTCAATGGGCAGCTTTCGATATTACGAGTGATGACTGAAGATACTCTCTGGTCGAATGCTAAATCTTTGAACTTCAGCTTAAGTCAAACCACAGTTTGTTCACATCGAAAAATTACGGGTGAGTTGTTACTGCAGCAAAGTATGTGTAGCATTGAAACTTCCTGGCAGATTAAAACTGTGTGCCCGACCGAGACTCGAACTCGGGAGTGCTAGTTCTGCAAGGTTCGCAGGAGAGCTTCTGTAAAGTTTGGAAGGTAGGAGACGAGATACTGGCAGAAGTAAAGCTGTGAGGGCCGGGCGTGAGTCGTGCTTCGGTAGCTCAGTTGGTAGAGCACTTGCCCGCGAAAGGCAAAGGTCCCGAGTTCGAGTCTCGGTCGGGCACACAGTTTTAATCTGCCAGGAAGTTTCATATCAGCGCACACTCCGCTGCAGAGTGAAAATCTCATTATGTGTAGCATTGTTTAATTAATGCCATTGTCTAGCATATGCAATGCTTTCGAAAGTGAACTGTGCAGCAGAGTTAATCCTATGGAATCAGATAACCGTAAGTAATGACATTGGACCGATCTTATGATCTTATCATTTAACTAACTCCACACACCTCGCCACATTTAGTATTTTCCTGTTCTGCGCTAAACAAAGACCCCCCCCCCCCCCCCATGCTATGAGCAATAACTAGGAACTGTTCCAGCTCACGACAAGTCGCTGGGCTGCATGAAACCGATGTCCGAAATATAAAAATTGTACTGTCACAAAAGGTGCAACCATTTCTGGAAAAGATTCTCAATTTGGATGTTGGTATTTTATTTCATACGCTATCTACGGAGAAAATTACTATCGTTGTTGTTGTTGCTGCTGGGTGCTGTCTAGATTTGGAGTTCGTAGGAAGTAACTGCTTTCATTGCAATCTAACTTGACAGCTCATACTTTCTCACTTTCTCAGTTTCTCAAGGAGGTGTATAAAGCTTACCTTTTCTCGTCCTTGGACACGATGGAATAGTTGTTAACGCAACTACGTAACGACGGGGAAAGAGATTCATTTTCGATGAGCACGAAGCACCGACAAATTGTCATGCGGCTCAGGAATACCCAGATCGGTATGAGCCACGCCAATTGGCTCTTCAAGCATCTGCAGCGAGCATGCCTGCAGATGGCTCTGAGCACTATGGGACTTAACTTCTGAGGTCATCAGTCCCCTAGAACTAATTAAACCTAAATAACCTAAGGACATCACACACGTCCATGTGTAATGTCTCTTGCAGCGGTCTCTCTGCGATATTTACAGAAATTTTGTAAATCATATAACTCAGTACATATCTCGAAATATCTCTTCTTATCTTACCGATTATCAAGGCAAAGTAGTTTCAAGCCCAATTATTCCTTGGAGCGTCCATTTACTCCATGGAATAGCTTCTCTGCTATCTATGTTTTCTCTTAGGAAAAAGAATAGGGGACTTCTTGCCGATTAGTCGTAAAAGAAGGATGTATATGTATGTATTGTTGAGCTAGTCGCCATCTTGATGAAATTCTGTATGAGAAGGAATTTAATACATGAACTAAACTAAAGTAAGTGTGTTCGCGTATTATTTAACGGATTATTATTATTGACAGTGTCTGCTTACTGCGCTGTGCTGCCCGGGATCAGTGGGGAACGTCTGATTTACACTGGACGAACCTGCCGTTTTGTATGCTCAAGATATCCAGTTACTTCAAATAAATAGGCTAACACGGTCTTACCAGCAGATCTCCGGGTCTTCCCCATGTGGTCACCGAAAGTTAATAATTATTACAAATGTTTCCAGGAGATCGACTGACAATTTTCGTCGCACCGAGACTTCGAAATTGCTTCACTGGCTTATGGAATTTAAGTTAAGCTTAATTTAATCAGGATAGAACAGCACTGAACTGTGTGAATGTGATAAGCCTGCTTTGTCAATGAAAATTCCCTTAATATACGCATGTTTTTACTATCCTGATCAGTGAAGCTAAATCAGGCCGGTGTGAGAGAGGTTTTTAAATTGTAGATCCTATACAAAATATATTAAACATGCCCGAGGCAGGATTCGAACCTGCGACCGTAGGCCCGGTTCCAGACGGTAGCACCTAGAACCGCTCGGCCATTCCGGCCGGCTGTCTGCAGATGCCTTCATTACTTGCTGGACATCTCATTGTTTGGATCCTTGCTATTTAGACACGTCAGAGATCAAATTTACATCCACTCACTTCCAAGAACTTCTTTACAACTTTGACGGAGCATTGTACCTAAGGAAGGACGGAAGGGAGCTCAGGCTCTGACGCTTCCATCGACAGCGAGCTCGTTAAGGAATGAGCGCCAGCTCTAACTGGACAACGACGGGGTAGGAAATCGGCCGTATCATTGTTAAAGCAACCATTCAGGTAATCGCCTTGACTGATTTGGGGAGTCCCACGGAAAACAAAGACTGGATCGTCTGACGAGGATGTGAAAAGCGCTCCAACAGAACACTGCCGCGGTCTGTGCATTATCAAGACGATTGGACACAGAGGCCAGACCAGACCTGATCAGACAAGTACCATCTACTTCATGGAAATCGGTCGTATTATGCTTGGGAGCCCACATAGCTACAAGAACTTCAACACTTCCCCTTTGATACTGTGCTAAGTTTGTATAATTATGTTCAACGTTAGTGAGAAAATAGACCAACGAAAACGATCCTCTCTTTGTATCAGACTTTGTTTACTTCTACACTCCTGGAAATGGAAAAAAGAACACATTGACACCGGTGTGTCAGACCCACCATACTTGCTCCGGACACTGCGAGAGGGCTGTACAAGCAATGATCACACGCACGGCACAGCGGACACACCAGGAACCGCGGTGTTGGCCTTCGAATGGCGCTAGCTGCGCAGCATTTGTGCACCGCCGCCGTCAGTGTCAGCCAGTTTGCCGTGGCATACGGAGCTCCATCGCAGTCTTTAACACTGGTAGCATGCCGCGACAGCGTGGACGTGAACCGTATGTGCAGTTGACGGACTTTGAGCGAGGGCGTGTGGGGAGCGATCTCCTACACTGGCCGTACACCACTGGTGATCGTCGAGGGGACACTGAATAGTGCACGGTACATCCAAACCGTCATCGAACCCATCGTTCTACCATTCCTAGACCGGCAAGGGAACTTGCTGTTCCAACAGGACAATGCACGTCCGCATGTATCCCGTGCCACCCAACGTGCTCTAGAAGGTGTAAGTCAACTACCCTGGCCAGCAAGATCTCCGGATCTGTCCCCCATTGAGCATGTTTGGGACTGGATGAAGCGTCGTCTCACGCGGTCTGCACGTCCAGCACGAACGCTGGTCCAACTGAGGCGCCAGGTGGAAATGGCATGGCAAGCCGTTCCACAGGACTACATCCAGCATCTCTACGATCGTCTCCATGGGAGAATAGCAGCCTGCATTGCTGCGAAAGGTGGATATACACTGTACTAGTGCCGACATTGTGCATGCTCTGTTGCCTGTGTCTATGTGCCTGTGGTTCTGTCAGTGTGATCATGTGATGTATCTGACCCCAGGAATGTGCCAATAAAGTTTCCCCTTCCTGGGACAATGAATACACGGTGTTCTTATTTCAATTTCCAGGAGTGTATCTACGTTACCAGACACCGAAGACTGTGACTGCTATCTATCATTGGGAAATTTTGACCAAATGCTCCATCCAGAAATGGAGACACGTTTAGTATTTGAACGGCTTACCAGAACATATGAAACGTATGTTTTTAAGACGTATGATTGTCTTAGTGTAGAAACAGCTTCAGAGAGTGAAATTGCGGATATCTTGAGAGAAGCGCGTCCGCTCCTGGCTGTTCAAAAGCGTTCAGACTCCACCGTCGTTTCTGAGCAACGATCTCTGTAAATTTGATAGATTGTTGTCAGGTAAACAGCTGCAACACGCTTTGGCTCGCTCTTCCCACGTGAGAACGGAGCTGTTGGGCAACAGCCATATTGACAGTGCGCCAGGCGTCTGTTGTCAGTTTGCGTAACGAAGTTCAGTAAGCAGTTTCAGTACCTGTAGTATCAACAGAGTGCGATCCGACGGTGAAGAGTCGTTCTCTAAGCCAGGTACTTCAAGTGGTATTTGTTCAACGAGAGGCGAAATGTTGCCATCAAATGTCACCACTGGCCGGGCGGTCTTTAAGAGTAGCTGGTCGATCGATCTGTCACAACAGGAACAAACATCTCAGTTCCAGTAAGAGCGGTCGTAGCAGATTCCAATTTTCATTTGAACCACCCATGTTTAAGAATTGCCCAGAAAATTCACACCTATAAGGCCATAACATTAATAGTAATAAACTCAGACACAAACTTATTTGTGAAGTATACTCACATTTTGGGAGGCAACGTATTTTCAACCAATTGTTTCTGAGTTACGAGCATGAGTGTGCCACGTCAGTCATATGCAACACACCACAGATAACTCTAAGTTCGTTGTACTGCTTGTACGTGTTACAGCTGTTATATTCTTTGAAGTTTCCGGATCCAGCGTGCAAGATCCCCTCGCTTCAAAACTGATACTGTTATTACTCAGCTTAGCCGCGAGTCTGTGTAGGGTGGTATATGTGACGTACAGTATAACTGGTCAGCATTTCCACCCAGAATTTGCGAGTGTAAGTCGGACCTTCTTCGATCCGCCTTGGTAGGTCGTGTAGTCGGATTTCCTCCTACCTGTGCGCGGTGCAACTCTCGTAAATGTCGTCCCGTGCAGATTCTTCATTGGCGCATTGGATGTCTCTGTCAGTGGAAGTTAATTATCTGAAACTGCTGTCGATTCAACTTTGGGGTATCTATTTACTCGAAATTAACATTCAGAATGCTGTAATATCACTTATATTCCTATTAGGTCAATAATGAAACACTCATGTTGTAACGTTGTTGCTTTAATTTGTGGTGTAAGCGGTACTGCTTGACAATAAAAGCGGTTTAAAAGCTGTGAGCTGTCTGGGGAAGTTAACCGTGCATTACTGAGCAACTGTTTCACCAGGTATCCAGTCTAGCTTACCAAATTCCCAACCAGACTAACATTAATTATAATCTTTTAATAGTCATACGACAATCGGTGATATGTATATAAAAAAGAGAATTTAAATAAAAAGAAATAAATCAGTTTATATTTGGAAATTTATTTTAACATTGATCATTGAAATTTCAGCGTATTAAACTTGATTCCTAACTAAACTGGTGCCTTATTTAGGATTGTGAAAATGTGAGATTCTAATCTTACGGAACACATCAAATATGGAGCCAAGATTGGGAGACTGCATACAACACTGCATTCATAAAACAACACACAAAGAACGTTGAAACATATGCAACAGAAAATTAACCACTACCAACCGATTCAATTTTCACCCAAAGAAGTTACGTTCGTAGCACAATCCTGTCCATCATGTAATTACCACACACTGGTATACTAAATTCATATTAACTCTTTGTGAAATCTTCGCGAAAAGAATAGCTGAGGGCTACTTTGATGATTACACCACATGCTTCACGTGGTCAACTTGGTTTACACAAAGAGTGTAACTCCACAATAATTTTGATAATTAAAATAAATTAGATCGAAAAGCAATTTACAAAAGAAAAACCTCGAACTGGTTACTATCGTCTTACTATTAACCTGATGGGTCAAACAATTATATAAGCACGTGATAGTGGTCTCACAAAGTACACCCCACGTGGGTTGAACATAAAGAAAAGTTGCTATATTGAAAAATATTGTCAAGACGAGATGTTATAATCTCACGCACATTCGCATTTAAGATTGATGAACTTAGTTAGAGTTACTGATCAGCACGTGGTTCCACTTTACTCACAAAGTAGTGACAAAGCAACTACCGGGATATATTCTGAACTTCACACGAGAATTACACTGCGCTGCAATTTAAAATAACATTAGATATTTTAGAGCTAAACCTGAAATAAAGGTGATTAAATTTTCAGTTAGGCTGAACTTAAGAAATCCATTGTCCTACGGACTTAGCAGACACTCGCTTAGCCGGAGATCTTACCACTTCAGCCGGCCGAAGTGGCCGTGCGGTTAAAGGCGCTGCAGTCTGGAACCGCAAGACCGCTACGGTCGCAGGTTCGAATCCTGCCTCGGGCATGGATGTTTGTGATGTCCTTAGGTTAGTTAGGTTTAACTAGTTCTAAGTTCTAGGGGACTAATGACCTCAGCAGTTGAGTCCCATAGTGCTCAGAGCCATTTGAACCATCTTACCACTTCAGACGCTCGCCACGGACCGACTGACCTGCGCTCCTACCGAGTGTGCTTCCTGAGGGTGGCTCACAAATACAAACGGAAGTGACCAGAGGGGCAGCTTCCTATACCAACATGACAAGAGACGGACAGGACCATACTAAGGATAGAAACCTCTTTGCTTTTAGAAAGCGTAGCTACCTGTTCCGACGTTGGTACTACTGTTCTCTAGCAGACAGGCTTGTCTGCTACCCTCAAGCATGCAACTAGAAATACATTTGCTCATTCATCCTCTCACACAGAAGGGAAGGGGGGATGACAGTATCTTATCATATACAGTATCTTATCATATACAGTATCTTATCATATACAGTATCTTATCATATACAGTATCTTATCATATACAGTATATAAAAGAAAGCGGATGTAGGTTCCGTATGAGACTGTGTGACACGAATTACATATAAACTGTGTTTTAAAGTGTAGTAGTGTGACAGATCGTTCTTGTTTATGTGTAAAAGTAACACGTTCCACTGCTCAGTCTCCTCCCAGATAGTCAGAAACACCACAGTAAATTTAGAAGAGGAATTTATGCCGTAAACGACAACAGATTTAAGAAATTAAACATGAAAGGAATCCAACAGAGACCTTTCAATGTCACAAACCACTCGTAACCGAGAGCATGGCTACCGTCGAACAAGACAGGAAGATCTCTTAACGCCGACTGCCGACTTTGGCGCGCAGTCTGTATCTCTTACTAGTTTCGGCACAGTTCGTGGATTTCCGATCAAGTTCGTACTTACTAAGATATGCATTTGTTAATGAACGGGTGCGAATTTTAACGAGGCAAAATTATGATAAATAGTTTTAAACATCCAGAGGCTCCTACTGATATTCATGTTGTCATAAATGACTTTAATTATTAAATATAAATAAACAAAATCGGTGACTTTGGCGCCAAGATGGCGGTACTTCCCGTCATGTATATTTCCCAGGCTGACGCTTGTTGCTACGGTCCAGCGCCGAGCCCCACCCCACCCCACCCCACCCCACCCCACCCCACCCCACCCCACCCCACCCCACCCCACCCCACCCCACCCCACCCCACCCCACCCCACCCCACCCCACCCCACCCCACCCCACCCCACCCCACCCCACCCCACCCCACCCCACCCCACCCCACCCCACCCCACCCCACCCCACCCCACCCCACCCCACCCCACCCCACCCCACCCCACCCCACCCCACCCCACCCCACCCCACCCCACCCCACCCCACCCCACCCCACCCCACCCCACCCCACCCCACCCCACCCCACCCCACCCCACCCCACCCCACCCCACCCCACCCCACCCCACCCCACCCCACCCCACCCCACCCCACCCCACCCCACCCCACCCCACCCCACCCCACCCCACCCCACCCCACCCCACCCCACCCCACCCCACCCCACCCCACCCCACCCCACCCCACCCCACCCCACCCCACCCCACCCCACCCCACCCCACCCCACCCCACCCCACCCCACCCCACCCCACCCCACCCCACCCCACCCCACCCCACCCCACCCCACCCCACCCCACCCCACCCCACCCCACCCCACCCCACCCCACCCCACCCCACCCCACCCCACCCCACCCCACCCCACCCCACTACGCGCGACATATGGTCGCTTCGTCACCTAGCCAGCCAGCGTGGGTAATGCTCTCCGACTCATGGCCGGCTACGGACTACAGCACTTCCTAACTATCCTGACTACATCAATAAGAGACAATAATGTATTAAAACCGGTAAAAATGTCTTCCTCACGTAAGAGGCACCTTACAAGCGTCTGCTATGAACCATTTTAACTTACATAATATGATTACCCGTTACGGATAGACGAGGAGAAAAATGTCTCACATCTCTGCAACTTGTTTCCGAAAAGGAGTTAGCCACACCATAATGTTTATTGTACTCTGTGCATGGTTACCAGAAACACTCTGAGCATATTTGGTTTGGGCTTTGGAAGATACTCTTACTGCACGAATAGAGTAAGGTGCAGGCATTGAAATCACCTGGTATCGTTCATTGTATGAAATTTTTACAATTGTTTCTTCGTCAAAATGCTAAGAAGCTCAGAAGCGTCGCATTATGCCGGACCCACTGTTCATCGTTAAAGCCGGCTACCAAAATCTTAGCACTTACTTTAGTAAGTTGTACAAACCATATCTCCCGGCATCCTGAGCGAATATTCTAAGCGGAAGTCTTTCTCTACAACGGATAATTGTTACCAACACGATGTCGCAGTGTTTATGATTGTGAACACATATTCACGAAAAGCAGAGTTCAAATCTCTCGCTGTCCTTTCAGTTTAACTTTTTTCGTGGTCCTTCAGTCACCTATCAGGGATTCCATGATATTTTCCTACCGAATAGGACAAGGGCAATTTTCTCCCACATCTTTCTTTGTCAAACTAACTTCATCCATGTTTAATTTGTTCACTATCCATGGGGAGCTAAACAACAGCACCTACTTTTCTTATTGTACTGTCAGTACAATTTCTTCTTAAACTGTATGTAGTAGTCTATTTGTATCTGTGGTTATGTAACTGAATGTGAATGCCTTGAAATTTGTCATGTCAGTCAGCTACATACACACCATTCCACACTTCTGCCCACATCGGTTTTAAAGCTTTCAGATATGGAGAAGTATCTCACACCACAACAGAGACACACTTATTGCGAAGATAGATATACATTGTAACGCAGCACAACGATGTCCAAGTATTGTAGTATACGATACGCCTTTCTTCCTAAACAACATGATGCACTGTGCTTTTTACTATATAACACTGACCATGGCGTAACTTTCAACTTACAGTAATAGTAATATAACGACATTTCAAATAATATATAATTTACAATAGAACATACTTTAACTGAAATTTTGTTTAAATCTAATAAAATGATGTACACGATCAATTATTCAAGATGTAAGCCGTTTCTACGTTCCTAGTAATCAGTAGTGCTTGAAACGCTTTTCTTGGTATAACATAACAAAGCTTTATCATTCGACTCTAAAGTATCAAAGGCAATAAAATTACCTATTTATTTCCAATGAAAATTTACATACTTCAATATTAATCCTTTGAGAGATTTATTTTACGATGTTTGGCATAGAAAAGCTTCACATCTTACGAATCAGCTTACTTAATATCCATTTTCGTTCTTTTAGTGATCATGTTATGTGTAAATAATTATTTAGAGTTTTATCCATTGTAAGTTTCATGTAACGGTAATTATAACAATACCGAAAGTACCAATCGTTGTCATACATCTACTGCATATAAGGGCCAGTATTAGTTGTAAATTGGCTGCAGTTGGAGTTACTTGAGGCCGGCCTCTGTGACCGAGTGGTTCTAGGCGTTTCAGTCCGGAACCACGCGGCTGCTACGGTCGCAGGTTCGAATCCTGCCTCGGGCATGGATGTGTGTGATGTCCTTAGGTTGGTTAGGTTTAAGTAGTTCTAAGTCTACAGGACTGATGATCTCAGATGCTAAGTCCCATAGTGCTTAAAGCCATTTTAACCATTTTTTTACAGTTACTTGAAGTTTGTTATCTTCTTGCAAAATGTATTAATTATATCGAGTTGTGAACCAATCATTTATGAGTAAATGAAGAATCATATGAACTTTGGTCGTCAGGAAATTTGTACTCCCACATAATGACGAGGATTTTACTTTACAGAGTAATCCTAAAATAACTGCAGGACTTCTGCAGCGACTACGAATAGTGCAGGCCGATGACCTCGTAAGAGCATCAGTGATTGGTCTGAGTGTGTAACATTGGACCTGTGCACCCAAGAAGAACCAGCGGTTGTGGTGTCTGGTAGAAAGCGGTGCAGACGTATCTCACAACGTAGTCGAGCTGTTTTACTTCGCAGCTGATTGGGGTTAACTCTACTTCGAACCGCAGAACTAAATTTGTATCGCTTGTCCTTAACCCGGGGTCTGCTGATGAGGGAAAATGGTAGAGGGGACATAAGCAGCGGTGTAGAATCATAGGACGCTCATGAAGATGACTTAATTCCTTCTGTCGTTATCATACACTAGTAACAATATAAAATAGATTTACACATTAATTGGCGCTTATAACATGTAGGTTTCTTGGAGCTAAAGGTGATAAATTGTCAGACGACTTTTTTTAAAGATTTCGTGAGATAGATTATAGTTCTAATTCTGTACAGCTATTATGGTAATTTTGTCATGGGTTATTTTTTGTTTCACACAATGACCCTGATTTCTGACAGTATGGTTTCCCCCATCTCCTATCCTAAAATAAGTGAGGTAAACGGCGTCCAGAATAACCTATCTCTCCCACGGAATTTAAACGCCTATGTAACCGCTGTAGATTTTTGTAGTAATCTCAATCGATAACCTTCTAGAAGTAATTCATGAACAGTAGCTATGGGTTTTAGGACAAGGAAGACGGCGCATACATACGTATGTAAATGAGTCGCCGGACACGGTGGCCGAGCGGTTCTAGGCGCTACAGTCTGGAACCGCGCGACCGCTACGGTCACAGGTTCGAATCCTGCCTCGGGCATGGGTATGTGTGATGTTCTTAGGTTAGTTAGGTTTAAGTAGTTCTAAGTTCTGGGGGACTGATGACCTCAGAAGTTAAGTCCCACAGTGCTCAGAGCCTTTTTTTTTTGTGAATGAGTCAGTGCTAAAGGAATTAGCGAGGATTTCATACTGCTAGATATTTAGAAATTTTCTGCCCGATGAGCAACTGTATGACAAAACATGACGAAACCTTTCTGTCGTTTTTGGACGTCTTCAGCAACTTTTCTGTAGCAAATAAATTCGTAAACGTGTGACAACAAAGTAGCTCTTAAATCTTAACGTAAGTTTTAAAAGCCAGATAGCCAATAAGAAGTGAATCCATACGTTGCACGAGAGCTATCCGAAAAGTACCCTCTGTTGTGCTAAGCATAATAGACTGGACTAAAACTGTAGAAACTGTGGGGATGTAAGGAGATGGGACCTGGGTAATTTGAAACACTGATTGCTGCTAATTTCAAAGGGAGAATTCCGAAGAATATTAAGAGGGAAAAAGAGTACAGTAGAAGAAAAATGGATAGCTTCATGAAATAGTGAGAGCAGCAGAAGAACAAATAGGGAAAGATCAAGAATCTTTGGATAACAGAGGAAATACTGAGTTTAATAGACTAAAGGAAACACACCTAAAAGAAAATACAGACGTTTGAAAATCAGACTGACGAAGTGAGAAATGGCAAAGCAGGAATGGCTAGAAGGCAAATTCAAGGTTTTAGAACAAAGCATGACTAGAAGAAAGCTACAGGCTGTCCATGGAAAATTAAGGAAATTTTTGGAGAAAAGAGAAGCAGCTGTATAAATAGTAAGAGTTCAGATGGCAAGCCAGTGCTAAGCAACGAATGGAAAGTTAAGAGGTGGAGGTAACATACAGAAATTTTATATACCGATAACAAACGTCAAGACAATATTATGGAAACGAAAGAGGGAATATAGTTGAAGATGAGATGGGAGAAATGATACTGCGAGGAAAAGCATGAAAGAGAACTGAAAGAGCAAACAAAACCGCTGGAGTAGTTGTATTCCCACGAAATTTTTGACATCCTTGGAAGAGCCGTCCATAACGAGAATATGTCACCTTGTGTTCAAGATGTGAGACAGTCTAGGTAGCCTCATACTCCAAGAAGAATGTAAATTCCAGATATGGCAGCTCTGACAGATATGAACATTACATAACCATCATTCTTGTAAATCATGGCTGCATTGACACATTAATTATTTACAAGATAATGCAGACTTCGAGGAAGATGAGTTTTGCATCTTCATGTTTTCGCGGCGCAGACACTATTCCATAAAGTTTCGAGCGTGCAGCCGCATAAATTCAGCTTCTTATTCGAATAGTTCGGCTGAATACAGTCCAGCCTTCTGCAGAGTGAGCAGAGGTGATTAACGCTGCAGCACTTGCTCCGTCCTTTTAAACCCGAGGACTGAACCACCGCGTACAAACGACATGTACAGTCCGGGAGAGATGCACAGAGCACCGCAGGTACGCCCGTTTCATACAACCAAACAAATCTGCAGTGGCGGAGCACTGTATTGACACTCGCCATTCTATGGTGTAAGGTAATGTCGAAATTTTAGCCTCGACTTCATCTATCTGGGACTCAGTAGTGAAATAAGCAATTGCAAATCGGTTGGCGACGAATTTAATTAATAGAGGTAGTGGCTTCCGGTTGGACAAATAATGGAATCCGGCAATTTCTGTAATTAAATCACGAAGACGTCGCGACCCTGCAGCTCTCCGTGACTCATCGATATCACCGTGTGGATCGACTGCGCAGCCATAGATTTAATTTCCGTGCATATGTTGCACCTCTTTGCCGCCCAACAACATCTCTGGCGCCTTGTGTATCTTTGGCCGCATACGCAGTGGTTCGGTCCTCGGGTTTAAAAGGACGGAGCAAGCGCTGGAGCGTTAGTCACCTCGGATCACTCTAAAGATGGCTGGACGGTATCCAGCTGAAATATTACAAGAAGCTGAATTTATGCGGCTGCACGCCCGAAATTTTATGGAAGATCAGTTTTAGTTCTAGAGAAATATGGGCATGTGCGGGACAATACTGATCCTAAAGTATATTTTCGAAAGTAGACTGAAGAACTGCAAATCCATATTCACAATACTTTTAGGTTTATAGAAAGCTTTCGACAAATTTGACAAGAATACACTCTTTGAAATTATGAAGATAAGAGGTTCAAACTACTTAGGGAGAGGTTAACTACAACTTTTACAGAAACCAGACTGTAACTATAAGAGTTGACTGGTACGAAAAGGAAGTAGTCGTATAGAAAAGGGTGTTACTGGATTGTAGCCTATCACTAATGTTATTCAATATGCACACTGAGCAAGCTGTGAAGGAAACCACGGAGAAATTTGGAAAGGGAAAGTCTGTTAAGGGAGAAGAAATAAAAACTTTGAGGTTTGCCAATGACCTTTCAGCTCTACCAGAGACGACTGTGGACTTATCAACTGAAGCGAATAGATAGTTCCTTGCAAAGACTTTATAAATTGAATATCAACAAAAGTGTAACAAGGATAGTAGTTGCCGAATTAAATCAGACGATGGTGAGGGATTAGATTAGGAAAAGTTGTTGGTTGATGTTGCTATGTGAGCAGTAAAAAAACAGCCTCGTACGGTAGAGAAACGTGGACGATAAATATTTCAGACAAGAAGATAATAGAAGCTTCTGAAATGTGGTGCTACAGAAGAATGGAGAAGATTAGATGGGGACGAATAACTAATGAGGATGCAGGGAATCTAACTGAGGAAAAAATAAATTATCATAGGACGTGATTAAAAGAAAGGTTCAGCTGATAGGAAACATCCCGGGGCGTTAACGAATGCCAATTTGGTAATTGACGGAAGTGTGGAGGATAAAAATTTTAGGAGGAGACTAAGTTCTTACCTCAGCAAGCATGTTCAAACGTCTGTAGGTTTCAACAGTTAAGAATAAATTAAGAGGCTTGCAGAGGTTATACAATTATGAAGAATTGCTTCAAACCAGTCTTAGGAACGAGAACGACAGGCTCTAATACACAAACATTGACTGACGTTTCATGAATGCTCGTCCAGTAGCTAGTGAGAACGTTGACGACACTTTTCTAGGCTTAACTATTACCCTTAGGCTAGTGCATCGGGTTGTCCTCACGTGTTTTCTTGTCTTTAAACTAAAAAAATGGTTCAAATGGCTCTGAGCACTATGGGACTTAACTTCTAAGGTCATCAGTCCCCTAGAACTCAGAACTACTTAAACCTAACTAACCTAAGGACATCACACACATCCATGCCCGAGGCAGGATTCGAACCTGCGACCATAGCGGTCGCGCCGTTCCAGACTGTAGCGCCTAGAACCGCTCGGCCACCCAGCCGGCTCTGTAAATTCAACTAGTGGCTACAGGATATCTGCATGCTCAAAACCCGACCTGCTTCTCTTTCATTGGTAGCTTAGTCACATTTCTTATTCTTCCTTGCACTGATGCTACTCTGATCGTTAATTACGCGAATGCCTATTTTAGTGGATTATTCATATTAAGTACTACTGATGCCTTTGCCTCATGACGTTCGTCAAGTACTTAGCAAAGTAATTTTACCAATACGACTACTTGTTACTGTACGTTATTTTTTACGTATCTTTTTATCTTTTTTTGCAATTTTGTGTGAGTTATCTGATACCATTCTTAATTTTATTCCTATATACGAATGAAAGGAAACCAGTGACGTAATACATTCAGGGTACAATTAAGGATATACTATGAATTGTAACATAGTTTTGCATTGTGTGTGCAAAGACAAGTCGCCTGTCATAAATAACTTATAAAAAAGTTGGATTGTTGCAATGCAAACCTTAATCCTATATGTTCATTGATATGATAAAATAAAAAACTGGGTCCTTGTCACATATCCTTAAATATTTTTTGGCAATGAACAAATAAGACTAATGTTTGCATTGCAATAACTACTTTTTTATGAGTTATTTCTGATAGATGACTTGTCTCTGCACACATTACGCAAAACTATGTTACATAATCATAGTATATCCTTGATTGTACCCTGAATGTGTTACATTACTGGTTTTCTTTTACTCATATAGATCAATAAGTATCTTTTGTTTGGTTTATATAATATTATGTACTACATTTTACCATGATGTTTTGTAATATTTACTGTTTTAGGCCTCAAGATGATTTTTGAGGAGTCGAAACTGGTAGCCTAATTCTAAATCTATAAAAACAATGGCTGTTGGAATACTATTTTTACAGTTCCCTACAATTTGTTACATTCAGATTGAGAAATAGGACTGAAATATAGGACACACCAGTTACTCAAGACCAGCTGATCAGGGTACAGAAAGAACTTTGATATTGATTCGAAATGTTACTTATGACAAATGACGACGACATTGATCACCAGGAGAGTAAATTAATTTTCTCGATAAGACAAGATTGGTAAAAATCAGACTTTTAACAACCGAATATTCTCAATAAGTAACTCAAATTTAGTGACGTGTAAACGTTTAAGCAGTTTCAGGATGCGAGTTTGTTGTCAGGTGGGTTCAAATTAAATTGCGTGCCAGTGGAGTATTGTCTCAGATATGCGAATGGATTCGAGATCTGTCAGACAGATCGTAGTAACTGATGGAAAGTCATGTCAGACATAAGTGGTATCTCGTGCCCCCAAAGCAGTGTTACAGGCCATGTGCCCTCCCTGATCTATATAAACGATTTAGGAGACAATCTGAGCAGCCCTCTTAGATTGCAGATAATGCTGTCGTTTACCGTCTAGTAAAGTGATCAGAAGACCAAAACGAATTGCAAAAGGATTCAGACAATATCTTTATGGCATGGAATGTGGAAATTGGCTAAGTAATGGAAAGAGCGAGGTCATTCGCACAAGTACTAAATGGAATGCGTTAAATTTCAGTTAGATTATAATTCACAAAAATCTAAAGGCTGCCAGTTGAACTAAATACGTAGGGATTACAATAAAGAACAATTTATGTTGGATTGTTGTGCGAAAGGCGAACCAGAGAGTGCGTTTTATTGGCAGATCTCTTAGAAGACGCAACAGGTCTACTAAAGAAACTGCCTACATGCGCTTTTCCGTTCTCCTCTGCAATACTGCTGCACGGTATGCGATCCTCACTTCATGGGATTGACAGAGGACATCGAAAAACTCCAAAGAAGGGCAGCTCGTTTTGTATTACCGCGAAATAGGGGAAAGGGTGTCATGGATGTGGTAACCGCGTCTGGGTGACAATTATTACGATCATTACAACAAACACGTTTTCCGTTGCGGTGAGAGCTTTTCACGAAATTTCAATCTCCAACTTTCTACCCCGAAAGCGAAAATGTTTGCTGTCGCCCACTTAGACAGGGAGAAATGATCATAATAATAAGACAAGACAATTCAGATCATACACGGAAATATTTAAATGTTCGTTTTTTCCGTACGCTCTTCGAGATTGAGACACTTCAGAAATACCCTGAAGTTGATTCGATCAAATTCTCTCTAATAGTTTTGGTAAAAGCGCTGATAACACTCATTGATACCGAGTGCTAAGCAACTTATGTAAGAAGGTTAATGGAATTGTAGCAATGATATAGTAGCGAAAGGTTGCTATCGTGTTGACGATGAAAGACGGCAGGCGCTTCTGGACCATCCATCTCCCGGATTGAAGGCCCTTCAAGGCCCACCCCTCTTTCAATTTATCGATTATGCAAAGTTTATTTATTGTGTGTGTGAGCCGGTCTTTTATATGCAGATATAGTGATCGAACACTATGTACTCTAATGACTTGATATTCCAGTTACTTCGTGTTCTCAAACACACTCCTTTTCGCTGTTTTTTTTTTCTTTTTTTCCGCCTTTTGTTTCGTGACCACTTTGTGTATAGCCGAGGCACGCAGCCGAGGGGTGCATTAGCGAGTAGAGGGCGTCTGACGAGTTCTTGGAAGGGCGGGAGGAACGGACAATAGCGCTGAGGTAACCGTGGGATGGGGGTGGCGACGTCCGATGGACAAGTGACTACAGCTCTGGCCTCGCGGTCGCTATTATACTCTGGCTAGGGGATCGCGGCTCCCTTTCAGGTTCTGCCTGCCGCACCGCCCAGGCAACTTCGCTAATATTGGGTTGTCTCATAAGTTCGTTCATTTTTCGTTACAGAGCAGTCACAAAAAACGCCTTGGAACAGACCTCTCCACATCACAGCTACGACAGAGTGGTTGCCTGCTTGCACACTTCACCCTCGATGTAATTAAATCAGGAGGATCGGTTTTGTAAACAAATTATTTCCTTCAGTATACACCATTACTGTCTACAAAATATTGCCATTTCTCTCGAAGCTTATAAATGCCATTCTTCCAAAATGTGGAGATTTTCAGGTTGATGAAGTTGCCGTAGTTCAGCCCACATTCCTCAAAGGAAGTGAGGCGTTTGCCTTTCAGGAAATTCTGCAGGGAACGGAATAGATGAAAGTCGGAAGGGGCAATGTCTGTGTTGTGGCGTAACAAGACAGCCACGCCACTCGGAAGTAGCCGAAAGGCACGCGCTAACTCACGCAGGCTAGAGATAGGTCTGAAACAGGATACGTAACGAATGCTATAAAGAAAAGTACGTAGCTCCTGGGATACTTAACTTTAATCCATCCTTGTGGTACATCGCTCTTGACGATACAAGTGAGACACTTTAGATACAAGCTATGTAAGGCTAATGGCGCCTTGCTAGGTCGTAGCCATTGACTTAGCTGAAGGCTATTCTAACTATCTGCTCTGCAAATGAGCAAGGCTTCGTCAGTGTGCATCACTAGCTAAGTCGTCCGTACAACTGGGGCGAGTGCTAGTAAGTCTCTCGAGACCTGCCGTGTGGTGGCGCTCGGTCTGCGATCACTGACAGTGGCGACACGCGGGTCCGACATGTACTAATGGACCGCGGCCGATTTAAAGCTACCACCTAGCAAGTGTGGTGTCTGGCGGTGACACCACAGTCTGGCTAATACGACTTTTGGGGTAACACATCCCACTGGCAAAAAGGCAGATTTTGATGAGCCACCTTGGATGTATGCGGTGTTGTGGTGAAAGACGACACCTTGTACGAAACCCGCTCGTTTCTCATCAATGGATGCCTTGAGACTATCCAACTGCGAACAGTATTTCTCGAAAGTCTCATTTGGAAAAAGTTCGTAATACAGGACGACTTTGCGATCCCATCATATGAATAGCAGAACGTTTCTTAGATGCAGCCCTGGTTATGAACCCAAAGTGGCGGCTGCCCTGTCTTACGCTACGATTTACTGTTCCGGGAGTAGTTGTACATCATCCACTTCTCATCTCCAGTTCCTCACAAGCGTCTTCTAACCAAACTGCGTGCCTATGGAATATCGTCTCAGTTATTCCTGTCAGGAAGGTCACAGTTCGTAGTAATAGACGGGAAGTTGTCAGGTAAAACAGAAGTAATATCCGGCGTTCCCCAAGGAAGTGTTGTAGACTCTCTATTGTTCCTGATCTATAATAATGATATAGGAGACAATCTCAGTAGCCGTCTTAGATTGTTTGCAGATGATGCTGTCATTTACCGTCTTTTAAAGTCATCAGATGACCAAAACGACTTGCAAAATGATTTAGATAAGATATCTGTATGGTGCGAAAAGTGGCAATTGACCATGAATAAAGAAAAGTGTGAAGTTATTCACATGAGTACTAAAAGAAATTCGCTGAATTTCGATTACGCGGTAAGTCACACAAATCTGAAGGCTGTAAATTCAACTAAATACTTAGAGATTACAATTACAAATACCCTAAATTGGAACGACCACATAGATAATGTTGTGGGCAGAGCCAACCAAAGACTGCGATTCATTGGCAGAAATGTTGCGAAAGGTGCAACAGGTCTACTAAAAGAGACTGCTTACACACCCCTGTCCGCCCTATTCTGGAGTATTGCTGTGCGGTGTGGGATCCGCATCAGATGGGACTGACGAATGACATCGAAAAAGTACAAAGAAGGGCAGCTCGTTTTGTAATGTCGCGAAGTAGGGGAGATAGTGCCACAGACATGATACGTGAATTGGGGTGGCATTCATTAAAACAAACGCGTTTTTCGCTGCGACGGGATCTTCTCATGAAATTCCAATCACCAGTTTTCTCCTCCGATTGCGAAAACATTCTGTTGGCACCCACCTACATAGGGAGACACTATGATAACGATAAAATAAGAGAAATCAGGGCTCGCAAAGAAAAAATTAAGTGCTCTTTTTTACCGCGCGCCGTTCTAGAGTGGAATGGTAGAGAGACAGCTTGCAGGTGGTTCATTGAACCCTCTGCCAGGCACTTTATTGTGAATAGAGTAATCACGTAAATGTAGAGGTACCAGCCGTTCCAGAAAAGGAGCATTCTGGTTGAGTCCCGATAAGGCGTCACGGGTGGATACGTGCTGGATCAAATTCGCTTCACTTCATGAGGAACCCAAACATCACGAATATTTACGTAATACAGCTTCTTTAAATTCCTGGCTACAGTAGCACGAGCGAAATTGACCTCAATGCCAACACCCGCGTTGTCACTCGTGGATTGTTGACTATCACGTCATTAAGCCGTTCTACGACCATAACTGTTGGCCGTCCAGATCGAGGTTTCTCTGTTAGGGCGAAATTCCCAGTCCGAAGAAGACTCGTCCAGTTTACTATATCTTCCCCATATGCAACACAAATCATCTTTCAACATTGTAAGGTGGTTTTCTCCTTACGATACTAAAACAGCATAAAAGGTCGGAAATATTCCTGTTGGGTTTCCATAGCTCGTAAACACACGTTCACAGTGTTCCATCCAGCGCCAGGGACAAACACACACTGACAAATCCAATGGCGTGTCAGATTGTCGACCTCTACGTCGTAGGGGCGGTTAGACTGTAAGGCCGGAAATGCATATCCTCCTATTTCCATCTATTGTACCATAATTTTTTCCTTATTTTGTTACCTGAAGATATAACATTTCTGTGTCTTTATATATTGTAATTGTTTTAATATATATATATATATATATATATATATATATATATATATATATATATATATATATATATGTGTCGATGTATAATTGGTTTGTTTTGTAAATATTATTTGTATTTTACGCTGGGTCTTGCCTAGGGAAAACTATGCTATCGATAGGTCGTGTGAAGAACGAAAGTGTGTAGGATCTTTGGTAGTGTTAACTCTGCCGCGTGGAGCGCGGGCAGCGAGGGAGAGTCTGGCTGGGGTAGTGCAGTAGGGCAGGTGTGTTGTGTGACGCTCCCGCGAGTTGCCGCGCTTTCGGGGTTTGGCAGCATGTAATTGCGCTCGACTTGCTATGATAGTTTCTGACACGATGTCGTGGACGGGAAGCATTAGCTGACGCACATCAAGAGCCCGTTTCGCCTGGTGACCGTGTCGAGAAGGAAACGCGCCAATATCCTGCTTCTGCAACAGCGACGGCCGACAATGAGTGACCGTCGCCACCTCCTCGATCGACGACTTCAAACCTTCAATCAACCAACAAGGAAGACTGGAAGCACGTAAAGTTTCAGAACTGTATGGCAGACCTCAGCTTTTAAAATTGTTGCATCACAAAATTACAGCAACTTAGCATGAACCTTTGTTGCTCATTGTCCCAATTGCATTACCAAGCAGGGTCCCTTCCTTTTCCGAAATGAACCCGAGATTCGTTGAAATTCAAACGCCAGCATTAAAGCAATATTATTCTATTTCACTGCTTTAATTTCAAAGTTCAGTTAAAGTATTCATAGCTGGCTACAATATTTAGATTACACAAGCACAAATTAAGAGTGCGAGTTCTGTTACCGTATTTTAACTTGCCTGTGACTGCAGCGCAGCTTGGTACGTACTAAATTTTACTATTGTTAATTGTTCAGAATCATTTAAATCAAGTTCAAAGTTAAATCTCTTATTTCTAAATTGCGTAGATTCAAGTAGCTTTTGAAATGATTGTTGAGGTAGTCCAAGACTAACCGTATTTTACTCAATTTCAATGTGCTTCAGAAAGAAAGCTCACTATTAACTTCAGTCACTAAATTAACTTTCGATTTTCCGGTTTTATTAATTCTTTGGCTAAATTAAGTCAGAGTGTAGCGAAATTTATTACTTCTGACAAACTTCCAGTTTTTCACACTACACGTGTCAACCTTCAGTTGCCACACTTTTAGTGCTAATTATATGTGTAATAACCTTTCTTTTTCTGTTACTATAGTAATTGTCCTTAGGACTGGCGACCGTAATTTCCCCCAAATCTCAAATATCTAATTACCTCTAGTTAATTGTTAACGTAACGGCCGCACATTTACTTTCTTTATTAACTTTACCCCTTTTCAAAATTAATTTTCACCAGTTTCATTTGCATTTTTCCTTTCATTTAGATGTAACCCTTTCCTCCCTCTTTACCGACAGATTAACTTCGGTGACGATTGCTTTCCCAAATTTCCATTAGGTACACGCGGTTTAATTTTTCACTGTCATGAAGGTCGATAAGTGAGGGGGAGGTTACGAGACAACTGTGTTAGCCGGGGATGGGGGGGGGGGGGCGCAAGGTAGATGCAGGATTTTCAGACGCTATGGATGGATGAAACGCTAGAGCAACACTAATGAACTTATGAGTCAACCCAATAGTTTTACAGAGGGGGGGGCGTGCGTGTTTTGATGTCGCACAGAGATTGTGTGCTAAATGACAGAACTCGAGGTACAGAGTCAGCAGCCTCTGTTTGCTGACCTTCGTAGAATTTTATGTCCGGTCCCGTGCGGTACGCGATACACTGGCCTCTCCGCCTTTGCCTACTGCGTTGGCGTGCTCCCACACCAATGGCTTCGCGTGCGCGCAGTCTGCGAGCTCCGTGATTGGTGGCCTGGCCGTAGCTTTAGCTCAGGTTAGCAGGAGCCGTCATTCTGGTGGAAAGCTAATCCATTGGTGGATGATGTTTAACTACAGGGACTGAAAATAATCCCAACACCAAGGAGAAGTAGTGCAACACAAACGAAAGTTGGTAGGCGTGTTTCTACATCTGAAAGATGTCTCTTCAAATTTCGAGCTAGTCGCATAAAACTGGCGATAGTAGCGCCACTATGAAGAAGCAAACAGGTATGCTTTAAGTACCCTCTGTAATTGTCGTGGGCGTTCGTTACCTTTGAGATTGGACGCGGTGAGTTGATGTTAATCAGGAATGCGTATAAGGCGACAAAGACGCCATTGAACCGTCAATTAGGGCGGTTCACAAACAACAACTCAAGTACACATGTTATTCTAAAAACGTTATCGTGGAAGTAGGGGCCAGGAGGTGCTGGTGAAATAAGACACACTGCTAAGGTTATCTTTTTATTTTAAAAGGCTTTCTCAATAATAAATTTTTAAGTCTGGCTTAAAAAAAATTAAAAACCATTTCCAATAGCTGACAAATTTTCTTTATGAAAAGGAGATTGCAAGGTTGAAACGTCCCCTTTGTACAATTATACATAACTGTGCTTAACCTGACACACAATATTTTTAGCGCAACGCAATCTGACTTTCAAAAATCCCTACAAAAGAATGGCCCTGACTAACATTAACCTATACCTTTCACAAATCACTTACCTCACCAAAAATCTTCGTTACTCGAACTACTGCAAAACAGCGAGCGCCACTACTGCCAGCTAAATAAAAGATTCAAACTACGGAAGGCACTAACTACTGATAGGCATAGTTAGGATATGAAAGATTTTAGTAGAGAACAAACAATGTATTTACCTTAATAGTGTTGAAAAATCATAATATACATAACAGATCATGACATCCAGTCCTACAAATTTCCATACTCCGCCATCTCTCTCCCCACATCCACCACTGGTGGCGGCTCACCTCCAACTGCGCAACGCTACGCGCTGTTCACATGCAGCTGCCGCTGCCCAACACTACAATGGCAGACAACAATGCAAACTAGCCACAGACTGCACACAGCACAGCCAGTGATTTTCATACAGAGCGCTACGTAACGTTGCCAATAAGAAAACATAAACAGCCTACTTACAAGGTATGACGTTAACAACTTCCCAATAATAAGATTTTAAATATAAGAGAACAATTCCTTAAAAAAACCTTTAAGTAGCTAGTTTGTACTTGAGTTAAAATAGTTGTCTCTTGCCAGTTAAGTAACTTATATTACACCTGTCAGTTGTTACAAGATAAATGTGAATAAGCCAGCACACAAAGCTTTACATTAAAGGCAGTTCCAAAAAAAAAAAAATACCTTAGCTCGGTGAGGGAGTGACACGTCTAAATGGGGCCAGATCACAATAGTCGGAATAGTTATTGGTGGCCTATAGGGCCACAGCAGATCAGCCCCAAAACTTGCATTACAAGCCACCATGTCCCCGAGTTACCCAAAACCAGAAGATGTAGCAAGGGCGGTTCCTGTACAGACTCTGAACCACAGAGACACACGACAACGACCCTAAATCAGCCAATCAAGGTGTACATGAAACGGGCCGACCAAGAAGCAATTACCACATTCCCACGGACAGGCAAACGAAAACTGTGGTGGGAAGACCCCAACAAAACCACTGGTGAAGAAACTCATACACTTCACTAGAACTTGAAAAACCCCTTGATGTATATAACTGTTACATAAAAACAGTACTCAACTTCTCACACTCCACCACAGCGCCGGGAACACGTTGCACTTCCTTATGCTCGTCAGAGCCAACCGCTGTGAGAGGTTTCAACGGCCGATAAGAAGACATACGTTTCATGAGCTCATCTCCTGCACCACGGCTTCTAAGATTCATAAGCCACGTACGTGCGGGTAAGGCAGACTTAGCCCCTGACAGCCAAGAGGTCGGCCAAAGCACGTGGCGAGCAGTTGACGACCCGCAACAACAGGGTCCCGCTCGCGCCACCTCTTCTCTCGGTCACCGCCCAGTACGTACTCCTCGATCGTCACGCGACCCTACACTTGCTCCACCTCCCGCCAGAGGGCGGTAGCGATCCAAACAGCCCGCCAAACCGAAAGCGCCACCGCAAACACCAGACGCGAAGCGAAAGTTCTCCGCATGGCGCGCTTTTCGAAGAGCCGGACACAACTACGGCTCGGCCATTACCAACACCTCTCAGTGTTTGAGGTCACGTGAAAAGGCTACTTGAAGTTGGATGTGCCATCTGCGTTAATGCAGGAAGAACTGGCAGGAAAGTAGCCACTGTGCATGATTAGTAGCAGCGGTGAACACGAGAACGTGCGGTCGCAAGAAGACAGGGCTGCAGACGGCCACGTGGCACCACTGACAAGGGAACCTCCCCATCGCACCCCCCTCAGATTTAGTTATAAGTTGGCACAGTGGATAGGCCTTGAAAAACTGAACACAGATCAATCGAGAAAACAGGAAGAAGTTGTGTGGAACTGTGAAAAAAATAAGCAAAATATACAAACTGAGTAGTCCATGCGCAAGATAGGCAACATCAAGGAGAGTGTGAGCTCGAGAGCGCCTTGGTCCCGTGGTTAGCGTGAGCAGCTGCGGAACGAGAGGTCCTTGGTTCAAGTCTTCCCTCGAGTGACTTTATTTTCGCAAAGTTATGATCTGTCCGTTCGTTCATTGACATCTCTGTTCATTGTAATAAGTTTAGTGTCTGTGTATTGCGTCCGCACCGCAAAACCGTGCGATTAGTGGACGAAAGGACGTGCCTCTCCAATGGGAACCGAAAACATTTGATTGCAAGGTCATAGGTCAACCGATTCCTCCACAGGAAAACACGTCTGATATATTCTACACGACAGTGGTGACGGCACTCTCGTCCAAAGTAGCGAGCAGTCAACTGCCAGCCAGGGAGCCTCGTTAGCAGGAATAATCACTCTTCCGTGCGCTGTAGTCGACTGACGTCGTGTGTTCCGATGTTTGTTTTAGGTGTAGCGTCCCCATACTACGGCGCAGTTACCTCGCATCGGATGGACAGACGGACTGATAATAATTGTCTGAAAATAAGAAATTAAACTTTTCACTCGAGGGAAGACTTGCGCATGGACTACTCAGTTTGTATATTTTGCTTATTTTTTTTCATAGTTCCACACAACTTCTTCCTGTTTTCTCGATTGATCTGTGTTCAGTTTTTCAAGACCTATCCACTGTGCCAACTTATAACTAAATCTGAGGGGGGTGCGATGGGGAGGTTCCCTTGTGAGAGGGAAGACCATCGTGTTTGGCTCATGGCTATGGCGCATCGTACTGGATCTGCAGCAGCAATGTGAGCAGCAGTTGGCACCCAGTGACACATCAAACTGTTACAAATCGGTTACTTCGAGGACAACTCCGGGCCAGCCGCCCTGTAACGTGCATTCCCCTAAAGCATCACTATTTGCGACTTCAGTGGTGTCAAGCGAGAGCTCAGTGGGGGCAGAGTGGAGGTCTGTTGCGTTTTCTGATGAAAGCTGGTTCTGCCTCGGTTCCAGCGATGGCAAATTGTTGATTAGGAGGAGGCCAGTTAAGGGCCTGCAACCAACCTGTCTACGTGCTACACGCACTAGATCTACACCTGGAGTTATGGTCTGGGGTGCGATTTCTTATTACAGCAGGAGCACTCTTGTGGTTATCCTATGCACCCTAACTACAAACCTGTACGTCAGTTCGGGTGAGCCATGTGTGGCTCGTGTTCCCGCCATCATGTATTTTACACCCTGTTTTTAACGTACACTCCTGGAAATTGAAATAAGAACACCGTGAATTCATTGTCCCAGGAAGGGGAAACTTTATTGACACATTCCTGGGGTCAGATACATCACATGATCACACTGACAGAACCACAGGCACATAGACACAGGCAACAGAGCATGCACAATGTCGGCACTAGTACAGTGTATATCCACCTTTCGCAGCAATGCAGGCTGCTATTCTCCCATGGAGACGATCGTAGAGATGCTGGATGTAGTCCTGTGGAACGGCTTGCCATGCCATTTCCACCTGGCGCCTCAGTTGGACCAGCGTTCGTGCCGGACGTGCAGACCGCGTGAGACGACGCTTCATCCAGTCCCAAACATGCTCAATGGGGGACAGATCCGGAGATCTTGCTGGCCAGGGTAGTTGACTTACACCTTCTAGAGCACGTTGGGTGGCACGGGATACATGCGGACGTGCATTGTCCTGTTGGAACAGCAAGTTCCCTTGCCGGTCTAGGAATGGTAGAACGATGGGTTCGATGACGGTTTGGATGTACCGTGCACTATTCAGTGTCCCCTCGACGATCACCAGTGGTGTACGGCCAGTGTAGGAGATCGCTCCCCACACCATGATGCCGGGTGTTGGCCCTGTGTGCCTCGGTCGTATGCAGTCCTGATTGTGGCGCTCACCTGCACGGCGCCAAACACGCATACGACCATCATTGGCACCAAGGCAGAAGCGACTCTCATCGCTGAAGACGACACGTCTTCATTCGTCCCTCCATTCACGCCTGTCGCGACACCACTGGGGGCGGGCTGCACGATGTTGGGGCGTGAGCGGAAGACGGCCTAACGGTGTGCGGGACCGTAGCCCAGCTTCATGGAGACGGTTGCGAATGGTCCTCGCCGATACCCCAGGAGCAACAGTGTCCCTAATTTGCTGGGGAATGGCGGTGCGGTCCCCTACGGCACTGCGTAGGATCCTACGGTCTTGGCGTGCATCCGTGCGTCGCTGCGGTCCGGTCCCAGGTCGACGGGCACGTGCACCTTCCGCCGACCACTGGCGACAACATCGATGTACTGTGGAGACCTCATGCCCCACGTGTTGAGCAATTCGGCGGTACGTCCACCCGGCCTCCCGCATGCCCACTATACGCCCTCGCTCAAAGTCCGTCAACTGCGCATACGGTTCACGTCCACGCTGTCGCGGCATGCTACCAGTGTTAAAGACTGCGATGGAGCTCCGTATGCCACGGCAAACTGGCTGACACTGACGGCGGCGGTGCACAAATGCTGCGCAGCTAGCGCCATTCGACGGCCAACACCGCGGTTCCTGGTGTGTCCGCTGTGCCGTGCGTGTGATCATTGCTTGTACAGCCCTCTCGCAGTGTCCGGAGCAAGTATGGTGGGTCTGACACACCGGTGTCAATGTGTTCTTTTTTCCATTTCCAGGAGTGTACTTCCACCTCACTACTTTAATTTAAATTACTACTGTCACTGAGTTGCTGCTTTGCCGGACCGTGACCGGCGATAGCGGCGCGTATCGATATATCTTTGGTCGACTGCTATTACTTCCCGGTCGTTGTCGCGTAAGACAGTTCGGGTTGAGAGTTCGTCGCGAGTTCAGGTCTGCCAGTCAGTTGGAACGCGTCTGGAGCGCAGACTGCCAGTCGGGGAGTTGCAGTGCGGCACCAGTGCAGTCGGGTTATAGCAGCAGTGAGGTCTGCGTCGACATGGCTCGCCTGACCACTGCCGCCATGCATCACTTGAGCCGGGCCACAGTCTTGGTGGATCGTCGGTCGGTCGTCCTACCGGATGACGCGTTTGGGTTGCCGACCGTTCATGAGTCGTGTGTGTGTGTGTGTGTGTGTGTGTGTGTGTGTGTGTGTGTGTGTGTGTGTGTGTGTGTTTGTGTGTGTGTGTGTGTGTGTGTGTCACCTCCAGATTTGTCTTCGTGTGTGCTAAGTTATTGTTGGGTATCATTAAGGTCTTCGTGCAAGTGTTTGTCAGGTTGTGTGTGTACTTCGCGTTATTTCCTCTGACGACTATTTTAGATGTTGTCGGCATTCTGCGGGAGTCGGTCGGTTGCTGCGGACCAGGGAAGTTATCTCCGCGCAGTGCAGTCGGCTGGGTCCGCTGGCGGTCCCTGCGCAGTGTCGGAGCGTGTGTGGGTGGGGCTGTCCGATCGCTACGAGCTTCGTGGTTCACTGACCAAGGACGTCAAAGTTGAGTAGTTGTTACAAGTACCCAAGCCACGTCCATTCATGTTGTGTGGTTCATTCCGGTGGTTCGCTGTTGGGGAGATTTTCGTCTGAGCAACACCGAGTGTTTGTATTGCTGGAATTTAGCCACCATGCAGTGGAATTGGTTGACTAGAATTCAAGTGCACCAGCGGAATTTTCTGCTTTGTGGCTGTTAGTCTTCCAGTTACCCGCCCTGGCCACTAACGTAATTTCAGGCAGCGTCCATTCCTCACCTGTTGTCGCTGTCCAACATGGTGTAGTTTTGAGAGCTTAATACATATTTCATTGTGGATAATCACGTCCGAAACATCTGTGTTGGAGTTATCATGTACCGATTCGTGGCAAATCAAGCCGTTTGTCGGTCGGTCCGTGGCTGTCCTGCTGCTCCACCGGACTCCACTACTGCCGCATTACAACTCCCCGACTGGCAGCCCGAACTCTCTTACGACAGACAACGACCTGGAAGTAACAGCAGTCGACCAAAGATACTACTTTCTTATTTTCTTTCTTTCGCTTGCGCCTGTGTCCCGCAGTGTGCGCAGGCTCTGCGTGGTTAAATCGGATTTGGCATGTTAATTTGAAGGGTTGGCCGGATTCCCTTCCTTCTGCCACGCCCAAAGATACTACGAGAGCGGATATATCGATACGCGCTGCTAGCGCCAGTCACGGCCAGGCAAAGCAGCAACTCAGTGACAGTAGTAATTTAAATTAACGTAGTGAGGTGGAAGTACGTTAAAAACAGGGTGTAAAATACATGGTGGCGGTATCACGAGCCACTCATGGCTCATCGCTGATTCGATCTGTTGTGTTGCCATTCATGAACAGCATTCCAAGGGGGCGTTTTCCAACAAGTAAACGCTCTCCCACTTTACCGCTGTTGTTTGTAACCCAACGAGTTTCACAGTGTGTCAACATGTGGCCTTGGCCTGCTAGATCACCAGATCTGTCTCCAATCGAGCACGTATGGGCATCATCAGATTACAAATCCAGCGTCATCCACAACCAGCGTTAACCGTCCCTGTACTGATCGACCGAGTGTAACAGGCATGAAACTACATCTCACAAACTGACATCCGGCACCTGTACACCCAATACATGCATGTGTGTTTTCAACATTCTGGCGGTTACATCGCTTATTCATGTACCAGAATTTCAAATGCAGTTTGAAAAAGTGAACACGTTTAAGTAGCTAGGCGTGGACATCAGTTCGAGAAATGAGATTGAATCCGAACTGAAGAAGAGATTACGGGCGGCAAATGCGTGCTGCTTATCACTGTATATATTACTTTCATCGCGGATATTGTCTAGGAATTTAAAGATTAGAATACACAAAACTATTATTCTACCAGTTATGCTGTATGGGTGTGAGACTTGGTCTCTCACTGTGCAAAATGAAAAGCCGTTTCGAGTATTTGAAAACAAAATTTTGAGGAAAGTTTTCGGAGCAAAAAGGGACGACATTAGCGGAGAGTGGCTAAAACTGCATAACGAAGAGGTTCACGAACTCTATTCAAGCCCTGATATAATCAGTATTATTAAATCACGTAGGCTGCGATGGGCGGGTCACGTAGCTCGAATGGATGAGGGCAGGGCAGCGCGCAGAGTACTGGTAGGGCACCTAGAGGGAAAACGTCACGTGGGGAGACCGAGGCGTAGATGGGAGGACAATGTGAAGGCTGATTTGAGGAGCCTAGGTATTGAAGGTGAATGGAAGGAAGTAGCCCAAGACAGGGACAGGTGGCGAAAATACGTTGCTGCGGTAATGGACTCCCGAGTCCGGTATGACCAGTGAGTAAGTAAGTAAGTAAGTAAGTAAGTAAGTAAGTAAGTAATGGCTTACTTCGCATTTTCGTTAACCTGTGATCTTGCAATGTTAACCACTTAAACATTTTACTTAGATAAATATGTCCCAGAAATATCATTACTCTACGTTAATTATTTTTGGTTGTGCCATTTTTGCCTGACAGAGTATGTGTGTTGTGGGAGTCCAGCGCAGTAGCTTCGGAGGTGTAATTGCCGTGGCGTTTGCCTCTCAGCTAGGACTGGTAATTACGGGCTTTTGTCGGACTTACTGCCTTGGGTTTTGATGGCTGCTGTGCTGAACCTGAGGCAGTTCTCCTCTGGACTGACAGACACACAACTTACAAATTTTGCAGACGCGCTTCTTTCTTGGACTTCGCTCCAGCGTCCTTCAATGGAGCTGGAGTGCTGCCGCCCTGGTCGCAGCATAGGCCGTCACCCGACGCAGCCATCGCCCTCACGCACAACGGCAGCAGGTGTCGTAATGTGTGTATCTCTGGCGTTTAGGGAATTAATAGGGTGTTCAAACGCTCTTCTACAGTAGTCCTAACTGTACCGAGGCTGCCGTACGAATCAATTGTGCATGTTCCGTAATAGTGTTTCCCGAGTGATCCATCATCACTAGTGCGCAGTGTTCTACGTAATTTATGGCTGATCTCGTTGCCCTCCCGTACACATTAGGCTGCTCAGTATTTCACAAAGAGCAGTTAGGAACTGTGCTCAATCTTGCCAACCGTACGATCCCGAGTTTTAGTATTACTTTAAGATTGTTATTCATTTAATATTCAAGTGCCTAATCGCTATTCATATCAACGTGGTTGATTTAACTAAATCTCACTGCGACATTAACACTTCATGTAATTTCAGCAGTGAATCATAGTTTGCATACCCATTCCCTGGTCACAGAATTTGGGGGATATCAGCTAATTTTTGTAATAATTATCAATGTTGGAATGAGCAGTGCCTCTTGCAACAGCTCGTCTACCAAATCCAGTTCTCAAGTATTCTACGTCAAGAGTCACATGCCAGAAGGACAAAGCAGTCTGAATGGAGTGTAAGTGGAACGGGTGAAAACGAGTCCACGATTCCTTCAACGTGGCAAAGAGGAGCAGAGGTATAAGATAAGATTTACTTTCATTCCAATTGATCCGTAGTGAGGAGGTCCTCCAGGATGTAGGACATGTCAGAAAAACAATACATGACAAATATTTACAACTGAAACAAATAAGCTAATGTACCTCCCACAGGTCCCAAGTATGGCAAAAATCACAAAGGCTTTGGTCAGCCAGCTTGCTCGCTTGTGCCAAAGTACGATGCCGTTGCTCTACTTAAGCTATCATATTGTATAAAATATCCGATGGAGAACGCATGGCATAAAGAAAGAAGGGCTCAGAAAAGGCCGTAGATAAAGGCGCCCGGGTTGACGCGTTGTTCCTAGACTTCTGGAAGGCGTTACACACAATTCTGCACTGTCGCCTAATCAAGAAAATACGAGCATTTCTAATATCGTATCAGCTTTGTGATTCGGTAGAAGAATTCCTTGCAAATCGAACAGGAGATGTCATTCTAAACTGAAAGAAATCTTCTACTCAGAGTGGGTGTTTTAGACACATTGTCGTTCACAATGTATACGAGTGTGTTTTTTAAAATAAGCCTTCCATATTTTGAGATGTGGTTGTAGGCTTTAGACGAAATAACAGAAAATGTCTAGTAAATATGCACTTTAAAATGCACAGCACCTTAAGAACTATGAACCCTTGTACCTCTTTGCTACTGTGAAATACATCCCTTCTACTGCAAATTCTTTGCTACTACAAACGACCTACAGAATGCAGTAAACAAATGAGGACACATTTCTCTGTTACTGTTTATGGATACAGAATGTAGTAAACATCTTGTGGTGGTATTCCTGTAAACCCTGTTCACGATTTTCGGTAAGTGTAGTGCAGTGCGTACATTAGTTGATTGTGTTGCGATAAGTCATAGAAATGTTTTTAGACTGCGTTTTTTCTTTGCATTTATTAGCGTGTTGGAAGCTTATTATTTGATATGGAAATCAAATTTCAGACTAAGACTTACGATCAACGTCCTCGAATAATTTCTATAAATATTCCAGCATTTGTCATCCCGTAACAGTTTTGCTCTCTACGACTCTTAGAGCCATGCAAGTTATTAGCTTCGTCAGGACATGTGGTATCTGTCCCCCCACCTTGTCAGTGTTTTTCACACACTTCTCTCGTCGCCGACTCTGCGGACGACCAACTCGTTTCCCTTCTTCTCAGTTCACTTAATTTTCAGCATTCTTCTTTAAGACATTTTCTTTTCCATTTTTCTTCCCTGCAGTCCATGCTCCATTTCCTTACCTCCAGTGCCTACAATCCCATTCCTTCAAAATAAAATAAAAAACTCTTTCCTTTTCTGTTCGCTGTTCCACACGGAACGTCTAATGCGAATACATGAAACTTCAAATTTTTATCCAAGCTGTACTTTTCAAAACTATTTCCTTCAGTATATAATTAACAGTCCGCTGGTAACAATAGTGTAGATACCTCACGTAGAAATACTGTATTTAGAAAAAATTCAAAATTTGCAATTCATGAAAATCACGTGTACTGCCAATAGTCCACCCCGCTAGTAATATTCTATATTAGGATTGACGTATATTATTTGAAAGCTCTCATTCTAGTCTTTCTAAAGCCCAAATGTTTCCCGAAAACTGAAATTCGAAAGTTACATTTATTGAAAACTGTCGATTCCTAGAATGACGTCCTTCCAAAATTTCAGTGTTATTATCTTTTGGTCTTACTACTTCTGTTTCGAAAAATATTTAATTTCCCCAAAATAACATTTATGAAATATTTCAATTAGAGAATTTGATTTTTTGGGACAATATTGGCGGGATTATCAAAGCCCACTGCACTCTAAAACTTTCCCTCATAAAATAGAACAATTATTATCATTAACTGAATTTTCTGTCGATGCTTGGAAGAACATTAAAAAAGTTAACACTTCTTAATTTTCTGCAAAATTATGTTTATTTGGTCGCGAACCGACATTCGGCTTCTCAGGCCATCATCAGGAGACAAGTGACTGTCGCAAGCACAGATAAACATGATGTGCGACTTACATAGATAATATTTGTACAGAAGATACAAAAATGACTGTTTTCATAGGAAAATATTAAAATATTTGCATTACTGAAAAAGGGGTATGAAAAAGTTTTTATGTAGAGATACATACAACAAATGATGAGAAATAAAATTAAACTTCCTGGCAGATTAAAACTGTGTGCCCGACCGAGACTCGAACTCGGGACCTTTGCCTTTCGCGGGCAAGTGCTCTACCAGGTCGGGCACACAGTTTTAATCTGCCAGGAAGTTTCATATCAGCGCACACTTCGCTGCAGAGTGAAAATCTCATTCTGGAAATAAAATTTATTTACAGTTAGAATCCAGAATTTGTAACGGAAACTTAATTCAACGAGGGGAGAGGGGGGGGGGGAGGATGGACATTAGACTTATCATTTAATACAAGGTCCTATTAAATGAGATATATATGAGATCAGTAATTGTACTGCGTGTTTCTTTGTGAGTAGCGAGTATCTACCCTGTATATGATTAAGTACGTGCTTATTAAATGCTGCCCTGGCCATTTCTGTGTAGGCTGATTATTGTAGCGACACCATTAATGATAAAAATCATATAAGTTATTCCAACAGTCATTTAATGCAAAAATTATAGAAGGAATAATTTTAATCCTAAGGAAATGCAATCCGAAAACAAAGGAAGTAGGTTACAGTACGCTTGTTCGCCCACTGCTTGAATACTGCTCAGCAGTGTGGGATCCATACCAGATAGGGTTGATAGAAGAGATAGAGAAGATCCAACTGAGTGCAGCGCGTTTCGTTACAGGATCATTTAGTAATCGCGAAAGCGTTACGGAGATGGTACAAACTCCAGTGGAAGACTCTCCAGGAGAGACGCTCAATAGCTCGGTACGGGCTTTTGTTGAAGTTTCGAGAACATACCTTCACCGAGGAGTCAAGCAGTATATTTCTCCCTCCTACGTATATCTCGCGAAGAGACCATGAGGATAAAATCAGAGAGATTAGAGCCCACACAGAGGTATACCGACAATCCTTCTTTCCACGAACAATACGAGACTGGAATAGAAGGGAGAATCGATAGAGGTACTCAAGGTACCCTCCGCCACACACCTTCAGGTGGCTTGCTGAGTGTGGATGTAGAGGTAGATGTAGAATAATTTGAAAACGGCGTCCTGCAATATTTTTCGATTCATATTAGGCCAGCGTTACAGTTTTTATTAACAACAATGTCAATGAATGCTTAATTTTTCTTAATGTATTATCGCGTAATATTAAAAAAGGATTTTTCATCCATCGTGAGTAGGACTGATGTTTTCAATTTGGGACATGTATGCTATTGTTGGTGATAGCGCCCTGAGAAAAATCAGCCCAGGCTTTTAACAAACATAAAAGAGAAAAGATTTAATATTTCCATTTTTCAAAACGGTTTCATACAATAAGAATAACGGCACATTTATCGTTACCATTCAATTAATTAATCATCACGTGATAATGATCAGACTCGATTTCCGTTTTCCCCCTTGTTAAATGAAGTTTTCGTTTCAAACGCTAGATTCTAACTGTAAATACATTTTGTTTCTCATCATTAGTTATACTATGATCAGCCAGAACGTTACGAACAACGACGTACTATCGATATAAACCCGCCCAGGCGATAGCAGCACGACCAGGCGAGGAATGACTGCTAGTCGGACACACACACACACACACACACACACACACACACACACACACACACACACACACACGGTGCTTGTAGTATCAGTGAGCGTGTTGCCCGTGTGTAGAATGGGACAGGCGTGTTCGAGGAGTGCTGTGGTGTCTTCCAAATGTGGCAAAACTAAGGGGAAACTACGTCCAGACGTCATCGGGTTGGGCGGCCACCCCTAATTGCAGACGTTGGACGTCGTAGGCTGGGCAGAGTGGGCAGACAGGTGGCTAACTGTGGCGGTATTAACATCAGACTTTAATGATGGACAGAGTACAAGTGTGGCGACTCACACAGTGCACCGAACACTCGTAACAATGGGCCTCTGCAGCCGACGACCCATGCATGTGTCAATGTTAACACCACACATCGGCAACTACGCCGGAAATGGGCATGTGCCCATCGGCACCGGACGTTGACTCAGTGTACTGCGGGACGGAAATAAATTGGTGGCGACTCCATTATGCTCTGGAGAACATTCACATGGGCACCCATGCGTCCAGTGGAGCTCGTGCAAGGCACCACGACGATCAAGGAGTATCGCACACCGTTTGCAGACCACGTACACCCCTTCGTAACGATCAGATTTTGCGACGGCAGTGGCATTTTTCAACAAGATAATGCGCCATGTCACAAGACTAGGAGTGCGATGGAGCCGTTCGAGAAACACAGCGGCGAGTTCCAATTGATGTGCTGCCCCTCAACTCGCCAGATCTGACCCTGATCGAATGCATCTGGGATGCAGTTGATCATGGCCTCAGAGCTCATCGTGCTCTCCTGGAATTTACGGGAAAGTGGTGTGTGTGTGTGTGTGTGTGTGTGTGTGTGTGTGTGTGTGTGTGTGTGTGTGTGGTGCCCACTCCCTCCGGCGACCTACCAATATCTCATTGCTTCCACGCCACGACGCGTGGACATTGTTGTCCGTGCCAAATGAGGCTGATCAGTGCATGTATCTCTACATAAGAACTTAATTTATCCGCTTCAGTTCATGTAATTATTTTACTATGTTACTATGTAAACACTGAACCCAACATGCTGTGTGCACTTAATCTAAAACCACCTCAAAATATCTGTCAATCTTGGAATGAACTTAGGAATGTAGAGAATTACCGAGGAGCTCAAATGCTTGATACTAGTAGTCTTCTCTTGGCCAGGAATATCCTCTTTGGCTGTCTGCTGCTTACCCTTCGCGTTGTCTGCTACATGATACCCTGTTTTGATGTCGGGTTTATTGCTGATCTCATTTGTGCTACTCCTCATTACTTCTGTATTTCGTTGGTTTGCTCTCATGGTACACTCCCTGACAAAAAGATGAAGCATTCGATTGACACGGTCGGTTGTCAGTGACATTACGAGGTGTGGCTAGAAAAAAACCGGACTAGTACTGGTGAAACAATAAAACGAATGCAATAAGGCTGAAAGTCGCGTGGCCTGTCACGTGACTCTCGCTCCGCCTACTGCTCGAGTTTCATCTGCCTCCTGCACTCAGTCTGCCCGTGGCGTCTGTTTTAAGTAGTTGTCGTTTTGTCTGTGCGTCGGAAAATGTTGAGTGTACAGAAAGAACAGCGTGTTAACATCAAATTTTGTTTCAAACTAGGAAAATCTGCAAGTGAAACGTTTGTAATGTTACAACAAGTGTACGGCGATGATTGTTTATCGCGAACACAAGTGTTTGGTTTAAACGATTTAAAGATGGCCGCGAAGACACCAGTGATGACACTCGCACTGGCAGACCATTGTCAGCAAAAACTGATGCAAACATTGAAAAAATCGGTAAACTTGCTCGACACTTTCCTTGTCAACTCCTGTTAACTCAGACACTGCTCTGATTGTTAAACGGCGATCTTGTCGAACAAGTTTACCGATTTTTTCAATGTTTGCATCAGTTTTTGCTGACAATGGTCTGCCAGTGCGAGTGTCATCACTGGTGTCTTCGCGGCCATCTTTAAATCGTTTAAACCACTCAAACACTTGTGTTCGCGATAAACAATCATCGCCGTACACTTGTTGTAACATTACAAACGTTTCACTTGCAGATTTTCCTAGTTTGAAACAAAATTTGATGTTAACACGCTGTTCTTTCTGTACACTCAACATTTTCCGACGCACAGACAAAACGTCAACTACTTAAAACAGACGCCACGGGCAGACTGGGTGCAGGAGGCAGATGAAACTCGAGCAGTAGGCGGAGCGAGAGTCACGTGACAGGCCACGCGACTTTCAGCCTTATTGCATTCGTTTTATTGTTTCACCAGTACTAGTCCGGTTTTTTTCTAGCCATACCTCGTATACGCGTACACAGCATCATTGGGTATGTAAATTATTAGAATTGCAATTCTATTTGATAGGTAGAGGAGACACCAGAATGCATTAACGTTGTTCATGTTTGGTGTTGTTAGCAGGCCCCGTGGGATAAAAAAGGGGGATAAACAACATATGATATTAAGCGATCACTGAAGAACATGGAGATACCACGTAAGCGCGTGAGACAGCATTATCAGCACGTGAGAGGGTTTGAAACAGGCCTCATTGTGGGTATCCACTTGGCCGGCTCTTCGAATCGTGCAGTATCCAGATTTGTGGAGCATTTGGATGGCCTGATACTGGACTGCATGGGGTCTATATTTCTATATATCGATATTTACATCGAAATATTTTTATATCGATATATTGACGAATAAATGTCGACGAACCGGCCTATAAAAATATCGGCTGCACATCGTAAATACACAGCCGGTTTTAGAGCTGTGTATTTAAGTATTGATTTAACATAAGATGTTCTGTAACAAACAAGCTAGCAGCCTGCTTATGCCCCTTAGATCAAGAACTGAAAGAAAAACAATGCATGTTCACGCTTGGCGATAACCACTTTGCTAACAAGAGTAACTGCATGTAAGTGGCGCAAACAAAAATGTCCGATGGTTCCACCGTTCGGTTTCGTCACATATTGGATTCGGCTGGGACACTTTATGTCGACTTCCCTGTTTTTCCATTTCTGCAAACGCCAGCGAACTAGCAGTTGTAGTGTCAGAATTGCGTAGTGAAGTTAAACGTTGGACATCCTGTTGGTAGCGCCGAGTGCCAATCACGTCAGCATTTCCCCTCACACATCTCTGTCCACCGCAAAGATCACCCTTGTGATTTTTGTTCATCATTTTCAGCAATTCCTTTTGAAAAATTGTTTTTTAACGTAATTGGTGTGTTATTTCTTCACATTGGAAGTCTTGTTACTCGATTCACACCGTCCCACCCTTCCCTCCGCCCAGTGCAATAGGATTTCTTCCTTGTGCCACCAATACGTGCTTCACACTATGAGGGAGAAAGACTGGACGCGATGATAGCTCAAAAATTAGTAGGCGTCCTTCACACAATGAAAGTAAAATTATGTTCTACTACAATTACAAAAGAACAGTTTCAAATATTTACCGAAAACTGCGAAAAATATAATATAAAATAAACATATCGGCCTCCAATATTGCCACTTCGATATCGATATATCGATGAAAAGAATATCACCGATATATATAGATATTTTTTGGAAAAAAGCACCTTGTAAATAATATCAGTGAATTTGTAAAAGTTCAGCATCTTCACGGTCAAAATTCTTCGACTAGTTTGAACTGTGTTCGAAAACCTGCTGTGTCAAATGTTTCTGCAAATGTGCCGGTTAATAAAAAGTGTGTATTTCATTCTCCAGAACCATACACCTACTAGTAACAGTAAGTTACTTATCGAATTATCATAGTTTTATAAACTTACGTTTCATAATATGGTATTTTGTAAGATGATAACGTGAGCTACCCAGGCCCAGAATTAAACGAATTGTAATGCTGATGTAGACTGTCAAAGCACCTGAAGATGGGCACCCAGCGCTCGAAATGCGTGCATTTTTATTAAAATCACTATTTGTGACTGAAGGTGGTTGTTCTTTATTATTAGGACTTTAACACGGCCGCAGAAGAAACATTGCAAACAATGCATGGGGGCTTAATTATATGAAATGCAAATATTTTTAGTTTTTCGGTTTAGTAGCTGTCTGTCCGATTACGAAGTCTCGTAACGGTTGGCCCTGACTGTTATTATTACGCAATCTGACTGCTTAGAACAACAACAAAGAATGAAATGGAAATTTTCATTAACACAATTAATTAATTAATTAAGTCCCCAGCAACTATAAAACCTACGAAACCAAAGCACAAGTATAACTGTTCTGTGTGTGGAAGTATGACTCAACGTACGCATCTGGCACGGTTCTTCTTCAATAACACAAGAAATTTTAAATATCATTCATACTGAATTAATTAAAGAAAATAAAAATACCATAATTACTCAAGAAAACCAGAATTACACTCTAATACAATAACACAAGCCAGATGCTTTGTTGACTGAACCTGTAATGACGCATTATTTAACATGGAAATAATGAAAAATAAATCAAGTTTCGTTACCTTCATATATTGACCAAAATCACTCTAATCATTACAATATATCTCCACACCGACTCGCTATTACCACATCTCAACAAGAACCTTTCAGTATCACATCTCAGAAAGCACACCCTACTAGCACATCTCAACACGAACTGACTACTACGAGTCCTCGACAAACACTGCCTACTACGACATCCCAATAATCACTTCCCGTGGAGGCGGCGGAACAATGCTCTCTAGCGATCTCTGGCGCTGTGGCTCAGTGTAGCCACCTTTCAACAATTGATAAAATTGACTCTGACTCGATACTGTAATCGGTGAAAAAGAATCACATACCCTTTCAGCCCTTCATGTTTCATGTCGTTTCCTCCTCCTGGGTGCTTCAGTATTTTGTTAGGTAATCTACACTACCTTTCCGTTAATGGACAACAGAGGCGCGCACACACCCTAGCAGCGGCGGGTGAGTTTTAGTAGTGCTTCGAATGCTACTCAACAAATGTACGTTACCACAGCGCGTGTAAACTTTTAGCTGAATCTCCTAACTGCCTCACGTGTGCACAGAATCTTTTGTCACAGATAATGATTAACACTGCGACGAAAATTTTACTTCTTGTCTACTTTCGAGTTCCACCTGCATGCATCTCATCCGATATTGTGCCTCCACCGCATTTCATCTAGTAAGTGTTACCTCGACTTTATTCGGGTAGGCTGTTTATCCCAGCTGCCTACTGCGGAGGAATGATGCAGGAGGACCGCAATGCAGTCGCTTTGCACATAGCACCTTTAAGCGGGTTTACAGTGCTAACAACACGCAAAAATTTCGTGTTAACTATTTAACATTATTCTGCGTCGTTACTGTAACCGTGGTCTCTCCGATCTTCCTTCCTTACCAATTAAAGGAAAATGTCTCTCATACTACACCACTGTCCATTAAAATTTCTACACCACGAAGATGACGTGCTACAGACGCGAAATTTAACCGACAGGAAGAAGATGCTGTGATATGCAAATGATTAGCTTTTCAGAGCATTCACACAAGGTTGGCGCCGGTGGCGACACCTACAACGTGCTGACATGAGGAAAGTTTCCAACCGATTTCTCATACACAAAACAGCAGTTGACAGGCGTTGCCTGGTGAAACGTTGTCGTGATGCCTCGTGTAAGGAGGAGAAATGCGTACCATCACGTTTCCGACTTTGATGAAGGTCGGATTGTAGCCTATCGCGATTGCGGTTTATCGTATCGCGACATTGCTGCTCGCGTTGGTCGAGATCCAATGACTGTTAGCAGAACATGGAATCGGTGGGTTCAAGAGGGTAATACGGAACGCCGTGCTGGATCCCAACGGCCTCGTATCACTAGCAGTCGAGAAGACAGGCATCTTATCCGCGTGGCTGTAACGGATCGTGCAGCTACGTCTCGATCCCTGAGTCAACAGATGGGGACGTTTGCAAGACAACAACCATCTGCACATACAGTTCGACGACGTTTGCAGCAGCATGGAGTATCAGCTCTGAGACCGTGGCTGTAGTTACCCTTGACGCTGCATCACAGACAGGAGCGCCTGCGATGATGTCCTCAACGACGAACCTGGATGCACAAATGGCAAAACGTCATTTTTTCGGATGAATCCAGGTTCTGTTTACACCATCATGATGGTCGCATCCGCGTTTGGCGACATCGCGGTGAGCGCACATTGGAAGCGTGTATTCGTCATCGCCATAGTGGCGTATCACCCGGCGTGATGGTATGGGGTGGCATTGGTTACACGTCTCGGTCACCTCTTGTTCGCATTGACGGTACTTTGAACAGTGGACGTTACATTTCAGATGTGTTACGACCCGTGGCTCTATCCTTCATTCGATCCCTGCGAAACCCTACATTTCAGAAGTGTAATGCACGACCGCATGTTGCAGGTCCTGTACGGGCCTTTCTGGATACAGGAAATGTTCGACTGCTGCCTTGGCCAGCACATTCTTCAGATCTCTCACCAATTGAAAACGTCTGGTCAATGGTGGCTGAGCAACTGGCTCGTCACAATACGCCAGTCACTACTCTTGATGAACTGTGGCATCGTTTTGAAGCTGCGTGGGGAGCTGTCCTTGTACACGTCATCCAAGGCCGTTATTACGGCCAGAGGTGGTACTGAATTCTCAGGATCTATGCACCCAAACTGCGTGAATATGTAATTACATGTCAGTTCTAGTATAATATATTTGTCCAATGAATACCCGTTTGTCATCTGCATTTCTTCTTGGTGTAGCAATTTTAATGGCCAGTAGTGCACATTAACGGAATGACACACTGGAGCAACGGCCCTACACCTACGAATTACCTTGCAGATACTGTACTGGTTGTAAGTTGCACATGATTATGACCATGGAGTCGTACATCTATAAATAGTTTACCTTTGAATAATTGTATAACCTCCTACAACTTCAGTGCTGTATTACAAGAGCGAACCATTGCCCAACAAATGTTCAATTCATTTTCTTTAGTTTTTTTCTGCGACGCACCGTCTCCCAATGTTTCTCAGCGTGATTG
Source organism: Schistocerca nitens (assembly GCF_023898315.1). NCBI lineage: Eukaryota > Metazoa > Arthropoda > Insecta > Orthoptera > Acrididae > Schistocerca > Schistocerca nitens. Next base: position 31,037,613 of record NC_064620.1, on the reverse strand, counting down.
TCATGCACAATTTGCAATGACTCGACATTGAGGGGATACTATACTGAATTCTCATCTACTTTCATATGCCTAGTTCAAATGAAATAGGTGAAACTTACGCCTTGCGTTAAAAAATGAGATCGCAATTGCCATAAAAAGCTTTAGTCTGTTTATCACCTCTTTGCTACTTAGCTGTATTTTAATTCATACTATTCGTATTTTAACATTTCTCTGAACAGATAAAGAATGTCCTCTTTAAATGGGCAATCTAAAATTAGCATTCCTCCTATTGTATACGACACGTGGCGGGTCGTTATTTTAGACGTCTTAGCTGGTCATACTCAGCTGAGCGCGAGGTGTCCAAATGGAACGGCACCATCTCTGTCTGCAGTCACGTCACCACGCGGGTAAAAGAAAGAATACTGGCGGCAGCTCGGTTCTACAATAATAGAGGTGCTCTTTTTTTAGATTTGACGTCTATGCTGTGCAGCTAGCACAATGCTACATCTGTAATACGTCTGATGGTTAAAAAAAAATTATGGTAGTGCGTACAGAGAATTTGGTGACGACACATCATAAGAAAACGAAATCACAGCAAACCCAATTCTTTTAGTAAACGCAGGATTCATCTGACAGGAACACAGCGTCCGTATTAATTGATGTACTGTTGAAAGACACAGGTTGAGTGTTATTTGGTTAATTGACTAATATCACGAGTCAGGCGTGAGCATCCTCATTGTCCTGGTGACAACACTCTTTAGAGGTTTAAAGTACCGGTCGAGACCTACATCAACACCGAGTGGCGAGAGTGTAGTGAACATTGAAGATCCAACTGCTACCTGTCTGTATTGACGATGATGTATGGCTGTGCTTCGAACATCTGCATCTTCAGCTAAACTCCACAAGCCATCTTGCGGTGTGTGGTGGCGGTACTACAGATCCAGCTAATCAGTTCCTCCTTTCCCTAATCCTCTCGCGAATGGTGTGTGGGAAGTGTTAGCTCCAGTTTATCGGTTCTTCTCGTTGTGATCATTTCGCGAGAGCTGTGTAGGCGTGTGTTGCCCGACTCTTCCGGGAACGCACTCCGTTGGCGATCCCGTGGCGAAACGCGCCACTCACCATCGGATCTTGTTTACCTCTTCTATTAATGGAACTTGGTATGTGTACGAGACAAACAATACTGAAGAGTCCGTCGACAAGTGTTTTGGAAGACTTCTTTCATGGATGAATTACTTTTCCTTAAGATGGGCCAATGAATCTCTGCCTGGCATCTGCATTTCCTTTTTGCTTTACACGGTCATTCCACTTTTGATCGCTAGTGCCTTTCTCTGTCTAATTATGCGGAATTCGATCCAGTTACTTAGTTCAGGGTCACATGCCAGAGCTGTACCAATCATCGATCCTCAAATACGCTTCAGGCTTTTTGCGTTACAACCTTCACATAAACACCCTTACGGAGCCCCCAGCGTTATTCACTGTTTCATTTATACAGGGTGGTCCATTGATCGTGACCAGGCCAAATAACTCACGAAATAAGCGTCAAACGAAAAAACTGCAAAGAACGAAACTTGTCTAGCTTGAAGGCGGAAACCAGATGGCGCTATGGTTGGCCCGCTAGATGGCACTGCCATAGGTCAAACGAATATCAACTGCGTTTTTTAAAAATAGGAACCCCCCCATTTTTATTACATATTCGTGTAGTACGGAAAGAAATATGAATATTTTAGGTGGACTACTTTTTTCACTTATTGATAGATGGCGCTGTAATAGCCACAAATATATGGCTCACAATTTTAGCCGACCAGTTGGTAACAGGTAGAACGTAGGTACGTTTGAACATTTCATTTCGGTTGTTCCAATGTTATACATGTACCTTAGTGAACTTATCATTTCTGAGAACGCATATTGTTACAGCGTGATTACTTGTAAATACCACATTAATGCAATAAATGCTCAAAACGGTGTCCGTCAACCTCAATGCATTTGGCAATACGTGTAACGACATTCCTCTCAACAGCGAGTAGTTTGCCTTCCGTAATGTTCGCACATGCGTCGACAATGCGCTGACGCATGTTGTCAGGCGTTGTCGGTGGATCACGATAGCAAATATCCTTTAGCTTTCGCCACAGAAAGAAATCCGGGGACGTCAGATCCGGTGAACGTGCGGGCGGTATGGTGCTTCGACGACCAATCCACCTGTCATGAAATATGCTATTCAATACCGCTTCAACCGCACGCGAACTATGTGCCGGACATCCATCATGTTGGAAGTACATCGCTATTCTGTCATGCCTTGAAATATCTTGTTGTAACATCGGTAGGACATTACGTAGGAAATCAGCATACATTGCACCAGTTAGATTGCCATCGATAAAATGGGGGCCAGTTATCGTTCCTCCCATATTGCCACACTATACATTAACCCTTCAAGGTCGCTGATGTTCCAATTGTCGCAGTCATCGTGGATTTTCCGCTGCCCAGTAGTGCATATTATGCCGGTTTACGTTACCGCAGTTGGTGAATGACGCTTCGTCGCTAAATGGAACATGTGCAAAAAAAATCTGCCATCGTCCCGTAATTTCTCTTGTGCCCAGTGGCAGAACTGTACACGACGTTCAAAGACGTCGCCATGCAATTCCTGGTGCATAGAAATATGGTACGGGTGCAGTCGATTGTTATGTAGCATTCTCAACACCGACGTTTCTGAGATTCCCGATTCTCGCGCAATTTGTCTGCTATTGATGTGCGGATTAGCCGCGACAGCAGCTAAAACACCTGCTTGGGCATCATCATTTGTGCAGGTCGTGGTTGACGTTTCACATGTGGCTGAACACTTCCTGTTTCCTTAAATAACGTAGCTATCCGGCGAACGTTCCGGACATTTGGATGATGTCGTCCAGGATACCGATTAGCATACATAGCACACGCCCGTTGGGCATTCTGATCACAATAGCCATACATCAACACGATATCGACCTTTGCCGCAATTGGTAAATGGTCCATTTTAACACGGGCAATGTATCACGAAGCAAATGCCGTCCGCAATGGCTTAATGTTACGTGATACCACGTACTTATACGTTTGTGACTATTACAACGCCACCTATCACAAAGCGAAAAAAGTGTTCCAACTAAAACATTCATATTTCTTTACGTACTACACGAATATGCAATAAAAAATGGGGGTTCCTATTTAAAAAAAAAAAACGAAGTTGATATCCGTTTGACATATGGCAGCGCCATCTAGCGGGCCAACCATAGCACCATCTGGTTTCCCCCTTCAAGCTAGACAAGTTGCGTTCTTTGTAGCTTTTTCGTTTGATGCTTATTTCGCTAGGTATTTAGCCCGGTCACTATCAATGGACCACCCTGTATATACTCTTAACGGTAAACGTCCTATCACGTTTGCTGGGATACTCCAAAAATTACCTTTACCTTTGTCGATTTTGTTGCGTTAACAGCGTTCCGTCTGAAATGAAGTCCTGAATCCAGTCACAACTCTGGACCGACACTCAGTAAGCTTATGTTTTGTTCACTTAGCAACAAGGTACGCCTGTGTCAGATACCGTCCTGGAGTCAAGGAACGCGGCATGAACTTCTGTTGCCACCAGGGAAACGAGTAGGTGAGATTGCCCCAGGGTGGCGAGCGCACCTAGCTAATGAAATAACACGCGGGCTTTGAATGCTTTATCTGTACCCTGATTACTGTTCTTTTACGTTACTGAGGAAAAAATAAAGGTGGAGGACAGTACAAATACAGAAACTTCTCTGGAGAGGTGGTGTGACATTACCACCTGCTTCTATGAATGATTACAAAAGGTAGAGATTAAGCAAAGCATACATATGGCATTATCGTCAGGCACGAAGTTCGTGGTATCGTGCTGAAATGCTCTGTGGTAAGACACACTCATGCATTGGTTACGATCTCCTAAAAACCCATGACGACTTATAAGCTGGTGAATTTTCTGATGCGAGGATAGCGGTGATATTAGAGGGAAGTTATATTTTGGATTTGCATACAGAAGAGCACAAGCACGTCGAGGCAATCTCTTACGCCTATTCTGTGGTGGTGAGGGAGGGGGGTGGGGATTATCCGTTTTGGGAACGGATAGTTATCGACTGACAATAGCCGTCGTACACCTCTTGTCTAATTGGTAAGAAATGGTCTAGCGTGGGAGCACGTTGGTCACTAAAGTTCTTTCGCCATAGAGGAGACAATGTTTCGACCAGAATTACTTGCCAATCCGTTACCTCCCTTCCCTCTCTTCCTCAGTGTGGTGAGGCTGCTGAGCAGCCACTCTCCTCTTGTAGAGTGGCGGGGAGGGAGGGAGGAAGAGTGCACAGTCATTGTCATGCTGGAGGCGCCCGTTTCACTGAAGTCGTAGAAGCGGCAACGGAATGGGCTCCCTTGTATCCTACACTGTTAGTCATTTTTTAAACATACATCCGAGAGATATCGTGATAGAAAGATGAAGCCCTCCATGTCATGAAGTTTGAAGTTGGTCGTCCGATGCACTTATAGGAATGTATAGGTTGCTGTTACCTGTCCGCGCCTTACTTTCATATAATGGAGTCGCTCGACGGACACATTCAGTGTGAATGCACAATCACGATCGACCTCCTGCGGGAATCTAAAACTAGCGAGGATGGAGGACAAGGACAGGGACTGTGGTTAGGTGGCGACAGGTGGGGATGTGTGTCGGGTAAGGGGGCGAACCAGCTCAGCGTGTTCGGTCAGAGGGTTAGCTGCCCTCTGTACTGAGTTAACTGATCAACGACGAACTGAAACGGGTGTCTTGCGACGTCCGCCCCGAGCAGATACAACGAACAACAACGAACAAAATGAGATTTAAAAATCTTATGCCGACACGGTAGCTCAGCGTGTTCGGTCAGAGCCGGTTGGCCTCTGTACTTGAACAGGATGTCTTGCGACGTCCGCAACGACACAAAAAAAAAGAGCTGCCTAGTAAGCAGGCTATCCCGGGTTCGAATCCCGGTTCGCAGCACATTTTCATTTTCACTCGGTGCCACTGATTCGTCATAAAGTCGCGATGCAGTTGACATAATTAGTTCGTTTCCTTTTCTTTCTCCCTCTCACCTTCAATTTATCTCTGATGCTTCCGACAAAAGCATTATCCAAGTCCACGATCATTAGCACTAACGTAATTTTCCGTTCTGATCAAATGGCTTGGTTCAGATGGCTCTGAGCACTATGGGACTTAACTTCTAAGGTCATCAGTCCCCTAGAACTTAGAACTACTTAAACCTAACTAACCTAAGGACATCACACACATCCATGCCCGAGGCAGGATTCGAACCTGCGACCGTAGCGGCCGCGCGGTTCCAGACTGAAGCGCCTTTAACCGCTTGGCCACCACGGCCAGCCGTTCTGATCACTTTTTTTTTTAAATTATACACCTTTACGCGTTTTCTCTTAACGTATAATAACTACATCCAGAGAATGTCGTGCATTGCATATCACTAAAAACCATATGTAACTGTTCCATGGTTCAGTTGTGCATATGAATTTTACGAGATACTGTGTTTTGTCCTCGGAGAACATTCGCAATCATTTGTAAACAGTCTTTTTACTGTCCATGAACGTATTTTTTTTTAATAATCAGTCTCGGCTCACATGAACCAGCTTCAGATCTGTATATAAAACAGTTAATCAACATACCAGCTCGTCAGCGCACCGGACGATGGCGACATGTCTGATCGCCGAAATATTGCGCCCGTTGGACATTTTGAACCACCGACAGTACACCCATGCATGTTCGAGCAATCAAATATAGTGTGCGATATACAGTGTTGCTGTCATACGGTACCATCAAGTATCAAACGTACCAGAGCATATCCGATCGTGTCGGTTACAAGAGTAGCCCGCCCCAATTATCAGCTAAGTTTACATGTTACACCACAGCATAAAATGAACAACCTGGATTCAACCCGATCAGTATTTTATCTTGAGACACAGTATGTAATTTTTTCTGATAAGTTGCACGGGTTATTCTTGTAATCAGTACGGTGAGGTACGTTCTTGTCCATTTGATGTTTGATGGTACTGTAAAATAGCAACATTCTCTAACGTATGTTGATTTGTTGTTTAACTTTTATTTGCGTATCGAACGGTGGAAAATGACAACCGAAACTGGCCATTTAAAAAAATTAAAGCAATTTAGACGAATAATTAAAAATATTAGAGTACCATTCTTTTAATTTAATTTTGACGTCGTATTAAGCCGCAAAGTGTTATGACGTAAATTTTTTAAAAATATAATCAAAATGGGAATTTACATCAATTCCAGTGATTGCTGGCTGCTTCGCAGACGCCGCCGTCGCAAATGACTCTTCCGACGTCAGTGCAGCATTGCTACTCTAAAATACAACATTGTCCCACTTATAGCATCGAGCTGTATCTTTCATTACGCTGTGCAAGGTTACATGTTTCAGGAAGATAATGTATACGACAGATAGACCCTCGATCGTAGCCAGATTTCCGGCCGCGGTGGTCTCGCGGTTCTAGGCGCGCAGTCCGGAACCGTGCGACTGCTACGGTCGCAGGTTCGAATCCTGCCTCGGGCATGGAGGTGTGTGATGTCCTTAGGTTAGTTAGGTTTAAGTAGTTTTAAGTTCTAGGGGACTGATGACCTTAGAAGTTAAGTCCCATAGTGCTCAGAGCCATTTGAACCATTTGAATCGTAGCCAGATTCCAGTAAACAGTTCTAGATGACACTCTGGGTACAACATTCGTCCTAATTCCAGTTGTCATCAGTTTACACTCAGCAATTTCTACCAGTCTGATGCGACTGTCCAGGTACGAAACTGTACGCCGACACCGACACTTCAGAAGTTGACAATGTAACCTCACTGAAGTTCAGTAAACTGCACGAACTTCGTCGATGTCATCCCGACAGTTTTCAATAACGCGCTTCGATAAGTTGGAAACAGCCGACGTGTGCTCAGCATTTTCGCTCTGAGACGAACATCATCCAAGCCACTTTAAAGCACTAAATTTACTGCTTTTCGTCTGAGCACGGTGTTTTTACGAAAGTGGGTCAGTAAGTACTCCCGTTTGATGAAAGACGTCGTTGCGATTTGGAATTAGATGGAGAGAGTGTCTCGGCTCTGCTCGTTCCTTCTCCGAAGTATCCGGTACAGTGCATTTCAGTTAGCATTGCCGTGCGGCATTTTTCGATCTGCACGAGTCTTTTCAATTCGGCAGAATCTACGTCTATACCTACATGGATAGTCAACAGATCACACTTAAGTGCCTGGCAGAGGATTCATCGAACCACCTTCACAATAATTCTCTATTATTCCAATCTCTAACAGCGCGCGGAAAAGAGCTCCTCTCTCTTTCCGTGCGAGCTCTGATTTCCCTATGTAGGTCGGCGTCAGAAAAATGTTTTCGCATACGGGGGAGAAAGTTGGCGATTGAAATTTCGTGGCAAGATTCCACTGCAACGCAAAACGCCTGTGTTTTAATTATATCCATCCCAAAACCTGCATCATGTCAGTGACACTCTTCCCCCTATTTCGCGATAATACAAAACGAGCTGCTGCTCTTTGAACTTTCTCGGCGTACTCCATTAATTCTATCTGATAGGGATCCCAGAGCACACAGCAGTACTCCAAAAAGAGGACGGAGAAGCGCAGTGTAGGCAGTCTCTCTAGTAGATCTATTACATTTTCTAAGTGTTCCGCCAATAAAACGCAGTCTTTGGTTTGCCTTTCCCACAATATTTTCTCTGTGTTCTTTCCAATTTAAATCGTCCGTAGTTATAATTCCTAGGTATTTAGGTGAATTTACGGCCTTTAGATTTGACTGATTATCTTGTAACCTAGGTTTAACGGATTCCTTTTAGCACTTAAGTGCGTGATCTCACACTTTTAGTTAATAACGGTCGGTTGCCAATTTTCGCACCATTTACATATTTTTTCTAAATTGTTTCGCAATTTGTTTTGATCTTCTGATGAGTTTACTAGAACATAAACGACATCATCATCTACAAACAGCGTAACGCGGCTGTTCAGATTCTCTTCTAAATCATTTTATAAAGATAAGGTACAGCGAAGGGCCTATAACACTGCCTTGGAGAATGCCAGAAACCACTCCTGTTTTACTCGATGACTCATCAGTTACTACGAACTGTGATCTTTCTGACAGGAAATCATGAATCCAGTCACGTAACTGAGTAGATATTTCATAAGCACACAGTTTCACTACAAGCCTCTTGTGTGGTACAATGTCGAAAACCGTTTCGAAAATCTAGAAATACAAAATCAATTTGAAATCTCTTGTCAACAGCACTGACCACTTTGTGTGAGTCAACAGCTAGTTGTGTTTCACAAGAACGATGTTTCTTTTTAAATCCGTGTTCACTGTGTGTCAATAGGCTGTTGTCTTCGAGGTAATTTATAATATTTGAACACAACGTGTATTCCAAAATCCTGCTGCATATCTACTCTAATGATATGGGCCTGTGATTTATTGGACTACTCCTTGTGCATTGCTTGAATATTGGTGTGACCTGTCCAACTTTCCAGTCTTTGGGTACTAATCTTTCGTCGAGCTATCGGCTGTATATGATTGTTAAATATGGAGCTATTAGATCAGTATACTCTGAAAGGAACCTAATGGTATACAGTCTGGACTAGAAGACTTGCTTTTATTAAATTATGGTGTCAGCGCTGTTTACCATTTGATATTTGTTGGTGAAATACTGAAGTTCACAGGTCCAGTGGCTGTTTGCACAAAAGAGTTAGTCTACAAATCTATCGTCATAAAGCATTAAAAAAAGAATGTGAATGACAGAAGAGAGGTATGAGAGTTCTCAATATCTGTTATGGAGTTGCGTAATCGACTTGTACTGCAAATCTGCTACGAAACGACAACACCAGGCAGAAAGACTTAAAAGACTTGACAATGAAACAGTAAAAAATTACAACTATCGACAGACGGGGTTCATTATTCTGTACATGAAGAAGCACTTTGTGCTTAAGTTGCTAGTATGGGGCATGTGCAAAAAACTCAACTGAATTTCTGAAGTCGCACGCATTATACCGCTGTCTGTATCAACAGTTGAGATGGAATTGAAACAAGAGTATTGAGACTTTATATATTACTGCGATGTGCATTGGTTATGGTAAGGGACATGCCTAAAGCGATTTTGCGGTTTAAAGCCCGCTATCGTTGAATTTATGAACGACAAAGAGTGTAGGAATGAAAATTAGAACAGCCGCACTGGATTGCAGACCTCGTATTTTAGGTGGTCTTTACTGCACACTGTCCATAGGAAGATATTGCAAGGTGAGAAACGACTTATTTCTGATTTGATGCGGAAGCATTTGAAAAGAAATCTGCATTTTAGAAGGGACAGATTCTAACCAAAACACACTCCAGTTACCTTATGGATTAAGGAAACTTCGTGCTTTGAAGAATTCATTGTGGCAATGAAAGAATTACAAGGGTTAGTTTTATAAATGTTTTTCAGAACACTGCCTATCCTACATCTGTTTTCGATACCGTTTACCGTTTCAGTTTAAAGCGTCCCTGTGGGTGTACAGATGTACCTGTTTGACCTGCAGTGTAATTCCCTTTATAAAGACAAATCTTGCGTTAAAACCGTCCAGAGCGTCTACATTGTTTTCCTCAGGGACAGCTTCCACATCTCCATAACGAGCCTGTAAACGTAATATAGTATTTAGACCAGACTGTGGGTATGCAAGGCTTTCTTCGATTATGAAACTAAATAAGTCACGATTATGTGGGAACCAGATTAAGAACATCCGTGAAACTCTCCGTCGGTCTGTGTGCCGACAGTTTGTGTCAGATACAAATTACGCCTTAAGCATGCCAAAAATAATTAAGTAATACTAAATATAAAACTAAGCCGTATGCAATTTCTGATCGTGGACCACAAGAGGGTGTGGCTTTCAACTTCGAAGCTCCGTTGGCAGGAGTTTATGGGAGATTCGCAAGACTTTTGAATCTAGTTGGCATTAATATGACACCTAGATTTTTAATTATAACCTTGAAACCAAGCAACAATGAAGCCAATGGGTTGTTTCCCTCGTATGCTCCAAAGAAGGCGTGCATGGCTCCATCAACTGCGAAAGTTACGGCGACGAATTTTTGGGATGTGTAGGGCCTCAAACTCAAACGTTTTAGTAAAAAGGGAAAAAAAAGATCACTGTCACGGGAAGGAATGACTCGCGGGTGAAAAATTCTGCTCAAACGAGCTGGGCACTGTCGATACAGTAGGGAATTTAAGACTGCATGACAATATTTTTGGAGTGTTCAAAATTTGCTTAATAACTAAGCGAATGAAGTAACTATATCGTTATTATTTCTATAATTGATTCCATGAATTGAGTTTTTTGTTTGAAAATGGGGTATATTATTTACGACAATTTTCGTTGAAAACATATTGTGAAGGAGTAGTTAGTAAGATCCCATGCGACCATTCAATGAAAGCAAGCGAAGTATCATTCTTGTTTCTTTCTATATCACATATTACTCGCGCTGCAAATAAATCTGTTTCGGTTATCATGCAGTACGTTCCTCCCAAACGAATTTATTATCAAGTCATATCGCAAGAATTCACACTGTCAACATTTTCTGCTTGGTTATTATTTTTAAAACGTATACTGTGAGGGAAATATTACTAATTTTGAACTGCATATAGTGTTTTTGACAATAGTCATTTGCTAGGAACCATTTATGAATGTCATTACATTAACCGTTCTTTCCGAAGCCTAAGTCGAAACTAGGCCCAGGGAGTAGACAACATTCCATTAGAACTACTGACAGCCTCGGGAGAGCCAGGCCTAACAAAACTCTACCATCTGGTGAGCAAGATGTATGAGACAGGCGAAATACCCTCAGACTTGGAGAATAATATAATAATTCCAATCCCAATGAAAGCAGGTGTTGAGAGGTGTGAAAATTACCGAACTATCAGTTTAATAAGCCATGGCTGCAAAATACTAACACGAATTCTTTACAGAAAAATTGATAGCAGCCGACCTCGGGGAAGATCAGTTTGGATTAGGTAGAAATGTTGGAACACGTGAGGCAATACTGACCCTACGACTTATCTTAGAAAATAGATTAAGGAAAGTCAAACCTACGTTTCTAGCATTTATAGACTTAGAGAAAGCTTTTGACCATATTGACTGGAATATTCTCTTTCACATTCTGAAGGTGGCAGGGGTAAAATACGGGGAGCAAAGGGCTATTTACAATTTGTACAGAAACGAGATGGCAGTTATAAGAGTTGAGGGGCATGAAAGGGAAGCAGTGGTTGGGAAGGGAGTGAGGCAGGGGTGTAGCCTCTCCCCGATGTTATTCAATCTGTAAATTGAGCAAGCAGTAAAGGAAACAAAAGAAAAATTCGGAGTAGGAATCAAAATCCATGGAGAAGAAATAAAAATTTTGATGTTTGCCGATGACATTGTAGTTCTGTCAGAGACAGAAAAGGACCTGGAAGAGCAGCTGAACGGAGGATATAAGATGAACATCAACAAAAGCGAAACGAGGATAATGGAATGTAGTCGAATTAAATCGGGTGATGCTGGGGGAATTAGATTAGGAAATGAGACGCTTAAAGTAGTAAATGAATTTTACTATTTGGGGAGAAAAATAACTTATGATGGTCGAAGTAGAGAGGATATAAAATGTAGACTGGCAATGGCAAGGAAAGCGTTTCTGAAGAAGAGAAATTTGTTAACATCGATTATAGATTTAAGTGTCAGGAAGTCGTTTCTGAAAGTATTTGTATGGAGTGTAGCCATGTATGGAAGTGAAACGTTGACGATAAGTAGTTTAGACAAGAAGAGAATTGAAGCTTTCGAAATGTGACGCTATTGAAGAATGCTGAAGATTAGATGGGTAGATCACATAACTAATGAGGAGGTATTGAATAGGATTGGAGAGAAGAGAAGTTTGTGGCACAACTTGACTAGAAGAAGGGATCTGTTGGTAGGGCATATTCTGAGGCATCAAGGGGTCACCAGTTTAGTATTGGAGGGCAGCGTGGAGGGTAAAAATCTTAGAGGGAGACCAAGAGATGAATACACAAAACAGATTCAGAAGGATGTATGTTGCAGTAGGTACTGGGAGCTGATGAAGCTTGCACAGGATAGAGTAGCATGGAGAGCTGCATCAAACCATTTTCTGGACTGAAGACAACAACAACAACAACAACAACAACAACGTCTTCAAAGGAAAGACACTTAGATCTGCTATTGTTATTGATGAGAGGTCAGTAATAGACACAAGACAAAGCAAGGGTCCAAAGGAAGAGCCTTGTGGGACCCTACAAGTAATTGGCTACAAGTTGGATGAAACTGAATGCTTCATACGGAATTTGTTTCCGTTGATTTGAACCCTTTTGCAGTGTTTCCTGTTAAAGAATAATACTCTACTTACCCTAAAAGAGTATTGTGATTTACACAGCCAGAAGCATGTAGCATAACGGAACATACCAGTGGACTGTAATCTATTTCATGATATTCTCCATTGTTTTGGAAGGATTACTGATTAAATTTTTGTTTCTGGAATTTTCGCAGGTACACTTTGTTTTAATTTTATTATTTATACTTTTTTCTTGCGACTAGTTTCAGAGTTCCAGCCCCGTTCTCAAGCTCTCCAGTGTTCGTATAACATCACTGATTACACGAAATTACAGTTTGACAAGCGCTTGGCTGTACACGTCAATAGCGAGTGCTTTAAAATTGAGCTGCTACCCAAAAACTAGTAGAAAAAAGTTGATGTGCTGATATATTTTCAAAACAAATACTGTAATGTATTGTCCAACGAATTAAGTACATTCCCGCTGCGTGTACAACCACCCTTCTTAGAAAAGAAGATCGTTTTGAAGAACGAAGAATTTGTTTTTGAAGAAATGACACCTTCGTTCCGAACACGGGTACTTGGTGAACCGGCTTCGTATTCCATATGTTTAGAAGGGCTGATGTTCGTCACCCGCCGGTGTGCAAGGGCGCAGCCGGGCCAGGCGTGGCCAAATGGCAGCCGGAGTTGGCACTCGCGCCCCCCAGGTCCCGGGGTCAGCAGCCGCGGCCAGATATTTGGCAACCGGCGGATGGCGTCGCGGCGCAGAGCCGTGACGCAAAACCTGCTGCCGCCAGCTTTTTATACCCGTGTGGTGACGTGGCTGCAGCAGAGGTACCGCCGTTCCATTTGGACACCTCGCGCTCTGCTGAATCTGACCAATTCAGCCGTCAACAATAAAGCCCCGCCACGCGTGTGAGAACAACGGGGGCAATCCTAATGCTGATGTGTTCGAGTAAAGGGGATCACCCGTTATCTGTATTGAGTGGTACTCACATGACGGAAATCACATGGATGCAGTTACGTAACTCCAGTGATGATAAATACGTTACCAAGTGTGATAAGGGCAGTAGACGTTCCAGTCATTTATGATTCAATTTGACGAAAAGCATAAGAATGACCCAATTATTCTAAAGTTTCTTTACAGAGATTTTGCACCATGGGAGGGGGGGGGGGGCGTCTCTCCCATCACGATCTGGTTTACTACGTACACATTCATCCAATGCTGACAAGGGAACCTCCCCATCGCACCCCCCTCAGATTTAGTTATAAGTTGGCACAGTGGATAGGCCTTGAAAAACTGAACACAGATCAATCGAGAAAAGAAGAAGTTGTGTGGAACTATGAAAAAGTAAGCAAAATATACAAACTTAGTAGTCCATGTGGAAGATAGGCAACATCAAGGACTGGGGGAACGTAAGAGCGCCGTGGTCCCGTGGTCAGCGTGACCCGCTGAGGAACTAGAGGTCCTTGGTTCAAGTCTTCCCTCGAGTGAAAATTTTACTTTCTTTATTTTCGCAAAGTTATGATTTGTCCGTTCATTCACTGACGTCTCTGTTCACTGTAATAAGTTTAGCGCCTGTGTTTTGCGAACGCATCGCAAAACCGTGCGATTGTTATTGAAGGCCCGAGCTATATTTGCTGGATTCATATTGCCCACGGAATACATATCACGTATTTAATGCACTCTCGTCCAAAGTAGTGAACAGTAAACTGCCAACCAGGGAGCCCCGTTAGCAGGAATACTCTCTTCCGTGCGCTGTAGTCGACTGACGTGTGGTAGGTAGGTAGGTAGGTAGGTAGGTAGGTTTTGGGGAAGGAGACCAGACAGCGTGGTCATCGGTCTCATCGGATTAGGGAAGTAAGTCGGCCGTGCCCTTTCAGAGGAACCATCCCGGCATTTGCCTGGAGTGATTTAGGGAAATCACGGAAAACCTAAATCAGGATGGCCGGACGCGGGATTGAACCGTCGTCCTCGACTGACGTGTGTTTCGATGTTTGTTGTAGGTGTGGCGTCCCCATACTACGGCGCAGTTACCTTGCATCGGACGGACGGACGGACAGATAATGATTGTCTGAAAATAAAAAAATTGAACTTTTGAGTCGATGGACGACTTGAACCAAGGACTTCTCGTTCCGCAGCCGCTCACGCTAACCACGGGACCACGGCGCTCTTGAGCTCATATTCTCCTTGATGTTCCCTATGTTGCCCACTGACTACTCAGTTTGTATGTTTTGCTTATTTTTTCATAGTTCCACACAACTTCTTCCTGTTTTCTCGATTGATCTGGATCCAGTTTTTCAAGCCCTATCCACTGTGCCAACTTATAACTAAATCTGAGGGGGGTGCGATGGGGAGGTTCCCTTGTGAGACAACTGCTCTCAACTTCAGCCAGTATTCCTCTACATTCTCATCCCCAGAGCGAAATGTTTTAAGTTTCTTATGGACGTATGAGATTAATGCCTCTTCACGCTGTGTACGGAACGTCTAAAGTTTGGCACTTGTTTTAATTACCGTTGCTACAACACGTCATTGGCAGTGATACCAGTTTCAGTATGGGCATCCTCAAAGCAGTTCGGTCTGTTTGCTGCCATTAAAACTAATATACAGTATTTCCATCGTGTGTGCGGCTGGTCCCGGCGGAGGTTCGAGTCCTCCCTCGGGCATGGGTGTGTGTGTTTGTCCTTAGGATAATTTGGGTTAAGTAGTGAGTAAGCTTAGGGACTGATGACCTTAGCAGTTAAGTCCCATAAGATTAAAAAAAAGTCCATCGTGAATGGGCTTCATAACTATCTGTTCAAAGCAGTTTTCAGAGAAGCCATTTAATATTGCTTCGCAAGATCTCTCGTCACGCCCGTCACTTACAAAACTGTAATTATCGAAACTGGGTTTTGGGTTATTCTCTCCAGCAACATTGACACTGTCGCTGGAGCCGAGGATTTCTCGAGAGTTTTCGGTGATATCTAAGTGTGAGTCAAGTGACCGACAGAAGGATCCAGCTATAAATTTATGAAACTTCAATTTCTTCGACTTCAGTCTCCTGGTTACTGTGACGAAAGCACTACTCCCATTTCACATGAGGCTCTCCTTTGGATACACATTTCGATATACTGGTAGATTTGATCATCACTCGAGTGTTACGGAAATGCTTCAGGAACTCGGGTGGGAGTCTCTAGAGGAAAGGAGTAGTTCTTTTCGTGAATCGCTACTGAGAAAATTTAGAGAACCAGCATTTGAGGCTGACTGCAGTACAATTTTACTGCCGCCAACTTACATTTCGCGGAAAGATCACAGAGATAAGAGAGATTAGGGCTCGTACAGAGGCATATAGGCAGTCATTTTTCCCTCGTTCTGTTTGGGAGTGGAACAGGGAGAGAAGATGCTAGTTGTGGTACGAGGTACCCTCCGCCACGCACCGTATGGTGGATTGCGGAGTATGTATGTAGATGTACTCCAAAAGCCTCACTGCTCTCAATATAGGGTTTTAGCCAGTTTTCTGTACCTAGTATCGTATGAGCTCTACTGTTTATTTCGAGCGCTTGAAACTCTGGCACGTAACTGCGGATGCTTGAGTACTTGTTTGTAACGATTTTAGAAGCCTCGTAAGTGAGCAGCATTTATTTAGTCTTACACTAATAGTTCCGAGTATCCTAAAACCAATATTATCTAAAGGGGACTGATAGTCACCTATTCAAAAAATCTTGTGTCTAGACCACACACAGCCAGCTACTTGGGGAGCAGCATCTTATGTGTAGCGAACTCCAAGACTCATTTAGAGGGATGCTGCAGTTTTCAGTCCTAATGCGTAAATCAAGGAAATTGCGGCCTAGCGTCTCACGTTCAGAGACTCTGATTCAAGCCTTCCACTCTGAGTAGGCGGCCAAGATCGTTTCTCGGGACAATGTTGCAGATTGTGAGCGCTGAAATTCCACGAGGTATGTTAGTTTTCTCATCCCTTTCTGCAAGTCCTGGAGCATCCAAGTATGACCTCAGAGCCCAGAAGACCGCCATCGTTAGTTCAAGTGCGAGTCACAAATCTGCAGCTACATGTAACCTTGTCCTTCAATGGCTGCCAAGACGGCTTTTCCAGCAAGCTACTCCAGGCCTCCAGGCACAAGGAGTGCACATACATCTACATCTACGTGATTACTCTGCTATTCATAATTAAGTGCCTGGCAGAGAGTTCAATGAACCACCTTCAAGCTGTCTCTCTAACGTTCCACTCTAGAACGGCTCGCGTGATAAACGAGCACTTAATTTTTTATTTGTGTGCGAGCCCTGATTACTCTTATTTTATCGTGATGATCATTTCTCCCTTTACAGGTGGGTGCCAACAGAATGTTTTCGCAATCGGAGGAGAAAACTGGTGACTGAAATTTCATGAGAAGATCCCATCGCAACGAAAAACGCCTTTGTTTTAATGATTGCCACTACAATTCAACTACAATTCACGTATCATGTCTGTGGCACTATCTCCACTATTTTGCAATAATATAAAACAAGCCACCCTTCTTTGAACTTTTTCAATATCACCCGTTAGTCCCACCTGATACGGATGCCACACCGCACAGCAGTACTCCAGAGTAGGGCGGACAAGTGTGGTGTAAGCTGTCTCTTTAGTAGATCTATTGCACCTTATACAGGGTGTTTCAAAAATGACCGGTATATTTGAAACGTCAATAAAAACTAAACGAGCAGCGATAGAAATACACCGTTTGTTGCAATATGCTTGGGACAACAGTACATTTTCAGGCGGACAAACTTTCGAAATTACAGTAGTTACAATTTTCAACAACAGATGGCGCTGCAAGTGATGTGAAAGATATAGAAGACAACGCAGTCTGTGGGTGCGCCATTCTGTACGTCGTCTTTCTGCTGTAAGCGTGTGCTGTTCACAACGTGCAAGTGTGCTGTAGACAACATGGTTTATTCCTTAGAACAGAGGATTTTTCTGGTGTTGGAATTCCACCGCCTAGAACACAGTGTTGTTGCAACAAGACGAAATTTTCAACGGAGGTTTAATGTAACCAAAGGACCGAAAAGCGATACAATAAAGGATCTGTTTGAAAAATTTCAACGGACTGGGAACGTGACGAATGAACGTGCTGGAAAGGTAGGGCGACCGCGTACGGCAACCACAGAGGGCAACGCGCAGCTAGTGCAGCAGGTGATCCAACAGCGGCCTTGGGTTTCCGTTCGCCGTGTTGCAGCTGCGGTCCAAATGACGCCAACGTCCACGTATCGTCTCATGCGCCAGAGTTTACACCTCTATCCATACAAAATTCAAACGCGGCAACCCCTCAGCGCCGCTACCATTGCTGCACGAGAGACATTCGCTAACGATATAGTGCACAGGATTGATGACGGCGATATGCATGTGGGCAGCATTTGGTTTACTGACGAAGCTTATTTTTACCTGGACGGCTTCGTCAATAAACAGAACTGGCGCATATGGGGAACCGAAAAGCCCCATGTCGCAGTCCCATCGTCCCTGCATCCTCAAAAAGTACTGGTCTGGGCCGCCATTTCTTCCAAAGGAATCATTGGCCCATTTTTCAGATCCGAAACGATTACTGCATCACGCTATCTGGACATTCTTCGTGAATTTGTGGCAGTACAAACTGCCTTAGACGACACTGCGAACACCTCGTGGTTTATGCAAGATGGTGCCCGGCCACATCGCACGGCCGACGTCTTTAATTTCCTGAATGAATATTTCGATGATCGTGTGATTGCTTTGGGCTATCCGAAACATACAGGAGGCGGCGTGGATTGGCCTCCCTATTCGCCAGACATGAACCCCTGTGACTTCTTTCTGTGGGGACACTTGAAAGACCAGGTGTACCGCCAGAATCCAGAAACAATTGAACAGCTGAAGCAGTACATCTCATCTGCATGTGAAGTCATTCCGCCAGACACGTTGTCAAAGGTTTCGGGTAATTTCATTCAGAGACTACCCCATATTATTGCTACGCATGGTGGATATGTGGAAAATATCGTACTATAGCGTTTCCCAGACCGCAGCGCCATCTGTTGTTGAAAATTGCAACTACTGTAATTTCGAAAGTTTGTCTGCCTGAAAATGTACTGTTGTCCCAAGCATATTGCAACAAACGGTGTATTTCTATCGCTGCTCGTTTAGTTTTTATTGCCGTTTCAAATATACCGGTCATTTTTGAAACACCCTGTAAATGTTCTGCCAATGAACCTCACTCTTTGGTTTTCTCTACTCACAACATTATCTATGTGATCGTTCCAACTTAGGTTACTTGTAATTGCAATCCGTAAGTATTTAGCTCAATTTACAGCCTTCAGATTTGTGTGACTTATCGCGTAATCGAAATTTAGCGAATTTTTTTTAGTACTCATGTGAATTACTTCACACTTTTCCTTAATGCTCCCATCCATTGCTGCTATTTCCTTAAGAGCTACCACTATTCACCGCTCATTGGAACTGCCGACGATTAAGAGACCTCATACCCTTAAGCGTTTACGTCATCTTGACATGGGTCAAAGCAAGTTTCCCAATATGTGAAATGTCTCTCATTGGCTCAGTTTCAGTTTATGTGGCAGGCAGCAGCTTAAACTAGTTGGTTAGGGGGATGGATGTAGTATCCTAAATGCCCCTGGTCCCTGTATCACGTGCACAATGTATTTCATCCTATCTGTGACATTCAGCCGGCCGCGGTGGTCATGCGGTTCTAGGCGCTCAGTCCGGAACCGCGCGACTGCTACGGTCGCAGGTTCGAATCCTGCCTCGGGCATGGATGTGTGTGGTGTCCTTAGGTTAGTTAGGTTTAAGTAGTTCTAAGTTCTAGGGGACTGATGACCACAGATGTTAAGTCCCATAGTGCTCAGAGCCATTTGAACCATTTTTTTCTGACATTCAACTCGCACTTAAGTAGACCTGTGCCGATAAATGCCGTATTTCCTGTGGAGGAGACAGTATCAATAAGAGGGAATAGTACTTTAAGTAAGTTTGATCTGTGGTGCAATAAATATCTCTCGGTACCCTCTTAATCCACTTATTGGTAGCAGCTTCCAACCGATAGATAGCAGTCTGGGAGATTTCCAGCAGCTTACGAACAATCTTCCTGCGCCGGAGATCAACATTCGCAAGGTTTGTATTTTCGGTTTTTGAAAGATCTTTGCATCAGTACTAATTTCCTCTGCTTTCCAGGCGGGAATTGTGAATATGACGTCTCTTAGTTTTCCAGAGGCCTTCAGGAAATCTGAAGTTCTCAATTCTATTCGCTCTTATTGGTTTGATTCGAACATGTTTTCCCCAAAACAAATCTAGCGATGGTTTCAAATTAGAGTGTAGACAATTGTCGGTTTAACGACGTGCATCCTCGCTGGTCCTCAGTTCGAAACGGGAGTCATCACTGAAGACAGTTCTTCTGCAGTCAGTGAAATTCCAGGCTGAAGACGTGTCTTGAGACGCTCCGGACAGTCGTGGAATTCCAACCCGACTATCGCCCGCCATACAGCCCGACAATCTGGAGTCAATGGTCTGGGGTGCCATTTCTTTTCATTGCCCAACCCCGTTGGTTGTCATCCACGGAACAGAACGCAGCGGTACGTCGACGATATTCTACGCTGCATTTTCTTTCCATTCATGCAAGCCATCCTGGGTGTACACTTCAGTAAGATAATGCCAGTCCGCACATGGCGGGAGCTTCTACTGATTGTCTTCATGCTTGCCGAACCCTGCCTCGGCTAGCAAGGTCGCTGGATCTCTCCTCAATTGAGATGTTTATGAATATGAATATTATGGGCAGGGCCCTCCAACCACCATGGAATTTTTACGCTCAAACGCACCAGTTGAACAGAATCTGGCACGATATCCCTTAGGACGACATCCAACAACTGTGTCGATCTATGCCAAACCGAATAACTTTGCATAAGGGTAGAGGTGGACGAGCGCGTTACCGACTTGCTCAATTTGTGAAGCTCTTTCTCTCAAATAAATCATCCAATCTTTCCGAAATTGTGATCATGTGTTTTTCTGTACGTGTACATCACAACTACCGATTTCAGTCCCATTCATATAACTCCTCGTGGTGAGTCATTTTTTGGTCTTAAGCGTAGGTGACAGTAGTATCAATTAAATTATGTACTACATTTTCAATAAGTTATCGGGAGATTGCTCCCCTAGAAGCAAGATAAGCGAAGCAGAATGAAATACATTATTGTCCCAAGTGGAGCCATTTCTGGTACTGTGTTGGGATTTGGTTGTTTGGTTGGTTAAGGGACTAAACAATGACATAATTCTCCTCTCAGGAGGTGGGTCATCCAGAGTCAGCGATGTCAGCCAGAAATTTGATAGAATTATGAAAGTATGTAGGAGTGGCAAAATAGAGGAAGCGAAAGAAATATTGATTCCATAGCTGAGAAATAATTTAAAGAGAAGGAAAAGTATATGGGTCGTTCCAGTAAGTGGGTCAGAGGAGGCCAGGGTCCTTCCAGTGCTCACCTGTGGGCAGGGAAACCCCACCCACATGTGATCCCCGCCATCCTGATTAAGGGCGAAGACCGTTACAGAGTGAAGAATGCCATTTAGCCAGGAGATCCGTAATAATAAAAGTGAGATGACTGAAAAAATACCGGATATCAGTTGGACTAACAATTACAAAATGAGAGAAAAAAAATCAGGTCAGTAGGTGGGTGGGGCCAGTTGACTGCCCATCAAGGATCTTCATTTGACAGGGGCCACCACTCACACTCACCCTGTTCCCGATGCATTATACTCAAACTGTCAAAGAGGGGAACTATCTGGAAGCAGCATGAACTGTTCTTTCGTCATCAGCTGGTAACAAGGATCAGAAATCCTTAATGTCTTACCTTCACTGGAGTGCTACTTCTAAAACAGAAAATAGGATGAAGTAGGAAAAGGGTCTAACTGCATCTAAAAGCAATAAAAACACAGTAAAGGACGCGATGATCAAGGCTGCAGGCAAAGTGGTTAAGGTCAAGCATCGCCTGGACTCAGCAAACAGGGCGCGAGGTCCCATCAACCACACTGCCCCTAGCCATAAAGTACGAGGGCAGTTCAATAAGTAATGCAACACATTCTTTTTCTCGGCCAATTTTGGTTGAAAAAACCGGAAATTTCTTGTGGAATATTTTCAAACATTCCCGCTTCGTCTCGTATAGTTTCATTGACTTCCGACAGGTGGCAGCGCTGTACGGAGCTGTTAAAATGGCGTCTGTAACGGATGTGCGTTGCAAACAACGGGCAGTGATCGAGTTTCTTTTGGCGGAAAACCAGGGCATCTCAGATATTCATAGGCGCTTGCAGAATGTCTACGGTGATCTGGCAGTGGACAAAAGCACAGTGAGTCGTTGGGCAAAGCGTGTGTCATCATCGCCGGAAGGTCAAGCAAGACTGTCTGATCTCCCGCGTGCGGGCCGGCCGTGCACAGCTGTGACTCCTGCAATGGCGGAGCGTGCGAACACACTCGTTCGAGATGATCGACGGATCACCATCAAACAACTCAGTGCTCAACTTGACATCTCTGTTGGTAGTGCTGTCACGATTGTTCACCAGTTGGGATATTCAAAGGTTTGTTCCCGCTGGGTCCCTCGTTGTCTAACTGAACACCATAAAGAGCAAAGGAGAGCCATCTGTGCGGAATTGCTTGCTCGTCATGTGGCTGAGGGTGACAATTTCTTGTCAAAGATTGTTACAGGCGATGAAACATGGGTTCATCACTTCGAACCTGAAACAAAACGGCAATCAATGGAGTGGCGCCACACCCACTCCCCTACCAAGAAAAAGTTTAAAGCCATACCCTCAGCCGGTAAAGTCATGGTTACAGTCTTCTGGGACGCTGAAGGGGTTATTCTGTTCGATGTCCTTCCCAATGGTCAAACGATCAACTCTGAAGTGTATTGTGCTACTCTTCAGAAATTGAAGAAACGACTTCAGCGTGTTCGTAGGCACAAAAATCAGAACGAACTTCTCCTTCTTCATGACAACGCAAGACCTCACACAAGTCTTCGCACCCGAGAGGAGCTCACAAAACTTCAGTGGACTGTTCTTCCTCGTGCACCCTACAGCCCCGATCTCGCACCGTCGGATTTCCATATGTTTGGCCCAATGAAGGACGCAATCCGTGGGACGCACTACGCGGATGATGAAGAAGTTATTGATGCAGTACGACGTTGGCTCCGACATCGACCAGTGGAATGGTACCGTGCAGGCATACAGGCCCTCATTTCAAGGTGGCGTAAGGCCGTAGCATTGAATGGAGATTACGTTGAAAAATAGTGTTGTGTAGCTAAAAGATTGGGGAATAACCTGGTGTATTTCAATGCTGAATAAAACAACCCCTGTTTCAGAAAAAAAATGTGTTGCATTACTTATTGAACTGCCCTCGTACTTCAAAACGTTATATCTGAGAATAAAGACCACTTTCTGGGAGAAAATGAATGTTAACTGCCATGAGTCGTCTGCCAATATTGTTGGCGAAGAATCCATGTGAGCCATTGTCACAACTCTGGAGTGGCTCATTACAGGAAATAAAATAATGGATTAATCTGGTATGACCGATGTGGAGGCGACAGGATGGTAGGTTCCTTCCAGGGTGAACAAGAGGAGGAGCGCCATGCAGTAGCAGTCTCCTTGACAATGCGGAGTTTCTTAGAGGGTGTGCTGTCCCGCCAGATGGTATTCCATCTAGTAAGGAGAGGTCTTACTTGCACTCACAAATCCGCTTCTCGAACTGTCAAAGCGAATATTGAGTGCGTAGTCACTTCTCTAGCCAGTTCATTCTCTACGATACCCACATGTCTCGGAACCCGGACGAGAGTAACAAGCAGGGTGTATGATCAAGGTCAGAGAGATATGACACGGTGACAAGCATAACATTGGTCAACAGCCTGGAGACTGTTCGTTTAGTCACTACAAACAAAATCGCGGTCGAGGAAGGTCTTTTTACTAAAACAAAGTTCTGTTAATGGCTATCTAGTCCGCCATAGAAACACAGCGCATCACCAGCAACAAATGTTCTTCCTGACCAGCCGAGATGTAAAAGTATATTATGTCCTATCCATAGCTTTACAGCCGTTAGTGTAAATGACGGTAGCAGCCTGATATACCTGGAGAATTCAGGGCAACAGACACTGGAACGTCATTAGGACGACAAACTTCAGGCACTTGAAATAGATTGGTCCTACTTCGTGGTCTGGGTACTAATCAAGGTGCGTGGGAAAATACGGGGAGCATATCCTCAAGGAGATTCGGCGGACATCCCAGTAGAGAGCCTCAAGGTGTATTTCAATTAGTTCTCTCATCCAAGTTCAAGTATCCGTGGGCGATGCCTCTTGTATGCATAATCATTTGGTGAGTTGTATGATTTGATTGTTGAAGGGTGATTTCATAAATTAGTGTTGGACTATCGGTTCTTAAAACGGAAGAACCTCACTTCAGCAAGACAGACTGTCTGTGGGACAAGTCTGCAGATGCCAGTGGCCAGTCATAATCCATCATGATGGGCTGGGTCCAACAGTTTCCAAGATGAACCATAAAACTGGAAACCATAGTCAAATTGAGACGAGACCAGGGCATGTTAAATATTTAGGAGAGCAGTGCCATCAGCAAGTGATGGCAAGAAAGCAGAGAGGGTTAAAATTTTGAATGCAACTAGTCTTTAGTTGACGAATATGTGCCAGTCATGTCAGATTTTTATCGAAGAGGAGTCCCAGAAACTATGACTGTGATACAACATCCAAGCAATGGGTACCCAAGTAGAGGTCTAGGTGTGGATGTACTCTGATATGACGATAGGAACGCATGATTAGCGTTTCCATGGGAGAGCATTGGAAGCCACGAGAAAGGGTCCAAGTGAAGGCGCATTGGATGGCACCCAGCCGAGGCTACACAGTGTGGGCTATACCAAATTCAGGTGCCAACACACAGCGTGGAGGCGACCAGTAGACCGACGGAGGTCATTAGCGTATTGATAACAACGAAGAAGAGTGTAACACTACATACTCCTAGGAGACGCTGTTCTCTTGGACCTCTGGAGATGATGAAGACGATGTACCGACTCAAAGCTGAAACAGCTGGTGGAATGAAACCTGACAAATGAAAGTCTATAGGGAGCCTCAAAAGCCGCACCAATGGAGGCTAAGAGAAACGTGATGGTGCCAAGAAATGTTGCACACCTTACGTTAAGTAAAAATAAATAAATAAAAAAGGGATGTTGTCGTTTAGAAAAAGCTTGTATGATTGTTGTTTGTATCCTAACCAGATGGTTGGTTGTAGATCGTCCCTCCCAGAAATCACACTGATGGGACAAAAGGATCCATGATTCGAGAACACAACATAATTTATCACGATACCACCCTTTCACCCTTTTGCAGAGCCTGTCGGGGACGTTAAATAGTCGTAGCCGTCGATGGACGTGGGTTTTTGCCTGGCTGAAGGACTGTGAAATGGCATCATATCGCCATTGCGAAGGGAAAACACCTTCGAGACAAAAACGGTCGAAGACCTTGAAAAGATGGAGTCTGTGTAATATTCAGGTTTTGAATCATTTGGTTAAAAACATAATAGGGATCTGAAGCCGTATAATATGACGAATCAAGAACCTGAAGTACTTTGGTATCCAAAATTAAAGCACCAAAAGGAAATTTTGGAAGGTTGCGTTTATTTTGCCGCAAAACAGGTGATAGTGAAGTAGAAACAATGTAATGAGTATAGATTGCAAACAACTGCAACATGCAAACGGTAGACTAAAATGTTAGTTTTTTTTTCAACTTAATCGTGGTTTGCACACACATTCCAACAACTGGTTGATGCATTCAGTATGGGGTGTGAGCACCTCTGGCAGCAATACAGGCCTGACAACGACGGGGCATGCTGTGAATGATGGCATCAGCCTCATGTTGAGGCAGTAATGCCCATTCTTCCTGCAGAGCTGCTCGTAGTCTCAGAGTGGTTGGTGAATGCTGACATGATGCAAGATGTGTCCCTACCGTATTACAGACATGCTCTGTGGAGTTAAAATCGGAAGAACGAACAGGCCATGCCATGCGTGCAATATTTCCTGTTTCCATTTAAACTTCAAACATTATCGTCCATCAACAAGACGTCTGGGCCCATAGCACCTCGCAACAACCGCAAATGAGGTCACAAGATCTCATCACGATACCCGACAGCAGTTAAAAATTGCCGACTCACCTGTACAATTTCATGAAGAGGGGTTTGTGTGGTAAACAGAATCCCTGCTCACACCATTAGGGATCCTCCTCGATTTCTGTCTCTATCCACAATGTTTGGGATCAGAAATCGTGTTCCACATTCCCTCCAGATTCGAATCTATCGATGTCCACTGTCCAGACTAAGTCGGGACTTACCTGTGGAAACAACATTGGTCCACTGCTCGAGAGTCCAACTGGCATGTTGATGACTCCACTCTAGACGTTCCCTTCTGTGAAGACGCGTAGGAGGTAGACACACAGCATGTCACCGACAATAAAGGGCATTATACTGAAGCCTTCTGCACATCGTTTGCCTCGATACACCACGTCCAGAATGCTGCTGTACAGTACTAAGGCGGTAATGTAGTGCCGTTACAGCCAAGTAATGGTCCTCTCTTCTGAAGTCACACGCGTTCAGCCCTGCCCTGGTCTATAAACTGTCACCACGTCCTAGAAAGAACAGAACGATTCACATTAAGCCATCGGGACACGTCAGTTTGCGACTGTCTTGCTTCCTTTCTTTCTGTGACCCTCCACCGCAGACAGTTTGGTAGGCATCTTCTCTGTGCAATATTGCCCCGTCTGTGACTGTGTACACAGACATCGTGGATGTTGGGCTACCTGGCAAATACAACCTCGTTTCGTAGGTGTCCTGACGTTATCCGTTGACCGGAATACCACCTTCCGTGCAGAACACTACCGTACGGACATCTGGTTGACAGTATAATTATATCGTGGATTAGACACAGGACGGGGAAACAGCGGTTTGTTGCTTTAATTTTGGACACCAGTGTATTTCTAAGTGAATGAGAGGTTCATAATATATTTCGGTGGGGGGGGGGGGGGGGTAAGGGACAGAGCGATGTCTTCAGCTTGTCTTTTATGTGTTAAGAAGGTAGATGGGTAAAAACAGGGCTATAATGGAGTCGCAAAGTGGATCTAGAGATGTTCGGCAAGAGCCAAATGGCTGGTAGATGTTCTACCACGAAGGAGAGCACCTGGGACAGTTGTTAATCTTTGGTGGTAAAGTAGACTACGACGCTTGGCACACATCTGGGATGAAGAGGCATACGTTCTGAAGGAGACGTAGTGCTTCCAGTATTCCTTTTTTCTGTGTTTAATCTGATAGCTTCACCTCTGCTGCGTTCATTTTGCTTCCAATTATAGGTCAGAGCAAGAAAATAGGTGACAATTTGTGCTGAAAACACACATTTGCCTACAAATGTTACTTTCGCTGCTGGTCGGCTGTCTGCACATGTATACGTAATTTACCCGCCGTACCTTATAGACTTTGGTTACCACACTATAGTTGACATTTTCCCCTAATTTTTGATGGTACTTGCCTGTAGGCATTGTAAGCTGTCATAGGCGATAGTATCTCTAGTATTCTGTTATTTTTTTCTGTACTATTCCCAACGTCTCACCAACATGTGTATCCTCGTGTTGGTAGGGAACTCAATTCTATACGTATGCAGATATGATACACGGTTCTGTTGCCCTGCGTTTCATTACTGGCTTAAATGGTCCTTCATGTGGTACTGTTACCTTCACGCCTGCCCCTTGTTGCTGATGTGGAAGCCCTTGTAGTGTGTTAAGTACTAATCACTTCCATACTGGATGACGATTCAAAGCATGCAGTTACCTGCTTGTGAACACGGTTTTTCTGTACGCCTTATATCCAAAATTATCTATATGTTTCCTAGAAAGTATCGCTTTATTTACTGCAGTGAATTGTATCACCACGTTTCGAACATT
The DNA here is from genome assembly GCF_023898315.1 of Schistocerca nitens. Taxonomy (NCBI): domain Eukaryota; kingdom Metazoa; phylum Arthropoda; class Insecta; order Orthoptera; family Acrididae; genus Schistocerca; species Schistocerca nitens. The sequence goes on along the minus strand of NC_064620.1, from coordinate 31,010,312 downwards.
CCTCATACTGTGTCATTAATGAAACTGATAGCTGTGGTTCCTGTTGCTTTACATTTTAATGGTCGCGTCTATGAAGAGGTTTGGATACACTTCACTTTTCTTTGCCACATAAGGCTTTTTACTCTTGGCGACATGCTGACGACATTGGCCAACGTTGGTAGGACGAAACTTTACTTAAGGAACGCATATACAGGGCTATTACAAATGATTGAAGCGATTTCATAAATTCACTGTAGCTCCATTCATTGACATATGGTCACGACACACTACAGATACGTAGAAAAACTCATAAAGTTTTGTTCGGCTGAAGCCGCACTTCAGGTTTCTGCCGTCAGAGCGCTCGAGAGCGCAGTGAGACAAAATGGCGACAGGAGCCGAGAAAGCGTATCTCGTGCTTGAAATGCACTCACATCAGTCAGTCATAACAGTGCAACGACACTTCAGGACGAAGTTCAACGAAGATCCACCAACTGCTAACTCCATTCGGCGATGGTATGCGCGGTTTAAAGCTTCTGGATGCCTCTGTAAGGGGAAATCGACAGGTCGGCCTGCAGTGAGCGAAGAAACGGTTGAACGCGTGCGGGCAAGTTTCACGCGTAGCCCGCGGAAAATTGGCTCATGCCACAACTGGAGACAGACAGCACCGACTTCATCTTTCAACAGGATGGTGCTCCACCGCACTTCCATCATGATGTTCGGCATTTCTTAAACAGGAGATTGGAAAACCGATGGATCGGTCGTGGTGGAGATCTTGATCAGCAATTCATGTCATGGCCTCCACGCTCTCCCAACTTAACCCCATGCTATTTCTTTCTGTGGGGTTGTGTGAAAGATTCAGTGTTTAAACCTCCTCCACCAAGAAACGTGCCAGAAATGCGAGCTCGCATCAACGATGCTTTCGAACTCATTGATGGGGACGGCTTGATGTCTGCCGAATCACTAAAGGGGCACATATCGAACATTTGTGAATGCCTAAAAAAACTTTTTGAGCTTTTGTATGTGTGTGCAAAGCATTTTGAAAGTATCTCAAATAATAAAGTTATTGTAGAGCTGTGAAATCACTTCAATCATTTGTAATAACCCTGTATGTGTCATTTCAAGACACTGACAACTGTTTCGAGATACATAGAGTATGCATCATAGGCCACTACAGAGTCGACCCAGAGTATTCACCCCAGCACCAGTAATTGTCATTAATTGCCCGACGAAATACAATGAACTTCCCAGCGCAATTTCTTCACTGATAATGACTGCCTCAGGGGTCCGTTTCCCGATAACCTTTGTACCGGAGGCTCAGATCAGTGGTTTGGAACGCCTTGATAGGCACAAATTATCACGTTTATTGGTGAGTCAGCAAAACTGACTGGTCCATGAATCGAAGGAGGAATATCTCTTCAGAAATGAATCGTGCTTGAAATTGCAGGACGAGTTTCAGCCTTCAGTCACCTCCAAATAATGCTGAGACAAATTCAAATACAAGAACGTCGTAAATACAGTTCAAATTGATGGTGTTATGTTTTAGCATGGCTGTGTTGGGTGAGAGGGGTTGAGGGGAGGAGGGACCGAGATGAGAGAGAGACAGCAGCTTTTACCGGCTCATGGGGTTCACATCTTCGTTGGTGGTAGGACGAGTACTTTTTTTCGCCATGAGCTACGGATGTGGGGATCTGCAGGAGTATGTGTTAACAACACCCTTCAGCGGTGCAGCTGGTCAACTCATACTATAACACTGTCCACATTGGGTCATTTTTGCGAACGAATTTCTCTAATAGGTGAAGCTTTCAATTTATTGAACACGCCAGAAATATTTCTGAACCTGACTCCTACAGGTGCATTTCTGGTGGGATGAATTAGCGAGACGAATAAAAGCCAGTTTTCATCAAAATTTGTTCCTGACTATTGCGCAGCTATTTCTCAGGATTCGAAGAAAGAATGAATAATAAAATTTCTGGATAATGAGGAGATTGAACATCAGCCGCGACTCAGGATGATTGGGAAGTCTTCATTTGAAAGGAATTATCCTGGCATTCAACATCAGCGGTTTAGGGAAACCATGGCAAACCTGAATCAAGATGGTCGCATAGGGATTTGAACCGCCGAATGCGAGTCTATCACCACTACACCACCTCCACATAGTTGAACTCCCACGCAGTTCAAGAACTCTAATTAGTCGTTACCAGCCTTGTGATCAATGAATAATTATGTTAACACACTCATTTCGAAATTTTCCAATTGTTTCTACAACGAGAGATTCGAGCACGCACGGAGGCTTTCCGCCAGTCGTTCTTCCCGCGAACCATGCGCGACTGGAACAGGAAAGGGAGGTAATGACAGTGGAACGTAAAGTGCCCTCCGCTACACACCGTTGTGTGGCTTGCGGAGTATAAATGTAGATGTAGAGGATTTACCTGTCTAGTTGAGATGGCACACATTGCTTGTAGATAGGCATATAATATCCCGAAATTTCTCCACATGAATAAAATGTGGGTTCTGTGTATGCTGACTTCAGGCCAGAGATAATGAGGGAAGGATTTCTGAGAGACTTCTAGCGTTGTAGTAATACTAGACGTATGGTGGATCCAATCCCACCACCCACATACACAATCACAATATGATGGTGAACGAGCAAGTACATTTACAAAGCGAAAACAATTTTGTCTGCACGGAAAGTGATGGATGACTGCTTCTACAGTTCGTTCTGATGTACAGTTCTGCCTTCTTCGAATGTCCTTCAGCCACGGGTTTCTCTGACTTTCAGAGGACCTCTTATCACTTATCTTTCCTTCGAAAATTCGTTATTATACTTTATATCTCCAACTCATTATGTCCCAACATTGTAACTTTCTTTGTTTAACAATAAACAGCAGTTCCTTTTGCTTTCTCAAAGACCATGACATTTTATGTTTTCGTTGTCAGGGTATTCGCAAGATATAATACAAATTCATTTCAAAGAGATTCAATTCGTTTTTAATATGTGGGTCTAAGTTCCAACTTGCACACCCATAAAGGACGGTTCACTGGAGCACCAAGTCATTCCGATCCTGAGTTGCCAACTGAGATCCGATCTAAGAATTTTCTCAAGTTGCTGGTTCCCTGGCCTGTTCCGTTCTGGATTTTCTCTCTTGCTGATAGAAATTTCAGACATTAAGATAGCGAAAGTGCTCTGAGTGGGCTTCGAATCATTTTTCCCCATATGCCCTGTACCCAAATTTAGTCCCATGAGAGTTTTCCCGTTGTGTAATTTAAATAAATACTTGTTGGCAATAAATGTTCATCGAATAAGAACGCCATGTGTGCAGAAACGACAAATTATGCATCATTTGAAACTAATTTCTTTTTCGTCCCACTGTAAGTAGACTAAATGCATTTAGCTCAATGAAGATATTTCTCGAAATTTTTCCTTTCTGTTAAATATCGTTTACTGAATAACGTTGTTTTCATAAAACTAAGAATATCCTTCTACCTTTGCTGAAACAATGGTGAAGAAGCCATTTTGTCCATTGACGAAAATTTCAGCTTATGGTAATGGAAGATCTGATATTCTGCATATATTTTCTGTCGCTTGCTCCTTTGGTTACGGACGACTGTTATTCAGTTCAAAACCTTCTCTATTTTGTACACTTAAAACCAATCGAAGAGTGAGGTTGAAAAGTTGAGAGCTGTGGCAAACATGAACAGTTGTCCGAAGTTTCTTCTTAGACGCGCTTCCTCTCTACTCACTGCGAGAATTTGTCAGGCGGAATGCACCCGTGTGTGGGCCCAAGGCTGGCTTCATAGCACGACTCCATTCAGTATGGCTTCTCGGTTAGCGGGTCCCAGTACTTTTGTTCAGCTAATGTGTGTATCGTCCTTGAGGGGTAAACTGCAAAAAACCAGAAATTGTAATCTGTTTAGTAGTTTTCCCATTAATCGTAATTTCAGCGTGGCTGCTAATAAAACACATGCAAAAAATTATTCGTTGTGATAGCCGCGGTTTAGTCTGATGATTAAAGGCAATTTCATCCAACAAGTACGACTCACATAGGTTGTGCTTGTTACAACAAATGGTATTCAATTTTCAGAAGTTTCATTCTGGAAACATACCACAGGCTACGTCTAAGCCATGTCTCCGCACTATTCTTTCTTCCAGGAGTTCTAGTGCCACAAATTCCTCAGAAGATCGTCTGTGAAGTCTGGAGGGTAGGAAATGAGCTACCATCGGAAGTAAAGCTGTGAGGACGGGTTGGGAGTCGTGCTTGGGTAGCTCAGCTGACAGCACTCGCCCCCGAAAGGCAAAGGTCCCCTTTGCGCCACGCGGTTTTAATCTGCTGGGAAGTTTCGAAATAGGAATAATCCGCTGAATTACAGACCCACATCATTGACATCGATTTGCAGTAGGGATCTGGAACGTATACTATATTTGAACACCATGATTTACCACAAAGAAAACTATTCACAAATAGCATGGATTGAGAAAATATTCTTGTGAAACTTAACTAGTTTTTGTTCATATGAAGTAATGAGTGCTATCGACAGAGGATCTCAGATTGTTTCCATATTTCTAGATTTCCAGAAGACTTTTGACACCGTTCATCACGAGCGACATCTAATGAAATTGCTTGCCTAAGAACTATTGTCTCCCCCCCCCCCCCCCCCCCCCATGAACCATGCACCTTGCCGTTGCCGTTGGTGGGGAGGCTTGCGTGCCTCAGCGATACAGATAGCCGTACCGTAGGTACAACCACAACGGAGGGGTATCTGTTAAGAGGCCAGACAAACGTGTGGTTCCTGAAGAGGGGCAGCAGCCTTTTCAGTAGTTGCAAGGGCAACAGTCTGGATGATTGACTGATCTGGCCTTGTAACAATAACCAAAACGGCCTTGCTGTGCTGGTACTGCGAACGGCTGAAAGCAAGGGGAAACTACGGCCGTAATTTTTCCCGAGGCATGCAGCTTTACTGTATGATTAAATGATGATGGCGTCCTCTAGGGTAAAATATTCCGGAGGCAAAATAGTCCCCCATTCGGATCTCCGGGCGGGGACTACTCAAGAGGATGTCGTTATCAGGAGAAAGAAAACTGGCGTTCTACGGGTCGGAGCGTGGAATGTCAGGTCCCTTAATCGGGCAGGTAGGTTACAAAATTTGAAAAGGGAAATGGATAGGTTAAAGTTAGATATAGTGGGAATTAGTGAAGTTCGGTGGCAGGAGGAACAAGACTTCTGGTCAGGTGACTACAGGGTTATAAACACAAAGTCAAATAGGGGTATGCAGGAGTAGGTTTAATAATGAATAGGAAAATAGGAAGGCGGGTAAGCTACTACAAACAGCTTAGTGAACGCATTATTGTGGCCAAGATAGATACGAAGCCCACACCTACTACAGTAGTACAAGTTCTGAAGAACCAGTCTCAGGACTGAAGACCACAACAACAACAAAGAACTATTGTCTTAGTTGTGCGACTAGATCCGCATTTTCCCTTCGGAAAGGTGACAGTTCTTAGTAAGTGACGGCAAGTCAGAGCAACGCGGAAGTTATGTATGGCATTCCCAAAGGAGACAATTTGGGCAGCCCTCTTAGATTGTTTGCAGATGTCATTTGCCGTCTTGTAAACACATCAGAGGATCAGAACCAATTGTAAAATGATTTAGACAAGATATCTGTATGGCGCAAGAAGTGGCAGTTGACTCTAAATAATCAAAAGTATGAGGTCATCATGATGAGTACTAAAGGAATCCGTTAAATGTCGATTAAACGATGAACCACACAAATTAGAGCTGTCAATTCAGCTAAATACTTAGGGATTATAATTACGAATAACTTAAATTAGAACTATCACGTAGATAATGTTGTGCTGAAAGCGAATCAAAGACTGTGTTTCATTGGAGGAACAATTGGAAGATGCAACAGATCAACTAAAGAGAGTACCTACACTACGCTTGTCCGTCCTCTTTGCTGCGTGGTATGATATGCGTATAAAGTAGGATTGACGGAGGACATCGATATATTTCAAAGAAGGGTAGCTCGTTTTGTACACTCCTGGAAATTGAAATAAGAACACCGTGAATTCATTGTCCCAGGAAGGGGAAACTTTATTGACACATTCCTGGGGTCAGATACATCACATGATCACACTGACAGAACCACAGGCACATAGACACAGGCAACAGAGCATGCACAATGTCGGCACTAGTACAGTGTATATCCACCTTTCGCAGCAATGCAGGCTGCTATTCTCCCATGGAGACGATCGTAGAGATGCTGGATGTAGTCCTGTGGAACGGCTTGCCATGCCATTTCCACCTGGCGCCTCAGTTGGACTAGCGTTCGTGCTGGACGTGCAGACCGCGTGAGACGACGCTTCATCCAGTCCCAAACATGCTCAATGGGGGACAGATCCGGAGATCTTGCTGGCCAGGGTAGTTGACTTACACCTTCTAGAGCACGTTGGGTGGCACGGGATACATGCGGACGTGCATTGTCCTGTTGTAACAGCAAGTTCCCTTGCCGGTCTAGGAATGGTAGAACGATGGGTTCGATGACGGTTTGGATGTACCGTGCACTATTCAGTGTCCCCTCGACGATCACCAGTGGTGTACGGCCAGTGTAGGAGTTCGCTCCCCACACCATGATGCCGGGTGTTGGCCCTGTGTGCCTCGGTCGTATGCAGTCCTGATTGTGGCGCTCACCTGCACGGCGCCAAACACGCATACGACCATCATTGGCACCAAGGCAGAAGCGACTCTCATCGCTGAAGACGACACGTCTCCATTCGTCCCTCCATTCACGCCTGTCGCGACACCACTGGAGGCGGGCTGCACGATGTTGGGGCGTGAGCGGAAGACGTCCTAACGGTGTGCGGGACCGTAGCCCAGCTTCATGGAGACGGTTGCGAATGGTCCTCGCCGATACCCCAGGAGCAACAGTGTCCCTAATTTGCTGGGAAGTGGCGGTGCGGTCCCCTACGGCACTGCGTAGGATCCTACGGTCTTGGCGTGCATCCGTGCGTCGCTGCGGTCCGGTCCCAGGTCGACGGGCACGTGCATCTTCCGCCGACCACTGGCGACAACATCGATGTACTGTGGAGACCTCACGCCCCACGTGTTGAGCAATTCGGCGGTACGTCCACCCGGCCTCCCGCATGCCCACTATACGCCCTCGCTCAAAGTCCGTCAACTGCACATACGGTTCACGTCCACGCTGTCGCGGCATGCTACCAGTGTTAAAGACTGCGATGGAGCTCCGTATGCCACGGCAAACTGGCTGACACTGACGGCGGCGGTGCACAAATGCTGCGCAGCTAGCGCCATTCGACGGCCAACACCGCGGTTCCTGGTGTATCCGCTGTGCCGTGCGTGTGATCATTGCTTGTACAGCCCCCTCGCAGTGTCCGGAGCAAGTATGGTGGGTCTGACACGCCGGTGTCAATGTGTTCTTTTTTCCATTTCCAGGAGTGTATTATCGCGAATTACGGTGAAGTGTGTCACGGATATGATAGCGAGTTGGGGTGTCAATCTTTAAAACCAAGTCTTTTTCGTTGCAGCCGGATCTTTTCATGAACTTTCAGTCGCCAACGTTCTCTTCCGAATGCTAAAACCTTTTATTGGCGCCCACGTGTGTAGGGCGAAATGAAGATCGTAATAAAATAAGAGAAATTAGAGCTCTCATTGAAAGGTTTAAGTGTTTGTTTTTTCCATGCACCGTACGAGAGTGGAACGCTAGAGAAAAAAATCTGAAGGTTGTTCGATGTATCCTCTAATCCTCCTCACTTAATTGTGAATTGCAGAGTAATCATGCAGACAGAGGGAACACAGCTCCGCGTCAGGAAATGTATGCACTATTATGCAATTGTAATTTTATTGTCACAGAGTAGTTGAATAGTTAAATCTGAGTTTTTAAGTTCTGAAGACTTAAGACATATGAAAAGCTCTTAGAAATATCACAGTCCGAATCTTGTGCAGAATCTAAATGCTGTAACCTCTACAACACAAATAATATTTATTACCTCCGACGATGAAATGTGAAAGCTTGTTCATGTTATACATGCATTCGTTGTGTTACATCTTATTATGTCGGGGGGGGGGGGGGGGCAGTTCTGTGTAATTGTAAACAATATTCTCGCCACGGTAGACGGTGGTCACAACAACCTGCAGCTTAAGCAGGAGTATTCCCAGCTGATCGTTGTTCTGGAATTTCTGATTTCTGACTCGGCCATTTCTGTTCATGTACTCCCTCGTCGGATTAGCGGTTAATAATACACTCATTCAAAAGAAATTTTCACATTCATTCTGTAAACACTAGACGGAAAAAGATTTGAGTCGGATAGCACTTATTAACCACTGTACTGGTTTTGCCTTCAATAGCTCTGCAGCAGAATGAAAAAAAAAAAGGTATACAGTGGATTTTCGAACCTAAGTTGAAAGGCTTGCCGACGGTAAACACACCTTTCACTCTGGATAGCAGTTACACGTAGTGATTTAGGCCCTGCACAGTAACGTATTCTTGCCTCCACAACTGTAAATGTTAGATTTTTAAAAATTGTTAGAGTATTTTTCGATTTTTTGCATTTTCTTTCCATTTGCAGATACCTGTTAAATAAGCATAGACACTAAAGCGTCTAAGTAACTGTTATAGGCATGTGTATTCAAATACAGAGGCAGAATACGGCGCTGCGATCGGCAACGCCTATGTAAGGCAAATGTCCCGCGCAGTTGTTAGTTCGTTTACTCCTGCTACAATAGAAAGTTATAGGGATTTAAGTGACCTTGAAGGTGGCGTTATAGCCGGCGCACGAGGGGTGGCACACAGCATCTCCGAGGTAGCGATGAAGTGGCGATTTTCCTGTACGACCAATTCACGAGTGTACCTTGAATATCAGGAATCCGGTAAAAAATCAAATCTCCGACACCGCTGCGGTCGGAGAAAGATCCTGCAAGAACGGGACCAACGACGACTGAAGAGAATCGTTCAACGTGACAGATGCGCAATCTTTCCGCAAATTGCTACAGATTTCAATGCTGGGCCATCAAAAAGAGTCATCCTGCGAACCATTCAACGAAAGATCATCGTTACGGGCTTTCGGAGCCGAAGGCCCACTCGTGTACCCTTGATGACTGCACGACACAAAGCTTTACGTCTCGCCTGGGACCGTTAACACCGACTCTTTGGACTGTTGATGACAGGAAACATGTTGCCTGGTCGGACGAGTCTCGTTTCAAATTGTATCGAGTGGGTGGACGTATACGGGTACTGAGGCAACCTCATGAATCCATGGTGACTGTTCAAGCTGATGGAGGCTCTGTAATGGTGTGGGGCGTGTGCAGTTGGAGTGATATGGGACCCTTGATACGTCTAGATACGATTCTGACCGGTGACACGTTCGTAAGCATCCTGTCTGATCACTTACATCCATTCATGTCCATCGTGAATTCCGACGGCCATTGGCAATTCCAACAAGACAATGCGTCACCTCACACGTCCAGAATTGCTACGGGGCGGTTCCAGGAACACTCTTCTGAGTTTAAACACTTCCGCTGGCCACCAAACTCACCAGACATGAACATTATTGAGCCTATCTGGGATGCTCTGCAACATGCTGTTCAGAAGAGATCTCCACCCCGTCGTACTCTTACGGATAGCCCTGCAGGATTCATGGTGCCAGTTCCCTCCAGCACTACTTCAGACATTAATCGAGTCAATGCCACGCCGTGTTGCGGCACTTCCGCGTGGTCGCGGGGGCCCTACACGATATTCGGCAGGCGTACCAGTTTCTTTGGCTCCTCAGTGTAGTTTTGGCTCACAGCGTGTGACAGAAATAAGGTGTGGTGCTGTGATATTTGTTCTTCTGCACTTACAGATGCTATGGTAAGAGGGTGAATTAAGGCAACATTTTCTTTCTCTTATTCTTTCATTGCATGCAAATATTTAAAGAAAACGGGAAATACAACGAACGATATGGGTACAGATATCCTGTTCAGTAATCTCTGAGAAAGTCTGCAGTACACGTAATCGTGTCAACAGCTGAGAACAATGCTAACGAGGCGGTAGCAGCACTTTCCGGTGGTCAGGGACTCCGTTTACGTGTTAGTTACGGGAGCAGCGAGCGGCGTTCAGTAGCTCAGTGGGAAATGCCACCAAAGCCTACGGACTGCATGTCCAGCAGCTGCAGGGTTTAGTTTGTGCATCGCACACAGTTTGGTTTATTACGTGCTCCTGGATGGAGGCAAACAGCAACTAGTAGCTTTCAGATGTGAGTAAGGATTGTGAACGTTGCGGTACGTGGATGAAAGACTAGACTGCAGTCGGTGAGTAGCTGGAAACTACGTTGGCAGCTGTTGGCCGGTGTCATATGGCCACAAGGAATTGCGTCAGTCGTGGAGTGACAGAGCAGCATCGTGGTGTCGCAAACGACTCGAGGAGCTTGCCAGCTATCCGTGTTGCCGGCTTGGTCTGTTGGAAACCCCACTCTGGCCCCCCAGCAGTTACCCAAAGGTGGCTTTCAGGCGAGAAGCTCTTTCAAGAGCTAAGTTTCATGACTGTCAAATGGTCCAAACGATAGCCTCGAAGTTACTACGAAAACATTTGAGGAGTTTCATTCCACTTATGAGAGAGAACCAGCAGGCCTTGCCACTACATGTCAATTACTGGTATCACCTTCGGTGAGGTCCGGGCAGCTAGAAAGGGTTGGCAGGTGCAGGAAACTAACGGTAGATGGGTCATGGTCGCTCTTAACGAAAATAACATCGCGATAGGCGGACAATTCGAACATGCACAATGTGTGTAATCGTTTATCATACCGAGCGCAATCGTAAGAACCGTTAGCTTTTAGCCGTAGATCGTGGCTCACTTTGTCATCAACTACGTCTGTCACCTGGGATGTGAGATGACATTCGATTATTCCTGGGTACTGGTCGTTTGGTGAAGATAGGTAGACTCATTCTGACATTCCGAGGGCTAATCGTGGTCGTCTGGTCTCGATAGTATTGTCTCTAGTCGAAAGCAGGACGAAGATACTACGGAGTTCTGTGATATCCATTTCCGTGAATTTCTGGGCCGGTGCAACATTTTTCAGGCTAGTAAAGTCGTTCTGCCTGGATCATGCGAGCATCATACTAGAAACGGTCACTCGCGTGGCAGTGTTCATGCAGAATGCACATTTTTTTTATGTTACGAGGAACTCAGAGTTCCCCAAACGAATACTAGTTATCAGAGAAACTAATTATTAAAACCGATCGGGTAACAAATGAAAAGAGTGAGAATATTAACATGTTAGTTAACAACATAACATAGCCACTCCTAGACTCATTTCTTATGGAACAGTTCCTCTCACATAAAGCTAGTATCTGAGAGTCCATTTAAACGCGAAGCAGAATGTAGAAAAACTTTCAACAAATTGAACGTATGTTGCAGAGAGGGATTATACTCGCGAGGAGGGGGAGGGGGAGAGAGAGGAAGAGAGAGAGAGGAAGAGAGAGAGAGGGAGGAAGAGAGAGAGAGGGAGGAGAGAGAGAGAGAGAGAGAGAGAGAGAGAGAGAGAGAGAGAGGGAGAGGAAGAGAGAGAGGGGGAGAGAGAGAGAGGAGAGAGAGAGAGAGAGAGAGAGAGAGAGAGAGAGAGAGAGAGAGAGAGAGAGAGAGAGGGAGAGGGAGAGGGAGAGAGAGAGAGAGAGAGGGAGAGGAAGAGAGAGAGAGAGAGAGAGAGGGAGAGGAAGAGAGAGGGTGAGGAAGAGAGAGGGAGAGGAAGAGAGAGAGAGAGAGAGGGAGAGGAAGAGAGAGAGAGAGAGAGAGAGAGGAAGAGAGAGAGAGAGAGAGAGAGAGAGAGAGGAAAGAGAGAGAGGAAGAGAGAGAGAGGAAGAGAGAGAGGAAGAGAGAGAGAGGAAGAGAGAGAGAGGAAGAGAGAGAGAGGAAGAGAGAGAGAGAGAGAGAGAGGAAGAGAGAGAGTGTGTGTGTGTGTGTGTGGGGGGGGGGGAGTTACAAAATCAGTTCTATTGCAAATTGTAATATGGGCAAGAATAATTGTCGTTGGTGAACTTAATACTCGAATGTTTCAATCGGTCTTCAGAAAGACATATCGGCCATATAGTAATGTAGCTTAAATTCGGTAATGTCCAGAAACGCCAACATCTGTTTCCACAAGATTTTTTACTGCTACTGAACTAACATTTTCTGCGTCGTCTCAGCTGGTAAAACTACGCTTACCTTATCGGCGGTGTGGACAAACAGTCTTACGAAGTACTCCTCACGCAGTATCAGAGCCGCTTCCGGCAACAAATAGACCCTATCTTTTCTATGTAATGTCATTAAAATCTGAAGAGCGAAAATACGTCCAGCGAATTTTCTTCTACGGAATGATAATCTCTCAATATATGTTAAGTGGAACCAAGTATGCTCGGAAAACTGTAATGTTTTTCTTCTTACTTAGAAGACTGTCAGAGTTTAGGTTTGAAGAAGGCAAGCCTCTACAGTCTCATTATTATCCATTTATTACTGCAGCACTTTTATGCGCAAATTAGGAAAGATTATTCCGATCACGCTCGAGTTTTGAATCAGCAAAGTCCATTTTGTCGATGGTGGCGCTCGCCCAAGAAGCGCAGATTAATAACAACGCTGGTAAAGCTAAAACTGTTCAGTTCTGATACTTTTCTGTCACGTGGAATTTTGTCTTTGGAAACATATCTTTGTGAACGATGGTTGCAACGTATTGCACGCAAATGTTCTTTACATTCTTTAAATTTTTTACGTTTAGTTAAAAACTGACTACACAGTACAGTCGTACTTATCCGCACTAAGAAACTTTCGCAAAATCAAATCACTGAGAAACGAAGCCACTCGCATAATGTTAGGCGCCTTTTCCATCTTATATATCCTAACCGATATCATGCAGAGCCAGAATACGTCCCTTCAGATTCAATAATCAACTGTTTGCATTATCAGGAATCACTCACTGATGTAAGCAAAAAAAAGTTCTTGTCACGCCTGTTTAGCGATTGAGATTGGCTGGTTAAACCTGTCAGTCGCAGAGTTGTCTGTCTTTTTGACTTTAACGAGCTGTATTTGGCAATATAAAAATGTTCTCAGTTTCCACAAGAAAATCATTGATTGCTTCCTGATTTCGAACTCTAACAATCTGTAAAATTTTAATTTAGCTAGATACGTGAGGTATGTATCTAAAGTCCGAATCGCTCATCTTTAATCACAAAATTACGGAAGACTAAGTTGTTTTATATAGGTCACGGATCAAGCTCTTCTGATATTCTCTGCTTATCTAAAAAATAACTTCATTTACAGTTTTTAAAGCAGTTTTTAGTTTTTTACAAAGAGATATGGACAACAGACATCAAATGCAAAAAGATCATGAAGACAAGGATAAAGTATTAATGTTTACTGACTAATAACCTAACTAACGGATGAAACAATTTTTTTAGTCAAATGTAACAACTGGAAAGATGTGCTCAGAGTTCAGATTCCTCATAAATTGTAGTCTAAATAAATCCGTACCAACAAAGATGATAAAACACAGAAAAACCCACTTTGATTTAATGTTACTATTCAGAGAATATTGCAGAAACCGAGATTATTATTCTGCCACAAAGCAGATTCTAACGAATATTTATCAGAAAACTGTAGGTAGCTCTTGTCCTATGTAAAGTCACTGAATTAATATAACACTTTTATGCAGTCTCGTATAGATTACTTTGCTGTTTAAACTGATGACATTTTTCTTCTGCATACCGACTAAAAGATTGGGTGAAGTCCAATTCCATGTCGATGTGAAGGGAATAACTGCTCTTTCCAGTGGCTCCTGAGTAGTCCCAAGTCTCATCGTCCTGTTGTTTCGTATATTCCACTAGACTACTTTTAAATCCAACTGATTTCCGTATGTCAACACTTCTAATTTGATTTCAAAGTCATACTTAACGCCGTTGTTACAGACCTCATCGCTGCTGCTTCTATTCTCCTTTTCTCTCTTTATCGCTCAATTTCCTTTCTCCAAATTCTTTCGCATAAGGAAGTGATGATTATCATACCATGTTAGGAACCTTTGTCTCCTCCTTATACATCTACATCATACTCCACAAGCACCTAATGGTATGTGGCGGAAGGTACTTATTGTACCAATAACTGAGCCCTCCAACCCCGTTCCACTCGTGAACAGCCCGTGGGAAGAGAGAGTGTCGGTAAGCCTCTGTATTGGCTCTAATTTCTCAAATTTTCTTCTCCTGTTAATTACGCGAGACGTACGTAGGGGAAAGTACTACGTTTTCCCGCTCTCTCAGGAAAGTGCTCTCTCCAGATTTCAGTAGTAAATCTCTCCGTGATGGGCAACGCCTCTGTTGTAACGCCTGCCATTGAGTTTTTTGAGCACTCCGCTACGCTCTCCTGCCGACTAAGCGATCCCGTGACGATCTTCGTTGAAAATATATATATATATATATATATATATATATATATATATATATATATATATATATATATATATATATATATATATATCCCCCTCCCCCTCCCCCTCTCCCTCTCCCCCCCCCCCCAATCAGTCCTATCTGGTAGGGATGTAGATGAACATACTTAAGAAGGGGTCGAACAAGCGTCTTACAAGCCACTTCTTTCGTGGTTGAGTTACATTTCCTTAAAATTCTTCCTATGAATCTGAGTCTGGCATCTGATTTTCCCACTATTTATTTTATATCGTCAGTTCACTCAAGTTCGCTCCAGATAGTTGCTCCTGGATATTTTACGGCAGAAGATACTGTTTCCATTAGTTTGTCATCTACAGTGTAGCAATACAGTAGTTGATTTCTTTTTTTATGTATGCGCAATATGTTACATTTATTTACATTCAGGGTGAACTGCCAGTGCCTGCACCATTCATCAGTTCTCTGGAGGTCATTCTGCAAATCGTTATTATCTTCTGGCGTTGCTACTTTGTTATAGACAACCACATCATCTCCGTACAGCCGTAGGGAGTACCCGACGCTTTCTGCTAGATCATTTACATATATTGTAAACAGTAACTCTCCTACCACACTTCCTTGGGGTACTCCGGAGATTACATTCACATCTGTTGATTTTGTTCTCGTAAGGGCGACATGTTGAGATCCAATTGCTAGGAAGTCGTGAATCCGGTAGAAAATCTGGTCCGATACTCGTTACGCTCGTATTTTTTTTTTTTTTTTCAATAAACCCCCTGAGACCTAACTGCAAGGAAGTGGTGAATGCAGTAGCAAATCTAGTCCGATACTCGATACACTTTTTTTTTCAATAAACGCAGTGCGGGACGGTGTCAAATGCCCTCCTGAAGTCAAGCAGCACGGCATCAACCCGAGCGCCATTGTCTACGGCGCTACCGAGCGAGGTGGCGCAGTGGTTAGACACTGGACTCGCATTCGGGAGGACGACGGTTCAATCTCGCGTCCGGCCATCCTGATTTAGGTTTTCCGTGATTTCCCTAAATCGCTCCAGGCAAATGCCGGGATGGTTCCTTTCAAAGGGCACGGCCGACTTCCTTCCCCGTCCTTCCCTAATCCGATGAGACCGATGACCTCGCTGTCTGGTCTCCTTCCCCAAAAACCAACCAACCAATCTACGGCACTGCGGATCTCGTGGAGGAACAGTTAGAGCTGGGTTTCGCAGGATGTCTGTCTGCGGATTCCATGTTGATTTTTATAGAGATTTTCCAAGAACTTCATAAATCTTTCTTCTGTGCGGTGTGAGCTGAATGCAGAAAGGGGTCATTGAAACAGCTATCCACTTGCCGCAATATTTTGGTGTGGAATTCGCCGCGGCAACCACCTAAGTGCCACTGCCTGTCTGTCGGTCAGTGACCAGCACGTCACAAAATCATGACAAACTGGCACACTGCGTACGTGATACGTGCGGCAGCCACACTACAACAGACCGGCTTTGGCGCGTGTGAGTTCTGGTCATCTGGCCAATCGAATCAGGGAATCATCAAGTCAGTGTCCGCGCTGTAGTGTTAGCTTGCGCCGTGATGCTGCCACCATTCCACCGTCATCTTGACAGCACCACCACCTGGAGGTCCTGTCGCAGCATTTACGGCCTGAAAACTGAGGTCCTTCCAGCCACTGAGGCATGGGGTATCCTCCAGCGCTAGACTCCCCCAGCCAGACATTGGTCTGGGGTTCTCGCTCAAGATGCCTACGCCTCTGTCCGTCCTCATAGCTGAGCGGCTCGTGGCTGTCTCTCTCCACGGTAACGCTCGCTGCTGAGGTCCGTAGGTTCAACGCCCACACCCGCTGCCTACCAGATCCAGACATGAGTTATTAATACGAACTGTTGGGAAGTAATAAAGGAATTCTGCTGGTATCGAGTGGATTTTGACTCAGATGGACACAACCAGTCACTAGATAACGCCCACACCTGTTACACTTTATGTTCGCCCCCTCCTCCACCTTCTTACGGCCACGGCCACCACCACCACCACCACCACCACCACCACCACCACCACCACCACCACCACCACCACATTACTTATTATTCGACCATTTATCCTAACTTTTTTCTCTGAATCACTCTGTTTGAGTACTTGACATTGCACAATTCAGTTACATCTACATGGATACTCTGCAAATCATATGTAAGTGTCTGGCAGAGGGTTCATCGAACCACCTTCACAATTCTCTATCATTCCAATCTCGTATAGAGGGCGGAAAGAATGAATACCTATATCTTTCCGTACGAGCTCTGATTTCTCTTATTTTGTCGTTGTGATCGTTCCTTCCCATGTAGGTCGGTATCAACAAATTATTTTCGCATTCGGAGGACAAAGTTGGTGATTGGAAATTCGTGAGAAGACTCCGTCGCAAAGAAAAACGCCTTTCTCTTAATGATTTCCAGCCGAAATCCTGTATCATTTCTGTGACACTCTCTCCCATATTTCGCGATAATACAAAACGTGCACTTCTTCGTTCTACTAATTAACAGTTTATTATAAGCTTAACTCCCTTACTGTAACTGGTTATTGTGGTTTCATTTTAACACTGAAATTTCCGTATTTAAGTTTTCTAACACTGTGTTTCATCTTAAATTTTCCTTCTAAATGAAAAAAAAATACACTGACGGAAAAATCTCAGCACCAAAAAGAAGCTGAACGAAAATTGGTAGGTGTTCCTACATCTGAAATCTCTCTATTCAGATTTCGCACCAGCTGCATGTGACTGGTGGTAGTAGCGCCAGTATGAGGATGCAAATCAAGTTTTCTTTAAATACGCTCTGTAATCTTGCTGATGATACAAGTATAGTAGTCACACGCAAGAAGCAAGAATTACCTGAGGAAATTGCAAATAATATCTTCCAGAAAATTATTAAGTGGTTCTCTGCAAATGGACTCTCACTAAATTTTGAGAAAACACAGTTTATACAATTCTCTACAGTAAATGGCATAACACCATTGATAAATATGGACTATTAACGGAAGGCTGTTGCTAAGGTAGAATACTCAAAATTTTTGGGTGTGTGCATTGATGAGAAATTGAACTGGAAGAAACACATCGATGGTCTGCTGGAACGGTTAGGTTCAGTTACTTATGCTATTACAGTTATTGCAAACTTTGGTGATAAACATATCAGTAAATTATCCTACTATGCCTGTTTTCATTCACTGCTTTCTATGGCGTCATATTTTGGGGCAATTCGTCATTAGGAGAGAAAGTATTCATTGCACAAAAGCGTGTAATCAGAATAATAGCAGGAGCCCACCCAAGATCACCTTGAAGACATTTATTTAAGGAACTCGGGAAATTCGCAGTACCTTCGCAATACATATATTCACTTATGAAATTTGTCATTAATAACCCATTCCAGTTCAAAAATAACAGCGACTTGCATAGCTACAACACTAGAAGAAAGAATGATGTTCACAATTCTGGATTAAATCTCACTTTGGCACAGAAAGGGGTGAATTACGCTGCCACAAAAATCTTTGTGTCATTTGGCAAACAGTATTAAAAGTCTGACTGATAGCCAACCAACATTTAAAAGCAAATTAAAAGAATTTCCGAATGACAACTCCTCCTGCTCAATAGATGAATTCTTAGATATGAAGTAGTAACTGTAAAAAAAAAAAAATATTATTTTGTGTAAAGAGAAACTTATGTTAAAGTGACAAGTTCCACATCATTACGAAATGTCGTATTCATGATCTCTGGAACAAGGATTAATGTATGTATGTATGTATGTATGCACAGTTGTGAGCGTTAGTTGCGTTTGAGATTGGTCGCGGTGAGTTGATGTAAGTCAAGAAGGCCAAATATGACAAAGACCCCACTGTCAACAACTCACTGAGTTTGAACAAGGACTTGTAATAGGGCTACGAGAAGCTGGATGTTCCTTCTGTGATATTGCAGAAACAGTCGGCAGTAATGTAGCCACTGCACATGACTGCTGGGAACGATGGTCAGGATAACGAATGGTTGCAAGGTGACCGATATCCTGACGGCCACGTCGCGCTACTGACAAGGGAACACCGTCGTGTTCGGCGTACGTGTCCGGCGCATCGTACTGCACCTGCAGCAGCAATATGAGCAGAAGTTGGCACCACTGTGATACAGCGAACTGTTACAAATCGGTTACTTCAAAGACAGCTCCGAGCCAGAATCCCCGTAGCGTGCATTCCACTGACCACAAACCACCACCATTTGCGACTTCGGTGGTGTCAACCGAGAGCTTGTTGGAGGGCACTGTGAACATCTGCTGTGCTTTCTGATGAAAGCTGGTTCTGCCTCGATGCCATTAATGGCCGTGTGTGGGTTAGGAGGAGGCCAGATAAGGGCCTGCAACCAGCCTGTCTGCGTGCTAGACACATTGCACCTACACCTGCAGTTATAGTCTGGGGAGCGATTATGTGTGACAGCGGGAGTGTTCGTTGCCATAACACGTATCTTGACTGGAAATTTGTACGGCAGTCTAATGGTTCGACTTTTTGTGCTGCTATTCATTAATAGCATTCTAGGGGGTGAAGGCTAGACAGGTGTGAACACGTAGCAGATGGCGCCGAACCTTGTGGAATGCTGGGTGGTATATAAAACGCTCAAAAAATATTTCGCACCACCGTCATGACTTGCACAGTTAGTGTTTTATTGACCGGAAACGCAATACTCAGTAGTGATTCTCAATACTGCAACAATCTATATAATGGAAGTAAAAATAAACCTCCAATCACAGTGTGATTCAGTACAGACAGTGTGTCTCCAGTAGTGAGCGAGATCATTCGTTCTGTGTACACGGTTCGCTTTGTCGACATGCCTCTAACAAGGGAACCTCCCCATCGCACCCCCCTCAGATTTAGTTATAAGTTGGCACAGTGGATAGGCCTTGAAAAACTGAACACAGATCAATCTAGAAAACAGGAAGAAGTTGTGTGGAACTATGAAAAAA
Organism: Schistocerca nitens; assembly: GCF_023898315.1. Lineage (NCBI taxonomy): Eukaryota > Metazoa > Arthropoda > Insecta > Orthoptera > Acrididae > Schistocerca > Schistocerca nitens. Next base: position 30,990,944 of record NC_064620.1, on the reverse strand, counting down.
AAATAAGCCAAATATACAAACTGAGTAGCCCATGTGCAACATAAGCAACATCAAGGACAACTCGTGGGCAGGAGCGCCATGGTCTCGTAGTTAGCGTGAGCAGCTGCAGAACGAAAAGTCTTTGGTTCAAATCCTCCCTCGAATGAATATTTTAATTTTTTATTCTCAGACAATTATGTGACGCACTTGCCGTCACCTGTGTCGTATAGAATATATCAGACGTGTTTTCCTGTGGAGGAATCGGTTGACTTATGACCTTGCTGTCAAATGTTATTGGTTCCAATTGGAGAGGCACGTCCTTTCGTCTACTAATCGCACGGTTTTGCGGTGAGGTCGCAAAACACAGACACTAAACTTATTACAGTGAACAGAGACGTCAATGAACGATCGGACAGATCATAACTTTGTGAAAAAAAAGAAGTAAATTTTTCACTTGAGGGAAGACTTGAACCAAGGACCTCTCGTTCCGCAGCTGCTCACGCTAACCACGGGACCACGGCGCTCCGGAGTCTACGCTCTGCATGAAGTTGCTTATCTTGCACATGGACTACTCAGTTTGTATATTTTGCTTATTTTTTTCATAGTTCCACACAACTTCTTCCTGTTTTCTCGATTGATCTGTGTTCAGTTTTTCAAGGCCTATCCACTGTGCCAACTTATAACTAAATCTGAGGGGGGTGCGATGGGGAGGTTCCCTTGTAAGGATCGTTTCAAGCTCAGACAGTGCAAGCATAGTGCACTTGACGGTAAGAAGGGTTGTTAGCACGAAAAGCTGTCCGCTGAATCGTCGTACACCGCAGCGATATCATTCAAACACCCACTTGCTATCATGAATACACACAACTTTGAAGATCTGCCTTCTAGAGGTCGTCCACGCTCAACAACACAATTCGATGTCCACTGCCTGGGAATTATGGTTCAAAGGTAACCGGAGATCAATAATTCTGAACTGCACGCTCCCTTTTGAGGGGCAATTGGGAGGGTTGTGTGGAATTTAGAAACAGTTGAAGATCCGTGTGTAATGCCATCTGTCTGGTATCTAGGCGTCCTTTACATATCTTCAAGAACCTCCGTGTGCTAGTGGTTAGATTAGATTAGATTAATACTAGTTCCATGGATCATGAATACGATATTTCGTAATGATGTGGAACGAGTCGAATTTTCTAATACATGACATAATTAGGTTAATTTAACAACATACTTAAGTTAATGTAACAACTTTATTTTTATGTGTTTTTGTTTTTCTTTATTTTTTATATATTTTTTATTTTTTTAAAATTTTTTTCTTTTTTCCTTAATTTATATCTAAAAATTCCTCCATGGAGTAGAAGGAGTTGTCATTCAGAAATTCTTTTAATTTCTTCTTAAATACTTGTTGGTTATCTGTCAGACTTTTGATACTATTTGGTAAGTGACCAAAGACTTTAGTGCCAGTATAATTCACCCCTTTCTGTGCCAAAGTTAGATTTAATCTTGAATAGTGAAGATCATCCTTTCTCCTAGTATTGTAGTTATGCACACTGCTATTACTTTTGAATTGGGTTTGGCTGTTAATAACAAATTTCATAAGAGAGTATATATACTGAGAAGCTACTGTGAATATCCCTAGATCCTTAAATAAATGTCTGCAGGATGATCTTGGGTGGACTCCAGCTATTATTCTGATTACACGCTTTTGTGCAATAAATACTTTATTCCTCAGTGATGAATTACCCCAAAATATGATACCATATGAAAGCAATGAGTGAAAATAGGCGTAGTAAGCTAATTTACTAAGATGTTTATCACCAAAATTTGCAATGATCCTTATTGCATAAGTAGCTGAACTCAAACGTTTCAGCAGATCATCAATGTGTTTCTTCCAATTTAATCTCTCATGAATGGACACACCTAAAAATTTGGGATATTCTACCTTAGCTATATGCTTCTGATTAAGGTCTATATTTATTAATGGCGTCATACCATTCACTGTACGGAACTGTATGTACTGTGTCTTATCAAAATTCAGTGAGAGTCCGTTTACAAGGAACCACTTAGTAATTTTCTGAAAGACAGTATTGACAATTTCATCAGTTAATTCTTGTTTGTCAGGTGTGATTACTATACTTGTATCATCAGCAACGAGAACTAACTTTGCCTCTTCATGAATACAGAATGGCAAGTCATTAATATATAATAAGAACAACAAAGGACCCAAGACTGACCCTTGTGGAACCCCATTCTTGATAGTTCCCCAGTTTGTGACCAAAGGAATAGATGGAATGAAAGGTGTGTAAATAGCGTAGGGTTCTCTTCACACATAGCACAGAATTTGTCTGACTCCTGATGACGATCAAGGAAGTGTGGAGGCGGCCTGCTACCACTGAACGCATCGTCGTGCAGTCGCACGGATCTAGCAAGGAGCTCGTTGCTTGTGCTTCCGACCTGTGCCATGTACGGTTGTCGGATACCCGTCATTGTTGAAGGTAATTTGAGGGCTGCTCAATATCTCGAAAGGATCCTCGAACGTACTGTCCAACACTACAGTCATCGTTTAGTCGTTGGATTAGTCATTCAAAGCGTTAATGCGGAGTTCACCACGCTAATGTCCTCAACATTTTCCTCCAAACGGCAGGAAATAACCGAATTTAGTAGTCTGCTGTAATCTGGTGATATGAACCGTGCAGGGAATGCTTGGTAGCAGGTGAAACTTGCAGTGCGACGTAGCAGGAAACCCCTCTCGTGCTTGGCTACCTCAGAAGGACCGCCGTCGAAGAGTGACAGGCTTGAGCACAGTCTTGACATGAAAGCGAGGATCCATAGATTTTACAACAAATCAAGAAGAGCAACACGGTACTGACTGTTACCCAGCATTGGGGATCAAACACTGTACTATGGGATGGACCTGGTCACCCACAATGGTCACGTAATCGTTGGCAGCAATGCTGCCCTTACAAAGTAACCATGGAGACCATGGAATGCCTCGATATGGCTGCCCAAATTCATCATCGAACTCCTGCCAAGTTTCGCTCTTTGAATGTAAACTCGGCCAGAAGTTTGAAACAGTGCGCAACAAGACTCATCCGACCAAATGACACAGACTAGATTTTAACGCTTCGGCACCACGGTTTCCTGTTACGGGCATTTGCGTAACTGCTAAGTGGGTTTGGAATAGCAGGGCGTCTTGAAATTCCAGCGAGCCCTGCTATTTCCAGCTTATGGAGCTCCCTTCGTGTTATTGTTGGTGCTGACAGGGTTCGCGAGTGCGACATTCCATTCTGCACTGACTCGTGTAGCTTTCGTCCTCTTATTTTTCTTTATAATCCTTTTCAGTGACTTTCACGATCGCTTAACTCACACTTTTGGCCGCGTTGTAACTTAACAGACTGTGTTTTTACTCTCCCTGTGTGCATATAAATCTTCGATATGGTGCATCTTGAAACACCGAAAACTTCGACTTCCTTGCTTACGGAAGTGACTGTCATACGACCGACAACAATGTGGCAACCTTCGAGTTCATTTATCTCCAACAAATAAACAGAACACAGTTTTTCCACGAATGACAGTTGCCATATGCATTAATCATCTTACTCGGATTTGAAGATCCTCTTTACGTTTTTTCGTGTTTGCGATCCGAACAACCCAAAAATCTTCGTTTATATTGAAGCAATAAATTTCTCGCGGTGTTTCCATATTTTTGTTTAACCGTTATATATATAGGGTGTGTCAAACGATTTGGGTTCAATTGAAACAGGTGATGGTAGGTGCACGACCGATTTTACTGAGGTAGGGAACTAAAGGTGGGAAATGTATATTTATCGTGTTATGCACATACACAGCAGACCCCGCTTAACAACAGTGTATCTCATAGTAATTGTTCAAAGTGACGACCGGCAGTCTCAACACATGCGTGGCAATGGCGCATGAAGTTATGACACACTGACTCAAGGATCCATGGCGTCTGTTGTACCAGAAGACAGGCAGGTTGGAACCTATCAAGCAGGTTTCATACACTAACGTCCAGTGTAAAACTGACACCCGAAATCCTTGTGAGGATACGCTGCAGTTATGCAGTGTACGCTGTGTGTGTCCATAACGCAATAAATATGAATTTCTGGCCATTGATTCCGTATCTCAAATAATCAGTCGTGGACCCACCGTCTCCTATTTCAATTTGACGCAAAACGTTTGAGACAAGGTGACTTTCCAGGGTGTATAAAAACGCCATCTGCAGAAGATATTGGTAAGTGGCAGCTGAACATTTCCATTTTTGTTTGGCCTTTGATTTAGTCAATAATTAACGACAAAGTGTTTGTTAATTCCAACGGCTTTCTCAAACCACTTGGCGTCGGGAACAGCAAGCCTGTGCGGTTTTGAGAACAAAGAGCCAGGCGGGAGACAACCAGGTTCGTGTTGATAGTACGGGGAGCATATGTGCAAGGAATGTGGTGCGATACCTGCTCTGAGACATTACACGGTTGCTCCTCCAGCTAAGACCGAAGGGAGTACGGTGGATACGACACTCTTTCGTTCTGTTCACTATTGAAACATACTGTACATTTTCCACCCAACGCGCTTCGTACAGAGGAAGCAGCCTGATGAAATCCTTAAAGTCTGATTAATTTTATCCTTCCAACTTGTTTGTGAGCCACAGAAAAATAGCAATAACTATATTGGGCGAAAATGGTATAACAACGCTTCGATTCCTATCAGCTTTATTTGGAGTAGGGATTTAGATAAAATATGGATATTTTTCGTAAGATATGGATGTACATCAGCGATAGTTTCACACGACATATCGAAATGAAAATAGCAATATTGATTACCAATACTTTTATTTTATGCACTGGGGAGGGGGGGGGGGGGGCGGTATGAATGGAATAACAAGATTTCCGATGTGAAGAAATAGCACACCAGTTGCATTAGTAAACAGTTTTTAACCCAGCTAGTGTGCTATTTCTTCACATCGACATTCCTCGAAAACAGTTGCTGAAAACGATGAACAAAAATCCATACGACAAGATTGGTCATTGCTGTGTGCTCTGACGTGTGAGGGGAAATGCTGACGTGATCGGCGTCCGGCGCAACCAACAGGAACTGCAACGATTAACTTCACCACGTAATTTTGACGCTACAACTGCTAGGTCGCTGGCGTTCGCTGAAATGAAAAAATAGCAAAGTCGACATGAAGTGTTCCGGATAAATCCGATATGTGCCGTAACCGAACAATGGACCCATCAGAAACGCCTTTTATTGTGCCACTTACATGCAGTTACCATTGTTAGCAAAGTGGTTATCGCCAAGCGTGAACGTGCATAGTTTTCTTTCCAATTCTTCCTCTAGAGGGGGTGGGAAGGCTGATAGCTTGTTGATTTACGGAATATCCAATAATAAATCAGTGCTTAAACATACAGCTCTAAAACCGGCAGTATATTTACAATGTGCAGCCGGTATTTTTATAGGCAGGTATCTCGATACTTTTTCCGACTATATATCGATACCTTTTTTCGATATTTCGAGAACAGGTAATGACATTTTTTAAATATCTATATATCTGACAATCGATTTTTGAAAATCGGAATAGTCCTAATCTGGACGTTGTCTGATTTTTTGTACAATTTGAGAAGCCACCGTTTCTATAAGTCACCATAAATCGTTCAGGACAGGTCCTCATAGTTACTTGACGTTTGTGAATGACTGCAGTAATCGATCGACGCTCGATACCCTGTTTTTTTTCGTTCATTTACGTGCATTGCATTGCATAACATTTCATTGCATTTGTTTGCGTTTGAGGTCAACTGCCAATCTTTGCGCAAAATTTAGGTGGTCTCTGAGCCTCTCTGCCGGCCACTGTAGCCGAGCGGTTCTAGGCGATTCAGTCCGGAACCGCGCTGCTGCTACGGTCGCAGGTTTGAATCCTGCCTCGGGCACGGATGTTTGTGATGTCCTTAGGTTAGCTAGGTTTAAGTAGTTCTAAGTCTAGGGGACCGATGATCTCAGATGTTAAGTCCCATAGTGCTCGGCGCCATTTGATTTTTCTGAGCCTCTCTACATTTCACAACAGTTTCCTAGCCGGAATGTCGCGCTGTTCCATTCCTGCGGTACTCGCCAACAGACGCGACAGATGCTGGGCTCCTTACAAATGACTCGACAGCTGCTGTTTCAGTACTTTCCCCGCCGCCTTGGCTCACTTTCGCCAAATGAACTTGGACCCCCTCCCAGGAGGAGGATTGTCGCTATTCCAGGAACAGCAAACAGCGGGCTGTATTGGGAAAGGGGAGACGCAGACAGCTGCCAGCGTTTGGGCCCAGTCCAGGACATTTATATCCATCCGCCACGACCCGCGCTGGTCATCGGCGAAATGAATGGCGCCACTTCTGTGCTTGTGCCTGCCGAGCAACTTCCGCCCAAGTCCCTTGGTGTGCATAAAAAACTTTTCTGTTCTCGAGCGCAGAACCTATTTCCATATTACTATTCCGCTCGACTGTGTTTGTAGATCATCTCATTTACAGTCGATGTCAAAGCCTTTTATGACTATCTTCAGAGACGTAGGCACAGTTACCGAAATTAAATTCTCTCTACCTCCCATCCCCCACGCAATTATACACTCCTGGAAATGGAAAAAAGAACACATTGACACCGCTGTGTCAGACCCACCATACTTGCTCCGGACACTGCGAGAGGGCTGTACAAGCAATGATCACACGCACGGCACAGCGGACACACCAGGAACCGCGGTGTTGGCCGTCGAATGGCGCTAGCTGCGCAGCATTTGTGCACCGCCGCCGTCAGTGTCAGCCAGTTTGCCGTGGCATACGGAGCTCCATCGCAGTCTTTAACACTGGTAGCATGCCGCGACAGCGTAGACATGAACCGTATGTGCAGTTGACGGACTTTGAGCGAGGGCGTATAGTGGGCATGCGGGAGGCCGGGTGGACGTACCGCCGAATTGCTCAACACGTGGGGCGTGAGGTCTCCACAGTACATCGATGTTGTCGCCAGTGGTCGGCGGAAGGTGCACGTGCCCGTCGACCTGGGACCGGACCGCAGCGACGCACGGATGCACGCCAAGACCGTAGGATCCTACGCAGTGCCGTAGGGGACCGCACCGCCACTTCCCAGCAAATTAGGGACACTGTTGCTCCTGGGGTATCGGCGAGGACCATTCGCAACCGTCTCCATGAAGCTGGGCTACGGTCCCGCACACCGTTAGGCCGTCTTCCGCTCACGCCCCAACATCGTGCAGCCCGCCTCCAGTGGTGTCGCGACAGGCGTGAATGGAGGGACGAATGGAGACGTGTCGTCTTCAGCGATGAGAGTCGCTTCTGCCTTGGTGCCAATGATGGTCGTATGCGTGTTTGGCGCCGTGCAGGTGAGCGCCACAATCAGGACTGCATACGACCGAGGCACACAGGGCCAACACCCGGCATCATGGTGTGGGGAGCGATCTCCTACACTGGCCATACACCACTGGTGATCGTCGAGGGGACACTGAATAGTGCACGCTACATCCAAACCGTCATCGAACCCATCGTTCTACCATTCCTAGACCGGCAAGGGAACATGCTGTTCCAACAGGACAATGCACGTCCGCATGTATCCCGTGCCACCCAACGTGCTCTAGAAGGTGTAAGTCAACTACCCTGGCCAGCAAGATCTCCGGATCTGTCCCCCATTGAGCATGTTTGGGACTGGATGAAGCGTCGTCTCACGCGGTCTGCACGTCCAGCACGAACGCTGGTCCAACTGAGGCGCCAGGTGGAAATGGCATGGCAAGCCGTTCCACAGGACTACATCCAGCGTCTCTACGATCGTCTCCATGGGAGAATAGCAGCCTGCATTGCTGCGAAAGGTGGATATACACTGTACTAGTGCCGACATTGTGCATGCTCTGTTGCCTGTGTCGATGTGCCTGTGGTTCTGTCAGTGTGATCATGTGATGTATCTGACCCCAGGAATGTATCAATAAAGTTTCCCCTTCCTGGGACAATGAATTCACGGTGTTCTTATTTCAATTTCCAGGAGTGTATATTTTTTCTCTGCCACAGCTATCGCTGATGTAGTTAATGTAAGACTTTAGTACGAAGATAGCCTGTATGCTCCAAAAAGGGAGCGATTTAGAGCTGAATTCCCCAGTATCCAGCGTTGTGGGAGTAATGTTGTCGTCGTCGGCGTCGTCAGTCCAAAGACTGGTTTGCTGTGGCTCTCCACACTACTCTATCCTGTAAAAGCCTCTTCATCTCCGAATAACTACTGCAACCTACATCGCTCTGAATCTGCTCACTGTATTCATCGTTTTGTCTCCCTCTACGATTTTTACCCCGAAAGCTTCCCTCCAATGCTAAATTGGTGATCCCTTGATGCCTCAGAATGTGTCGTACCAGACGATCCCTTCTTTTAGTCATGTTGTGCCACAAATTTCTCTTCTCCCCAATTCCATACAGTACCTCCTTATTAGTTACGTGATCTACCCATCTAATTTTCAGCATTATTCTGTAGCACCACCTTTCAAAAGCTATTCTCTTCTTGTCTAAACTGTTCATCGTCCATGTTTCACTTCCATAAATGGCTACACTCCGTACAAATACTTTCAGAAAAGACTTCCTGACACTTAAATCTATACTCGATGTTGACAAATTTCTCTTCTTCACAAACGCTTTCCTTGCCATTGCCAGTCTACCTATTATATAGTCTCTACTTTGATCATCATCACTTATTTTGCTCCACAAACAGCAAAACTCCTTTACTACTTTAAGTGTCTCAATTCCTAATCTAATTCCCTCAGAATCACCTGATTTAATTCAACTAAATTCCATTATCCTCGCTTTGCTTTTGTTGACGTTCATCTTATACCCTCCTTTCAAGACACTGTCCATTCCGTTCAACTGCTCTTCCAAGTTCTTTGCTCTGTCTGACAGAATTATAATGCCATCGGCAAAACACAAAGTTTTTATTTCTTCTCCATGGATTTTAATACCTACTCCGAATTTTTCTTTTGTATCCTTTACTGCTTGCTCAATATACAGATTGAATACATCTGAGAGAGGCTACAACCCTGTCTCACTCCCTTCTCAACCACTGCTTCCCTTTCATGCCCCTCGATTCTTATAACTGCCATCTGCTTTCTGTACAAATTGTAAATAGCCTTTCGCTCCCTGTATTTTACCCCTGCCACCTTTAGAATTTGAAAGAGAGTATTCCAGTCAACATTGTCAAAAGCTTTCTCTAAGTCTACAAATGCTAGAAACGTAGGTTTGCCTTTTCTTAATCTAGCTTCCAAAATAAGTCGTAGGGTCAGTATTGCCTCACGTGTTCCTATATTTCTACGGAATCCAAACTGATCTTCCCCGAGGTCGGCTTCTATCAGTTTTTTCATTCGTCTGTAAAGAATTCGCATTAGTATTTTGCAGGCGTGACTTATCAAACTGATAGTTCGGTACTTTTCACATCTGTCAACGCCTGCTTCCTTTGGGATTGAAGTCTGTGGGTATTTCGCCTGTCTCATACATCTTGCTCACCAGATGGTAGAGTTTTGTCAGGGTTGGCTCTCCCAGGGATATCAGTAGTTCTAATGGAATGTTGTCTACTCCCGGGGCCTTGTTTAGACTTAGATCTTCCAGTGTTCTGTCAAACTCTTCACACAGTATCTTATCTCCCATTTCATCTTCATCTACATCCTCTTCCATTTTCATAATATTGTCCTCAAGTACATTACCCTTGTATAGATCCTCTATATACTCCTTCCACCTTTCTGCTTTCCCTTCTTTGCTTAAAACTGGGTTTCCATCTGAGCTCTTGATGTTCATACAAATGGTTCTCTTATCTCCAAAGGTCTCTTTAATTTTCCTGTAGGCAGTATCTATCTTACCCCTAGTGCGATAAGCCTCTACATCCTTACATTTGTCCTCTAGCCATCCCCGCTTAGCCATTTTGCACTTCCTGTCGATCTCATTTTTGAGACGTTTGTATTCCTTTTTGCCTGCTTCATTTACTGCATTTTTATATTTTCTCCTTTCATCAATTAAATTCAATATTTCCTCTGTTACCCAAGGATTTCTATTAGCCCTCATCTTTTTACCTACTTGATCCTCTGCTACCTTCACTACTTCATCCCTCAGAGCTACCCATTCTTCTTCTACTGTATTTCTTTCCCCCATTCCTGTCAATTGTTCCCTTGTGCTCTCCCTGAAACTCTGTACAACCTCTGGTTCTTTTAGTTTATCCAGGTCCCATCTCCTTAAATTCCCACCTTTTTGCAGTTTCTTCAGTTTCAATCTGCAGTTCATAACCAATATATTGTGGTCAGAATCCACATCTGCCCCTGGAAATGCCTTACAATTTAAAACCTGGTTCCTAAATCTCTGTCTTATCATTAAATAATCTATCTGATACCTTTTAGTATCTCCAGGTTCTTCCATGTATACAACCTTCTTTCATGATTCTTAAACCAAGTGTTCGCTATGATTAAGTTGTGCTCTGTGCAAAATTCTACCAGGCGGCTTCCTTTTTCATATCTTAGCCCCAATCCATATTCACCTACTACGTTTCCTTCTCTCCCTTTTCCTACTACCGAATTCCAGTCACCCGTGACTATTCAATTTTCGTCACCCTTCACTATCTGAATAATTTCTTTAATTTCATCATACATTTCTTCAATTTCTTAGTCATCTGCAGAGCTAGTTGGCATATAAACTTGTACTACTGTAGTAGGTGTGGGCTTCGTATCTATCTTGGCCACAATAATGCGTTCACTAAGCTGTTTGTAGTAGCTTATCCGCATTCCTATTTTCCTATTCATTATTAAACCTACTCCTGCATTACCCCTATTTGACTTTGTGTTTATAACCCTGTAGTCACCTGACCAGAAGTCTTGTTCCTCCTGCCACCGAACTTCACTAATTCCCACTATATCTAACTTTAACCTATCCATTTCCCTTTTTAAATTCCCCGCACGGAGATCCAAATGGGGGACTATTTAATTACGGCCGTAGTTTCCCCTTGCTTTCAGCCGTTCGCAGTACTAGCACGGCGAGGCCGTTTTGGTTATTGTTACAAGGCCAGATCAGTCAATCATCCAGACTGTTGCCCCTGCAACTACTGAAAAGGCTGCTGCCCCTCTTCAGGAACCACACGTTTGTCTGGCCTCTCAACAGATACCCCTCCGTTGTGGTTGTACCTACGGTACTGCTATCTGTATCGCTGAGGCACGCAAGCCTCCTCACCAACGGCAAGGTCCATGGTTCATGGGGGAGGAGAGTGATAATATTAATAGATTTTCATCAAGTCGGATTCCATTGGAACTGTTCTGCTCCTCGACTGATGTAATCCAAAATGGAAAGTTAGTCAGCAATAAGTTGCAACTCAATTTGTACTTCATTGCAGATCTAGATTTCATCTGCAGAATAGCTATCAGTGTATTTGAAGCCTTTTGACGCCTTGTGAGTTTACATCACTAACTTCAAATGCAGTAATGATGGCTGTTCTGTAGCTGAAATCTAGATATGCAACAAAGTATAGATTGAGTTGCGACTGACTGCTGTCTTACTTTCTGTTTTGAATATTAAGTGATATTTTCGTACGACGCTGTTATGACGTAGTCAGTACAACGCACGTCCCTTTCGCAGAGGTTGTAACATGTCTGCAACCTAACATACACTCCTGGAAATTGAAATAAGAACACCGTGAATTCATTGTCCCAGGAAGGAGAAACTTCATTGACACATTCCTGGGGTCAGATACATCACATGATCACACTGACAGAACCACAGGCACATAGACACAGGCAACAGAGCATGCACAATGTCGGCACTAGTACGGTGTATATCCACCTTTCGCAGCAATGCAGGCTGCTATTCTCCCATGGAGACGATCGTAGAGATGCTGGATGTAGTCCTGTGGAACGGCTTGCCATGCCATTTCCACCTGGCGCCTCAGTTGGACCAGCGTTCGTGCTGGACGTGCAGACCGCGTGAGACGACGCTTCATCCAGTCCCAAACATGCTCAATGGGGGACAGATCCGGAGATCTTGCTGGCCAGGGTAGTTGACTTACACCTTCTAGAGCACGTTGGGTGGCACGGGATACATGCGGACGTGCATTGTCCTGTTGGAACAGCAAGTTCCCTTGCCGGTCTAGGAATGGTAGAACGATGGGTTCGATGACGGTTTGGATGTAGCGTGCACTATTCAGTGTCCCCTCGACGATCACCAGTGGTGTATGGCCAGTGTAGGAGATCGCTCCCCACACCATGATGCCGGGTGTTGGCCCTGTGTGCCTCGGTCGTATGCAGTCCTGATTGTGGCGCTCACCTGCACGGCGCCAAACACGCATACGACCATCATTGGCACCAAGGCAGAAGCGACTCTCATCGCTGAAGACGACACGTCTCCATTCGTCCCTCCATTCACGCCTGTCGCGACACCACTGGAGGCGGGCTGCACGATGTTGGGGCGTGAGCGGAAGACGGCCTAACGGTGTGCGGGACCGTAGCCCAGCTTCATGGAGACGGTTGCGAATGGTCCTCGCCGATACCCCAGGAGCAACAGTGTCCCTAATTTGCTGGGAAGTGGCGGTGCGGTCCCCTACGGCACTGCGTAGGATCCTACGGTCTTGGCGTGCATCCGTGCGTCGCTGCGGTCCGGTCCCAGGTCGACGGGCACGTGCACCTTCCGCCGACCACTGGCGACAACATCGATGTACTGTGGAGACCTCACGCCCCACGTGTTGAGCAATTCGGCGGTACGTCCACCCGGCCTCCCGCATGCCCACTATACGCCCTCGCTCAAAGTCCGTCAACTGCACATACGGTTCATGTCTACGCTGTCGCGGCATGCTACCAGTGTTAAAGACTGCGATGGAGCTCCGTATGCCACGGCAAACTGGCTGACACTGACGGCGGCGGTGCACAAATGCTGCGCAGCTAGCGCCATTCGACGGCCAACACCGCGGTTCCTGGTGTGTCTGCTGTGCCGTGCGTGTGATCATTGCTTGTACAGCCCTCTCGCAGTGTCCGGAGCAAGTATGGTGGGTCTGACACACCGGTGTCAATGTGTTCTTTTTTCCATTTCCAGGAGTGTATCTTCTTTCGCGAAAGCGGCAGTCATTGGCAAATGAGAGGGCCGCTCACGGCAGGAATGAAGGTCTTACTTAGACCTCATCCTATCCTTCCTCAAAATACAACTCCTCACTCTGCCTTTTAGATTGTTTTTCACCATGGACTCTTCAGATATTAGTGTTACATATTAGTTTGTGACATATCGTCTGTCGAAAGATTAAGAACGCACGCAGTGGGAAAATAGTTCTTCGAAGCAGGCGTGAAATGTTTGTCAAAAATTAAAATTGTGGACCGATAAGGACTCTAACACGTAAACCGTGCCTTTTGGAGGATAAGTACTACTAATTGTGCTATCCTCGCACGTTTCAAACATCGACTCAAAGCTTCAGCGTGTATCTATGATTTTCTCCATACTACAATGTTACATATCCGTTACTATCAAAATGTTCGAAGACGTACAGAAAGTAAATATCCTAAGTTGAACTAACTATTCTAGTGTTGCCAAAGTTTATATAATTTCGTAAGGGCAGAAACATGTTAGCGGATCAGTGTTCCTGGTCTTGCTAAGGCTGTCGCGTTGTCTAGGATGTCGGTTCTTGTTTACGCTTCCAATTAATAGATCCAGGGTTTCTTCGTTTCAGTAACAGTCGCTGGAATATTATTGCTTTTTGACGTCATTAGTATTTATTCATAAATTCTTGATACTTTCTACAGCACCACTTGTCAAGTAAATGCATTCTGTAGCACTTCAACACAATACAAAGAACTTGCTAGATACATTAACCAAACTCAACAACAACCGAGACTATTGTAGGGCGATTGATGCCTAAAATTTCTTTAAGTATTACGTACATAGCGTTCAGATCCATCTAGAACAGGATGTAGTCCAAATGAATTTTATTACGACTGTCTTAACTGAAATTACTTTCCAGGCATTATGCAAATTATGTTTTTGAATATATATATATATATATATATATATATATATATATATATGCGCGCCTATTAATTAATAATGAAGAATGCAAATTTTGGCAATATAAAAACTATCAGCTTCTTGTCTTTGTATAACTGCCGATGAATTACGGATAGTGAAATTAGAAAAATTAAGCATCAGAACGGGAATTTTGTTGGCATAAAAACTAAAGCATTATAATACTACTTTCATTGTAAAGTGGTTTTTGACTCATTTCCGTTAACAGTTGTGATTACCAATATTGATGGTTGAAGGTTGATGTTGCTAAATGGATTGATATGAAAAATAAAATATGTTATCAGGAAAATAGTATTTGGCTGATCAAATATATGCAAAATTCTTTTATATGTGGAATAAATAATTGAATTATAAATAATTGACATGTCAGGCCGAAATTTATAAGGAATCGAACATTCCAATTGAAGTATGGAAGTTCTGAGGAGGCAAGATTCATTACAGTACCTGCACGTTTCGTCACTGCAGTGTCCAGTTTGGTCCATGCATTAAAGACATAACTGTGCAGCGACAAACTACGCATGTCGCCCCACGCTAATATCACTGTGCGACAGGAGTGGCGCATTGGCAGAAGATAAGAGTTCAGTTGCGGTACGGATAACAGGTGCCTAAACAGCGCTAGAGTGAAGTGGCGCGACCACTGGAAACTTACTACAAAACCGGATTGCGCGGGAGAGTACTATTCTTATAGACGTCTAAATTGCTCACAGATTCACCGTGAAATTCTGCCTATATACTGATTAAATGCAATGCCCCGTGCAGCCGCAGTGAAATAGTGCCAAAAATTTAACCAAGGCCGCGCAGGCGTGGATTATGCTGCTTGGCAGATACAGATATAGTACCATGTGATTACCACCTTTTCGGCAAGCTGAAAGAACATCTGGGAGTAAAAAGATTTTACAACAATGTGAACTTTCACACGACGGCTCCGTGCAGATTTCTATAGAAGAACTGAAGTATTGTCAGAAAGTTCAGACCATTGTTTGCAGAAACATTGTGGCTATATTGAAACACAGCGTAGCATTGAGCACTAGTTACTTGGCCTGCCATGGTAATGTGTAACTTACTTTTCGAACGCTCCTCGTATGAACCGCCAGGCAAGATCTGTGTGCATAACTGGCAAGAATTTTCACATCAACTGGACAGAAAATATTTACGAAGGCAGAACCAAAAATTGCTCCTAAATATTAATAAGTTTTATTGCAAACGTTGTCATACTTTGGTTAATCATGAGTCAAGATTTTTAAAAAATGTTCAAATGCGTGTGAAATCTTATGGGACTTAACTGCTAAGGTCATCTGTCCCTAAGCTTACACACTACTTAACCTAAATTATCCCAAGGACAAATAAAGACAACCATGCCCGAGGGAGGACTCGAACCTCCGCCGGGACCAGCCGCACAGTCCATGACTGCAGCGCCCAAGACCGCTCGGCTACTCTCGCGCGGCAGATTTTTAAACTCTAGTCGTATGCAGTGTCTGAAGATGCTCATAATTTGTAGTCATTTAATAAGCAGAAGAAACATAGTTGTTTGGGTGTGCTAGCTGTCGATTGAATTTAAGTACTACGAATTTTTAAAAGTTCTGATGATGGATACACGTAGTGAAAACACTGAGCATAAAGACGCTACGAGACAATTTATGCCTAGTTTCTAGATTCAAGATGTTAAATGGTGATTGACTAAGTGCACAAATAAACATTTATCGTTTGAGTACTGCTATAAATAAGAACCCCGAAGCAGTGCTGACTGTGGTCCGGAAGACGAGTATGTTCACAACACAGACATGTATGTGCTCGCAGTCAGATCAGCCGGGACTGGTGCTACTACTGTCTGATACCAACTGGGACATTTTATGCATTTGTTTCCACGTTACGTTACATGAAACGTATGCCCAAGAATCACCCAGAAGTCTCTGGGATGGGTGGAGAACGAAGTCAAAGTAGGTGCGATACATAAGAATGACAGGAAAACTAGGAAATGTTATATTATTAAGCTGCTAATAGTAATTGCATTAGAATCGCTGGGAAGCTACTCCTCAGTGGAAGAAATGTATTCACCACAAGATATTTAATATGGTGTGGCAGTTGTTCAATTCATCTCAACCCATTATGTCACTTTTTGTTCTAATCATAAACCCTTCATGTCTTCCTAGAAATTTTATTTGATTTCAGTATTATAATTAAATTTTGGCCTTTTTTGAGAAGGCGAATTGTTAGTAACGAGAAATGAAATTATATATGAAGGGCTTATTTCAATAGTGGTACAAGTCAATTTTTGTTCATTTTGAGATACAGAGTGCTAAAGTTATATGAGCACTGAAAAATCTGCTGTTGAGATGCCAGGAATATTCAAGCACATGGCTTCTTGCTGGAGATGAACCTTTCTTTCTGTTTGTTTGGATAATTAATTTCAGAAGCATTATAGACAGAAAAGTGGAGGTAATGGACTTGTACCACTATTGAAATAAGCCCTTCACATGTGTTTCGAAACAGAACTAGGTAGCTTTGCAATTTGACGGTTTCATAAACGTGGAAAGGCAACTCTGAACAGACCATACGCAATATTTGACATTACAAAACCATTACTCGAGGGCAAACGAAGACTGATCAAGCATTTAAATGAAGATGAAGGGGTTCTTTAATGAACACTTGTAGAAAGGCACTATATAACAAGTGCAGAAGAATAAGATGTTGGACTCTCGGCGACTAGGTCTTCCACAAAAAAAAAAAACTGTTTAAAACGTCAGAATTTCCACTGAAGTAAAAATGAAATACACTGAGATGAATAGAGTCACTGGATACCTCCTAACACCACGTCGGACCCCCTTTTGCCCGGCGTAGGGCAGAGACTCGACGTGACAGGGACTCGACGTGACAGGGACTCATCAGGTCGTTGAGGTCTCCTGCAGAAATACTGAGTCGTGCTTCCTCTACATCCGTCTGTAACTGCTAACGTTTTCTCGTTGCAGGATTTTGTGCACGAAGTGACCGCTCGGTTATGTCCTATAAATGTTCGATGACACTCATGCCAGGTGATCTGGACAGCCAAATCATTCTCTCTAACTGTCCAGTATGTTCTTCAAACGCATCGCGAATGTGGCATTGAGACAGCGCATTGTCATCCATTAAAATTCCATCATTGTTCGGCTGTAAATGGTCTCCAAGTAGCCTAAAATAGCCATTTCCAGTCAATGATCAGTTCATCTGGACCAGAGGATCCAGTCCATTCCAAGTAAACACTGCCCACACTATTCTGAGCCACTACCAGCTTGCACAGTGCGTTGTTGTTTACCACATGGGTCCATGGTTTCATATGGTATGCGTCATAGTTGAAACCTACCATCATCTCTTTGTTGTTGTTGTTGTTGTTGCTGTTGTTGTGGTCTTCAGTCCTGAGACTGGTTTGATGCAGCTCTCCATGCTACTCTATCCTGTGCAAGCTTCTTCATCTCCCAGTACCGACTGCAACCTACATCCTTCTGAATCTGCTTAGTGGCTCTGAGCACTATGGGACTTAACATCTATGGTCATCAGTCCCCTAGACCTTAGAACTACTTAAACCTAACTAACCTAAGGACATCACACAACACCCAGCCATCACGAGGCAGAGAAAATCCCTAATCTGCTTAGTGTATTGATCTCTTGGTCTCCCTCTACGATTTTTACCCTCCACGCTGCCCTCCAATGCTAAATTTGTGATCCCTTATTGCCTCAAAACATGTCCTACCAACCGATCCCTTCTTCTAGTGAAGTTGTGCCACAAACTTCTCTTCTCCCCAATCCTATTCAATACCTCCTCATTAGTTACGTGATCTACCCACCTTATCTTCAGCATTCTTCTGTAGCACCACATTTCGAAAGCTTCTATTATCTTCTTGTCCAAACTGGTTATCGTCCATGTTTCACTTCCATACATGGCTACACTCCATACAAATACTTTCAGAAACGACTTCCTGACACTTAAATCTATACTCGATGTTAACAAATTTCTCTTCTTCAGAAACGCTTTCCTTGCCATTGCCAGTCTACATTTTATATCCTAACTACCTCGACCATCATCATCAGTTATTTTGCTCCCCAAATAGCAAAACTCCTTTACTACTTTAAGGTCTCATTTCCTAATCTAATTCCCTCAGCATCACCTGACTTAATTCGACTACATTCCATTATCCTCTTATTGCTTTTGTTGATGTTCATCTTATATCCTCCTTTCAAGACACTGTCCATTCCGTTCAACTGCTCTTCCAAGTTCTTTGCTCTGACAGAAATATAATGCCATCGGCAAAAAACAAAGTTTTTATTTCTTCTCCATGGATTTTAATACCTACTCCGAATTTTTCTTTTGTTTCCTTTACTGCTTGCTCTCTATACAGATTGAATAACATCGGGGAGAGGCTACAACCCTGTCTCACTCCTTTCCCAACCACTGCTTCCCTTTCATGCCCCTCGACTCTTATAACTGCCATCTGGTTTCTGTACAAATTGTAAATAACCTTTCGCTCCCTGTATTTTACCCCTGCCACCTTTAGAATTTGAAAGAGAGTATTCCAGTTAACGTTGTCAAAAGCTTTCTCTAGGTCTACAAATGCTAGAAACGTAGGTTTGCCTTTTCTTAATCTTTCTTCTAAGATAAGTCGTAAGGTTAGTATTGCCTCACGTGTTCCAACATTTCTACGGAATCCAAACTGATCTTCCCCGAGGTCCGCTTCTACCAGTTTTTCCATTCGTCTGTAAAGAATTCGCGTTAGTATTTTGCAGCTGTGACTTATTAAACTGATAGTTCGGTAATTTTCACATCTGTCAACACCTGCTTTCTTTGGTATTGGAATTATTATATTCTTCTTGAAGTCTGTGGGTATTTCGCCTGTCTCATACATCTTACTCACCAGATGGTAGAGTTTTGTCATGACTGGCTCTCCCAAGGCCATCAGTAGTTCTAATGGAATGTTGTCTACTCCCAGGGCCTTGTTTCGACTCAGGTCTTTCAGTGCTCTGTCATACTCTTCATGCAGTATCTTATCTCCCATTTCATCTTCATCTACATCCTCTTCCATTTCCATAATGCTGTCCTCAAGCACATCGCCCTTGTATAAACGCTCTATATACTCCTTCCACCTTTCTGCCTTCCCTTCTTTGCTTAGAACTGGGTTGCCATCTGAGCTCTTGATATTCATACAAGTGGTTCTCTTCTCTCCAAAGGTCTCTTTAATTTTCCTGTAGGCAGTATGTATCTTACCCCTAGTGAGACAAGCCTCTACATCCTTACATTTGTCCTCTAGCCATCCCTGCTTAGCCATTTTGCACTTTCTGTCGATCTCATTTTTGAGACGTTTGTATTCCCTTTTGCCTGCTTCATTTACTGCATTTTTATATTTTCTCCTTTCATCAATTAAATTCAATATTTCTTCTGTTACCCAAGGATTTCTACTAGCCCTCGTCTTTTTACCTACTTGATCCTCTGCTGCCTTCACTACTTCATCCCTCATAGCTACCCATTCTTCTTCTACTGTATTTCTTTCCCCCATTCCTGTCAATTGTTCCCTTATGCTCTCCCTGAAACTCTCTACAACCTCTGGTTCTTTCAGTGTATCCAGGTCCCATCTCCTTAAATTCCCACCTTTTTGGAGTTTCTTCAGTTTCAATCTGCAGTTCATAACCAATAGATTGTGGTCAGAATCCACATCTGCCCCTGGAAATGTCTTACTATTTAAAACCTGGTTCCTAAATCTCTGTCTTATCATTAAATAATCTATCTGATACCTATTAGTATCTCCAGGATTCTTACAGGTATACAACCATCATCTCTTACCAACTGAAATCGGGACTCGTCTAACCAGGCCACTGTTTTCCGATCGTCTAAGGTTCAACTGATACGGTCACGAGCCCGAGAGAGCCGCCGCACGTGACCTGCTGTTAGCAACGGCACACTTTCGTCGGTCGCCTGCTGCCATAGCCCATTAACGCCAAATTTCGCCGCACTAGCCTAACGGATGCGTTCGTTGTAAATCCCTCGTTGATTTCTGCGCTGTGTTGCTTGTCTGTTAACACCGAACGCCGTGAGCCGCTGCGTTATCCGGAGTGAGAGGAAATGACTGCAATTGAGTGTTCTCGGCACACCCTTGACCTGTGGATCACGGAATAATGAATTCCCTAACGATATCCGAAATGGAATATCCCATGCGCCTAGCTACCACAAGAATATCGCGTCCAAAATCTGTTAATTCCTGTCGTGCGGCAACGTACTGCCCCTTAATACATCATGTACGCGATACTGCTGCCATCTGTATATCGTCACGTGATCGTTTAGCCGGCGGGAGAGCTGCTCAACAAACTCCATTGACACACGCTACTAGATAGGCGTTGTGCGTTACGTAGTGATTTACTATTGAATTTCCGACAGTACATTCCGGGAGGACTTTGAAAACTTATTACTCCCTTCCACATACGTCTCGCGAAATGTCCCCATCGAAAAAATTCGAGAAATTGGAGCTAATACAAATGTTTACCGACAACCCTTCTTCCCATGCAACAGGGAAGGGGGAATCAGATAGAGGTGTCAGAAATACCCTGCGATACACGCCGTCAGGTCGGTTGCGGATTACTCAGAAAGCTATTTTTCTCTGAAGGGGCCTAGTTCATCATCATCATCATCACCCATCATCATCATCATCATTTAAGACTGATTATGCCTTTCAGCGTTCAGTCTGGAGCATAGCCCCCCTTATACAGTTCCTCCATGATCCCCTATTCAGTGCTAACATTGGTGCCTCTTCTGATGTTAAACCTATTACTTCAAAATCATTCTTAACCGAATCCAGGTACCTTCTCCTCGGTCTCCCCCGACTACTCCTACCCTCTACTGCTGAATCCATGAGTCTCTTGGGTAACCTTGCTTCTCCCATGCGTGTAACATGACCCCACCATCTAAGTCTGTTCGCCCTGACTGCTACATCTATAGAGTTCATTCCCAGTTTTTCTTTGATTTCCTCATTGTGGACACCCTCCTGCCATTGTTCCCATCTACTAGTACCTGCAATCATCCTAGCTACTTTCATATCCGTAACCTCAACCTTGTTGATAAGGTAACCTGAATCCACCCAGCTTTCGCTCCCATACAACAAAGTTGGTCGAAAGATTTAACGGTGCACAGATAACTTAGTCTTGGTACTGACTTCCTTCTTGCAGAAGAGAGTAGATCGTAGCTGAGCGCTCACTGCATTAGCTTTGCTACACCTCGCTTCCAGTTCTTTCACTATGTTGCCATCCTGTGAGAATATGCATCCTAAGTACTTGAAACCGTCCACCTGTTCTAACTTTGTTCCTCCTATTTGGCACTCAATCGGTTTATATTTCTTTCCCACTGACATTACTTTCGTTTTGGAGATGCTAATCTTCGTACCATAGTCCTTACATTTCTGATCTAGCTCTGAAATATTACTTTGCAAACTTTCAATCGAATCTGCCATCACAACTAAGTCATCCGCATATGCAAGACTGCTTATTTTGTGTTCACATATCTTAATCTCACCCAGCCAGTCTACTGTTTTCAACATATGATCCATAAATAATATGAACAACAGTGGAGACAGGTTGCAGCCTTGTCTTACCCCTGAGACTACTCTGAACCATAAACTCAATTTACCGTCAACTCTAACTGCTGCCTGACTATCCATGTAAAGACCTTTAATTGCTTGCAAAAGTTTGCCTCCTACGCCATAATCTCGTAGAACAGACAATAACTTCCTCCTAGGAACCCGGTCATATGCCTTTTCTAGATCTATAAAGCATAGATACAATTCCCTGTTCCACTCGTAACACTTCTCCATTATTTGCCGTAAGCTAAAGATCTGGTCCTGACAACCTCTAAGAGGCCTAAACCCACACTGATTTTCATCCAATTGGTCCTCAACTAATACTCGCACTTTCCTTTCAACAATACCTGAGAAGATTTTACCCACAACGCTGATTAAAGAGATACCTCTGTAGTTGTTACAATATTTTCTGTTTCCATGTTTAAAGATTGGTGTGATTACTGCTTTTGTACAGTCTGATGGAACCTGTCCCGACTCCCAGGCCATTTCAATTATCCTGTGTAGCCATTTAAGACCTGACATTCCACTGTATTTGATGAGTTCCGACTTAATTTCATCCACCCCAGCCGCTTTATTGCACTGCAATCTATTGACCATTTTTTCCACTTCCTCAAATGTGATCCTATTTCCATCATCATTCCTATCCCATTCTACCTCGAAATCTGAAACATTACTGATCGCATTTTCACCTACATTGAGCAACTCTTCAAAATATTCCCTCCATCTGCCCAAGGCATCCACAGGATTCACCAGCAGTTTTCCTGACCTGTCCAAAATACTTGTCATTTCCTTCTTACCTCCCTTTCGAAGACTGCTAATTAGACTCCAGAATGGTTTTCCAGCAGCTTGACCCATAGTGTCCAACCTGTTTCCAAAGTCTTCCCACGATTTCTTCTTGGATGCTGCAATTATCTGTTTCGCTTTGTTTCTTTCTTCAACATAACTTTCTCTGTCTACCTGGGTTCTGGTATGTAGCCATTTTTGATACGCCTTCTTTTTCCTTTTACAGGCTGCCTTGACTGTGTCATTCCACCAAGCTGTTTGCTTCATCCTACTTTTACACACTACTTTTCCAAGACATCCTTTAGCCACTTTTAGTACTGTGTCCCTGTACCTTGTCCATTCCTTTTCCAATGACTGTAATTGACTACATTCAACTAACTGGTACCTTTCTGAGATCGCTGTTATGTACTTGTGCCTGATTTCCTTATCCTGAAGTTTCTCCACTCTTATCCTCTTACATATGGATCTGACCTCCTGCACTTTCGGCCTCACAATCCCAATTTCACTGCAGATTAAATAATGATCAGTGTCATCAAAGAATCCCCTGAATACACGTGTGTCCCTCACAGCCTTCCTGAATTCCTGATCTGTTATTATATAGTCAATGACAGATCCGGTTCCCCTGCCTTCCCAAGTATACCGGTGAATGTTCTTATGTTTAAAAAAGGAGTTTGTGATTACTAAGCCCATACTGGCACAGAAATCCAAGAGTTGTTTCCCGTTCCTGTTGGCCTCCATATCCTCTCCAAATTTACCCATAACCTTTTCGTACCCTTCTGTTCGATTTCCAATCCTGGCGTTAAAATCACCCATGAGCAGAACACTGTCCTTGTCCTTTACTCTAACAACTATATCACCGAGTGCCTCATAAAAACTATCCATCTTATCTTGATCTGTCCCTTCACAATGCGAATATACTGACACAATCCTAATTTTCTTGCTAGACACTGTCAAATCTATCCACATCAGTCGTTCGTTTACATACCTTATTGCAACTACACTGGGTTCCATTTCTTTCCTGATGTAAAGCCCTACACCCCATTGTGCTATTCCTGCTTTGACTCCTGACAGGTAGACCTTGTATTCTCCCACTTCCTCTTCTTTCTCACCCCTTACCCGAATGTCACTAACAGCTAAAACGTCCAGCCCCATCTTACTTGCAGCCTCTGCCAGCTCTACCTTCTTCCCAGAGTAGCCCCCATTGATATTAATAGCTCCCCATCTCATTACCATTTGTTTGCCAAGTCGTATCTTAGGAGTCCCTGGTTTGTCAGTTAGAGGTCGGACTCCGTCACCTCCAAAGGTCCGAGGCATTTTGCTCTGATTGTTGCCAGCATCATCTTTAAAGTACCAGGGAAGCAGGTTGCTAGCCTTACTTGCCCCGAGTCCCATTGGGTTTTACCCCTAACGGCTGAGGGACTAACCGGTGGATTTGGTAGTCTTTGCCATATGAGCACAAAGGTGACCACGACTCAGATTATGTCCGAGATGCCCAGCCTTATTCCAAAGTAACTGGTATCCCGACTGTCGGGACCACTTACTTGGCCACTCATACGTTGCCCGTGGTTCATGAACTAGGACATGACTACAGGAACCCACACCATGAACCAGTTAAGTAGTAAAATTGTAGGAGCCATACAGAACCTGCGTTGCGTGTGGCTGAACAAATCAACACAAAAGTGATTGAAACTGAAAGTGTTCGAGTGACACTCTTACCTACTCAAAATGCTCTAGCCTATGCACTTGTAAGAGAACAGTTTATTGTTAAGAGCGCCTACAGAATCTGCAGTGCCTCCGCAGTCTTCTTCGAGAATCGTCAAGTGTCAGACGAGAATCGTCAAGTGTCAGACGAGAATCGTCAAGTGTCAGACGAGAATCGTCAAGTGTCAGACGAGAATCGTCAAGTGTCAGACGAGAATCGTCAAGTGTCAGACGAGAATCGTCAAGTGTCAGACGAGAATCGTCAAGTGTCAGACGAGAATCGTCAAGTGTCAGACGAGAATCGTCAAGTGTCAGACGAGAATCGTCAAGTGTCAGACGAGAATCGTCAAGTGTCAGACGAGAATCGTCAAGTGTCAGACGAGAATCGTCAAGTGTCAGACGAGAATCGTCAAGTGTCAGACGAGAATCGTCAAGTGTCAGACGAGAATCGTCAAGTGTCAGACGAGAATCGTCAAGTGTCAGACGAGAATCGTCAAGTGTCAGACGAGAATCGTCAAGTGTCAGACGAGAATCGTCAAGTGTCAGACGAGAATCGTCAAGTGTCAGACGAGAATCGTCAAGTGTCAGACGAGAATCGTCAAGTGTCAGACGAGAATCGTCAAGTGTCAGACGAGAATCGTCAAGTGTCAGACGAGAATCGTCAAGTGTCAGACGAGAATCGTCAAGTGTCAGACGAGAATCGTCAAGTGTCAGACGAGAATCGTCAAGTGTCAGACAAACACTGTCCTGAAAAAGTGAGGCCAATGATAATAGGTTCCACAGCAACTGTAGACTTGTCCATCTTAGTGCACCTCGATGATGGATGGTTGAAATTTGTGTGCTACAAGGCATTTTCATTCCATTCGCAGTTTTATGTGGTTTAAATTGGGAAATAATTTTGGCACACATTTCGCAAAGGTGTCCTGTAATCAATATCTATAGATCATGCAAGCCCGTTGTGAAGCGCTGCTGTAGTTGGTTGTTTTACCCATCAGCGAGACCGCTCGGCTACAGCCAGTCAGGCGGTACGCGTCTGAAATGAGCCAATCGGCCGAGTGAATTTAAATTCACACTTATATTCTGGACGCATGGCCTAAGGTGATCAGAGGTGGGCAACTGCAGTCTGATATTTGGTGAGATCGTTACATTTATTTGCAGTGGTTATTAATACGTAACGTTTAAGTCGGGAGATTTTGATATTTGCATATTTAAATTGCTATTATTTCACATGTTGGACTGATGATGAACTGCGAGCGAGGCCGCGTACTTAGCGTATAATATTACAGAGGTTCAGAGATCGATTACTTCTCGCCAGTTGGAGGATGACTACAGGAATGTCTTAATTATTCAGTCAGATACTTGACGCATTCAGTTTCACCATTCCCTCCTGCTTTACTGCTTGCTTAAGGCATTACTGTAAGACATACGAGGGCTATTCGGGAAGTAAGGAACGATAGGTCGCGAAATGGAAACCACAGTCAAAATCAAAACTTATTTGCGACGGTTAGCTACACCTTCCAGCTACTTCTCTACTCAGTCGCCGCTCAGACTTAGACACATGTCGCAGCGTTGTACCAACTTTTCAAATGCCTCGTTATAGAAGACATCCGCCACTGCTTTTTGACAATTTTCTACTCTGGACTGTATAGGAAACATATATTTCTGTGATTACTAAAATTTCGATTAATGTTCAGGTGTATTGTAAAGTCCATGTGCTGTTTATCTGCTGTTGGAATATTTTGAGTTTAACAAAGTATCAGTTCGGCTCTGTGGTTAATCATTAATGGTCTCCTTAGTCATATCTTTAATTTTAGTGCATGATCTTGAAGCATATGTTGTGTGACGCCATCTTCGACACAGTTCCCGTCAATATCCCCCTCTGTCAATTCAATGATCGTTTACGAAACAGATGGGGAAATAATTCTGTCATATTTAGTTTCTCTGACGAATTAGTAATAAGTATCCCGCTCTCTGCAAGCACAGTTCTCAGATTATGAAGGGCGAGTTTCGTCGAGAACGCCTACTGTAGCAGATTTTTATAATATGTATGTCATTATTTTCGTGTAATAATTTGGTAGTGAGGTCTTTAACTTTTGTAATAGACCCTACAGATTTTGTCCGTAAACCACGTCACTATTCAGTTACTTCGATGAGGTATTTTCAGCGCTAGATCATTTTCAGTTTGAAGTACTGTGATTACGTTGAAGGGAAATCATCCCGTAGCACCGTGATTAGCTGTCATCTGACCACATTTAAGAAGAGGCATTTAAGAATACTTTTACACTGGTGTTCAGTTACACATGCTATGCATACCTGTTTCACGCTGCGCGGATTTTCTCTACGTGTATGCTACTGTTGTGAACTGCCTGGCTAGATAAAGCCCTTCCAGATGCCTCTAGAAAGAAGTGCTTAGTTATTATCCATTCTGCTCGGGTACTTATGAGCCGTAAAGTTTAGCTATTGGTCGTCAACTGATGTACCTGAGCTTGGTCGACCTCTACTTTCATCATGACAGTACCTGAGCTTGGTCGACCTCTACTTTTATCATGACAGTACCTGAGCTTGGTCGACCTCTACTTTTATCATGACAGTACCTGAGCTTGGTCGACCTCTACTTTTATCATGACAGTACCTGAGCTTGGTCGACCTCTACTTTTATCATGACAGTACCTGAGCTTGGTCCACCTCTACGTTTATCATGACAGTGTTTCAGTTTCCAATGAAGCCACTGAGGTGTAAGCCAGGCCGGCGCCCAACTTCGTATGTTGGCAATTTTTAGAATGAAATCTGCGCATGATCTAATTATACCGCAAATGTAAAACAAGTTTTCTCTAACTATAATAACGATATGTACACCTCAGTCCATCAGGTGAATTTACGAAAAACCTAAATGCATTATTAAACCAAGAAATAATTTTACAACATTACGTTTGTCAAACCATGGCGAAACAACGAAGTGTGGAACATACACTGTTCCGTTATTATGAAATACTTCGAAGAAAATGACGTAAAGACACACAACTAGCACGGATTCAGAAAAAAAGAACGTTCTTGTTAAGCACAAATGACTCATCATTCACACGGAATAATGAGTGCTTTCGACAGGGGATCTCACGTTGATTCCATATTTGTGGAGTTACAAAAGGGTTTTGACAATACGCCTCATAAGCGGCTTCTAATCAAATTGTCTGCCCATGGAGTTGGGAGACTGGATTTGTCGTACCCCGTGAGACCGGTCTTAGCTCGTAGTAGTTGACGGGATGCCGTCTAGTGAAACCGAATTGGCATCTGGGATTCCCCAAGGAATTGTTAAAGGAGTTCGTGTCTCCTACACGATACGAGCAGACCCTTAAATTGTTTGCAGGCGATGCTGTCCTTTACCGTCTGGTGAAGTAACCAGGAGATCAAAATGAATTCCAGAGTGGTTTATACAACGTATCTGCATGGCACAAAAAGTGATAACTGTAGCTCAAAAATCAGAATTGTAATATGTCTGCATTTATAACAAACAAAAAAAACACGTTAAGTTTCGGTTACACGATAATAGGAATTTTAAGGTCGTTGATTCAACTAAATATATAGTTATTACATTAAGGGCAACAAATTAGAATAATCATACAGAAAATGTAGTAAAGGAAGGCGAACCAGAGATTGCGTTTTATTGGAAGAGCTTAAGAGGCAATAAATCTATTTGTGTTAAAGTCTTCTGCACTACGCCTAGCCGTTGTCTTCTATAGTAATACTGTGCGATACGAGATCCTTATCGAAATGTATTGACGGAGGGCATCTAAAAATTTCAGAGAAATGGAGCTAGTTTTGTATTGACGCGAAATTGGAGAGTGCGTAACACGGGTATGGTGAGCGACTTGGGATGGCAATCATTAAAACAATGGCTTTTTTGTTGCGGCAGAGACCCTTTCACGAAATTTCGATCACCAACTTTCTCCTCCGAATGCGAAAATAATTTGTTGACTGCCGCCTGCATAGGAGAAATGACCGTGTTAATAAAGTATAGAAACAGTTGTACGGAAAGATTTAGTTCATTTTCCACACGTGCTGTTCGTGAGCGCAACGTTCGATCAATAGTATGGAAGCGGTTCTATGAACCTTCTGCACAGCAATTAAGTGTAGATCGCAGAGTGATCAGGAGACGTAAGCTCGAACTGACCCTTCGAGGACAACAGTACTTTACGATGTACACTGAATACAGTACGAGTTCTACGAAACTGCACTGAAAACGCTGGTTTCATTTCACTTCCGCAAGGTAGGTGGCTGTACTAGTGATTTCCGTGGTTACACGAGTAATGTGAAATACGTTTCTGGTGAGCAATTACCAACCGTCCAAGTAATGAGGGTGGCGGAGTACCTTCTTTGGGCAGTTTACTTGCTCACGTAGATATATCTAGAAAAGACAATACCTTCCCTAAGTGCCCTGCGACTTGAAGTTGGCACGGTGCTGGTGCTGAATCACCCGGCGCGAAGAAACTTTGGCGGCTTCTTGGCTGCCACTCTGAAAGGTCAGCTGCATTGAAGGTCATTAGAGGCGGGACACGTAGCTCAGAGTAGACTAGAGTGGGGTACAGAAACTGCCTTTTAATGAAAGTATGCAGTCAGTCACCTCACAGGATTTAACAAACCACATAGATTCCCGCCAGCAGGACGGGATTTGAACGCCTGTCCCCTCAGTGTGGTCCCGGCTCCTTAACGACTGTGTCAACAAGGCGGCTGCAGTTGCGCATTGTTTAGTGTCTGTTCAAAAAAACTCCACAAAAAGTCAGCTGCTACAGTGTAACTGACGTGATTCGATAGCGAAGTGTGTAAGTATGAAATTTAAAATCAAAAGGTTCGGAGCTGAGTCCTCAGTCGTTCAAAAGATTTTCTATGTCACTTGTCACCTCTGACAACTATTTGTTAATGCACAAAAGTGGTTCGGAGTGTACGTTAACCTGCAGGTCCGCATATAAATGGCTCGGTAAGTCAGTGCGAAGGTCGGAGGAAGGCGATGGCAAACCACTGCAATGTTCAAACCAAATTCCGGCTTTAAGACGGCCTGCTTTGCCTTAGCGAATGAAAATACGGGTAGACTTTCCCAGTCCATGCTTGTTATTCCTCCCAGGCTTCCAATTCACGTTTTCCCCTCGTTCCCCCATACTATCCCCTGCAGTTTGCTGAACCCCGTTTATCGTGAGCATTTCGTCATATGAATGTCAATTGGTCGTTGCCCCATCGCATTAAAAAGAGTTGTCAGGAATTAATATCGAGACGAAGGATGCTAGCTGACTGGTTCTGTGTCTCGTGACTCTTGATTTTCATTACCAGTTGCGTTCGTCTATCATCATTATGTAACGATTGCCTTGGACCTTGTGGAGTGCTCTGACGCATACCAACACAGTTTGTCTCATTTACGTATATCTCATAGACGCCAATGCCCACGATGAAGTCTCAATGGCTTGTCACTTGATTACAAAAGTCTGCATTTTTAAAATTTGTGTCAGAAGATTTCTAAAAAATTGTAATTCTGATTCTGAAAATTGCATTCATTTCGTTATATTTTTCACAAAACAAAATATCATCAGCCAAAGATATTAAGGACAAATATTAAAATGCAATTTCCATCAAAGCCTGAATTTTTTAGGTTATCTTAGCAATATTACGGGGTACTCTGTAACATATAATGTTCAAACTTTTTCTTTTTTGTTTCCTGGAAGAACCTTCATCTACACTGACCTCTTAAACATCCAACAATAGTCATCAATTACACTTTACTTTCACCTTCCCTGTTATCTCTTCTTCATCCGCTTAACGTCCTGGTGAAGGCGTTGTCCTTGCACTTCAGTATAACGTTTTAGATCTCTGCCAAGCACGTAAGTGTGATTTTCAGAGTATCCATGTAGATTTTCAGACAAGTAGTCAGTATGCGAATGTAGGAAGTCAACTTTTGCATTCATGCTATATTTTATACATTAATTTTAATTATGTTCTTTTAATTTATATTTTTATTCTGTAGAATGTTTCCAGTAGTAGACTTGAAAGCACACCAATCATCCTTTTGTGTAACATTTTGTAGTGTTCTGAAATTCGTGATTCTTCTTCAGTGTGAATTTTAGGACCAAAGAACATCAAGTTTCAATTTTTCTTGACTGATGAAGACAAATTGCACTGAACGGTATTAAAAGCAGGGGCCAACTTGTAGAAGAGACCTTAAAAGTTGACTCATGAATCCCTGTCTGATACGTGGTGGTCCTACAGTCGCGTCATGTGAGATGTTTTCAGTTCCAGAAACAAATTTCTCCGATTTTCTTTACACTCAAATACTTTTGCTTCGGCTGGCTACCTCAATGACTTAAAAAGCAGGCCATTTTCGTGTACCCAGCTTGCTGTCCTAATATAATTCCCACAACTAAAAGTAAAAAACAAAAAACAAAACAAAAGTATTGCGGTACGAAAAACCTGTACGTGATAGAATTTTGAAATCAGCCTAAAAAGATTATTTAAGAATACATGTTTATATTCTATTATGTGATATGCAGAATGATGTTATCTGTGGAAGAACGGACCCGGTACTGAAAGTTAAAGCAATTTTTGACATCAGCTAATTTGGTGACATGCATATCAGCTCTGGCAGCGTAAATAATGGAGTTAGTTTATGTCTGGCCACTGGAGTGAAGCAGTTAGATTAGGATCTTAAAAGAGGTACATCGATTACTCCCTCGTCGGCATTCTGGACGATCGGTCTACAAACGCCTTATGAAGGCGCTGTGTTAGAAGTTAGCATCGTAAATAGAGACTGGAAGAAGATGTTAGTTATGACACCACGGTCTTTACCACGAAGGTGAGAATGAAT